>NC_040903.2:130115133-132515133 GCF_004126475.2 Phyllostomus discolor | reverse complement strand
AATTCCTCTTCCTTCACTGAGTAAACACAGGAAAGATATACATTCTTATAGGCAGCAAATTATTTTAATTATTTTTGTGTAATACCAGCTTTATTACACAACCTGAAACACTTCTATCACATAAATTGTCATTTTTATCAGGTGACTGACAATTTCAAAAGTTATTCTATTTGACTATGGTTGGTATAAATGGCAGCTAAAGGCAAAGACATGAGCTGTGAATAATGTAATATTTTAGGCTTGTAGTCACATATTGTCTCTGCTGTATATTATTCTTCAATTTTTTTAAAAAAGAAAAACCCATTAAAATGTAAAAACCATTCTTAGCTTGTGGGTTGTACAAAAATAGAAAGTGGGCCACAGTGCGCTGACCTCTGGTTTAGATGAACCCTAAAAACAAAGCCTGGCCATATACTTCAATTCACACATAGAAAGCTTAATCTGACTCAAGAAATTCTTAAGATTCATGATCAACTGTCAAAAATTAAGTCTTCTATAAACTGAAAGTATTCAATTAAAAAAAAGTAAGAAAGACACCAAAATATTACCAAACATTTATTATTTTGATAGGAAATAATTCTGCAAGTGTGTTTCAACCCTAAAGTATAAAACATCCAACTAGAACTACTTGGCTTTATAAAAAAAATGGTTTTAGAACTCTTATTTATTAAGTGACTAAATATTCATGTAATCTAAATATTCATGTAAATATTCATGTAATCTTAATATGATATATCAACTAAAATATAGGAATCATGTTCCTGTTCTAAAGGAAATATTAATCATCCTTTTAATAAAACATAAGCACTTTTGTGAGCTTAGCATAAAAGAACTGCCATTCTAGCATTATCAAGCCTTCTTCCATTTGAATATAGTTTCTTGCTACTGTTCCTGTTCTAGCTCTTTCTGAACCAGACTAAGACAATTCACAGAGCTACTGGAGTCTGTCTCATTTCCCACCATTTCATAAATTAATGCCTAGCCTAATCTTTCTGAAAGAAGGAAAGAAACAACCCATATAGAACTAAAAATATATTATTAAAATGTAAGATAAAAAGTTCTTACCTCCGGTTTTTTCATTATCTGGATACTGAACATGTGATTTCTCATTGGATATATTACAATAAGGACATCACCAAATTCTGTAGGAATAATTCCTCTCCTGTAGTCTCGAGTATGCTCTGACCAAACAATGTGTACTTCATCATTTCCTAAATGTCTCAACTGGAAAACCAAGAACATAGTTTATAGTGCTTTAGAAAATCCCTACATTTATACAACTATTGTTAGCACACTATAAAAAATTTAAAGGTAAAAAAAATAAAAAACATTTAAAAGATTTCATTTGATCATTTTTTTACAACGCATGAAACACAAACATTCAAAGACATCAGGAGACACTACAGAAGCCCAGATAACTTTTAATGGTCTATAGTAAATGGGAAACAGAACTTAGATAAAAAAGATTCACATACAGCCCAACCACCAAATCTTCACTACTAAACCTTTTAAAAATTGTTTAAGAGTGTTTTTAAAAAGTGACTCACTTAAGATTCCTCTTGTTTCTCTGATCACTCTCTGGAAGTGCTAATGAGGAGTGAACAGGCCTAAAGAGGCCAACAGGAAGAGAAGTAAAAGAAACAGGCAATTCATAAATTGGGTAATCGTCTATTGAGTATGAGAAAGTTGACTATATTTGGTTTCATAAATTTATTTCCAGGTTTTCTTTGCCTATGAAACTTTGCCTATGAAATTCATCCAAACACACTTCTTGAGATTTGTTAGACTCACAGTATGTTATTTAAATATATGTGGTGCTTACAAAGATGTTTTTGGCAGAAAGAGATGACATTATGGTGATTAAAATTATAAAAAGCAAAGCATCACAAAGTTGAATTTCTATGTTATTAGAAAAATGAACCTAATACTCATTAGTCTTGTGTGCTATTCAGAGATTACTGTATAAACATGTACTTGAATACAAAATTTGGTTATCTTAGCACATTTATTAATTCTGCAACTGCAAAGATTTGAGCCCACTTTGGGGCGTATCTCACAAGCTTTTCTATTACTTTCAGATAAGTGCACAATGTAGATGGGAAAGTCTGAAAGAAAAAAACTAGGATAAACGTCATTAATATTTTTGGTTTTAGTATGAGCTAACATACAGTCAATTCCTATTTCTGAAAGATGCACTTTTTTGGCTTAAACACCAAAGGGTAGAATAAACATTAAATGTGTAATTTAAAGAACGGAGTTAAGTTCAATTAATGAAAGACTTTCTTCTGTCCCTTTAACTATGGATTTCTTAACCTAAGTTCAAGGGCTCTGTGAATATTTGAAAGTTATTTGTAAAATGTTCTATATTTTTCTGAGTAGAGAGTCTATCAAAGTAAGAGTATGTAATACCAAAAAAAAAAAGCCAAGAATCCATGCTTTAAAGTTTCTAATACCAATTTATCCAGAATATTACTATGAATATCATTAAGTTTTTGAGAATTCAAAGTAAATTCTTGAACTTTAAAATTTATATTACTAAGCAAGAAATGCCTTCTCAGATGCTTTGATGATTATAAGATGGAGGAGGCAACTATTATTATTTTAAAGATAGTGCCCAACTAAATCTATATTTTAGAAATACAGTATAACGACTTTTTTTAGGTTTAAGTGGATTAAATAATTCCTTTTTTATTCTGATAAACCTAAATGTGCTTATTGCTCTTAATACTTGATGGTAGGTCTCAAATATCAAAATATTGTTTTAAGTTTTAACTCTTACTATTTACACCATACACACTCGAATGATATAAATGCAAGAGTTTGGTTTTAAAAACCAAAAAAGATTACACAATTCAGAAAAGCCATGGCTTTATAATTTCATTTTTTAATCAAAATACTTTAAAAATATCCTTCCTATACAACCTTCCCCATGTGTCAGCTTCCCTAATAGGTTTATGTTAACTGAATACAAAAGAAATGTGAAATAAATTTAACCAGGAGGGATGATCCAATCTAATTTTGATACATTAATGTCATATGCTGTACATGTTACAATAGCAGCCAGATCTAATACTAAGCTCCAGGCTATACTGAGATTTCCAAATGGCAGATTGTTCTAAGTGATATCAAGTATAATTGCAGTAATAAACGATAGTAAAAGCTGAGCACACTGTCAGGAAGAATTTAAGTATTTACTTTTTAAAATTAAATGAGTTAGGTTAGGAAAGACAAGACAACTGAAATAATGCAGATCTCAATTTACAGAAAATTCCTTTTATTTATCTGCTACATTAACCCTTGAACTCTTGCCAAAGCTATCTATAATTTCTAGTGCTCACTTATCTAAAGAAACGAGAGAAAAGGGCAACTGCAGTTTTATCTCAAAACCAAGGCTTCTCTTCAAATATCTACCACAGAGTATTAAAAGTCTGTTACACAAGTTTAATGGAAAAGAACAATACATTTTTACGAAAACGTTGTAATGAAGATATTTGTGGCCCAGAACCATGCATAGAACAAATTTATTCTAAACATGTTCAAGCACTTTAAGGGAAAAGCTTCAAGAATATCCCTTATGATTTCTACTCAAATGCTAAAAAAGTAATTATTCTATGCTGTCATGATGAGGCATGTTTTTATAGCTTTATAAGAATTAAAATCACATTGAAAAACTGTTAATCATTGCTGACCTTAAAAATTTTTGAACATAATGAAAAAAATCAACTTTAAGTGGTTAATAGTTAATATAAATTTCAGGTGTGTTTGACACAGTTATTTGTCATAAAAGCTTAATTTTATATTTATTTTATATATTCCTTCTCTTATGGACTTACAAGACTGTCCTATATACTCAGCAGGTTTTTCTATGTTCTGAAAACACACAAAGGGGTTGCTAACTACATGTTTTTGTACCTAGATGTCATTCACTTCTGAAATAGAGTACAAGACTCCTATATATGGGGCCGGTCTGTAAAAATCACTGGAAATCAGCTACTTTAAAGTAGCTGATTCTAAATTCACTTCAGCTGCTGCTGAAGTATACAACATTGGCCACAAATTATCATTACCAATTTATGAAGACAAACCAGTTAAATGAAATTCAACATATATAAAATCAAAGTCCTCAAACCACTATATTTAGAATATTAACATAAGAAGAGACATTGAAGTTCTAATTTCCCACCTAATACAGGAACTCCCACAGTGATATTCCTGACAAGTAATTCTACCTCTGATTGAATACTTCTAAGATTTGGTAGTTTAAAAATTCATAAATAAGTCCATTCATTTTTATTTTTTTTCATGCATGACACTCTTTTATTTTATATTATTTACTAACAATTGACTGAATACCCATAAACCCATCATCTGACCCTGGACCTAGGAAACAGTAAGTTGCCTTGATAAACAGATGTGTCTGTTTTAAGTACTTCTTAAAAATACATATTTTATTGATTATGCTATTACACTTGTCCCATTCCCACCCCCATTTTTCCCCTCTGCCCTGCATACACCATCTCACCCACATTCCCCCTCTTTAGTTCATGTCCATGGGTTGTACATTAAGTTCTTTAGCTTCTACATTTCCTATATTATTCTTACCCTCCTCGTGTCTATTTTGTACCTACCATTTATGCCTCTTATTCCTGGTATCCTTTCCCCCATTTTCCCCACTCTCTGCTGATAACCCTCCATGTGATCTCCATTTCTGTGACTCTGTTCCTGTTCTAGTTGCTTGCTTACTTTGTTTTTTTTTTTATATTCAGTTGTTAATAGTTGTGAGTTTGTTGTCAGTTTAGTGCTAACAGTTTTGATCTTCTTTTTCTTAGATAAGTTCCTTTAATATTTCATATAATAAGGGATTGGTGATGATGAACTCCTTTAACTTGACCTTATCTGGGAAGTACTTTATCTGCCCTTCTATTATAAATGATAGCTTTGCTGCATAGAGTAATCTTGAATGCAGGTCTTTGCTTTTCATGACTTCAAATACTTCTTTCCAGCCCCTTCTTGCTTGTAAGGTTTCTTTTGAGAAATCAACTGATAGCCTAATGGGAACTCCTTTGTAGGTAAATGTCTCCTTTTCTCTTGCTGCCTTTAAGATTTTTTCCTTATCTTTCATCTTGGGTAATGCAATTCTGATGTGCCTTGGTGTGTGCTTCCCTGGGTTCAACTTCTTTGGGACTCTGAGCTTCCTGGACTTCCTGGAAGTCTATTTCTTTTGCCAGATTGGAAGTTCTCCTTCATTATTTTTTCAAATAAATTTTCAATTTGTTGCTCTTCCTCTCCTCCTTCTGGCACCCCTATGATTTGGATGTTGGAATGTTTCAAGTTGTCCTGGAGGTTCCTCAGCCTTTCCTCATTTTTTAAAATTCTTGTTTCTTCATTCTGTTCTGAAGAAATGTTTCTTTCTTCCTTCTGTTCCAAACCACTCATTTGGGCCCTAGTTTCCTTCCCGTCACTGTTGGTTCCCTGTACATTTTCCTTTATTTCACTTTTCATAGCCTTCATTTTTTCCTCTATTTTGAAACCATATTCACCCGTTTATGTGAGCATCCTGATTACCAGTGTTTTGAACTGTGCACCTGATAGATTGGCCATCTCTTTGTCGCTTACTTGTATTTTTTTGGAGCTTTCATCTATTTTTTCACTTGGGCCATATTTTTTGTCTCAGCACACCTGTTTTGTAGTAAGGGGAGGAGCCTTAAGTGTTCACCAGGGTGTCGCTGTGTTGTGAGGCTGTCAGTGGGGGAGGGGCCTGAGAGGGAACAACGTCGCTAGCTCAGCTCTCCTCTGGCTTTCAGTCACTTCCCCAGCTACCCACAAGAAAATTGGTCCCTTCTGGTGCTGATTCCTGGGTGGGTGGGTTTGAGTATGTTCCAGGACCCTGTGGGTCTCTCCAATGAACTTCCCTGTGAGGTTGGGAGTATCTCCCATTGCCTCAATCCCACAGGTGTTTTCAGTCAGAGGTTTTGAGGCTTTATTTCCCTCTGCTGGAACCTGGGGTTGCTTGGTCTGTCTCACCCCCTAGTTGTTCCTCCCGGTTTATCCACATGCAAATGTGGGACTGCCTGCTCTGCCAGACACTGCCTTGCCTGCCCTGGTCTTCTAGCCAGCCTTGCCACAAGTCCTCTCTGCCCCAGCTGCCTGTCTCTGCCCCTTCTATTGGTCTGGATGAATGTTTCTTCTTTAACTTCTTGGCTGTCGGACTTCCGTATAGTTCAATTTTCTGTGAGTTCTGGTTGTTTTTTCTATTTAACTTTGCTGTTGTCTTTCTTTTGGTTGTGTGAGGAGGCACAATGTGTCCACCTATGCCTCCATCTTGGCCAGGAATCCCATTCATTCTTATTTATTTATTTTAAAGGGGGGGCAATAGCTTTTTAAAAAAGATTTGTTTATTTTTAGAGAGGGAAGGGAGGGAGAAAGAGAGAGACAGAGAGAGAAACATCGATGTGCAGTTGCTGGGGGCCGTGGCCTGCAACCCAGGCATGTGCCCTGACTGGGAATCGAACCTGCGATGCTTTGGTTTGCAGCCCGCACTCAATCCACTGAGCTACGCCAGCCAGGGCCACTTTTATTTATTTATTTTTTTTAATTTAAAAAATATTTTTCTGTTTATGCTATTACAGTTGTCCTAATTTTTCACCTCTTGCACCCCTCCACCCAACCCTCCCCCGTCATCCATAGTCAATCCCTACACCATTGTACATGCACACGGGTCTTTGGTGCTGTTCTTTAACTAATCCCTTCACCTTTTTCAACCAGTCCCCACCTCCCCCCATCCTTCTTACAGCTGTTGGTCTGTTCCATGATTCTATGCCTCTGGTTCTATTTTGCTCACTAGTTTATTTTGTTCACTAAATTTCACTTGTAAGTGGAATCATATGGTATTTGTCTTTCACTGACTGGTTTATTTCACTTAGTATAATATTCTCCAGTTCCATTCATTCTATCATAAAAATTAGGAATTCCTTCTTTTCTATAGCTGTACAGTAATCTGATGTGTAAAAGTACCACAGCTTTTTTACCCGCTCATCAACTGATGGGCATATATTCTTAGGGTATATTCCCTTTGATCCCACTTCTGAGAATATGTCCAAGGAATCTCAAAACACTAATTCAAAAGAATGTATCCACCCCTATCTTCATTACAGTGTTATCTACAATAGCCAAGATATGGAAATAGCCCATCAGTAGATGAATGGATAAAAAAAGTTGTGGCTCATTTACAAAATGAAATACTACAAGGCTATAAAAAAGAAGGAAATCTTACCTTTTGTGACAGCATGGATGGACCTGGATAGCATTATGCTAAGTGAAGTAAGCCAGTCAGAGAAAGAAAAATACCATGTGATCTCCCTTGTAAGTGGAATTTAATGAACAAAATAAACTGATGAACAAAATAGAAACAGAGGCATGAATACATGGAACAGACTGATAGCTGTCAGAGGGGAGAGTGGAGAGGGTGAGTGGATGAAAGAAGGTGAAGCAATTAGCCAAAGAACATATATGCATAACTTGCAGACACAGATGACAGTGTGGTGATGGCCAGAAAGAACGGGGCATGGGGACTGAGTGGAGGTGGGCAAAGAGGAGGGAAAGGGAGACATCTGTAATAGTTTCAATAGTAAAAGAAAAGAAGAAAGAAAAAGAAACTTGAGTACCAACTTATACCATACACAAAAATAAATTTGAGGTGGATAAAAGATGTAAATATAAGTCATGACACCATTAAAGTCCTAGGGGAGAACATAGGCAAGAAAATCTCAGATATTTCACATAGCAGTATTTTTGCTGATATGTCCCCTAGAACAGGGAACATAAAGGAAAGAATAAACAAATGGGACTTCATCAAAACAAAAAGCTTCTACATGGCTAAAGAAAACAGCATTAAAATGAAAAGAGAACCAACCGTTTGGGAAAACATATTTGCCAATGATACCTCAGACAAGGGTTTGATCTCCAAAACATATAAAGAACTCACACGACTCCACTCTAGCAAGACAGACAACCCAATTAAAAATGGGCAAAGGACTTGAACAGACACTTCTCCAAGGAGACCATAGAGAGGGTCCAGAGACACATGAAAAGATGCTCAGTATCACTTGCTATCAGAGAGATGCAAATTAAAACCACAATGAGATACTACTTCACACTGGTCAGAAGGGCCATCATAAACAAAGCAACAGACAACAAGTGTGGGAGAGGTTGTGGAGAAAAGGGAGCCCTAGTGTCCTGTTGGTAGGACTGCAGACTGGTATAACCACTATGGAAAACACTATGGAATTTTCAAAGAAAACTAAAAATGGATCTGCCTTTTGACCCACCAATTCTACTACTAGGATTATATCCTAAGAACGTTGAAACACCAATCCAAAAGAAACTATGCACCCCAATTTACAATAGCCAAGTGTTGGAAGTAACCTAGGTGCCCATCAGTCAATGAATGGATCAAAAAACTATGGTACATTTACACAATGGAATTCTATGCAGCAGAAAGAAAGAAGGCGCTCCTACCCTTTGCAACAGCATGGATGGATCTGGAGGGCATTATGCTACATGAAATATGCCAGGCAGTGAAAGACAAATACCATATGATCTCACCTTTAAGTGGAACCTAATCAGCAAAACAAACAAGCAAGCAAAACATAACCATAGTCATTGAAATTAAGAACAATATCACAGTAACTGGAGGGGAGGTGAGAGGGGATAATGAGGGGAAAGGGAGAAAGAGTTTTCAGGAACAACTATAAAGGACACATGGACAAAACCAAGTGGGGGTGGAATCAGGGGAGGGAGGTGGGAATGGCTATGGGGGCAGTGGTGGGAGTAAATGCAGACAACTACTTGAACAACAATAAAGTAATTTAAAAATAAAATAAAATAAGATAGAAAAATATAAACTATTTATAAAAATATAAATGAAGCATTAAATTAAAAAAATAGAAGTTGTAGTCAATTCAAACCCTTAAGTCTTTTTCTTACAGAGTTCAGATTATCTTTAAGCTTGTGAAGGTTTTTTGTTAGCCTGATTCTGCTAATCAATGTGTTACCTGTCTTTCCCAGATTTAGGTTATCCTTAAATTCAAATTCTTGTATCTTGTATCCTTAAATTCAAATTCTTGTATCTATACCCCAAATCTAAAAGAAGATTTAGATTTGGGGTAACAATTTCAAATGGGACAGGTATGGGTAAGGGACATTACAGATGTTCCTCCTAGTTAAAAAATATCCACATTTATTAAATGCTTACTATTCCAAGTGCTTTTAGACAATTTATTTAATTTCTACAACAGTGCTCCAAGGAAAATATAATTACTATTACTTCTATTTTTACAGGTGAGGAATTGAAGCTTAAAAAGATAAAGCAACCTTGCCTAAGGTCACATAACTAAGTAGTAGAGCCATCACTGAAACCTAGGCAGGCTAGTTCCAGAAACCACACTTTAACCACTTCCCTATATTGCCTTTTATTAAATAATTTATGTCTCTAGATATGATTATACAACCAGTTTTGAATATACTAACTGAACTATTATTAATACCACATTTCTTCAATTTGCTCACAACAAACGACTTAGTTAAATGCTTTATACCGTCTATAGCTTTCCCTGATCTAGTAATCCTATTAAAACAAATTAAGTTATGTTGATGCAATCTGTTATGGTGAACTCATCATGGCTCCTAGTGATCACTACTTCATTACTTAAGTGCTCACAAAACATCTGTTTAATAATCCTATTTTGTCAGGCATTGAGATGGAGCTCATGAACATTAGTAATTTTTGTAGTTGGTGGCCTGTTCAAATTTTTATGGAAATCAGATGTTTGCCTATCTTATGGCAGTTTTCCCATTTTCCATGGTTATGAACAGATTCCAGGGTTAATACTAGATTTCCTCAGTGCCACAAAATGTCACTCATCTGGAGCTGGAGAATAGAATTCATGTAAAGTACCTATACCCTCTCTTTTATAAAATCAGCTTACTACTCTATGACTTCCCAATTTCACTTAAAAGCACCTAACAATCAATTATAATTACTCAGGGTCAAAACCTGAAAGCCTTCAATTTCTGTTTTCCTTAACTCTATCTCTTAACAAGCTCTTCATTAAAAAAAAAAGTATTATCAGAGTTCCAGTCAAGATGGAGGTATAGGCAAGCATGGCTCACCTCCTTGCACAATCGCATCAATATTACAACTATGCTACAGACCAATGATCACTCACAACCCTCTGAAATCGAGTTGACTGGAAATCCGACAACTACAGAACTAAAGAAATTGCATCAATTCAGAAGGGAAGCAGATGTGGAAACACAGAGACTCGGAATGGGTGGATCCAACACTCAGGTGTGGAGGATAAATATTTGGGGGGATATGTTAGAAATGAGGAGTCCCAACCCCATAACAAACCCCCCTGCCCAGGGTACCAGTGCCAGGAAGATGAGCCCCCATTAACTTCTGGCTGTAGAAACTAGTGGGATTGGAGTCAGTGAAAAAACTACTGGACTCCCTGGCAGTTCTTCTTAAAGGGCCCATGTGAAACTTAAGTAGACATACTCCCTCTGAGCTCCGACAACACTGGGATAGCGGCCTGAAAATAACAGTGGCATATGGGGAGGAATGAAGTATCTGGCATCAGGACAAGAGCTGGGGGACAGCTTTCTCCCAGACAGAAAGGCAGGCAGAGGCCATTGTGTGTTTTCTCAGCCCTCCCCAGAAAAAGCCACAGAGCTGGCCAGCAGGAGCCATATCTGAGACTCCATCAACCTGGCTTATGCTGTTTGCTCTGCCCTGGTGTTTACCTGAGATTCTGCCTTACCCAACTTACGGGCCAGCCCTCTTTAGATCAAAGTTTGGCTCTGCCCTGGAACTTCCCAGTCCAGCACAAATAGCAGTCAGCTGCAGACTGCTTTGTAGCTCACACTGGGTGGCTCAGGCAGAACACAGGTGGTGGCTGACCCTGACCTTCACCATCTGGGAAACCCAAGAGCCTGCACACTCCCAGTGGACTGCTACAGACCACGTCGAAACACAACCATACTGCCCTGGCACAGTTTATCCTCCACAGAGGGTGGAGGCTGGTGGTCAGTGGTCACAGCCAGTCCTTGTAGCTGAATGGCCTGGGCAAATCCCTCCCAGAGGCCTGCTAACAGCAACAAAGACTCAACTATAAGAGGGTGTACTCAGCCCACACAGAGGGCACAGCTGGAGTACCCAGCTTAGGTGATAGGGAGGACTATGCCACTGGACCCTACAGGACACCTACTATATAAGGCCACGCTACCAAGACAGGCAGTCACAGACACTCTACCTAATATATAGAAACAAACACAGGAAGGCTTTCAAAATGAGGGGATAAAGAAACATGGCCCAAATGAAAGAACAGATCAAAGCTCCAGAAAGAGTTAAATGAAATGGAGATAAGCAATCTATCAGATGCACAGTTCAAAACACTCATTATAAGGATGCTCAAGGAACTCAGTGAGGACCTCAACAGCATAAAAAAGAGCCAAGCAGAAATGAAGGACATACAGAAATGAACCATTTACAGGAATCAAGAGTACAGTGGATAAAGCTAAGTATCAAAACAATGACATGAAACACAAGCAAACAAAAATCTACCAATTAGAACAACAGGATGAAAAAAGAATCCAAACAAAGGAGGAGAGTGCAAAGACCCTCTGAGACAACTTCAGCAGGTCCAACATTTGTTATCATAGGGGTGCCAGAAGCAAAAGAAAAAGAGCAAGAAATTGAAGTTGATTTGAAAAAGTAATGCAAGAAAACTTCCCTGATTTGATGAAGGTAATAGACATGCAAATCCAGGAAGCACAGAGTCCCAAACAAGATGGATGCAAACAAGTCCATACCAAGACACATCATAATTAAAATGCCCAAGTTAAAGAAAAAGACAGAATCTTAAAAGCAGCAAGAGAAAAGAAGTTTGTTACCTACAGGGGAGTTCCCATAAGGCTCTCAGCAGATTTCTCAAAAGACACTCTGTAGGCTAGAGGGCATTGGCAGGAAATATCCAAAGTCATGAAAAGCAGGAACCTATAGCCAAGACTGCTCTACCCAGCAAAGATATTTAGAGTTGAAGGATAGATAAAGAGCTTTCCAGACAAGAGAAATGAAAGGAGTTCATCATCACTAAACCATTATTATATGAAATGTTAAAGGGATTTATTTAAGAAAAAGAAGTAGCTCCAAACTATGAATAATAAATGGCAATTACCACATATACCTATCAACAATTCAATCTAAAACACAAACTAAGCAAATAAGAAGAACAGAGACAGAATCATGGATATGGAGAGTGTTTGGATGGTTACCAGACAGGAGGTGGTTTTGAGGGAATGGGTGAAGAGGGTGGGTTAAGAAATATAAATTGGTAGTCACAGAATAGTTATGGGGATGTAAAGTACAGTATAGGACACAGAGTAGCTAAAGAACTTACATGCATGTACCATGGACATGAACAAAGGTGGGGGGATTGCTTGAGGGAAACTAGGGGTGCTGGGTAGGGTTGGGGTCCAAGGGAAAAAACTGGGCCAACTCTAACAGCACAATCAATAAAATATGTTTACCCCTCGCTGGTGTGGTTCTGTGGTTGAGTGCCAGCCTGTGATTCAAAGGTTTGCCAGTTCGATTCCCAGTCAGGGCACATGCCTGGCTTGTAGGCTAGGTCCCCAGTAGGGGGTGTGTGAGAGACAACCACACATTGATGTTAGTCTCCCTCTTTTTCTCTCCCTTCCCCTCTCTAAAAATAAAATAAATAAAATCTTAAAAAATATATATTTTTAAAAAGTATTATACTCCTTTTTTGTACTTTCCTCATTTCCTCTACTGTTGTCTAGGTCAGATTTCTGTCATCCTATATACCTAGACTAGTTCATCGAATTACTAAAAGGCCTCCTCCCACCTCCTCCACTCCGTTCTTCCTATGCACCTTCTTTCATACATTAGAAAATGTTGAGAGCTGAATAAATGCAGTGTGCTAGCAACTGTAGATTCAATGGCGAGGAAAAACAGTCCCGGCTCTCACAAAGCTTCAAGTCCAGTGGAGGAGACAAAGTAAAATAACGAGGCAATAGATGAATAATTACCAATATAGATAATGCTCTAAATGTACTTTCCTGAAGGCAAGCAACGAAGAAAACTAGGCTGTAATGGCACTTGAAGAATGCAAATAAGCTAATCTGGTTAGGCAATTGCTTTAGGAGATAGTTGGTATATATGCAGAAATTGAAACTGAGTAATATTGGTCCAAACCCTCACACTTTCCCCTATCTTCCACTAATATGTAGCAAAACATACAATATCATATACTCTTCAGTCATGTGAAAAAACATAGTTTCATACACATTCTACATACTTTCATACATAGTCACACACATTTTTCATACATTCACTTCCTGTGTGGAGCATTAATTTTTTAATAACTCAGAAAACCTTCTTGAAGCAACAGGTACAGCATCTAGTACATGATACTATGGCAGAGTGGATGCTCAATAAATACTGCTAATAAAAACAATGTCAAAGTATTTGCCAATTTTTTTCTATCATTACATAGTGTATAGCATAAAAATAGAGTTATCTGCAGTTATTGCATTTATTTAAATATGCCACTTTAAAAGTGGTAAGTGCTATAAGCAAAAGAAAATTCGGTATGTGATAGTGTTAGTGGGTGCAGGGGGCTTCTTTAGCTAGGATGCTCTGCAAAGGTCTCTCTTAGGAACTGCCCAATGAGCTTGAGAATAGAACAATGAGAATGAGAAAGCCTTATGATGTGGAGAAAGAGTATTTCAAAAGGAAAGAACAGTAAGTACAAAGCTCCTGAGATGGGAATAAATTTGACATGCTGGCAGATTAGAATGATAGATAAGGCTAGATTATCTTAAAGGAAAAAGAAAGTAACAGAAAATGAGATCAGAGGGACAGGCAGGCAGGTGGACAAGTCACATAAAGTACTGAAGGCCTTAGTGGTAAATTTAAATATTATTCTACACGCAATAAGAAGCCATTTCTGTACCATCCAAATTATACCATTCACAGTGGTGAGATAAATTTACTCTGAACCATTTATATTTTCTGGTTGGTTTCCCTATCCATTATTCTTGTCATCAGGAATATTAATGATAGAAATTGGAGTTAAGGGCAGAGTCTATGACATTAAGATAGAATTAGTTATATAAGGTTGCTATATTTTGGGACTGAAACCATGAGTATAATTCTGTAACATTTATTAATTATTACCATACCTACTAAAATAATGAAAATTTTGTTATTCCTTAAATTTGTTTTAGAATTCATTTTTCAGACTATATTTAGCATATAGTTCTTTGAAAAGTAAAGTATATTGCAATTTTATTCCTAAACAAATAAAAATAGATTGAAAATGAGACCAAATAGGTCTATAAAGCTCATTTATTTGTGAAACTATTGTTATCAAATTTCAACACAGAAAATGAACTGCTGTCCATCACACTAACAGTATTTCAGAAGAAACTGACTTAAATGAAAGGCTTCTTTTTCCTCTTTGTGGGGGGTGGGGGAGATCCAGGAAATGAAAGATAGACTAGAGAGTCCAACTAAGTATGTTACAGTGATCTCAACCTGATCTTCATCAAAGTCCTAAAAGGATGATTCACCTACCTATGAAGCAGACAATCAGCAACTGGCTAGCACAAGGAGACAGAGGAAATGAGACAAGCTTCTGTGAACACTTTATACCAATACTTGTAGCACTTCTGATTTTTTAGGGGTGAATAAACTCAGTTAAGTGGAAATTATTTTTAACCATTTTCCATCAATCTTCCTCAGGGAGAGATAATTTATAGAACAGACCACTTCAACTGGAGTTATATCAGGATTTTTGATATGGTGGTATAATATTTCTAAGAGAGGCTACACTTTGTTCAACTAAATGTTTAGTTAATTTGTTGAAAACGTATAGTCTATGTTGTAAAAATCCTGCTATTACTGTCTTGAGCCTTGAAAAAGCTTCTCATCACAAGAAATAAAATGTTACACCTAAAAGTTCAAGGATATTTACCTCTTATTCTGGGCAAATAAAATGCTTAAGATAATTTACAAAATCACCACATATTTTAAATAAAAAGTGAGAACTAAAATTAGTTTCTATAAAACAGATATAAATGATTTTCTCCTTTCAAGTTTAAAACAAAGAACCAGGGACATAAATAATTCTAGTTTGCCAGAGGCATGGCTATTTCTTTATACTGACTGTCGACTATCTAATTTAATTAGAGGTATTAAACTCCATGCTGAGGTCAACGAGCCTTACATCCTCCAATATTACACTTCAACCAATGCTCATTAATGTGTCTACTGAATGGATTAACACAGTAAAGATATATGTACAAAGGAAAGGGGGACAACCTAATGATAGCCAATTGTTCATTTGTAATAGGACACATGTTCTAGGCCTCAACTTATTACCTCTAATGTGGAATTTATTAAATTCAGGAGAAAAAATGCCAATACAGAAAGTGATTTTTTATTAAGGGGAACTGGTATAAGACAACTGGTCTCTATGATTAAGTTTAAACATTTAACCTTTTATTAAAAAGAAATTGATACTATAATAGAGCTAAAATATAAGCTTGTTACTTAGAAAAATTTTACATACTACCACTCTGAAGAGTGGATTAAAGAAAAGAGTAATAAAGAATAGGAAAAGGAAAACTCATTATATAAAGAAATACTTTTAAAAAAATTTCTTTGAAAAGGTTTAGAATAGTTACACTGAATTCTGAGTTCAGGTAAAATTTTCCTTTCTACTGAATTAGTGAAATGTGGCTTCTATTAAGTCCTAACCTTGAGAGAGTAGATTTACTTAAACTGATAAATTTCCATTCAAGAAAAGTATACCTTCCAGAATAATATTGCTTTATTACCTTTATTTACAATTTTCAAAGGCTGCATTTTTATATTGTAGGTACTATACATGTGAAGGCACTGACATTTAAAATTTCAAAATATATGGAGATTAAGCAACATACTCTGAAATAATACATGGTCAAAGATTCTCAAAAAAAATAAAAAATACTTTGAACTAAATGATAAAGTTCTGGAAAAGGATACTAGTGATGGGTATATAAAAGTAAATGGGCTTTATGCCAATGAACTGTTAAAATGGTAAATTTTATGTTATATAAATATTTTATCATAATAAAAAATCTTTCTGTACTTATATATGAAAACAAACTATTAATGTTCAAGGTTTAATTCCTCAAAATTCCAGTACTTAAAATTTTCACCACTTAAAGGTATAATTTCAGCTAGAACTCAACCATTTAACAATTCTTAAATGGTGTTATTTCCAAACTAATTTTGTTATGATAATTGATTGTTAAACATCCATTTCAGATTCTTCTTAAATAATTAAAGATAAACTCTTGTAAATGTTTTGAATGAGAAAAGAAATCTTACTTATTTGACATTTCTTACAGAGGTCACAGGAATAAAAGTTTGTGTACCATATAATTAGCAGGTTTAATATAGTGAAGTAAAAATGTCTTAATATAATTTTTTAAAACAGCATTTTAACTAAAAAAATTGATATCCTTTGTTCTGCTCTTATATTTGCAATCTAAGATACTATTAATTTTATACTGCTCTGGGGTTTAAAAGTTGTATCTATGGAGCCATGAAAATGGTGATAATGATAAATATGAGTCACTGCCAAGTTCTTAATGATTAAAATTATTTATCTTCTTGTATTATATTCATAATTGTCTCTAATTTGGGTATAGCTTATTTAGAGATTTAAAATAAGTTGATGGAACTAAGTGCTTAATTGAAATTTTAATGAAGTTTTATTCTAATCCAACTTCTCACCATCTTCTTGTCAGTTTTCATGGCTCATTTTGTACTTCATGCCAAGAAGTTCTATAGCAAACCTGTTATTGAACATGCTTTCCTACCTTTATCAATTACCTCACCTTTATTACTCTTTGCAATCTAATTAGCATTCTTATATTAACTTTACTAACCATTACTCACTGAGTAGGCATTTTCCAACAATATTTTAAAGTGTAAACAAAAGGCACCAAGGATATTAAACCAATCTTATAAGATATTTGAGAGGAGTTCTGCAGTTCCTTTTCAAAAGTGTGAACACTATTTTCATAGTTTATTAATGAAGTGTGCAGAGCTTTGATAACAGGCAATGGCGTATCCAGTAAAATGACCTATGGATATTAAGTTGTCTACATCCAGCATTAGTTTTTAATGTCCTTGTAAATGGAGAAGGAAGAAAAGAAGGAGGAAGTGGAGAAGGCAAAGAAAAGAAATGCTGGACAATGTTTTACTTTTAAAAGTATTTCTTCCTAACAAAACAAAGTACATACACTTATACTCTGAGGTATCTTTGTGGTCACTAGAATGACTTTTGAATGATGGTGCCAGCTACAGCAAAATAGTGGCCTGGGTTTCAAAACATGTGGGCCAGCAAAACCACTCTACTATCTCTCTCATGAATTCTAAGGAAGTAATATTTATTTCAATTATTTATGGCTTATTTACCTACTATATTATTTTTAGCTAAAATTTATGATAAAGCATGCTATATTTTAAGTGCTTTGTAATAATTTACTCCCCCCCTTAATCAATATAAATGTATCTATCCACAAGCAAAGGGACATGAAATATAATTTCACCACTTTGTATACACAAATTTTTCATATCTCCACTTTCTTGATGGCAAATCTTTTGTTAAGACTTTAACCTTCATCATATCATTAAAGAAAACAGAGTCTGCTCTGTAGTAATATTGTTTCTGAAGACGGTATTAGGTGAATAGTACAGTAGTCAGAATTAGCATTTGGTCAATTAGACTACATACATATTTTATGTATTAATTTTCTTAAACACTAGGATTTTAACTGAGCATTTTTCTCTCAACTCTTACTTTTTTGGTCAAAGAGTCATCAGAATCAGAAGGCATTCTTGTTGATACATGAAATATTACTTCTACTGTAGAGGTAGCAAAATATGGTGTGGTCAATCCAGTGCTTTTGTTTTTCTGTAGTCCTCCCATGAAACCACAATGGTTTGTAAGATTTACCTAGAAGCAATGAAGAGACACAATGTTAATCAACTAAACAAAATTCAAAAATTCAATATTGAAGAATGCTCAAATTTTTCACTTTGTGAAAACATGGGGAACAAAAGTCTTTTGTATGTTATAAACCAATGCTCGAACAAGAATTGTTAGACCTGCTCTGTTCACTCTCGTTATTTTTTTTTTAAGTATTTGAGGACCCGTAATTAATAGGAGTTAATTGGAAAAGTAATGAACTGCTGTGCACTCTGCATTCTTAGTTAGGCTACCAGGTATTAATAGTAAATTGTAAAGGCTGTGGGGGACACCAAGGCCAGAGAGTAAGAATCAAGTAGCAAAAATCAAGATTGGAAATGATTTTAAGAAAAGTTAAAATGGTAATGACACTTTAATAAAATGGTTAATTAGGTGTGTCATATTTACTCATAAAAACTGCTTTCCTAATCACTAGTACCTATCACAGCCCAGAAGAAAAATATCAAAATGCAAAATTTAAGTATATTTCAAATGTTTTGAACTACAATTCAATCTGTGCAAAGATTTTTAAATATATTTTTTCTGATTATAAATACAATAGATGCTAGTATCAAGGTTGTTGCATTGAAGGATATTTCCCAGACATCTGTGATACACAGAAGCAAACAACTTAAGTTTCTTTGTAGAAAATTAAAGAAATATTGGAAAAAAATGAAAACATTGCTTGTATCTCACTGTTCAAAGAAACCACCGAGGCAATGTTTTAATAATAAAATCTGAATATCTGATAAAGTAGAGAATTATAAAAACAAGTCTTTATACCATGTGGCCATGTCTTTTAACCATCACTACCAGTTACTAATGAGTGAACAAATGAATAACAAATTAATTTTTAAGCATTTACTACAAGATTGATTCAATCACAATATTTAAAAAAATTTTTTTTGACTCAGTAGTACATTCGCATAATTAACAACTCAACAGCTACACCAAAATTTTTCCTTCCCATCTCCTGTCTTTGGCTACTCAGCTCTACCAAATATCAATTTCTTAAGTATCCTTCCAAAAATGTTCTCTGTATACACAATTAAATTCTTTATGTGTATTTATACACACATAGTATACATATACAATTTTCTGCACCTTCCTTTTTTGCACTTATAATACTTTGAAATGTACTTCTTATCAGTAAGTAAAGAACTTCCTCATTTTTGTTTTCATGGCTTTATAGAAGTTCATTATCATTTTTAAATTGTTCTATTTATTATGCTATTAAGGTCGTCCCACTTTTGCCCCATGTGCCCTGCACCAACTAGCTCCCTGACCCAGCTCACCCAGGCAATGCCCACACTGTTGTCCATGTCTGTGTGTCACACATATGTGTTCTTTGGCTACCCTATTTCCTAGGCTTTACATCCATCCCCATGACTATTCTGTAACTACCAATTTCTACTCGTCAATCACGTCACCTATTTCACCCATACCTCCAACCCCCTCCTATCTGACAACCATCAAAATGGTCTCTGTATTTATTATTGTTTCTGTTCTGTTTATTTTATTGTATTATTTTATAAATTCAATTGTTGACAGATATGTGCTTGTTGACATTTTATTGTTAAGAATTTTGATTTTCTTCTTCTTCTAAAAGACCCTTTAACATTTCATATAATGCTGGTTTAGTGGTGATATACTCCTTCAGCTTTTTCTTGTCTGGGAAGCTCTTTGTCTGCCCTTCCATTCTAAATGATAGCTTTGCTGGGTAGAGTAACCTTGGTTGTAGGTCCTTGCTTTTCTTGACTTTGAATATTTCTTGCCAATCCCTTCTAGTCTGCAAATTTCTTTTGAGAAATCAGCTGACAGTCTTATGGGGGCTTCTTGCTAGGTAACAAATTTCTTTTCTCTTGCTGCTTTTAAGATTCTCTCTTTGTCTTTAATCTTTGGCATTCTAATTATAATGTATCTTGGTGCGGGCCTCTTCAGGGTCATCTTGTTTGGGACCCTCTGCACTTCCCGTACTTGTATGTCTACTTCCTTTACCAAGTTAGAGAAGGTTTCTGTCATTATTTTTTCAAATAGATTTCCAATTTCTTGCTTCCTCTCTTCTCCATCTGGCACCCCCACGATGTGAATGTGGTAAGCTTGAAATTGTCCCAGAGGCTCCTTACACTATCCTCATTTTTTTTTTTGGATTCTTTCTTTCTTCTTGCTGTTCTACCTGGGTGTTTTTTGGTTCCTTATATTCCAAATCACTGATCTGATTCTTGGCTTCATTTACTCTATTGCTGATTCCCTGTAAATTGTTTTCTATTTTAATTAGTGTATCCTTCAGTTCTGACTGGTTCTTTCTTATGATTTCTATGCCCTCTTTTATGCTGTTGAAGTTCCCACTGGGTTCACTGAGCATCCTTATAACCAGTGTTTTGAACTCTGCATCTAGTAGCTTGCTTGCTGCCATTTTGTTTAGTCTTTTTCTGGAATTTTGTTCTGTTCTTTCATTTGGGCCACGTTTCTTTGTCTCCTCATTTTGGCAGTCTCCTTGTGTTTGTTTCTATGTGTTAGGTAGAACTGCTATGTCTCCTGGGCTCAGTAGAGTGGCCTAATGTAGTAGATGTCCTGTAGGGTCCAGTGGCACAGGGTGTAGATGTCCTGTAGGGCCCAGTGGCACAGGGTCTAGATGTCCTGTAGGGCCCAACCTGACTAACTCGAGGTACACCCACTATGTGGGTTGTGTACACCCTCCTGTTGTAGTTGAGCCTTGATTGCTTTTGGCATGTACAAGGTCAGCTACCACCTGTGTTCTGTCTGGGGTCATACAGTATAAGCTACAAAGTGATCTGTGGGTGGGTGCTACTTGTGCTGGGCTTGGAGGTACCCAGAAGAGGCCAGCTGTGAACCAAGCCCAGGCATGGGGTAACTTAGCAACAGGTACGGAGTTCACTGAAACCAGATGTTTCTTGTTTGAGATAATTTAGGAAATTCTGAATCATGGGCCAAGATGAGCCATTCGTATGAAAAAGCCCCTGGAAAAAGCCTGAGTGGAGTGAAAGTTGGGAGGGGCAAGCTTCAGGGAATCACCAGGGTGGGGCAAACAGTGCAAGCCAGGTTGATGGATTCTCAGATTTGGCACCTGAATGCTGGCTCTGTGGCTTTGTGGAGTGAGGGCTCAGAAAAGGAATATGGGCTTCTGGGAGAAAGCTGTCCCTCAGCTCTTGCCTGGATGCTAGACAATTTACTTTCTCCGTGTATGTCTCTGATGCTGTTCAATCTGCTGTCCCCTTGCTGGAGCTCAGAGGTAGTAAGTCTGAGTAAGTCTGTATAGAAGACCTTTAAGAAGAATTGTCAGGGAGTCCAGTAGTTTCTGTCTTCCACAGTCTCTATCCCGGCTGGTTTTTTACAGCCAGAAGTAACGGCAAGTTCTTTTCCTGACAGTGGAGCCCTAGGCTGTGGTGCCTGGTGTGTGGCCCCTGAGATGTCCCTCCTGATTTTTATCCTCCACATGTGGGTGGGGTCAGCCTGTTCTGTGTTTCTGCCCCTACTACCAGTCATATTGCAGTTTCTTCTTTAATTTTGTACTTGTAAGACTTCCATTCAGCTCGATTTCTGATGGTTCTGAATGACGGTTCTATAGTTTAGATATTAATTTTGATGTGGTTGAGGAAGAAGGTGAGCTGTGTTAACCTACACCTGCATCATGACCAAAAGTTGGAAAGTTAATTTTCTTGAAATAATTTAAGTGATCCCCTACTTGAAGTATATTTAGGCCAGCTTTCCAATCTTTCGCTATTACAGTCAAAGCTACAGTGAATAACACTGGACACATGTCATGTTGTACTTGTGAAAGTAGATCTGCAGGGTGAACACTCCCAAGTGGAACTGCAAGTCAGAGGGCATGTGCACTTTTAGTTTTGAAACCTACTACCCAAACTGCTCTTCACACATGGCACCAATAGTGTATGAGATATCTGTTTCCCTCACACCCTCTCAAATATATTCTCAAACTTTGTAATCTTTGCGAACCTGATAGGTGAAAACAGTATCTTAGTGTAGATGTTTTGTTCTGTTTTGTTTTAGTGACAAAGTTATTTTCTAGTCACATATCTGATTAAGTAAAGGAGAAAGTCTCAGTTTAATGTCCCTTTGATGTGAACACCTCTGTAACACTTGCTGATCTCTGTTTTTTAAAAGAAACTATCTGGAGAGAATGGAAAATTCACCTGAAGTTTTAAGAAATAATAAAAAGAGATCCCATGTACCCTTTCCCCAGATTCCCCCAATGAAGAACTGCATTACAACCAGGATACTGACATTGATAAGGTTAATAGAGGGAAAATTTTCATCACCATAATAATCCCTCCTGTTGCCCTGTTACATGAGCCACACCCAGTTCTCTCCTACCACATCTCCTCCTTATGCCCTGGCAATCCCTAATCTGTTCTTTACTACCAGAACTGTCATTTCAAGAGTGCTATACAAATGAAATTATATAGCATGTAACCCTTCCAAGCGTTTGGAGTTTATCCTGTTAATGATTTCAAAGTTTGATCCCACTATAGTTGAAAAACACACTATATGATTTCAGTGCTTTTAAATTGGAAGTTTGTTTTATGGTCCAATATATGGTCTATCTTGGGTACTTGAATATATGCTCTGATGTTGTCAGGCAGAGTGCTGTATGAATGTCAATTAAATTTTCTTGGTGATGGCATTGAGTTCTTTTATATACTTGCTGATTTCTGTCTAGTTCTCCCAGTTGTTGAAAGAGGGGTGAAGTCTCCATCTATAATTGTGGATTTGTTTGTTTCTCCCATCAGTTTCTATCAGCTTTGCTTCACACATTTTGCAGTTCTGCTGGTTGCTGCACACTTAGGATTGTTATGTCTTCTTGGTGGAGTGACCCTTTTTTGCTACACAATGTCCTGACTGTCTCTGGCTTTTCTGCCCTGAAGTCTACTTTATCTAATATTCATATAGCCACTCTGGCTTTCCTTTGATTAATGTTTGCACGATGTAACTTTTTCCATCCTTTTGCTTTCTATCTGCCTATATTGTTATATTTGAAGTAAGTTTCTTTTATATAGCATATGTGGGTTATGTTTTTAATCCAGACTGCCAATTTTTCAGTATATTTAGACATATTTAGCAATGACTGATATGTTAGGGCTTAAGCCTGCCTTTTAACTTTCTGTTTTCTGTTCATTTTCAGGTTGGTTTTTTTTTTGTTTGTTTCTCTGTTTTATTTTTCTTGCCTCCTATGAATTACTTAAAAGTTTTCTAGAATCCCATTTTTATTTATGATTTTTTGAGCATATCTTTTGGGATATGTCTGTCAGTGGCTGCTCTTGGTATTAGATATACATGACATCACAGACTACTGATGTTGTCATTTACCAGTCTGAGTGAAATATAGGAACACTACCACAATTTATGGTGCTATACTTTCCCTTTTTGTAATATATTACCATGAATTTTTTAATGGCAATACATTTAGAAACACATCAGATAATAAAATAATTTTTCCACAAACCGCCACCAAACATAATTAAGAAACCTCAAAAAAAGCCTGGTGTATTTTTCTATATTTTTTCTTGCCATGCTCCTAACGGATGTTCTAAAGTTCATTTTATCATTTCCTTTCTGTTAATAGAACCCCTTTTAGTGATTCTTTTAGGGTAGGTCTGCTGGACAGCTTACAAATTCTGTAAGTTATCCATCTGAGAATGTTTTGATTCATTCCTTCACTAGATACAGAATACTGGATTCACAGGTATTTTTCCCCAGCTCTTGAAAAATACTTATGTCACTTCCTCTAGCTCCCAGTTTCTGATGAGAATTTCACTATCATTTTAATTGTTTTCCACTTATAGATAAGGTACAGTTTTTCTCTGTATGCCTTTGAGATATTTTTTTTTGCCTGTGGCTTTTGTAAGTTTAATTGTGATGTATTTTAGGATGGATTTCTTTTGATTTATCCTATTTGTGTTTCACCCAGCTTCTTTGATCTGTAGCTTTATTAGCTTTATTCTTGTTGCCAGATTTGAGAAGTTTTCAACATTATTTCTTCAAGTGATTTTTCAGACCTAACCCCTGTCTCCTCTCCTTCCAGGACTCAGAAATCGGAAAACAGGAATGCTAGATCTTTTGTCAGTCTCACAGGTCTCATTATCTTTAAGTCTATTCTCTTCCTGCTGTTCAGATTAGTCTTTACTATTCTTTCTTCCAGTTTACTGATTCTTTCTTCTGTAAACCTATTTCCAGCTGAGTGTTGCTGGCTCCTTCTCCTAGCTTTGTACTTGTTACTACATTTCCAGTTCTAAAATTTCCATTTAGTTCTTCTTTGTATCTTCCATTTCTCATTCATTTCAACCGTGGTCCTAATTGTTGAAGTATTTCTAGTATGTCAATTTAAAATCTTTGTCATCTTGCCATTTGCATCTATTGTCTTTCGTTCAGTTAGAGATCTTTCTCATTCTTTGTACAACTTCTGATTGAAACCTGAACATTTCTTATTATGTTATGAGACTACAACACATGTTATTTAAACCTCCTGCTTTAGCTGGCTGTTTTGTGACAGCTCTGTCAGAGAAGCAGGGGCAGTGCTACTTTAGTATTGACAGGTGGAAGTAGAAACACAGGTTCCCTACTTAGCCTCTGTTGATACCTGGGCAGAGGTGATCCTTATTACTTACTGCTAAGTGGAGGCAGGAGTTCTGGCTTCCTATGTGGTGTCTACTAATATTGCAGTGGGGGTGCTTTCATTACTGGTGGGTGACAGTGAAAGGTCTCATTCTGTACTCTGTCCCTTCTGACCTACCCCAGTGGAGAGAAGCAGGGGCACCTAATTATTATTGGGTGGAGATGGAATTCTAGGTTCCTCCTGTAGTCTCCATTGATACTGTTTTGTGGATAGTGGATGGGACTTGTTACCAGCTACCAAAGATGAAAGTCTTGATTTGTCTTGCACTTCTCTGACATCATCTTATACTGCTCTGGTGTAGATTTGGGGATGCCTCATTATAGTCTCATTAGGGTGGAAGTCTGGGTTCCCTAAATGCCTTTAGCTGTCAGGGGTGGGTTTGGGGTGGTCACAGTATTTTCTGTGGTGTTTGGCTAGAGTAGAGCAGTTATTGTCTAAATGTTCTTTGCTTTTCTTGCTGTTCCTTTCCTGGCCCTTTGGCTACAAAGAATGTTTTATTTGCTTTTTTTTTTCCTTCTGTGCTTGTTGATGTTTCTAGAATTTTTCAGCTTCATGTCTGGGCTATATAAGACAAGAAAACAAAACAAAACCTGAAACCCATAATCCTGTCATTTCTTGGTTCTAAAGTCCATAGTTGGTCTGTCTTCTTTCCACCTTTCAGTCTTCTTATGCTTGTTTTCTATGTGACATCCAAGGTTTTTGTTTTACTTAGTGTGAAGAACAGGGAGAGTCTGTGTACTTGATCTTCCCAGAAGTGAAAGTTCCCACTGTACAACTTAATGGATTTTAGTGTATTCACAAATAAGTGCAGTCATCACCACAATCAATTTTAGAACATTTTCATCACTTCAAAAAGAAGCCCTATACCCTTTAGCTGTCACACCCTAATCATTCCTTATCCCCTACAACCAGCCCTAAGCAACTGATAGTTTACTTTCTATATATTTACACGCACACACACACACACCCCTATTGTGGGTATTTCATGTAAATGGACCATAAACATAGCCTTTGTGACTGGTTTCTTTCAGTTAGCTTGATGTTTTCTAAGTACACCCACACTGTAGCACATGTCAGTACCTCATTCCTTTTCATGGCTAAATAACACTGTTATAACACTGCCAAAGTATGGATATACCATACTTTGTTTATCCACCCATCCGCTGAAAGAAATCTGGGATGTCTTCATGTTTTGGCTATTATACATGAGTAAGTTTTTTGTGGAGACATACACTTTCACTTCTCTTGGGTATATACCTAATAGTGTAAGTTCTTGTCATAAGGTAATTCAATGTTTTGCTGTTTGATGAGCTCTCTAATTGTTTTTCACTGCCACTTCACTATTTCACATTCTTACTGGAAATGTATGAGGGTTCAGATTGCTCCAAATCCCAGTCTACAGTTGTTATTACTGTAGACAGATTTCTTGATTCTTCCCACCCTACTGAGCGGTATCATACTTGTGGTTTTCATTTGCATCTCCCTCATACGTAATAATGATGGGCATCTTTTCATGTACATATTGGTTATTTGTACATATTCTTTGCAGAAATGTTTGTTTTAGGTCCTTTTGCCATTTTTAGCATTGAGTTGTCTTCTGATGACTAATTTATATAAGTTCTTTACATTTTTTAGATGTAAGTGACTTGCAATTATTTTCTCCAATTCAGTGGGTGGCCTTTCACTTTGTTGATAATGTCTTCTGGAGCACAGAAGTTTAAATTTTAATGAAGTCCAATTTATTGTTGTTTTTTTGCTGCTCATATTTTTAGTTTCATATCTATAAATTCCTGTTATTTGTAAATTATACTTCAAAAAATCTGAAAAAATTCCCTTGTCAAATTTAAGGTCACGAAGATTTACCATTGCTTATCTTCTAAGAGTTTTATAGCTTTAGCTCTTAATTTATGCCTTTGATCCATTTTGAGTTTATTTTTTGTACATAGTGTGAAGTAAGAGTCCAACTGCATTCTTTTGCATGTGGCTATGCAGTTGTTCCAGCTCCATTTGTGAAAAGAGTATTCTTTCTTCACTGGATAGTTTTGACATCATTATTGAAAATCAGTTGAGTATACAGTTGGGAGACTGACAAAGATGGAGGCATAGGTAGATACGCTTCACCTCATGCACAACCAAAAGAAGGATAACAACCAATCTAAAAACAAAAAATAACCAGAACAGCCAGAAAACTGAATGGTGTGGAAGTTCCACAACCAAGAATTTAAAGAAGAAACATGCTATCAGAGGGGTAGGAGGGGAGAAGACAGGGAGCTGGGACAGACAGGATGTGGTGTGGCTTAGCAAGATAGGAGGCAGCAGTAGTGGTGGCCAGTAGAAAGGACAGTCCCGTATTCATTTGCCATGAAGGGAACAACTGGGGAGCAAGCTATCCCAGCCCTGGCCTATACCACACACCACAAAAATAAAGCTTTATAACCTCTGGCTATAAAAACCAGTGGGGGTTGGGGTGGTGGAAGAAACGGCTGGTCTCTTAGGAGAGTCTGTATAAAGGGCCCAGAGGGTCCTAGAACATACACAAACTCATATACTATGGGCATCAACATTAGAGCAGCAGATGGAAGGACATCAGTCTCTTATAGGAAGAGGGGTAAGTAACTGGAAACGGGGTGAGAGCTGAGCAAGCAGCATTGTTCCCTCTCTGACCCCTCCCTTACATACAGTGCCACAAAGCTGTGAAGTGGGTTGCACTGCCTTGGTGAATACTGAAGGCTCTGTCCCTTACCATTAACAGTTATGTCAACATGGGGAGTCAAAGGAGCTCTACCTAATACACAGAAAGAAACACAGGGAAGCTTCCAAATCAAGCAGACAAAGAAATATGGACCAAATGAAAGACCAGTCCCATATTCCAGAGAGAGAACTAAGTGACATGGAGATAGCAAACCTGTTAGATGCAGGATTCAAAACACTGGCAATCAGGGTGCTCACAGAAATGACTGAATAAGGCCACAAAATAAAGGAAGAAGTGAAGGCCTTACCTTAAGTGAAACAAATAAAAATATACAGGGAACCAACAGTGAAGAGAAGGAAGGTAGGATTTAAGTCAACAATTTGGAATAAAAAGAAAAAAATAAACATTCAACCAGAACAAAAACAAGAATTCAAAAAAATGAGGAGAGGCTTAGGAACCTCTGGAACAACCTTAAACATTCCAACATCCAAATCATAGGTATGCCAGAAGAAGAAGAAAAAGACCAAGAAATTGAAACTTAATTGAAAAAAATTGTGAAAGAAAGTTTAACCAATTTGGTGAAGAAAATAGACATATAAATCCAGGAAACACAGAGAGTCCCAAACAAGGTGGACCCAAAGAAGGCCACACCAAGACACGTTGTAATTAAAATGCCAAAGGTTAAAGATAAAGAGAGAATCTTAAAGGCAGCAAGAGAAAAGAAGAGAGTTACCTAAAAAGGAGTTCCCATAAGACTATCAGCTGATTTCTTAGAAGAAAACTTGGAAGCAAGAAGGGAGTAGCAAGAACTATTCAAAGTGATAAAAAGCAAGGACCTACATCCAAGATTACTCTATCCAGCAAAGTTGTGAAAAGCAGATAAAGCACTTCCCGGACACGGTAAAGCTAGAAGAGTTCATCATCACCAAGCTCTTATTGTATGAAATGTTAAAGAAACTTACTTAAGAAGATGATAAAAACTATGAATAGTAAAATGACAACAAATTCACAACTATCGACAACTGAATCCAACAAACCAAAAACAAGCTAAGCTAACAACTAAAACAGGAACAGTATCACAGAAATGGAGATCACATGGAAGGTTAGAGGGAAAGGGAATCGAAGGGGAAGAACAGGGAAAAAGATACAGGGAATAATAAGCATAAATGGTAGGTAGCAAAATAGACAGGGGGAGGTTAAGAAGAGTATAGGAAATGGAGAAGCCAGAGAACTTATATGTATGACCCATACATATGAACTAAGGGGTGGGACTGCTGGAGGCTTGGGGATACTGGGTGGAGGGGGGCAAAGGGGAAAATATGGGACAAATGTAATAGTATAATCAAGAAAACATACTTAAAAAAAAAAGGAAATCAGTTGACCACACATGTGTGGATTTATCTCTGGAACCTAAATTCTATTCCATTGATAGATATGTCTATTTTGATGCAAGTACCACACTGTTTGATTAGCACTGGTTTGTACTAAATTTTGAAATCAGGATGTGTCAGTACTCCTAATTTGTTCTTTTCCTTATGTCCTTTGCTTTTACTAATACTTATTACCAATACTTTTCTGTTTGTTTTTTTAAACATAAAATCTATTTATAATGTTCCTTTTTACTTTCTAAATTAATTTCACATACATAATCTCAGCTGAACTTCATATCACATCTGTTGTGTAAAAAGGTATATTACCTATGAGAAATAAGCAAATAAGCCTCGATAGCTCAAGTGACTCACTTAGGATGAAATAGCAGGTTAGGAAATATTCAGCCATAAAAATATATACTGAATGCTAAAGGCATATTTATTAGACACTGTGCAAGGAATTGGGATTTAGTAAGAAGACACAATGAGCCCTGGCCAGTGTGGCTCAGTTGGTAAGAAAACACAATGAGGTGAAAGTGCCTGCCCTCTAGTAGCTTACAGTCTAGTGCAGTGGTCTTCAACAATTCTGCTCATGTATTCTCTACATGAATTTTGAGAAATTATGTATTCGACAGACAACTATAATGAAAATTTTCGAGATCAGTGGAGAGCACAGAGCCGGGCCAGGCTGGGCTCGCACCCAATAAGGAGGCCTGAATTGTGCGCCGAGATCCCGGAAGGGACGTGGTGCTTGGTGCGTTCCTACAGTAGTGGCTCAGAAATTTCCAGCCAGCCCGACCAGGGGAGCCGGGAAAGGCTCCAACACCTGGTCAGAGTGTGGTTCGGCGGGGAACACGGAGCTGGAAAGGGCTCGGCTCGCGCACCATCGGGAAGACTGACTCTCGCGCGCTATGAACCCGGAAGGGTCGCGGCAAGGCGCTTAGGGCGATCCTAGACCCCGAATCTCAAAAGTTTGGGGGAGGGGCGCGCCCTTTTACGATTCCCAGGGAGGGCGCAATGAATCCCAAAAGATCGCGGGTGCCTCCTGAGATCATAGAGCTGGAACCCTGCAGGATCCTGGAGTCCGGAAGAACGTGGAAGTGAGATCCAGAGAGCCAGTGTGCTCGGGAGCCCCCAGGGTACCTGACAGACTTGCTAAGATCTGGCTGGGAGAGAGAGAAGCATTTCAAAGGTCCCTCAGCCAGCTGAAGCCAGCAAGATCAGAAAAACTGGTCTGGCCAATTAGAAACCAACAAGAGGTTTATTTTTATTATTTTTTAAATTTTGTTTGGTTTTGTTTTGTTTTTGTGGCTGTTGTTGGTTGGTTGATTTTATCTTGTGTTTTATATGACATTTTATTTTTCAATTCTTATTATTTTTATCTCGCAATCCCTTATGTTTCTCTTCCATTCATCCTAATATTATTCTTTCCACTCCAAATTTATCTCTCCTAGACTACATTTTCTACTTTTCTTTCCTTTTTTTTTTAATCTTGCAAGTTACTATATATTTGTATTATCTTTTTCTCACTCTTCTGACATTTTTTATTTTAATAATATTTTGGTATTCTTTTTCTTTCTGTATAATCTTCTTTGCTTGGCTGGTTATACTGTCATTTGATAGGTTCCCCATGGTATCTCAGTCACAAGGTGTTGATAAGTTACTATCCTTCATCTGTGTTCCATTAATACACCTCTCAGGGTTCTATACTCTTTATTCTTGTTATCTAGACCTCATTGATTCTGCCACAAGACTGTCACTTTACTATTACTGCTAGTAAGACCTAGTGTATAAAATTGTAAATACTTCTCAGTATCCCTACCTGATCTCAGCCCACTTTGCAATTTTCTGAACTATACTATGGTGGGGGTTGTCTCTTTTCTTTTACACACTAATCCTATATACGAATCTGTAGTCCAACCCTACCTTAGAATCTGACCCTCCACAGGCTCACAGCTTTCTAGATCCAACTAACAATCCTCTCATCCCCAATAAGAGTCTTACTTCTTTCCATCCTTTCTAAAACGTGGATAGTGGGGTGGAGGATCACAGTTAATACTATAAGGAGCCAAAGGATAACCCATCTCTTCTCTACTGGCTAATAATGTAAATACCATAGTATACTGTCTTGCTGTTTTAAACCATTTTGCCTTACTCCTCCAACTGATCACAAAAAAGAGTAGGGGGAAGCTGTGAACACCAGGATACACGAAGGAGATTGCACCACTGAATCTCACAAATATTCTACCACATAAGTTCACACCATTACAGGGAATCAGAACAGATCAAATTAACAAACAAGAAGAAAAAAGAAGAAACCCACGAACAATGAGAAAACAAAGAAACAACCCCCAATTGAAGGGAAACGAGGAGCCTCAGGAAAAATGCTAAATGAAATAGAGGCAACTCAACTATCAGATAGTGAGTTCAAAACAATGATTACCAGGAAGTTCAATGAACTCACAATGAGCTTTCAGAAATTAGAGGGAAACTACATCAATCTCACTGCAAACTATATAAACATGAAAAAGGAATAGAAACTCTCAACAAAGGTCAAGAGGAAATGAAGAATACAATTTCTGAACTGAAGAACACAGTAGAAGGAATGAAAAGCAGGATCGATGAAGCAGAAGATCGGATAAGTGAGCTAGAGGACAAAGTAGAAGAAAACACCCAGAAAGTGCAAGAAAAGGAAAAGAGGCTCAGAAAAAATGAAGAGGGATTAAGAGAAATGCAAGACAAGATAAAACGTGATAATATCTGTATAATAGGGATACCAGAAGGAGAAGAAGAAGAACAAGGGATCGAAAACCTAGTTGAACAAGTAATGAAGGAGACCTTCCCTAATTTGATGAGAGAAAAACTCACACAAATCCAGGAAACACAGAGAGTCCGAATCAAGAGGAACCCAAAGAGGCCCACCTCAAGACACATCATAATTAAAATGGCAAAATTTCAAGACGAAGAGAGAATCTTAAAGGCAGCAAGGGAGAACAAGGAAGTGACATACAAGGGAGCCCCAATAAGGCTAACAGCTGACTTCTCAATGGAAACACTTCAAGCCAGAAGAGAATGGCAAGAAATACTCCAGGTAATGAGAACCAGAGGTCTGCAACCAAGGCTACTATATCCAGCAAGGCTCTCGATCAAGATAGAAGGCCAAATAAGAAGCTTCCCAGACAAAAGAAGTCTAAAAGAATACACCTTGACCAAAACAGCTCTGCAAGAGATTCTAAAAGGACTGCTTTAAGGAAGGGAGGGAAAAGAGAGAGAGAGAGCGAAAGAGAGAGGAACACATGTACATAAAAGAACATGAATAAGTACCTATCAATAAAAACCTTAAATGTAAATGGATTAAATGCTCCAATCAAAAGACATAGAATAGCTGAATGGATAAGAAAAAATGACCCATATATCTGCTGTCTACAAGAGACCCACCTCAGGATAAAAGACCTACACAGGCTGAAAGTGAAGGGCTGGAAACAAATCTTCCAAGCAAATGGACAGGAAAAAAAAGCAAGGGTAGCAATACTCCTATCAGACAAAATAGACTTCCAAAAAGGTCCATAAAGAGAGACCCGGAAGGTCACTTCATAATACTCAAGGGAAGAATACACCAAGAAGACATAAATACTGTAAATACATATGCACCCAACATAGGAGCGCCGAAATACATAAAGAAAATCTTAGAGGGCTTCAAGAAAGATATGGAGAGCAACACAATTATAGTGGGAGATTTTAACACCCCACTATCAAAAATGGAAAAACCTTCCAAACAAAATATCAACAAAGATATTGTGGCATTGAACAACACCCTTGAGAAAATGGACTTTACTGATATATACAGGGCCCTCCACCCAAAAGAAGCTAAATATACGTTCTTTTCAAATGTACATGGAACATTCTCAAAGATAGACCACATGATAGGACACAAAACAAGCCTCAAGAATTTCAAGAAAATTGAAATCATACCAAGCATTTTCTCAGACCACAAGGGACTGAAGCTAGAAACCAACCCCAAGGAAAAAAACCAAAAACACTCAAAATCATGGAGATTAAATAGCATGCTATTAAAAAATGAATGGGTGAAGAACGATATTAGGGAAGAAAGCAAAAGGTTTCTGGAAACAAATGAAAACGAACTCACAACAACCCAAAACTTATGGGACACAGCCAAGGCAGTCCCGAGAGGGAAGTTCATAGCAATACAGGCCCACCTAAAAAGGTTCGAAACATTCCAAACAAACAACCTAACCCTACGTCTACAAGAACTCAAGGAACAACAACAAAGACAGCCCAGAGCAAGCAGAAGGAAGGAAATAACCAAGATCAGAGCAGAATTAAATGACATTGAGACTAAAAGCACAATTCTAAGGATCAATGAATCCAAGAGCTCGTTCTTTGAAAAGATAAACAAAATCGACAAGCCTTTAAGCAGACTCATCAAGAAAAAAAGAGAGAAGACTCAAATAAACACAATCAGAAATGAAAGAGGAGAGATTACAACAGATACCACAGAAATACAAAGGATTGTAAGAAATTACTACAAAGAACTGTATGCCAAGAAATTTGAAAACCTACATGAAATGGACAAATTTCTAGAAAATTATAATCTTCCAAAACGCAATGAAAAAGAAGCAGAAAGCCTGAACAGACCAATAACAGCAAAAGAAATTGAAGCAGTAATCAAAAAACTCCCAACACACAAAAGCCCTGGACCAGATGGTTTCACAGGAGAATTCTACAAAGCATTTAAGGAAGAGCTAACTCTATCCTTCACAGACTATTCCAAAAAATCCAAAAAGATGGGAGTCTCCCAAACTCTTTTTATGAGGCCAACATCATCTTAATTCCAAAACCAGATAAAGACACAACAAAGAAAGAAAACTTCAGGCCAATATCGCTGATGAACATTGACGCTAAAATCCTCAACAAAATACTGGCAAACCGCATCCAACAATACATTAAAAACATCATACACCATGACCAAGTGGGATTCATTCCAGGGATGCAAGGATGGTTCAATATTCACAAGTCAGTAAATGTAATACATCACATAAACAAAAGCAAAGACAAAAACCACATGATCAGAAAAAGCATTTGATAAGGTACAACACCCATTCATGATAAAAACACTGGGCAAAGTGGGAATAGAGGGAGCATTCCTCAACATAATAAAGGCCATATATGAGAGACCTTCAGCCAACATTATACTCACTGGCCAAAAATTAAAATCTTTTCCACTAAGAACAGGAACAAGATAAGGCTGTCAACTTTCACCACTTCTATTCAATATAGTACTGGAAGTTTTAGCCACAGCAATCAGACAAGAAAAAGAAATAAAAGAAATCCAAATCGGAAAGGAGGAAACAAAACTGTCACTGTTTGCAGATGACATGATAGTGTACAGAGAAAATCCTACAGGTTCCACCAAAAAACTACTTGACCTAATAAATGAATTTGGCAAAACAGCGGGATACAAAGTCAATATCCAGAAAGCAAAGGCATTTCTGTACACCAACAATGAAACGGCACAAACAGAGATCAAGCAAAAAAATCCCATTTGAAATAGCAAAAAGAAAAATAAAATATCTAGGAATAAACCTAACCAAAGAGGTAAAAGCCCTGTATGCAGAAAACTACACAACACTGAGGAGAGAAATCAAGGAAGACACAAACAAATGGAAACATATACTGTGTTCATGGATTGGAAGAATTAATATCATCAAAATGTCCATACTACCCAAAGCAATTTACCCATTCAATGCAATTCCTATTAAAGTACCAATGGCATATTTCACAGACATAGAACAAACACTTCAACAATTTATATGGAATTATAAATGACCCCGAATAGCTGCTGCAATTTTGAATAGCTGCTCCAAGTAGGAGGGATCACAATACCCGACACTAAACTATACTACAAGGCCGCTGTAATCGAAACAGCCTGGTACTGGCATAAAAACAGTCACATAGACCAATGGAACAGAACAGAGAGCCCAGAAATAAGCCTAGGTCTCTATGGTCAATTAATATTTGACAAAGGAGGCAGCTACATAAAATGGAGTAAAAATAGCCTCTTCAACAAATGGTGTTGTGAGAACTGGACAGCCACATGCAAAAAAATGAAACTTGAGCACCAACTTACACCATATACAAAAATAAATTCAAGGTCGATAAAAGACTTAAATATAAAATGTGACACCATTAAAGTCCTAGAAGAGAACGTAGGTAGGAAAATCTCAGATATTTCACGCAGAAACTTTTTTACTGACGTGTCCCCTAGAGCAAGGCACATAAAGGAAAGAATAAACAAATGGGACCTCATCAAAATTAAAAGCTTCTGCACAGCTAAAGAAAACAGTATCAAAATTAAAAGAGAACCAACTGTATGGGAAAACATATTTGCCAATGATACCTCAGACAAGGGTTTAATCTCCAAAATATATAAAGAACTTACAAGACTGCACTCTAAGACGACAAGGAATCCAATTAAAAAGTGGGCAAAGGACTTGAACAGACACTTCTCCAAGGAGGACATACAGAAAATCCAAAGACACATGAAACGATGCTCAATATCACTAGCCATCAGAGAGATGCAAATTAAAACCACAATGAGATACCACTTCACACCAGACAGAATGGCCATCATAAACAAAGCAACAAACAAGTGTTGGAGAGGCTGTGGAGAAAGGAGGTCCCTAGTGCACTGCTGGTGGGACTGCAGACTGGTACAACCACTATGGAAAGCAGTATGGAACTTGCTTAAAAAACTAAAAATGGATCTGCCTTTTGACCTGGCAATTCCACTGCTGGGACTCTATCCTAAGAATATTAAAACACCAATTCAAAAGAACCTATGCATCCCAATGTTCATTGCAGCACAATTTACAATAGCTAGATGCTGGAAGCAACCAAGATGCCCATCAGTAAATGAATGGATCAAAAAACTATGGTACATTTACACAATGGAATTCTATGCAGCAGAAAGAAAGAAGGAGCTCCTACCCTTTGCAACAGCGTGGATGGAGCTGGAAAACATTATGCTAAGCGAAACAAGCCAAGCAGTGAAAGACAAACACCATATGATCTCACCTTTAACAGGAACCTAAACAACAAAACAAAGAAACAAGCAAAATATAACCAAAGACACTGAAATAGAGGCCAGGCTGACAGTGCCCACAGAAGAGAGTAGAGGGAATTTAAGAGGACAGTGGGAAGGGTTCACAGGAACAAACTTAAAGGACACAAGGTCATAAACTAAGGGGAGGGTGGTAATAGGAGGGAAGTAGGGAGGTGTGGGAGGGGGGACTGGATTGGGAGTAAAAAGGAGAAAACTGTATTTGAACAATGATTAAAATTAAAAAAAAAATAATAATAAAAAGAAAATTTTCAACATAAGTTTAAACTGTTTAAGAGATATATTTCTAGTATAATATATGTTACATATGTGCTTTAAATATATTTTCATCAAAATCTTAGAGCCATAAATTTGCTGATATAATATGTATAAAATGCCTGCTATTTATGACATATCAATCAGCCCCATCAAATTCACTTCCTGTTAGAACATGTCTTGACATTTCATCTTTCAATTACAATAAACATATTAATACAAATCTCTGTGATAAATACCTCACTTCTGAGTTATAATTCTAAGATAGATTTGATACAGGAACCTTGATATAAGTTGGCTGCCAGGAAGACCTAAAGTGCAGTATGTTTCCATATTTATTCCTCTGCTTTCAGAGACACTCTCACTCAGGAACATGCTTTCTTGAATGAGCTATCTTTTTTTTGGTGCCAAACCTTCTGCGGTAATGTCAAACTTGGGTGAGCGAGTGGCAAACCTTTCTTTTACAAAAATAAAGGATAGAAAAAAAAGAGGAAAGAGACTGCAAAAGGATTCTAAGGCATTAATTTTAGTAAAGTTGAGAATCTATCTGGAAACTAATCTCAGCTAAGCATGTTGGCGTGCCCCCTAAAAAGCCTTGGAATAGTCCTAAGAATATTCACATCTTAGTTTGAAGACTACCAGTATAGTGGTCACAACTGTGAAGAAAATCCACATCGCTAAACCTATGCATTTCATACTCTCTGACAACATACTGTATTATAAAAGAGTCAACAACTTTCCATTCAAAACGTCAACTGCTGCTGTCTTTGCAGATGAGATACAAGGCAGAATCAATAACAAATCCATTGTATAGTTATTGAGTCTCCTAATATAATGCTCCTAAAATAAGTTAGAAAGAAAAAAGGAATACCAATGCTTCCAAATAGAAACAAAATGTTATTTGGTCTAATTTAACAATAGTACCTCCCAACCAAGACCAGCTACGAAATCTTCATATGCTTGACTTCCTCCTGTATTGGTGAGAATGGAATGTTTATCTTCTTGTCCTTCAGCAACATAAAATACTGCGATCTTGTGTGTCTCCCGGCTGTAAAACAAAAGATTATACCATTCATTTAATCATTACCTTATCCATTCATTCATCCAATATTTATGTTCTATGCACAAAGTATATGGCAATAAAAAGATGATTTAAATCTTATAATCTTATAAGTCTTAAATCTTAAAGATAAGGTTTATAAGATTTATAAATAATCTTATTTAATATGTTTATTAAATATTTCATAAACTTGTATGTATTAATATGTTTATAAATCTTATAAAATGATTTAAATCTTATAAAAGTAATTGTAAGTAAAATATAAAAGTTCAAAAATTGTCACTGGTACAGAAGAAAGGCAGGATTACTTCTGACTGGAGAAACAGAGAGAAACTTAAAGAAAATGGTAGTATTGAGATAGGTGAAGGTAAGTAAGAGTTAATAAGTGAAGAAGAAGTGTATCAGGAAAGACACATAGGTTTGAGCGAATGAAGAATCTGAAGAGTTGCCTGCTATAGAATGTGGCTGAATCCCAGAGTTAAAGGAATTTTGTTTTAGAAATAAAAGAAGAAAAGAGCAAAGGCAGCTGGTTTCGGATGGCTGACGCAGAAATGGGGCAGGCTGTGCGACCCTTGAAGGATTGTGCGTGACTTTGGGCATTCTCCTAGAAGGTTGTTTGTATTCTTTTTTCTCCTTGGTCCAAACCTCAGGATTCTGGGCCTCAGTATTCCCATCTGAGAAGAGAGCATGGAGCCTCCCCCTCACGCCCACCCACACTCCAGGGTGATGGGGCAAACTGAGGGTGAGTGGCTTTGATATGTCCAATAAAGGTGAACTACCATCTGATCCTTGTGGCTCCCATGCGGCTCCAATTCTGCCTTCTGAAGCAACAGAGCACATGTACTACATGTTACAAAACCTCTTTATCTTTGCTGCCCATCTCTGCAAACAGGTGGCTAGATTGTCAATTCCAGTATTCTACTACATGGATATCTACCATTATCATTCTCCTGATAAACATTAAGACTATTACCAGGACATCGGGTCAAGATGATGGTGTAGGTAAACGCAACTCACTGTGGAAAAAGTTACATCATGCAAACGTTAATCAAATGAAAGCAGAGTGGCTATATGAATATTAGATAAGGTAGACTTCAGGGCAAAGAAGCCAGAGACAGTCAGGACATTGTGTAGCAAAAAAGGGTCACTCCACCAAGAAGACATAACAATCCTAAGTGTGCAGCAACCAGCAGAACTGCAAAATGTGTGAAGCAAAGCTGATAGAAACTGATGGGAGAAACAAACAAATCCACAATTATAGATGGAGACTTCACCCCTCTTTCAACAACTGGGAGAACTAGACAGAAATCAGCAAGTATATAAAAGAACTCAATGCCATCACCAAGAAAATTTAATTGACATTCATACAGCACTCTGCCTGACAACATCAGAGCATATATTCAAGTACCCAAGATAGACCATATATTGGACCATAAAACAAACTTCCAATTTAAAAGCACTGAAATCATATAGTGTGTTTTTCAACTATAGTGGGATCAAACTTTGAAATCATTAACAGGATAAACTCCAAACGCTTGGAAGGGTTACATGCTATATAATTTCATTTGTATAGCACTCTTGAAATGACAGTTCTGGTAGTAAAGAACAGATTAGGGATTGCCAGGGCATAAGGAGGAGATGTGGTAGGAGAGAACTGGGTGTGGCTCATGTAACAGGGCAACAGGAGGGATTATTATGGTGATGAAAATTTTCCCTCTATTAACCTTATCAATGTCAGTATCCTGGTTGTAATGCAGTTCTTCATTGGGGGAATCTGGGGAAAGGGTACATGGGATCTCTTTTTATTATTTCTTAAAACTTCAGGTGAATTTTCCATTCTCTCCAGATAGTTTCTTTTAAAAAACAGAGATCAGCAAGTGTTACAGAGGTGTTCACATCAAAGGGACATTAAACTGAGACTTTCTCCTTTACTTAATCAGATATGTGACTAGAAAATAACTTTGTCACTAAAACAAAACAGAACAAAACATCTACACTAAGATACTGTTTTCACCTATCAGGTTCGCAAAGATTACAAAGTTTGAGAATATATTTGAGAGGGTGTGAGGGAAACAGATATCTCATACACTATTGGTGCCATGTGTGAAGAGCAGTTTGGGTAGTAGGTTTCAAAACTAAAAGTGCACATGCCCTCTGACTTGCAGTTCCACTTGGGAGTGTTCACCCTGCAGATCTACTTTCACAAGTACAACATGACATGTGTCCAGTGTTATTCACTGTAGCTTTGACTGTAATAGCGAAAGATTGGAAAGCTGGCCTAAATATACTTCAAGTAGGGGATCACTTAAATTATTTCAAGAAAATTAACTTTCTGACTTTTGGTCAAGACGGAAGTGTAGGTTAAATTCTTTCCTCACACCGTATACAAAAATCAAATCAAAATCAATCATAGTTCTAAATACTAGGTCTAAAACAAGTTTACAAAACTATAAAATTATGACAACTGCACATGAATACTCATAGCAACATTATTCGTAACAGCCAAACAGTAAAACCAATACGAATGTCTACCAACTGATGAATGAATAAACAATATGTAGTATGGTTATACAATTATTCAGCAACAAAAAAGTGAAATAGAGACATAATACAATATGGATGAACTTTGAAAACATTGTGCTAAGTCTATAAAAAAAGACCACATACTCTTTTATATAAAATATACAGAACAGAAAAATATATAGATACAGAAAGATTAGTGTTGTCTAGAGCAGGAGGTTTGGAGTTGATGTTTGGTATAATGGGGATTGCTAACAATGGATATGTGGTTTCTTTCTGAAGGGCTAAAATATTGTAAAGTTAGACTGTTGTCTAACTAGACTGTTGTGTTATACACAAAATCCTGTGGATATTGTAAAAACACGTACACTATAATGAGGAAATTGTATGGTATGTGAATTACATTTCAATAAAGCAGTTAAGAGTTTAACTTGGATGCATGATCTATATGTAAAGTCTGATCCTGGCAGAAAGAAAACTCAATGTTCTCACTTTTCTATGTAAAAGATTGTCAGTAAGAACTCATAAATCATAATTGATGAAACTGTGAAGAACTGGATAGAAACGTTCACCTAATCCCATATAAATCCAAAATCTGAGAGAAATTTATGTGCCATAATGGAAAAAAATATAGAACATAAATCTTTAAAATGAAGAAGCAAAAGAGAAATTACCTTCATATTATGTGTCCTTCTTACAATTCGGCTGCCTTTTATAGCAAATCTTAATCTTTCACCATTCCTTCTTATTTTTCTACTAACTACTACTGCTAAAATGTTTGGTCTACTCTCATTAGATTAATATGCACCACAAAAGCGAATGAGAAAAAGTTACTAGAGAAAAATAAAATTAGTGAATTTAAAACTACAAATATTCTATGAAAACATGCACAGTACTGGCAAAATGTTATGAGCATACTACGGAAAAATTCAAAGTGAAATCTGTTAAGTTATAAGCACTTCTGAATCCCTGTATATTATGTATGCTGCAATAGAAATACTAATACAAATCATTTTGAGATTTAAAATGTAAAAATAGTGGTTAAATCGTGAGGAACAGGAATCAGTTCATTTAGTCAAAGAAAATAAAGGATCCATAAATAATCTAGGTAGATAAGAGTATAAACAAAGTAACTTTTCATTTATATTTTTGCTAGTCCTCCAGATAAGGAGTTAGGCTTATTTCTACATTTCTTGGCTTAGCTCAAAAGCTGCCTTAATATTACATGAGTAGAATGGATTTTTATTTGAACCCATGTATTGGTGAAAGAAAGAAAACTGTTTTCTTTAATTAAAAAAAAAAAACAACAAAAAAATTCATGGTTTCATTTGATACAGACTATCAAAAAATTATGCTGTCTCAAGGAAGAAGTCCTCCATATATTCAAGGTATACATAAGAATGAAAGCAGTTTAGCAGAATAAAGAAGTAGAAAATAATAAGATAATGTGAAAAAACCATGAACAGGCAAGGTTGGTTGGTATGGCCTTAGTTCTAGATCAGCAATTTTCACATGGTGTGCTGTAACAATTTCCAAAACATTCAATATCTGACTACTTAACCAGGGACACTGACCTCTTTTCCCTTAGATAGTCCATTAAAAAATGACAACAGCCAACACAACCTAGATGTCTGGTGTGAATGAATCAAAATTACATCTATTTTTTTGTTAGATTGGCAAAAAATATATTTTTTTGGTGTGTGCATAATTTTAGTAATTGGTTTATATGCGCCATGAGATGAAACAGGTTGAAAACTGCTGTTCTAGACTAAAGAGTCTGGTCAGGCACTGGGATGTCACTAAGGAATAAAAATGAAAATCTTACTTTACAAAAGTTATTCTGGTGCTGAGGACTGTCTAGATGGGGAAGAGCCTGGAATGAGAGCCCACAGACTGCTTAGAGAGTTGTTATAACTTGTATAAAGAAGTAGTAAGACATGAACAAAGGGTGAGTAAAAGATAAAAGGGGGAGACAAGAAAGAACTGACAATAATGATTATGAAAATCTAAGGCTAAGGGAAAGAAAATGGTGAAATCTGGGAGACTGAAATGGCACCTCTGAACACAATTGGGAAAATAAGCAGAAGGATCTGATTAGGCAAAAAACAGTGACCTGGAAATGTAGCAAGCAAGTAGGTAAAAATTTACAACAGCAGCTACAGAATCATGACTGAGGATAGAGAGAGAGGAATACATGGACAGAAAGGAATGGGGGTGAGAAGACATGAGAGATATTGCAATGAGAAGGATAACTATGTTTGGGGTAGGAGGTAGAAGATGAGCCACTGAAGACAAACAGGAAATAATTAGAGAATTAGGAGTTGAATGAGACACTTTTAAAAGTATCTCATTCAACTCCTTTTCAGTGTTCCAAAAGCCAGGAAGAAGAACATTTTTTAAAAAAAGAGTAGACAACTACCAATTTTTAAGCGATTATAATACTCAGGGTTTCTTTAGGACAGTGAAACTATTCCATATTATAGTACAATGGTGAATACATGTCATTATACATTTGTCAAAACTCATACAATATATAAGACAAAGAGTGAACTGGAAACTATGAACTTCAATTAATAACAGTATGTTAATAATTGCTCATCAACTTTAACAAATATACTACACTTGATACAAGATATGAATTAAAGGGTAACTATGTGTAGAGGGAAAGGGTATGCTAGAACTCTCTGTACTTTGAAATAAATTATTTTATAAATCTGAAACTGCTGTGATTAAAAAACGCCTATTAAGTTAATTAAATTAATTAGATAAATCAAAGAGGCTGATGTGGACTGACAATACTTTAGAGTTGATGGTAGGGACACTAACTTCAGAAGGATATTACAATAGAGAGGAAGAGGTCTGAGAACACATGGTGAACAAGACAGCAAATGAGGTACGATTCTTACTCTCAAGGAAATGACTATCTAGTACTAATGATAAATTATTATTGGGAAGAGTTAGGATATAACAACTCATAGACTACTTAGAGAATTATTACAATTGTTTTGGAAAGAAGCAACAGGAATATGTAGGTAGTAGTAGTAGTAATAATAAGATGATAACTGACACGACAAGGGTCTGTGAGAACACATGAAGAGCCAAGCATAGCCTGCAGAAGAAGATAAAAAAGTAGGAGTACTTTAGGAAAAGGATTTTCATAAAAAATGATGTCTGTCGCCCTGGCTGGCGTACCTCAGTGGATTGAGGGCGGGCTGTGAACCAAAGTGTCGCAGTTTCGATTCCCAGCCAGGGCACATGCCTGGGTTGCAGGCCACGGCCCCCAGCAACCATACATTGATGTTTCTCTCTCTCTCTCTATCTCCCTCCCTTCCCTCTCTAAAAATAAATAAATGAAATCCTAAAAAAAAAAAATGATGTCTAAGCTGAGACTAAAAGGATAGACAGGAACTATACTCAGAAAAAATTTATACCCCCTAAAACCTAAAGTAAGAAAAGAAATGTAACAAAAATTATGAATGTATGAATCTTTACTATTTACTTTGAAAGTCTCAATGAAATGGAATTCTGTAAAAAAAAACAATAACTGAAATTGACATAAACCTAAAATAAAATCTGAAAAGACTAATAATGATAAAACAAACGGAAGAAATTGGAAATTTTACTTATTTTTCCAAATTTTCAAAGAATAACTTTATAAAATGGGCTATCACATAAATTCAAATGTAATAATAGACAAAAATTAACTACAGAATATGCTAACAGGTAGACCCTATTTCAAAATAAAATTGTAGTAAATTAATACAATAAGAAGTCAAAAGACCGAGTAGAGTTAATCCCAAGAATGTAAGAATTATTTAATATTAGTAATCTAGTGATATTGAAACACAAAGTGTACATATCAATTACTTAAATCAAAATTATATCAAAATCTCAATTGATGCTAAAAAAGCTTCTAATAACATTAATAACCTTTCGTTATAAAACTTCTAGAAAACAGGCTATTTCCTAGCATAATAAAAAGTCCCTATTCTAAATCAGCAACCAAAGATATTCACTCTTACTATAACTATGTAACACTGTAGTGTAATTTCTGGTCACTGCAATTAAAGGATATAGGCAAAAATATGCTTAATTTTTACAAAGGAGATTTGCAGAAAATAATCACACGCAAGCCTAAACAAACCCTAAGAGGAATCCAAGAGAACAGAGGAGTAGAGAGAAGCTACAATCACCCCCTCCCAGAACAAAATCAAAATTACAAGTAAATTATACAACAATCAAACTGAATAACCAGCTAAAGACTATCTGAACAGAAGTCTTGTAACTAAGGATATACAGAAGCAGCTTATCAAGACTTGTAGAAGGGTAGTAGATGCAAAAAGGGCTGGCCCTGCACCTACTTGGCAGTTCAGAATCTGGCGAGATATCTCAGCTATAAGGTCCCCATTAAGATTCAAGGGGAATCAATCCCATGCTAAGCTCCCTAGCCCAAGGTTCCAGAGCCAAGAAGAGAAGCCCACATAACCTCTGGCTGTGAAAATCAGCAGGAAATCCATCCACCAGGGTGATACAAGAGAGTGATAGAAACCCAGGAACCTTCTTAAAGAGCCAGCATATACAATCTTGATTGTCCAGGGAGACACTTCACCCTGGCCTCTGGTGCAGGGATGGCTACTCAGGGTGAATTGAAGTAATACTAGAAAAGATTTGGTTGTGTGGCTTTGGGGAGAGGGCTGGTGCACAACCACCAATATTCCTGTGCTGAGTCCTTCTCCCACACTATCCACAGATGCTATCTTTACTGGGTTGAGCCCTGACCTAAATATAGCATAAGTCTGAGAGATGCATTAGAAGAAGTAAAAAATCTGAAGTGATCGAAGCAGTGATCAAATAATTTCAACAAACAAAATTCCTGGACCAGATGGCTCCACAAGAAAAATTTACTAAACATTCAAGGAAGAACTAACACTTCTCAAACTATTCCAAAACATTCAAGAGGAGGGATGACTCCTAAGTTCATTTTATGATGCCAGCATTATCCTGACTCCAAAACCAGGTAAAAGCACTATAAAGAAAGAAAATTATAGATTATTCCTGATAAGCATATATCCAAAAAATCTTCAAAAAGTATTAGCAAACCAAGTTCAAAACTATATTAAAAAGCTCATACACCATGATCAAGTGGGATTTATTCTTTGGATGCAAGGTTGGTACAATATACACAATCATCAGTAAGTCAACAAACAACAAATGTTGGAGAGGATGTGAAGAAAAGGGAACTCTCATGTGGTGTGGATGGGACTGCACCTTGGTGTAGTCACTATGGAAACCAGTATGGAGGTTCCTTAAAGAATAAAAAATGATCCAATGATTCCACTTCTGGGTATACATCTGAAGAAACCCAAAACACTAATTCGAAGAAACATATGCAACCCTATGTTCATTGCAGCAAGATTTGTAATAGCCAAGATATAAATGCAACCTGAGTGTCCATCAATAGACCATTGGATAAAGAAGATGTGGTACATATATGCAGTGAAATATTACTTGGTTATTAAAAAAAAACCCTTAACATTTGCAATAGCACAGATGGACCTAGAGGGTATTACGCTAAGTCAGATAAGACAGATACTATGTGATTTTACTTATATGGCCAGGTTGAAGTTATACAGGTATTCTTACACAATGTTGGTAACATTAGAAATTAGTATTTAATAAAAAACAATTTTGAAACATATATGGCCTGAAATGAGTTCTTACGCTTTGGTCTAGTAATTCTAGTTCTAGAAATCCATCCTAGAGCAAGAAAATTTTTTAAATTTAAGTGGAATCATAAATAAATATTTTTGAAGAATATCAAAAGTGAGGGAATGTTCACAATATAAAATAAAATTTTAATTTAATTTTAATCATTGTTCAAGTACAGTTTTCTCCCACCTACTCCCATTCCAGCCCACCCACCCAACCCTCCCCCCCCATTACCCCCCACCTCTCGTTTTTGTCCATGTGTCCTCCAAATTTGTTCCTGTAAACCCTACCCATTCCCCCCTGAAATTCCCTCTTCTCTCCCCTCAGGTCACTGTCAGACTATCCCCTATTTCAGTGTCTTTGGTTATATTTTGCTTGTTTTTTTTGTTTTGTTGTTTAGGTTCCTGTTAAAGGTGATATCATATGGTATTTGTCTTTCACTGCTTGGCTTGTTTCGCTTAGCATAAGGCTTTTCAGCTCCATCCATGCTGTTGCAAAGGGTAGGAGCTCCTTCTTTCTTTCTGCTGCATAGAATTCCATTGTGTAAATGTACCATAGTTTTTTGATCCACTCATTTACTGATGGGCATCTAGGTTGCTTCCAGCACCTAGCTATTGTAAATTGTGCTGCTAAGAACATCGGGGTGCAAATGTTCTTTTGTATTGGTGTTTCAGTGTTCTTAGGATATACTCCCAGTAGTGGAATTGCTGGGTCAAAAGGCAGATCTATCTTTAGTTTGCTGAGGAAGTTCCATACTGCTTTCCATAGTGGTTGTACCAGTCTGCAGTCCCACCAACAGTGCACTAGGGACCTCCTTTCTCCACAGCCTCTCCAACACTTGTTGTTTGTTGCTTTGTTTATGATGGCCATTCTGACTGGTGTGAAGTGGTATCTCATTGTGGTTTTAATCTGCATCTCTCTGATAGCCAGCGATATTGAGCATCGTTTCATGTGTCTTTGGGTTTTCTGTATGTCCTCCTTGGAGAAGTGTCTGTTCAAGTCCTTTGCCCATTTTTTAATTGGGTTACTTGTCTTCTTAGAGTGCAGTCTTGTAAGTTCTTTATATATTTTGGAGATTAAACCCTTGTCTGAGGTATCATTGGCAAATATGTTTTCCCATACAGTTGGTTCTCTTTTTATTTTGATACTGTTTTCTTTAGCTGTGCAGAAGCTTTTAATTTTGATGAGGTCCCATTTGTTTATTCTTTCCTTTATGTCCCTTGCTCTAGGAGACACGTCAGTAAAAAAGTTTCTGCGTGAAATATCTGAGATTTTCCTACCTACGTTCTCTTCTAGGACTTTAATGGTGTCACATTTTATATTTAAGTCTTTTATCGACCTTGAATTTATTTTTGTATATGGTGTAAGTTGGTGCTCAAGTTTCATTTTTTTGCACGTGGCTGTCCAGTTCTCACAACACCATTTGTTGAAGAGGCTATTTTTACTCCACTTTATGTAGCTGCCTCCTTTGTCAAATATTAATTGACCATAGAAGCTTGGGTTTATTTCTGGGCTCTCTGTTCTGTTCCATTGGTCCATGTGCCTGTTTTTATGCCAGTACCAGGCTGTTTTGATTACAGTGGCCTTGTAGTATAGTTTAGTGTCAGGTATTGTGATCCCTCCTACTTTACTCTTCTTTCTCAGAATTGCAGCAGCTATTCGGGGTCGTTTATGGTTCCATATAAATTGTTGAAGTGTTTGTTCTATGTGTGTGAAATATGCCATTGGTACTTTAATAGGTATTGCATTGAATGTGTAAATTGCTTTTTGTAGTATGGACATTTTGATGATGATAATTCTTCCAATCCATGAACACAGTATATGTTTCCATTTGTGTCTTCCTTGATTTCTCTCCTCAGTGTTATGTAGTTTTCTGAATATAGGTCTTTTACCTCTTTGGTTAGGTTTATTCCTAGGTATTTTATTTTTCTTTTTGCTATTTCAAATGGGATTTTTTTCTTGATTTCTGCTTCTGCTGTTTCATTGTTGGTGTACAGAAATGCCTTTGCTTTCTGGATATTGACTTTGTATCCCACTGTTTTGCCAAATTCATTTATTAGGTCAAGCAGTTTTTTGGTAGAGTCTACAGGATTTTCTATGTACACTATCATGTCATCTGCAAACAGTGACAGTTTTGTTTCCTCCTTTCCGATTTGGATTTCTTTTATTTCTTTTTCTTGTCTGATTGCTGTGGCTAAAACTTCCAGTACTATATTGAATAGAAGTGGTGAAAGTGGACATCCTTGTCTTGTTCCTGTTCTTAGTGGAAAAGATTTTAGTTTTTTCCCATTAAGTATGATGTTGGCTGTAGGTTTCTCATATATGGCCTTTATTATGTTGAGGAATGCTCCCTCTATTCCCACTTTGCCAAGTGTTTTTATTATAAATGGGTGCTGTACATTATCAAATGCTTTTTCTGCATCTATTGATATGATCATGTAGTTTTTGTCTTTGCTTTTGTTTATGTGATGTATTACATTTACTGATTTGCGAATATTGTATCATCCTTGCATACCTGGAATGAATCCCACTTGGTCATGGTGTATGATCTTCTTAATGTACTGTTGGATGCGGTTTGCCAGTATCTTGTTGAGGAATTTAGCGTCAATGTTCATCAGCGATATTGGACTGAAGTTTTCTTTCTTTGTTGTGTCTTTATCTGGTTTTGGAATTAAGATGATGTTGGCCTCATAAAAAGAGTTTGGGAGTCTTCCATCTTTTTGGATTTTTTGGAATAGTCTGTGAAGGATAGGTGTTAGTTCTTCCTTAAATGCTTTGTAGAATTCTCCTGTGAAACCATCTGGTCCAGGGCTTTTGTGTGTTGGGAGCTTTTTGATTACTGCTTCAATTTCTTTTGCTGTTATTGGTTTGTTCAGGTTTTCTGCTTCCATTTTATTGAGTTTTAGAAGATTATATTTTTCTAGAAATTTGTCCATTTCATGTAGGTTTTAAAATTTCTTGGCATACAGTTTGTAGTAATTTCTTACAATCCTTTGTATTTCTGTGGTATCTGTTGTAATCTCTCCTCTTTCATTTCTGATTGTGTTTATTTGGGTTTTCTCTCTTTTTTTCTTGATGAGTCTGCTTAAAGGCTTGTTGATTTTGTTTATCTTTTCAAAGATCCATCTCTTGGATTCACTGATCTTTAGAATTGTGCTTTTAGTCTCTATGTCATTTAATTCTGCTCTGATCTTGGTTATTTCCTTCCTTCTGCCTGCTCTGGGCTGTCTTTGTTGTTGTTCCTCGAGTTCTTATAGACATAGGGTTAGGTGGTTTGTTTGAAATATTTCTAACTTTTTTAGGTGGGCCTGTATCGCTATGAACTTCCCTCTCGGGACTGCCTTGGCTGTGTCCCATAAGTTTTGGGTTGTTGTGAGTTCGTTTTCATTTGTTTCCAAAAACCGTTTGATTTTTTCCCTAATACCAATCTTGACTCATTCATTGGTTAATAGCATGCTGTTTAATCTCCATGATGTGTGTTTTGGGTTTTTTTCCTTGGGGTTGGTTTCTAGCTTCAGTCCCTTGTGATCCGAGAAATTGCTTGGTATGATTTCAATTTTTTTGAAATTGCTGAGGCTTGTTTTGTGTCCTATCATGTGGTCATTCTTTGAAAATGTTCCATGTACATTTGAAAAAAATGTGTATTTAGCTTCTTTGGGATGGAGGGTTCTGTAAATATCAGTAAAGCCCATTTCATCTAGGGTATTGTTCAATGCCACAATATCTTTGTTGATATTTTGTTTGGAAGGTTTGTCCATTTTTGATAGTGGGGTGTTAAAATCCCCCACAATAATTGTGTTGCTGTCCATATCTTTCTTGAAGTCCTCTAAGATTTTCTTTATGTATTTGGGTGCTCCTATGTTGGGTGCATATATATTTACAATATTTATGTCTTCTTGGTGAATTCTTCCTTTGAGTATTATGAAATGACCTTCTGGGTCTCTCTTTATCGTCCTTTTTTGGAAGTCTATTTTGTCTGATATGAGTATTGCTACCCCGGCTTTTTTTTCCTGTCCATTTGCTTGGAAGATTTGTTTCCAGCCCTTCACTTTCAGCCTGTGCAGATCTTTTATCCTGAGGTTGGTCTCTTGTAGACAGCATATGTGTGGGTCTTGTATTCTTATCCAATCAGCTATTCTATGTCTTTTGATCAGAGCATTTAATCCATTTACGTTTAAGGTTATTATTGATAAGTACTTATTCATTGCCTTTTATGTACATGTGATCCTCTCTCACTCTCTCTTTTCCTTTCTTTCCTTAAAGCAGTCCCTTTAGCATCTCTTGCAGAGCTGGTTTAGTGGAGGTGTGTTCTTTTGGACTTCTTTTGTCTGAGAAGCTTCTTATTTGGCCTTCTATCTTGATTGAGAGCCTTGCTTGGTAAAGTAGTCGTGGTTGCAGGCCTCTGGTTCTCATTACTTGGATTATTTCTTGCCATTCTCTTCTGGCTTGGAGTGTTTCCATTGAGAAGTCAGCTGTTAGCCTTATTGGGGCTCCCTTGTATGTTACTTCCTGTTTCTCCCTTGCTGCCTTTAAGATTTTCTCTTTGTTTTGAAATTTTGCCATTTTAATTATGATGTGTCTTGAGGTGGGCCTCTTTGGGTTCCTCTTGATTCGGACTCTCTGTGTTTCCTGGATTTGTGTGACTTTTTCTCTCATCAAATTAGGGAAGTTTTCCCTCATTACTTTTTCAAATAGGTGTTCTATCCCTTGTTCTTCTTCTTCTCCTTCTGGTATCCCTATTATACGGATATTATCACGTTTCATATTGTCTTGCATTTTCTCTTAATCCCTCTTCATTTCTTCTGAGCCTCTTTTCCTTTTCTTGCACTTTCTGGGTGTTTTCTTCTACTTTGTCCTCTAGCTCGCTGATCCGATCTTCTGCTTCATTGATCCTGCTTTTCATTCCTTTTACTGTGTTCTTCAGTTCAGAAATTGTATTCTTCATTTCCTCTTGGCCCTTGTTGAGAGTTTCTGTTTCCTTTTTTATGCTGATGTAGTTTTCATTGAGTTCATTGTAGCTTCCCTGTAGTTTCTGGTAGCTCATTGTGAGCTCACTGAGCTTCCTGACAATCACTGCTTTGAATTCAATATCTGATAATTGAATTGCCTCTATTTCATTTAGCATTCTTTCTGAGGCTTCCTCCTTTCCTTTCATTTGGGGATTATTTCTTTGTCTTCCCATTGTTTGTGAGACTCTTCTTGTTCGCCTCAGCTTCTTATACTGATCTGTTCTGGCTCCCTGGGTTTGTGTTGTGAACTTCTTTAGTAGAATAGCAGTGAGTTTCAGTGGTGCTGTTTCCTTGATCTCCCAAGCTCACTGGTCTTGGGCTGTCGTTTAAGTTGGCTTTGTGTTTGCCTTTTGGTTTTGGTTGTTGTTGAGTCCTTCTTTGGTGGTTCCTTCCCACCAGCTGGTTAAATGAGGGTCACTCTGTCCACCACCTTCCGTATTTTGTTGTCCTGGTGAGGGCAGGTTGTGTTGAAGCTGGTTCTTCTGTGTGTACAAGGTTTAAAGAAATCTTGTTCAGTTGTTTGTATTGGGTACTGTCTCTACTGTTTAGTTGTATTTCCAGATAGGTCCTGGATTGAGGTTTGTGTGGTTACTACTCCCTCCTTCACCTTCTTTTGCTGTTATCTGTTAGTGGTTCCTTTGCTGTTGGGTTTCCTCTTCCAGTGAGTATCCTGGTGTTCACCTCCTCCACCTATTCTTTTTTGTTATCAGTTGGACGGGGGAGGCAAAATGGTTTAAGACAGCAACAGAGAATTCTATGCTATTTTCAGTAGTAGCAAGTAGGGAAGATATAGGAGATCCTTTGACTATGTATAGTGTTAACCGTGATCTTATACCCAGCTAGCTGATTTTTAGAAAGGATGGAAAGAAGATAAGACTCTTGTTGGGGGAGGAAGGATTGTGAGTTGGATCTATAAAGCAGGGAGGTTGTGGGCGGTCAGATTCTGGGGTAAGGTGAGAGTAAAGGATAGTAAATAGGTGTAGTGTGTGAGAGAATAGAGTTAACCACTACAGTAATAGAGTTCAGGAAACTTTGAAATGGGCTAAGATCTGGCGGGGGGGCGTGTTGTGAGGTAATTACAATTGCATGGAACAGCAGTTATTTACAATAATATTATGGCAACATTCATATGACAGAGTCTATGAGATCTAGGTAACAAGAATAGGGAGTACAGAACATCGAGTAGTGTGCTGATGGGACACAGGTGAGTTAAAGGACAGTAGATTAGTAATACAGTATAGAAAGAGATATCAGGGGAAAGCTGTCTGGTCATACAATATATCCAGCCTAGCAAAGCAGACTATACAAAAAGAAGAGGGATATAAAAATACTATTAAAAAAAGATGTAGGAACACTGGAAAAATAATAATAATACAAATATGCAATAACTTGCAGGTTCTCTGTAATAGCAGAGTGACATTTATCTCACTGTCCCAGCTGTTGTGATGCCCCTTCTTTGGGTTCAACTTTGGTCTTTTCACAGATCCAGGATTTTGTCTCACTTGTAGGTATTTAGGAAAAAGTTTAAAAAAGTAAAAAATAGAAAAGGCAGATGAAGGAAGGAAGAAGAGATACAATTGGAGGACAGGAAGGAGGAAGGAATAAAACAAGAAATCAGGTAAGAGAGGAAAAAGAAATCAAAAGAGAATAAAAACAATAAAACTGAAAAAATTAAAAATTGTTAAAAAAATAGAATCAAATTAAAAAGTCTCTTGATTTCAAAGTGGCCAAACCAGTTTTTCTGCTCTTGCTGGTTGAGGCAGGCTGAAGGATGATTTGTTTGGCTTTTCTTCCTTGGCCCATGGAGTTCGCACTGGCTCCTCAGCCTTGGGCCCTGGGTGTGGGAATCAGGTCTTTCCCCAGAGTTACTGCTGTGGGCTGGTGTGCGGGGATGCTCTCCCTGCAGGCGCGCCCGGGCACCGGTGCGCCCATCTGCCAGTGGGCCGGTATGCCGGTGGGCTGGTGCGCCCACAGCTGGGTAGCAGAGAGGCTGGAGCCACTGATCACTTTAGGAGAATTCCCCAAACAGTGTCTGTGTCTATTCACTCCTTCCTCTTCAGAAATTCCTCCCGTTCAAGCCCGCCGCTCCCCACAGTGGCCTGGCTTCTCCCACCGCCAAACGCTCCAGCCAGACCGGTGACCGTGGGAGTCCAGGTCCGCTGCATGACTCAGCCCCTCCGGTGTCCACCACCGCCTCCAAAGGTGCTCACAGCCCCCGTGTGTTTGCCAGCACCTGGATTCCTCCCAGAGCTGCTCAGACCTTGCTCGGCTGGGGAGGGAGCAGTTGACCTGGCTGTCTCCCAAGGACCCTATGGCAAACCCAGCAGTGGCCCTGGGCCTGGGGCTGCAGCCCCAGGACCACATGCTTGTCCTGGGACCCTACCTTGTTGCAGCACTCCCCTTAGGATCTGTTCTTTGTTCTTTCGGTTCTGCCACAATCCTTGGTCCTCTGTTTTCAAAAATGCTGAAATATGTTGGTTGCTTGCCTTTCTACTCCATAGATCGGTCAGGATTTTCTCCCCTGAGCAGAGGAAAGCCAAATCTGCTCCTTCCTACTCCGACGCCATCTTAGATCCCCACAATATAACATAAATTTTTAAAAGGGTGACTATATATTACTGGGATTCCAGTTTTGTAAAACAGTCATAAACATGTCTATCAAAAAAGAGTGACTTCAGGCTAAGATGCAGGTGTAGGTAGACACACTGTGCCTCCTCGCACAACCAAAAGAAGGACAACAACAATTTAAAAACAAAAAGTAACCAGAACTGACAGAAAATTGAACTGTATGGAAGTCTGACAACCAAGGAGTTAAAGAAGACACATTCACCGGTAGAAGGAGTGGAGACAGGCAGCTGGGCAGAGAGAACTCGTGGCAAGGTCACGGCTGGCCGACTGGGCAGTCCCACATTTGTGTGCAGATAAACTGGGAGAATCAGCTGGGGAGTGGGACAGACTGCTCAGCCCCGGGTCCCAGCACCGGGAAATAAAGCCTCAAACCACTGATTGAAAACACCTGTGGTGGTTAAGGCAGCAGCAGGAGGAAACTCCCGGCCTCACAGAAGAGTTCATTGGAGAGACCCACAGGGTCCTAGAATGTACACAAACCCACCCACCCAGGAGTCAGCACCAGAAGGGCCCAATTTGCTTGTGGGAAGCAGGGGAAGTGACTAAAATCTGGGGAGAGAGTGGAGCAAGCGCCATTGTTCCCTTTTGGATCCCTCCCCCACATACAGAGTCACAACAGAGCTATGGGGTTACCCGGCCAGGTGAATACCTAATGCTCCTCCCCTTACTACATAACAGGTGCATCCAGACTAAATAAATAAATAAATAAATGTCCAAACAAAAGAACAGATCAAAGCTCCAGAAAAACTAAGCGATGAAGAGATAGCCAACCTATCAGATGCACAGTTCAAAACACTGGTAATCAGGATACTCACAGAATTGGTTGAATTTGGTCTCCAATTAGATGAACAAATGAAGGCTACACTAAGTGAGATAAAGGAAAATGTACAAGGAACCAATAGTGATGGGAAGGAAACTGGGATTCAAATCAATGGTGTGGACCAGAATGAAGACACTTCCAATCAGAAAAAAATGAAGAAATGAGAATTCAAAAAAATAAGGAGAGGCTTAGGAACCTTCAGGACAATTTTAAACATTCCAACATCCGAATCGTAAGGGGTACCAGAAGGAGAAGAGGATGAGCAAGAAGTTGAAAACTTATTTGAAAAAATAAGGAGGACTTCCCCAATCTGGCAAAGGAAATAGACTTCCAGGAAGTCAAGGAAGCCGAGAGAGTTCCAAAGTAGTTGGACCCAAGGAAGCACACACCAAGGCACATTAGAATTACATTGCCCAAGGTTAAAGATAAGGAGAGAATCATAAAAGCAACAAGTGGTAAGGAGAGAGTAACCTACAAAGGAGTGCCCATAAGACTGTCAGCTGATTTCTCAAAAGGAATCTTACAGGTAAGAAGGGGCTGGAAAGAAGTATTCCAAGTCATGAAAGGCAAGGACCTATGTACAAGATTACTCTATCCAGCAAAGCTTTCACTTAGAATGGAAGGGCTGATAAAGTGCTTCTCAAATAAGGTCAGGTTAAAGGAGTTTATCACCAAGTCTTTATTATATGAAATGTTAAAAGGGATTTATTTAAGAAAAAGAAGATAAAAAATATGTACAGTAAAATGACAGCAAACTCACAATCATTAACAACCACATCTAAAACAAAAATAAAAGCAAACTAACCAAACAACTAGAACAGGAACAGAACCACAGAAATGGAGATCATATGGAGAGAGGTGGGAAAGGTAGAGAATAAGTAACATAGATGGTAGGTAGAAAATAGGCAGGGGGAGGGTAAGAACAGTATGGGAAATGTAGAAGCCAAAGAACTTGTATGTATGACACATGGACATGAACTAAAGGGGGGGATGTGGGTGGGAAGGGGTGTGCAGGGTGGAGGGGAGTGAAGGGGGGAAAATAGGACAACTGTAATAGCATAATCAACAAAATATATTAAAAAAAGAAATACCGAAGATCTATAAGCAATTGTTAACAATAGTTTTATAAATATGTGGTTTATTTTTATTTTATATTTTCTATTACATAACCCAAGAAATTAAACATTATTTTAAAAAGATCATTGAGGAAAGTTAAAATAAAAACAACCAGTTAGGAATTACCAGAAATGAGTCAAGATTACATTATTCCATAAATGGTGGTAAAAGGCATGGAAGCGATAACAAAAGTTTGAAAGCATATAGTTTGAAAGCATAGTCTGAAGAATGTTTTGTTTTGTTTAAAGGCAGATTACAAGCAGGCATACAATAAGAAGAGTGAGTAGAAATTCAAGATGAAAAAGGATAACTTTTGGAAGATCCTACAGCAGGCAGAGAAGGTGGGAAACAGAAATTTAGAGAGGAAAAATGGCTTTTCTGAAAGTGAGGGTTAGCAAGAGAAGATGGCTCAACATAGAAATTTTAAGAGACATATATTTAAGGCAGAGTTGTGTGAAAGGCCTGAGTAACCATATTCACTTTGCACTCCTGTAAAATAGTGATGACATGGTGGGTGGCTTATATCAAGCGAGCTTCCCAATTGTCAGAAATCACTGGATTTAATTAGTCAGGCTAATGTGTGTTAAAATGTGAACGTGTGGAGGAAGAACGAAGGTTAAGAACTACTGTTTAGCAGATTGTCTTTCATACAAGCAGATCAAACACTTCAATTGAGTTCTTAGGTAGAATAGAGATGACCTTTTGACCATAATGAAGGGTTTCAGAACAAAGAAGTACTATAGAATAATTACTGTGAGAAACTAAAAAAGAAGTAAACGTGGATAAGAAATCTGCCAAACAGTTGAGAAGACTGCTGAAGTAAAGGAGCATGAATATACAGTAATATTTATATCATACTGGGTTGATAATTTTATCTATAAGGTACTACTGCCTAGGAGTAGAAAAAGTAGATGTTAAAAATGATTTTGATGAGCGACCTGACCTGTGTGACTCAGATTAGCTGGGCATTCTCCTGCAAAACAAAAGGTCCATGGTTCGATTCCTAGTCAGGCACATGCCTGGGTTGTGAGGTTGTCCTTGGTTGGGATGCATATAAGAGGCAACCAATTGATGTTTTTCTTTCACATCAATGTTTCTCTCCCTCCCTTCCCTCTGTACATACATAAATAAAATCTTTACAAAATGATTCTGATTATAGAATTGATTGCTGTGTGTGTGTGTGTGTGTGTGTGTGTGTGTAAGCTTAAATGTAGAATAGTTTTTAGGGTGCTCAATATGGCATTTTTAAAATAGTTGACAATGTGTGAGTTTCCTGGATAGGAAGACAGGTGAAATCAGAGGTAGGTGGGCAGATTTACTGTGGGAATGGGAGAAGTAAAAAGCTGGAGATATGCAAGTATAAAACACCAGTTAAGACATAAGAGAGTGAGAAATGTGGATGTTAAGGAGGTTGTAAATTTCAGATCTCAGAAATAAACACATTCTTAATAATGATGACTTCCCAAGTGTTGCCAAAAAGCACCTATCCCAAAATTTCATTTTTTGAGACTGGAAAGGAAAGTAGGCATATATACAATAATTAACCTTATGAGAATCCAAGTTAAGTAATATTTTGTAGTTTCTAGTACTGGTTTCCTAGGAAATCTCATCCAGGCATACCAAAAAACTAGAGATCATTAAGATAATGATATAGCAGTGTTTTATGCATCGAAATCCACATTTAAATGGGTATATATTCAAGGGCTTAAAGAGAAATCAGATTTATAGCAATACAAAAACTATATCCACCTTCTTTGATCTATTAGTATTTTGTAGGTACGAGCTTGTATTCACCATTCATTTCACTTGAGTCCTCTTAGACTAATCACAAAAAGTATATTTGGAATCTCTAAGTGTACAAAAACAAGACAAAACAAAACAAAACAAAAAACCAAAGAAATTATAGGCTAAGTCTGAATTCTGCAATTCAAAAGATGATTCTGAGCCCTGATTGGTATAGCTCAGAGGATTGAGCGCAGGCTGCCAACCAAAGCATCACAGGTTCAATTCCCAGTCGGGGCACATGCCTGGGTTGCAGGCCATGGCCCCCAGCAACCGTATATTGATGTTTCTCTCTTTCTCCCTCCCTTCCCTCTCTAAAAATAAATAAATAAAATCTTAAAAACAACAACAACAACAACAAAACAGTCTGGCACAGAGAACAAATTCTTAAAAAAAATAATTCTGAAATGCATAAAAAAGGTATAACCAATTCAAAGATACCAAACATTTTAATGTAGCCCTACACTTTTTTAAAAAGTTTATTATTTTTAAGGTATTAATAAATAAAATATAGATTCTGCTCAGTAAGTTGTAACTCAACAATACAGTATTATTCACACATAAAAAGAGAAATAGCTGAGAGCTGCTAGTTAAAATTTGAGGTTTTCTAACAACTTACCACTGTCTTGAATCCAAGTTCCTAAGTTCTCTAAGAAGTTTTTCATTTTTCTTCAGGAGATGAAAGCTCCTCCTAAACAGAAAAATTTATAAATATTTTCATCACCTTGGCAGTGAATGACAGTCCCAGAAATACTTTCCACTCTACTCAGGCAACTCTTAACACTTTTCTTGCCTTATATTTCTGAAACAAAGGAGAACAGACCTTAAAAAAAATGTAAAGAATGCATGTCATTATTTCTATCCAGACCCTCAGAAATTTCTGCCAGTGGATCATTATCTATTGACTACTTCATTTTTCTTTGCAGATGCTATGAGACTCCCAAACTCTTTCCAGAAAAAAATGAATAAAAATACTTATAGATTCCTTCTCAACAGTTTCATAAAGTGAGAAAGTTTTTTCTCATGAGAAATAAAATAATATTCTCAAAATCAAAATCATTACCAAGTAAGCATGTATAATCTGGACGGAGTTTGCTTTCTTCCTTGTTTTACATTAGATTTTCTACACTATGAAGCAATGTATGTATACATTTACCAAATATGTTTTATAGGTACAGAATACAGTAGTTTCCACCCTTTCTCATGGTTTCAGTTACCCATGGTCAATTGAATTCCAAAAACATGAAATGGAAAACTCTAGAAATAAACAATTCAGAAATTTTGTGCATGGTTTTGAGTAGCATGATGAAATCTCACTCTGTCCTGCTCCACCCTTCCTGGGACACGAATCATCACTTTGACCAGCATATCCACACTGTTTATGCTGCCCACCTGATAGTCACTTAGTAGCCATCTTCTTTATCAGATAGAGAGAAAACACATTGATATAACTTCATTTATAGCATATTGTTATAATTGTACTACTTTACTATTAGTTATTATTGTACTTAATTTATAAATTAAACTTTATCAGAGGTATGTATGTATATGAAAAAATATTCCAAATATATGTAGTGCTATCCTGTTTCTGGCATCCACTGAGGGTTTCTGAATTTATCCCCTGCAGAAAAGGGGGGACTGCTGTATGTGCAAATTATAATCATGAAACCAGTGCTTAGTGACAATACAGCCTCTCACTTTTTTCTCTAGACAATATATAGCAAAAGATAGTAGAATGCATTTATAGGAGTGGCAATTACCTGTATTTGGATATACCATAAGGCAAATTGTATTCCTAATACAGTGTGGCTTTCTCCTTAGGCAGAGGATATTCCCTTCTAATAAATGAAGGGTTTAAATCAAGTTAAATACTAAGCAAGCAAGGAGAACTCCATTTCAATGCTTCATATGCATTTGAATGACTTTAAGATTTATACATCTAGTGCACAGGTGGCAAACACAAGGCCCACGGGTTGAATCTGGTCCTCCACCTTGTTTTATCTGGCCTGGCACCTTGTTTTTACCTGGGCAGTGCTGAGCTCTCACTTAACTGTTAAGAAGTAGTTACATTTATACAGTCCTAAAATTACATTTGGCCCTTTGAAAGCAATGGCAAGGGTGATGTGGCTGCTGGTGAAAATGAGTTTGACACCCCTTAAGTGATATCTGAGCTTCCCTCCTACCACAAACTGAACAGAAACAATACATTAAATAATGCTTTTCTATTTCCCTACAGCTTTCAGTTTTATAGAAATTTAAAAAATAAATGTTAATAATGCTTTATGCTAGCATATAATTTTAGTTATTTATGTACATTACCTAATTTAATCCTCACCATTATGTGAGGTCAAAGTTATTTCCTCAAAGGTTAAATGACTCTAACCTGGGTCCTCTAAGTATAATAATGCCTTTTCATTTAACTCCTACCTAACCCGAATACTTTGAGTGTTCATTCCAAGTTTTTAATGAGGTTTTGCAACATGCATACAAAGAAAACATTTTTTAAAAAATGATATCCAAATTCTTTTCTGGATTTCATGCTAAATCTTGAGTTAATTCCTCTGATCATATTGATACTTGTCTTAAAAAATTGTGATACTTATGTGACATAGTAAGAAATATATTTGGGCTCTGCCTGTAGTCCCTGACACAGAGCTCCTAAAACTCTTCTTGTCAATTTGTAAGTGATGGAGGTGATAGGAACATCTCACAGTTCCTAGGTCCTTTAGGATTTCCTGAGTACTGGGAGTACCTTTTGTTCCAATGAAGTGACTCCTGGTGGGCTCCTGGGTAACTTGAGGATGAGGCTTTGTCACCATAAAGAGCAACCATTATTAGAAGGGTGAAACTTTCAGCTCTACCTCTGGGCAAGGGGGGAGGGCTGGAGGTTGAGTTAATATTAATTATGCCCAAATGAATGAGGCCTCCATAAAAATCTCAAACTATGACATTTGGAGAGCTTCTAGTAAGTGAACACATTCAATGTGAGTGTAGCACACTCCCACTCCACAGGGACAGAAACTCCTACACTCAGGACCCTTCCAGACCTCACCCTATATAACTCTTCATCTGGCTGTTTATCCATATCCTTTAACTGTCCTTTATAATAAACAGGTAAATATAAGTAAATGTTCTATGAGCCAATGGAATGAATGGTCAAACCCAAGGAGGGGATTTTGGGAACCCCTGATTTATAGCTGGTTAGTTAGAAGTACGGGTGGCCCCGAGAGAGGAGCAGTTTTGTAGGTCTGAGCACTTAACTATCTGTGCTAACTCCAGGTAGTGTTGGAACTGCCTGGTGTGAAAAATCCACACATTTGGTATCAGAAGTGTTGTGAGTAAGATAAAGTTCTTCCTATTAGCTTACATGAATTTTGGGAAAATAAAATTTTTTCAATTATATGAACTGTATTTTCTCATTCAGATAGTTTTACTAGTCTTATGAGAATGTTAATATTTAATTTATTGGATTTAGATTATCTTCTTAATGCCTGAATCCCGATATAACGTGGTAGTCTCAAAAAACAATCTGTTCACTGGTCAAAGAACTGATTGGTTGATAAAATTTAGTGAGGAACAGAACAGAGACAAATGCTTAATCAGAAGATAAATAAGACTAATGTGAAAAAAAATTTCTCTATTTTGTTCTTACCTTTTGTCCCACGAATTCATTCCCAATATACTAAGAAGCAATCTGCAATAATAAAATGCTGACTGAGGCTTTTGAGGTGCTGGTTCATCTTGCTCCATAGCTTTCATGTTTAAGTCATTAAAGTGTTTCTCAACAAATTCTTTTTCCTCTGTATATTGCTTAAGGATAGCATTGATAACATCATTTTCCTGCTTTTCAGAAATGCACACAGGTTGTGGAGCAGGAATATTAAGTGAGATTCCAGTTCTCTGTAAGCATTCAGGACTAGTTACACCTAAATACTGCAAAAGCTCATCAAGAACATCTTCTTCATCTCTGATTGTATCCCAAGTTGGTACAGTTTCTCTAAATCTTCTTTTAGACTGGCAGGAAACCCCATCTTTTACTATGGTATCTTCTAAGCATTCATTAGATGAAGGAGGCTCTTCTGGCTTCTCTTGGTGAGACAATGAAAGTATGAGAGAAGTAGGTTCTGACAAGCCACTTACAGGAGGTGGTCCATACAGGATGGCAGAATCCCATGAATATTTTCCAGAGAGATCACGTACTATGATTCTGACATTTGAATTGGCTGATGCAAGACCAGCAGATAAACCTCCTCCAGGTATACTCTCTTCTGATCTGATCTGGATACAGGACACTAAGGTTGTGTTGTTCAACACAAAGAACTGGATATTTGGACTCTCAAAGAGTTCAGGAGACAGTTCCGCACTTTCACTGTAATGATTGTCATGATTTTCACACACCTGACTTGTTAACATAGCAGGACCACCACTCATGGGGTAATGGCCCAAATGATTTACCAGATGAGTGATAACAGTGCGGGCAGCTATAGATATTAATCCTTGTTGCATTTGAGTTTTCACTAGAAATAAAAAAATAAGTGAGTGGGAATACTATTGCTTCCTAGAATGTCATAAAACAATGAAACATTAGACAACAAACAGTGACTTTATCACATTATCAAAATCACATTAAAATATTTCAGTAATTATTAATGTTTCTAATTCAGACAGTACAGGGCTGATAGCAAAAAAAAGACTATTCTTTAATGAGTTTTCCTGTCAATTTTATAAGGAACCCCTTTTTAAAATTTTTGCTTATGGATTCTTAATTTAAACTTAAGCCTTTAAATCTACATCATACCTTAAAAGGATGATCAAAAGCATTAGAAATCACTAAGCACAAAGATTAGAAAGCCAATGAAATCCAACTGATAAGTTTATCTCATGAGCAGATTCAGAAACAGTTTGCAGCATGTCTTAAATGTCAATTATGGCTTTTATCGATGATGTAAAAGTTTCAGAGAAAAGTACGATCTTTTATTAAACTTCAGGAGTTAGGATCAATTTAAATAGTGAATCAGTGTAGCCAGTATATGACAAGTAAGCTTTATTTTAAAGAAAAAAAAATATTTTATGAGCCTGCATATGTATTTTTTTCCTAAGGTATTCTTCAGAGGTGTTGTGTTGTAATTTGAGCAATTAGTTGCATATAAGAAGCACTTTTCCCCCCTTCCTTAAGCATATTAGGGAAAGCAAATAGATGAGCATATCCATATGAATAACTAAAAAAAAAATAGGAAACAGTAAAAAGAAAAAAGTAAAAAATCAGCAATATGAGGCGTGACAAGCAAGGTGCCTAACATCAGGACCTAAAGGAGAAGAAAAAGGGAGGGGATAGGAGGAGGAAGAGAGTGTAGAAGGAGGAAGGACAAAGCGGAGACAGACAGTAACTTGTCAAAGCCCAATAGCCCAAGAGTGCCAGTGTCATTCTAAGGAGTGTTGATGTGAAAAATAGTTCTGGAGTAAGTGGTGTCAAGAAGTGGGGACAATTCAGTGCTGTTTATCTGGGTACTTTTCATCTAGGAGATGGAAGAAGAGTAGCCACTGGTAAAGAAGTAGTAATTATTCATGTAAGAAGAGGATTTTAGTGGTGTGTGTGCACACTTGTGTGTATATTTATGGTGTTCTGGTCTCAGTTATAGCCATGCTTACAGAATGATTGTGACTCTGTGCTGTTCTACCACAGTTACAGAGTGACCCGAGTATTATTTATATTTTGTAAGTTAATCATTTGGGAATAATGTGGACTCACTGCCAGAAATAAATATAGGATGATCAAAGTATTATCTATATTCAATAAATTCCTTAATTTTAATTGTACTCTGTGATGAATTTTGGTAACTATATAGAACTGTGTTAAACACCAACATAATCAATATAAAGTGAAATTCCTACATCAAAACAGGATAAATTTTACTTTATATATGTCATATGTCAAGAAATCTAATTTTGGACTTCTGGCCAAGATGGAGGCATAGGTAGACACACTGTGCCTCCTCGCACAGCCAAGATAGGGACAACAACAATTTAGAAACAGAGTAACAACCAAAACTGACAGAAAATTGAACTGTATGGAAGTTGGACAACCAAGAACTTAAAATAGACCCATTTATCCAGACTAGTAGGAGGTGCAGAGTCGAGGAGACGGCATGGGTCAGGGCACGGAGAGCAGAGAGTGTTGGGACCGAGTGCGTAAGGCATCTGGGGCACACAAGACCGCAGTGGGTGGACCCTAAGTGCACAAGCAGCAGCTGGCAGACCCCGGCCAAGGAGTGGGAAACGGCAGACCCAGTGAGGTGGGGATTGTGAAGCAAGGCACTGTGTGAAACCCAGGATCCCAGTGCTAGGAAATACAGCCTCGGGACACTGATTGAAAACACCTGCGGGGGTTGAGGCGCAGAGAGAGACTCCCAGCCTCACTGAAACGGTCCTTGGAAAGTCCCACAGTGTACACAAGCCCACCCACAAGGGAACTGGCACCAGAGGGGCCCAGTTTGTTTGGGGGAAGCAGCGGAAGGGACTGAGGTCCAGCAGAGAGTGGAGTGAGTGCCACTGTTCCCTCTCAGACCCCGCCCCCAAGTACAACGTCACAACCCAGCAACTGGGGTACCCCACCCAGGTGAATACCTAAGGCTCCGCCCCTCATACGTAACAGGGCATGACCAGACCAAAGCAGGCAAGGGAAAGATGGCTCAAACAGAATTGAAAGCCCCACATCCAGTACTTTTAAGCGACCAAGAGATAGCCAACCTATCAGGTGCACAGTTCAAAGCACTGGTAATCAAGATACTCACAGAATTAGTTGATTTTGGTTGCAAATTAGATGAACAAATGCAGGCTACGATAAGAGAAATGAAGAAAAATGTGCAGGAAACCAGTAGTGATGGGAAGGAAACTGGGACTCAAAACAACAGAATGGATCAGAAGGAAGAAATAACCAAACAGAAAAGAATGAAGAAATAAGAATTCAAAAAAAATGAGAAGCTTAGGAACCTCCAGGACATCTTTAAACATTCCAACATCTGAATTATAGGGGTACCAGAAGGAGAAGAGGAAGAGCAACAAGTGGAAAGCTTATTTGAAAAAATAACAAAGGAAAACTTCCCCAATCTGGCAAAGGAAATAGAATTCCAGGAAGTCCAGGAAGCCCAGAGAGTCCCAAAGAAGTTGGAGCCAAGGAGGAACACACAAGGCACATCAGAATTACATTAGCCAAGGTAAAAATGAAGGAGAGAACCCTAGAAGCAGCAAGAGATAAGGAGACAGTTAACTACAAAGGAGTTCCCATCAGACTGTCAGCTGATTTCTCAAAAGAGACCTTGCAGGCAAGAAGGGGCTGGAAAGAAGTATTCCAAGTCATGAAAGGCAAGGACCTATATCCCAGATTGCCCTATCCAGCAAAGCTTTCATTTAGAATGGAAGGACAGATAAAGTGCTTCCCAGACAAGGTCAAGTTAAAGGAGTTCATCATCACCAAGCCCTTATTATATGAAATGTTAAAGGCAATCACCTAAGAAAAAGAAGGTCAAAACTATGAACAATAAAATGACAACAGATCCACAACTATCAAAAACTGAACCTAAAAGGAAAAAAAGCAAAAACAAACTAAGCAAACAACTAGAACAGGAACAGAATCATAGAAATGGAGATCACATGGAGGATTATCAGCAGGGAGGAAGAGGGGAAGAATGGAAAAAAGGTACAGGGAATAAGAAAAGTAATTTGTATGTACAATATAGACAGAGGGAGGCTAAGAATAGTATAGGAAATGGAGAAGCCAAAGAACTTATATGTACGACCCATGGACATGCACTAAGGGTGGGGGGAATGTTGGTGGAAGGGGGATGAAGGGTGGAGGCAAATAAACAGGAGAAGAAAATAGGACAAGTATAACAGCATAATCAATAAATTATACTTAAAAAATAAAATAAATTATTTTTCTGTATACAGTAATGTCAAAAATATACTACTTGGCATGAATTACTAAATAAATGGCCATAATAAATTGAAAATACTCATTTAAATAAGATTATAACTTGTCTTAAATGGTAATAAAACATAAAGATTTAAAAATTTTTTGATGCAGGAAAATACTTTTGTTATTTTCTTTTCCCTTTTCTTCCTTTTGAGTGATATGCTTTAAAAGGTGACTCCTTTATTAAGTAGTGAATCTTTTTTGCAGACACTGCTGAAGAAGCAAAAGAGTGTAATTTAATAGAAATAGATCATAGAAAAGAGAAGAATTCCTGACTGTCTCTGGTTTGCTTTGTGATCATGAAAAAAAAAAAATCACACAAAACTACTTAAGACCCATTTTTTTCTAGAAATGACACAGACTTTTTGTAAAGATAAATTGAAAACTCATATACAAAGTTAGCTATAACAGAAACAATATAAATCATTCAATTTTTGAGAGCATTATAAGTAACACAGATTTTATGAGTTCCTTTTTCGAACTTGCTTATAATAAACTGTAGGAATGAGCCAGTTCTTTTCTACAACATAAACCCCTAAGTCAAGGTACCAGTCCATTCTATAGATGCTCTTCTCAAAGGAAGCAATAGTGAGAATGCAGTTTAAATGAACTTGTTCACAAAGCTGTCATAATTACTAACATTGTGAATACTTGAAAAATAAATTTATATTTTTAGCTGTAGATAAAAATATTTTCTCCTAAGTTTTGTCTCTAAATTTAGTATATATAAAATATAACAACATAAAAATCTCTCAACTTTTAATTTGGAGGTTAGATTTCTTTAGATTTATTTTTTAGTTATACACTGTAGGACATACTTATCACCTTTCTACATATCTACTTAGATATAAAAAAATAAAATGCTCTAATTTAAAAATTAATAATGAAATTCTAAAATAACTAGCCTTGTGAGAATATGCAAAATGAAGATATCGAAGTGTCTAAGGCTTTGTGTAACTAGCATTCATTTTAAAAAAGCCTATTCAGGGTTGTCTTTTCAGATTGTCAGATTAAACAAACCCTACAGCATTTGCAGCAAACCCATAATTATAGATTATTATGGCATACAAAAGCAACAAGACATAAAAAGCTGCTGTAATTCACAGCACTGTAATAGAACATGCAGAGGAAGTTAATTTTGGCAAATGCTTTAAATATTAGCTTTGCATAATATATATAGGAGAAACTATAATTAGGACAGAATGAATTCTTTGGAGCCTCCTTTCACTCTGACCCTGAAAATGATGACTTTTTGCTAATAAGACTACTGCCATTTGACAAAAAGCCAACTTCACTACCTTGCTTTATTCTTCAGTAAATTTAATAATTACAGCTACTCTTGCCAATAGTTCTCAAATCAGACTCGCTCAATCCAATACTGAGCTTATTAGGGACACTCTATGTTTAGAAATCTTTGGCCAAAAAAGTACTTGAAGATGATGAAGCATGCCTTAGACAAGGGCACAATGATTAGCCATTTTTGCCACATTAAAAAAACCCCACAGCATGTAATCACTACAGACCACAGAATCACCTGCTGTCAGTTCACAGCTGTTCATAAAAGGTTCTGCATTTATTTGGTCCTTAATACCTTTAATTAAGAAAGTCCAAAGGGAATAACTGAATACATTTATAGAATAGTAGTCCACAGAGTATTCGATATCAGTGTAAAGCTCATCTATTTAAATCTTTACCTTTGTGTCCTTTAAAGTGACTGTTAATAATAGTACAGTAAATTTGGTATGAAATACCTTAAAATTGCCCTTAACATAAGTAAACAACTTATTTCACTGTTTAAGAAATACACTATACTGCCCAAAATCAATCTTTTATCATTTTATACCTCTGAAAATATAAAAAGTGTGCCCATCTATAGATGAGTGGATAAAAAATGTGGGACATGCGCACGCGCGCGCACACACACACACACACACACACACAGGAATATTACTTGGCCATAAAAAGAATGGAGAATGACATCTTACCATTTCTGACACCATGGATGGAGCTAGAAAGTATTATGCTAAGTGAAATAAGTTAGAAAAACACAAATATCATATGACTTCACTTATATGTGGAATCTAAAGAACAAAATAAACAAATAAAATATAAAAGACTTGTAGATACAGAAAACATACTTATGGTTGCCAGAGTAGAGGGAGGTTAGGGGGCTGTGTGAAAAAGGTGAAAGGATAAAGAAGTCCAAATTGGTAGTTAAGAGCCATAGGGATATAAAGTATAACATAGGAAATACAGTCAATAATATTGTAATAAGTAAGGATGGTGCCACGTGGGTACTTGAAATATTGGGGGAGGGGTCACTCTGTACACTATGACTGTCTAACTACTATGCTGTACATCTGAAGCCAACAGAAAATAATATTGAATGTCAGTTTAAATTGAAAAATCAAACATTTTAAAAGCAGAAAGCAATAAATATTTACATGTCTCTTTGTTTTTATATAAAATAAATACTTTCACTATGCCAAATCTAAAGAAATAATAAATTGTGATACCAATTATTGTCTAAATTATTTTGCTATAATGTACTATCCAGTATCTGAGATACTTCACTTGTATATCTGTGTTCTAGATAAACTAGTAGCAACTTGTGGCCAACCCAAAACCCTAACCCTATTTCCTTGATGTGTAACTTTATATCTCCACTTGCATTCCATCATCAATCCATTATCGTGATCATATCCTAGATGTTCTAATCATTTATAACTATTTTGCCTTTAAAATTCAAATTCTTCCTTAACAGCTTATACTTTGACCACAACCTCCTAGTCCAGTGACTTCCCAATTTTTCTTTTGTAGAGCTCTTGGAGATGGACAGAAGAGAAGTCAGTAGGATACCAGCCTCTGTGCTGCTTCAACTCTACTTTTAAAAGTTTTACAAACTGGGCTTCCTTGTGAAATTTATTTGCAGGGGTTTCACTCCACTGCCCTAACATACTGATCCTCCTAGTGGTCTTCAACCTTGGATTCATATTAATCGCCTGCAAAGCTTTTAAAAATCCCAGCAATCCCAGATCAACACATCAAAATCTCTATTGAAGGGACCAGAACACCAATATTCTAATGGGCAGCCAAGGCTGAGAATCACTGTTGTAAGTTATTATCAGCTGCATCTACCATCTGACTCACTGGATCACTCCATTTTCTTCCAATTTATTAGCCATTTCCTAGCATCAGGTCAGTCAAGCCTAGATTTGACGGTTAAATCATACACCGATATTCTGAAAGCCATAGTCTCTATTTTGGCCATAGCTACCTTACTGAGGACTGATTGGTGCAAACAAAACTTCATAGTTTTCATTTTCTTTTGGGCCCTCAGTAACTTCTCTCAGTCCCCTTAAATTTATCTTCTTTTTCTCTCTGGTTTCAGAAGAAGGGCTAATATTAGCACCATACTCTCCAGCTCACCTCTCAGGAACTCACTGTACTAACGATGATCCCCTTCCCACCTTCTGATTAATTTAAACTCTCTTCATCCTTAAAAATTCCTTAACCCCGAATCATCCTTTAGCTTTCCTGTTTTCTTTTTTAATAATCAACCTTCTTTAAAGAGTAGTTTCAACAGATGGCTCTACTTCCTTAACTCCTTTATTGCCCCTCAGTCCACATCCACAGCCATCAGCTTCTGCCTTATACTTATTTTGCAGTGTACAGTGCACACTTTTTTTTTGCCCAAATTTTTGAGGAAGAAATAAGGTCACGCATTATACATGGGTATAATGATAACATACCATGGGTGTCATAATCCCATGTATGATGTGCACAGAAACATGGGTGCACATTGTACACAGCAAAATATAGTACTTGTCAGTGTTTTTATACTTGACCTCTCTATCATTTCATACTGTAAGCCAATTTTTAAAAAGGATTTTATTTAATTTATTTTTAGAGAAAGCAGAAGGGAGGGAGAAAGAAAGGGAGAGAAACATCAATGTGTTGTTGCCTCTCGAGCACCGCCTACATAAGACCTGGCCCACAACCCAGGCATGGGCCCTTGAATGGGAATTGAACTGCTTATCCTTTGGCTTGAAGGCCAGTGCTCAATCAACTAGGCAACACCAGCCAGGGTCTGTTAGCCAATTTTTAAAGAATCTTTCTCCTCTCTTCGTTTCTTAAAAATGACTCTCCTTTTTCCTTCCTTTCCAACTTTTTCTCCTCAACACACACACACACACACACACACACACACGAATACATATTCCCAACAGAGACCTCTTTGTTAAGAACTAGATATCCAAACGTGTCCACTAGATATCTTCATGTAAATATCCAACAGACACCCCAAACTCAAACATTTCTAGCACGGCCCTCCTCATTTCCTCTCCCAAACCTCTGAACTTTCTCATATTCTTGGTCTACTTTGGGGAAAATTTAACTAATTTAAGCCTTTAACAACTCTTGCTTGGACTATTGCAATAGCCTCATGATTAGTCGCTCTGCTTCTGAGTTAAATTTCCTAAAGTTAATCTAACATACTAGAAGTCAAGCAAACTTCTTTGTAAGGAGCCAGACAGTAAATATTTTTGGCTTTATAGCCCACAAAATCTCTGTTGCAACTACTCAACACTACTCTTTTTGCACAAAAGCAGCCATAATGATACATAAATGAACAGCATGGAGATGTCCTAATAAAACTTTATTTACAAAGCCCTGGCTGGGTAGTTCAGATGGTTAGATCATCATCTCAACACACCAAGGTTGCAGGTGGAATCCCCCATCAGGGAACATACAAGAATCAATCAAAGAATGCATAAATATGTGGAAAAACAAACCGATGTTTCTCTATCTCTCTCCCCCTTCCTCTCTCTATAAAAATTAAATACAAAATTTTTTTAAAAACTTTATTTATAGAAGTAAGTGGCAGGTGTGGGCTATAATTTACCAACTCCTATAAATACTATTGTCAAAGTGCTCTTAATACTAATTTTATCATGTATACCGCCTCCTTACAATACTTCAATAAGCTGGGTTCCTCTGAGTGACCTCCGTATTGTGAATGTACTTTTATTTTTATACTCATAAGGTTATTTGTTTACATCTTTCCCTTATATCAGACAATAAACTCTGAATGTAGAAGCAATGTGGCTTTAAGAAAATGTTATTGAGTTCATTATAGACCAAGAACCATGTAAAGGGTATTATATATATTATCTTATTATACTCAAAATGACTCTATGAAGGAACAAATATTATCCCACTTTACAAATAAGGATACAGACAGTCACTCAGATATTAAATGAGTCCAAATTCAATACCATGTCTGTCAGGCTCCAAAGCTAAATCTCATTCAATTATACAAATCTTATGATGTAGAAGGTAAAATATCAAAAGGAATTTATCAGAACAACTTAGCTAGAAGTATAAAGGGAATGCCATCACATATAACCTTAGCAACTGTATATGTTAAGTAATTAAACTGAAAATGAAATTTGCAGTAATATACATCATGAAGTAAACAAGTACAAAGTAAAATATATCCTTGTCCATTATTTCTACCCAAACCCTTAAATCACGCCTTGAGAGAACCCAAAGAATATTGTCCTTACAGAAACTCATTTTACCTTCCGTTACTGGCTGGAGTTTAGAAGACCGTTCTGAATCAGGAGAGTGTAGAGGTTCAGGCTCTTTCAGACTTTCCAAATGCATAAAAGGATCATAGTCCACAGATGCCAAATCTGAGAGACTTATTGGAAAATACCTTGGATTGCTAAAACACTGAGCTCCATAAACACATCCATGTAATACCTGAAAATACAGGGGGAAACATATAAAAGTTTTCCTTTTTAGTAAAAATAAAGAAATGAAAGCAAAAGCAGAAAAAAGTCCACTGGTAATACAAGAGCTTGGCAAAATTTTAAACAGTTTAAAATTTAGGTCTTCAAACAAGGTAAAATTTAATATCTCTTAGCAAGAATTAGTAAAACTTAACTAATATTCTTATATTCAACAAAGATTTGACTCCTTTAAAAATGTGGCAATAAAATAACAGTGTATTATAGGAACCACTTTTTAATTATCTTTAGGTACTATAAGGTAAATCTATGTTCTTAGAAAATACCTAGGTCTAAATGAAAATACTAAGAAATGTTATTTCTTTAGGTTGTATAAAAACTTGGTTACCAAATAAGTAATAAAAGAAAAGAAGTTTACCTTGTAAATGCAGCTGAGGACAGACTTTTCTGTTTTGTCATTTTCTGTTCCTGCAGCCTGGACTGGCTGGAGCAGTGTCTTTAGAGGTAAGGCCATGATCCAGTCCAGAAGGCACAGAAGTAAAGACACGACCAACTGTAACAACAACAAAAAAGATCATTATTATTGTAAGTTCATGAAGTAAGAGCTAAATACTTAACAGAAGTTCAACAACTTATTTTTTGTTTTCCAAATTTATTTCAGGAACTATCAATCCTAAATTCCCACATTCATATTTACAAGACCTAACTTTTAAGGTCTTTTATATGAACATTATTGTGGGTTTCTCATAATGAAACCTTAATAAAAATGGGAATGTTAATTTTTTAATAAAAAAAAAAACAGCTTAAAAAGCAACAGACATCAATTAGCTACACTCTTCTAATTTAACAACACCCCACTGAGTATCCTGCCAGAAAGACTAGACTATCTTAACCTCTTTCTGAAACTGTTACTAATTTTTTAAAATAAATCTTTCCACTGGATACTTTTAAACTAACGAACATTATAACCAAAACGTGTAGTAAAATAATAGTACCTATGCGGTCCGTTTTATTCAATTAGAAAAAAAATCACAATTAGTGCTATAAAAGTGTCAATCAAGTAGCAGGAAGAGATCTTTTGATGCTTAGACTGAAAGTCCAATTCTCCAACTCAAAGAGTAATGCTGGTCTATGTCTCCCAACATATCCTCCAAAAGAAGAATAAAAAACAAAAAGAACCAATAAAACATCACAAAACCCACATTCTCAGTTTGACCAGAAAACACAACATCCAAACTTCAAATTATGTGTAAGTAGAAAATATATGACAAATCCCCAGTAAGCTTTTTCCCATTTGCCCATTGCAAGCTTTCATGAGGAGCAAGGGCAGTTTGGGAAAAACTGCAAGAGAAAAGGAAACTAGGCCCAAACCTAAAAAAGAGACAGAAAGAAAAAGTCCACTTTAAGTGAGAGAACTCTGGTACTGACCATAACCTTTTAATATCAAGCATCAGAGGAAAGCTGAAGAAGCTACAAGAACTATAGTGCCCAATTATAATTCCTGATGCATTTAACATTCACATAGAAAACAGAATTGCACTGTTCAACCTGAGAACCAGAAGAACTGTGTACAGTAAACAGAAATATTATTAGGGAAGAATGTGGAAAGACAATGCCAGAAGTAAAGAGGAAATAAAAATCATGATAGATGACAGAAGAAACACTAAAAATTGTTAGAAATAGGTTAAGATGCAAAAGTAAAAGGTGACAAGAGCGGGGTTAGAGTCCTGGATGCAATTTTTCATTGACTGTCATATAGAGAAAAAGAGAAATATTACAATAGTCAGTGTAGGAGACAAAAGAGGACAACAACAACAAAAAAGGGAAAATAAGAGATCCCTACTACAAGAATCAAGAAATAAAAGAGAAATTCAAACCCAGACTAGGAATGCTGAATAACCAACAAAAGAAGCATATTATTTGACCAGGAGAAAACAAAAGGAAGGTGGAAATAGTATAATGAAAATCTATACAGAAAAGGGATAATAGACACCTTTGAAGAAGATTCCTCTGAGGAAGAACCTGTAATTCTAAAAGCGAAATAAAAACTGCCCTGAAGGTATTGGGAAGAAATAAATCACCCAAGGTAGATGGGACACTGATAGAGTTATTTCGAGGCACAGAGACAACGCATAGAGACTAACAAGAATATGTCAACAAATATGGAAAACAAAACAGTGGCCTACAGACTGAAAACATTCACTATATATCCCAAACTTAAAGAAAGGAGAGTACTAAGGTTAGTCTATGTTTTACAGACTACAGTAAGCCTTTGATTATGTTGATCAAGCTATGGGTTGCTCTGAGAAAAACAGGCATGCCTCAGCATTTGACTATTACTATGATTATTCCTATGACTGAGCCTGTGTGTGTATGGGAAACCATGGAGAGACAGAGTGGCTTGCTATAGGCAAAGGTGTCCAACAAGGATGCATTTTATCTGTTTAATCTATATGCAGAACATATTATATTAAAAAACTGGGGTAAGCTCAGAGGAAGGAGTGAAAATCGGTGCAAAAAAGTCAGTAACTTAAGATATGCAGATAACACCATCTTACTGGCAGAAAGTAGCAAAGATTTGAAACGACTTCTGATTAAAGTAAAAGAAGAAAGCACTAAAGCAGTACAGCATTTTAATATTAAGTTGACGAAAATCACGGCCATAAATGAAATATACAGCTTTTAAATAGATAGTGAAAACATTAAAGATTCTGCTTACCTTGGTTCAGTCATCAATTCAAATAAAGACTGCAGCCAAGAAATCAAGAAAAATCTGAGACTTGGAAGAGCAGCAATGGAAGAATTAGAGATCACTAAGAGCAAAAATGTGTCACCAGAGACCAAAGCTAAGATCATTTTATACCTTCCCACACCCGATTACTTCATACAGATATGAGAGTTGGACAATGAAGAAAGCAGATGGGGGAAAAAATAGATTCATTTGAAATATGGTGTTGGAGGAGAGCTGTACAGATACCTGGGACTGCAATAAAGATAAATCAGTGGGTCTGACATCAAATTTTCCTGAAACATCACTGGAGACAAAAATGAGAAAATGAAGCTGTTTTCTCATTCAATACTGGCACATCACAAGAAGGCAGGAGGAAAGGAGGAAGGCCAAATACGAGACTGACTGACTTTATTAAAGAAGTCATAGGAATGAGTCTACAGGAGCTGGGCAGGGCAGATGAGGACAGGGCACTGTAGACATCACTTATTAAAAGGGTTCAAGGAGTCAGAGCCGACTCAACAAGCACATGACATATACACAAGCGTGAGACTGCTGAAAGAGTTAACAGAAGAGAGAGCCCTTGAAGTAGAAATCTTGTAAACTACTCCAAGCAACCAAACTTGTCTACAGATATGCAGAAGTATTCATCTGTATAAAACTACTACAAAAAGAAATCATTAGAATCTAAGCAATTCAGCTGATGAACCCTTCTCCCAATAATCCAGTTCAAAGCAAAAGAAAACTATCACAAGTTTCTAATCTAAATATTTTCAAATAGGCATTAAGATATGGGAGAAAAAAGAAAACCCAATTTTCAATCAGAAATTTAAAAACTAAAAAGAAACAAACCAAGAAGGGAAGAATTGACTCAAGTCAAGAAAAGAACTAAAAGAAAAAAAATAAAATCATATTAGAAATGAAGGCTGAATTATAAAATGCCTAAGGAAGAATAAATCTGAAAAATAAAAAACAAAATTTAGTAAGAGGCACTGAAGAACAGTGGAAAACAACTGAGAGCATAAAAATGAGATAAGGAAAAAAGTAAAAAGTGTCAGAGAAAAATGAATGAAATGGAAGAAAGGAAAAGAACATCCAACTCACATAGAAGAAGTCCCTGAAATCGCCATGCTGAAAAGGCCCACCAAGATGTCAGGGTAAAGTGACCTCCAATAATGAACTCTTAACACACATCCTGTTAAAACTTCAAAAGACTTCAACACACACACACACACCCTACCTGTAAGGCCACCAGGAAAAAAGATAAAATAATTTACAAAGGCTAGAGAATAAAACTGGCATCAGACTACTCAAAAACAATACACAAAGCAAGACAACATTACAACAAAAACAAAACCTCATGGAAATAAGTGTGAACCAAGGACCCATATTTAACCAAGCTGTTTTTCAAGTATCGGTAGGGGTCACAGAAAAAGTTTTAAATATGCAAGAGCTTGGGGATTTCTGTATTCATGAGCCCATCTTGAAGAAGAAAGATGAATTTCATCCAACCAAGAAGCTGACTGAGGAACTTCAGCAAAAAGAATAATGGTGAGTATCTGATATATTTAATTACAGATCAAAGAGCAGAAATGAGTGTGGACAATGTTATATGACACATCCTTATATAACACGTGCTATATAATACATGTTATATAACACTATGTTATATGACACTGCGTGTTATGTGAAGAAATAAAGTAAAAATGGAGGTGAAGAGAAAGAGAAAAGTACAATAAACTCATTTATTAACATACAGACAGACAGGAGATAAAGAGTACCATTAAATACTCATAAACCAGACAGTAAGAAAGCAAGGGAATAAAGGTTTTAAAATAGGTATACATATAAAGGTCACCACAAGAAGAAAGTATAAGATTTTCTGAATACCAAAAGGAACTTACTTAAAAAAATAACAAGGGAAATACATCATGTAGAGAAAAAAGCACAGAAAATATATTATGCATAATAATCATAAAATCACAGAAGTGAGACCAAACATGTAAGTCTCATCGGAAATAGGTTTAACTTGCCTAATGAAAGAAAAAGATTTTTAGTCTGGCTCACATAGTAAGACCCAAGTATATGTTGTATTCAAAGAAATATAGTTCAGAAAGGCAAAGGTATACCAGACAAATTAGAATTGAAACCGAAAAGCATTAATTCAAAACGATGATAAAAGATTTATGAATATCTATGTATCAAATAACACAGTGATTACTTTTATAATGCAAAAGCTGCAATAGATGCAAGAAAATATAAAAACACTAACAATGGGAGACTCCTAACACACCACTTTCAGTATAAGACTGCTTAAGTGGACAACATATAATCCCCATGAACAAAAGTTGAGGTCCTCAATAATGTTTTATAATATGAAGGGTCTTGTCACCAGAAGAGCCTGAAAACTGCTAGTATAGAAACTCAAACAATAGACCCAAGTAGTTATGGAACTAACTACTAAGTCATATTCACTAAAAGGCAAAGATGAACTTTTTATTACATGGAACCAAGAAATCTGGTGATCCATTGGGGAAAAAACAACAAAAATTAAGTCCCTATCTCAGAACATAACAGATAAACTCCAAATGAACAAAGGATAAAGATGCAAAAATTGAAGCCACATAAATACTGCAAGAAAAAAAGGGTGAATTTTTCTTTATCCAGGGTTTAGTGAAAGGTTTCCTACCTATGACTCAAAATCCAGGCACAATGAAAGAAAGATTGATAAATTGACTGCATAAAAAATGTTTTCCATAATCCCACACATGAAACAACAATAAAAAACCCACCATAAACAAAATCAAAGACAGGTGAAAAAAAAAAGAGAAAATATTTGCAATATATAATATATCATAGTTAACAGCTAATATCCCAAATATATAAAAATTCCAGGGAAAAACCTGTCAGAAAATGTAAAACGATATGAATAAGCAATTCACAAAAATAAAATATATAAAACATTAATCCACATTAAGTATCAGAAGAAATTCAGCCTAATTAATACAAAAAGAAAGGTAAATAACAACTACACTGGGATATCATTGTTTCCCTATCAAATTGGCAACAATTTTTAAAAATGACACATACTGAATTTAGGCTCTGAGGAAATAGACACTCTCACAGTTTGCTTGTAGAAATGACAATATTTCACTAAATTACATATCTGTTTTCTTTTTGACCCAGCAGTTCCACTTCCAGAAATATAACCCAAAGACCCAATCCAATAATGTAAAACTGGATATACAGGCACAAAGCTCATCACTGCAGCATTGTCTGCAACTGCAAAATTCTGGAAACAATCTACATGTTTACATTAGGAGAGTGAGTTGGATAAACTATGTTACATTCACACAATAAAGTACTAACACTACACAGCTGTAAAAAACGAAACAAAACATGGAAGATCTTTATGAATTGATCATGAATTCCCAGGATATATTGTAAAGTGAAAAGAATATTGTATAACAAACAAGAATAAAAACAAAAATACAGATGTATCTGCTAATTTATGAAAAAATAAAGGATGAATATACCATAGACTAAAAAAATAAATAAAAGCAACATGGATGAGGAGGGAAACCCTAAAATAAAATACAAACAGAAGAAAAAAATGACCCGAACCATATTTCCAATGAATTATAAAACCACACTGAGGTGAGGAAGAGGGAGGGGGAAGTGACCCAAAGAACTTTTAAACACAGCTTTTGAATTACTACATTCAGGGTAAACTATACAAAGGTATAGGTTAATTCTAAAACTGCTTTAATTTTTCTAGAACTGCACAAATAAATATATTGTGGGTAAAGGGAACAGTTTCTCACTGTTGGAGCAGGGAGTTACAAACATGAAAAGGGGCAATAACAGGATGAACTTTGCGATATTGAAATAGGGTTGACTGTGTCAGGATAAACTCATGGTATGTTTTAATACATATAAGATAGATAAAAATATATATACTCATAAAATATTAATTATATAGTATGTATATATTAGTTACATACACATAAAATGTAATACATTATTAATATATTTTATGTGTATATACACATAATCTGCTGTTAACTCTACTTGCTGAGAGAGCCTAAAACAATGACAACTCAACGCCATTGTACACACCTAGCTCCCAGATTTTGATTTCAAAATAATTATACATGGACAGAATGTCCTCCAATGTTCCTTATAACCCTGAGATTCAAAGACTTTATCAAATGACCATGATTAACTTAAAAAACCTGGATGAAAATATAATTTGTTACACTTAAATAATAGGTATGTCACATTATAGTCAATTTTAAATACAAAATGAATTAACAGTCATTAAAATATACATATTTTACTGCAAAACCACACTAAATAGCAAACAAAATTTAAATTACCCTCTTGTCCATTTCATAAGATGAAGCTTCCGTACTTGGCAAAAGATGAGTAATAGTGGCTATCAGGATCTACAGTCCAAAAACAAACAGAACAAACAAATAAACAAACACAAAAAAGTAAAAAGAGAAGGAAAAAAGCACAAAATATGCTTATAAACTAATGGTGCACTCTAAAACTTAAATGTTAATGCTAAAATGATATAGAATATATTGCTGTAAGTTTATCCTGAAACATTAACAATGTTATTTCGACTAATTTTAATATGTGAACTCCTCAAGTATTTCTTAACTATCAATCATTTACAATCCTCAAATATAGAACCAACAGCATATTTTTCCCCCAAGTTGTTTTATTAATATCTTATTTATTTTATTTTTATGTTTTACAGTTATTCCAATTATTTCCCCCTTCACCCCCTTCTGCCCAGCCCGGCCCCTACTCCCACGGTCAATCCCCACCCCGCTGTCCATGTCCATGGATCATTCATACATGTTCCGTGACTAAGCCCTTCTCCTTCTGTCAAACAGTCCCCACCTGCATCCTCCCATCCTACAGCTATCAGTCTGTTCTCTGATTCTATGTTTCTGGTTCTATTTTGCTCACTAGTTTATTTTTTTCATTAGATTCTTCTTATAAGTGAGATCATAGAACCAACATTATATGCTGTCAACTATAAATGCATTTGGCACATACTCAACTCATGAATCCAGTGTAAACACACAGATAATATATGTTCTAATAAAAAACTAATATAAACATACATACATATATAGGTAACCACAAAGATTTATAAAAATCACCTGCAATTCTGTCATTCAAGATATCTACCCTGCTTATCATATGAAGTATAGAAGATATGTACCTCAAAATAAAGGCCATAAATGATAAGCCCACAGTTACTATCATATTCAACAGTGAAAAGTTAAAAAGCCTTTCATTTAAGGTCAGAAATAAGACAATGATGTCTACAATTGCCATTTCTATTCAACATAGCACTAAAAGTCCTACTGTAACAATTGGGCAAATAAATAAATAACTTGCATCAAAATCTGAAGGAATAAAATGATTTCTGTTTACAGATGACACGATATTATATATAGGAAACCCTAAACACTGAAGCAAAAACCTGTTACAACTACAAATGAATTCAGTAAAGTTGCAGGATATAAAATCAATATACAAAAATCAGTTGCATTTCTATATACAAGCAACAAACAGAAAGAGAAATTATGAAAGATATCACCACATTACAATAGCACTGAAATCAATACTTAGAAATAAATTTAATCAAGGAGGTAAAAGACCTGTACATTGAAAACTATAAAACACCAAGGAGTGAAATGTAAGAGGACACAAATACAGTATCCACCCTTATCTACAGGGGTTATATTCCAAGATCCCCAGTGGATACCTAAAACCGCAGAGAGTGCCAAACCCTATATGTACTATGTTTTTTCCTATACACACATACCTATGATAAAGTTCAATTTATAAATTAGGCATAGTAAGAGATTAACAACAGTAATTCATCAGTAGATGAGTGAATAAAACAGCTGTGCTACACAAAGACAATGAAATAGTGCTAGGCCACAAAAAGGAAGGAAATCTTAACCTTTGTGACAGCATGAATGGACAGCTGGAGAGCTTATGCTAAGTCAGTCAGAGAAAGACAAATGCCGTATGATTTCACTCATATGTGGAATCCAGTGAACAAAATAAACTAACAAGCAAAATAGAGGCAGGCTCATAGATACAGAGTAGGCTGACAGCTGTTAGGTGTTGGGGGGTGGCTGGGTGCTGAGTTAAAGTGGTAGAGGGACTGAGCAAAAAGGAAAAAAAGAAAAATAAATTCAATTAAAAATAATAAAATAGAACAATTATAACAGTATACTGCAATAACAGTTATGTGATTGTGGTCTCTCAGCAAACCAGCACAAATTCTTTTTCCTTCTTCACAATTTCATGGGTAGAAAATTCATTCTTACTGTGGATCTTAGCAATGTTAGCAACTTTCACTTTTTCATTTAAAGAAAGCACTTTACAGCTTCTCTTTGGTATATCTGAATTGCCAGCATCTTATTACTCTTATACTTTGAGGCCTTTATTAAGTAAAATAAGGTTTACTGAACACAACCATTGGGATACCATGACAGACAAACCGATAACTGAGATGGCTACTAATGGGTGGGTAGTGTATTCAGTGTGGATATGCTGGACGAAGGGATGATTCACACCCCAGGTGGGATGGAGAGGGACAGCATGAGATTTCATAATACTACTCAGAGTACCATGCAATTTAAGACTTACTATAAATTGTTTATTTCTGAAAATTTCCATTTATTATTTTTGGACTGCAGTTGACTGTGGGTAATTAAACTTGCAGAGAGCAAAACTGTGGATAAGGGAGGACAACTGTAACTGGGAAGGTATTATTCCATTTTACAGATTAGAAGAGTTAATATTGTTCAATTGTTCGTACCACCCACAGAGATCTACAAATTCAATAAAACCCAAAATTCTAATGGCACTTTCCTCAGAAACAGAAAAAAACTACTTTAAAATCTGTATGACTCAAAAATACCATGAAGAACCAACACTACCTTGAGAAAGAAGAAGAAAGTTGGAAGTATCATACTTCCTGATTTCAAGTTACATTATAAAGCTATAGTAATAAAAATATGAGAGTAAGGTACAGGCATAAAACCAAGTAGATCAGAATAGAGAGCCTATACATATAAACTCATGCTTACATGGTCAACTAATCTTTGACAAGGGCACCAAGAACACACAATGGTGAAAACATAGTCTCTTTAATAAATGGTACTGTGAAAACTAAATAGCCACATACAAAAGAGTAAAAGGGCACCCCTATCCTATACCACTCACAAAAATTACTCTAAATAAATCAAAGATTTAAGTGTAAGGACTGAAACTATAAAATTCCTAGAAGAAAACACAGGGAAAATGATTCTTGATATTTGTCTTGCCATTGATTTCCTGGATAAGACACCAAAAGCACAGGTTAATTTCTAAAATATATAAAGAACTTACAGAACTCAACACCAGGAAGATAACCCAGTTAAGAAATAGACAAATGACTTGAATAGACACTTCTCCAAAGAGGATATACAGATGACCAATATACATGTGAAAAAAATGCTCAATGTCACTAATCATCAGAGAGATGCAAATTAAAACAACAGTGAGATGTCATCTCACACCAGTCAGATGGCTATCATCAATAAATCAAGAAATAACAAGTGCTGGTGAGTATGGGGAGAAAGGGGAATTCTTGTGCACTGTTGGTGGGAATGCAGACTGGTGCAGCCACTGTGAAAAACAGTATGGAATTTTCTCAAAAAATTAAAAATGGAACTGCCTTTTGACCCAGTGATCCCACCTCTGGGAATATATCCTTAGAAACCCAGAACACTAATTTGAAAGAATATATGCACCACTATGTTCACAGCAGCATTATTTACAATTGCCAAAACCTGGAAACAGCCCGTGTCCATCAGTAAATGAGTGGACCAAAAAGCTGTGGTTGCCCTGGATGGGTGGCTCAGTTGACTGGAGCATTGTCCCATACATTAAAAGGTTGCAGGTTCGATCCCATCAGAAGGTATATAGGGACCAACTGATTGATGTTTCTCTCTCTCACATAGATGTTTCGTGTGCGTGCGTGCTCCCTCTCTCTCTCTATCAATCAATCAACAACATATCCTCGGGTAAGGATTTTTTTTGAAAAGAAGCTGTGGTACATTTACACAATGGCATACTACTTGGCTGTAAAAAAAAAAAAATTAGGCAATCTTATCTGCTGTGACAGCTTGTATGGACCTGGAGATTATTATGCTAAAACAGAGAAATAAGCTAGTCAGAGAAAGCCAAATACCATATGATCTCACTTACATGTGAAATCTAATGAACGAAATGAACTAACAAACAAAACAGAAATACAGGCATGGATACATGAGCAGACTGACAGCTGTCAGGAGGGGCAAGGTTTGGCAGTCTGGATGAAAGAAGGTGAAGGGATTAAACACACACATACAGGGAGATGGTAAGAGACCTTGCTTGGGGTGATGGGTGAATGGTGCAGTGTGCAGATCATGTTTTATTGGGTCATACACTTGAAACCTGTACCCCAATAAATTCAATAAAAAAATGTAAGTGTAGAAGACAGAACTTAAAATTTAAAAACTTCATAATAACTGGCTGAAGAGATAAGAAAAGTAATGAATCAAAACAATGTCCTGATATGGTAACTGGATGGGTAGTATGTTTTCTTACTCTAAGAGAGAGAGTGAAGCCAAATGCACATTGATAGGGACAATGACAATTATAAATCTGCAGACAGCATGTAAAAACAAGAACACAATCTTCTAACATAAAAAACAAAGGTACCCTCATGAACTTTGCTACTCAAAAACACACCCTGGGTTGCCGTTATCTACCTATGAAAAACTTGAAGAAAACTACTAAATAATTTTATAATTCAAGGTACCCAAATCTAAAAATCTTCAACAAGGTCATTACAAAAAAAATAAGGAATTACTTACTTGAATAATTTTCAAGGGAGAATCAGGCTGGTAAATCTGAAGTCTAGGTATATAATGAACCAGCATGTGAAGCATGTTGCAAGCTACATGGGCTACTGTTTTATTAGTAAACTGTAATAATAACAAAAGAAAAAAACTTATAAAAATTTCTTCTTGAATTATTATGCATCAGTGCATTAGCTGCTGAAAAATTTACATTTCATATGTTTCCTTTTGTCATACTGTATTTATGTTTATTAAAATATTAGGGAGATGTACAGCTGTGAAATCAAAATAAAAAATCACAATGCATTCCAAAGACACAATTAACTTTGTTTCATTTGTAATGTCTGACTGTCCTCATTCAAGTTTTATTCCATTTTCTCTTACCTGCATTGCTGCAGCAGCCTCTAATCTTATTATTAATCTTTCCCCATTCCAATCTACCATACACAATACTTCCAAATTAATCTTCTAAAGAATTCCTCCTATGCTGACATTCTCTAATGCTTAAAACTCTTAAATAACTCCCCAATGGCATAAAGTCAAACTTTTTATGCTTATTTCTCTATGACCAAATCCTACCCACTCTTCAAGCCCTGACCAAATGTCTTCTCTTTCCAAAGTCTTCTCTGGTACCGAATGAAGTCCAAGTGATCTCTGCTTCCTCTGAACTCTATCTGTAGTTTACACACACTGCTCATTTGGTTCTGTTGGCTTTTTTAATGTTGTCAATCTAATTTTAATCTTTTTCAGTCATCATATCATTAATTTCCTGAATCTAGTATTTACAATTCTTTTCATTCTGGTATCCCTCATTCTGCCTAACAAAGTGCCTCATGCCAGTATATGCTTAGAAATATCTGTCAAATCAGTAATATTTGTACTTTGTATTCAGAGTCCTATACAGACAGTATATTATAAGTCTTAAGACAAAAACAATAGTATATATCCTTTCAGAAACAAAAAAAATATCCATTTATTCATTCAAACTCTCTAAGTAATTAGGTTATTATTTCTGAACAAATTTTATTCTGTTCACAAAGAGGGTATTTAACTTGAATGATAAAGCCAAAAAGTTAAGCAGCTTAAGAATTCAGATGTGTTAATTATCAAATAGGTTACAAAAAATACTGATAAAGAAAAAACAAACAATGCTACATATGTTGTTAAATGACTAGCTTCCTTTTAGGAGTCATGTATATATATTCTGGGGACAAAGCCAAATATAAAAAAAGATGAGATAAAATGGGTTGTTACTTGGATTACCTAAATCCAAGAGTGGAACCACTCTTAATGAAGAAGTTAGGATCAAGGAAATAATGTAATAATAAATTAATGAACACATTTATTAAATGTTTTACATCTATAAGGGCATAAGATATAATCAATACCTGAAGAATCATGATTCTATACTATCTTAATATATTCCACTAAGTAGTTTTTTTCTCTTACCTTTAAGGAAACACAAATTACATTCAGAGCTTCTTTAATTTGAGGATGATGAGACTCATGGACTAGTTCTTCACAAATCCAAATACCTAAACTGCAAAGTGCTACACATCTGCAAAAAAGGCAACCAGAGATAGAAATAGAAGTATATGAGCCTTTAAATTAAATGAAACCATCCCCACAACCACAACCAGCCAACAACATAGAATGAACATGCAGTTTTACTAAATTAATTTGTACTCTGTAAATTAACGTTACTTTGTACATTAGATCTTCTTAGGAAGAGAAAGTGGGAGGAAAGCACATCCCCAAAACTCTAATTTTCAATTACAGTTTACTACCAAGATTATAGGCAGAGATTTTTCTAACAAACTCATCTTAATAAATCGATATTTTCATAAAGCTTCCCAAATATGTAACCTGCTTTCAAATAAAAAAGAGTGTAATTTGATTAACTCATAGCAACAAGATGAACTTAAAAGCTAGAAGAAGCTAGGATAAGACAAATATTATTTTCATTTAACATAGCTCACTACAAACTTTTAAAAACAAGTTAGGTTGACAAAATGTGTATGCTTTATAAAGGGATTCCAACAGAAATGAACTTGTAGAATTTTTGTTCTGTTGCCTCATGTCTTGTGAACCTTCATTTCCCTACTTCAACTGAATTTCAGCTTGAAAGGAGAACTTGTGATCGGAATCAGAATTCTATTGTGTTCAAATATAAGCTACTGATGAAGACTATAATGGTTCTAAGAATAAAAAAAGTCAACTCCTTCTAATATCTTGGTATATCTGGCATGTACTAATACTGATATTCTTAAATTAAATTGAGTAGAATGCTAAACTTCAGAACAATTCAATGCAGAAACAGTTTACTTCCTAAACAAATTTGACCAGAAGTTTCAGTCTAGCACAGTGTTAATGCTACTGAAATTGTTTACTATCAAAACCACCATGGCTTCTGCCATCATCATGCTCGCAGTAACCTGTGTGAGCTCGCCTGCCAGAATATGAAAAAGCAGAGCAACTCAGTTAAGGGAAAGCGTGGAGATGTTGGGCTTTCTGCTGCCACTGCAAGCACAGGGACTTTGAAATAATACAGCAAAAGCAGAAAAAGGCAAACAAGAAGATGAAACTCAAGTAGCTTTGTGGCTTTGTGTCCAACCCTCCTGCCCTTTGCCTGGGTGCTCGGGGCCAGTCCCACCATGCCGGCGTTTCCTCCTGCAGTGCTCACAGGTCCCAGTGCCAATGGCATTCCCATTGCCCTGGGTCTGTAGCGGGTCCCTTTTGTGCTTCCTTTCCCTCAAGCAGCCTCTCTCCCTGGGCCACTTCTGGGGGTGAGGAGGTTACACCTTGCCTGTGGTTTTTATTACTGTGGTACTCACCCCAAAGTAATAAAAGTAGCTTTAAAACAAACAAACCCAACCAAAAAAAAAAACTCCACCAGAAAGTCTTCTAAGCAATTCTACTGCTTTATTTCTTCCCTACTATTGTCTACAATTAGGGCGGATAAATCTTGGGTAATATTTACAGATGTAAATAACCAAGTTTCAGGGTTAGCAGTATATAGAGCTATACTCTTAAAGGAACATTAAACTCTAAAGTGAAGTAAAGCTCTCCACTGATGCAGCTGACTAAAGGCACAGACTGGGAGCATAACTGCTTAACAGTAGTTTTTTTTTTAACAAAGGGATAAAATATGTATGCATGTGTGTATGTGTATACATGTATGCATATACAGTTTCCTACATTTCTAAAAAGATCTCCAAATTATCTAGATTATTCCCATTATGGCTCAACTTTCTGCTCCAGGTTAATTTTGGGAGTATAAGCTTCTAAGACATCACACACCTGAAAAGTACAGGAAACATGTTTATAAAATGGTTATGTTCAATTTATGCGGTTTTCCTATGCTTTTCAAAAAATTTAATTTTTATTGTATTTTTTCCCATTACCATATAGTTTCTGTATACCCCACTGCCCCCAGCAATCACCACCCTGTTGTCCCTATCCATGAGTCCTTTTTCTTTCCTACATTCTTAGTACAAGCTGTTGTGTTAATGGTTCCAAAATGTACTTCTGGACAGCTATATTTTAAGCTTCAATATTCTTTACTTGAGAGGCAACACAGTTAAAAAGAAAAAGGCAGAAAATCTAGAACCTGGAGCTCTAGGTTCAAATCTGGTTCAGCCATTATTATTTATGGATCTAATAAAGCTCTGAAGGCAAACTGCCAAGGTTTTAGTCATGGTTCTGCCATTTCTGGGTGATAGGGCTGATTATTTAAATACTCTGGGTTCCCATAATAAGGAGAATACAAATTGTACCTATCTCCTAGAGTTGTTGCAAAGATTAAATGAGGTAATAAAGTATTTCGAACAGTGTCTGGCACCTAGAAAGGGCTTAATAAATGTTAGCTCTCTAAGCCATCCATTTCTTGCTAGCAAAATTGGAAGAATAATGATGGTTCCATTAACTTCTTAGCACTATGATGAGGAATAAATGAAACAATATTATAGAAAAATTGTGGAAACTTAAAAGGTTGCCATTTTAACACAGAAAATACTAGAGAATATTGAAAATTATCCAATTTGAGGGTAGAGTTACCAAAAATGAAAATATAATATAATCATAGACAATGTCATTTCCTAGAGATGTCTAATATTAAAATGGAATTAATGTAAAAAATTTACTCAAGATTCTTTTTAGTTAACTTTGCAATTAAGTGAGAAACATATGGAATTGAATTAAAAAACTGGAGCTATGTCTCATTTAAGCAAACTGCTCATTTTATATTATTTTTACTTGCTGGAAAAAAAGAGATTTCAATTAGAGTTAAAATCCACATGGTTAGAGCAATGATCTGTACTTTTATGAACCCTGGGTCAAAAATGTGTTGGAAATGAGGAAGCTTTGCAGAGACGAAGGCTAGAGGAGTAGTAACACAGACTACTGTTGAAGCTAATGACATACTATTACAGTGAGATTTAAGAAATATATAAATTGATGATATTTTAGGGGTGAGAAAAAACATGACATGTTATTGACAACCAGTTGATTTAAATCTCAACCTTTTTTTTGGAAAGGTTTAGTAAAACAGAAAATGCCAAGTTTTTGCTTCTTAATAAGATATTTGAAAAGGAAAACACTCTAAAAACTTACTTATATATTTTTTAAAATGTCCTGATCAAATATTTGTTAATATCAACATATACTACATTCTTAAATATATTACTTTTTACAGTAATAATGTTTCATTTTAATTCAATTTAACAAACATTCATTGGGTAACTACTACTACATTTAAAGGTATTCATAAGAAACAGTGACAAATACAATTTTAAAGGAAAGAAAAATGTACTTAAATTAAAAGAAGTCATTTTCACCCTGGCTGGTGTGGCTCAGTGGATTGAGCAGCGACCTCTGAACTGCAAGGTCTCTGGTTCAATTCCCAGTCAAGGCACATGCCTGGGTTGTAGGCCAGGTCTCCAAATGGGGGACATGCAAGGGGCAATGGATTGATGTTTCTACCCCTATTTTTTCCCTCCCTTTCCCTATCTCTAAAAAAAATGTACAAAGATCTTTAAAAAAAACAAAACTCTAAAGAAGGGTGTTTGGACTTCGGACCGAGATAGAGGTGTAGGTAGACACACTTTGCCTCCTTGCACAACCAAAATGACAACAAATTTAAAAACAAAAAATAAACAGAACATCCAGAAAATCACACTGTATGGAAGTCCAACAATCAAGGAGTTAAAGAAACATTCATCTAGGCCAGTAGAAGGGGTAGAGACAGGCAGCTAGGGTAGGGAGAGGACACACAGCAAGGTGATAGCTGGAGGACAGGGTGGGAAAGGCTGAGGCTGGAGGACGAGGAGGTCCCACATTTGTGTACAGATAAACCAGGAGAAACAACTGGGGAGCAAGACACACTGCACAACCCAGGGTTCCAGAACAGGAAAAGAAAGCCTTAAAATCTTTGGTGATAAAAACCTGTGGGGGTTGTGGTAGCAAGAGAAACTCCCATCTGCACAGGAGAGTTCGTTGGAGAGACCCACAGGGTCCTAGAACACACACAAAACCACCCACACGGGAATCAGCACCAGAAGGGCCCAATTTGCTTGTGGGAAGCGGGGGAAGTGACTGAAAGCCAGCTGAGAGCTGAGCAATTGATATTGTCCCCTCTCGGACATCTACCACATACAGCACCATACCAGGGTTGCCTCACCCTGGCAAATATCTAAGACTATGCCCCTTACAATGTATCAGCTGTGCTAAGACAAAAAAATATGGCCCTAATAAAAGAACAGATCAAAGCTTCAAAAACAGAATTAAGCGATGATGACAGAGCCAACCTATGAGATGCATAGTTCAAAACACTGGTAATCAGGATGCTCATAGAAATGGTTGAGTGTGGTCACAAAACAGAAGAAAAAATGAAGGTTATGCAAAGTGAAATAAAGAAAAATATACAGGGAAACAACAGTGAAGAGAAGGAAACTGGAATTCAAATCAACAATTTGGAGCAGAACAAAGAAATAAATATTCAACCAGAACAGAATGAAGAAACAAGAATTCAAAAAAATGAGGAGAGGCTTAGGAACCTCCAGGACAACTTGAAACATTCCAACATCTGGATCTTAAGGGGTGCCAGAAGGAGAAGGGGATGAGCAAGAAATTGAAAATTTATTTGAAAAAATAACAAAGGAAAACTTCCCCAATTTGGCAAAGGAAACAGACTTCCAGGAAGTCCAGGAAGCCCAGAGAGTCCCAAAGTAGTTGGACCCAAGGAAGCACACACCAAGGCACATCAGAATTAGATTACCCAAAGTTAAAGATAAGGAGAGAATTATAAAAGCAACAAGAGATAAGGAGAGAGTTACCTACAAAGGAGTACCCATAAGACTGACAGCTGATTTCTCAAAAGGAATCTTACAGGCAAGAAGGGGCTGGAAAGAAGTATTCCAAGTCATGAAAGGCAAGGATCTACATAGAAGATTACTCTATCCAGCAAAGCTTTCATTTAGAATGGAAGGGCAGATAAAGTGCTTCCCAGATAAGGTCAAGTTAAAGGAGTTCATCATCACCAAGCCCTTTTTATATGAAATGTTAAAGGGACTTATCTAAGAAAAAGAAGACCAAAACTATGAATAGTAAAATGACAACAGACTCACAACTATCAACAACTGAATCTAAAAACAAAAACAAACTAAGCAAACAACTAGAGCAGGAACAGAATCACAGAAATGGAGATTGCATAGAGGGTTATCAGCAAGGAGGGGGAGAAGGAAGATTGGGGGGAAAAGGTACAGGGAATAAGAAGCATAAATGGTTGGTACAAAATAGACAGGAGGAGGTTAAGAATAGTATAGGGAATAGAGAAGCTGAAGAACTTATACGTATGACCCAGGGACATGAACTGAGAGGGTGGAATGTGGGTGGGTGGGGTGCAGGGTGGAGGAGAATAAAGCCAGGAAAATGGGACAACTGTAATAGCATAATCAATAAAATACATTTTTAAAAAACTCTCAAGAAAGAAAAAAGAAGTTATTTCCAATACAGAGGGTAAAGATACTGAAAGGATGACTAGTATTATTTTAGTGAATCATATTTAAATAATGCAAAAAGTATTTAATCACCCAAATAATTTAAATTTATAATTCAAAATTGCTTTTGTGTATCTGAAACAATGTGGATAGCTAAATAATTCAATCAACTTTTAAAATAAGGTTCCTAATAGTTATGACAAGTCTTAAGAATATCTGACTTACCGTGCAGGACCAGAGGGCTCATCTCTTGCTGAGCTTAATACAGTTTTGATTATAAGTTCCTAAAATAAAGGGGATATAGAAGCAATGAGTAAGAGTTCATGTATTAATTCAACAAATATCAATTGGCTACTATGCCAGGTGATAGGAATACTATAGTGAGAAGCCTTTGTTCTCACATACATACTTTTAAAATATTACTCATAAAATGAGCTAGAAAGATAAAACAATGGTATGATCCGAATGTCCCCCAGCCCCCAGCAAATTCACATATTGAAATCCTAGTCCCAGAGGTCATGAGGGTAGAACCTTTATGAATCAGATTAATGCTCTTACAAAAGAGACCCACAACAGAGCATGGTGGCTCCTTTCACTTTGTGAGGACACAGGGAGAAGGCCCTGGATGAAGCAGGAAGAGGACTCTCACCTGAATGCAATTATGCTAAATGCTTAACCTCAAACTTCTCAGCCTCTAGAAATGTGAAAGATATATTTTTGTCGTTTTCATAAGCTACCCAATCTGTAATATTTTGTTATAGCAGCCCAAAACAATTTTTCACTGATTTTTTACTTGAAACTTAAAAAAGGCTTATAGGCCTAAAAAAAAAAGGGGGCCTAAATTTTCAAGGTTTAATATCTGTGTTAAGTTCCACCTGCAATTTATATAGTCACGGTTTAATTTTGCACCATCTTCTGTTTAAGCCTGTTTAAAACTTTGGTACAATGGCAGCCCAAACCCCAATTCCTACAGCAGAACTGATTATTTTGTTTGATCCCTCACATTGGGAAATTGGGAAAGGGTGAGAGGCAATATGCAGGTTTAGTGCCATTTCAATCTTAGAAGCCTTGCATTAGCAGCATAGTATTTGACACACAGAATGTTTCAATAAATAGCCAATGAATGAATGAATAAATCCTAAGAGATTGGTATGTGAGTAGGTTCAATAATAAGAAAATGTTTCCAAAGCAATTAAAAACACAAAAAAAGGATATAGTCCTAATGGACATTCTAGCCTTTGTGTCAGAGGTGTATGGCTGGTTAATATTACTTAAAAATTGTGTGGATTTCTAAGAAAGGAAATAATAGAGATTTTATTGAATATTCATTATGATTATACTGTCATTTAAATACTAAGAATTAGTATTTAAAAATTAGTATTGGTTTCTTACCTTAACATCTGTAAACTGAGACACAGCAATATCAGGAATATTGGGATGGAGAGCCGGCAATTCACAATATAAGTTAGGAAAGCAAACCAAAGATCCCAGAAGAACTTGTGCTTCCACTCTTGGTGCCTATATATCCAGATTTTTTAAATCTTTAAAATGTGTTCATGTTATTAAATTACCCCCCAAATTACTTTATCACCTAACCATATTACACAGAGAAGTGAGCGAGTAAGACAAAATTCAAAAACAAAACAAAACAAAAAAACAAAAACGGAAAACACAAAAAAGATTCAGGTTTCACATTTTCCATACGAACTATTTATTTTTATTTATTCTCAATAAATGCAACAAATAGCAGAACTTTTCTTAAGAGCAACTAACAAACAGAAATTACATGTAAATATAAGGACATTTTAGCTAACAACATAAAATTACCCTAATTTTGGGGGAAAATATAAATACTTTTGTTTTAAAGGCAATTCATACATTGTAACACATTGTTCTTTAAAATTTTTAAATTAAATTTATTGGGGTGACATTGGTTAATAAATAATAACATTGTTCAAATGAATATATGACTCAATTCACTAGATTGTATTTGTTACTAAGAACTAGTAAAATAACTAAGAAGAAAAATCTTAATTATATTTTCAATAAATTATTCTAAATGATTTTTATATTGTGTACATTAGGAAAAGCATTGCCTGTACTACTTACTAAAAGCAAACTTAGAATTTATGCTCAGACTGCAGATGAAGGATGTTTTCCTTAGCTGTATTAAGCCATTCCTAAAGTATTCAGTATTAGCACTGAATATTTCTTTTTCTTCTCTGATTTCTTACATGCCTACCAAACACTTACATCAACCTACTATTATAGTGCTATATTTACTAAAATAACTACAAATTGATTTGTATGTTTAATAATACCTAACAAAAATGCTAAAACAATCCATTAGAAACATAATACTTCTATTCACATAAATCAAGAACATATCTTCACCAGGATTTCCTTATGTTAATAAGTGCTATAATGGAGGATATAGAGTAGAACTTTATAATAATTTCCAACAACTCATTTCTGTATTTAAAAAAAAATCTAGATTTATAGATACAAGGCAGCAGCAGAAATGGGCAGGGTAACAGCTGGTGGTCACCATCCTAATTTAAAGTAAGTTACCCTATAAAAACGAAACTGATCAAAAAATCATTATTTAACGAAAGATTACATAAAGGTTTTTCTTGAAAAGTGGATAAGGTAACTGGTAATGTTCAGGTATATAGATATAATGGGGGCAGACCTGGAATGTGATTGGAATTAAGAAAAGCAAAAACTAATTAATTATTTTGTAATATGCCTGGCAGGGGATGGGATGGTGGTGACTAACAAAATGATGATATATATGGGAAATAAACTGGAAATCCAAGGAGCAAGATGTATACTCTGTACCTGAAACATCATCCAGAAGAAGACTGTCCTTAACCTTATTGTGAAAATGTGGATATCAGATTTGATTCCTGCAATCAAACCTGATTAATTTAGTTTCCTATGCTGTCTTTCTCAACAGGTATTCCTCATATGAACCAGGATGACTATTTTCTAAATTTTCTGGAGGATGTTACATAAGTAGTCTTCTAGATGTGCAGGAGGGAAGTGCAGTCACATAAAATAGATGCCTATGGACATGAGGGCTTAATTCTCTTGCAGAACCTTGAGAAAGGATGCAGGAAATATGCTGACTAGTCATCTGGAATAACTGGCCCATTGAACAGTAATAGTTTTCATAGTAAACTGGTAAAAAATGGCAGTGGTTTATGGATCGGTCTCTGCTAAGCTCTAGAAACTGTTTGCCTGTATCCAAGAGACTGACAATCTGTGTACACTGATACTATGATAATATATTGCCTTGTTACTTATTTACCATCTTTAGTTTGTCTCCCATTTAATCTACTCCTAGATTAATAGTTATTTAATATTCTCAAAGCACAGATTCCATCACCTCTCTACTTGAAAAAATTTAACTGTTCATCTAATATAAAAAATTATAATCTGAATCATAGCATTCAAAACCTCCCAAGACACAGTAGTCTAAAGCAGTGCTTCTTAATCTTTAATGTCCACATTAAGCATTTGAACTATAGTTAAAATGTGTACTCTATTTCAGTACATCTGGGACTGGGTCTGAGATTCTGCATCTCTTAACAAGTGCCCAGATCATGACAAATATTGCTGGTGTGCAGACCATGTTTTGGGTAGCTGGGATCTAAAATATCTTTCTGTTCTTTTCGTCTTCTACTCTCTGGTTAGGTTAACTAGCTTCTAAACAATTATTTGTTGTTCCTTGAACATAACCTACTCATGCCTCTTTACCTCAGCCTGAAATACCATCTCTCATCTCCTTCCTCACATATAGAAATAATACTAATTTTTCAAGGACATATTCAAATATCTTTCACATGAAAACCCCCCAATATCCCAAACCAAATAAGATCTCTCTTTTGTTTGAATTACTATATAATTTTATTTTATCTAACAGACTCTCATATTGTACAAAGTATCATATAATGTCCCAATCATGTTACAAATATTAATTACCTTAATCCTTATAAAATAATTCTATGAGAAAGGTTATCTCCATTTTATAGCTGAAGAAACTGAGACAGAGGAATTAAGTAGTAACTTGTACAAGGTCTCACAGCTAATAAGTGGCAGAGCTGGGATCCGAATCTAGGCAGACTAGCTCCAGACTCCATCCTTTTAACCACTATGCTAAGCTCCTCCTACTGGTACCTATTGATTATCCATATTCTATAGTTGTTAATATACTTTCATATTTTCCCGGCAGCAGTCTATACATTGCTTGAACACAGTTTTATCTCATTTATTCTATATCCTTCTGTATTCCACTCATGGAACACTTTGTACCCAAGGGGAAACAAAACTTTAATAATAGTAAAAGGGCTTTCCATCATGTTTAACATATACTGTGCTGAATAAATACTAACACATTCAAATAATAAATACCTACAAGTGTGATGCTGGGCTAGGCCCTGGAGACGCAAGATGGGTAAGACATGATCACTGTTCTCAGAGAACTGGAGAAATGGGATTAATAACTAGCTCTACATACAGGTTCTTCTTTTATTTGATTTCCTCTAGGTGATTGTATATAGTTTCATGGCTTTCAGTACCATCTGTAAAGTAATGTTTCCTAGCTTTACATTTTCAGTCCTAATATCTCATTTGACCTCCTGAGTAATATACACAATGGCCCTCCTGACATCTCTGCATGGATGTCTAATAGACAGCCCACTATGCCCCAAATAGAACTCCTCCTCATTCACTCTTGGTCTTTTGCAGTTTATAACTTTTGCAAGTTATAAAGTGCTAGTCAAGTATTACTGATTTTTCTCTCCCCAAAACTCTTAGAATTTCCTAGTAGGCTTTCAGTTAATTGTTGTTTCTTATTTATGCTTTGATCCAGAGTGATGTTTCTAAAATGTAAATTTGACCATGTCACTCTTTTCTTAAAATCCTTCAATGGTTTTCTATTCAGTCTTTCCTTAGGATGAAATCTAATCTCTTCAGCACTATAAATACAGTCACTGCTTTTCTCTTCAGTTCGCCTCTGCCACTTAAAATGAACATGTTCCAACTATACTGTCAACTTGGCATTGTCTCAAAGCTCCACAGGGGTAAAAGGCAGAAAACTGTACTTGAACAACAACAACAACAACAACAACAGCTCTACAGCTGCATAAAAATCCTCACATACTGTTTGAATTTAGAGTATATTCCTAGACTGTACTTCTGGGTTACTCCACCTCTGTTTCTTTTCTTTTTCTTATAGCTCATTGCACTCTCTTTACTTTCTTCTCTCCTTCTGTTTCTTTAGATTTTCTCAACTAAAACTTCCGTTTTGTTGCGCAGATTTAGTTCATTTTTATAACTCCTGGATCAATTCATTAACTAACTTTAGTACTTTCTTATACTTCAAAATTTCTTATTTATTTTTTCTTAATGTCAGAGCAGCAATCAATTCCAATTAAGCTGTGAAACTTCCCAAACATCAGATTGCTATATTTTTTGTTAACAAGAGCTTTGCCTTTGTTGCTTTGTTAGTTGAGTCCTGTTTAACTGAGATTGTTATATTATGAAGAACAGGAAATAAAAACTTACATTTAGAAAAGCTGAAGAAGCCACTCTGCCAGCTGCTACAATAAAATCCATAATAAGCATTGTGGCACCAGGCAAACCAAGTGAAAAAAATTGAGGTGAACAGTGCTTGATGATTGTATTGACAATATCCTTAGGAATAAGGAAAGAAGGTGGGAAAAAAATATCACAAATGTAATCTTGAGTATCAGCTAATCGATACACTTAAAAATAGATATCACATGAAATACTAAAACAGGTAATTACTAAACACTGGCTGACTAATTACAAACACTAATTTTAATTTCTCCAAATAATCCACGCTTCGTATTGTATTCTGTCAAAGTAAATGTAAAACACATTTGTTTAACTGATGCCAATACAGCATTTTTTTTCACAAGTTAGAAGGCTCTTTATTTCAGCTAAAACCAAATTGCAGAGTAGCTGCTCCTGCTAGTCATTGCTTTCATGTGATAAATCTGATCCCTGAAGTTACATGACCTACATATGGCACCTGAAGAGATAGATTCTCTTTTTCAGATAAAGTGAATTCCTTTGATGATGGATAGCTAGCATCAGAAATCTAGGTGTAGACATTTTTGAGGGAATATTCTTAACTTGGTTATTCATGTACTTGCTTTTGAAATTTACCATGAGAATGCAGTCTGTTAGATTGTATTACTCAATCTGATTTGTCTTAAACAAAAGCTCTCTTTTTCTAGTAATTAAGAGTGCCAATTTATCTGTGAGGTGTTTATAAGGTAGAACATTGTAATTATTTCTAATTAATGTGAAAAGTTTTTTCATTTTTCAGAAAGTGATGCAATTATCTTTTAATATAAATTTAATGCTCTTCAAATGAACTGAAAGTGAAATTTAACCACATTTGACAAAACTGTTTACATTATCTTGACTTAAAACCTCCCACAATTTTTATCTCATGGCCCGAATCAAGACCCCTGAAGTAGTGTTCTAGAGTCATGATTATGACTGGATATTGCAATAACTGACTGATACAAACGCCAAGTCATTGTAATTGTCATTATACTCATACAATTTATGGTATTAAGAAAATGTGATGTGTTGACTCTTGGAGTGGAAAAACACTGCTGACCGCTGCATGACTAGATGAGTAAATCCATAGGCCTCAAGTGCCAATTATCAAGTAATAATCACAAAACGCCTAAGATGTTGTCAATGTAAACAAATGATGCTTTAATCTCTTCAAAAAGCAAACTGGTTGGTATAACATTAGGGGAATGGTGCATTTAATAATCAAGTCAGTCCCTTAACTACAACAGCTTCTTTTTTTAACCTACATTTTAAAAAAATGAAGTTATAAAATGGAAGGTGTAAATAAACCATTACCTAAGGAAAAAATTTTAATTCTAAACCTAAAATGTCAAAAGTTAAACCATGGAGAACCAAAGATAAACGTACAAAGCAACTTGAAGAAAGTGTATATGTTTACCTGATCAATATGAAGTAATCCACAATGCATTATATTATAGAAATGTGTCAGAAAATCCCTATTTGGAGAAACATCTTGTCTTCTTTTCATTGTATTGCAAATAAGTTTATAAGCATGTAATTTACCTTGCTTATATTTATCAGTCAACATGGTTGCCTACAATTAGAAGATAATGGTTTTAATACTCAAAAACAAATATTTGTTAAATACTTAAACATTTGAATGTATCAAACAATACATTTATTTTCATTTATTTCTATGTTGTCCCAATTTCTTTACTGAACTATCTAAATTATTACCAGTAAAATAATATAGTGTAGGCCCTGGTTGGTGTGGGTCAGAGGATTGAGTGCCAGCCTGCGAACTAAAGGGTCACTGGTTCAATTCCCAGTCAGGGCACATGCCTGGGTTATGGGCCAGGTTCCCAGAAGGGGCTGTACAGATGCAACCACACATTGATGTTTCTCTGCCTCTCTTTCTCCTTCCCTTCCCCTCTGTCTAAAAATAAATAAAATCTTTTAAAAATGTAAAAATAATGATATAGTGTAGGTATGAATAACCAGTTTCACTTAGGAAAATGCATCAAACATTATCAAATGACATTTGAAAGAATTACAGCTTAAAAGTACATACATATTGTAACACACATGCAGAGTTGGTATTTCATTAAATACAATGAAATACATGATTTTCTATAAAAATGATGCATCCTGTACAATAATTTCACTATGCCTACTCCCTGCACTGTATTAACCCTAAATGACTAAAAACTAAGTGCCTACTAGAAGAAGGACTATACAAGAGCTCTAATATCTGTCAAATGTTTAAGACTGACCACATACTTATATGCTAAATGAACTGTTTACACTGATATTTTATATATTAAGCTTACCTTGAAAAGCCAAGGTGTAAGAATTCTCAGTGGAGGAATAAGTATTGGTGGAGAAGGGGAGGTCAGGTTATCAGTTGAAATGCCAAGGTTATCTCTTATCTGTAATTTTCAAATAAAATGCAACACACCTATTAAGTGTTCTCTTCCAATTTGTTTTACTTTAAACTTGAAACTTTACTTTAAGTTAAGCCCAGTATCTACCACTAACTACATATTTAATTGTGATTAAGTGAGTTCATCATGGTAGCACCAATTTATAGTAAGGGGGTAGGAGGGTGGTGTGACGATGTTATTTAAGGCTTCTACTTCTTAATACTTTATTTTACTTTCCTTCTCCCCTAATATCTTTTCTTTCTCACCTTAGCTAAATTCTGCCAAAGTTCACAGAGGTAATCAAAAACCTGGGCATGTATTTCAGGGTCCATAATGGCATTGACATCTCCCAAAATGCCTAGCATTCTTCGCCACATTACAGTAGCAACATCAGCATGCCACCCTGTGAGAGTACCCCCTGCCATCACACTACAGCATTCAGATGGAAATTCACTGATTTCTATAAAAAAAAAAATACACAGTGTTGGTAAATTTTCTAGAGTCAATCACAAAAACACAAAAGAGTTGAATTAGCAATCTTAAGTATCTACAAAAGTGAATAAAAGAAATGACAATAGGCATTACTGTCATTTTTTCCCTAAAGTGCAAATATTATTGGTTCATAATTCCTTATTATGGCAAAAATTACTTACTCAATAGTGTTTCTATCTAGATTTGCCTAAGGAGGAAATGATGAAATACCAGATGGAGAAGTTTATGTTTGATATAAAGATACATACTCTAGTAAGTACTTCAGGTTTTATCATCAAATTAATACAAAATCTCAAGCTGAAGGTAGAATCCTACAGGAAGTCTTTATAAGTCTGTTTCTTTGTAGTCAAAATTTGCAAAGAAATATACTTCACAATTATGCCAGAACTAGTATTAAGTGGGCTATCAAATGACATGGAAAAATACACATTTAACTAAAATTTTAAAAGAATCTAAAATGTCCATAATTATATTTTTGGTTATTAATATTGACAAAATTATATGTAAGAAATACAGGTAACCTTGGATCCTAGTGTCATTTCTATCACTAATTATGTGATGTACAAGTTACTAAAAAACCTCCCCAATGCTATACTTTTTTTATCTGTAAAATAGATGGTTTAGCTGGGTATCATCATTATAGGTCTTCTCCAGCTTTAAAAAATCTACTATTAAATTTTAAAATTTTTATTGAATGCATTAGGGTGGCATTGGTTAATAAAATTATATAAGTTTCAGATGTATTGTTCTGTAATATATAAAACCTATTATTCTGCTCAATGTATATAGTGGAGAAGGCAAAATCATCAGAGAATCAGCAAAAATTTTTCTGTTAGATAAATTCTCAATGTACTGATAATTTATGTTTGTTAGTATCTGAATATCCTTTACTCTTAATGTTTCCCTTTTTTCTCTTTGCTTGTAAAGTGTACAGTAATTGACTGTATTATTAAAAAGCTACTGAAGTCTTTCACAGTAATAAAAAAATAGGCTTCTGGTGTAAACCCACTAAAATAAAACAAAAGGCGGCCTGCAGTTTTAACCATCACTGCTAAGATCTCTCTCTGCAGACCCTTCATAATACAGTGATAAATCAACTGCTTTGTCTCTAATTTATCCTTCTCAAAGTAAAGTTGACAAAATTTTAAATGATTACAAAGCAAGGAACAATGTGTGATTCTTTAAATCCCAGACTGGGCTGGTGGTGGTGTGCGGTAGCTATAAATGATATTTTTGGGAACTTGATTATGAACTAAAATTACAGTGATGTATTAATGTTAAATATCTTGAATGTGGACATATTGTGGTCATGCAGGTAAATAAATGTATACTTATTCTTAGGACATTCTTGTTGAAGTGTTTAGCTGTGAAGAGTCTGATATTTATAATTCACTCTTAAATGACTTGGCAACACCCCCCAAATTTAAAAAGGTATGGTGGAATTTTTTTTTGTGGGGGGTGCCTGTGTATGCAGATACAAAGGGATAAAGAGGGAAAATGTTAACTGGTGAATTTACCTAAGGGATTTATGGGTATTCACTTTACTAGCCTTGCAACTTTTCTAAAAGTTTGAAATTTTTTTCCAAATGTCAGGAAGAAAACAGAAAACAAAAAATTGCAAGCCAAAAGAGGAAAGAGAAAGTCAGAAACCCATGACCAGATAATCAAGGCTATGTAGTTCCAAGGTAATAGCACATTAATGAATACCTTTAAAAAAATGGTCATTTGGCTTTAAATTTTTTCCTTTGGTCAAAGAGCAAATCCACTACATTACCAACGAAACTCAAGTTTTGTGTTATTTATTGTAAATATGTCATTGACTATGTCCTTGACCAAAGTTTTTAGCATATCTGCAAAATGACTTCTTATCCTGATGCTTATTATATCATATAGGGCTTAGCAAAAATAATTTGCTTTTCAATTTGTAGTTTTTAAGGTTTCCTGGTCACTTTTTAACATTTACTTAAAAATAAAAATAAAGAGTAGCAAAAATAATTTGCTTTTCAATTTGTAGTTTTAAGGTTTCCTGGTCACTTTTTAACATTTACTTAAAAATAAAAATAAAGAGCTTCCCAAACAACAAAAAACTAAAGAAGTTCATCATCACCAAACCATTATTATATAAAATGGTAAAGGGACTTATTAAAGAAAAAGATCAAAACTAGCAACAATAAAATGGTAATAAATACCTATCTATCAACAACTAATTCTAAAAAACAAACTAAGTAAATAAGGTCAGAAACAGAATTATGGATACGAAGAGCATTTTAACAGTTGCTAGATAGAAAGGGGATTTGGGGGGGATGGGTGAAGAGGTGAGGGAATTAAGGACAAATAGGGAGTTACAGAAGTCATAGGGATATAGAGTACAGCATAGGAAATGGAGTAGCCAAAGAACTTATACACATGACCATGGACATAAACAAAGATGTGGGAACTGTCTGAGAGAATAGGAGGTACTGGGTGGAGGGGTGCAAAGGGGGGAAAATTGGGACAACTGTAATAGCATAATCAATAAAATATAATTGAAAAGAAAATAAAAATGCTTCATTTGGGTGGCCTACTTTATAATTAAATTTAGTTGATACACTTGTAGAATCAAAATAAAAACAACTGATTTAATCAATTGTTTCACTGGAAGCCTGATTAGCAAATGATAATTCTACTACTTTCTCCTGTGAGCCAGCAGGTTCTACAAATACAACATTAAGAATAATGATGCTAAATTATATATTTCCTGCTTTAGGAAATGAATAGCAGTGTACCAATGAAAATACAGGGTCTGGCACAAATAATGCCCCTCTTTTATTGCAAAATCATAAGCATGTAATGCTTTAACATAATAATATCACACTCAAGCACACCATATGACATTTTAGATGAAATGTTCAAATTAAACCTATAAATTATTACACCCATATTATTACCCTATCAACCACATTCAAGCAGGCATTACTTCTGCCAGACACTGTATAATACAAAATTGATGCAATCGCTAATGCTAGAACTGTAATCAACTATGATAAAATAACAAATAACTAAAATCAGAGTATAAATATCTTTCTTTAAGAGCAAGAAAAAAAATGATAGTAACAAATTTCCAAAAGACTTAGAAAAGTCCAATAATAAAATACTACATAATAAATATGTACATAATAATCAAATACAAGATGCCTTATTTTAAGATCTCTTGACATTAATGCCCTGAAAGGAGAAATGGCAAATATCTAATTTCCAAATATTGCCTAGGTCATCTGGAGTCTGAAGAACAGAGTGGTGAAGCTTCTCATCAAGCTGTAGATCTTTGTGTTCCATATGATCTATATTCAGTGTGGAAGGAGAAGGTGTTTGTGACCTGGATCCCAAAGCTGAGTGAACTGGAGAAGCACTTTCAGAACCTGTAGATATGAATTTCACAAAATTAGTATAAAGGGGATATTCAATACCCTCTACCAAAGACATAATGGTTAAAGCCCCAATAAAACAGAAATTTAAAAAATCAAAAGCTAAAAAAGGTTATATATTAGCCAAGGAGGTAAAATCATAATATTATATAAAACTTTGTATCTAGGGATCTCATTTCATGTCTACCATAAAACTAGTAGGAATTAGAATTGGACATACCAGTTAATAGGAGCCATCAGTGAAAGCAAGAATTTCTACTCCCATTCCTGGTATAGCTATAGAAACTCTGGTACCCTCTGCTATTGTATTACATTTACTTCAATCTTGGGGCCATGAACTGTATATGCCACCATCATTGCCAGCCTAATTACAATGGTCCCTGGTGGTCCTTAAGTCTTTAGTCTCCCTCTCACTCCTATTGCTTCTTCCCAATCCATTCTCCATAAGACAGAAAAAAAGATCTAACAATCTAATCTAATCATGTCACTCCCTCATTTAAAATCCTTCAATGGCTCCTTAGTGGACTCAGCATAAGCCCAAACTTCTTAGTGTGTTTCCCTGTCTTTCTACAACTTTCTTCCTGCTCTACTACCCCTCTAGTACAGTGATTTTCAACCTTTTTCATCTCATGGCACACATGAATTAATTATTAAAATTCTGTGGCACACCAAAAAATGTAGTGTTTGCTGATCTGACAAAAAAATAGGTATAATTTTGATTCATTCACACCAGATGGCTATGGTTGTATGGCTGTTTTTGAGGGGTGGGGGCAGTGGGGGCAATCTAAGGGCAAAGAGGTCATTGCCCTTGCCCAAATAGTCAGACATTGCATGTTTAAAAATTCTCGCAGCACGCCAGTTGAAAATCACTGCTATAACCCATTATTAGCTCCTGTCTTCTACTCAGCTCCAATTCTGCAATCTGGTAGGCTAATGTTTTACCTATCCTCTAACAGAAGAGATGTGGAAGAGGCACAGTATGAAAACAAAGGATGGGTTGCTGCCTATCCAGTATTCCCACTGGCCACATTTTGTCTGCTTGGGCCCTGGCCAGTGTGGTTCCGTTGGAGCTGTGTCCTATAAATCTGGTCAGGGCACATGCCTAAGCTTGCTGGTTTGGTCCCCAAGCGGGGTGGTATGAGAGGCAACCAATCAATGTTTCTCTTTCCTTCCCCCCTCTCTAAAATCAATAAGCATGTCCTTGGTGAAAAGTAAGGGGGAGGGAGGGAGGGAGGGAGGGAGGGAGGAAGGAAGGAAGGAAGGAAGGAAGGGAGAAAGAAAGAGAGAAAGAGAGAAAGAGAGAAAAAAGAGAGAGAGAAAGAGAGAGAGAAAGAAATAAAGAAGAGATCCAGAAAAGAGCGAGATAGGCGCCATAGCGAAAGAAAGACAAGCGAGAATCGCTATCGACCTGAATCCGAGGGATATCTACCACCAGGCGCGCGAGATTCACGACTCTCTCTCTCAATCTCATACTCACTTAGCCACTCTCTCGCCACAATAAACTCTTCCCTCCTCCCGCTCTCTCCTATCTCTCTCCTCGCCCCGTTATATCCCTCTAACTACAATCTCCTCCTGCTCCTTGCTCTCTCCTCTCCTCCCTCTCGCCCCCTCTTCTCTCTCCCTCTCTCTCTCCCTCTCTCCTCACCCTCTCTCCCTCTCTCCCTCTCTCCCCTCTCCCTCCCCCCTCCCGCTCCCTCTCTCTCTCCTCTCTCTCTCTCTCTCTTCTCTCTCCCTCTCTCTCCCCTCTCTCTCCCTCTCTCGCCCCCTCTCTCCCTCTCCCTCCCTCCTCTCCCTCCCTCCCTCCCCTCCTCCTCCCAAAAGACAGAAAAAAGAAAGAAAGAAAAGGCCTCCCATGGCCCCAAATATCCAGGTTCACAGTGACTAAGTTTTACCTTAGAAAAAAAATTTCATCTGCTTGATTTGGCTGAGGAAATGTGCCTAATTCAGGCATGCAGAAATCCCTGCATCAATCTTGCAAGTTCCAGCCAACCCCAGGATGCAAAAGCCACCCTATTGATATTTAAACTAGAAAGGATAATCTCCCACCAAAGGGCACAAACTGCAGTGGAAAGCAGACTGAATCTGGCTCACACAGTGGAACTCCTGAGCTACGAGCCACTAGCTGCTCAAGGCTCCTGATGATCACGGCACTAATTCTGCAATGATGTGGTACTGTATTTCACAACTGAATTTCTTGAACCTGAGTTGTCATGTTATTGTTGGGTTTGACCACACAAAAAAAGCTGCTGAAAGGAATAATTTACTGTATAAACACAGAATATTACTATGTTTAAAAAAATAGGCTTTCTAACAGGCAGTGCACTTTACATTTTCTATAATACTTTGCCAAAGAAATCTATAAAAATCTAAGTTGATACTGAAAGACAGTGAAAAAGGTAGAGTACAGTAGTTCTTAACTTTTCTGTAGTTATCTATTTAAAAATTGCTGCAGGAAATGCTCTGGTGTAAACATACACAAAATTTTGCATACAATATTAGGAGTTCATAGAGTCCCCTGAAGCTTATCCATGTAGACTCTAGATCAAGAAACTCTTAAATTAACTTTTTTTCCATTATTACATAAAGAAGAGTAAACAAAAATACTTAAACAGTAATAAGTAATACTTAAAATCTATCAAATCAAATACTAACTGAATCTTTGGTGGCTTTTACAAAAATGCATTTAAGGAATACATTCCCTTGAGTAACTTTACCAGTAACCGTTGCAACTTCAGCAGAGAAGGCTTGTTGATTAAGACTGTTTGTTTCAGAATCTATGTGAAGCGTGGTTAGACTGGCTACTTCTTGCTCTTCAGCACTCTGATGATGACCAGAACCTGAATCCACATCAGCAGAGGATACAATCCCAGGATCAGCTCCAAAGCCAAAATCTACAGGAAGAAGAAATGCTAGTACAGAAGTCACAACCACAAAACAAAAATATTTACAAAAAAGACAAAGCTACTTCAGCAAAATGATTAAACATTCATATTCCCCTAAATTTATTCTGTTCATATATCATTCACACAAGTGTAAATAATGCTTGGAATTTTACAGTTAGAAACAAATTTTTAAAAGTGTCATAACTATTAACAACTTAATGATAAAAGACAGACAGACATATATCATCACTATTCTTACCCATGCTTTCCGATAGTTGGTAATATACTTACTGCTTTTCAAGTATTTTATTTATTTATCTTTATTTTTTTAAGTTTAAAAAAGTTTGATATAGTCCAATTTATCTATTTTTTAAAAGATTTTTATTTCTTTTTAGAGAGAGGGAAAGGGGAGGGAGATAGAGAGAGAAACATTAATGTGTGAGAGGTACATGGACTGAATACCTCTCACACGTCCCCAACCTGGCCCACAACCCAGGCATGTGCCCCTACTAGGAATCAAACTGGCCATCCTTTGGTTCTCAGGTTGGCACTCAATCCACTAAGCCACATCAGCCAGGGCTCAAATATTTTATAATCTGTAGTATAGGTATATATAATAAAAATGGTACATATATGGATGATAAAAATAATTTTTCTAGGATAAAAATAATTTTTTTCCTAGTCTGAGGTCAGAGCAGTACATAATCATTAAGGGTGGCAAACATGTAATTCTCCAATGTGTCTCCTAGCTCTTCACAAACTTGGCTCCCAAGGATTTAACTTTTTAAACATTTTGTCACCCATCACTGACTACCAAGTATAATACAGAATTCTAGCAGAAAAGCTGTATGGTAGTGATACAGTACCAAAAAATACCACTGATGTCATTTTAACATGAAGCAATTACTCAGGAAATGTTCTGGGTACTGTTGCATTGAACATCACTGTGTTCAACAGACTGAAGTGCTGAACGTGACCAGACAGTGGTTCCCAAGGATGAGTGCATGAAATAATGCCAACTCAGAAGTATGACTGTCTGTCTTTTATTCTAATATCAAATACATTCTAATTTTTTTCCTTTCTACATTTTTGGTCTTAAAATATAATTAATTTTATGAAAGGACAGTATACTTTGTTTTTTTAAATGCCTTTAGTTTGGCAAAATAAAGTGGCCTCAACCTGAAGTGATTCCCTAAAACTTCCTTTGGAATTTCACTTAAAAAAATAAAATAAAAATATGTGGTAACCCCATGCCTAAGTAACATTAGAGGCGTGACAGTCATGTGATCCATAAGTCAGTCTAGAACAAAAAACAATCAACAACAAAACAACCCATAATGCTCATATACAAAAAGATACTTGCTGTCAAATTTTCGGCCATCATATTGGAAAGCACTGAAAGAATCCGAATGACTATCTGAGCTGATAAGATCGCTGCTCCCTGCACTGGCAGGAGAAGTCCATTCTGAGGGTACACCTGGATCATCAACAGGGCGCATTTGGTTCTGCTTGTTTAGAATATCAGGGAGGTCTTTGGGAATTTCGAGGCTGCCTGGACTACTTCCTCTTCTTGTCATGGTCTAAAAATTCAAGAAACATTTACCATTAAGAAAAAAGTTTTAAAATTCTCATCAAACATCTGAAATCTTTAATTTCCAAGACAATTATCACAAGAAATGTTGAAATTTAAGGCCTAAAGTAGGAGGGGGAAAATTAACTGAACAAGTCACGTTAACTGTATGGAGTTGGGAGCTTGAACCACTGTTGGTCAGCCTATAGCAAAATCCCAAATATCAAACAGTGCTGGGCCTGAGGCTCTTAAGCCTCAAAGGATCCATAAAGTGATGATAAGTTTTGATAGAATACACAGCAAAGTATTTAAGTGGAAAAAGAAGCAGCAGTTAGAAGAGACAGTGAAGGTAGGAAAGAATGACGACAAAGAAGTCATTCTCCAATGATTCTGTAATTTTTTCTCACTTAAGAAAAGGAACAACTAAAAAATGGGCAAGAAATATAATGGGCCTACAGACTTTCATTAAAAGCAAGCTGAAACCCAAACGGAATATGACCATTCTAAAAAGTAATTCCACATACTAATTTTACCTTAACAATTAAGCATTATTAAGCAATTAAGAAAATATGGCTATTTGCATTTTGTCATAATTCAAATACTTAAAAATAACTTTAAAATCTATTTCAAAGTTCTCTATAATGATTAAGAAATTTATACTATCGACCTGGCTGGTGTAGCTCCGTGGATTGAGCTCGGGCTGCAAACCAAAGTGAGGCAGGTTCGATTCCCAGTCAGGGCACATGCCTGGGCTGCAGGCCATGGCCCCCAGCAACCACACATTGATGTTTCCCTCTCTCTCTCTTTCTCCCTCCCTTCCTTCTCTAAAAATAAATAAATAAAATCTTTTTTAAAAATCCCAAAATTTTTTAAAAAAAGAAATTTATACTATCAAAATTACAGGAGCTTGGCGAGAAGACCTCCATTGTTATTTTTCCTGCTAAGGGCTGTCAGCAGACATAAGGGTAACCTGTGAGCAATCTGAAACATAGAGGGAGGACTAGGAAGGTAGTGGTTTATACCTAAGTAGATGAGCAAACAGGTATTCTAATCTTTTACCCTGGTCAAAATGATAAGCTTGCTTATTTTATGTCTTTAAATAAAAATATTAAAATATAACTAAAAATTTTAATGAAAAAGGGTTAAATTTGGGGGCAAGGCTGTTTTGAATAAAAACTTCCACATCTACATTAGATACAGATGTATATAGGTATATGTCTTTTAGTTTCTCTAGCATCCTCTCTAAAACCAAATAAAATAAAATAACACTTACTGAGGCATTACCACTCCGAAGTCGTTCTGCTATAAACTCATCCATCAGATCAGGAACATTAGTATTGCTGCTGCCAATATCACTATTAAGAGGAGGCAGTTTTGAGCTCATGTCCTCTTATTGACTAAAAATAAATAAATAACTATGTATAGTGAGGAAAGCCTTAACTGCATTTTCTAAATTTGAAACAAACAAGAATAACCCAAAACAAATTACCTATGCCACATCAATTATTTGCCAAACATGCATTTATAATTTCTATCCTTTTAGATTTAATTTTAAGAATTAGTAAATTGACATTTACTTCATTTAACTAAGCAGATGTTAGTCAATCTTCAGTATAACCTTAAACAGCAAGAAAGCTTATAGATAAGCACTAGTTGGAGTTAGGTTAATATTGCCTATAAAGAAACTGGTATATTTGTATTTCCATCTCTATGTTTCTAGTTAGTCTTAATTTATAATTCTATTTTTCCCGAAAGAATATTTGCAAGAAATACATCCCTTAAATCTATGCAAATCTCATTGGGACATAAATGCATTTAAGTTTAGATATTTATAAATAAAAATTCTATGATTTTGACATGTTTCTATTCACTATAAAATCTAATTTTATTGCTTTAACAAAAGAGATTTTCACAATTTTCTGTAAAAAGAAAAACCCAAAATAGTTATCTTGATTTTTTTAATGACTACATTATAATTTACATTAACAGAAAGTCTTCAACTTGGGAAATTGATTTATAGAAAGTAAGATATTTATTTCACTATTATGCTCTTAAAAAGTTGTTTTCTCTGCAATGAAAAGAAAATCAGCACTGTTTATATTCCTAATTAACTACAAAGCATTTCAGGTTAAGAAAATACACAGATCAGGAGCTCATTGTGAAATACCATTATCTTTATATGACTGGCCAGGCTTTGCTAAGCTGTCAAATACTGCCCTCAAGTGGCATTAATGGCTCAATGCAAGATGCATTCATTATACAGCGGTCTGTTAATCATGCTAACAAAACCATGTTAAACAAATAAAATCAAAACCTACCTTACTGCTGAAAATTAATTTTCTATAATTGTAAAGTTATTTTAAATTTGAATCAAGATAAAACAGTTATCATGTTGCTTTTTGTAATCTGTCCATAGAGGTTCCATATTTAAATCAGGATTGGCTATCATGAAACCTTTATGCACATCTAAAATCTCAGAAAAGAGAAAGTAATGATAAGTGTTTCAAGGACATAACTTGCATTCTATACAAATGAATCAAAACCATAAAGCCTATAGCTTGTTTGGAAATCGCTTAAGTGAAATGGTAACTAAATCCACTTTGAGATTTAAGAAATAATTGCCTCTTCATTACAGGTGACTAAAAACGTTGGTGCTGATTGTAGGACTTTGATTCCCATTATGTTACATAATGTCAAAGTAACAGTCTACCAAGAAAAAAGATAAAAATAAATCAGCAGTGAAATAAATGGATTCAATGATATTGCTAGTGCCCTTTTAAATATAAACTATAGGGGGGCCAGTACTCCAACTCCTCAGAAAACAATTTCAAGGCTCATGTAGTACACACTCAGGAAAGTATCTGATTTAGACAGCCTTTGAAAAGTCATTAAAATTTTCCTGTATCTTCCTCTTTCTTATCTGTTCAGCAGCAAAGAGGTTTAACTAAATGCCTTATAAGGGAAATTAGTAATTCAAATAAACACTTTATGCTGGGAAAAATACAGCTGGGAAAAGGCGCATGCATAACCAAACAGAGAGAAAGCAGTGACCATCCCAAAGCTTGATTGCTTATAGCTTGCTTCAGTTGCATTAAGCCAAACTGGTGCTGTCTTTCTCCTTTTGCGCTCTGCACATTGTTAGTGCTCACCTGCAGCTTTCCTTCCAAAATAGCCCATTACATGACTGTACAGATCCCTCAGTGGCGCCTCTGGTGGCATTCTGTTCTGCCTCTGTGGGGAAACATTTGCCTTCGGCTTTGAAAGAGCATGTACAACAGTTTTATAAACGCCACCCAGGGAGCCCTGCGGTAACCCTGCCTCATGACTTGATGATCTTAGCGTACTACGACTACCCAAATGATTACTTGCGATTTCTTCCTTTTGTAATACGGTGGGAATCTCTGTAGATTCCTTAGCTGTTTTACTACTTACTGATGTATTTATTGCATCTAGAGGTCTGTACACACCAGGTTTCACTAGCTCTGTAACAGTATTTGAGCTGGTATGGGGGTTGCTGGTGTTGCTATTGCTACTACTACTAAAGCCACTGAGCTTCCGCAGTCTCATCTTCCATGGAGCCTCTTTGTTTTCCAGAGGATTATAAAACTGAACTGATTCAGTAGATGGTCTAAAAGTAACATGAACACTATTTCGTTTTTTGGTAGCAATTTTCATGATTTTGGCTCTATGAGTTACTGTTTCAGACAAGCTCCTTTTGGTTGGAGAAAGCTTGCTATTGTTTGTAACATGAGGCATTCTACGGTTAACAGGTGCCTTCAGTGTGGTTTTCTTGGCATGAATAACGTGTGGGACAGGTTTTTTTTCATTAATTTGCACGCCTTTAACCTTTTCAACTAGTGTTATATCTACACAGGCATCTAATTCTGTGGCTGCTTGTCTATACAGATATTTCCTCTTTTCTTTATCACAAGAGCTACCTGAACTAGGTTCCGATGACTGTTTATCACTGTTTGGTAGCTTGGATTTTTCAGCAGTTTTTGTTCTCATAAAACTATCTAATTGGTTAGATGCACTATTACTCATGAAGACAGATGAGTTTTGTTCTTTTTGAAACTGTATGTTTTCAGGAGTCCCAACAAAAGAGGAGATACTTTCTAATTTATTTTCCTGGTCTAAGTATTCTAGTTTATCTAAGGATGATCTTTCATCCCTATTGACTGCAATAATCACTTCCTGAGAAGCTGCTTCTTTACCTAACTCATTTTTACTGTGATTTTCCTGGTTTTCCTTAAAATATTCTTTCAGGGAGGAAAGAAGATCGTCATCGCCTTCAAGGTCAATATACTGGATTTGTTCAAAAGCTGAATCTGCAAGTTCTACTGGATCTATTAAGTGACAAAGATGGTCATATATGCTATCACCAACTTCCAGAGAAGACTCTCTACTATGAGAATCAGTGATGTAGCTTTCAGTGGATCTAGTTATTGACGAAGCCTCTGTGGAACTCTGCAAGCTTGGCGCATGACGGGATGAACTGTCAATGACAGGAACTGCACCTTTGGCTCGTTCAACAGTGAATGGTTCCAAGATGTCAGAAGTGCTGCTACTTCGAGGCAACGGCTGCTCCTCATTCAAAACACCAAAAACTTCATTCCCGGTGTCTTCACTTTGTGAAAAATGTCTGACTCTAGTTGGGCGGGGAAGTATTTGAGTATCATCAATATCTGTAAAAAAAGAAAAATTACGTAGAGTAGAACAATATGAATATGAAAAATAAGTATTACTTTCAACCACACCCTAATCATATGCTTAAAATAATTGAGACTTTTTTTGTAAGCTCAATGAAAGGAAATCTATTAAAAATATAAATGTTTTTAAATAATGATGGGCACAAGCCAATACAGCATGTAGTGTCAATGAATTAGCAAACTACCAGAATATACTTTAAAATGTTAACATGCAGAGAAAGAGACAATGAGGTGATGAAACATTTGGAAGTGCAGTTAAATATAGAGCTGTGCCAATAAATCAAGCAATTCAAACTGCTGTTCAATTTTTCCTACTTATTTAAGTTCCAAGCAGAAAAACTAGACCTTAACATAGAAAGTTGATCTAAATACGCCATTGTAAAATCTTACAGGGTGTCATAAACTTATTTCCTTCTTTATCAGGCAAGAGGCATCAAACCAACTTTTCTTCAATCTTGCCTATCTGGTTGATCACATTATTACAAATGAAAGTCTCCACTCTCCTCCTAAAGTTCTCTTTGTCAGGAAACTATCTGTTCTGTGAGGTTTGTATTTAATTTTATTATAGTAGTAACATGAATTCAGCCCTATCAAATAAAATTAATACATTGTTAAAGCACCATTTGATTTACTAAGAAGACACCTTCCCTGCCTATCAGTGGCCCATTCCATTAAACCATCAAACCATGAAAACTGTACCTATGTCTTCTTACAACTCTTTTTAAGAATCACAGATTTCAGAATAAAAGTGAACATTACTGATTTTCTACTTTAACTCTCTTACTGAAGATAATAAGGCCCACTGAGATGAAGCTACTTTTTCAAATTTATAATCATAGTTTGAGAAACAGGCTTAGTGTTCTATGTCATTACATTGTTTTTACCACCTGATGTGCTAAGTATATGGTAAATCCTCAAAAATATATATAAAATAAAAAATACAAAATGAAACACTATTTAACAGATACATACAAATTAGAAATTTTAGAAGCAAAATACAAGTCTTTGAATCCATCACAGCCTTTACATTACCTAGAAATAACTGGAAAAAAAATTTTTTCAGAAGCCAGAAAAATAAAATAAAAAAAGGACAAAGTCAAAAGTCAAATGTTGCTACTCATTAGGCTTCTAACACAAAGGTTATGAGTAACAGAACTATAAGTAAACAATCAAAGTGAGACGATTTACATACAGAGTAAAACAGATCTTGTCCAAGATCACAAAGTAATTTATTGATGGTGCTAGATCTAGTACTTAAGTCTAGTACTCTGGACTCTGAGATCAGTTTCCTCATTACAAAGTGGGGGCAGTAATTCATAATATTCTCAGGATTCATCCTATGGATGAAAGGAGGCTGGTCTTTCTGATATTTCAGTCATATCATCCTTTTGCATGAAGTCCAAAAAAAACTACTTTATACCAAATCTAGATCAAGAGAAATTTGTATTATGCCAAGACTCCACCATATTCCTGAAGATACACATTTAGACTCCCTACATAGGTAAATACACAATATCAGCTAAATTTGTTTTGTCATTAAGTTGAGAACATAATACTTTAAATGATGCTGGCTTTCTTCTTCATGCCCTCCATTTAGAAATTCTTCTACATGAGGAGTAAAACATCTCCTCAGAATCTCCATATTTATGCATTTATGGTCATTATTTATTATTGCAGCAGATAACTGTATTTGTATATGTTGATAACTAAGTATTTTAGTTTGTTTTATCTCTTAGAATTGATCATAAGAACCTCTGCATAGAAGACATAGACTATATTTAACATGCACAAAACATTCTAATAGAATTCAGCAAAGTTTAAGAAAAATACTATATAATTTTTCTATAAAAATTCTTAAAAATTTTGTAGTTAAATTTTTATTTCATCAACTCCAACTTCAAAATCATGACTAAGCCTTATTAAAATCTAATGTTATGAGACTAGCAAATAAATAAACTTTAGAAAAAATATGCTTTTAATTTTTAGCTTTCTTTATTGGTATTTCATAATTTTTCCATGCTAAAGCCACTAAAGATTACTGTAAAGTTCTGTTTTTAAAAATTTCTTTGCAAACTTAGTCTTCACCTTTCATATTAGAAAATTTAACCATTATTTTAGCTTAAGTTTTTTTCTTTAAACTTTTGTTAGCACATATGAATATCTAAAACTTTTATGCCAGTTTAAGATTTTTTTTAAAAATCAGTATTTTTCTATCAATAATGTAGTATTAAAAAATTTAAGTTTAAACAAAAAACTTTTTGAAAATTTTAAGCTTTAAATATAGCTCTTACATGAGCATATGAAAATACTAATTTCATAAAATCAAAGAAGAAAATAGTTGCTGATAGGAAACCAATGTCAGCACTTGCATAAATGACTCTAATAAGCCTTAAATTTAAAGAACTTTGGTAAGGAGAAGAAAAAAAACAAATAATAGCTAAACCATAAATAGTCTTTTCTACATGCTACATAGTGTTCTAAGAATCTTACATATATTAACTCATTTAATCCACCTAAAAACCCTGTGAAGTAGGTGTTATTATTCCCATTTTATAGACAAAGAAATTATTTAAGTGACTTGCCAGAGGTTACTCAGAAAGTGAAGAGCTGGGATTTGAAAGCCAAAATTACTCTATGTTCTTAATCTCTCAAATAATGGTATATGTTTATGAAATAATTCATTATTTTTTAAATTGGCAAAAATTGTTATTAAAGCAGCACAGTAAGATAGCACCATAAAGATAAAAATCTTAGAAATCAAAACTTAGTCAAGCCCTGGCTGATGTGGGTCGAATGGTTAGAGCACTGCCCTGTAAATCAAGAGGCTGCTGGTTCGATTCCTGGTCAGGGCACATGCCTAGGCTGTGAGTTCTGACCCTGGTTGGAGTGCATGCAAGAGGCAACCAATGTTTCTATCTCACATGGATGTTTCTCTACCTCTCTCTCCCCCTCCCTTCTCCTCTTTCTAAAATCACTGAGCATGTCCTGTGGGGGAGGATTAAAAAGCAAAACAAAACCTTTCTTAAATGCAAAATTTGTAAATTATTCAGAAGAAAACAACTGGTGAAGTTTGTATTGGATTGCTGAAAATAATGGTGGCATCAGGTTAAAACTATAGTGGACTTCACGATCAGCTACTATGCTGCTTGTATTTTACCTTGAAAAATAACATGCTGTAAACTAAATTAGTTTAACCTACAGTGTTAGTAACCACTGGATGAGCAAAGCAAGAAAAAAGTTTTTTTAACAGACTGAAAAATAATTTTGTACTTTGAGAAAATGGTTCCTGTAGAGCCTACAAAGTACAGAAATGTCAGTTTTATCTCTGAATTTCCTGAATGTTCAGCATTAGAGTTTTCTGAATTAAAAAGTAGTTTTTTTCTGAATATTGTTTCAAAGAAAACTTTTCTTTGCTATTTCAAAAGATAAGCTGTAAATTTAAGTGTAATACTAGCTTCTAATATGTAAAAAAATAATTCCACTAGAATTTGATTTGTATTAACACCATAATATCCCGATTGCTTAAAATAGCTCTTGTCACACAGTAGGAGTTCAATAAACAGTTGTAGAAGTGTCTTTTGTATTAAAAATTAGGAGTCACTAATTAGTAAAATATCAAGTTAATTCCTTAGGGAACAAACCTTTTAAGTTGTAATCCTAACATAACACTAGAAAATTTTAATAATTTCTAAAAGAAGGTACAGAGTCAAGTGCCAAATCCCTTTTACCAAAGTTAAATTCTATTATTACTCAATCATAATAGCTTTCAGTAATAATACATATTTTTTACAGCTCCTAGTAGATTCATAAAATCATTTATATTAGTTTATTGAAATTGAAGTCACTTTGAAGCTCAAGATTTTTTTTTCCTGGAATTGCCTAAAGGAAATGACAATGTCCTTTATGTATTTTTACCTGTTTCAGCAACAATGGCAATGTACCTTCAAGGTACACTGTAGTTCTAAGAACTACAGAGCATGTTTCCATTTTTACTATTAACAGAGGCCAGTAAAAACTCTACATCTTTTTAAGACTAGACAATCAATTTGTAGATAATTCAAAGCAGTAACTACATCATTGAAATGAGATGAAAAGACTAAAAAGCAACAAACTAGCTTAATTAATTTTAACTTTAGACCACTAAAATTTAAACCACTAAACTGTCTTTTATTCTTTTATCCTTCTAATATTTTTCTGCCAACTCTTAAATTCTGGAAATAGGTAAGTGACCACTCATCATCCTTTAAGATAAGAAAATTAATAGTTTATGAACATGTTATATCATGCCATGTTTACATTAGCTTCAGATTTTTCTTGAGACGTACCTCTTAAAAAATTAACAAATTATTTCATCAAAAAGTTTTAGCTTAGAATTGTTTAAACCAGCATATTATAAGCAGAAGAGCTGTGAAAGATTACCATCACATATTGATGATAAAAAAGTTTTTTTATTGTATAAGGAAGGGCCTACTTGTTGATTAGAGATGGAAAATTCTCTTCCTGATCAGGTGGAATTTAGGAACATGATGGGGTGTGAGAGATACCATCTTCTTTCACCTAACACTCAGAAAATAGAAGTAAAAACATCAAAATATTTTGCTCTACAGAGCTCACTTCAAATGATAAAGCATTATCAACACTAGCAGTCTGTGTTATACGGCCTAGACAGACTAGACTGTTAACAGCAACTAATATGACAAAGTAGCAGTTTGGAAAACTAATGGAAAGTAGGTGGGCAAACAATTTCAGGGTGAAAAACCCACAGTACTCAATTAGAAAACAAGAAATAGTTGCAAAAGTATAAACAGTCAATTTTTCAACATGATTTTGTTCTTTTCCATCCCTTCTTTCATTAAAGTATTATTTTTGACAATAAAAGCTAATCTGCATAAGAACAATTATTGAGATTTCTGGCTACTCTCTAATCTGTTTATCAGGAAAATTAAAGACTGTTAGGCTGGGCTATCCAATGTGTAGACATCAAATCTACAATACTATCAGAGAAAGAACAGAGAGAGTGTGCTTTGCCCAGACCAGTAAGTTTATAAAGCTTTAAAAAATAATGTCTGATCCTTGTGCATCCCCCCAACACAGAATATCAAAACCTCAGGCAAGGAGCCTGGAAAAAAATGTTTTCAACAACAGATGAGTTTGAGGTTTAGGATTAATGTCACTGACACAGTGCCAATGCCCTTGAACTAGTCTCCAGAGCTTAAACTCTTCAAGGTCCTGGCTGGTGTGGATCAGTAGGTTGGAGAATCATCCAGTAGCCGACAGGCTGCACGTTCGATCCCCAGTCAGGACACATACCTAGGTTGTGGGCTCAATCCCCAGTCTGTGCACTTATGATCCCCAGTCTGCATGCATGGCAGGCAACCAACTGAAGCTGCTCTCTGGCATTATTATGTCTGTTTCTACCTTCCTTCCTCCCTTCCTCTCTTGCTAAAAAACAATGAAAAAATGTCCTTGGGTGAGGATAAAAAAAAAAACAAACCCAAAACTCTTCAAGAATATTTAATTGTTCAACTAGTTGAGTCTATATAAAGCTGTAACACATAGCAACTTACTCTAAACAATGTAGATAGAATGGAAATCAAACATGGAATACCTGGAGGGAAAGAAGAAAAGAAAAAAAGTGCTGGACAAAAACAGTATTTTGAAAATCAGTGGTCCATTTTTAAAATCCTGGTATGTTAAAAAAGTAAGGAATTAAAAGTAGTTTCCTTGTACCCCCATAAGAATTCATGAGTATCAGGTAAATATTGCTCTGGAAAATTCTACTTCTAACCAAAAGCTAGAGTGATTGTTTAGGAGTAATTTCATTGTTTCTTTGGAGAAGTCGTAACAGACATCTCAACTCCTGATCTTATATGATGAACTCAGGAAGTATTTCATTATGGTTTCAATTAAGCCTGGTTCTATTATGGGTTCAATTATATAAGAGAACGATAAACTGTGAAAAAATTTTCCTTTACGTAGTTTACCTTTCTTACTGTCTCTGTAGATTAAATGGTTCTAAAGTATAATTTACTCAAACCTTGGAATTTAAGACTGTGATTTTCTTTAAATTTAGCACTGTTTAAAAAAATCTGTTTTTGGTCCAGTTTGGCTTTGTTGGTTGGAGTGTTGTTTTTGTAGACTAAAAATTTGTGGATTTGATTCCAGGTCAGGGCACGTACCCAGGTTACAGGTTCCATCCCGGCTACGAGAAGGCAACCAATAGATGCTTCTCTCCCTCTCCCAGCAATTAAAAAGTGTCCTTGGGTGAGGATCAAAAATTTAAAAAGTCTGTTCATACAACTCCTTTTATCTCTTCCTCTTTTCTTCCCTAACCCCCTCCCACTCAATGCACCTAACACCTGAAGAAGCACACTCAAGGTTTTAATATGCCTCCAAGAACCATAGGGGCAATTAAAAATTCCAATAATTCAGATTTCTTCCATGTAAGCTTATGTTAGAATAATTCTGTCCAATTTCATAAAACTTTTAAAATTATGGTTAGTTCAATGCCTTCCGAATTTGTTCCCTCTGAAACCTCAGTGTAATACAGGGGTGTCAAACTCATTTTCCCGGTTGCCTTCAAAGGGCCAAAATAATTTTAGGACTGTATAAATGTAACTACTCCTTAACTATTAAGGGTTGAAATTACATTTGGCCCTTTGAAGGTAACTGCAAAACTGATGCGGCCCCCGGGAAAAATGAGTATGACACCCCTGGTGTAATAGGCTGTCAATATGTGTACCTGGAAAAGTTCAGTATGATTAAGTAAGATTGAGGAATATTGAATTAAACATTTTTAACAGGACTTTTGGGGGCCTTTAATATGGTGATGTACAATATGAATCTTTAACCCTTTATACATCTACTAACATCTGCTAGAAAGTGTTCTCAATTTACATATCAGCTTTGAAAATGCTAAATTCATCTATGAGTCAGTTTTCAGTAAAGGAGAGTTTTGCTGCTTTTTGTTCCTTGCTTCTTTTAAATACTAAGAGAAAAATAATCTTTACTCAAAATAAAGTTTAACATACTTTTATACTTTATATAAATACACAGAAAACTGGAGATAATTGTTTTTCAAGTTATTGATAAAAAACATTGGATTGGAGAACAAACAATGGTTTGTTTTTTCCTATACTTTCCCATATAATCAGTATTTCCTAAAATTAACATTATTTTGATAATCAGATATACAGTTTGCTTTGATTAGTGACTGGTATCTATTATTTAAATCTTTAAGTCTTATCACAGAAGGCATTTTACCCCAAATTGGGGAAATAAAATAGTCATTCAGAAAATTCCTTCATTCTTCATAAAAATACTTCCCCCATCAAAACATAAACAGGTGATCTTTCTGAATAATGTATTGACAGTAATGCAAGAATTCTGAAACAGGAACTTATCCTGGTTAAGAAACTATTTTAGAACATTTTAAAGGGAATGACCTCACCTTTCTTTGAGCATTTTAATAATATTTTAGCACTTGCTGTGTACATTTGGTAAAGTATTACACAAGTTGCAGACAATAAATTTTGTAAAGCCCATAAGACTCTGAGAAAAATAAATCTTCCTGACAGTTTTAAGACAGTAGAATATTTAATCCAAACAAACATTTAAGAATTAGTGGTCTAACCTCACTTTAATTTTAAACATGTTAAAAATGGTTTGCATTAAATGGTATAAATATATTAATAAAAAGCTTGAAGCAAAAAAGATCTTAGAGACATTAAAAACAAGTTGGGAATTTCTTTTAGCTATATCTAATTTATTATAAGAACAGAAACACTGTTTTATTTGCCAATTTACGTAACTAAATTGTAATCTGATACAAGCAACCAAACCAGTACTAGTCACGGAGGAAGGCACAGTGCCTCCACGGAGCACTGAAGAGACAAAGAAACCTCATTCTTTCTTTATAGCTAAGCATCACATGTAACAAAAACTTTTTTCATATTGTTAAAGTTCATGTTATTCCATTTATATATTTTCCAATTTCACTACTTTTTGCACTAATAGCTTAAATTATTCAGGCAGCCTAATTTTAGTGGTGTAAAATATATTCATTCATCATCATACTTATTGAACATCTAGGTTTAGATCTGAGGTCAAGTTTTCTATTTTATCACTGTCATTAATAAAACTGACCAAATACCAATTTCATCATAAATTCATTAATAATTATTTCTAAGTAATTATATTTTGAGTTCAAAAACAATACTGAACACCTCTCAAAAATATCATAAAGAATATGTTAAAGTAACCCTTCCAATCAAGGTATTCTGAACCAGAAAACAAATATATTGCATCACACGATAACTATTTTCTCATAAAAAAAGCCAATACAAGAGGGGACCCAAAAAACCCAGAATTTGTTTATAAAAAATTGTGTATTCATTATTACAGGTTTAAACTTCAGTCACCTTCAAAGTACTCTCCATTTAATGCAACACACCTATAGAGACATTTTTCTACAGCTCAAAGCAGTTTTTGAAGTCTTTGATTTGATGCCTTTTAGTGCTTCTGCTGTTTTTTTGTTTCACCTCTTCCACGTTGGCAAAACATTTCCCTTTGAGGACTTTTTTCATGCAGGAAGACAAAAAAAAGTCACTCAAGATGGTATCAGGTAAATATGGAGGGTGGGGCATGGGGGTCTTGCTGTTTTTGGTCCAAAACTGCTGAACACTCAGCATGGTGTGGGCAGGTGCGCTCATAAATCACCCATCATGAAATGGGCCAATGCACTGAAAGGGTCTCCAAAAAAAATTCACTGAAGCCGAATGCAGCCTTTCACAACAATACCAGCTGGTAACTGATACAGATGGGTTCCTAGAACACTTACCTAGCAGAGGAAGCCTGTGCTATAAGGGTCCCACCCTCCAGAAGATAATTCCATTTTTGGGGGTCCCCTCTCGTATTAAGTTTTTTTTTCATTTACAGTACTTTCAAAGAACACCAAACACAAGAGTGTCTATTTGTCTGCATGTATTAAACTCTTGGCTTGAGAGAAATCTCTGATTTTAATGGGACTGGGGATGGTGGAAGGGACTTCACCTGAAATAACATATTAATAAAAATGCACCTTCCCTCACATAAGCCTGTATAGTCCATTAGGAACTGAAAGGTAGATAGGATGTTTAAAAAACACATACACACAAAAACAGCAACCTCACCATGTGGCAATGTATTCCTAAGAAGTAAGAGAGGAAAGTACCCAAGAATGTAAAAGTAACTTTTTTTGAGCTAGCTCATTTGCATAGTAATGACATTCAAGGTGAGTTTGCTTCTGTCTAAACGACAAGATGCTATAAGATTTTATTCATATAATTTTTAAAAACTAATTTATTGTGATAAAAATTAAAATGTTTTGTGTGTGTGGGGTTCTGACTAAAAGTGTCACTAAGAGTTTTGGGGGTAATGAAAGCTTTCTATATTTTGTTTGTGGTGATTGTTAATAGTGGTGAGCATAATTCTCATTAAACTAAACCCAGGATCTATACATTTTATTATATGTTAATTAAATATTATTAAATAGACAATCCCAGTACTCAGGATCAATAACCTCAGGCAAAACTGAAAGGCTGAGCAGGTTTTGAGGCTCCTTAGAAACTGAGGCTTCACTGAATGCCTTCTTTATTTGGTTTAATAATGAGTGAGTTTGTGGGGTGGGCAGGGCAGGGAAGAATAAATAGGATGGAGCAACAATTAAAAAAAAAAAAGTGAGTTCTTGCCCTGCCTGGTGTGGCTCAGTTGGCTGGAGCATCATTCCGTAAACCAAAAGGCTGTGGGTTCGATTCCTGTCCAGGTGCATAAGAGAGGCTACAAATCAATGCTTCTCTCTATCCCTTCCTGTCTCTCCACAAGGAATGAAAAAAATGTCCTTGGGTGAGGATAAAAAAGATGAGTTCTTAGAATTTTACATACTATTATAACCTAATATAAATACAATGATTTATAATAAAACAACTTTTATATTACATACTTTTCTTGATTATTAACCCCCCTTGCTTAGTTCCATTACTATAGATGATAGAGAAAGCATTATTCAAGATTTACCATATTGTTTGTTAATGAAAACAATGGGAAATTAAAAATCAAGGCTCTGACTCTTATCTTCCAAGTTATCTTCTGTGAAACATCTATAATGGCATAAATATACACTAGTATATCTTTTAACCTTCTGAGAAGAAAAAATCAAACAGAAACAGAAACTGGCCATTTATAACCAAAAATATTGGACATTGGCACAGCACTAAACTTAGCACTTCCAGAATGAACTGTAAAGATAGCATTAGAGTTCAAATAACTCAAATGTTGATTTCTCAATCACTTTCCCAATTTCCCCCACCTCCCCCAAAGAAATTAACTTTGAAGAGTTTATTTGATTAAGCAAAATTTGAAAGCAGAGGATTAAAAAGTGAAAAAGGTGGTGCAGAAATTAGCAGAGGTGGCACTACCTGAAAGCTCATCAGAAAGGGGAGTGAGAACAATATCAGGCAAGAAGGGTTTGGAAGTATGGATCAGAACAGGAGCACTTTTAGCACTGCGTATATAGGCCGATGGCAGAGCACATTCACCAATGGATCGGCTTCTCATGGCTTTAAAAAAAGGAAAAGAAAGAAGTGGGGAAGGGAAAAAGAAGAGTGACTATAATGAAAGGCTTGTGTCACAGAAAAAGCAGCAACAGAGAAAACTAAAAGATACAAAGGAAGGAAATTTTAAATTAAAACATTTCAGCACGGCAAATACTGGCAAGCTGTAAAAAAGAAATCACAATATATATGATATTTTGAATGTAAATATTTTGATGTAAAGCAGGAAAATACTTTCTATTATTAGCAGTTACATGGTACAGCATTAAAACCCTATGTTCTCAAAACCAAGGCTTGAAAGTTCACTGAATAGAAAGAGTGAAAAACCTCAATATTATCAGTTCAAAGAAAATTTTGGTACCATATTTGGGCATTTCTCTGAGCCATCTGAGGCAATTCTGAGCCATTCTTCTTAATGAAGCTGAATTCCAAGAAAAATAATTCCTACTCTTATACTCTTCCTTAATAAACTGTCAAGGTCACTCTCAGGTCTTTCTAAGAAAACCTTATGTAATTCATAATCTAAAGAATTGAATCTTATGGTTAGTATTTGTTCCTGGTGGGAGAAGAATAATCAGATCAGTATCTCTTATGTATATGAAAGTAATTATAATTTTTTAAATTTAAATAGAAACACAGAAAATAGAATTTGAAATCAGCATGAAGAGCTGATTTATTAGTGCTTATTTAAAATCTTCAGCATATTATATTAAAATTGAGAAGATTAAGCTTTTAAAGGTAAAAACTGAATTATTTTTTAAAGATTTTATTTATTTATTTCTAGAGAGAGGGGAACGGAGGGAGAAAAAGAGGGAGAGAAACATCAATGTGTGGTTGCCTCTTGTGCCACCCCCACCAGGGACCCGGCCTGCAACCCAGGCATGTGCCCTGACTGGGAATCGAACCAGTGACCCTTTGGTTCACAGGCCAGCACTCAGTCCACTGAGCCACACAAGCCAGGGTTGGATTACTTTTTAAAAATTGCATTTGGAGTTTGTCTTAAAAGAAGAGTCAACAGTTCACAAAATTAAAGACAAATTTTAATACACATAGACCTAGTTAATAATCAAGTTTATAATTCCCAAACATTTTTAACTTAATTATTAGTTTAGGAATTCTTAAATAAATAGTTATGTGTATCGCTGTGTATGACTAGGGGACTTAAAAAAACAATATTGCTGATATATAGTTTACTAGGAACATTGGTAAAAAAAATATGTAAAGGTTAACGTCAATTTAAAATCTTGGGTTTTAGTTATTATAAGAAACACCTGGGCCCTGGTCAGGTAGCTCAGTTCATTAGAGGTCACCCTAATAGGCCAAAGTTGTGGATCTGATCTCCAGTTAGGGCACATACAAGAAGCAGCCAATGAATGCATAAATACATAAGGGCAACAACAAACTGATGTCTCTTTCTCCCTAAAATCAATAAATAAAATTAAAATTAAAAAAAGAAACACTTGCTCCCTGATGCTTACATTTCTTGGCCTGCCACATAAGACTTATTGCAACTTAGCTGCAATAACCACTGAAACTTCATCTCCAAATGTCCTCCCATCCTGCTGCCATGCAGAATTTTATGCTGTTCCCTTAACATTTCATGCTCTTTTGCAACAGAATGGCTTTGTGAGTTCATAATATACTTGGTCTTCTTTTCCCCTTCGTACTCAAAATGTCTTCTCATCTGTGTCTTTTCTCACTTTTCCACACAATTAAATTACTATTAGCAGTACAGCAATGAACAAAACAAGTAATTCCTGCTTTTACAAAGCTTACAATCTATTTTTAGTAGATTGTATGTTTTTTACACAAGCCTCCCAGTTTTTCAAATGCAAAAACTATATCCTCTTATCTTTATATCCCTAGTGCTCAGCAATAAGAGCTTAATAAATCTTTACTAAAGGAATATCTGTATTTGAGCAACCCAGCATAATCATTTTAAAAACAAAAGTTTCAGTTGTGAACATATAGAGGAGAAAACCATAAAAAATATTAACTAAAAACTAAAGGTATCTCAAAGTTTGTAACTGGAAAAGGATAATTACAGATTTTTCAAAAATCTTTATGTTGGAAAAATAAAGAATTCCTTAACAGCAGTTTTTAGATAAATTTATGTGGAGCAAAACATGAAAGGCTGGAATATATTAAGACAATAGGAACAATCTGTCTTCAGTGTATGGGTTATTATGTAATATATAAAAAAATAAGTGTATTTTAAAATTGAACACATATACAAAATGTTAGAATCTGGCCTTACTCATATTTTCCTGTTAGCTTGTTTTTGTGAAAGTGACCAACAATTTTATAATCCAATTTGAAATAAAAGTTCTCTTGATTTTGAGATAATCACTCAGTAAAGCCAGTACAGCAAAGGCACACATAGGCACCATAGTTACAATCAGATGTGGCCTTCAGAAATATTTCTTTTAAAACAAAATTGAATGCAATTTTCAAATCCACAATGAATTATGTACAAGTTTTCTTTGATTATTTTCCCCTGGGTTAGGTAATTCCTTGAACATAATTCCATCTGTTTCTTCTTTTCTACCACCAACTTGAAGAGATTGGGTATTTACCTTGGAATTTCTTCATAATTATAGTGGTATAAGTTAGTGTTATGATTTGGAATGAATTCTTTAAAAACTGACCTCTCCCTTTGTTACCACAGGTCTTTATGAACCTGGAAATTTTTCAAGTGCATCATACCTGTGCAACTCCCACTACAGAAAATTAGAATGAATTAACTACTGCAATTTTTTGAGATGTAGTAATATAAAGCCTAGGTCAAAGAATCTCTGTTAAGCCACTAACATTTCTATTGCTATATACATTCCCAAATCACACACCTCAGTGATCTTAAATCTGAAGTATTATTTATACAGATGAAAGGGCAGTATTGAAAATATAATATCAAAAAGCACAACAAAATTTCAAACCTATAGTCATGCCCATTTTTGAAGGATTCTGAAGGATTCTGATCTTCCCTTCACTCCTCTCAAAAAAAAAAAAAACATATAAAAAAGGAAAATAGGTGCACTCCACATAAATTCATTTTGGACTCACAGTGTATCAACTGTGGTCTTCACTCCATAGTCCCCATGTAGCACAAGAAATTCATGGACAGCAAATGTGACGGTTCATTAAAAGCACACAAACATACATAATAAATAGGAGGAAGGCAACTCTGGCCTTTTCTCACTTCCAAGATGCTACACATATTTCTCTTTAATTTACAATTAAGTAAAATTAAGAACATGCATACATATGTGTCTACTGGCAGAAATATACCTATAGGTCCTTAGATTTAGGCCCAATATTACAATAAACATAAACTAAGAGGAAAATCTGAAAACAGAAGCAGTGATATATTTGTTCCAAATGTTGAATACCAGATTCTAAATCATAATCGCAGACATGTTACATTGCTTCTCCTGAATATATTCTATAAGTCCTAAATTTACTCACTGTATCTCCTTTAATATTTGTTGGCATAGCAAAACCTTAAATATGCTGTCTAATTTTTTAAAATTATACTTTAAACTCAATATTAATAACAGAAAATTTCTTACTAAGGTAATCCTGAGTAATACGAATTAAAGGATTATGCAATGTTCAATAATTTTTAAATGAAAACATATCGCCTTTAATTGAAAGATAAATTCTTTTAGACAAATTCCAATCTGAAAACTCCAGAAAGCAACCAATTAGTCTTTGGATATAACAAAACCATTATTCTGTAAATTTCACCAGACTATACTACTATCCTCATGAATTATAAGGACATTCAATGCTTACATTAGACTACTGTGTAAAACAAAGCTGCTTAAAGTTAAATTAGACTTTGTAAGTTACATATTCAATATTTTCTCACTCAGGTAATTCAGTCATGGGAAAAAATATGATAGTTTTAACGAGAGGAATTTGTTTTGTTATTAAAAGGACTACTGCACGAAAGAGAAATATAAATTAAAGTCAGAAATATTATCTATGTGATTTATTTCTCCCAATTCAGGGTCATAAAATTAAGAAATAGAAAATGACATACTTTTAAAAAATAAAAATTTCAAAGGTAAATCTGTGATTACTTCAAATGTCTAAATTACCAGTACTTTCTGTTCCTAATGAATATATCATATTTTATAAACTAATACACTTTAATTTTTTTTAAGCAGTGTTAGGTTTACAGAAAAATTGAGTGGCAAGTACAAAGGAGTTCTAATATATACCCTTATCACCACATCCCTCAACACCATTTTCCCCAAATATTAACATATTAAATTAACCAGTATGGTACATTTGTTACAACTGCTGAGCCAGTACTGACACAGTGCTATTAACAAAAGTCCATAGTTTATATTAGGGATAACTCTTTTGTACATGGGGTGTGTTGTACATCCCATGGGTTTTTGACAAATGTATAATGACATATATATACCATTACAGTATCATACAGAGTAGTTTCACTGCTCTAAAAACCCTCTATGCCCCCCACCTATCATCCCTCTGCCTTGCCCTACTCCCCATCCTCCTACCATACCCCCTCATCCCTGGTAACCAGTGATCTTTTTACAGTCTTCTTAGTTTTCCCTCTTCCAGAATGTCATAAAGTTGAAATTATATGTAGCCATTTCAGATTGGCTTCTTTCACTTGGCAATATGCATCTAGGGTTCCCGAATATTTTTTCATGATATAATAGCTCATTTCTTCATATTGTTGAATAACGTTCCATGTCTGGATGTACCACAGTTTGTTAATCTACTCACCTACGAAGCACATCTTGGTGCTTCCAAGTTTTGGCAATTATGAATAAAGTTGCTACAAATATTTGTGTGCAGGTGATTGTGTGAATAAAGAATACGTTTACTTTTTTTTTAAAAAAACTAACAAACTGTCTTCCAAAGTGGCTGTACCATCTTGCATTCCCACTATCATTGAGAGTTTCTGTTGTTCCACAACCTTATCAGCATTTGGTGTTGTCTGTGTTTTGGACTTTAGCCATTCTAATAGGCATGCAACAGTATTTCACTGTTTTAAGGGCAATTAATTTTAAATCCTATAGATTAAACATACAGATATATCTGCATAACTGTGCAAAGTATATCTGTACAAAGTATAGAAGTATTAACATATTCTGTACTATTTTTAATAGCACAAAATTGGAAATTAACTAAATGTCCATCTTCAGGTTAAATTATAATACTTCCATGTAATGAAATCTGATGTAAGAAGTTCAAAACAGTTTCTGATATGCAATAATCTTCCGTCACTGACTTCCCTATCTAAAATGGTCCCACTTCCCCATCCTATATTCTCTTGTCCCTTTCCCTGCTTCACTTTTCTTCACAATACTACTTCTTGACACATACTGGTTTACCTATTTATTGTATGTATCCCATGAACACTATAATTGTCAGCTTCAGTGGAATTAATTGGCCTTGTTCCTACCTATAGCCTCAATGCTTAGAACAGTGTGTCCATAGTGAGTACTTAAAAAATATTTTTTTATTTGAATGTCTAAAAAGCCATGGTTCACAACAGTGTATATTATGCTCTATACATAGCTGCATGTATAAAGTATCTTTAGAAGCATGCTCAAGAAACAGAATAGTGGTTTTCTCTAATGAGGTGAACAGGGAGGGTGGAGAGTAGTACTGAGGGAAAGACTTACTAGAATGCATACACTTGAATATAGCTTGAGTATTTAAGTTCATTAAGAACACAAAATATTGATTTTTTTAAATTTAAGAAAATACGTGTCCAAAAAATATCCTAATTTAATTTGCTGCTTCTTCTAGTGTTTTCTACCTTTAGAATGTAGGTACTTTTTTAAACAAAATTTTTAATGCTTTAACTTTTTATTTGATAGGTTTATTCAATGGACAAGCCAGACAAAATTGTTTTAACATGGGTATCAGAGTCAGCTATGATTTAAAGATGAATATTTTACACATTTATATAGCATGTATTTAAAAAAATTATAAATATACCAACATATTAACAATGACTACTACTTATTAGACAGTGGAAGAGCCTTTATGTTTAAACTTCACTTTCTGCACTAAGCATGAATTACTTCTATAGAAAATATATAAGAAACTTTAAAGAGATTCAACTTTTAATTAAATAAAACAAAGTAAAATTTTAAACTTGAACAATTCCAGCCCTGACCGGTATGGCTCTGTTGGTTGGGTGTCGTCCCACAAAGCGCGAGGTCGCAGGTTCGATTCTGGTCAGGACGCATGCCTGGGTTGAAGGTTTGATCCCATGTCGGGGCGCAGAGGAGAGGCAACCGATCAATGTTTCTCTCTCACATCAACGTTTCTCCCCCTCTCTTTCTACCTCCCTCCCCCTCTCTCTAAAAAATAAAAAGAAAAAAGAACAATTCCTTCCTAACCAACACACAAGTATTTTCTCTAAATGTGAAAGTAATATAAAATGAAGAAAGCCATTTCAGATGTAATCATCTAAGAAATTCAAAAAGTTATTCTATACCAAAAATTCTAAATATATTTACTTTAATCCATCAATATTCTTTTTCCTTGTATCATTTCTTTTTCTTTCTGCTTGACATATACAATCATAATTCTATGTTTATTTTATAGGAAGTAGATAGTTATAGAAATATAATTCCTTTGAGGACTTAAAACTAGCCATAATTTGTAAGTCTTTTAAATCTTTAATTTCCCTATTCTTTTACTAATTTTGTTTCTTCCATTAGAATGTAATTCTTAACAATTCAGAACCCATTATTTTATAGGTGACATGTCCTTACAACAATGGGTTTAAATTACTTTTAAATTAATAATGTTTTTCACTGATTACCATTAAATATAGATACACTCCAAAGAATATTCTCCTTCCAGAGAATCACAGATTGTAAAGCATGAAGTAACTTCAAGCAATTTTATTTCAGGCACTATGCAGATGAAGGAAATAAAGTATAGAAAGTTCAGTAAATTGTCCACGGTTATCTAGCTATTTAGTAATGAAGGAAAGTGAAAAAAGAGATCAGGACAAAGCCCTTTTGATTTTCATTATAGCACTCTTTCTACTATAATTCAGACCAAATTAAAACCTCTGAGAGGAAAAGGAATAAAATGGTAGCTAAGCCCACAGTATGCTGAGTGATCCTACATCTAGAAATTCTTCCCATTACTGTTCCTTTGTTGCTATTCCCAAGATTATAGAAATTTCTTCCATGTCTATTAAGAGCAGCAAGGACCTAGCGATAGATCCTACCTTCACCTCAACTGTCTGCAAGTAAAAAGCACGTATTCCTTGCTGGAAGTCTGTGAAGCCAATCTAAATGTGTCATTGTAACACTGAAAATTTTCCATGTCTGTAAGTATATTCACTTAGTAGAAACTATACCAGTTAATTCATGTGTTCTGGAAAGTGAATCAGTTTTAAGTCAATTCTGTAAAACAACAGTTTAGAATTATTGATACCTACAACAACATAAACTACATAAAAGCAATAATGTAAGATAAATCTTAATACTATAAAGGAATAACATAGCATGTCACTGGACTCTGAGCACTATTGAAAAAAAAAGGTTTTGATACAGAAGTGTTTCACTTAGCAATAAAAATCAACTGATAAGAAAACTATTTACATACATCATTACTAAGAACTATAAACAGATTGTCCTGTACAATTCTCATGATTTTTTTAAAGAGTACATACCAACAGTTTTTTGCCGTACTATACTCCTCGCCTTTTCAGTTCCTGGGGAACCAGTGGTTGTTGCACTTCTCTGTCTCATTGGAGCTTGGCCAGGCTGATCACGACTCCATCCTCTAGAAAATGACTTGTCAACTGAAACTTTCTGAAATTCATGTCCAACTCCTAGAAATGTATATTTGCAATCTTAGTATACTACCACCTGAGTGATAATCACTTCGAATTATGTGTGCGAACTACCTCAGATTCTTAAAATTTACACATAATGTATTATAAAAGTAACAAGATAAAATGCTTGTGTACTATAATATTTTGTTAAACTTCATTTATGCAAAAATTATATTCCAAAACAGATGCAGAGTTTTTTAAATACACCATCAACAATAAAGTATTATAAATCCTCAGCTCCCCACTTGATTTGTAATAGAAATGAAACATTTTCAAGCAAAAAGAATAGGAAATAAATGAGCTAACCAAAAGCCATCCTGTGGTGAAATTTACTAAGTCTCTACCTGCCAACAGCCACTCGGGAAATAAATAATCCAGGAAAAAAAATGGATTGATCACACTATTGTTAAGTGTGAAATGTGACTCAGATATAATCCTAGTTAGCAACTAATTCCTTTAACAGCAATCTAATCAATAAAACAAACAAGCAAAATATAACCAAAGACACTGAAATTCAGAACTGGCTGACAGTGACCAGAGGGGAGAGGGGAGGGAATTTCAGGGGAAGTGGGGAAGGGTTTACAGGAACAAGTATAAAGGGCACATGGACAATAACAAGGCGGTGGGGGGGGGGGGGGGGTGAAACAGGAGGGAGGTGTGGAGGGCTGGGGGGTGGGCTAAGATGGGGGTAAAAGGCAGAAAACTGTACTGGAACAACAATTAATATGTAAAAAAAAGTAGAAAGTACTAATCAAGCATCATAAAGGCTTATAATAATGATATAATCACTATTACTGTCCCTCTATCCACTTTTAACATTAGAAAGATATAGTCCACATCTAGAGAATGTTTGCTTTTAGTTAAAACTAAGAAAATGTTTTCAAAAGAATTTTCAAAAAATTCCTTTTAAACAGAGCAACATAAAATCACTAAGTTCCAGCAAAAAACTTATGTATGACTAAAAGGGAGAGTGTTTTATAAATTTTCATATTGGTTAATTATTAAAAATAAAATATTTAAGACTGAATTATTGATTTAACTTTAGATATATATAAAGGACACTTCATTTCACATCAAAATTACTATTGATTTTATGGTTCTTCAAAAAAAATTCCAAGGTACCTGCATGTTTGTTTGTTTTTTTCTAAACTTTTAACCTTCAAGGATAAATGAAGGAGAGAATAATGACGAGAAAACATGACTTTTAACCTCAGCCCACTCCCTGGCTTGATCTTCTGAGACCATTTTACTTAGATTTATATGGAGCATCTCTGTGAACAACTCTTACCTTTCCCTTTGTGCTTTTTTTGCTTCTGTTCACTCAGCTTATCCAATGGTAAATCACTGAGATCCAAACTATATAAATTTCTAGCTAAAACTTTAGTTAGTGTCTCCATAGTCAGTGACCATTCAGTGGCTAACTCTTCCCAATAAGTCAATGATGACAAGACTGAGAGTAAGTCATCCCAAAGTTCTCGGGAAATGTACACATTTAGATTTGCTTTGATCCAGGCAACTATAAGAGTCTATAAAGACAAATAATCAGAAATAACAATGAAATATGTTCAGAATCAGATATTTGATCATTAAAAAATGACCTAAAAAGAGAGTAACATCCATGACCTTTTCTTGGTACATAGTAACTCATGCAATCATTAGTATCTACTATATATTTCAGTTCAACTATTGCCAAGTACCAACACTCCAGCAATTAAGACAAGATGCCAAAACTGAAAAGAAATCTCCTTAATATTGTAGCTATCCTTCATGTTCTTTTATATTAATGTTAAATAAATGCTTTTTACAAAGATAAAGTTTCCCACACTATTAACCATTGAAATTATTGAGTAAATGGTTACTGAACTAAAAAAAAACCCCTACATTCTCGAATTAAAGACAGAAATCACTAACTATATACTTGAATATTCTGTTCTTAACTCAGTGAAATGTGGTTTTGAAAAATTATAAATAAACTGAAGGATAAAATTAAATTTCATTATAAAAACACCAGAGGAATTAATGGTGTTCTATAATAAATCCAATCATTGAATAAAAACTTATTCATAAAAGGATGAATATTATGGATGAGCCAATACCCCTGATACCGAAGATATACCTGCTTATTGAATAAATAAATCACAAAATAGTTTTTCAAAAGCTGAATTCTACAAATTTTACTAAGGACTTCACATAAATTTACAAGTTAAATGTAAAGATGAAAATAAGCAGAGTTTACAGTATAGAACATTAATAACTAGTGGTCTTCCATTCTATCTTTAAATATTCAGACTACAAAAAAGTTATTCCACATAGCAAGGTAAAATTTTGTCTTCCTATAGCTTCCACCTTTGTGTTAGTTCTCATTAAGAGGGAAATTTAAAAAAGAAAAAGAGAAAGGGAAAGGAAAAGAAGAAAGAAGAGGAGTTTAGATAATAAATATAACTGGTATAAAAGGATTATTCACTAGCAGCACAGGATTTTAGGTAAACTAGCATATTTGAACAGTTAAACTTATGGTCAAGAATTAGAGAGCTAGCTCTTATCTTTGACACTAAGAACTATTTTATCCATGTATCTGTATTTAATGTGTCATCTTAAAATAAATATTTATGCTTTTTATTTTCCAAAGAATCCACAAAACATTTTTAAAGTCAGTGTCTTATCCTCGGGTTGGAAAACATAGTATATAAATTCCTATATAATCAAACTGTAACTGATACTTCAAAAATAAGTAAGTGAAGAGAATAAAGTCTTATGATAAATAAAAATCTTGACCATTTACTATTTTTCATTACCATGGAACAACATAAAAGAACGTTTTGGCTTTCTAACAATACCAGAGATTTGGAAACTGATAAAACTATCAGGCCATTTTTCATGAAGCCCTTCTATAGCTTTTTGCAATCCTACAAGTATGCCACACAAAATATCATCAGCCTATTTTAACACGTTTTTCTCAGACCTGACATTTCCTCCAGTTTTATAGTAGGTTGTAACTTTGTTTATATGACAAATAGTCTATTTTAAAAAGCAACTTTTAATTTAGCTCTACAAAACATCCTTTAATATAAAATGATCTCAGATTTAAAGCTTTTTTTCCTCAGGTAACAAACACAGGCCCCAATTAATTGTGAAGAAATACATATCTATTCATCTAGTTAACTATCTAGGTATTTATTTATTTTTATTGCCTGGAAAAGTGGTCCTGCAAGTCGACCTGCCAAGGTCATATTTTTTTTCCCCTGGAACTGCAGAAAAGCTTGTGATGGCATCTTCAGTACAGACTCCGTGACTCTGAGCAATACAAGCAGCATCTGTTCCCTTAAAGCAAAAAAATTAATTAATGTTCCCTTCTTGCAAATATTTGCTTTTCGTTAATGGTGAACTTTCGAGTTAATATTTATTATTAAAAATTCTATTATCTTTCAATAACTCAAATACCAAATAGCTTTCAAATTTTCAGAATTCTTTGAAAAAAGTTCTAGTTTATGAATCTATATCACTTTAAAAGCATTTCTAGCCATAATACCTTCTCATCAAATAAAAATTTATGCAAAAGCTGAAAAACTAGGGTGAAAATGTAGAGACTGTTCTCATCCTTCCACATCAAGCAGTGACCTTAGGGAGCTATTCCAGGAACACCCACACAACTGTACAATATAGTACTACTTTGGTCCATCTTTACAATATAGAGAAAAACCACATATCTAGAATTAAATCATGTTCAATTTTAAAAACGACATGGTTTTACTAACCAATGTCACCCCAATAAATTTTTAAAAACTACACATTTTTAAATATAATCTTCATTGTATTTTTTTCCATTGATATTTTAAGATTACTAGAACACAATGAGCCTGGTGAGTACTGCCTCTTTCCATCCTTTTTAGTTTGGCCATTTTTTAACCCTTTATGTCCTTTGTGTAACTGCAAGCCAAGACAACCCTAATTATCCTTACCTTGCCTCTTTCTGCTAGATGCTTATTATTAAGACCATAAAGCTACCATATTTGCACTAGTGATTCAACCATATGTGAAAAAGGCTGACAAGGGGATTACAGTTTTGTGTATAGTCAGGTTAACAGCCCAAGTCCCTATCAAAGCCCCCTCCTCTTTGGGAGATTAGTTGCTGGCTCATTCCAGGCATCTTAGTATGTGCAACAGTCCATGTGAGAAATATGGCAGAGGCAGCAACAGATTCCATATCTAGATGTCATGGGTTTTCTGGGAAATGAGGGCAAAATCAAATAGACAAATATCACTCAATGAAAAACATCCTGAATTTATTAACAAATACACGAATTCACTAATAAAAAATCAAAGGTGCCACATTTATAATTCTAGGCTTTCATCTTAACTATATGAAATGAAAACCTATTTGAAATCAACTATATACACAATAAAGTATAGATTTCCAATTAAATCTTATTTGATTTGCGGTCAAACCTTATCTCACATATCAGATAACCTTTCACTTTGTAATACTATAATAATGATTTTAATTCATAAAATCTTATCAATTTGAATTAAAAAAATACATGGGTAATCTCTCATTATGCTATGATTTCAAGGGAATTTATAAAAATTAAGAAAAAATTTCTAAAATCATGTTCCACATAGCAAGATTCACTTTAACCTGGCTCAACAGCAATAGTTCAAAGCATATAAAAAGTAAAAAAGGGCAGACTAACAAAAGAATGAGTCAAAGTGGTATAGTTACTGGCTAATAAGTGAAGCTCTGAAGTCAGAAGGATCACAGTTTAAATTTCAGCTGTGTGAACAAAAGATAAGTTACTTAATCTGTGTGTGCCTAAGAAGCACCATAAAATAGAGAGGATATCAACCTCATAGGGTGCTACCAATTAAGAAAATACATGTAAAGTGCTTGAAAAAATACCTTGCACAAAAATGTTCCAAATAAGTTAATAACAATAACTACTTCTAGATGTAACTACATTAATACTGTTAATAGAGAACTTTTTAAAAAACAATGCCATTTTTCCATAAATAGCAAAATTAAGCATGCTCTTTGACTAATTACTTCTACTCTTTAAGAATGAGTCAAAGGAGAAAAATCATATGTATAAGGATGTTCATTGTCCTACCTTCCTCCAACAACAAAATGAAATAACTACATTTCTACCAATAGCTAACAGGTTAAGAAAGTGATGGTGCATACACATGGCATAATACTATGGGACTGTGTGTGGTCTGGTGAGTGAGCTTTGAGGCAACTTTCATTTTCTTTTTAAAACTTTTGGTTGTTTGAATTTAATAATGAACATGTGTCATTTTTATAAAAACTAAAGAACAGCTCTTCTCATTTCCCCCAAAAGCCTATTTTTCCATACAATTAAACAAATCTCTATAGAATACCAATACTATCTAAGGTACTATGGTAAGAAATGTAGAAAATATAGAAACAAATAATCAGTATATACCTTTTAAGGCCTCTCAAAATAAGGCCATTTTTTCTATACATACATACCAAAACACAAATTCTATGCAAGTAATTTAGGGATTAAGACAATTTTGAGAACTATGACAGAGGTACTGGTAATGCAGAATTAAAGGATGTAAGGAAAAATATAAGGATATATAGAAAAAGGAAGGTGAAATCTAATGATAGTTATGGAAGGTGGCAGAAATTACACACTGTACAGAAAGTTCAGGATGTGCTCAGGAAAAAAACAATTCGATAAAGCAGGGAGGCAGAATCTCACCCTGCAGGGTGGTTTAGGCTTGAGAAAGGCCTAGAAATTAAAGCAAGCACCTGCCTGTACATGGCCTTAGCCTTAAATGTGAGGCTGAGGAATCAGGCATTCATACATTCAATAATTTACTTATTCATTCATTCACACATGCATAAATGTGTTCATTCCTAGAGATGCAGGAGGCCATCACAATAAGTCCACTTTATAAAGGTAGCCAAACGGTTCTCCAGAAGTTTGATCAAAGATGTTAGATAAAGTGAAGGAGACAACTATCAACATGATTACTATATAAAATGTTACATTTATTTATTTATTCATAGAAGCCTCTACAATATTGTAACAAGCCCTGTTCACAGACACTATTCCTCTAAAAATTACTACACTCATGCATACAATATAAAAAACATAAAGAGTAAATGTCTTTACCACGTCTTTTTGTCCATTGATACTTGTACAACCATGAACCGATAAATGTTAAGAATGCGTTTACACATATCTGTGTGCTCATCCAGAAGACTTTTTATTTCATTTACAGGTTCAAGAAGAAATATGTTTGATGAGTTTATAATAAACACCTAAGACAAAAGAAATCATTAGGCATTGATTACAGAATTTCAACATGAAATTTCTTAATCAAAGAAAAAACCCTCAGATGCTGACCACTGGGTGATCTATAATGAACTTAAAAGTATAAGACTGTAGGTTGAGTATATATATATATAACTACTTCTACCAGCAGCTTGACACCTGAGATTTAAACTCATTAAATCTGTGTATTGCTTTGTTTATCTAGACAAATAGTAAATTACTATTAGGTGTGGTTGCACTAAAAACCAAAACATTTCTTAAACCAAGAGCTTTAATTATAATAATCCTATTGCTGTCATAAAATGAAAGGAACAATAAAAAATGCAAATAATTTAGGATACAAACGATACCTAAATCAAGAATTTTCTCTGTGAGGTGTTCAAAGATTTCCTCTTTTTACATTTTTTGGCTACGTCTGTAAATCTGTTTTGGTAATAACAGACTGCATAAAAAGACTGCCTGTTATACCATTTCTGAGTCCTTTCCCCACAGAGCCACAGAGTCGGCAGGTGGGTGCCATACCTGAGACTCCATCACTCTAGCTAACACAGCTTGCCCCAACCTGGAAAACCCCTGAGCCTCCATCCCACCCAACTTTCTGGTTCACCCAAATTGTTTGACTTTACATATGAATGGCTAGTCTTTTTAAAAAACATACTTTACTGGTTATGCTATTACAGTTGTCCCAATTTATTTTCCCCTTTACCCCCTCCACCCTTTACCACTAAGGTCCAGCAACCACCCCGACCTTAGTTGATATCCATGATTCATACATATAAATTCTTTGCTTTTCCATTTCCTATATTTTTCTTAACCTCTCCCTGTCTATTTTGTACCTACCAATTATGCTTCTTATCCCCTCCCTGTACCTTTTTCCCCATCCTTCCTTTTCCCCCTCCAAGCTGATAACCCTCTATATGATCTTCATATCTGTGATTCTATTCTAGTAATAGTTGTTTGTTTAGTTTGTTTTTGTTTTTTAGATTCAGTTGTTGATAGCTGCGAGTTTGTCGTCATTTTTCTGTTCATAGTTTTGATCTTCTTTTTCTTAGATAAGTCCCTTTAACATTTCATATAATACAGGCTTGGTGATGATGAGCTCCTTTAGCTTTACCTTGTCTGGGAAGGACTTTATCTACCATTCAGTTCTGAATGATAGCTTTGCTGGATAGAGTAATCTTGGCTGTAGGTCTTTGCTTTCCATGACTTTGAATACTTCTTGCCTGCAAAGCTTCTTTTGAGAAATCAGCTGACAGTCTTATGGGAACTCCTTTGTAGGTGAATAACTGCTTTTCTCTTGCTGCTTTTAAAATTCTCTCTTTATCTTTAACCTTTGGCATTTTAATTATGATGTGTCTTGGTGTGGTCTTCTTTGGGTTCAACTTGTTGGGGGCTCTCTGTGCTTCCTGGACATGTATGTCTATTTCCTTCACCAACTTAGGGAAGTTTTCTTTCATTCTTTTTTCAAATACGTTTTCAATTTCTTGCTCTTCCTCTTCTCCTTCAGGCACCCCTATGATTCAGATGTTGGAGTGCTTAAAGTTGTCCCAGAGGTTCCTCAGCCTCTCCTCACTTGTTTGAATTCTTGTTTCTTCATTCTGTTCCAGTTGGATGTTTACTTCTTCCTTATGTTCCAAATCATTGATTTGAACCCTGGCTTCCTTCCCTTCTCTGTTTGCTCCCTGTGTATTTTTCTTTATTTCACTTACTGTAATCTTCATTTCTTCCCTTATATGTTTGCTGTACTCAATGAGTACTTTCAGCATCCTTATCACCAGTGTTTTGAACTCTGCATCTGGTAGATTGACTATCTCCATTTTGCTCAGTTCTTTTTCTAGAGTTTCGATCTGTTCTTTCATCTGGGCCATGCTGAAGCACCACCACCCTTGCCCCTGCACACCTGATCCTCTGAGGAGGGCAGAGGTTGGTGGTTAAGTGGTCACAGCCAGTTCTTGCAGCTGACCAGCCTGGGTAATCCCTCCCACTGACCTGTGAACAGCAATCCAGGCTCAACTACAAGTGGAGAGTGTACTCAGCCTACACAATGGGTTCACCTTGAGTACCCAGCTTCAGTGATAGGGGAGGCTGTGCCACCAATGCTATAGGACACTTACTACATTAGGCCACATCACCAAGGCAGGGAGTCATAGTAGTTCTACCAAATACATAGAAATAAACACAGGGAGGCTGGCAAAGTGAGGAGACAAAGAAACCTGGCCTAACTGAAAGAACAGATCAAAAATCCAGAAAAAAGGAACTGAACAAAATGGAAAAAAAGCGATTTATCAGATGCAGAGTTCAAAACACTGGTTAAAAGGATGTTCAAGGAACTTAGTGAGAATCTTAACAGCATAAAAAAGATCCAGCCAGCTCTGGCTGCTGTGGCTCAGTGGGTGAGCACTGGACTGTGAACTAAAGTGCCACTGGTTTGATACCCAGTCAGGGCACATGCCTGGGTTTCAGGCTGGGTCTCCTGCAGGGGGAGTACAAGAAGACAGCACATAATGATGTTTCTCTCCCTCTCCTCCTTTTTCCCTCTCTCTAAAAATAAAAAACTAAAATCTTTAAAAAAAAAAAAAAAAGATCCAGCCAGAAATGAAGGATATACTAACTAAAATAAAGAACGATTTACAGAGAAACAACAGTAGAGTAGACAGCCAAGAATCAAATCAATCATTGGGAACAGAAGGAAGCAAAGAACAATCACTCAGACCAAGAAGAAAAAAAGAATCCACATAAAATGAGGATAGTATAAGCAGCCTCTGGGACAACGTCAAGAGGTCCAACATTTGCATGATAGTGGTACCACACGGAGAAGAAAAAAACAAGAAACTGGATATCTACTTGAAAAATTAATGAAAGAAAACTTCCCTAACTTGGTGAAGAAAATAGATATGCAAGTTCAGGAAGCACAGAGAGCCCCAAACAAGATGGTTATAAAGAGGCCCACTCCAAGATACATCATAATTAAAATGCCAAAGGTTAAAGATAAAGAGAGAATCTTAAAAGCAGCAAGAGAAAAGCAGTTATTCACCTACAAAGGAATTCCCATAAGACTTTCAGCTGACTTGTCAAAGGAAACTTTGCAAGCTAAAAGGGATTGGCAAGAAATATATAAAGTCATGAAAAACAGGGACCTACAGCCAAGATATGATTTATAATTGAATGGCAGATAGAGAGCTTCCGAGTCAAGAAAAAAGCTAAAGGAGTTCTTGATCACCAAGCCCTTATTACATGAAATGTTAAAGGGACTTATTTAAGAAAAAGAAGACCAAAACTATGAACAATCAAATGGCAGTAAATATATTACCTATCAATGACTGATCTAAAAAACAGACTAAACAAACAAGAGGAAGAGATACAGAATCATGGATAGAGAGTAATGCCAGATGGGTGAGGGGTGGAGGGAATAGGTGAAAAGATGAGGGGATTAAGAAATTCAAATAAGTAGGCTGAGAACCAAAGTGTCGCAGGTTCAATTCCCAGTCAGGGTACATGCCTGGGTTGCTGGCCATGACCCCCAGCAACCACACATTGATGTCTGTCTGTCTGTCTGTCTCTCTCTCCCTCTCTAAAAATAAATAAATAAAATATTTTTTAAAAAAGAAGTTCAAATAGGTAGTTAGACAATTGCCACTGGGATGTAAAGTACAGTGCAGGAAATGGAGTAGCCAAAGACTAGTTCATGGTCGCTTATATGCATGACCCATGGACATGACCATTCTGTGGGTATCGCCTGAGGGAGTGAGAGTGCTTAGTGGAGGGGGGCAAACGGAGAAAAATTGAGACAACTCTAATAGCATAATAAAATATAATTTGAAAAAATAAAGTAACTGAGGTGACAGCCTGCCTAGCATATATGAGAAATAGCAAGGAACAGCAATAGAATGGGGTGAAGAAGGAAAAAAAGCAGCTGGAAATATTTTAAGAAACAGAGACAGAGCAGGTAGAGCAGAGATTCTCATACTACCAGTGGTAAAAGAACAAAACTCTTTACCCATTCTTTTGCAGAATAACACTATGGTAAAGCAGGATCAAAAGTGAAGTAATCGGCAAAAATAAATGCAAGACACACAAGCCCCAACTTTCATCACAATCAACGGGTGTTCAGTTAACTTAGTTTCTAAACTTACTGTCAATTCCATAATTATGTTGTGGGCCAGAACTAGTCAGTCTATGGATTACACCCTGAAAAGCAATGATGTAAATAAAGCCTTACAGACCATTAGTAAGACTTCTATTTTTGTGCTTAATGATAAACTTACCAGAAGGTTTTAGGCAATAAAATGACATGATCTGACCTTTATTTTACAGGATCACTTTGGCTACTATTTTGAAAATATTACCAGGGTGATAGGTTGGCAAGAGTAGAAGCAAAAATAGTAATTAGGAGTTTACTATAATAATCCAGATGAAAGAATACGAAGGCTTGGACACAAGACGCAGTGTGAGTACTGGAAGGTAGTCAAATTCTGCACACATTCTGTAGATTGACAGGATTTGTTGTCAAATTAGACGTTAGATATAAATGAAAGATAGAAAACAAGATGGCCCAAGCAACTAGAAAATAGAGCTGTCATTAAATGAAAGGAAGAAAAGCACATTTGTTAACATGAGAAGCCAAGTTCTAAGACATGTCCAGTTTATGATGTCTATTAGATATCCAAGTGATGATGCCTACTTGGCATTTGAATATTTGAGTTCAGGACTCTTAAGAGTTCAGATGAGAGATCTCAGACTAAAGATAAAATACATAAGTTGCAGCCTATAAATAACATTTAAAGCTACAGGACTGGACAAGAATAAATGAACTGATTAAAAAACTGAGTCCTGGACACTTCAAAAGGAAAATGTCTGGGAGATATGAGAAAAAACAGTGAAAAAATTCTTAGAAGTAGCCAGTGAGTTAAGAGGAAAATAGAAAGGTATGTTTTTTGAAGGCCAGATGAAAAAAAAGGCTTTTAACAGGGAGGGAAATGGTTTACCGTGTAAAATGCTCCTGACTAGCCTAGTAAAATTAGGATTGTAAAATATCCATTTGATTTAACAATGTGGAAGTCACATGTGGTCTTGACAAGGATAGTCTGATTAAAAAAAGAAAGATTATAATGAACTCCTACAATAAATAAGAAAAAAAACACCTAACAGAATTTTAAAACAGCATATGCATAGGCAATTCATAGATAAAAGATGCTCAATTTCAGGTTGATGAAGAAAAGGTAAGTTAAAACAGGGAAACAAAAACTTAAAAAAAATGAGGTAATCATTCACATAAATAGGAGCAGCAAAACTTAAACTTGTCAGTTTAACTTATCTGACTATACAAGTTATAGTGAAGATGATAAGGGAACAAGAACTCACAAATACCACTGAAGGAAATGTCAATGATTATAACCATGTTGGAGAACAATTTGGCAGTAACAGTAAAGCTAATGATGTACAAATCCTCCAACCCACTAATTCTACTTCTAGGTTTATATCCTACAGAAATTCTCCCACGTGCAAGACATTACATACATAAGAATGTTCAATGTAGCATTTTTCTGGAATAATAAGATACTGGAAACAAGTTAAAAAAAACCATCAACAGAAAAATAAATAAAATGTGAAGTAATTATCATATACTGCAATACCACAAATTAGTTAAAATGAATCTCAAAAACAATGGTTAATACAAAAGGAAAGTTGCAGAAGATAGTACACCATGATATAATTTATATAAATTTTTAAAATGTCTAAAAAAGTAATGTCATATTTATTGATATAAAGTAAAAGTTAAAGAAAACACAAAATTAATGACAACTATAACTGATAAATGTGGGTGGCAAATTTATGACATTTTAAAAATTATACTCTACACTGAGATACTGAACTATATTTGAAATATTTAATGATAATTTTATTTTTAAAAAATAATCAAATAGGAATCCACCTGCAAAACTGCCTGGGTACCAGCTCGTATATTTTGTTCTGTGGCTTCTTCAGAGGCATTATGAAGAACATCTTGGTATGTGCCATTTTTTGCCCAAGTGGAATTTAGAACATGATCAGCAATATTGGTCCCATTTTCCTGAAGCAAAATACCAAGTTTTTAATATGATTAATTAAGAATGCTATGACAAGTCAGTAAGTTGAAGTGAACTGGAAATTAATGGGTCCCACCACTAAGCATCTTCTCAAAACATATGTCTTGTAAGTACCAGAATCTACATAACATAAATAAAATAGAAAATAGCTTCTATTTATCCTACTTAAGACTAGTAAAACTTCTGTTATCCTAAGATAGAATACTGATGTACTTGAAACCACTACAACAGCAGCTTTCTGCTTGAGTTTTAGCTGTCGAAAGTCTTGCAGACTAGGGATTTCCCTCAGGTGAAAAGCCGCACAAACAAAAATTTCCCTCAACAATGTTGTTTCCTTTTTTAAAGTTACTCTCTAGTTTCTTTCAGCTTTTGGTCACTCACCAGTATCTTCAAATAGTTCTTTAAAAAGTTTGTCTGGAGCTTATACAGGAGGTTTAGTCTAATACAAAGTACATACTCTGCCATTATGAGAAAGAGCACTGAACTCAGTGAGCTCCAAGTGGCCAAAACCATATACCATGGTCTAGTATATATACCTCTGTCTTAAGCTCCATATTCCTAGAGTCAGGTAATCTTCTGAGTAATTCTCCCAGAGTGATCCACAGGCACCTCAAACTCAAGATGTTTAAAAGTCTGTTTATTATCCATGCCTCCCCGCTCACTTCCTACCAACTTCTCTAGCCAAGTTGGCTACCACAAACACTTTTTAAATTCCTATTCAAGTGTACCCTAGTTGCCAAAGAAAGAAATTTGGGACACCTCCTCCTTGCTCTCAGCTAATTTAATCATGAGGGCATATTGATTTCGCCACTAAAGAAGCTCGTGTATCAATCTTCTACCTTATATTCCCATTCCAGCTGCCGTGTCCTATCTACACATATATCAGGTACTTGTCATTTCCCTTCTGAACTTTGCTAAAACTTCCTAACTAGTCTCCCTGCCTCCAGGCTGGCCTCCAATCTATCTTCTACTCTCGACTTAGTATGCTTCTCCTGAAATATGTAACTATCCATGCTATTCTTCTACTCATAGTCCTTCAAAGGTTTTACATTCTAGAATGTAATCAAAGTCCATTACAGTGACATACAAATCACTGAACAGTCTAGTTCTTGCCTAGCTCACATACCCTATCATTCCCTCCCACCTGTTCTTGACTATAGCCAGATGAAAATATTTTCAACATCTCTCACATCTTGTAGATTCTACTCACACTGTGCAGTTCCTTTCCCATTTGTTACCTACTCTTCACATTATACTGCCTCCTCCATGAAGGCATCCCTAAGCAGTCAGATATTTCCCTCTTTCACACTCTAGTCACAGCAATAATACTGTTTTATATTACTTATTTTGCATATTTGTGTTCTTGCTAAACCATTAAGTTATGTGAAGGTAGAAATTATGTCTTTTCATGCTTGTATCTCCAACACAGCTCTAAATATGGGCATTATCACATTTCACAGAACACTCTGACATTTGTGAATGTTTTATTTCCATAAGAATTGATAATACCACTGACATTTTTAATGGAATGCTAAACATACAAGGTGCATGAGAGCATGCACATAACACAAATTCTCCTGTATCCAGCATGTCTTACAAACATCTCACATGCATTATTTAAAAAAAATTACAAAATTATCTGAATCTATAAGTTAACTCCATTTTAAAATTAATGCCTAGTTTTAAATGATTTTTTAAATATACTGAATTACCAGAAATATCAATGAATGCTTCTAACTTTTTTTTTTGGCTCATGCCATTAGCAAGAGTTTCTGGCATTTTAAAAAATCACACCTATAATGGCAACACTGGCTGCAGTACGTGAGTAAGTAGAACAAACACAACTATGCAATATACCGACGTCACCCTGCTTCATTCTTTTCTGCCTGCCTGTCTCCCTCTTCCCACTGCTTGTTTTTCAATTATGTATGTAGACAGCTTATATTATCTGTTATTTTTATTTAAGGATAGTAAATGAAACATAGGAGGCTCAGTCCTAAGCTATAAATTCATGATTCAAAATTGGAGGAAAACAAATTATTTAGACTGATAGGTTTAGCTCCTAGCTTGATGCCAAAATTAGATATTTTTGTTGGAATATAACCAACAGAACTGCAAATATTATTTTATAATTTATACTGTTAATTTTATTTATTTCAATTATATTTCTTAGTTACATTTTCCCCCTTCTTAGACACAGGGGAGGAAGCTCTACATATAAATATATGTATATATTTATTATCCATGTCTCATACACAAAGTTTCCTGTATCCAGACATATACATATATGTAAGTATCAATTCACTGAATCTCTGTAGAATGTGGCCTGCTCATTCTAGATTAGTATCCTGATAAATTCCATTGATAATATTAAATGAACCACCAAGGTGAATAAACATTACCAAATTGCTCCTATCTGGATTTAAGAAGTTACATGTTAATACCAGACTCTCATTTTTGGTGAAAACTTGACCTATGACAATAGTTAAACAATCAAAGGACAAGAATTATGTAGGCTAAAGAAATAAAAGGAATTTGTTTTACTCCTTTTCTACTTCTACTCTCTTTTCCCTACTGTGAGTTAACTCCAGTTATTCTTATAACAGATCAAATGACTTAATACATCAGTGTTTTTAATTTTGAAATTGGCATCAATGCAAAAATTTTCAAGAAATAATATTCTGAATATTCTGGTATGTGCTGGGTACCCAATCATAGAACAAGCCAGGCAAGAAGAAACCATAGTTTGGTAATCACTCTAAGAAATACTGTATTTTTGGATCATAAGACACACCTAGGTTTTAGAATAGGAAAAAAACTATTTTGAAGCCAAAAATGCGGTAAAATATTTAATAACATAAATAATATTTCACCAACGTAAATGTAAACGGAATGCAACAGCAGCACTAACAACCATTATTTCTCCCAAATTTGGGGGAGAGGGGGTGCATCATATAGTCTGAAAAATACAGTATGTACTACAACACCCATTTTGATCTACAACCACAGTTATAAACATTACACCTTTTATAATAGCATCTAATTTTGATCTAGAAAATAACATAAAGTATCATTATATAACCTCAATATTAATTTTGTTTAAAGTTGTGACATCGAAGAGCTTTGGGACACGGTACTGACGTAACTATTATATCATCAGAATTATAAAATATACTAATGGCATCTTTACCTTCCCATTTACTAATAAGCATATATGTGTTAAAGTTACACCTTTGTGAAAATCTAATCTTTTAAACATATAATAAAATACATAAGCCTTATCATTTTACCTCTTCTCTCTTTTCTCCTTCTTCTATTGAAATATCATGGTCTGTGACACTGTCAATGCAAGGTAAGTCTGAAGAAGAAATCACAATTTCTTCAGGTTCTTGCATAAACAAAGGTTTTTCCTCTTGCTGAATCCATTCTTGATATACTTTTACCACTTTTCTCATAGCTGCTGCTTCACAAATTGGTAGTAAAAATGCCTAGTGAAAAAGATAGTACAGAAATAGTGATACTTTTTAGCCACCTTTTACTTTGCCAAAAACTACTAATACATACATTTCTACTTTGTTATTAACATGATGTAAATACATTTTAAAGAACTAAAGTCAACCAATTCATTGTCAAAAAAAGCCTTTTGTCTCCAAATAATTTATAAATACACTAAGACAGAAATGCTTTGGTAGAGACTGATTTCAAGTGCAAAGATTTCTTTCATTTATATTATTTGTCTCAAAATGAAAATATTCCTTCTTTTATAAAATAACTTTGGGGGGAACCAATATGGCGGCAGAGTGAGTGGAAGCTACACTAACCTCCTTTAGGACCAAACTGGAATTACAACTAAAATTATAGAAAAATCATCCCGAATGACCAACTGAACACACATCACCACATTGAGACTTCTAGGAAGTGCAAATGCGCAAAAGGGCTGGCTGGGGCTCTCATGGGTGGCAGCTGAAATTCCGAAGGGATATTTCAGCACCAGAGGGTTCACCCTGAGAAGTGGGGGTGGGTGGGAGAGGGGTTGTGATCTAAACCCCAAGCTGGGCTCCCAAGCCTAGAGCACCAGACAGGGAAAGGAACCAAATAACATTCAGCTGTGAAAAGCAGTGGGGTTTCTGCCCACCAGGGAGAGACAGCTAGAGATGCAGAAGCCTCTAAAGGGCCAATACACAAAAATTCATTTGCAGCCACTAACCCTGGGATCTGGCAGAGAGAGAGAATGGACAAAAGCCATGTGAGGAAAGTCTGAGAAGGGTCAGCCACCAGGATCCCTGTGCTGAGTCATTCCCCATACTGCAGAAACCAACTTTCTCAGGCAGAGCACCCCCCACCCCCTCCATTTGGCATCAGCCTGGGAGTGGGGATAGGAATCTCTCTTGCCCCTCCCTGGAGTTTCAGCCAGGATGTTGAGTACAGCTGGAGACTGTTTCAGTGATTAATCCTAACAGACACCCTGAACGCAAAGGTGGGTCTCTGTGAGCTTAGAGACATTAGCTGACCCTCCCCCAAACCCCATGCTAGTATAAGCTGGCTGTGGTGTGCTGCATGGTTCTTTCTGCACACCCCCAGCCCCAGGAGAGGGAGCCACAAGTTGTAGGTCACAGATAGCTCCAAACAGGTTGCCCAGGGCCAATCACAGGCAGTGTTTGATATAGATCTACACCAGAATTATAGCAGATCTACCTAATACATAGAAACAAACACAAAGAGGCGACCAAAATGGGAGGACAAAGAAACAGGCCCCAAGCCCTGGCTGGCGTAGCTCAGCGGATTGAGCACGGGCTGCGAACCAAAGTGTCGCAGGTTCAATTCCAAGTCAGTGTAAATGCCTGGGTTGCAGGCTATGACCCCCAGCAACTGTACATTGATGTTTCTCTCTATCTCCCTCCCTTCCCTCTCTAAAAATAAATAAATAAAATCTTAAAAAAAAAAAGAATTCTCAAAATTGGTGAATTAAAAAAAAAAAAAAAGAAACAGGCTCCAAATGAAAGAACAAGAGAATTAGCCAGAACTAAATGGATGCAAGCAATTTTCAGATACAAAGTTTAGAATAATAATTATAAGGATAATTAACAGCATTAAAAAAGACATAGAAACAACAAAAAAAAGAACCAGTCAGAAATAAAGAATGCAATATCTGAAATAAATAATACAATGGAATGAATCAATGGTAGCTTAGATGAAGCAGAGGATCAAATCAGCAATTTGGAAAACAAAGTAAAAGAAAAACACTCAAGCAGAGCAGCAAAAAGAAAAAAAAGGTTTTCAAAAACAAGGAGATTTAAGAAACACAACATGAAGTGTAATGACATCTGCATCATGGGAATATCAAAAGGAATAGAGAGTGAGGAAGGGATCAAGAATCTACATGGAGAAATAATTACCCAAAACTTCCCTAACCAGGTGAAGAAAAAAGAAGCACAATTCCACAAAGTGCAAGAAGCCCCAAACAAGATGGAACTAAAAGGCCCACATCAAGAAACATCATCATTAAAATGGTGAAACTTAAAGACAATGAGACAATCTAAAAAGCTGCAGGAAAACAGTAGTTTCCCACAAAGGAGCTCCCGTTAGACTGCCACCTAATTTTTCAACGAACCATTTCAGGCCAGAAGGTGGTGTGAAATATTCAAGGTAATGAAAAGAAAAGACCTACACCAAGGGTACTTTACACAGCAAAGCTAACATCTAAAACTGAAGAAGAGATAATGAGCCTCCTAGACAAAAGAAAGCAAAAGGACTTTGCTAACACCAAACCAGTATTGCAACAAAAGGTAAAGGGCTTGCTTTAGGAGGAAGAGAAGAAGGAAGAGGGAGGGGCGGAGGAGGAGGGGGAAGAAAAAGAAGAAGTGGAAGAAGGAGGAAGAAGAAGGAAGAAAAACAGAAGAGTTGAAAAATAAAACAGCACGTTTTTATTTTGCATCAATAATCACTTTAAATGTAAATGGCTTAAATGCTGCAATCAAAAGATGGGGTAGCTGAAAGGACAAGAAAACAAGACCCATATAAAACCTGCCTCCAAAAGACCACCTCAGAATGAAAGATAGACACAGACCAAAAGTAAAGGGATGGAAAGTGATTATTTCATGCAAATAAAAAAAGAAATATAAGCTGGGGTAGCAATATTTCTATCAGACAAAAATAGACTTTAAAACCAAGGCTACAACAAGAGACAAAGAAGGACACTACATAATCATAAAGGGAACACTCCAACAAAAAAGGATATAACCCTAGTAAAAATTTACACATCCAACATAGGAACACCTAAATATGTGAAGCAAATCTTAGTGGATGTAAAGGGAGAGACTGACAGAAACACAGTCATAGTAGGGGATTTTAACACACCATTGACTTCAATGGGTAGATCTTCCAGACAGAAAATCAACAAGGAGACAGACAGCAGCCCTAAATGACACATTAGATCATATGAATTTAATTGATATCTTCAGAGCATTTCACCCCAAAGCAGCAGAATATACATACATTTCAAGTGCACATGGAACATTTTCTAGGATAGACCATGTGCTAGGACACAAAACAAGTCTCCATACATTTAAGAAGACTCAAATCATATCAAGTATCTTCTCTGACTACACTGCTATAAAACTAGAAATCAAGCACAGGAATATTGAACAATATGCAAAGACATGGAATCTAAATAACATGTCCTTAAACAATGAATGGGTCAACAATGAGGTCAAGAAGAAATCAAAAGGTACTTGAAACAAATGAAAATGAACACACAACAACCCCAAATCATTGGGACACTGGGAAAGCAGTCCTAAGAGGGAAATTCAGAGCATTACAAGCCTATCTCAAGATATAAGAAAAAGCTCAAATACACAATCTAACTTTACATTTAAAGGAACTTGAAAAAGAACCACCATAGCCCAAAGTGAGTAGAATAAAGGAAATAATAAAGATCAGAGAAGCAATGAAAGAAACAGAGTCTAAGAAAACAACACAAAAGACCAATGAATTCAAGAGTTCATTCTTTGAAAAGATAAGATTGACAAACCTTTAACCAGACTCACCAAGAAGAGAGAGGATCAAAATTAAAAAAAAAAAAAAAAAATCAAAATGCAAGAGGAGAAGTAACAACTAAGACCAAAGAAATACAAAGGATTATGAGAAAATATTATGAACAACTATATGCAAACAAATTGGAAAACCTGGAAGAAATGTATAAATTCCTAGAAACATACAGTCTTTTAAAACTAAATCAGATGAATCAGAGATCTGAATAGACAGATTAAACCTAGTGAAATTGAAGCAATAATAAAAAAACTCCCAACATAAATTCATGAAAAGCAGGGACCTACAGTCAAGACTGCTCTACCCAGCAAAGATATCATTTAGAATCAAAGGGCTGATAAAGAGCTTCCTAGAAAAGAAAAAACTAAAGGAGTTCATCATCATCAAACCACTATTATATGAAATGTTAAAGGGACTTACTTAAGAAAAAGAAGATCAAAACTATGAACAATAAAATGGCAAAAATACTATCAACAATTGAATCTAAAAAAACAAACTAAGCAAACAAGAAGAACAGGGAGAGAATCATGAACGCGGAGAATGGGTGAAGAGGTGAGGGGATTAAGAAGTACAAATAGATAGTTACAGACTAGCAATGGGGATGTAAAATACAGTATAAGAAATGGAGCAGCCAAAGAACATACATACATGACCCATGGACATGAACCATGGTGGGGAAACTGCCTGAAGGAGTGGGGGGTACTGCATGGAAGGGGGCAAAAGGAGAAATATCAGGATAACTGTACTAGTATGATCAATAAAATATAATTTAAAAAACAAAAATAAAAAATAAAAAGCTCACCAAAGCGGGGGAAAAACTCCTAACAAACAAAGATCATCGCACGATAGCTTCAAAGGTAAATTTTACCAAACATTTTGAGAGAAGCCAACACCCCTCCCTATCAAACTATTCCAAAAAATACAATAGTAAAGACTTCCAAGCTCATTTTACAGGGCCAGCATTATCCTAATTCCAAAACCGGATGAAGACACTACAAAAATGGAAGTTATAGGCCAGTAACCCTGATGAACATAAACGCTAAAATCCTCAACAAAATATTAACTAATTAGCAAACCAAATACGATAATACATTAAAAATGTCATACACCTTGATCACTTGGGATTTGTTCCAGGATGCAAAGGTTGGTACAAGATTAGCAAATCAATAAATGTGATACACTATGAAAACAAAATGAAGGCTTAAAACCACATGATCATATCAATAGATTCAGAAAGCGGATTTAATAAAATCCAGCACCCATTTATGATGAAAACTCTAAGCAATACTGGACTAGAGGAAACATATCTAAACATAATAAAGACCAAATATGACAAATCCACTGCTAGCATCATACTCAAAGGGCAAAAATTACAATTGTTCCCCTTAACATTGGGAACAATACAGGGATATCTGCTTTCACCTTTCTTAATCAACATAGTACTGGAAGTCCCAGCCACAGCAATCAGACAGGAAGAAATAAAAGGCATCCAAATTGGAAAGGAAGAAGTAAAACTGTCCTGATTTGCAGATGACATGACACAGTACATAGGGAACCCTAAAGATTCCACCAAGAAACTACTAGAACTGATAAAGGAATTCAGTCAAGTAACAGGATACAAAATTAATATCCAGGCATCAGCTGCATATTTATATGCCAATAATGAAATAACAGAATTAAGAAAACAATTCTGTTCACAATTGATTCAAAAAGACTAAGATACTTAGATTAAACCTAACCAAGGACGTAAAATACTTGTACTTGAAAATTATAGAACACTGAAGAAAGAAATTGAAGTACAAATAAGTGGAAGCATATGCCATGATCATAGATTAGAAGAATTAACATTAAAATGTCAATAGTACCCAAAGTAATCTATAGAGTCAGCAGAATCCCTATTAATACCAATGATGTATTTCCCAGAACTAGAGCAAATTTTCAAAAATTTATATGGAGCCACCAAGGGCCCCGAACAGCAACAGTGATCTGAGAAGGAAGAACGAAGGTGGAGGAATCCCACTACATAATATCAACCTATATTATAAGGCCAGAGTAATCAAAACAGCATGGTACTGACATAAAAACAGACATACAGATCAACAGAATAGAGAGTCCAGAAACAAACCCACACCTTTATAATCAATTAGCATTTGTCAGAGGAAGCAAGCACATATAATAGGTTATAGATAGTTTATTCAATGAATGGTGGTGGGAAAATTAGATATGCACAGAAAAATGAAACTAGACCACCTTCTTGTACCACACACAGAATTAATTCAACATGGACTAAAGACTTAAACGTTAGACTTGAAACAATACAAAACCTAGAAAAAAATCTTGGCAGTAAAATATCAAACATTGCTCATAGCAATACTTTTTTCTGATGTTATCTCCTCACCTAAGGCACACAACATAAAAAATAAAAAAATGGGACTATGCCAAACTAATAAGGTTTTGCACAGCAAAGGAAACTATCTACAAAATAAAAAGAAAACCCACTGAATGGGAGGACATATTAACCAATATATCTGAAGAGGGGTTAATAAAAGTGTATAAGGAACTTACAAAACTCAACATCAAAAAAACCCCAATTAAAACATGGACAAAGAATCTGAATAGATACTTCTCCAAAGAGGACATACAATTGGTCAATGGACATATGAAAAGATGCCCAATGTCACCAATCATCAGAGGAATGCAAATTAAAACCACAATGAGATACTGTATGACAGTTGTCAGAATGGCTGTCATCAATAAATCAACAAATAACAAGCACTGGTGAGAATGTGGAGAAAGGAGAACTCTTTTGCACTGTTGGTGTGAATGCGGACTGATGTAGCCATTGTGGAAAGAAGTCTGGAGATACCTCAAAAAATTTAAAATGGAACTGCCTTTTGCCCAGTGATTCCACTTCTGGGGATTTATCCAAAGAAACTGAAACACTAATTTTAAAGAACATAAGCACCCTTATATTCATTACAGCGTTATTTACAATCACCAAGATTTGGAAGCAGCCCAAGTGTCTATCAGTAGGTGAGTGGATAAGACAATTATGGGACATTTACACAATGGAATACTACTCAGCTGTAAAAAAGAAGAAAGTTTTGCCCTTTGCGACAGTATGGATGGACCTAGAGAACATTATGCTAAGTGAAATATGCCAGTCAGAGAAAGACAAATGCCATATGATTTCACTTGTATGTTGAATATAATGAACAAACTAAACTAACAAGCAAAATACAGACAGACTCATAGATAGAGAGCAGGCTGACAGCCTCTGGTTGCGGGTGGTGGATGGATGCTAAAAAGGAAGGACTCATGGACATGGATGACAGTGTGGAGATTTCAGGGGGGATGTGGATCAGTGGAAGTGGAAAAGGGTATGGGGGGATAAATAGCAATGGAAAAAAATACAATAAACATAAATAACTGTGGTCCTACAAAGCTCAATGTAAATATAACTTCTCATATAAATCACATGTGATAACTTACAATGATTTTTGACTGCTATTAAAATAAATGTTAATAATAAGATTTTAATTGAAAAATAAGTTAGCCCTGGCTGGTGTGGCTCAGTAGATTGAGTGCCAGCCTTTGAACTAAAGGGTCATCAGCTGATTCCCAGTCAGGGCACACACCTGCATTACAGGTCAGATCCCCAGTAGAGGTCATGAGAGAGGCAACCACACATTGATGTTCCCCTCCCTCTTTCCCTCCCTTCTCCTCTCTTTAAAAATGAATAAATAATCTTAGAAAAAAGAAAAAAGTTAAATTTGACTCCAAGAAGTAATAAAAATTACATGTAACAAGGCAATGAAGCTTTTCTAAGTATATAAAAAGTTACAGCTTTCTTTTTTCAATATAGTTCTATAACAATAATGCAAAACACTTACAAAACTAAAAGAAATGTTTCACAGTTACTCATTCCTTGCGGTACTTTCCAAGTTTACCTAATTTTTTAAAAAGTAAGTATGTCCTCATTACAAAATACTACATTTTCACAACAAAAGTATTTTTTATACAATTCAGACATGCAAAAATAAAACAGTAAAAATGCTTTTAATCTTACCATCCAAAGTTCTTTCCTTATGCAGGTTTGTGTTTATATAATATTTTTCACTATACTTTTTATTTACAAATAATTTTTAACAACTACCTATTAATTTCAACTTTAAAATAAATCACAAAACCTTTACCTAAAAGCTGCCACTTTCTACTCCAGAATTATCAGTGTGTTTAATAATAATCCTGGGATTCAAATAATATTGCTTTATCTGAATAAAAGCAGCCCCCCAAAATCAGCTTTTCAAGTTGATGAAAAGTTACTGTGGAATATTGACAGAGTATTTAATGTTCAGTAATTATTTATTTATCAACTATTATTGATTCCCTAGGAAACTATATTACTTGTTACTTCCCTCCACCTGACACACCCATTCCCAAATTCTCACTCATATTCCAGCACTTAATGGCCCATGGCATGACTCTGATCATCACTGCCTGCTTAGAGTATTTATTTTACAATTGCGTCAACAGCTCAGCCTTCCTTAGAAAGCGTCAATGTAAATATTTTTTTAAAGATTTTATTTATTTATTTTTAGAGAGGGAAGGGAGGGAGGGGGGGGGGAGAGAGAGAGAGAGAGAGAGAGGGAGAGAAACATCAATGTGCGGTTGCTGGGAGCCGTGGCCTGCGACCCAGGTATGTTGCCTGACGGGGAATCAAACCTGCGACACTTTGGTTCACAGCCCGTGCTCAATCCACTGAGCTACACCAGCCAGGGCTATGTAAGTATTTTTTTAAAAACTCAAATAATGAGAGAAGTTCTATTCTCCTATACTGAACAACTTTTTTTTAAGTTACCATCTTCCAGAATGCTGTATTTTCTGCTCAATTTTGCTATGAATCTAAAACTGCTCTAAAAAATTAAGATTATTAATTTTAAACATCTTGAAAATATTGGGAAATTTAAAAATAACAGTAATCTCTAGAGCTATTTGTTACTGTAAAAACTGTCATACTATATCCCAAGTGGCTTGATAAATTTACAAAAGACCAGAGTGTATATAACCTTTGACCTTATAGGCCCCCAAATTTGATTTGCCAATACACTAAAGACAAATCTCGAGGAAAGACTGATACTAGCCATGGCTAAAAAACTCATGTATAAAAAATCAGAAAGCCAATTTATAAATTTACAATAAGAAAAATTATCACAGAAACCAGAACATTCAAACCCACATACTGGCACTATATTTCTCTATGAAGAAGCATCACTTATAATCAGATATCAATTATTAATTGATAATAAGGGAACCTGTTACCACAGGTGCAACTATCTGAATCTGTAAGTCCAACAGATTTTCTTTCTATAGATCTACATAAGGTCATCTCCAGTTTTATGGAAATAGAAAAAAATCAAATATTTAATGGTAGTAGCTTAAGATAACCTAGTAAAATTTTCTAATAATGGGATCTAATTTACTAGTAGTTAAAGCCCTCTTCTTCAGTGAATAAACACTAACAAAACATGTTGGTCTCTGATTTCTTTTTTTTTAAATTGATTTTAGAGAGAGAGACAGACAGACAGACCGACAGACAGACAGTGAGAGAAACATGGATCTGCTGCTCTACTCACCTACACATTCCCTGGTTGATTTCTGCTTGATCCCTGACTAGGGATGAATCGTGCAACTCTGGTGCATTGGCATGTTGCTAAAACCAACTGAGCTACCTAGCCAAGGCTCTAATGTTCTTTTAATATGCTCCCATTCTTACCGAACCCAGATCATGATAGACACATTCTTTACGAGTTAATCAAGTACAGTGAGCATTTAGCAGATATGGGAATTTTTTGTCTCCTTCAAGCAGTAGTTCACATTTTGGCTTCAGAACCCCTAACACACTAAATGTTAACACAAATAACACATTGTTCAAAAAAAGAGTAGCATTACTTTTACATTTTTGCAAGTCACCTGGATTTTCATATCTGCTTGCTTCTGTAGTCAATTGGATACAATATCACACAACAAGTACCTTCTGAAAAACTTTACTGTACACTTATGAAAGAGTAACAGTGAAAAATATATATGAATCTTAGTATTTTAATAAAAATAGTTCTGACCTCATGAACCTGAAAAGATCCTTAAGACTTAACATGGTGTAATCCACTACCTTCAAGTGGCTGTGGGGGGAAAAATTAAAGCATACTGGGTTTCCTTATAAAACAGGGGGTTAATTTCTGGAGTGCATTATTCCTATTGTGCTGGATATAGAAAATAACTTTATCATTTCAGATGAGTTTGGCATTTACACTTTATAGTTGTATTTTTGTTTTAAACAAATATCTAAGATACACCTCACAATCATTACACTGCCCCTAAACAAGCACTGGCTTATATAACAAACTGCCTCAAGACTTGGCTCAAATTAAAGATACATGTAGACTAAATATGAAGAAATGAAAAAAGAAATTCCATGCAAATAGAAATGAAAACTGGAGAACATCAAACATAATAGGCTTTAAAACAAAAATTTTTTAAAAGGACAAAGAAGGAGATTACATAAAGGGATTGATCCAAAAAAGGATTAACAATAGTAAATATCTATGCACCCAACATGAGAGCACCTAAATATATAAAGTAGTTATTCACAGACATAAATAGTACAATAATTGTAGAAAACTTTGATACCCCTCTCACATCAATAGATTATTTGAACCAAAATCTAATAATAATGGTCTTAAATATCACATCAGACAACATCAACTTAATAAACATACATAGAAAATTTCATCCAGGAAACAGATTTTGTTTTACGTGTACACGGAACACACTTCAAGATGGATCCCATATTAAGCCGCAAAAAAAGCCTCAATAAATTCAAGAAGATTGAAATCATATTAAGGATCTTTTCAGACCACAATGGCACTGAAACTAGAATCAACTACAGAAAGAAAACTGGAAAAAAACCCACAAAAACCAAAGGTGTGCTATATAAACATAAATATGCTACTAAACAACCAATGGATCAAAAGGAAATCAAACAAGAAATCCAAAATTACCTTGAAAACAAAAACATAACTTTTCAAAATTTATAGAATGCAGCAAAGACAGTTCTAAGACGGAAGTTCATAGGTGTACAGGCCTACCTCAAGAAATAAGAAAAATCCCAAATACACAACTCTATACCTAAAGGAACTAGAAAAATAACAAAATTCAAAGTAAACAGAAGAAAATAGTTAAGATCAGAGTAGAAACAAACAAAATAGAAATGTTTAAAAAAACAGAAAATATCAATAAAACTAAGAGCTGGTTCTTTGAAACATAAATATAATAAACAATTGTTTAGCCAAACTCATCAAGAAAAAAGCCCAAATAAAATCACAGCTGAAAGAGAAGTTACAACTGACACCACAGAAATACCAAGAATCATTAAAGAGTATTATGAACAAATATATGCCACATATTCAACAGTCTAAAATAGCCAGATACATTTCTACAAGTATATAACCTTCTAAGGCTAAATCAGGAAGTGGAAAATCTAGACAAACCAATTACTAGCCAATGGAATTAAAGCAGTAATCCAAAAACTTCCAACAAATAAAAGTGCAGGACTCAATAGCTTTACAGGTAAATTCTATCAAAAACTCAAAGAAAAGTTAAACCTTGCCTTTTAAACTGTTTCAAAATACTGAAAAGGAAGGAAAGCGTCCAAAGCATTTTATGAAGCTAACAATATTAAAACCAAATAAAAACACTACCAAAAAAATTATAGGCCAATATCCTTGAAGAACATAGATGCAAAAAATATCAACAAAATAATGGCAATCCAGATTTACCAATACATTAAAAGAATTATATACTATTAAACAAATGGAATTTATCTCAGGAATGCAAGGATGGTTCAACATCTGTAAATCAATTAATGCAACATATTGCATCAACAAAATAAAGGGTGAAAAATATAAAATCATCTCATACATGCAGAAAAAACATCTCACAAAATTAAACAGCTTTTTATAAATAAAAACTCTCAACAAAGTGGGTACTGAAAGAACATATCTAAACATAATAAAGGCCATACATAACAAACCCACATATGTATCATATTCAATGGTGAAAAACTGAAAGCCTTTCCTCTAAGATTAGGAACAAGACAAGGATGCCCACCATCACCATTTTTATTCAACATAGTACTGGAAGTCCTAGCCACAGCCATCAGACAAGACAAAGAAATGAAAGCTATTGAAATTGGAAGGAAGAAGTAAAACTCTCATTATTTGCAGATGACTTGACATATATAAAAATCCCTAAAGACTCCACCAAAAAGTTGGTAAAACTAATAAATGACCTCAGTAAAGATTTAAGATACAGAATCAATATACAGAAATCTGTTTTTTTCTTTATACCAATAACAAATAATCAGAAGAAATTAGTAAAACGATTCTACTCACATTGCATAAGAAAGTATAAAATACCTAGAAAAAATTTAACCAAAGAGGTGAAAGACCTAGGCTCTGAAAACGATAAAACACTTAAAAAAACTGAACAAGTTACAAATAAATTGGAGGAATGTATCTTGCTCCTGAACTGGAAGGATTAACATTGATAAAATGTCTTTATTGCCTAAAGTAACTTATAGATTCAATGTAATCCCAATTAAAATACCATTGGTATTCTTCTAAGAATTAGAACTAATCCTAAAAATTATATAAAGCCACAAAAGTCCCCAAATAGCCAAAGAAATCTTGAGAAAGAACAGAGTGGGAGATATCACACTCTGTGATATCAAACTACACTACAAAGCTATAATAATCAAAACAAAATAATACTGGCATAAATACAGATATATAGATCAATGAAAAATAAGAGAGAGCCCAAGAGAAATAAATCCTTGATTATATGGCAAATTAATCTACAATAAAAGAGGCAAGAATATAAAATAAAGATAGTCTCCTTAAACAAGCAGTGTTGGCTAGAAAGATTTATGCAAAAAAAAAAAAAAACCAAACTGAAATTGGACCACTTTCTTCCACCATATACCAAATGAACTCAAAATGAATTAAAGACTTTAATTCTCATTTGAGAAATGTTAGGCCTGAAACCCTGGAAGAAAAAATAGGCAGTAAAATTTCTGACATTGCTCTTAGCGATATTTTGGTGGGGGGAGGGGAGGGGGGACATGTCTCCTCAGGCAAAGGCAACAAAAGAAAAAAAAATGGGAGTACATGAAGCTAAAATGGTCAACAAAGTGAAAAAACAACATGCTGAATGGGAGATGATATCTACAAATGATACATCTGTTAAAGAGTTAATATCCAAATTATATAGAGAGCTCATACAACTTGATACCAAAAAAACAAATAATCAAATTAAAAACTGAGCAAAGAATTTGAAGACATTTCTTCCAAGAGAACATGTACATGGCCAGGAGACAAGGAAAGGTGTTCCACATCACTAATCATCAAGAAAATGCAAATTAAAATACCACAATGAGATACCACCTCACACCTGTCGGAATGGCTGCCATCAATAAATCAACAAACAAATACTGGAAAGTATGTAGTGAAAAGGAAACCCTCATACACTGTTGTTGGGATTGTAAACCAGTGCAGCCACTATGGAAAACAGTATGGAGATTCCTTAAAAATTTAGAAATAGAGCTACCACATGATTCAACAATTCTACTTTTGATATTTATCTGAAAACAGAAACATGAATTAAAAAAGATATATGCACCCCTATGTTGACTGTAACATTACTGGCAATAGCCAAGATTTGGAAGCAACCTAGATATCTATCAATAGATGAGTAAGTAGAGAAGACACACACACATACACACTCTGGAATATCATTTAAGAAACAGAAGAATGAAACCTTGCCATTTGTGACAATACAGGTATTATGCTAAGTGTAGTAAGTTTGACAGAAAAAGACAAGCACCATATGGTCTCACCTATATGTGGAATCTGAAAAAAAAAATGAATAAACAAAACAGAAACTGACCACAGATAGAGGGAATAAGTTAATGGGTGCCAAGGGGGGGATGATGGGGAATGGTAATAAAAATAAAATAAAAAGTAAAGACATTTTTACTAAACCCATTTAGCAACAGAAATACTAATGCTCTAGCTGGGATTGTTAAAGGCAAAATCATTATATGTCTACATACCTGATAATTACAATAATATATATTTTGTCTATACTATACTGTAAACAATGAGCCTTTGAAATAAGGAAAGAAACTATTTCACAGATTCCCAATCTTGTAAATTTTTTTAAGGTTTGTGTTTATTTTATTTATTTAGCATTTTTTAAACTGCTGTTCAAGTGCAGTTTTCTGCCTTTACCCCCCACTCCAGCCCTCCGCATCTCCCTTCCCTGTTTCCAACTCACCCCCTTGTAATTGTCCATATGTCCTTTACAATTGTTCCTGTAAACCCTTCACCCTTTTCCCCCATTATCCCCTCCCCTCTTCCCTCTGGTCACTGTCAGCCTGTACTCAAATTCCATGTCTTTGGCTATACTTTGCTCACTTGTTCATTTTGTTGATTAGGTTCCTATTAATGGTGAGATCATATGGTATTTGTCTTTCAGCACCTGGCTTATCTCACTTAGCATAATGCTCTCCAGGTTCCATCCATGCTGTAGCAAAGGGTAGGAATTCCTTCTTTATTTCTGCTGCGCAGAATTCCATTGTGTAAATGTACTATAGTTTTTTGATCCGTTCATTTATTGATGGCACTTCCAGCACTTGGCTATTGTAAATTGTGCTGCTATGAACATTGAGGTGTACAGGTTCTTTTGGATTGGTGTGTCAGGGTTCTTAGAATATAATCCTAGCAGTGGAATTGCTGGGTAAAAAGGAAGTTCCATTTTTAGTTTTCTGACCAATCTTGCAAATTTATCATCAGTATTAGTTAAGTTAAAATAGCTGTCCTACTACAATTGACTCTTAAAAACTAATTCCCTTTCAAAAATTAATCAGTTCAATGGAGTCACCATATTAAACTTTTACACTAAAAATCACTTTAAAAAATAATTGTCAGGCCCTGGCCAGGTAGCTCAGTTGGTTAAAGCATCATCCTAATGCACCAAGATTGTGGGTTCTATTCCCAGTCAGGGCACATACAAGAATCAAGCAATGAATGCATAAATTAGTGGAGAAACAAACTGATGTTTCTCTAGCTCTCTCAAAATCATTAAATACATTTTAAAAAATAAAATAATTTTTAGAATAAAAATAACATATCAGAGGACTTAGTTCCCAGCAGTATCATAAAAAAAAAATCCTGAAATCTCCAAGCACAAAACACCTAAAATTGGTCACATACAAAATATACCTTTACATAGACACAGACAGCAGTGCGGTGATTAGCAGAGGGAAATAGGCTGGAGGAGGTAGAAGAAAGTAAAAGGAAAAACTGGTGACGGAAGGAAACTTGACTTGGGCGGGGTTGGGAACATACAATACAACATACAAATGATGTACTATAAAATTGCACACATGAAACCTATATAATTTTATTAACCAGTGTCATCCCAATAAGTTCAATAAATATAAAATTATTTTTAAATATAATATACCTTTAAATAAACAACTCAAGTTTTCTAAGGATGTTCTGAATCTAGAACAAAATGGGAGTATTAATCCAGATAGACAAGTGAGCAATAAAACTTCTGACTGTTGCCTTGAACAGACAGTCTAGAAAGTTTTAGGTTAAATAGCCACCTGGACAAAGAAGAGAGAGAGACAGAGAGAGAGATAAGAGTCCTACACATAAGGCTGACCCAAAGAGGGCTACCATCTCAATGCAAAGACAAGCTAGGAGGGGAAGAAAAACAATAACTGAACTCCACAAAAAAATCAGTAAGAAAACCTGTCTATTAACTTAGGGTAGGTGAATACAAGGGCACAACAGTCTTCTTTGAAAATTCACATTCCCAGGCTGACCACATAACTTTGATTGCCACAAAGTGAGAAAAATCGTAAGCTGAGAATTACAACTTACAGTAAATGTAGGCTGGTAGGACCCCCAAATACCCTAGAGAAGTGCAAATCCTACAACCTAGGTTCCATCATAATTCTCACAAAATTTCAAAAAAATGCAAGCTCAAAACAAACTAACAAGAGTGAACAGACACAACACCAAGCCAAAACTGCAAAGGCTTAAGTTACTAGAATTACTGGAATGAGGAATATAAAATAAGCATTTTGATATGTGTTAATTAGGTAGGAAATGAAAATATAAAATATCAGCCTCTACAAAAAAGTGAGTAGGCAGATATTAAATGAAACTTTTAGAAATTAAAATATAACAGAATGATTAAAACTTCAATGAGGGGAATTCTGTTTCCAAGAGTATGGTGGCCTAGGTAACCCAACCAACCTTCTGATTGAAAAGACAAAAATGATAGATTTCTTTAAAAGAAATCTTAATCTTCCTAAATGCACTATGAGCCAAAAAATAGAAAGAAATATTCAAAAATAAAAACATACATGGAATCCAAACTCAGAAAGTTTCTAGGGGGAGCAATAAAGCTGACTTTCACTTTGAGTAGCACCAATTAGCTTGGTTTCCATGGAGTTATTGGGGCAAAGTAAGGAGAACAACAGGAAACTCGTAAATAAAGTTGGGATTCCAAAAGAGTAGCTATCATCAAGAGGCTGAATTAGAAATAAACCCACCCATAGCTAGATCGGAGTAGATAACAACAGAATTCTCCCCAGAAACACTGTAACCAAAAGCTAGCCTACTACAGTGTTCATATTATCTAGCTGGCTTGAACCCTCATATCAAGAATTCAGTTTAATGCGAGATTGGTAGTGTCTCTTGGCATCTAGAAGAAGCAAATGCAACTACTCTCTGAAGGAATCAATCTTTAATGAACCAAATCAAGAAATAAAGTCATGATGAAGTAAAAGCTCAGAATCAAATTTCTGAACTTCTAAAATTCACAAAATATGAGAAGAAATTCAAGAGAATACAGCACCATGAGAAACAGTATATAGAAACAAAATACGGCAGAATTCGACCTATAAAGGTCAATCGATAAATATAAAATAACTATGTTTAGTGGTAATACATAACTATAGAATAGAGACAATAAAATTGACCAAGCAGAATGGCCAATTTCCAGACACAGTTGTAATTAAGGAATTATCCAGATTGCAGCAGAGAGAGAAAAAGAGTTGGAAAATATGAATGAGAGGTTAATAGGCATGTATAAAGTGAAACTAGTTTTCCTTTCTTGCTCCCCAGCCATCCTGGCAGCAGCTCTTGGCTGTGGGCCATCTTGCACCTAAAGCAGGAAGTTGGTGGCCGCAAAAAGGACATAATGTCACTAGAGTCATTCAACTCTAGGTTCCAACTTGTTATGAAAAGTGGAAAGTATGTGCTGGGGCACACGCAGACTGTGAAGATGACCAGATGGGGCAAAGTGAAACCAGTCATCCTTGCCAACAACTGTCTGGCCTTGAGGAAATCTGAAATAAAGTTTTATGCCATTTTGGCCAAGACTGGTGTCCATCACTACAGAATAAGCGTGCTAGCTATGACTGATCCAGATGATTCTGATATCATTAGAAGCATGCCAGAATATCATTTTCACCAGAATGGACTGGTGAAAAGTAAATGATGCAAATTTTTTAATAAAACTGGCCAGAGCTTGGTTTAAAAAAAAAAAGGGGGTGGGGGGAATCTCACATATATCTTGTTAAATCATAGAAAAGACAAGAAAAATAGTGAGACAAAGGCAATTATTTTAAGAGATATTTAAGTAAATAATAAATATTGTTAGATATTAAATAAAACATTTAAGAGATAATGGCAGGGTGGTGGTCTTGTTCTCTGCCTTTCTCTCATGTCTGCTGACCTTGCCCCACTCTTGTCAGTCTCTGGCTTGATGTCTCCTTGAGACAAAGCACCATGCCTTCAATTAAGTTGCAGAGTTGTGATGGAGAGGTATTTGAAGTTGTTGTTGAAAGTGCCAAACAAATATGAGCCTCTCCAGACCATGTCTGAAGACTTGGGAATGGATGATGAATCAGGTGATGATAACCCAATTCCTCTAAAAATGTTAATGTAGCAATATTTTTAAAAGATCATTCTTGGTGCACCCACCACAAGGATGACCCTCCTCCTCCTGAGGATGGTAAGAACAAAGAAAAGTGAACAGATGATATCCCTGTATGGGACTGAGAATTTATGAAAGTTGACCAAAGGGACACTTTTTGAAATTATTCTGGCTGCAAACTATTTAGACATCAAAGGTTTGCTTGATGTTACATGCAAGACAGTTGCCAGTGTGATCAACAGGAAAACTCCTTAAGAGATTAGCAAAACCTTCGATATCAAAAATGACTGAAGAAGAGGAAGCCCTGGAACTCAAAGAGAAACAGTGGTGTGAAGTGAAATGCTGCACCTGACACTGTAAGGACTGTTCCAAATACTAGTTGCACTGCTCTGTTTATAACTGTTAACATGAGACTAACTAGTTGCTGCATTGTTTACAAACAGTAAACAATGCAGCAGCAAACCAACTGTATTTGCAGACTACTATTCTCATTGATTTGTAGTTTGGATACAGATTCCAAACCTATGATCAAAAGTTTCTTTTTTCTTTGTTCTGCATAAAACTGAACTGTGAGTTCTCTATAGAAAGTAGCATTTTGGGCTTTCCCTCTTTTTGTAAAGCAATTTCAATTTGCCAAATCTAAAAACAAATATAATGAACAAATTCCTGGAAAAATAAACTTATTCAACTGACTTAAGAGCTAGAAAACGTGAACAGTTCCATTAACTTTATATTTTCCCACAAACAAAATATTCCAACATCATTTGTCAAGTACCTTCCCTTTCCCATTTATCATATATCCAGTCAACACAAACCCTGAACTTGGCAACTCGAAACTGCCAAAACTGGACAAAGTGTTACCAGTTTGTTTCTTAGCTTAATGCTGTCTCATGCTTTGGTTTTACATGCTAATCAATGTTTAGAATTGCTTTGCCAGGAGCTCCCTGGCATGTGAAAGCAGTATGGCACAGAATAAAGAGCACTGACATGTGAACCAAGATCTGGAAATTTTAGTCCAGAATATACTACTTATTTGCTGTGAGATTTGAATAATCCCCTTCAGCTACAAAACTCAATGATGTTTACCTACAAAAGTTAAATAATTTTGCTAGTAAAAGCAAATGATCAGTTTTCATTTATTTATGAACATAAACAAATGTTTATTGGGTTTATTGTCCACAAAATTTCTATGTAATTGAGAATGTGCACTTAGGAATTTCTAGCTATCATTATGTGAAATAGCTTTCATTCTTTTCATTTCTCTCTCCTTCTTCATTTTATTCCCCAAATACCTACCTTAAGCAACTTTAACTTCAGAATGCATTTGAGGACAAAACTAAGCTTCTGAAAGGAGGATAAAGGCAATTAAAACATCACTTCTTATACTGAAAAACCACTTTCATTGATTGAAGAGTGAAGGATGAAGTAACTGTATTATACTTAATCAAATGATAGAAAAGTTTCAAACCACAAAGAGAGTAGCTAAGAAAATTATTCCGATAAGTATAAGAGGTAGTTACTAAAATAAAACTACCATAAACTAAAAAATAAAATAGAAAGTACTAAAGGATTACACATAATAAATTTTTAAAACTAAACATGAACTTTAAAAAACACTTTCAAGAAGAATAAATTTGAAATAGCTATAAGTCAGCACAGGAGCGGGTAGAAGTAGGTTCACAGTTGTTTGTATGAAAAAAGACATAAACAGTAAACCTATTTTTACCCATCCCTGCATATTCAATATTAAAGACAAAAACCTCTATTACAAATTAAAAATACTGAGAGGTATTTTACCTGACGAAATATCTCTGTGACAAAGTTTACATTACTTCTTTTGGAAGAAAAAACTCTGCGAACTATTTCAATGTCTGTCAGATGCTCTTCATCAATACTACAGAGACTAGATGAGCTAGGTTCTCGCTCTGTCAGAGTGCTTGTATTAGAATGAGACTGTTCTGGTTCTGTAGTTCTATCTGTTTTATCCGCATTATCATTTTTGTTTTCTTCTCTGGATACCAAACTAGCTGCTGCTCTCTAAAATAAAAATAAAAACAAAATGGGGAGAATATCATAATTTGTTATTTCTAATAATAAATACTGGCAGAATCCAAAGAATTCACTCTAAATAATTAAATGGCAATGCAAATAACTCAACATCTAAGTGATACAGTGATACTCATTAGTCATCTACCCATCCATAATTAGATTTGCTTTTCAGCATGTTTGCAGTATAAGGAGGTTACTAATTAAAGCTGGGTAAAAAATAATAATGCAGATGGAGTTAACTCAGAACTTCAATAATAAACAAACATCTTAATATTGAACTGTTTGTTCAATAAAGACTTAAATTTTAAAATCATCTTTATTTTACTTTAGACAAAAATTACACAAGTAAAAACTTCTCAAAAAAACAACATCAAAGAAATGGAAGAATATTTATAACAGAAGTAGAAATGAAGCCAAAACAATTTTTAGAGATCTCTATACTCTAGTAACTTAGTAGAATTTTCACCATGACTAAAGATGGAAAGTAAAAGTCCTAAGGTGATGATAAAGAAATTACTACCATGGTATGAGAAAAGCACTATTCAGTAAGTATGGTAAATTACTTTCTGGTAAGTTACTCAATTTTTTTATCTCAGTTTTGTTGTCTATATAAATAAGAAGGTTTAGTTAAATGATCTCAAATGTGCCTTCCCAATAAAAAATCTCTATGATTTTAGTCCATTAAGTTCTGAGACGACAGTTTCTACAAAAGTTTTGAGGAAAACACACCACATAGCTACATATAAATAGGAGGCTAAGACGAATGTAAGTCAGATTTTCTAAATGCTAATGAACTAATTAACACACATTATAACTTTACATAATTTTTTAAAGATTTAATAAGTTGCCCTGGCTGGTGTGGCTCAGAGGATTGAGTGCTGGTCTATGAACCAAAGGGTGGCCAGTTCCATTCCCAGTCAGGACACATGCCTGGGTTGTAGGCCAGGAGCCCAGTAGGGGGCGCGTGAGAGGCAACCACACAATGATCTCCCTCTCTTTCTCCCGCCTTTCTCCCCCTCCCTAAAAAAAAAATCTTAAAAAAAAATTTTTTAAAGATTTAACAAGTCATAAAAATATATATGGTGCAAGATTTTTAAAATTGCATGACAAAATCTGAAAAAAGGAAAATAAAATAGTAAAAAAATACTATAATATGTACAAGTTCAGGAAAAAATGCATATTAAGGAAAGAATTTAAAGTGAAAAAAATTTACTTAAAAATAATAGATTTTAAAATATTAGTCCCTCCATTGTATAGCTGTATAATTTTATACATTTCTGGACTGTGTCCTTGTTGGAAAAAAGGGAATAAGTTGGTGACAAGGCTTTAAATCAGCAATCTATTACTGCCTAAAAATCTAAAAAGAACAATGAAGGTCCTACAATCATTTGATTGCAAACTGTTTCCAACTGCAAAAATTTACTTGTAAAACCCAGGATATTTTTGTTCATACAACTCAGGTTATTTTTAGTACTATAAAATTAACAAACTATAAAAACTGAGAATCAGGTATGACTGAAATTATTTTCTATACCTTCCAAGTTTTATTTTTTTCTTAAGAAAGCTGTTGGTCCTATTATCAGGGAGACCTGAGTAGGGGACTCCCTCTGCTCAGTTTTTGTCTCCTCACAAGAAAAGAACAGGAGAGAGACAACACGTACATAGGAAATGAGATACCAAGTTTATTGATGAAGTACACTTGAGCACAAAGCTACAAGTGGGCATCCAGCTAGTCTGAGTGCATGGACTATTGGGATTTTAGGGGTTTTATGCTTACAGCCAGCTTCTAGGTTCCCCCTCCTAGAAGATGGTTCCCTAGAGGGAAACTTCTCCTCTCCTTTGCAGACCTTGGGATGAATACACAGTTTCAAAGGCTTTGTTTCCCATGTAGTGGAAACTATATACAGAGAATTTCAAGCTCCCCTCCTCCTGAGCCATCAAGGTTTTTCTTGTGACTTTCAAAACACTTGGCAATCTTACCAGACCAGGCTCAGGACTGCTGAGTTAATTGGTGGGGCATGTCATCCTCTCCTTCCCTGCCTTGGTTTACTATCTATCCTGCCTAAAAGTTCTCTAGTTATTGTTAAAATCTGGATTTACAAAATATTTTTATACAAAGCAAATATTACTATTATTTGATTTAAATGTACTCTAACCTAAGGCAAATAAGTTGACAAATCTCTTAAACCATCTCTAACTTTAGCAAGTTATGTGTATATTACCTGAATATTCTTTGGCAAGACTTCACCTTCCATCCCAGGAATATGAGGTCCTGTATGTGGCTTTGGCTCAAGCCAGAAAGAAACTAGCCAACGAATGACAATAACACGAGCCTTAATGAAAGGCTCCTTTGTACAATATATTATTTCATTGGTTTCAGCATCCTTCTTTATCATAACATAATGTGGCTTTGGTCTCATCTGTGGGATATCTATGCAAAATAAAAGGAAAAGTAAGTAAGAAAGGACCTATACTTAGAAAAATCTACATTTTAAACATTTTTTAAAAACTGCAATGATACCCTGGTTTTAGAAGTAGATTTAGTACAAAAATGACATTTTAAAATAATGTGCTAAATATTAGCATAGAATCTAGAAGAGTAAAACATATAGAAACAGGTCTTTTTGAAAAAATATCTTTAATAGGCTCAATGAATCCTGTCTGAGTAAAGAGAAGCTTCTGAAATTTAAAATTAAAAATTGTATTTAAAATTAATGAGAGCTCACTTCAAATAACCTAAGGTTGAGACACACATTTTGAAGTTATACAAAACATGAGACTTTTTCCTTGATTTTTAAAGCAAATAATGTTCCCAGTGGTAAAGGCTTGCTACTTTGACTAATCTAAGTCATTTCTACTAGCCCTAATAGTTTTGCCTATGCCTGTTAGTTGCCTAAACTTGGCAGAGCTTAAAATAGAAACATCTTTTGGTGAAAAAGGACATTTGCACATACAGACTACCAATGCCTTCTGTATATAGCAGAGGTCTGCTTCTAACCCAGGATTTGTCTGTGAGGCTCTAGGCTCAAGGTTACAACAAACTTCTTGGCACTGCCACTAAATACTGGACAAGCGATGACCAAAATATTAATAATGTAATTATTCACACAGAATTTGATTAAGACATACTAAACTGAACTCCTGGGGGAACCTTAAAAAGGAAATTTATAATACAGTGAGACCTGTCTCATTCAATAGGTGAGATCCAGAAAGTAAGCTTTTAAAAAATCTCTTCACTCTCAATGAAAATATCCTATTAATAAAAATTCCACTTTCAGTATTATCAACATCTCTAATCAATTAATACAAATATTAAATGTTATCGGTTTTCTGCAGGTAACAAGTATCATCTTTACACTGAGGTATGTTTTATTCTTATGTTTGATTTTTTTTTAGAAAATTTCCAAAGATTACCTACCAAGTACAGGATGATATAAACTGTTCTCCTTGCACATGTTTGGAAAAATATAAGGCAAGTAGTACTTCTTAAAATGCGAAAACAAAAATGAAAATCCCCTTTCTTGGTTTTCTTTGTTCTTCCATTCTAAACTTTTTACCTAAAATACACAATATAATTAGAATCATTCCAGAAGGAATAAACAATTATTAGTTATAGTAAATAAGTTTATAAAAGGTTACTTGAGCCATATACGGAACTGTTACACTGTGAAGATATATAGCAATATGCAAGTATGTACATATATTTAAAGAACAAATCTTAAAAACCAGTCTAATGACACACAAATACATTACATAGGTTATATTCCAAAAATCTTAGAAGTTAAAATGTGCTCTGGAAAACTGTCAAAGTTGATTCAAAACTCAGTTCTACTAATAACAAAGATACTAATGTACTTTTCCCTCTGCATCTTCTAAAATAATTCAGCCTAAAAGTTGCACAAAATATGCAACTTTTGTGCAACAAGAGGGGGCAGGGGAAGTGAAAGCAACAGCCATCTAGTGCAGGTAATCACAGCCTAACCACAAGAAGTAGGGCATCCATAACATGGGTATAGGCAGTAGTAGCCTAGAGTGGATTCAAGAGTCAGAGAGGTGAGGGCAGTGTCCATAAGGTGGGGGTGTGGGGGTGACAGCAGGAGGAAACAAAGCAGTAAAATATGGGGTGTGAGAATTCCAGTAGGGTGAGGAAGTTATCTAAGTATGAGGATGGTAAAGGAAAAAAGTGGGTGCCAATGAAATACCAATATATACTCACTTTAGAATGGCTAAAATTACAGGCTAACCTTTCCAACTTTTGGTGAGAATGTGAATCAACTTTCAGTCTCATACACTGCTGGTAAAATGTAAAAGGGTACAAACATTTGGAAAGCAGTGTGATAGTGTCTTAAAAAGTCAATACCCACCTACCCTTCAACTCAGCCATTCCACTACTGGGTATTTACGCCAGGAAAAGTTTGTGTCCACACAAAGACTTATTTACCAATATTCATAGCAGTTTTATTTGTAATAGCCAAAAATGAGAAACAACTCATACTACCATTAACAGATGATTGGATAACAAATTGTGGTATATCACTAAAATGGGAAGGTACTCAGCAATAAAAAGGATCAAACTATTAATACGTAGAACAATACGAATGATTTTCAAAATAATTATGCTGAAAAAAAGAGTGAGACCAAAAACAAACAAAAAACTCATGTACCATATAATTCTATTTATATGAAAAATGCAAATTATAGAGACAAAAATCAGATCAATGACTGCCTGGGGATGGGGTGGTGGGAAAGAATGGATTACAAAGGGATCCAAGAACTTTTACTGGTGATAGAGATGTCCATTATCTTGATTGTGGTGATAGTTTCATGGGTGTAATCATATTGTTTATTTCAAACACTGTAGTTTATTGTACCTTAACTATATCTCAATAAGCCAGTAAAGCAATTTTTAAAATCTACATGAAGTACAAAAGTGTTTTTTTTAAAAAAACTGGCAATAATGATAGCAAAAGCTATGCACTATAGAACATTCACTGTGTGTCATGCACTTTTTTATTCTAAGTACTTTGCACTAATTTTTTAAACATCAAACACCAAAATGGGATAGATATTATTTTTATCTCTATATTAAGTACAAAGAAGTAATCTACCAAAGGTCATACTACACAAGATCCAAACCCTGGCAAACTCATTCAAGGTCCAAATTAACTTCATAATGTTTGTTTCTGAGTGACAGAAAATTTTTGTGTTTGGAAAAGTTATAAGAAATGTTATGTGCTAAGAGTGTTTGCATCAGTCAGAACAAACTCCCTTCATATCTTAGAGATGAATAGGTTACTTTACAAAACACATGCACTTGGAAATTTAAAAAGTACAAACAGACAAATAAGTTTAAAGTGTTGCCCTGGCTGGTGTGGCTCACTGGATTGAGCACCAGCCTGCAAACCAAGGGGTCCCTGGTTCGATTCCTGGTCAGGGCACATGCCAGTGTTGCAGGGCCACATCCCCAGTGAGGGGCATGCGAGAGGCAACCACACAGTGATGTTTTTCTCCTTCTCTTTCTCCCTCCCTCCCCTTCTCTCTAAACATAAATAAATAAAATCTTTAAATTTTTTTTTTGCATTTTTAAAAAGATTTTATTTATTTATTTTTAGAGAGGGAAGAGAGGGAAAGAGAGAGAGAGAGAGAAAGAGAGAAACATCAATGTGTGGTTGCTGGGGGTCATAGCCTGCAACCCAGGCATGTGCCCTGACTGGGAATCGAACCTGCGACATTTTGGTTCGCAGCCTGTGCTCAATCCACTGAGCTATGCCAGCCAGGGCAAAATCTTTAAATTTTTTTAAAAAGTAAAATGTAAATTACATTTCTCTCCCATCTCTACCCCATCTTCAGCCACCTCTCTAGCTGCTGCCACTTGGCAGATTGATCCCTAAATCAAAGTTACCAGATATTCATTTACAGTACCACAGCTGCTAATTATAAATGAAAGAATTAGAAAGTACTAAACACAAATGACTCATATAAGGAGGTATGTATGAGTCTACTTTAGAATTTTCTCCTCCCAGCTTCCTTTCTAAGAGGTTCATAATGTCTCCAATAATTTTTATTTCAGAAAGGACATATTAACATATTTTTGAAAGTAAAAATTTGCCACTCTTCCATTAGGATAACAAGCAAATATCCACTATGGAAGAATAATGGTAAAAGAGGGGGGAATTACTCATAGAACAAAGTAAAGGAGGTGGTATCAAAGAAGATAACAGGTACCTGAATTACTATATATTTTAAAAGTGCTTCAAGAAAATAGCTTGTGAGATCTTCTTGTCCTTTATCTCCTGATTGAGGGGGGACAAGAGGAGTGATTTCCTCTATAGTGACTTGAGCTATCCAAGACAAAAGAAAAGTTTAGTACAATTACAAAACAAATTTAACAATGCAATATTATGACCCAAATAAAATTTAACTGCAAAATATGTATGTTTGCTATACTGCTTGAAAGTATTCTAATGATTGAACTTTGAAATAAATCTGAGCTCATCCTGACAGTCCATCACAACAATCATAAACTTTAACACTCAGCTGTTTTATGAACCCTTAATTAAGGGAATATGACACAGGACTATGTAGACAGCTATGTAGGAATTAAGAGTAAATAAAATCTCACTTGGGAAAGAACTCATGATATTTTAAAATTCACATTAAGAGTGTCTATTACATAAATTTTGTAATATATTCAAACATTTGAATAAGAATGTTTATTCATCTATAAAAAAAATCTGATTAGAGTAGGTAACAACCATGCTTACTTTAAGCTAGTCACTTTATTGAAAGGATGAAATACTATTTCCCTCTCAAAAAGAAAGTTGACATCTTAGTTCCTGGATTATAAAAGTGCACTTATAAAATAAGAAACTTTTATATATTTTTACTTCTCAGATATTAAAAAATATTAAAACAAATGCAAATTAAAAAATCAACCCACAGCTAGGTGAATTCTCTTAAATATTTCTTAAGCAGCACAATCAGTACCTGGTTTGGCATAGGCAGGTCTCTAAATTTATTTCTCAGTAAGTATCAGCCAAGTAATTAAGCTTACAGAAATGGACAGAAATTGTTTTTTATAATCCTCTTTGCACAAAGTAAAAGGCACTTGTGCTTTAATGCATATCCAAATTAACTCAAGGATATAAGATGATACATGAGATTTAGAAATTGGAGATAAATGTAAACAGCCTATATTAACTATGTATTTCTGATGCTTTGACATCAGGGGCCTTGAGGGCCCTGGACAGAATGCCCTTTCCAGAACTATCTAATTCCTAGAGATAGTAAAAATAGGCCTGAGAGTGTGCCTTTTATATACAAACCAGCCAACCCAGAGTCCACACCTCTACTGCCTCCTCTATTGGACTCACTCAGGGCTACCATTCCCCCTACCAAATCACTGTAGGGCCAAGTACCAGACAACTAGGGACAACCCCTCATGCCCCAGAGCCTGAAGTTTTCCAAACTAGCCAATTCTAGCTCTGCTCACCCTGTAACTGAACATTCCTCCCTGCAGAAATCACAATAAGGGCTCTTCCCCATGACCCTCACCCCACATCCCCCATCCCACCTGACTGACCCTGGTACTTCCCACTGTGGCCAGCCTCTCTGGCGTGGCATGCCCTCTCCTCTTGGGATATCTGAATAACACATATTTTTTTAATGGCAATCATCTCCTGGTCTGTTGAAGTCATCATACCTGATGAATGAAACCTATGTTTTAAAATATGGCCTCAGCTTACCCAGTTAATAGATATTTGTTTAAAATATATTAACAAATTACATAAGAAATTTTAAAATATTTAAAAATATACTAATAAACTGCACAGGAAATTTAAAAACACTAATGTATAAGATGTCATGAATCTTACTTTCTTGAAGGTTAAGCGGAGGATTGATGAGATTATCTAGAGTTCGAGGTCCATATTCAGACTGTGGTGCTGCAAACCCAGGGATTAAGCAGGAAAACATCCAAAGCTGCTCTCTGCTGCAGTTATTCTGAAGAGCTTGCAACCATAATAAGAAAAGGCGAACACCTTCCCGTCTGATCTAAAATAAAATAAAATGAAAAACAGTATTTTTACTTATGTGAATACTTTCTTCTTTTTAAGGCCAAAATTCTCTAGAAGATGATTACAGAATGCCAGATACAGATGATTACAGAATGATTACTTATGACTTTGCAAGAGAGAATGGAGGGAGAAGGAGAAAGGAAGGGGGGGTAGGATATTACACCCACAGTATCTTTATATTTAAATTCATGGATTTTGAACAAATAAAAACTGAATTTGGCTTGTAACTACTTAAAGCCATTAGGTAATTTTTACTTTACAATTTCCAACTGAAAAAAATGGGAAAATCATTTCCTTCTTATTTACTTCCCTCCTTTATATAAACCACCAGTCTAATCCAAGAAGCAAGAAGAGAGAGGACAATGAGTCTTCTTTGCTGTAATAAGTTTAGTAAAAGGAGGAATGAGTATGGGGAGCCTCATGAGCTAACTCAGTGTTCTTGTCTTTAAAAAGCTTTTCACTGTCTGAAATTATCTCATTTAGTTATCATTTCTGCTAAGCTGCAAAGCAAGAATTTTGGCCTATTTATTGACTGTTTCTAAGCACCCACAACAATGCCCCAAACACAAAAGACAATACATATTTCAATGAATGAATAAATTCTCTCCTAGGAAGAAAACTGGAAAAAGATGTTTTGTTTTGTTTTAATTCAACCTCAGATAAGCAAAACATAAAGTTTTTTGCTAATCTAACCTCAGTGAACTTTGGAAATCATCCTACTACAGCTCTGATAATGGCCACTATCAAAGCTATTTAACTGCTTCTATCACATGGTTTGCTTAGAAAACAGGCTAAATATGTTGTAGGAAGGCTTATTCCTTTGTACTGCTACACCCAAACCTTGATGCCAAAAGTACCTACAATGTAACTTTTATCTAACCTACAGCAAGATGCTTTGGACTGGGTAGCTTCTCTTACCATAGTACAATAAGATAATGACAAAGAAAAAAAAATTATATAGATCTCTTACCTCCTTCCTTTATACTAGCTGTGATAAAATGAATAGTAATTCGTGACTAATTTTTGTCTTTAGGAGACCACAGAGTAAAGTATTTCTGGTGAACGAGTTAATGCAGTGGCAAAACTACAATAATTTTCAATAGCCTGGTTAACCTAGTATGTATTTTCATACATATGGGGTATGTTGCTATATTTTAAATGAATTCAGTTCAATTAAGTAGACTAAAAACAATTCAAAATTCTTTAGGAAAAAGTTGATGTAGAAGATGACTATATGTGCCGAGTGGTGTGGCTCAGTGGGTTAGGCATCATCCCGCAAACTGAAAGGTCGCTGGTATGATTGTAGGTCAGGTCACACGCCTGGGTTGGGGGCCAGGTTCCAGGTTGGGGGCTGGGTTCCAGGTTGGGGGTGTGTGAGAAGCAATGAATTGATATTTCTCTCCCACATCTGTATTTCTCCCTCTCTTTCACCCTCCATTCCCTTCACTCTAAAAATAAATAACATCTTATAAAAAGAAAAAAGACTGTATGCTTTATTTATTTTTTTAAAAAGTTATAGAAAAGGCCCTGGCTGGCATAGCTCAGTGGATTGAGTGCTGGCTGCGAACCAAAGAATCGCAGGAAGGGCACATGCCTGGGTTGCAGGCCACAGCCCCCAACAACCACACATTAATGTTTCTCCCTCCCTCTCTCTCTCTCTCTCTCTCTCTCTCTCTCTCTCTCTCTCTCTCTCTCTCTCTCCCTCTCTCTCTCCCTCCCTCCCTTCCCTCTCTAAAAATAAATAAATAAAATCTTTTTAAAAAGTTATAGAAAAGAAATACCATAATATACCTTCAAGGAGTTTCCTGTGTGAAGTAGTTTCTTTAAAATCAGACCTAAAGAGAAAACATTAAATATTCACATCTTGTATTTTTCTAAATGTCAGCATTCTCAGTCAGACTTGAAAACGCTTTAAAACAAGTCCTTGGCAACCTCCAAATTATTGTCGGTGACTGTTATCCCTCCGGCCATAATCTTGGGACCAGACGAGTATAAAAAGTCACCCATTCAACACATGGTTTACTGCAATTAAACATGATGTAGTCTATTGAAACAAACTCTAAACCCAAAAATTGCATTCAATATAACAATCTTCATACACCTTTTATTTAGTCTGAGAATATAATGAAATATTTCTCCATCACTAACACAAATTAAAAACCACTATAGAAAACTTCCATTTAGTGAAGCATACAAGCATCTATAACTCTAATATTTTCTAAAAAATATTTCTATTGTATTGAGTTTTCAAAATATTCAAAACCATCAAAATATACAAAACCATTATTTTTTAAAAATTATATGTTTCTAATCTACAATAAAATACTGAAATAACATCAACAAACATCCAGAGGTCTACCATTTGTCTAGACGAATCTAAACATAGTCCTTATAATTTCAAAAATTATAATTTCAAAAATTTCATTTATTCACATTATCTATAATGCTTTACCTAACAGTACAAGCACCACTGAAGCCTCCTGTGAACCCATCCTGAATCATTTTCCAGAGGAAACCATTACCCAGATTTTGGCATTATCTCTAAAAATATTTTATATTACTACTTATTTATAAATCCATGAAATATATAGAATTGTTTTATATGTTTAAATATTTATACCAGTAACAAGAATTTATTCCATAGCTATTTGTTCTAATCCTCTATTTTTTATTCTTTCTAGCAGAGTTTATATACAAATGATCAAGCCTGTGACTTTATTTGGTTAAGTTTCATATGTCATAGAAAAATAAGGTTTAATGTTTTAACAAACTGTTGATTTATTTGTAATTCCCTTCCTTATGTTTGAGCAAACTCAATTTCTTAAAGCAATACTATCTGAAGCCCAGCCATGAGCTCTCCCAAAAGTTTATATATGCTAACGGCCATGTGGTGTCATGTACTGGAACCTGGAATAGAAAAAGAACACAGAAAAAGAACACAAGTGGAAAACTAATCAAATCTGAGTTAAGTTTGAGGTTTAAGAAATAGTAAAAACAAAACAAAATCTTGTATGTATGGTGTCATACAAAACATGTCATTCTATGCATTGTTTTTCCTTTTACATCTAGCATTAGCTTCTGATACTTATATTGATGTATGTAGCTGTAATTATTTCATTTTAACTTCTCTATTACTCTATCCCATTGTAAGAATATACCATTCATCTTCTTAATGTTAGGACATTTGGTTTGTTTTCAAAATTTTGCTTTTCCAAAGATTATAGTAAATGTTCTTGTTCATGATTCCCTGTATGCATGAGTTTCCCCAGGATATATAAATGGAAACAAGATTAATCACAACTTTAATAAATATTGAAAAATTCCCTCTAAAGTAGTTAAGGAGATTAGCAGTACTGCTAGCAGCATATGAGAGTACTACAGTAACACATCATTGGCAACACAAAAAAATGGTCAATGAGTGTTAAGTGTTAAATATCTTAATGTTTTCACTTGATGTCTCCTAGTGACATTCAGCATCTTTTCATTTGGCCACTCAAGTTTCTGTGGATGGCCTGTCATATCTTTGATTTTTCAGCTGGGTTATTTTGTTTAACACAAGAGTTCCTTATATGTACTGACCACTAATTCTATGTCAGTTCTACAAATTGGAAATACATTCTTACAAGTAACTCAACTATGTTTTTACTAACTGGGATAGGTGGTATCTTCTAATATACAAAAGTTTTAAATTTCAGTACAGTCAATTTAACATGTTTTTCTTTTTACACATACTTACTGTGTCTAAATAAATACCATCCTACCTTGAAGCTATAAAGATAAACCAGCCCTGGCTAGTGTAGCTCAGTGGATTCTGCGCAGGCTGTGAACCAAAGGGTCTCCAGTTTGATTCTTGGTAGGGGCACATGCCTGGGCTGTGGGTTCTTTCCCTGGTTGGGGGCCTCCAAAAGGCAACCAATCTATGTCTCTCTCCCCCTGTTTCTCCCACCCTTCCCCTCTCTCTAAAAATAAATAAAATCTTTACAAAAATAATATCATTGCCATATATTAATGTAATATTTTAAATGATTACAGAATACACATTCTCAAGCACAATAAAACATTCTCCAGGTGAGACTATATTCTGAGCCACAAAATATCTCAAAAACTTGAAAAAGATCAATGTTATATAAAGTGTATTTTCTAACCACAAAAAAAATTAAATTAGAAATCACACAGAAAAAAAATCTGTGCTAGCATCAACTATTTGAAAAGCTGAAAAAGAAAATCACTCATAAGCATATGGGTCGAAGAAAACAAAAGGGATATTAGTATTTTCAACTGAATGAAAATCGAGTCACTGATTTACTTTCCTTTATACAGAAGACAAAAAAGACACAAGAGTTTTTTTATTCTTCTCAGTAACAAAGAAAAATAATCACTTATGTATATTCTCAGGTTAGATATTGGAACATTATTAATCATGACAACTAGACAGCCTAACAGTCTATGGAGATTTAAGTCTACATTTCTCAGAAGGCACAGTAAACTTCTGAAGTTCAGATATCTCAAAAGGTTGCTTCACAGACAACCTTTGAGAGCATTTTTATGATTATGAAATATGAGACAGGGTTTCACTTCTATTGATCACCTTATCGGCAATTCAAGCCTTCTTCGGTAAAATGCCTACTCAAATATTTTCCCTATTTTTAAAAATGGACTTTCATTATTGCGTTGTAAGAATTCTTAATTTATTATGGGTGCTTCATTTTCAGACTCAAACTTGACCTAAGAAGTTTATTCTAAAAGGCCTTACTATTTTGGATTTTTAGCCTCTGTATCAATCAATACCCCCTCTGTATGTCCAGAGCTCTTTTTTCTCTTTTAAAGTATTTTTTATTGATTATGCTATTAGTTTTCCCAATTTTCCCCCTTTATCCCCCATCCACCCTGCCCCCCAACCCTCCAGCATTCCCCTCCCCCCTTAGTTCATGTCCATGGGTTGTACATATAAGTTCTTTGAGTCCTCTGTTTCCTATACCATTTTTATCTTTCCCCATCTATTTTATACCCACTAATTATGCTTCTTCTTCCCTTCCCCCTCCCCACTGAACTCCCTCTGTGTGATGTCCATTTCTCTGATTCTGTTCCTGTTCTGGTTATTTGCTTAGTTTTTGTTTTCCTTTTAGGTTCATTTGTTAATAATTGTGAGTTTGTTGTCATTTTACTGTTCATATTTTTGGTCTTTTATTTTCCTTAGATAAGTCCCTTTAATGTTTCATATAATAAGGGCTTGGTGATGATTAACTCCTTTAACTTGACCTTATCTGGGAAGTACTTTATCTGCCCTTCCATTCTAAATGAAAGCTTTGCTGCATAGAGTAAGCTTGGATGTAGGTCCTTGCCTTTCATGACTTCAAATACTTTCCAGCCCCTTCTTGCCTGTAAGGTTTCTTTTGAGGTATCAGCTGATAGCCTTATGGGAACTTTTTTGTAGGTAACTGTCTCCCTTTGTCTTGCTGCTTTTAGGATTTTCTCTTTGTTTTTAATCTTGGGTAACTTCATGATGATGTGCCTTGGATCTGCTCCTCTTTGGGTCCAACTTCTTTGGGACTCTCTGAGCTTCCTGGACTTCCTGGAAGTCTAGTTCCTTTGGCAGATTGGGGAAGTTTTCCTTCATTATTTGTTCAAATAAGTTTTCAATTTCTTGCTGTGGTTCTCCTTCTGGTACCCCTATAATTCAGATGCTGGAACATTTTAGGTTGTCCCAGAGAGTCCTCAGCCTCTCTTCATTTTTTTGGATTCCTGTTTCTTCATTCTGATCCAGTTGGATGTTTATTTCTTCCTTTTGTTCCAAATCATTGCTTTGAATCCTGGTTTCCGTCTTGTCACTGTTGGTTCCCTGAATATTTTGCTTTATTTCATTCTGGGTATCTTTCATTTGTTCTTTGATTTTTCAACCAAGCTCAATCAGTTCTGTGGGCATTTTGATTAGCAGGGCTTTAAATTCTCCATCAGATAGGTTGGCAATCTCCTCATTGCTTAGTTCTGAGGTTCTGCCGTATTCTTTCATTTGGGCCATACTTCTTTGTCTTGGCATACCTGATTAAGTTATAAGGTTCTTTTTTTTTCTTCTGGAACTCTTAATCAGTATGACTTACAGTTTCAAAGTCTCAGAGATGCCATTTGCTGTAACTGGTTAAGAAATGTAGGACCTAAATACATCCATGACTTGGTTTTTATTTTTTAATTTTAATTGTTGTTCAAGTAGTTTTCTGCCTTTTACCCTCATCCCAGCCCACCCCCGCAGCCCTCCCCACCTCCCTCCCATTTCCACCCCCGCCTTGTTTTTGTTCATGTGTCCTTTATACTTGTTCCTGTAAACCCTTCTCCTTTTCCCCTGAAATTCCCTCCCCTCTGGTCACAGTATGACTTGTTTTTAAGAGAAACAAATACAATTTTTACAAACAAACATAAAGGTTATAGACATTCTACTTCAACAGATCTGGTGGTTGTCCATATATTCTCCAGAAGAGAAGGGTGATGAGAATCACTAGTAGTCAGTCCTGACATTGAGACAGTGAACCAAAGCCAGCAATTGCTTACTTGCAGATTCCTCTATAACATGAAGAGGATTATCTTATTATTATACCTTCAGAGCACTGGGGTGACACTGCAATTGTTACAGAACCAGACTTGAAATCAGAAAGTATCTTGGTTTAGTGCCTGGTAACAGAAAGTCTGTGAACTCCTGACTGTTTGGTCTCTGACAATAACCCACAGCAGGTTTTTCTCCCCTACTTTTTCTCGTCACCTTCGTCTCATAAGCTGGGAAGCTTTATTTTGACTCTTCAAGCAGTAAGCTTAACTCCAATTCTCCCCCACTTTTTGTGGACAAACTATACTGCTTCCTTTTGAACCTGGAGCCCATTGCTTCTGCTCTATTTGGCACTTTGCATTACTTTTCCATTCGTGATTCACAAAGACATTTATTTTGAAGCTGAGTCTGCTTTTATGTTTTTGGTTTTATCATACTACCATCATTGCTAATGTATGCAAAGTATAAGAACAGATAGAACAAAGAAATTTAATATGCCATTGTGATAGGAAATCCTTCATCTATGTTTTTATTTTATATTCCCAGTATTTAACATTTATTTCAAATGTTAAATACACACTTAAATTACTTACCAATACTATGAAACTGCCATCGCTGATGAATCCTTTCTGGAAGAAGTTGTAAAATTTTCTAAAAATCAATATAAATAAAACAACAATTAAAAAAGGAAGGAAAAGCAAGGAATGAATCCACATTCTGTGAAATGTGAAAAATTAAAGAGCTTACACTAAGGCTTTAAGAGTTTCTTATGTAAAAGACAGCATTACAATACAAATACAAATTAGTCTTTCAGCTAATATGAGTACTGGCACTATTTCTGCACTGGCATATGTAACTTGAAAACCCCCCAAACAAGGTACACTAACAAAGACTTGAAACAGTAAATTAATGAAATTTATATTTTGCAATGATGTGGAAAATATATTTCAAAATGCTTATTTGCTATTCTTAGAATTTCTGCATTGTGGATATCACTGATAAGTTTTTAATTCTTTCAGATTTATATTCTTTAAGATTTGTCACATTTTCTCTTTTTGTGTTCTTTCTCCTGTTTTGATAAATCATGAGGAAATATTTTGATTTCACCAAAATCTCATGAAATATTTGTACTACTGAGTTAATTCATGTGAACCCAAAGGAATCCATGTTATAATGACTATAGGTTTGAGAACAAAATTTTAAAATTCAGGAGATCTATACAGTTAATATATATATAGGTTTTGATTAACTGGAAACACACATTTTTTACATATAATACTTTCAGAAATTTGCCTTTAATAATTTCTTTTACATATTGCATATGTGTGGATTATTCTGGATTCACAGCTGCTATATGTACAATGCTGCTGAACTAAGCTCTCAGTACTCTGCTTACTGTATGACATTTGTGTGCGTGTGTAGTGTTACTGCAGCTCTTACTACTACTATTATTTAAAACTAGACACTTTATATAATGGTATCTTAATAATCCTCGCAACTATCCTAAAATAATTTATTAACTTTATTTGACAAATAAGAAAATGAGTAAAAGTACTGTGTTTAGGTTAGAAAGTAGGATAGCAGCCCTGGCTGAATAGCTCAGTTGGTTAGAGTGTCCTCCCAACATGACAAGGTTGTGGGTTCCATCCTTGGTCAGGGCACATACAAGAATCAACTAATGAATGCATAAATAAGCAGAACATATTGAGCTCTCTCTCTCTCTCTCTGCTTTCCTCTCTAAAAATAAACACATACATGAAAATTCTTTTTAAAACTACAAAAATCTTTCAAAAATAAAAAAGGAAGCAGAAGAACAGATTCCAACCTCAATATGCCAATTTCTAATACTTGTACTTTTATACTCTTCCGCTCAAAGGACAGTATGCGTGTTTTATGCCTCTCTATCTTCCCTTTGATATGATCTTCTTTAGTCCTTCTCAAACAAGAGATGAAGAAATCACAAAGTTCTTCACAGATAAATGCTGGTCCCACATGAGATGAACTTCTTTACCTTTGCCCTCTTAATATTTCTTCCATAGCTGGCCAACAATTGTATAATTATATTTATTTTGGTGTAGAAAAATAAAAGTACAGAAAGTTGAAAAGACAAGTTTGTGACTATTCAAAAGCATTCCTAAATTATGACATGAAATTATTATTTAGATTTAACCCCTTATAAAATGTAAATAAACATGTCTATGTTTTTATGTGGTTAACATAAAAATGAGTGTAATTGTGTGTACTCTTAACTGCAAACAGAATATAAATATTATATATCTATTACTAATATTCTTATGCCATATTATTAATATTACATAATGAAGCTTTTTATTCCAGAAAGAACAAATCACTTTGCTTATAATTTCTTCATTTAAAAAAAAATCACCACTAGTCTCTAAAGGTATATATTTATTGTTCTTGTTATAGGTAGAAAACATCACCAAATATTTTTTCTAAAAGATGAAAACCCTGTATCTAATGTGAAATTTAGTGATTCATTAAAGACAAACATTACTGTTAAAAGAATAACTAATAATGAGCATATATTACCTATAGAAAAATAAATATTAATAGAAAGAATGCCCCGATTAACTTATCAATCATTTCAGTTTCCTGAATTCAGCAAGCATGAATGTCTGAAGGAAGACTTTCCAGCAATTATTATCTCACTTTCTCTGTGGCTACTTTTAATCTTTCTCAAAACATTTGTGTTTTACTATTTGCCTTATAAATAACTCATGCAAACAGTGGGGGAGGTAAATATAAGCAAATTCCTCAGGGTTAATGACTAATGACAATAAATGCAGAACCGATACCCAGAGCAGTTACTTCTATCTGAAACTCTAAAAAAAAAAAAAAAAAGCTATCTTTTTTTTAGCTGTGACTACATCATAGCTAAATCAACAGTTAAGAGAGGTATCAATCAGACTGCTCCAATCCTAAACTGCATCAAAATACAAAACAGTAAATTTTATTTAATTCACAGCACAAAGAACAACTAAATCTTTAGGAAGTAACTTCCAAATTCCTTACTATGCCTTCAAAATCACAAGGTCTAATCCTGGCTTTCTCCACATCTCTAAATTCTTGATAAACAGCAGAAAACTATTAACACTGTTTAATTTAAAGACAGGACAGAGAGCAAGGAGTTATTTTAAAAGCAGGGGGATAGAGAACAGATGGGGGCTTACCCTAGTTTTTATTATTGTGGTAGAAATAAAACACAAATTTTAGCAAAGTATCAAATGTTGCTGTTTCCTTCTGTTTATTTAGCAATAAAGACTTATTGCACAACCATCCAAAGTGATGCAGAACAACAATTTATAAAATATTCAACACTATTTTATACATGTTTGCAATGAAAAGTAGTTAAAACAGAAACCATAAATTCCTTAGGTATATAACAGTTCCATGAAATTATCCTCTCAAGTGTTTTGGAATTTAAAAAAAAAAGTTCTCCATTTGTATAAACCTCCCTCAAATTAAAATTTTAATTTTTGTAAACGTATTAAATACAGTACCAATTTTCTGGTGTCAAATGCAGAAAAACATAATTGTGTTTATATGTGAAAATAATATGCGTACCTCAAAAAAAATTAAGAATTAAATCAGGTATATTTTCAGGTTAAAAAGAAAAAACCCTGATTCAGTGATTTAGTTTTTGAAAAGCACAGCAGATTCACAGTGCTTTATTATATATTTTATAATTCAATATATTCTTTTGTATGATCCAAGAACTATTTTTGGAAAAAATAAAGTTAGACTAGCAGGTACTTACCTCAAAAATAAAAAGTATAGCATCCAATTCTTCCCTTTGAGACTTGTGACCTAAAACATTTTTACAGAAAAATATTTTAAACATAACCTTTTTATCTTCATTGTTAACAACCACTTTAACAGCCTAAAATAAAATACTTCTACCACTAAAGCTTTTTCTCAGGGATTTTTAATAAAATATTTAAAGTATTCTGTTCAATGTGAACACAGTATCAGAGTATCTCTTCTACTCTTTCTCAACAATTAAATTTATACATATTTATGTCTAAAAACAAATCATAGTATATCGTAGAAAACTTTTAAATGAACTCTGAAAATGACTGCTGAAACCTGATATATGCTCCTAGGGGAGCGCAAAGGAGAGGAAACGTGTAAACCTGACCAGGAACAAGGCAAATTTCCTAAGCCTACTCAAAGTAGTAAGAATAGTACTATTAACCCATAGTTGTGAGGGGGTATTAAGAGCTATGTGACTGAAAAAGGACTCACGGACATGGACATCAGTGTGGGGATTGCCGCAGGGCAGGGAGTATGAGGGGACTAAATGGTAATGGGAAAAAAATACAATCAAGGTTACATTTTTTTTAAAAAGCTACCTGACTAAAAAAAGGAAGCAATACTGAAATTCCAATGTCCAAGAGTCTATTTTTAAATGAACATATATGACAATTATTTGAAATATCAACATAAACCAGAATTGATTTTTAATGTCTTACCTTTCTGTTTAAGACTAGCTTCAATAGTCACAAAATTCTCAAAGAACACATAATATATATGTGAAAAATGTTGGTCAAAAAATTGTTTAAGATCAACAGACTCTGCATTCTCTGAAAAATAAATGAAAACAGTTATAATGATTACTATTTACACATATGTTAAATTATGTTGAACAAATATGATAGTGACAAGTTTCCTTCAAAAAAGTCAAAGAACTGCTCCTAAAATTCTGCTATCAAAATATTAGAGGTATGTATTTATTATCTACACCCTTGTTCTCAGTTTTAGTTTTTAAAGATTTTAGCTTTAATTTTAAGAACTGATCAACTCATCATAACCTTTGTTTCCTAAAAAGAAAAAAGCCTCCGAGACATTCGAAATCATTAACCAAACCAAAAAAAGAAGTTCAATTTTCAATTCACAGATATGCCTCTAATTTCTTCCTAAGACAGTTTAAAATTAGTATTTCCATTGAATAATAATATATTATGTCTAAAATACATGTATTCACAGTAAGTAGGTACCTAACAACAGGCTTTCTAAATAAGTACTTTAAGTATTACAAAGCTTAAATATAGATGATATTGCTCTAAAAGAACTGTCAGTATAATATAGGGCACGCAAAACTAAACATACAGGGCTGGGCAAAAGTAGGCTTCCAGTTATATGTGGAACAGTTAATATTCTTCTTGTAATATTATTTATTAATTATTGTATTATTTGTATTTCAACTGTAAACCAACTTTCCCCACACCTATATAATTGTTAGCAAGGTAGACAGTTAGGTTCTGAAAGTGAAGTGACAAAGTATAATGGCAATTTAGAAACACAAAAATTATTTTCAAAGCTCAATAAGGTATGAAAGTGGAGAAAGAAGAAACGCCTGAGGACAGACATATTACTTGAAAAGACCTTCAAGGAGAGGAAGGACTTTGGACATGAACTGATGAGGCTGAACAGGAAGGGCATTCTACACATAAAGAAACAGAATGAAGAACATGTGAATCATAATTGGATCCAGCAAAATGATTCATTTGGTTAGAGCTTAGAGCATTTTAATAAAAATAAAACAGAAAAAGTATCTTGAGATATGCTATGAAATGTTCTCAATGCAAACTAAGAAGACTGAATTTATTACTTAAAGCAAGACATCTGTAGGTGTATAATATGTATTCATGCATTTCATTGTTTGGCTTATTTTCTGGGGAAGTAAGGTTAAAGAAAAAAGGGGAAACAGCAAACTTTCTTTTTAGCCTTTCTGCTGCAGGCCTCAGTGGCTGCTGTCAAAATGGGCAAATTTATGAAACCTGAGAAGGAGGTACTGGTCCTGGCCAGATGCTACTCTGAAAGCAAAGCGGTCATCCTGACGGACACTGAAGATGGCACTTCAGACCATCCCTATATCCATGCTGTGGTGGCTGGAAGTGACCACTATCCCTGCAAAATGACAGCTGCCATTGGCCAGAAGAAAACTGCCAAGAGGTCAAAGATCAAGTCTTTTGTGAAAGTTTCTAACTATAATCACCTCATGCCCACAAGGAACTGTATGGATATCCCTTTGAACAAAACAGTCGTCAACTAGGAGGTCTTCAGAGGCCCTGCTCTAAAACTCAAGGCCCAGTGGGAGGCCAAGATCAAGTTCAAAGAGAGGTACAAGACTGGCAAGAACAAATGGTTCATCAAAAGCTGCAGTTTTAGATCGTTTTGGTTTCACTCGTTAAAAATAAAAAAAATTAAAAAATAAAAAACCCCACCTTTTTACTTTATGCATTTCCAACTATTCAAGTTTGTTTATGAATAAAGCACACAATTTCTTTTATAATAAAAAATAAATTGGAAGCCTGGCTAGTGTGGTTCAGTGGATTGAGTGCCAACCTATGAACCGAAGGGTCACCAGTTCGATTCCCAGTCAGGGAATGCGTATGCCTGGTTAGCAGGCCAGGTCCTCAGCTGGGGGCACAAAAAAGGTAACCACGCATTGATGTTTCTCTCCCTTTCTTTCTCTCTCCCTTCCCCTCTCTCTAAACAAAATAAAATCTTTAAAAAAATAAATTAGAAAAAGCCAACTGGGAAAAAATAAAAAAATTTTTTTTACCTGGGAGTGAGACAGAGAATAAACTATTATTTGTTCATAAACTCAAGTTAAGGGTAAACATCAATTAATTTCTTGGACCGCTCTAACACTCAATGGAAGATTTCAGAATAAAGTTAAATAGTAACAATATAGAAACAGCACTTTAAACTCTCCGATGTGAATTATCTTTCCTATGATATTCATAATAATTCCTTAGTGATGTCTCATCTATGGAATTTTCCAAGATTGTTTTCCATTTGCTCTACTCTCTCAAAGGAAAAGATAGATGCCTTTTATCTCTTCTCTATTCTCTTAGATTCTCTATATTTCTCTCTTATGGAAATAACTATATTTCAAGAGTTCTCTTATCTTTTTTTCTAGGACTAGTATATAACTTCCTTTTTTAAAGTGTATTTTACTGATTATGTTATTACAGTTGTGCCATTGTTTTCCTCCCTTTTATTCCCCTTCACCCAATATAACCATTCCCCCTCTAGCATTCCTCCCAGGCATGTGCCCTGACTGGGAATCGAACCAGCAACCCTTTGGGTTGCAGGTCAGCACTCCATCCACTGAGCCACACTGGCCAGGGCCTATTGTTAGTTCTTAAAAGTTCTCACCACATGAAATAAACTTTGCAATTATGAATATGATGACATGTCAGCTAGATTTACCATGGTGATCATTTTGCAATATATAAAGCATTGAACTATTATGTTGTACACCTGAAACTAATACTAGGTTATTTTTCAATTACACCTCAATTTTTAAAAAAGAATAAAGCTGGAGAACACATGCTTTCCAATTTCTAAACCTACTACAAAGTTAGTTATAACACAGAGTGGCGCTGGAATAAGGATGGACACATAAATGAACTGAATAATTGGAGCCCAGAAATAAAATCTTACATTGATGGTCAAATGATTTTTAACAAGGATATTAAGACAACAAAATGGGGGGGAACTAGTCTTTTCAACAAGTGGTGCTGGGACAAATGGATATTCAAAACACTGAAACAGTACAACTATCTCATACCATATAGAAAAATTAACTCAAAATAAACCAAAACACCACATATAAAACCAAAACTTAAAAAACTCTTATAAGAAAACATGATCTTGGAGTAGTCAATTGTTGCTTACATATGACACCAAAAACAAAAGCAACAACTACAAAAAATAAACTGGACTTCATCAAAACTCAAAACTTTTTTGCTTCAAATGACACTAAAGAAAAAACCTACAGGTCCTGGCTGGTGTGGTTCAGTGGATTGAGTGCTGGACTTTGAACCAAAAGGTCGCCAGTTCGATTTCCTGTCAGGCCACATGCCTGGGTTGTGGGCCAGGTATCTTGGTAGGGGGCACTCGAGAAGCAACCACACACTGATGTTTCTCCCTCCCTTCTCTTCTCTCTAAAAGTAAATAAATAAAATCTTTTTAAAAACCTACAGAATGAAAAAAATATTTGAAAACCATATGCCTGACAAGGCACTAGTATTCAGAATCTAGAAAGAACTCTTAGAACTCAACTATAAAAAGAAATATAACCCAATTAAAAATAGGCAAGGTGGGTTGTGGGTTGGGTCCCCACTTGAGGGCATGCGAGAAGCACCTGACTGATGTACCTCTTGCACATCAATGCTTCTCTCCCTCTTTCTCCCTCCTCTTCCCCTCTCTCTAAAAATAAATAAATAAAATCCTAAAAAAAAGGGGCAAGGGATTTGAATAGACATCTTTCAACAAACGAACAAACAAAACACATACAAATGACTAATAAGCACATGAAAAGATGCTCATCATCATTAGCCATAATGGAAGTGCAAATCAAAGCCACAATGAGATATGATTTCCTATCCACTACAATGGCTATGTTAGCATAGGTAGCTAAACATTAATAAAGGTAGCAAAGGAAATCAAACATTATGCATAATCAATTAGGGAGCATAAACCTGCTCAACCAAGAAGCTACAGCTTCACAGACCCCAGAGGGGTAACATATTGCCAGGCCAAGGGGATTAACACTCCTCCCTACCTGTACAAAGAGGAAAAACTGACTTTTTAGTCTTCCTGGTCCACTAGCCCAGACTACAGGGAAAGGTAAGCATATGGGCAATAGGAGCAAAGATGGCAACCATAGAGGCCTATCAGTCTAGCCTGCAGAAAAGACTGGATTGGATAAGGGACACATAACCTCAAAGATCTAGGAAGTAGAAACCACCTGGCCCTAGCAGCCCCACAGCCGACAGCCACGTAGTCTCCAACTGTAGGCTCCCGGCACAGCCAGAACAGCCTAAGCTACCTAGATGGGGACTGAGACTGCTGATGGCACAGAACTTTTGGACCTTGGCCTGTTTTTGGCTTGATGAAGAGAAAACTGGACTTCTTCCATGATTAAATGGAAGGAGATGAGACTTTGGGAAGCCAGGGGCACTCCCTGATTCTGCACCTGGCACCACAAATAAATCTTACCATGCCACAATCTCCCATACATGGGTCTGCTAGAATGCTTTCCTTGTTACAGTTCAAGAACTCCACTTCACCAGCAACAGCTGTACTCAGAAACATAAACAATAACAAGTGTTGGCAAGCATGTAGGGAAATTTTGATCTTCATACATTGCTGGTGGAATATAATTGATGTATGTAGCTGCTTTACAAACAGTTTGGCAGTTCTCCAAAAGTTAAATATAGAATTATCAAATGACCCAGCAATTCACCTCCTAGAACGTATATTGAAAATTTGGCCACATAAATACTTATAACATTATTATTCATAATAGTCAATAAGTGAAAATAACCCAAATGTCCAACAATTTATTAATGGATAAACAAAATGTGATATATCCATACAACTGAATATTATTCAGCCATAAAGAGTAATGAAGTACTGCTGTATATTAAAATGTGGATGAACTTTGAAAACATTACATTAAGTAAAACTAATGTTAAGTAAAAATAGCCAGAAACAAAAGACCACATATTTTATGATTTCATTTACAATGAAACACGTAGAACAGTCAAATCAATACAGATGAAAAGCAGACTAATGGTTGCCAGGGGCAAGGAGTATGGGGAAATGAGGAGTGACTGGTAACAGGTTTCTGTTTTTTTTCTTATTTTGCTGATCTATCCTTTTAGGTAGTCTAATATTCAACTCATATGACATCCCAATTTATGAGGTTTGCCAGTCTCTTAACTGAATCTGAGAGCTAGTCTGAAAAGAATCTGAAAAAAAAGTTAATGGAAATCAGAATGAAAAAATAAATTTTTTCTAAGTCTAGAAATTGCAAACTGTTGTATCACCAATTACTGAAGTTTACTGCAACCAAATGCATTACCCTCACTTTTATAGAATCAAGACTAGCTAGCTCTTAATACATCATTACATAAAATATTGTCTTCTATTTTTTTAATTGAGTAGTCAGACAATAGGAGTAATCAAAATACAGCACTACTGATATTCTGGCTCTAATTCCACACCTCCAAAATAAAAACTAATGTCTCACTTCATTTCCACTCAAAGGCATTCTTCTGTACAATGAAAATAATTAAACATATGCATATTTGAAGAGTAAGAGAGAGTAAATACTATTACATTGGGGGTAAAATATACTTTAAAACAACAGAGGATAAAAGCAGAATAAAATAGAATGTATTCTATTCTGAACACACTGTAGAGACCATGCTTCTCAAACCATCATAGAAGGGCTAGTTTTTTGTTTTTAATTCCAATTCATTATGGACTAATACTTTACAATAAATGAATTACTAGAAAAGAAAGTGAAAAGTGCTGAGAATGGTCTACCAGGGGTGTCCAACTCTTTGGTGTCTCTGGGCCACTCTGGAAGAACAGTTGTCTTGAGCCACACATTAAATATATTGTGACACATAATCACAAAAAATTTCATAATGTTTTAAGTAAATTTATGATTTTGTGTTAGGCTACATTCATAGCCATCCAGGGCCACAGGCTAGACACCCCTGGATGGCACTCCATTGAATAAGACAAGTCTACTAATCAGTGCTTGGATGTCACAGCATCATCAAATTGGCATGAGCTCTTCAACACTTTCAATTTCTGCATTCAACTGTTGCAGACATGTAGTAAAACAGTTGATAAACCAGTACCAGTCTTCAGACTACAATCTGAATAGCAGTAACACTGACTGGGAATGAATGATGCAGTTACAGTGTATAGGCTGAGTAGCCTTGATATGAATTAGTGCTAGCAGTGAGAAATCTGTTCCTACTATGAATTCATCAATAAAACCAGGATTTCAAAGAGTAGTATGAGTCGCATAATCTCTACTTCCTAAATCCTCGTTATCAAATCTCATAAATCATCTCCCCAGTGTCTCCCACTCATTCCTTTCTATTTACCTTGCCATTAAATCATCATTTCTAGGGTAAGCTTGTTAGACAACTTCCTTCCAGGTTCCTGCATTCATATCTATGCTCTCACCATTACTTTCACTGTAGGAGAAGTCAGAGATGCAATATGGCTCCAGCAGTAAAGGCATCTGGGAAATGCTGGACTGGGTTTAACCTTCTGTGGCTGTTTAACTCTCTTAGCCTCAGGCTTGACTGACTACCCAGAAGGCCAAAATGCTACACAAAGATAAATGTCATGCCCCCCAGGAAGGAGGTTGATGAATGTGTAGAATGTGGATAACTGCCTGCTGTTAACTTAGAAATGTACTGGTTATTAACCCCTATTAAAAAAACAAACCAACCAAAAATAAACATTGTCCTGGAAGGTGGTGGTTTTTCCCACCTGGCCACCCCAGGAAACAAGCAGCTGCACAGCCCTCATATATAAGTTTCCCCCATTAAAGCTATTATGAATTTGAATAAGGCTACATGTCAGTTCTTCAAAATCTATCCAGAATTCAGACTTTTGGGGCCTTTCCACAACACTCACCCAAACTGCTCTTCTTTTACTTCTACTCAAATGCTCAGCATCTTTCAAGGTACTGCTCAAAAGTTATTGCCCCAAAAAACTTTCTCCAAAATCATCGATTCAATCCAATCCCTCTCTGTTTTAAATTAATAACATGTTTTATATTTAACATGATTCTTTTATTATTCCATCAACTCCTCTGAAGTTGCCAAAAACCTAGCAAAGCACGCTATATAGTTACTAAAACAATTGCTCAGATCCACCATTTTCAGATTTTTACAGAAAGAAATGGAAGCACAAATGGATAATTATTTCTCTTAAAGGCATTTTACATGAAATGACATGTTTTTAAGAAGTGGCTTATAGTAGTGTAATAACCAACTTTCCTCTAGAAGGCTTTAAGGATGAATAGATGGAAAAAGAAAACTGACTGGGAACCTTGAAGCTGCTAATTTAAAATAATTTAGACAATGGCAACAAATTTTGGGTAACACAAACTTACAGCTTACTAGCTGTGAGACTGACTGAGGAAAGAGTGAAGACACAAAATAGTCGCCATAGCCAAGCTAACAAAATTCACTGGATCAGAGTTGAAACATGAATAATATATTTTATGTTACTTTAACTAGCCTGAGGACTTAAATTTGTGTACACACACACACACACACACACACACCTTACAGACAGCCCTCAGAAGAATTTAGAAAAGAATGTTCAAGTAAAGAACTTAGGAAAGAATGTTCACCTGTCTTGACCATCTGACATCAATTATCCAGACACTGGACATCTGGGGCATTATCATCTCAAACCAATTCAGAGGCTAAAAATGCAGGACTGATTCTTCTCAAGAATTTTCTGTGGATGAGAAAGGGGTCACGTACTAAACCTGACAAGCTCAGGGCAGGACTGCAAGGCGAACCTTACAAACTCAGAGACTGAAAGTTATCCGAGTATGGTGTGAAATGAAAACTTCCTAACTAAATTCGAATCATGGCAGGGAAGTCATGTCCTAGGCCAGTTTCTTCCTTATTGAAGGTCGATCTTTAACTTAACTGAGCTTGTCTATTGTCTTTTTGCATCTATATTAACGTACCTTTGAAATGTCAGGGTAACTTCCTTTTACAGACCTCTCAGCACACACAATCTCCCATCAGAGCAGGAGACCACAGAACCCTTCAATTTTATTGTTATTGTGTAATTGTTAACTGTCAACTATTCTTTATTCATCAGTGTAACAGAAAAGTGTGTCTATTTGTTTTACTTTTTATCTGATCCCAGAGATTTCCCCACTTTGCTTTCTCCCGCTTCCCTAATCTATCACCAATGGATTTCATGTAACCCCTTCATGTCTTCTCCTTTTGAGACAAGCCAGGAGGGTATAGGGAAACTGAGACAAACAAACAAGCAGTTTATAGCCATCTAGTAAATTGCAAAATCCTGTCTTCTGTAACCAAGGACACTTAAAAATAAACGGCTTACACTTCTCCCCAACCAAAAAGTAAATAGCTTCCTATTAGTACCATTTGCCAACCATACTCAAGGACAGATAAAGCTGAGGAAATAAATCTCATTTTGGTATGTCAGCATAAAGCTGATGAATATTCTATTGAGATTCTCCCCAGACTTCTGCCAAACCCTCAGCCTTTAAAAACCATCAAAAGGAAGGTCTCAGCATGCTTTCTCCATCTGGGGAGTATGCCAGAACCTTTCCCCTCTCTCTCTTCTTCCCCTGCAGCAGGGGTGTCAAACTCATTTTCACCAAGGGCCACATCAGCCTTAAGGTTGCCTTCAAAGGGCTGAATGTAATTTTAGGACTGTATAAATGTAACTACTCCTTAACAGTTAAGCTAGAACTCAGGGCTGCCACGCCCTGAGTATTTCTAGGTAGAAATAAAGTGCCACGCCAGATAAAACAAGGTGGAGGGCAGTATTTGGCCTGGGGGCCTTGTGTTTGCTACATGTGCCCTATAGGCATGCATCTCCTAAACCTCTTAAGGGACCCAGGAGGCTTGCATACAGGGAGCAATGGGCAGTAGAAATGTGTCCCAGGCTAACCCCTTGAACCTGTTTGCAAGACCCCATTTTCTCTGACTTCTTGGTGAGTCAAGGCAGTTTACCCTAGGGTAATTTCCCCACCTAGTCCCTCTCCTGTGGCATCTTCTATCCTAGGCCTTTCCTTTTTTCACCTTCCCCAGCTTTAATAAAAGTCCTCTAAAAATTATGGGGACTCGTGTTGTGAAATCTTTTCTATGCTAAGTCAATTACCCACACATTACCAGCCATCCTAGGCAGACCTGCTCAGGGCCAAGACCCCTCTCCTGAAACATTGTATTGTGTAACATGCAAAACTGCCCTTCTTGGGAGCATTTTCTCAATCCATTGAGAATTTGCTTCCTGGCAATTGTCAGTTTGGCTCATATAAACTCATAAAAATTATTTTAGATTTGGATGTTTCATAAGTTGACAATACTTTTTATTATTAGAACTCTCAACTTTTCTCATTACTTTGAAACACATGGGTAGTGTTTAATGATTTGCAAATGTTAAGACCCTGGAATAGAGACATGACTTGCCTCTTGGCACAACCACATCAAAATTACAACTAAAATATAGAACAACCAGAACTGTCAGAACTGTCAGAAATCGAGCTGAATGGAAGTCTGACAACTAAGAAATTAAAGAAACCACAACCATCCAGACTGGCAGGAGAGGCACAGATGTGGAACAGGCGGATTCATCACCTGGCTATTGGTGTAGTGGATAAAAATTTGGGAGGGAACCCTGGCTGGTATACCGCAGTGGACTGAGCACTGCTGGCCTTCGAACCAGAAAGTTGCCAGTTTGACTCCCAGGTCAGGGAACATGCCTGGGTTGAGGACCAGGTCCCCAGTTGGGGGCATGTGAGAGGCAATCAATTGATGTATCTCTCAGTCATCGATGTTTCTCTCCCTCTCTTTCTCCCTCCCTTCCTCTCTCTCTAAAAATATATAAAACCTTTAAAAAAAAAATTCAGGACCGATATCTTAGGACTGAGGATTCCCAGTTCCACACCAGGGCCCCTAGCCCAGGATTCCAGTGCCAAGAAGATAAGTTCCCACAACATCTGGCTGCAAAAAAACAGCAAGAATTGAGTCTGTGGAAGAAACTGCTGGAGTCCCAAGCAGTTCCTCTTAAAGAACCCACACACAGACTTACCTACTCAGACTCACTCCCTCTGAGCTCCAGCACTAGGAAAGCAGTTTGAAAGGCACCAGTGGCATATAGGGAAGAACTGAAGTGTCTGGCATCAGGGTGAGCAGAGGCCATTGTCCCTTTTCTAAAACTCCCCTCCACAGAGCTGGCAGGCTGGTTCCATATCTGAGACTCCATCAACCTGGCTAACACTGTTTGACCCACCTTGGAGATCCCCAGAGACTCTGCCCCACCCAACCTACAGAGCCACCCAAGCTGCTTTGCGACAGAGTAGCTCCTCGTGGCTCAGGCTGCACAACTTCCTAAATCCCATGATACAAGCAACAGCTGGCCTCAGTGAGCCCCCCGGTCTGGCACTAGCAGCAGCCAGCTTAGATTCTCAGCTTGGCTTTGCCTGGGAATCTCTAAGCCCAGCACAAGTAGCAGCCTTCTCAGACTCCTTTATATGTCGGCCAGGGTGGCCCCAGGCAAAGCACAGGTGGGGGCTGACTTTGACCTGAATCCCCACCCCCCACCTCCGGAAATTCCAGGGCCAGAGCACCCAGTGGAAAGCTATAGACTATGTCAGAGCACTGCCACCCTGTCCCTGCACAATTAATCCTCCATGAAGGGCACAGATTGGTGGTAAGTGGTCACAGCCAATTCTTGCAGCTGACTGGCCTGGATAAATCCCTCCTATTGATCTGCCAATAGCAACCAAGGCTCAACTCAGGCCACATAAAGGGCACACCTCAAATACCCAGCTTGAGAGATAGAAGAAGGTGTGCCACTGGACCTTACAGGACACCTACTACATTAGGCCACACTACCAAGACATGGAGTCAAGGTAGCTCTAGCTAATATACAGAAACAGAGGGAGGCTGCCAAAATGAGGAGACAAAGAAACATGGCCCAAATGAAAGAACAGATCAAAACTCCAGAAAAAGAGCTAAATGAAATCGAGGTGAGTGAACTATCAGATGCAGAGTTCAAAACACTGCTTACATGGATGTTCAAGGAACTTAGTGAGGGCCTCAGCATCATAAAAAAGACCCAGTCAGAAAGGACGTTTTCACTAATTGAAATAAAGAACAATTTTTAGAGAAACAACAGTTTCTCTAAAAGAGAAAGTGGATGAAGCCAAGAATCAAATCGATGATTTGGAACATAAGGAAGCATAAAACCACCAAGCAAAACAAGAATAAGAAAAAAGAATCCAAAAAAAATGAGGAAAGTGTAAGCAGACTCTGGGACAACTTCAAGTGGTCCAACATTTGCCAGAAAGAGAAGAGCAAGAACAAGAAATTGGAAATCTATCTGAAAAAATAACAAAAGAAAACTTCTCTAATTTGGTGAAGGAAATAGACATGCAAGTTCAGGAAGCACAGATTGTCCCTAACAACATGGACACAAAGAGGACCACTCCAAGACACATTCTAATTAAAATGACAATGGTTAAAGATAAAGAATTTTAAAAGCAGCACAAAGAAAGAGGTTAGTTACCTACAGAGGAGTTCCCACAAGACTGTTAACTTTGCAGGCTAAAAGGGATTGGCAAGAAATATTCAAAGTCATGAAAAGCAGGGACCTACAGCCAAGATTATTCTACCCAGTAAAGATACCATTTAGAATTGAAGGGTAGATAAAGAGCTTCCAAGCCCTGGCTAGTGTGGTTCAGTGGATTGAGTGCCAGCCTGTGAACCAAAGGGTCACCTGTTGGATTCCCAGTGAGGGCACATGCCTGGGTTGCTGGTCAGGTCCCTAGTAGGGGGTGTGTGAGAGGCAACCAGACATTGAAGTTTCCCTTCCTCTCTTTCTCCTTCCCTAAATATAAGTAAATAAAATCTTTAAAAAAAAGAGAGCTTTCCAGATAAGAAAAAACTAAAGGAGTCCATCATTAGCAAACTATTATTATATGAAATGTTAAAAGGACTTACTGAAGAAAAAGAAAAAGGTCAAAACTATCAACAAAATGGCAAAAGAAATACATATCTGCCCTGGCTGGCGCAGCTCAGTGGATTGAGCACGGGCTGTGAACCAAAGCATTGCAGGTTCAATTCCCAGTCAGGGCACATGCCTGGGTTACAGGCCACAGCCCCCAGCAACCACACATTGATGCTTCTCTCTCTCTCTCTTTCTCCCTCCCTTCCCTCTCTAAAATAAATAAATAAAATCTTTAAAAAAACATCCTAACTCAGTGTCAAAATATAATTTTTTTTAAAAAGAGAAATACATTATCTATCAACAACTGAATTTAAAGAACTAAGCAAACAAGAAGAACAGGGACAGAATCATGGATACAGACAGGGTTTTGATGGTTGCCAGATGGGAGGGGCATGTGGGGGAATGGGCGAAGAGGTTAGGGGATTAAGTAGTACAAACAGGTAGTTACAGAATAGCCATGGGGATATAAGGTACAGTATAGGAAATGGAGTAGCCTAAGAACTTATATGCATGACCCATGGACATGAACCATGGTGGGGGGATTGCCTAAGGGAGTATAGGGTGCTGGGTGGAAGGGTGTAAAGGGGGAAAATTGGACAACTGTAATAGCATAATCAATTAAATATAATTTAGAAAAAAGACTCTTGACCCTTGAATAAAAACTTTGTCAATTAATGCTAGTGACAACTCCTAATACTTACGCGTGGTCAACAAGATCTATAAATATATTTGGTCTTTGTCCCATTTCTGGTACAGAGCTCCTAAAACCATTGAAATTTCCTAAGTGCTAGGAGCTATAAAGATCTTTTGTTATGTTAATAAGGTGAATTTTGGAAAGCAGCTAAGATTTCAGGCTGGTTGCCAATGCAGTCAACCACATGATTAGAGGTTTGGAACTTTCAGTTCTACCCCCAAACTCTGAGGAGGGGAAAAGGCTGGTGAATGAGTTTAACCAACATTGACCAATGATTTAGTCCATCATGACTGATGAAGCCTCTATTAAAACCAAAAGGACAGCTCCTCTGCCCTCTGTTTTTCAGGTTCCACATTAGGGAACCTGAAAACTTCATGCCACCATGCTGGGCAGGCCCCAAGATCCACAACAGAAGATCCTCCATTCACTGTCAATTAGTATCCTTTAATATCCTTTGAAATAAACTGGCAATCTAGTGAGTAAACAGGTTTTCCTGCATTCTGTCAGCCATTCTGACAAATTAGTAAAACCCAAGGAGAAGGTTGTTGGAACCTCTAGTTTGTAGCAGGTCAGTCAGAAGCATAAGTTAACAACCTGGGCTTGCAACGGGCATTTGAAGTGGAGAACACTGTTGTAGAACTGAGCTCTTTACCTGCGGAATCTTTTTCTATCTCTGGGTTGATAGTGGCAAAATTAAACTGAAATGTCAGACACCCTGATAGTGTCCAAAAACTGCTTGTTCGTATAAGGAAGCATGTGCACATATATGCACACATATAAATTGGGTCCAGGAACTCTTTACACTATTTTAATTTAGTTTTAGGTGGGGAGGGAAAGAGTAATGTTGCTAAGTGACAAGATTTAAGGACTTCCTTGTGTTCACTAGAAATAAAATACCAACAATGAATTTTTTTCCTTTTATTCATTCAATTCTTTGTTTTCCAAAATGTAATTTTTCGATAGTTTTTTCTCTAATTTATCTTTATTTTTTAAAAAGACTTTATTTTTTATTTTTTCGAGAGGGGGAAGGGAGAAAGAGAGGGAGAATCATCAACATGTGAATATGTGGAGAGCAGGACTATATAAAATGACATCAGTCCAGTCAAACAATATGGGTACCAGGTCAGACATGCTTAGAGTATGTGCAATTGAGTCTGGTTCAAGAAGGAAACTATTAAAGTCATGCCTGGCAGAAAGGAGTGTTCAAGATATTTACACACGTGACCCAAACAGACATGTCAGTAGAGGTGGAGTATCCCAGGATGTGCTCATCAGGAATTTCTTGATGACTTATCAAGGGTCTCAAGACACTTATTAAGGGACCCAGAAGGGGGTAGGTACACCACCCCCAAGAACATAAGAAGAGGGGACCTTAGACCATTGCAAAGACAGCTAAGCTCCACACACCAAGATGCTGCTCTACTCCATGCTGATCTCCTAATTGCATTGCTGCTGGAGACTAGCCCTGCTGGACGGAGGACTTCATTGGTCCTCCTGCAGACCCAACTCCACAAGACTTTGCGTTGCAAGACACTGACAGCTCCCTTGCCCACCTTGCTGTCTGTGGACCCACAGACTATCTGGACCCACTGGCTGAGACTCTGGGACTAAGGTTCATTACTCTCATTGATTGCTGGGTGTTATCCTCCTCTTAGATCAGGGGTGTCAAACTCATTTTCACCCAGGGTGCATCAGCCTCACAGTTGCCTTCAAAGGACTGAATGTAATTTCAGGACTATATAAATGTATCTACTCCTTAACTAGGGGCAAGAAGCTTGGTGCTGCCCCAGGGTAGAAACAAGGTTACTTTGTGTGACTCTTGCCTATTCCTTGGTGCCAGGTTGATCTATAGGCAGCTTACCAAGCCACTGCCCAGCTGACTTATAGGAAAGACTGTATCATGACCCCTTCTTAAAGACCCATTTGGCAGGGCCTCCAAAGTTGCTTGTAATGGAGAAAAACATCCATCAGTTGCCTTTCCAACCTGCCTCATCTGGGGACCAAATCTGCAACCCAGGCATGTGCCATGATAGGGAATGGAACTGGCAATCTTTGCTTTTGCAGGATGACGCCCAACCAACTGAATCACAGCAATTAAGGCTACACTTATTTTTAAATAGTTAAAAGACAGAATAGACTTCCGGCCAAGATGGTGGTGCAGATAAACACACTGTGCCTCCTCACACAACCAAAAGAAGGTAAACAACAATTTAAAAACAAAAACAACCAGAACTGACTGAAAATCGAACTATATGGAAGTCTGACAACCAAGGAGTTAAAGAAGACACATTCATCCAGACCGGTAGGAGGGGCAGACACGGGCAGCCGTGCAGAGAGGACTCACAGCAAGGTGGTGGCTAGGGGACTGGGATGTGCAAGGCTGCTGCAGGCGGACCCAGCCAGGTGTGCAAGGCTGCAGCTGCCCTGTTGCACTCAAAACTGCAGCTGCCCAGCAAGGCAGCAGCAGACCAGGCGGTCCCACATTGGTGCGCACATAAACAAGGCAAAACAAAGGGGGAGCAGGAACTCCTGGCCTTACAGGTAAGTTCATTGGAGAGACCCACAGAATCTTATAATGTACACAAACCCACCCACCCGGGAATCTGCACCAGAAGAGTCCAATTTGCTTGTGGGAAGCAGGGGAAGTGACTGAAATCCAGCAGAGAGGGGAGTAAATGCCATTAATCCCTCTCATATGACTCCTCCACATACAGTGTCACAAAGCCACGTGGGTTGCCCCACCCCTGCCCTGGTGTACATCTAAGGCTCCGCCCCTCTCTAGTAACAGGTGCCTCAAGACAAAAAAGAAAAAAAAAAAAAAGCCCCAAACGAAAGAACAGATCAAGCTCCTGAAAAAAGACAACTAAGCAATGAAGAGGTAGCTAACCTATCAGGTGCACAGTTCAAAACACTGATAATCAGGATGCACACAGAATTGGTTGAATTTGGTCTCTAATTAAATGAAAAAATGAAGGCTACGTTAAGTGAGATAAAGGAAAATGTACAGGGAACCAATAGTGATGGGAAGGAAACTGGGACTCCAATCACTGGTATGGACCAGAAAGAAAAAAATTCCAATCAGAAAAGAATGAAGAAACAAGAATTCAACAAAATGAGGAGGGGCTTAGGAACCTATAGGACATCTTGAAACATTCCAACATCTGAATTATAGAGATGCCAGAAGGAAAAGAGGGAGAGCAACAAGTGGAAACTTATCTGAACAAATAATGAAGGAAAACTTCCCCAATCTCACAAAGGAAATAAACTTCCAGGAACTCCAGGAAGCTCAGAGTCTCCCAAAGAAGTAGGACCCAAGGAGATACACACCCAGGCACATCATAATTACATTACCCAAGAGTAAAATTAAGGAGCGAATCCTAGAAGCAGCAAGAGAAAAGGAGAGAGTTACCTACAAGGGGCTTCCCATCAGACTGTCAGCTGATTTCTCAAAAGAGACCTTGCAGGCAAGAAGGGGCTGGAAAGAAGTATTCCAAGTCATGAAAGGCAAGGACCTACATCCCAGATTGCTCTATCCAGCAAAGCTTTCATTTAGAATGGAAGGACAGATAAAGTGCTTCCCAGACAAGGTCAAGTGAAAGGAGTTCATCATCACCAAGCCCTTATTATATGAAATGTTAAAGGGATTTAGCTAAGAAAAAGAAAATAAATATGTACAATAAAAGGACAGCAAACTCACAATTATCAACAACCACACCTAAAAGAAAAACAAAAACAAACCAAGCAAACAACTAGAACAGGAACACAACCACAGAAATGGAGATCACATGGAGGGTTATCAACAGGGGAGTGGGAAGGGGAAAGAGGGGGAAAAGGTACAGAGAATAAGTAGCATAGATGGTAAGCAGAAAATAGAAAGGGGAGGGTAAGAATTGTATGGGAAAAGTAGAAGCCAGAAAACTTTTATGTATGACACATGGATATGAACTAAAGGGGAGGAATGAGGGTGGGAAGGGGCATGTAGGATAGAGGGGAGTGAAGGGGGGAAAATGGGACAATTGTAATGGCATAATCAATTATATATATATAATTTATATATATATAAATAAAATAAAATATAATATAGATATAAATAAAATTTATATATATATATATATAAAAAGACTGAGCCCTGGCTGGGGTGGTTCAGTGGACTGAGCACTGGCCTACAAACCAAAGGGTCACAGGTTCAATTCCCAGTCAGGGAACATGCCTGGGTTGCAGTGCAGGCCAGGTCCCCAGTAGGGGGCACGAGAGAGGCAACCACACATTGCTGTTTTCTCCTCCTTTTCTTTCTCCTTCCTGTCCCATCTATCTAAAACAAAATAAATAAAATCTTTAGAAAATAAAAAAATTTTAAAAATAAAATAAAATAAAAAAAGACAGAGCCGCACTGGCTGGTGTAGATCAGTGGACTCAGTGCCGGCCTTTGAACCAAAGGGTCACTGGTTCAATTCCAGTCAGGTTACATGCCTGGGTTGCTTGCCAAGTCCCTGGTGGGGAGTGCGTGAGAGGCAAACACACAGTGATGTTTCTCTCTCTCTCTCTCTCTCTCTCTCTCTCCCTCCCTTCCCCTCTAAAAATAAATTAATTAATTAATTAAAATCTAAAATAAATAAATAAATAAATAAAAACCCTGAGAATAAAGTATAAAATCTAGACCATCATGAAAATCAGTCAGCGGTCTGTACTCACTTTATTTCTTAAGAATAAATTTTTACTTGACTTTCAATAGGTCATAATAGTTCTGGTTCAATTTTAATACCTTTAAGGTTCCAATTAAAATTCAAATAATGTTTTAAATTCTTCCATAAATTGTTTCAAATGCATTTTTTTTCATATAATCTTCCAACAATATGAGGGTACTATTACTTTAATTTTATAGATAGGTAAATCATCTATAAAAGTGTTAAATAAATAATGTAGCTGAGATCAGAACCCAGATACTCTGACTTTCTCCACTGTATCTTCCTACTTGCTAGATATTTAATACTCAAGTTTCCTTGGGGATTAATTACTATCTACCACACTGGGCTATTGCAGGGATTAAGTCAGGTAACATAAAATGCTTGTTCCAGAGCCAACCACATAAAAGTGGTCAAAATATTAGCTATTATTAACAACATATGACATCTGCTTCTATAAGAATGCTCACTCCTTAAAAACTTCTCAAAGAGGGGGAGGGAGGCAGAAGGGGACTAAATGGTAAAAGATAGTCAAAAAATGAAAATATATCTGAAATGTACTTTTGTGTTCATATGAAAAAAAAACCAATCTATTTATTTAGTAATTATTAGAATGCTAACAATTCCTGAGAATCATAATACTCAGCTGTAAGAATACAATTAGCCCTGGCTGGCGTAGCTCAGTGGATTGAGCACGGGCTGAGAACCAAAGTATCGCAGGTTCTATTCCCAGTCAGGGCACATGCCTGGGTTGCAGGCCATGGCCCCCAGCAACCACACATTGATGTTTCTCTGTTTTTCTCTCTCTCTGCCCCCCCCCCTTTCCTCTCTAAAAATAAATAAATAAAATCTTAAAAGATTAAAAAAGTGAGTTTAGATCAGTATACTATTAAAGATTATAAAAAAAGAATACACTTAAAATTCAAAAGTAATTCCCAAAATGAGTACTTAAATTGTTTCAAATTGTTGACTATTCTAAACAACAGTGCATAGATCCTACACACTTATCCACTTACATCCTCAGAATACTAAGAAATGGAAATGGTAGTTTCAAAGGGTATGGTTATGTACATTTTAAATTTTGATACTTAACAGTCAAACTGCCCTCTAGTTTACATTCTGCCAGCAACATGAGTCTGTCTCTGCGTCTTCACGTCACACTTTATAACCTTTTCCAAATTTTAACATTTAACATTCCAAATGTTAACATTTTATAAATGTTAACAATCTACAAACTAAGAAAATTAACTCTTGTAAATATGTTGCAAATGTTTCTTAGTTTGCTATTTCTCTTTTAACACTGTTAATGATGACTTGTACTATTAAAAATTTAAAATATTTTACATAGGAAAATGTATCAATCATTGCCATGACAATTTCTAAATTTGGTGTAAGTGCTAGGATTGGCCTTCCTCATTCCAATATTTAAATAATTATGCTTATTTTTTCTTCCACTTTATACTGAAGAATTAGAATTATTTAGATTTTATTCTAAGATATAAAGTAGTGATTTATATGCTTTTATCCAAATGATCATTCTTTCTTCTTGACCTGTATCTAAATCACCATTTAATGAAGTAGTCACCTGAACTCCTTCTGTAGGAAGCAGAAGTCATCCCTTTTATACGTAATCTTCTTTTAAAATGTAACTTTCTTAACCATAAAAAAGATATGCAGCCCTGGCCAGATGGCTCAGTTGGTTGGAGCATTGTCCCACCAAAAGGCTGCAGCTTCAATTCCCAGCCAGGAAACATGCCTAGAATTCAGGTTTGATTTCTGGGGTGCGTACAGGGAGGAAACTGATTAATAATTCTCTCTCACATGGATGTTTCTCTCATTCTCTAAAAAATCAAAGAAATCCTTGGGTAAACATTAAAAACATTTTTAATAAAAATAAAATAAAATGTGCTTACTATTTTACTATTTATTTAAAAAGATACAGAAATCTTTCTTAGAGGAAAAGATAAAATTTTAATTTATAAACACTAAGGAAAACCTAAATAAATAAAGACACCTTAGAATAGAAAAAGTAGATATTTTAGAGATGTCAACCTCCTCCAAATTAAATCTCCAGATTCAAAGCAATCCAATTTAAACAAACAAACCAAAAAACCTGAACAATAATATCACTGAATTTAACTAAATGATTCTCAAAGCCTTATGGAGGAGCAAAAGGCCAAATCACCAAGAGATCTGTATTAGTCCCCACTGGTTGCTATGACAAATTAAGAGCCAGCAACCTGTTGTTTTGTTGTGTCTTCATGTCACATTCTCCTCTATGTCTACCTATAGGAAAGTTTATTCTGTTAAATGGAGAGTGAAGGGTGTACACTTTAAAGCTAAAATGTTGTTAGGCTCATCAGACATAGTTTTCTAATAATTACATGTTATATAAGGGTCATAAAGGTTGCTTTCAATAATGGGGGAAGTTATAATAACCTCTGCCATAATGCCATAAACATTTTTCATTTAATGTCCTGGTTTTTGTTTTTCATTATTGTATTTTACATAGTGCAGATTCTGAAACAATTTCTTTTGCGCAGGTACTAAAGGCAACAAGACGTTTCATTCTGATGAGAATGCTGACTTTAAGTGTTTTTTTCTACCATTATCAATTGATAGGAAGTTGCTCACAAAACAGCAACTTTGCTCTCTTCATACCAAACGTTTTATGGTAATTCACACACTACATAATATTTACCGAGTATCAATTATATGCCAGGCACTGTGCAGAGTCTAGTCATATGAAGATAAAATGATACACCTCTGTCTTAGTAAGGTATGAAAATGTAGGAATGCAAATAAATAATTACATTATAATGTAATAAGCAGATTACTAGAAGTAAATATATACAGTGTAGAAGCTCTTATATCTACGTGATAGGGAAGGAAGAGTAGAAGCTTTCAGGTGTAAGACAGATTCAGGTAGTTTACTATAGTAACATTATTAGCAAAGGTACAGGCAGCTAAGAAAGTGATTTCTGGTTCAATGTTACTGAAATGGAAAGTACAGAGAAGGACCAAGAGGCTAAAGAAGACAATGTGGTAGGCAAAGATAAATTTAAGTTGGGATACTTGGAGTTTAAGGTGTCTGTGGGACACCCTCACATTCACTTATCTTTTTCTATCAGTTGTCAAAGGTGAAAAGTTTCATGTACTAATGACCTAGAGGATGGTGATGCCATTTATAAAAATAGAAAAAACTCATATAGATTGTGTAGACATTTCATTTTAGAAAGAACAGATCTAACAACATGCTAATCACCTATTTTTCTCTTTTCTCCAAAGTCTCTTTCTACCACAATGATGCTTCTAAAAAAAGACACATTGGAGACTTCCAGCCAAGATGGAGGCATAGGTGGATGCACCGTACCTCCACACACAACCAAGATTGGAACAACAACAATTTAGAGGCAGAATAACACCCAGAACTGACAGAAAATTTATCTGAATGGAAGTCGGACAGCCAAGAGGTTGAAGTAGACCCGTTCATCCAGACCGGTAGGAGGGGCATAGACAAGCAACCAGGCGCGGCGCAGAGAACAGGGAGATTTGGGCGGAAAAGGCAACCGGGAGCACATAAGGCATTTGGGGCGCGCAAGATCGCAGCGGGTGGACCCTAAGCATGCAAGCAGCAGCTGGCAGACCCAGTGAGGCAGCGAGTGTGGAGCAGGGCAGAGTGCACAACCCAGGATCCCAGGGAAGGGACTGAGGTCCCACGGAGCACGGAGCTACCGCCATTGTTCCCTCTGGACCCCACCCTCACATACAACGTCACAATCTAGCGACTGGGGTGCCCAGCCCTGGTGAATACCTAAGGCTCCGCCCCTCACCGTAACAGGAGCGACCATACCAAAAAAGAAAAAAGTGAGAGACATGTCTCAAACAGAAGAACAAATCAGTGCCCCAGAACTCATCCTTTTGAGCCACCAAGAGATAGCTAACCTATCAGATGCACAGTTCAAAACTGGTGATCAGGAAGCTCACAGAATTGGCTGATTTTGGTTGCAAATTAGATGAACAAATGCAGGCTACCATAAAAGAAATGAAGGAAAATGCACAGGGAACCAATAGTGAAGGGAAGGAAACTGGGACTGAAAACAATAGAGTGGACCAGAAGGAAGAAAGAAACAACCAAGCAGGAAAGAATGGAGAAATAAGAATTCAAAAAAATGAGGAGAAGCTTAGGAACCTCCAGAACATCTTTAAACGTGCCAACATCTGAATTATAGGGGTATCAGAAGAGGAAGAGGAAAACCAACAGATCGAGCATGTATTTGAACAAATAATAAAGAACTTCCCCATTCTGGCAAAGGAAATAGACTTCCAGGAACTCCAGGAAGCTCAGAGAGCCCCAAAGAAGTTGGACCCAGAAGAAACACACCAAGGCACATCATAATTACACTAGCCAAGGTAAAAATGAAGGAGAGAATCCTAGAAGCAGCAAGAGATAAGGGGACAGTCACCTACAAAGGAGTTCCCATCAGACTGTCAGCTGATTTCTCAAGAGACCTTACAGGCAAGAAGGGGCTGGAAAGAAGTCTTCCAAGTCATGAAAGACAAGGACCTACATCCCAGATTGCTCTATCCAGCAAACCTCTCATTCAGAATGGAAGGGCAGATAAAGTGCTTCTCAGATAAGGTCAAGTGAAAGCAGTTCATCATCACCAAGCCCTTATTTTATGAAATGTTAAAGGGACTTATCTGAGAAAAGAAGATTAAAAAAAAAACATGTATAGTAAAAGGATAGCAAACTCACAATTATTAACAACCACACCTAAAGCAAAACCAAAAGAAACTAAGCAAACAACTAGAACAGGAACAGAACCACAGAAATGGAGATCACATGGAGGGTTAGCAACAGGGGAGTGGGAGGAGGAGAGAGGGGGGAAAGGTACAAAGAATAAGTATCATAGATTGTAGGTAGGAAATAGACAGGGAGGGTAAGAATAAGTATGGCAAATATAGAAGCTAAAGAATTTATAAGTATGACACACAGACATGAAGTAAAGGGGGGGAGTGGGTGGGAGAAGGTGTACAGGGTAGAGGGTAATGAAGGGGGAAATGGGACAATTGTAATACCATAATCAATAAAATATATTTAAAAATTTTTTAATAAAATAAATAAATAAATAAATGAAATAAGACACATTAGGTAACTTACGAACACATATCCATACAACTAGTGATTGGACTTAGAATCAAGAAAAAGTATCTTAACAACAACAGAACACATGCGTTCTTTACTAAGACACAGAAAACTTGTAACCCAACATGCTTCTCTTTTCACTTTAGCTGCTAGGAAATCTAAGAACCAAATTCAATGCCTTACAGCTCATCTCTGGAATCTGATAATGTTTCCTTTCTTTAAATAGTAGGCCTTCAGTTCTTTATCACTAACTGTTCTATTTCACATTTTATTCAGTTCTATAAGCCACGTAAAACCGTTTAGATGCAAAATAATCCTTAATAAAAGAAATGTTGATGAAAAGATGGCTTGCAGTGTCTGAAACAGCTAAGCAAATTAATCAGTAACATTGCTTATGTAGATAACCTTTTGGTAAATCACTTCTTCAAAAATAACAAAGGTAAAGTATTTGAATGAGGTCAAATAATTTTTCAAATGAGATTCAAATTAAAGAATTACAAATTCAAGAGTATATACAAATTAAAGAATATGAGTCTAATGTCATATAAAATTAATAATTTTGCGTATCAAACCTTAAAAATATATTCAAATACCACATTACTTTATTTTATAGGTAATTTACAGGTGACAATGACTCAGGCATTTTCAGCCATATCTGTTCAAGTTAATCTATACCACTTTTAGATTATTTAGTTAATGATCATATAATATTTATTTCTTTCCTCACACATTATCATTTATATCTACTGAAGACGAGTTTTTTATTTTTCTGATTTAAGATATTTTAATATAATTTCCTTTGTGAAAAACTAATATATTCAGGTTGGAGATATATGAAATATACTTCAGTAATCAATTGATTTTTTTCTCTAAGTACAAAAAATTTAAAAATGGAAGCCAAGTTGCTTTCTACGAAGCCAACTTTCAGTCTCATTCACTTATAAGAAGATATTATCATCAGCATTTGATGTCCTGTGTCTTGGAAACTGTTATGTATGTTTCGGGATTTGGGGGGTTTGTTTCAAGCAGATATGGAAATTAGGTAAAGTCATTCCCAACAGACAGCAAACAAACAGGGTGCACCTTTGACTTCTGCTTACTGAAGAATTTCCAGGCCATGGTGAGAGAAAAGTGAATCCAGGCAGAGCCAGTAGAATCCATATGTTGAGAAAATGACCTGACAGTCCATGAAGACCAAGGTAAGTTAGTTCACAGAACAGAGCATCCAAGAGGAGACAGCTGCATATAGTGACAACTGAGGAAACTTGAGAAAATCCCCTTCCAGTATGATCATAACACATTGTAAGGAAACTTCTTAAACAGCAGAAGGAACTATGTGAAAGAACTTGAGAGAACAGTACCAAAGGCTTACGTAAGACCAAGACAGTACCTGTTCCCAAGAGCTGGGTGGGCTATAAAAAACACCCCTCATAATTAATAGGGCATTTGGGTAGAATACATACGAAAGTATTAATACTCAGGCAGGTAATAATTAACCCTAGATGGACCCATTCAACAAACTGTAAAAGCGAGACATGAAATGATCAAACTGTTTCCAGGCAATTTAACAGCATCCCAGAAAAAAAAGCTCAAGACTTTATAAGAATACCAAAATACCTAGTAGCTAAGAAGGTGAAATTCACAATATCAGATATCCAAAGATTATTCAATGTACAAAGAAGCAAGAAAACAAACCAGGATGAGAGAAAAATCAGCTGATTGATCCAGATTTGTCAGATGTTAGGATGAGCAGAGAACTACTATGTTATTTTAATTGTATTCTTTTTTTTAAAAGATTTTATTTTTTTATTTTTAGAGAGGGAAGGGAGGGAGAAAGAGAGAGAGAAACATCAATGTGCGGTTGCTGGGGGTCGTGGCCTGCAACCCAGGCATGTGCCCTGACTGGGAATTGAACCTGTGATGCTTTGGTTCACAGCCCATGCTCAATCCATTGAGCTACATCAGTTAATTGTATTTGTTATGTTCAAAAATTAAAGCATATAAGAGATACAGACAAAATAATTTCCATATATAATATATACACACAAAAAATGAACTACATTAATAACTATGATGTCTGAGATGAAAATGAACTAGATAAACAGACTGCATGTAGCAAAAGACTAGTGAACTTTAACACCCAGCAATAGGGACTTCCGGCAAGATGGAGGCATAGGTGGACGCACCGTACCTCCACGCACAACCAAGATCAGAACAACAACAATTTAGAGGTAGAATAACATCCAGAACTGACAGAGAATTTATCTGAATGGAAGTCAGACAGCCAAGAAGTTGAAGTAGACCCGTTCATCCAGACTGGTAGGAGGGGCAGAGAGGAGGAGCGGGCGCGGGTCACGGCACGCAGAGATAGGGGAAAACTGGGCAAATAAGGCAACCGGGAGCGCGTAAGCCTTCTGGGACGCGCAAGATGGCAGCGCAGTGGTGGACCCTGAGTACGCAAGCAGTGGCTGGGGGACCCAGTGAGGCAGCATTGTGGACCAGGGCAGAGCGCACAACCCAGGATCCCAGGGGGTTAATGAGGCCCCAGGAGAGCGGAGCTACTGCCATTGTTCCCTCCCGCCCCCGCCCCGACATACAACGTCACAATCTAGCGACTGGGGTGCCCAGCCCCAGTGAACACCTAAGGCTCCGCCCCTCACCGTAACAGGAGCGACCAGACCAAAAAAAAAAAAAAAGAAAGAGAGAGAGACATGTCTCCAACAGCTCAATCCCCCAGGACTCATCCTTTTGAGCCACCAAGAGATAGCCAATCTATCAGATGCACAGTTCAAAACACTGGTGACCAGGAAGCTCACGGAATTGGTTGATTTTGGTTGCAAATTAGATGAAAAAATTCAGGTTACCATAAAAGAGATGAAGGAAGATGCACGGAGAACCAATAGTGAAGGGAAGGAAACTGGGACTGAAACTAGAGTGGGCCAGAAGGAAGAAAGAAACAACCAACCAGGAAAGAATGGAGAAATAAGAATTCAAAAAAATGAGGAGAAGCTTAGGAACCTCCAGAACATCTTTAAACGTGTCAACATCTGAATTATAGGGGTACCAGAAGGGGAAGGGGAAAAGCAACAGATTGAGCATGTATTTGAACAAATAATAAAGGAGAACTTCCCCATTCTGGCAAAGGAAATAGACTTCCAGGAACTCCAGGAAGCTCAGAGAGCCCCAAAGAAGTTGGACCCAAGAAGAAACACACCAAGGCACATCATAATTACATTAGCCAAGGTAAAAATGAAGGAGAGAATCCTAGAAGCAGCAAGAGATAAGGGGACAGTCACCTACAAAGGAGTTCCCATCAGACTGTCAGCTGATTTCTCAAAAGAGACCTTACAGGCAAGAAGGGGCTGGAAAGAAGTCTTCCAAGTCATGAAAGACAAGGACCTACATCCCAGATTGCTCTATCCAGCAAACCTCTCATTTAGAATGGAAGGGCAGATAAAGTGCTTCTCAGATAAGGTCAAGTGAAAGCAGTTCATCATCACCAAGCCCTTATTTTATGAAATGTTAAAGGGACTTATCTGAGAAAAGAAGATTAAAAAAAAAACATGTATAGTAAAAGGATAGCAAACTCACAATTATTAACAACCACACCTAAAGCAAAACCAAAGAAACTAAGCAAACAACTAGAATAGGAACAGAACCACAGAAATGGAGATCACATGGTGGATTAGCAACAGGGGAGTGGGAGGAGGAGAGAGGGGGAAAAGGTACAGAGAATAAGTAGCACAGAATGTATGTTGAAAATAGATAGGAGTAGAGTAAGAATAGTATGGCAAATGTAGAAGCTAAAGAACTTATAAGTATGACACATGGACATGACTAAAGGGGGGGATATGGGTGGGAGAGGGTGTACAAGGTGGAGGGTAATGAAGGGGGAAATGGGACAATTGTAATAGCATAATCAATAAAATATATTTAAAAAAAGACACAGCAATAGAAACTATCCAAGATAAACAGAGAAAAAAGATTCCAAACAAATTAAAATTTCAGTACTTTTTCTGCTATGAAGCTGTCCAATATACAAATATTACTTTCTAATATAGTTATCTAATATATATTTATTAATAAGCTAGTAAATTTCAAAAAGAGATTTGAAAAATAAGTGGGCAGCCCTGGCTGGTGTGGCTCAGTGGATTGAGTTCCGGCATGATAACCAAAGGGTCACTGGTTTGATTCCCAGTCAGGGCACATCCCTGGGTTGTGGGCCAGGTCCCAGCTGGGGGTATGCGAGAAGCAACTGAATGATGTTTCTCTCCCTCTTTCTTCCTCTTTTCCCCTCTCTCTAAAAATAAATAAATAAAATCTTTTAAAAACCTAAGTGGAGAAAAAATGGCTAAAATTTCCCCAAACTTTATGAGAACTATAAGCCGCAAATCTAATAAGCCCAGTGAACCCCAAGCCACAGAATATTTTAAAAATTGCATCACAGCACATATTGCTCAAAACTAGTGAACAGAAAAAATCTTAAAAGTAGCCAGAAAACCTGGCTGGCATAGCTCAGTGGATTGAGCGCGGGCTGGGAACCAAAGTTTCCCAGGTTCGATTCCCAGCCAGGGTATATTCCTGGGTTGCAGGCGATAACCCCCAGCAACCGCACATTGATGTTTCTCTCTCTCTCTCTCTCTCTCTCTCTCTCTCTCTCTCTCTCCCCTTCCTTCCCTCCCTAAAAATAAATTTAAAAAAATTTTTTTAAAAAGTAGCCAGAAAAAAAAATAATGTAAACATGCAGGGTAAAATACAAATAGCAGACGCCTTATCACAAACAATGCATGCACAAAGAGAGCAGAGTGAAATTTTAAAGGACAAAGGGAAAAGCTATCAACCTAGAATTCTAACAAACTAAAATCTTTTTTAAAATATTTTCTTTATTTTTAGAAAGAGAGGAAGGGAGGGAGAAAGAGAGGGAGAGAAACATCAATGTGTGGTTGCCTCTTGTGAGCCCCCTTCTTGGGCACCTGGCTTGCAACCCAGGCATGTACCCTGACTGGGAATCAAACTGGAGACTCTTCGGTTTGCAGGCCAGCACTCAATCCACTGAATCACACCAGCCAGAGCCAAAATCTTTCAAAAAAGAAGAAAAAATACTTTTTATACCAACAAGATCATAAGGAATCTACTACCAGATCACGACCACAGAAAAAATGCTGAAGAAAGTCCTCCAGACATAAATAAAAGGACACTGGGTGGATGGAAATATCTGTCTCTGCAAAGAAATGAAGAGCACTGCAAATAGTGCTACATAGGTAAATACATGCCTTTATCTTAAAATTTTTAAAAGATAATTGCTTATTTGAACAAAATAAAATAGTGCAGGATTTACAACATGTGTAAGTAAGTATATGACCAAAAGCATAAAAACTGGATTGAGAAATTGAAATACACTCTTGTAAAGTTCTTATACAATATCAACAGTGGAATAATATCACTTAATAGTAGGCTCTGGTAAGTTAGAGATGCCATACCATAAATCACTCAGCAATCAATAAAATGATTAAAGATTATAGCTAATCAGCCAACAAAAAGATAAAAATGAACCATAATTTACTCAAATAATACAAAAGAAGACCAAAACAAAGGAGGAAATGGAAACTGAGAACAGACTTGCCAAAGACAAAACACAGCAAGATGACAGGCTCTAACTTAACCAAATCAATAATAACATTAAATGTGCATCATCCAGATCTCAATGATGAATCACTAGTCAGATTCTAAACAGAAAAATTACAAATAAGGAGACTGAATCCATGATCAAAAAACTCCCACCAGAATGAAATACAGAACCAGGTAACTTCACTGATGATTAAAAAAAAAACCCAACATACCAATCCTTCTCATACTCTTCCATATAACAGAAAAGAAGGGATCATTTCCAAACTCATTTAACAAGGCCAACATTCCCGATAACAAAGGCACTACAAGAAAAAATTAAAATATCCCTTAAGAACACAGATGCAAAAATTCTCAACAAAGTTTAACCAACCAGAGTCAACACTGTATTAAAAGGGTCATAATCATGACCAGGGGGCATCAATTCCATCCATGCAAGCATGGTTTAACATCCACAAATGAATCAATTCATCACATTAACAAAATAAAAGATAAAAATCATATAATTGTCTGAATAGGTACAAAAAAAGCATTTGACAAAATCTACATCCATACATAATGTGAAGTCTCAACAATGGCACTTTTCACAGAAATAGATAAAAACAATCCTACAATTTGTGTGGCACCACAAAAGATCCCAAATAACCAATGCAATCTTGTTTTTTTATTGATCTTAGAGAGAGAGAGAGAGAGCTTGCAAAAGAGAAATACCAATCTGCTGTTTCACCCATGCACGCACCCACAGGCTGCCTCTTGTATGTGCCCAGACCTAGGCTCAAACCTGCAATCTTGGCGTATCGGGATGACACTCCAACAAACTGAGCTACTCAGCCAGGGCCTGTCAGTGCAATCTTGAAAAGAGCAAAGTGGGAGGCATCACACTCCCTGGTTTCAAACTTTATCACAAAGCTATAGTAATAAAAGCAGTATGGTATTGGCATAAATACATATATCACTAGAACAGAATAGAGTCCAGAAAAAGATCTATGCATAAGTGGTCAAATCATTTATGACAAAGGAGCTGAGAATATATAGTAGGAAGAAGATAGTCTCATCCATAAATGGTGATGGGGTAACTGGACAGCCACACGCAAAAGTACAAAACTAGATCCCTATCTTACACACATGCAAAAATTAACTCAAAATAGATTAAAGACTTGAATATACGACCTGAAACCATAAAACTCCTAAAAGAAAAAACAGGCAACATGCTCCTTGGCATTGGTCTTGGTGGTGATATTTTGAATCTGACCACGAAAGCAAAAAATAAACAAGTGGGATTACATCAAATTAAAACGCTTCCGCACACTCTGGCAGGTGTGACTCAGTGGATTGAGTGCTGGCATGCAAACCGAAAAGTCACTGGTTCGATTCCTAGCCAAAGCACATGTCTGGGTTGCAGGCCAGGTCTCCAGTTGAGGGCATGAGAGAGCCAACTAATAAATATTTCTCGCACACATTGATATTTCTCTCCCTCCTCTCTCCTCTCTCTAAAAATAAATAAATAAAATCTTTTTAAAATAAACAAATAGCCCTGGCTAGTGTTGCTCAATAGATTAAGCACCAGCTTGTGAACTGACAGGTCACCAGTTTGATTTCCAGTCAGGGGACATGCCTAGGTTGCCAGCCAGATCCCTGGTTGGGGGCGAGTGAGAGGCAACCAACTGATCCATGTACTTCTCACATATTGGTGTTTTTCTCCCACTCTTTCTCCTAACCCTCTCTCTAAAAGTGAATTTTAAAAATCTTTAAAAAATAATAAATAAATTAAATGCTTCTGTACAACAAAGAAAACCACCACCAAATTAAAAGGCAACCTATTGAATGTGAGAAAATATTTGAAAAGCATATATCTAATGTGGGGTTAATATCCAAAACATATAAAGAGCTCATACAACTTTACAGCAAAATAACAAACAACCCAACTAAAAAATGGGCAGAGGAGTCCTGGCTGGTGTGGTTCAGTTGGCTAGATTGTCATGCTGTAAACCAAAAGGTTGAGGATTTGATTCCTGGTCAGGGCACATGGCTAGGCTACAGGTTTGACCCCCGGGGCGGGGGGGGGGGGGGGGGGATGGATGACAGACAACTGATGGATAGTTCTCTCTCACATTGGTGTTTCTCTCCCTCTCTTCTCCACCCCCCCCCTTTCCTTTCTCTAAAATCAATAAGCATGCCCTTGGGTGAGATTTTAAAAAAATTGGGTAGAAGATCTGAACAGACATTTTTCTCAAGACATAGAGAGGGCCAACAGGTATATAAAAAGGTGCTCCACCTCACTAATCATCAGGGAAAAGTAAATCAAGTCCACAGTGAGATATCACCTCACACTTGTTAGGATAGCTATTATTAAGAAGACAAGACCTAAGCGTTGGCAAAGATGTGGAGAAAAGAAAACCCTCGTGCACCATTGGTGAGGATGTAAATTGCTAGAGACACTATGGAAAACACCTGTAAAAATTTAAAAAAGACCTATCATATGACATAAAAATTTCATTTCTGGGTATATATCTGAAGGAAATAAAATCACTACCTTGAAGAGATATCTGTACCCCCATGTCCACTGCTGCATTTATAATACGCAAGACATGCAGACAACCAAAGTGTTCCTCAACAGATGAATGCATCAAGAAAATGTGTGTGTGTGTGTACACACAAACATACTCACACAATGGAACATTATTTGGCCATAAAAAAGAAGCAATCCTGCCATTTGTTACAACACAGATGAATCCTGAGGGCATTATGTTAAGTCAAGTAAGTCAGAGAAAGTCAAACACTGTTTGATTATATAAACCTAAAAAAACAAACTCCATAGAGGCAGAGAGCGTAATGGTGGCTGCCAGAGGAAGGAGGTGGCAGTAGGGAAAATGAATGAAGGTAGTCATAAGATATAAAATTCCACTCATAAGATAAATCTGAAGATGTCACCCAAATATCTCAATTAAAGGGTTGCAATTATTAGATAAGATAATAAAGTAAAACTCAAACATATGCTGTCAACAAAAAATCCACTTAGGAGATTTAAAAGACAGGAAAATATATGTACTACTAACAATAGTCAGTGAAAGTGGAAGTGGCTACATTACTATCAAAGGAGATTCCAGAGCAAAGACTATTATGAAGGAAGAAGAGACCATTTCATAATAATAAAGGAATCAATTTATCAAGATGAAATAATAATCCCAAATGTTTAAGAACCTAATAACGGACCTTCAAAATACATGAAGCAAAAGAACTGCAAAAATAAATAGACAAATCCACAATTATAGTCAGAAACTTCAGCACCACCACCCCACCTCCAGTCAATAACTGATAAAAACAAGTAGACAGAAAGAAATGCAGCAAGAATATTCAATATAGAAGACTTAACTCTCTCAAGAAACTTGTCCCAATTGACATTTTCAGAACACTCAACCCAACAACAAGAATATATATTTTTTCAAATACATACGGAATACTTACCTATCAAGTTAAAACATTCCAGACTATCAAACTTTAATAAATTTAAATAATTCAAGTCATAAACACATGTTATCTGACTATAATGAAATTAAACAAAAAAAAAAAACAATAACAAAGATATCTGAAACTAAAGAATGCAATTGTAAATAATGCATGGAACAAAGAAGAAAACAAAAGGAAAGTTAGAATACATTTTAGATCTAATTAAAACTAAAAATACAAAATACTGTTACTTGTGGAATTTATAATAGGGGAAATTTTGTATCATCAAATAAATGCCTATTGTAGAAAGAAAAACGATCTTAAATTAATAAGCTCAGTTTACATTTTAAGAAACCAGAAAAAGAATGTATTAAACTAAAACTAAAAAAGAGGTGCTGTTTGTTCAAAACCCCATGAGATTACATAAAAGGTGATTCTGAAGAACTAAAAGCAGAAAAAAAGGAGATAAATATCAAAACAGAAAGCAATAAAATAAAAACAGAAAAATAAAAGAAAATCAGTTAAGCTCCAACCAATTCTTTTAGAAGATCAATAAAATGTGAAAGGCCTCTAGTCTGATTAGGAAAAGAAAAACTTATTATCAACACTAGAAATAAGAGGGGTGACATCACCACAGATTCTACTGATGCAAAAGGATAAGTGAGCATTACAAAAAACTTTATACATATAAATTTGACAACTTCCATGCAATGAGAAAATTCCTTAAAAAACACAAACTACCAATACTCATGCAAGAATGAAGAAATAACCTGAATAGCCCCTCTGTCTATTATAGTAGTTCTGAAACCTTCCCTCAGAGAAACTCCAGACTCATAAGGCTTTACTGCTAAATTCTAACAAACATTTAAGGAAAAATAATACCAATTCTAAAGTGAACACTTCCAGAAATTTTAAAAAGAACATTTATAATACTATGAAACTAACATTACCTGTTATCAAAACCAAAAAAAATTACAAGAAAAGTACAGACCAATATCCCTCATGAACATAAATACATATATCATAAACAAAGTTTTAGAATATCAAAACCGACAATACAGCATGTCCACTGAGTTTTAATCCCAGGATTGCAAAGTTGATTCAACATTTGAAAATCAATTACTATAATTCATCATATTAACAAATGAAAAAAAGAAGAAAAATCTGTTCATCTCAACAGAAGCAGAAAGTATTTGAAAAATCCATTCCTGATGAAACTCAACAACCCAATAGAATGAAAGTTTTCAACATAATAAAGGTTATCTATAAAAAACCTACAATTATCATACAGTGTGGTAAAAACTGACTGTTTAACCAAGATCAAAAACAAGACAAGAATGTCCACTCTCACATCTATTCTACACTGTACTAAAGGTTCTAGTGGAGTTCGAAAAGGCAGTAAAAATAAAGGAAAGGAAGGTTGGAAAGGAAAAAGCAAAACTGTCCTTTATGCACAGAAGACATTGTCTATGTAAAAAATCCAATGGAATCTACAAAAAAAATTAACAGAACTAATGAAGAACAAGTTTTCAAGATACAAAAATAATATAAAAAATTAAATTTTATTTTCTTACACCAGCAACAATCAGAAATGGATATAGAGGTGTCATTATAAGAGCATCAAAAGTAGAAAATATGCAGGAATAAATAAAAAGATGTATAAGACCTGCACATTAAAAACTACAAAACACTGCTAGAGAAATTAAAGAAGCCCTATATAAATGGACAAACATACCTTGTTCATGAGTCAGACTGCAACATTGTTGTCAGCCTTTCCCTAATTGACCTATAGATTCACCATACTCCTGATCAAAATACCAGCAGGAAAATTAATCTTTATTTTACAAACTGACAAGCTAATCTTAAAACTCATATTGAAATGTAAAGAACTAGCATAACCCCCCAACCCCCAAAAAACATTGAAAAGGAAGAACACAGCTGAAGGAACAACACTACCTGATTTAAAGATTTACTATCAAGTTACAGTACATAAAAAAACATTGTGAGCCCTGGCTGGTGTGGCTCAATGGACTGAGTGCTGGCCTGTGAACCAAAAGGTCACTGGTTCAATTCCCAGTCTGGGCACATATCTGGGTTTCAGGGCAGGTCCCCATTTAGGGGCACGTGAAAGGCAAGCCAGTTAATGTCGATTTCACATAGATGTTTCTCTTCCCTCTCTCTAAAATTAATAAATAATTTTTTAAAAAACAAAAGGACATTGTAGTATTGGAACCAACACAGACAGACCACAGAACAAAAGACAGCATCCAAAAATAGATCCACATATATGACAACTGAGTTTTTGGAAAAAAATACAAAGGCAATTCAGTAGTCTTTTCAACAAATGGTGCTGTAATGATTGGATATCCATGTGCAAAAAATAAACTTTGATCCATATCTCATACCATGTTTACAAAGTAAACTGAAGATACATCATAGACCTTAATACACATCCTAAAAATGTAAATCTGCTAGAAGAAATCATATAAGAAAAGCTAGGCTCTGGCCAGGTAGCTCAGTTGGTTAGAGCATCATCCAGATATGCCATGGTTGCTGGCACATACAAGAAACAACCAATGAATGCAGATATAAGTGTAACAACAAATCGATGTCTCTTTCTTCCTCTCTCTCTCCAAAATCAATTTTAAAAAAGGTAAAAAAAGAAGGAAAATTAGGTAAAAGGTTTGAATAGACACTTCAAAGAAATTATACAATGGTAAATAAGGACACGAGAAGCAGCTCGATGTTATTAGATATTAGGGAAATACTGATCACAACCCGTACATAGTTCTTACAGTGGTTGAAATTAAGAAGACTGGCAATACAAAGTGGTGTTAGTGCATCTGTGGATAAACTGGTACTCTCCATACACTGCTGGTAAGAATGTACAATGGTAAAAAACATTATGGCAGTTTCTTTAAAAAGTTAAACATGCAACTGCATATAATCCAGCCATTCCACTCCTAGGTATTTATCTAAGAGTAAAGAAAGAATGTGTTTATACAACAAGTATACCTCACAGAAGCTTTATTTGTAATAGCTGAAAACTAAAAACTCACATGTCCATCAACAGGTGAATGGATAATCAAATTGTGGCATATCCATATAGTGGAATACTTACTACTCAGCAATAAAAACAATGTAGTAGTGACATATTCCATAACAATACTTGAATAATACTTGAACAAAATAATACTATTTTGAAATTTGAGAAATTGTGGAAATTTGAGAAATTTCAAAATAAGGCTGAATAAAAGAAACCAAACAAAAAATAGTGTATACCATATTTTTGCCATGTATAATGATTACATACCATGGGTATAATAATGTCATGTATAATGCACACAAACACATGGGTGCACAATATACATGGGAGAGCATCATACACAGCAAAATACGGTAATGCTGTATACATAAAACTCTACAAAAAGCAAACTGTTCTAGAGTGACAGCAGATCAGTGACTGTCCAGGTAAGAGGAGGGTTGGTGCAAGTAGGGGTAGAAGTAAGGAATTCCAAAGGTCATTTTATGATGTTATAGATGTACTTGTTATCTTGATTGTTATAATGGCTTCACAAAGTGTGTGTGCATGTGTATATATACATGTGTGTATATTATATATACATATATTATATACACATGTGTATATGCACTTAGCATATACTTATATATATGCTTATATGCAGTATATATACTGTAGCATATAAAAGCATATATGTATATATACAAAATTACTCAATTATATGCTTTAAATATATGCAATTTATTGTATGTCAATTATATCTCAATAAAGCTATTAGAATGATCTAACAATAATCAAAATATTTATTAGCTAAGTAAGAACTCCATTTCTTCTTTTTAAATGAAAAACACTGAAATGTTGAGACTTTTGGTTAAGATGATGGCACAGGCAGACACGACTCACCTCTTTGCACAACCACATCAAAATTATGGCTAAAATATAGAACCACCATCATTCAGAACCATCAGAAAACAGTTGAGTGGAAGTGTGACAACTACAGAGTTAAAGAAAACACATCCATTCATACTGGTAAAAAGGTCCCAGATGCTGAACAGGCTGGTCTCTCAACCATGTGTGGTAGATTAAAATCTGAGAGAGATATCTTGGGAACATGGACTCCAAGCCCCACACCAGGACCCCCAGTCCAGGGGTTCCAGTGTCAGGAGGACAAGTCCCCACAACTTCTGGCTCCAAAAACCAGCAGGGATTGTAGCGATGGAAGAAACTGCTAGAACCCCAAGCAGCTCTTTTTATAGAACCCACACAGACTCAGACTCACTCTCTCTTAGCTTTAGTGCTGGGGTGGCAGCTTGAAGGGCACCAATGGTATACAGGGAGAGACTGAAGATTCTGGCATTAGGGAGAGCAGAGGCCATTGTCCCTTTTCTGAGCCCTTCACTCACAGAGCCAGAGCTGGCAGGCTGGTTCCATATCTGAGACTCCATCAACTTGGCTAACACTGTTTGACCCACCTTGGAGATCCCCAGAGACTCTGCCCCACCCAACCTACAGACTCACCCAAGCTGCTTTTCCACAGAGTGGCTCCTCGTGGCTCAGGCTGCACAACTTCCTAAATCCTATCAAACAAGCAACAGCTGGCCTCAGTGAGCCCCAGGACAGGCACTAACAGCAGCCAGCCTAGGTTCTCAGCTTGGCTTTGCCTGGGAATCTCCAAGCCCAGCACAAGTAGCAGCCTCCTCAGATTGCTTTGTAGCTCAGGAAGGGAGGCTGTGGACAAAACACACGTGGGGGCTGACCTTGGCCTACACCATCTGGGAAGCCCCAGGACCATGGCACCCAGTTGAAAGCTACAGACCACATCGGAGCACCACCACCCCTCCACTGCACAGCTGATTCTTCACTGAGGGTAGAGATTGGTGGTCAGTGGTCATAGCCAGTCCTTGCAGCTGACTGGCCTGGGCAAATCCCTCCCATTGATCTACCAACAGCAACCAGGGCTCCACTACAAGAAAAGGGTGTACTCAGGCCACATGAAGGGTGCACCTCCAGTACCCCACTTGGGTGATAGGGGAGGCTGTGCCACTGGACCCTACAGGACACCTACTACATTAGGCCACATTACCAAGACATGGAATCAAAGTAGCTCTAGCTAATATACAGAAACAAACAGAGGGAGGCTGCCAAAGTGAGGAGACAAAGAAACATGGCCCAAATGAAAGAACAGATCAAAACTCCAGGAAAAGAGCTAAATGAAATACAGATGAGTGAAGAACTATCAGATGCAGAGTTCAAAACACTGGCTATGAGGATGCTCAAGGAACTTAGTGAGAACCTCAGCATCATAAAAAAGATACAGTCAGAAACAAAGTTTTCACTAATTGAAATGAAGAACAATTTATAGGGAACAACAGTGGAGTAGATGAAACTGAGAATCAAATGGATGATTTGGAACATAAGAAAGCAAAAATCAACCGATCAGAACAGCAAGAAGAAAAAAGAATCCAAAAAAAAGAAGGCAACCCTGACCAGTGTGGCTCAATTGGTTGAGCATCATCCAACAAAGCAAAGAGTCTGGTTCAGTGTCTGGACAGGGCACATGCTTGGGTTGCAGGCCTAGAGGTAATCTATCGATGTTTGTCTCACATATCAATACTTCTCTCCCCCTCTTCCTCTCTCTCTAAAATAAATAAATAAAATCTTTACATAAAATTTAAAAGAATGAGGGTAGTATAAGCAGCTTGTGGGACAACTTCAAGAGGTCCAATAAGGGGTGTCAGAGGAGAAGAGAAAGAGCAAGAAATTGAAAACTTATTAGAAAAAATGATGAAAGAAAAAAATCCCTAATTGGGGGAAGGAAATAGACATGCAAGTCCATGAAGCACAGAGAGTCCTAGCCAAGTTAGACCCAAAGAGGACCACGCCAAGACACATCATCATTAAAATGCCAAGGGTTAAGGATAGAGAATCTTATAAGCAAGAGAAAAGCAGAGTTACCTACAAAGGAGCTCCCATAAGATTATCATCTGATTTCTAAAAAAACTTTGCAGGCAAGAAGGGACTAGCAAGATGTATTCAAAGTCATGAAGGGCAAGAATCTACATCCAAGATTGCTCTATCTAGCAAAGCTACCATTTAAAATGGAAGGGCAGATAAAGTCCTTCCCAGAAAAGGTAAAGCTAAAGGAATTCATCATCACCAAGCCCTTGTTACGTGAAATGTTAAAGGGACTTATTTAAGAAAAAGATCAAAACTATGACCATTAAAATGGTAACAAACTCACAACTACCAACAACTGAATCTAAAATCTAAAAACAAAAACAAACTAAACAAACCACCAGAATAGAAACAGAATCACAGGTATAGGGATCATGTGGAGGGTTATCAGCTAGGAGAGGAAAAGGGGAGAAAGGGGGAAATGATGCAGGGGTCAAGAAACATTATTGGTAGAAACAAAATAGACAGGGGGAGGTTAAAAATAGTGTAGGAAAGAGAGAAGCACTATGGACATAAACTAAGGGGTGAGGATTGCTGGAGGGAAGGGGCATACAAGGCGGATAGGGGCAAAGGGGGGAGAAAAACAGGGACAACTGTAACAGCATAATCAATAAAATATACTGCAAAAAAAACACAATGAATTTTTACCTTGCTATAGATGATTAAAATTAACATTTAGTCAATATCCACCATATGCCAGGCATTATGTTAGCCACTTTATGAACTTAATGTCATTATCTTAAAGCTGTTAGCTGCAAAAGGTGGAGACATGGGGTAGTAAGAGAAAAACAAAACTTTAGAAACTAAACAATGCTTTAAAATTTTTTTTTTTACTTTTTCTCATCCTCACCCTAGGATATGTTTATTGAGAGACAGAAATGTTCTTAAGGATATTTTAGATGCTTACATACAATATATGCTCTATTTTTTAAAAGCCCATAAACTACTGAAGAGCAAAATGCTTTTTATTTATTTTATTTTTTTAAAGATTTTATTTATTTACTTTTAGACAGGGGGGAAAAGAGGGGCAGAAACATCAATGTGTGGTTGCCTCTTTCACGCTCCATACCAGGGAACAAGGCCTGCAACCCAGGCATATGCCCTGACAGGGAATCGAACCAATGACCCTTAGGTTTGCAGGCCAAGGTTCAATCCACTGAGCCACACCAGCCAGGGTGTTTGTTTGTGTTTTAATTATTGTTTTGTTTTCAAACCAAGGAAACTAGGTCATACAAAATATGTGGCATTTGTGACCTCTTAGACCATGTCTCCCACATGGAAGAAACTTGTCTGCCAAAAAATTATATATGAACCACTCCCGCACTCTATATAATTAAAGAGCTATGGCTTAATTTAAGAAATGTCAACATCCACTGGAATTCAACTTTACAGCTCTGCCTTTAACCAGCCTACAGTTTATCTCAAGTAGGTGTCAAATTCCATTAAGTCTTCAATTTCAAACTTCCATTATCTGTGATACATCTCCTACATTCACACACTCCTTCTGTCTCACTCTCTCAGCCAAATCTTTTCTTCAATGAGTTATCTCTCAAGTACAATAAGGAACAGAAATAAAAAGCTCACAATCTTAACTATATTTAGGTTTACATTTTCTTGAAAACTGGGCTTCTTTTCATACCACTAAACTGGATTCAAGTGCTTTCTTCCTATTCCACAGGAATAAATACAACGTATTTGTGATAACAATTTCCTGTCATAAATGTAGGAAGAGTAAAAACCAAACTGGAGATACGAAATCTGGGCTCCATTCTGGCTCTGCCTCCTAGTACCTGGATGACATTCCCAGACTTCAGCTTTCTCATTAGTAAATAATGAAGGATAATATCTACCTGTAGGGGTACTGTGATCATTAATTATAATTTATGTGAAGTCATTTTGTAAAGCACCATACAAATGTTAGGTGTTACCAGTGATATCCTCGTGGTATGAGTAAACAATACAGCAAAGAAACAGGCACTCAAACAAAGGAATTATATCACTAAATAAACAATTTTCAAAACAATTCATTAGAAAGAGAGCTTCAGATAAACTCTAAAGTAGGATTCAGACAGTTAGGTTCAAAACTCCATTCTGCCATTAACTCTGTATTAACACAAGCAAACTAACTGTCCTTTTCACCTAAAAAGATCCAAGTACTGGACCAGATATCCCATAAGTATTATTACAGCCTTTATCAGCCTACGAAATGACCCAGTATCCAAAAGATTCTAACTCCATATCCATAACTCAGAGTGCTCTTTGGTTTGCTAGCAAAACAGAGGTATAGGGAAACAGACGGTAAGAAAATTTTTAATTAAATAAAAGTAGAATTCTGTGCAATTCTCTAGAAGCAAAGGAAGCTGTAAACTACTTGATTGCTATAATTAATAAAAGTTCTAAATGAAAGTAGTGACGAACAAGGTGCATTAGCAAAGGGCGGGGCTCTTTCCCACAAGTTTTTGGGAACCACCCACTTCCCAAAGAGGTGTAACTGCTTCCTCCAAGCACTCACTGGCCAAGAAACTTGAAAGATTAAGGTTTATATTGTTCGAGAAAGAACTTTTTCCTTTTCACTTGGGTGGGGATGACGGTAGTCATCCATCAGACAAACATATCCTATAAACTCCATTATCCACAGGCACCAAGTCTCTCGAAAGTCTAAAACAGATTTGTTTTTAGAGAAACCCTAGTTTTAAAAAAAAAAAATGACTTCGGACGATTACCTCAAAATTAGGTAACCCTGTGTTAGTGCTGCCAAGTTTTCTCTTCCCCAAATTAACCGCCCTCCCGCGTCCCTGCAGAGGCGACGCCTCACCCTCTACCTCCGCACCCCGCCGGCACTGGGGGAAGAGTCCCCAGGGGATCCCAGTGGAGGGAAGACCCGGCAGCTCAGGCCTCTGGGCACCGCCACCCCTCGCTCTCCTCACCGATGACGATGCGCAGGTGCTTGAGGCGGGTCAGCGCGTCCTTCTTGGTGTCCAGCACCTTCTGGGTGGATTTCTTCACGTCCCCGTGCGGCTTCTTGGAGAACATCCTGCCGCTGCCGCCGTCACGGCAGTCTCCAGCCCCCTCCCGGCCCGGTCCCGCGGCGGAAAGTGGAGGGAGTGGGCAGGGAGGAGACTAGCGTGAGCCGTTCATTCACTCCCCAGCCTTGCGGGCCCCAGAGCAGCCGACTCCTCCCAGATCTTCGCTGGGGCCGCCACCTCCACAAGGCTCGCGCCGCGGCAGCAAGACACTTTCAGCTGCGGCTCCAATATGGCGGATCCCTTCTCCCAGCCCTGCATGGAGCAAGGGAGACCCGGGTAGGTCGCCCGCCGCCGCCGCCACCGCCCGCTTCCTGCGGCCGCCGCTCGCCACCACTGGCCGGGGCTCGGGACCGTGTGTCGCGGGGGTGGGGCTCTGGGAGGCAGCAACACTACTTTCTCCCTGAGGCCCCCTTAAGGTTAAAACGTCTTTAGCAGCTTAGACCCGGCATAGGCCAAAAGGCGACCGAGTGTAGTGATAGTGATAGGATTTCACGACTCTGCCGTCAGTGGAGAATGGTCCCCGTGGCAACCGCCTTCTGACGTCTGACGTCAAGTTTTCTTGACGTCATGCTAGCGTGAGATCATTCATGGCATTATCCATCCCCCTTTGGTTTCATGAGTAAGCAGCCCAAGGAGGAGCCCAGGAGAGTCAGAGAAGGTAATTACTGCGTGCGTTATTTTAAGCAAGTGATTCGTAGCCAAAGTCCCAGAGTAGAATCTTACACTTTTTGTTTATAGAGCTCCTTCATCGTCCTGGCTGGGTACTTGGTTAGAGTCCATTTCCATATGCCAGAGTTGTGGGTTCTGATCCGGGTCAGGGCACATAGAATAATCAACCAATGAATGCATCAATAAGTGGAACAACAAACAAATGGACGTTTCTCTCTCCCTCCCTCTCTTTCTCTCTAATAAATAAAAGTTTAACATTTTTTAAAAAAATATCTTTATCCTAATAACTTATGAAGATAAGTTTACTCTATCCTAATAACTTATGAAGACAGCTCCAAAACATCAAAGCAGGTTTGCAACGTATTTTAGATGCCAGTTCTGAAGGCATTGGTTGTAATACTCCTTCATTTACTAATATGAATTTTTAAGGGATTTTTGTTTGTTTTGCAAAGTGATGATTAACAACTTACTGCAGTTTAAAGATTTATGGTAGTATAGTACAGCCTTTGGTTAAAATTGGCTTGCACAAATAAATGAGTTCCCTTGAAAGCATGCTGTAACAGAAAAATTACAGAGAAAAGAAATATCGAGTACTTTAAGGGTGAATTTTCCTGATAGGTAAAGAGTTCACAAACCCAGGAGAAAATTAAGGCACAGGTAGAAAAATTAGTAAAGAACATGGAAAAAATAACAGAAGTATACACTCATAACTAAAGCATGTGAAAAATATTCACTCAGTAACTTCAGGAATCAGATTAAAACAATAGTTTTTTATTTTTTCCCTGTTTTCTCTCTTTTTTAAAAACAATGTTTTAAAGCAATTTTTTAAAGTTTTTTTTTTATTTTTAGAGAAGGGAAGGGAAGGAGAAAGAGATGGAGAGAAACATGTATGTGTGAGAGATACAAGATCGATCGCATCTCACACGCCCCCACCAGGGGACATGGCCCACAACTAAGTTATATGCCCCTGCCAGCAATTGAACTGGTGATGGTGACCCTTCTGTTCCCAGTGGATTGAGCACTGCTCAATGCTCAATCCACTAAGCCACACTAGCCAGGGCTAAAATACTTTCTAAACAGCTTTATTAAGGTGTACTTGATATACAATAAACTGCACATTTTCAAAGTTTCCAATTTGGTAAGTTAGACATTTGCATGAAATCATAAAAACATCATCACAATCAAAATAGTGAACATGTCCATCACCCAAACCCCCCAGATTTGCCCCTTTCTTATCCCTTCCTCCCATTCCCCCACCCCTGGTCCCCAAGCAACCACTGAACTTTCTGTCACTTAAGAGTTTTCATTTTCTAGAATTTTATATGAATGTATGTATGCAGTATACTCTTTGGGGGAGGGGTCTGGCTACTTTTACTCAATATATATAATTTATTTTTAACCATAATGTTTTATCAGTCAAATTAGTAAATATTGTTTTTAAATTAGCCATCTTACTGATGGTGAGTGCAAGTGGTGATTTTTACTCATTTATTTTTAGAGAGGGGGAAGGGAAGGGGAAAGAGAGGGAGAGAAACATATGGGAGACCCATCAGTTGCCTCTCACACACTCCCAACAGAGGACCTGGCCCACAACCCAGGCATGTACCCTGACACCAAAAATTAAACTTGTAACCTTCAAGTTTGCAGACCAGCACTCAATCCACTGAGCCACACTGGGCAGGGCTATTTTTTTATTTTTAAGATTTTATTTATTTGCTTTCAGAGAGAGGGGAAGGGAGGGAGAATGAGAGGGAGAGAAACTTCAGTGTGTGAGAGAGACATTGGTTGCTTCTCACATGCCCCCAACTGGGAACCTGGCCCGCAGCCCAGGTATGTGCCCTGACTGGAAATCAGACTAGCGACCTTTTGGTTTGTGGGCTGGTGCTCAATCCATTGAGCCACACCAGCCAGGGCATCCACTCCTTTCTAAGGAAATTTTGAGTTAAAAACAAAAACACTCAATAGTCTTATCTTCTCTCAGTACTTTGATGAAGTTAAAATGTTAAGAAATGGCATGCATAAATCTAGACATTTCTTATGAGGGAGAAGGAGAATGGTTTATGGATATATATATATATATACATAAAAAGTCTGTCCAGAAAGTATACAGCCACGTGCTATGGAAAATAGAGACTTTACTTAAGAAGATACAAGATATAAGATACATTGTACATAGGACAATGATGCCTCAGCCCCCTTCAAAGAAGAAGCTTTGGACCTCACACAGTTCTCCCAATGCTGTCAACCGCCCCATCATATTTTCCTGAATCTCATCAACAGTCTGAAATCTCTTTCCTTTCAAAGGTGATTTTAGTTTTGGTAAAAGCCAGATATTGCAGGGCACCAAATCTGGACTGTAGCGGGGCTGAGTCACCTGGGCAATTTGATGTTTTACCATAAAACTCCGCAGGAGGCATGATGCACGAGCAGGTGAGTTGTTCAGTGATGAAGCTGCCCATCACCAGTTGCCCGTAGCTGCAGCCCTCTGATTCATTCAAATAGTTTTTGTGGAGGAATGTTCAAGCTTAACACAAAATTTGATGCAGATTCATTACTCTGCTCACTCAGTCATTTTGAATGCAATGGCCACACAGTACACATGCTCACTCAATGGCATCTGCCACCCCCAATGACTAGTACAGTGAAGTTATCATTGTTCATGCATGTGCATTCCAGTCCCCTCTCCTTGGCTGCCAGGTTACATCAATGCCCTGCAAACTATTCTTGTTACATTAACAATGGCTGAACTTTTTCTCAACAGACCTCCTATTTGTTTAAGAATATGTCTTAGTAGTCAGGAAATGCTTAGTACTTCAGATCAAAGAATAAAACCCATATTGAGGGAATAACTTCAGGGAATCTAGAAGCTTGTTCAGATTTTATACCTTGCACCCACTTCATGGTGATTATGACCAGCATCTCTAAGTCTGTTAAGATGTCACAGGTAAAATAGACCTAGTCTCTTTCCTAAAGAACACTTATTGAAGTGGAGATGGGAAAAAAAAGGTAACTAATTGATTTTAGTGAGGATATGTTCTGGTAATCATACCCAGATTCTCCTCTGGAAAGCCACCCCTCTCTTGGTCTCCTTGGATCTTATGCCGCACTGGTCCAGTTAGACTTCAGAGTTCTAGCACTCTGGGCAGAGCAAGTGTGTTTGTGCTATACATAACCAGGTTAGTTCAATAAAACTCACTTCTACAACTATTGGAAGAGAGAAACTTTTTTTCAAGATGAAGGCCTGGAACTTGTAAGAAGAAACATGTGAAAAGAATTGCTGGGGAGAAAGATAACACTCCAAGAACAGAGGGGATAGTTAGACAGCAATAGAATGAGTCTTGATAACATTCTTTGGGCATTTGGATCCAACAAGCCTAAGTACCATGATATTTTCTATTTCACAGGCCAGTAAAGTTCTTATTTTGCCCAAGCCAGTTTCAGTCCCTTGCAACAGGAAAAATCCTGACTTACACATTTTAATGATATTTTCCTGGGCTGAATAGGGGTTACAAATTTGTTTTAATTGCATGTAGCCCTGACCTGTGTGGCTCCTTTGGTTGGGTGTCCTCCCGCAAAGCAGAAGGTTCCCCATGTCATTCCTGGTATGGGTGTACACCTAGGTTGTGGGTTTGGTTCCCATCCAGGCATGGATGAGGAACATCCATGTTTCTCTCCCTCTTTTTCTCCTTCCCTTCCTCTCTCTCTAAAAATAAATAATAGAATATATTTTTAAAAATTGCTTGTAAATGATATTGTAGCCCTCTTCTAAAGTCCTCCAGCAGTGCTTCCTTTAGTTCTACTGTGACATTCACCAGACTCTGTCATTGTCAGTCATTCTATGTTTCGTCTCCCTTGTATCGGACTGTAATCTCTCCTTAAGACAAGCTTTTGGTTTTTATTTTTCTATGTTCCACAATCCAAGGCCCCAAGGGTTGTTTTCTCTCTTTTCCTCCCTCCCTCTCTCTCTTTCTGTCTTCCTCTCTGCTTCTCTCTTTCTTTGCTTTTCCCAATGGTACCTGGCATGTGGTAGACATTTTCATGGAAAGAATGAGTAAATACTAGCCACTCAACAAATGCTTACTGAACTTATGCAAACACAGTAAAGTTTCTGTTTTTGCTGTCAATTCAGGAATAGTAACCTATTTGGAGGAGACACCAAAAGATCAGAGAGGATGGTGGAAGGAAGACAAAGACAGGAGAACAATGCTTAAAAGGAGCAGACCAAAATGTAAGCAAAGCCAATTTTTTATTTTCCAGGCTTTGATTCATTGGGAAATATGTTCTATGCTTTCCTTAAGGTTTGAGGTAGAATTTTTAAAAAATCTTTTATGTTTATCTATTTAAACAGTGGGGGTTAAACTGCTATTCCTGGTCTTAAAATATCAGAGCATTGTATATGGTGAGATAAGAATAAGGATACAAAGATATGAGAAAAGAAAAAGAATATTAGTCTTTATTAAACATTTCTATGTTTAATAAAATGAACATAAGTTGTGGTCATCAGAGATTCAAACAGAGAGATGTACTTGGAGGCTACAATTGGGGGCAATTTATCATGTCCTAACTATTACTAAGAATTATTTCCATATACTATGTATGTGTTTTCTTTTATATATTTTTTTCTTTTTGCTATATTATATCCCATGGGTTTTTTTTTTTTGCTGCAAACTACTTGACAACAAAAAGACTTTTAAGCAGAACTATATATGTTTTCTACAGAATTAATCTCGGTTTCCTTTTTATTGTATTTTTTCATCCTCTTTTCCCTATTTGTACCCCATGTAAACGTAGATATGTTGTCAGTCTTTCCTCTGCAAAGAAAAATTTGATATCCTATTACATTGATGGAATCATCCAAAGAATCTGCAATAGCTGAAAAATATCAGTGAAATTCTGCATAATATAAATTACAATTGTTCTTAGAAACTTTTTTCCATAAAATAATTTCATTAAGAGTGAGCCTGCTTGGCCCTGGCTGGTGTGGCTCAGTGGACTGCATGTCAGACTGGGAACAAAAGGTTGCCAGTTCTATTCCCAGTCAGAGCACATGCCTGGGTTGTAGGCCAGGTCCCCAGCAGGGGGCGCTCTAGAGGCAACCACACAGTGATGTTTCTCTTCCTCTCTTTCTCCCTCCCTTTCCCTCTCTAAAAATAAATAAATAAACTCTTTTTAAAAAGAAAGATTGAGCCTGCTTGTTTGCAGAACTGTTTTCCTTCTCAGCTCTTACCCATAGCACTAACCCTTTCCAAAATACAATGAAATATTTGATCAGCATAGAAAATTTTAAAAATTCAGCAAACAAGAGAGCTGTAATATTTTTTGCCAAAATTAGATTTAAAAGCAATGCTTAATTGTAGCTTGTTTCAAAGACATCTTATTATTATTTTGTATACAAAAATTTATGCAGTTACCATATGTATGACTTGTATGTTTGTATCATCAAAGTTATAGGGCTTGTTTTAGATTTGGGTTCTAATTCTTTACAGTGTCAGTTTTCTCATTAGTAAAATCAAGATAGGTTCTGCCCCTCAAAGTTTTGTGAAATTTAGGAATTAATATTGTGTTTTCAATCGTGATCTTTAGAATTAAATCTGAACTAACCATTCCATTTCAGGACTTACTTGCCTTGGGGTACCTGGCGTATAGTTTAATCTCTTTGAGCCTTGTTTTTCTCACATGTAAACTACATCAGTACTTGTGATAATTAGGTGAGAAATGCTATTGGAAGTTAATTCTGTAATGGCTGACATATAACATTCCTTTTCTTTCCTTCACAGACTTTTAATAGAGCAATTTATGTAATTGTTTAAAGATTTACTCTCTCACTAGAGGACAGAGACCATATAGGTTTTGTTTAAAGCTTTATTACAGTCTCCTTGCAAATTTCCTTTTACAAAATGCCCTCAATAAATATTTGTTGAATGGAAGAATGAATGTCAATTTGCCTCCCTTTCTTTTGCATGGGCACTCAGTAAATCTTTGATGAATGAAAGAAGTAATTTTAGAATATATAAAAATGTAACATGCCATTAATATTAATTATATGGCTGTCATAACTAAGCAAAAAAGGTAGTACCATTGCAAACCAAATTGGCATAAGTGTAATTTATATATAACATGCCAAACTCACTTCCTGATTTCCTCTTCCTAATGACTTAAATACTAAAATTCTCTGAAAGTATAAGCTCTCTCCACTAGAGACATAATTATTATGAAAAAAGCCCAGAAAATTATCTTTGAAATATTGCTTCTGAAAACTCCAAAACTCAAATTCAGACTTAAACATTCCAGGAAAAATAGGTCATCATCAATCTCCCAGATGTGAACTTGTTATATTACTGTTTTTTATAAAGTCAGGTTTATTCAAATTTAAGAGATTTTTTCAAGCTAATAGTGTAACTGGAAAAGACACCGCTGTTCAGGCTGCCTGTCACTACCAAATTCAATAAGCAATGACAGCGATTGAATCTTTTATGGGCGCTGTATTCAGATGGCCGGCAATTTGAGAAGATGGTGGGTTCATACCCTAACATACCATTTGCCTTCTCTTTCTAGGCTAGACTTTTTATACCAGGGAATAAATAAGGTGCGGTAAGGGCTTTGAGATTCAGGGAGGATTAGGTGATAGAAGCTGCAACGTTCCAGTCCTGGGTAGTTAGCTGTTCCCAGGGGCGGTGGTCATCTGTCTCTACCTAGACCACAAAGGTCTAGATGCCTCCAGTTGGCCCCAGGCGGTAATCTCTAGCCATTGCCCCAGGAGGTCAGCTGTTTTCCCAGGAACCAGGACAGGCCTTATCTGTAGTTTCTGAAACAAAAGCTTTAACATGCACATTACTTGCTAGACTTACAACTTTTTAACTTAAGCTGAAATTTTCCAAGTCTTTTCTTGGAAAAGTCTTGAGTCCCCTGTCAATAGATTGTTTTTAATAGACTTCATTTTCGTAGATCAGGTATAGGTTCACAGTGAAATTGAGAGGAAGGTACAGAGATTTCCTATATATTCCCTGCCTCCACACATGCACAGCTTCCTCAAGTATCAACATCCCCCACCAGAGAGGGGTACATTGTTATACCTGATAAACCTACATTAACATATAATTGTCACCAAGGACCATGGTTTACATAAGGTTCATTTCTGGTGATATACATTTTATAGATTTGGATGAATGTATATGTGTCCATTATTATAGTATCATACAGAGTATTTTCACTGCCCTAAAAATCCTCCATGATCCACCTAGTCAACCCTCCCCCAATCCCTGGAAACCACTGCTCTTTTCATTAATACATGGGGTTTTTTTTTTGAAAAGTAAACATTTCTCTTTTACTTTTTAAATTTTTCAGTATTTGGTACTTTCATTACTTTATTTTTTAAAAATAAATTTTATTGATTATGCTCTTACAGTTGTCCCATTTCCCCCTTCACTCCTCTCTGCCCTGCATACCCCCTCCCACCCACATTCCCCACTTTAGTTCATGTCCATGGGCCATACATATAGGTTCTTTGGCTTCTACATTTCCTATACTATTCTTACCCTCCCCTTTCTATTTTGTACCTACCATCTATGCTACTTATTTTCTGTACCTTTCCCCACCTCCCCCTCCCACTCCCTTATTGATAACCCTACATGTGATCTCCATTTCTGTGATTCTGTTCCTGTTCTAGTTGTTTGCTTAGTTTGCTTTTGGTTTTGTTTTTTTAGGTTCAGTTGTTGATAGTTGTAAGTTTGTTGTCATTTTACTGTTCATAGTTTTGATCACCTTTTCATAGATTAGTCCCTTTATCATTTCATGTAATGAGGGCTTGGTGATGATAAACTCCTTTCACTTGACCTTATCTGAGAAGCACTTTATCTGCCCTTCCATTCTAAATGATAGCTTTGCTGGATAGAGCAATCTGGCATGTAGGTCCTTGCCTTTCATGACTTGGAAGACTTCTTTCCAGCCCCTTCTTGCCTGTAAGGTCTCTTTTGAGAAATCAGCTGACAGTCTGATGGGAACTCCTTTGTAGGTGACTGTCTCCTTATCTCTTGTTGCTTCTAGGATTCTTTCCTTCATTTTAATCTTGGGTAATGTAATTCTGATGTGCCTTGGTGTGTATCTCCTTGGGTCCAACTTCTTTGGGACTCTCTGAGCTTCCTGGACTTCCTGGAAGTCTATTTCCTTTGCTAGATTGGGGAAGTTCTCCTTTATTATTTGTTTGAATAACTTTTCCACTTGTTGCTCTACCTCTTCTCCTTCTGGTACCCCTATAATTCGGATGTTGGAACATTTAAAGATGTCCTGGAGGTTCCTAAGCCTCTCCTCATTTTGTTGAATTCTTGTTTCTTCATTCTTTTTTGATTGGATGTTTCTTTCTTCCGTCTGGTCCACACCACTGAATTGAGTCCCAGTTTCCTTCCCATCACTGTTGGTTCCCTGTACACTTTCCTTTATTTCACTTAGCATAGCCTTCACTTTTTCATCTAATTTGCAACCAAATTCAACCAATTCTGTGACCATCCTGATTATCAGTGTTTTGAACTGTGCATATGATAGATTGGCTACCTCTTCGTTGCTTAGTTGTATTTTTCTGGAGCTTTGATCTGTTCTTTCATTTGGGCCATTTTTTTTTTTTTTGTCTTGAGGCACCTGTTACTAGAGAGTGGTGGAGCCTTAGGTGTTTACCAGGGCAGGGCAACCCATTTCAGTGGGTTGTGATGCTGTATGTGGGGGAGGGGTATGAGAGGGATCAATGGCGCTCGCTCCACTCTGTGCCAGATTTCAGTCACTTCCCCTGCTTCCCACAAGCTAATTGGGCCCTTCTGGTGCTCATTCCTGGGTGGGTGGGTTTGTGTATGTTCTACAACCCTGTGGGTCTCTCCAACAAACTTTCCTGTAAGGCTAGGTGTTTTCTCCCACTGCCTCAACCCCCATAGGTGCTTTCAATCAGTGGTTTGAGGCTTTATTTCCCCACGCTAGGGCCCTGGGTTGCGCAATCTGTCGCTCCCCAGTTGCTCCTCCCAGTTTATCTGCTTGTGAATGCAGGACCACCCGGTCTGCAATCCACTGCCTTGCCAGCCAGCTGCAGCCTTGCTGTGCTCCCCTCCACTGTCTGCTGCCTCACTGGGTTCATCAGCCACTGCCTTGCCACGAGCCCTCTCTGCCTGGCTGCCTCTCTCCACCCCTCCTGCCAGCCTGGATGAATGTTTCTCCTTAAACTCCTTGGTTGTCAAACTTCCATACAGTTCAATTTTCTGTCAGTTCTGGTTATTTTTTGTTTTTAAATTATTGTTGTCCTTCTTTTGGCTGTGTGAGGAGGCACAGTGTGTCTCCTTACACCTCCATCTTGGTCAGAAGTCTCCTAATTGTACTTATTTTTTTAAACAATTTTAAATTTACAGGAAAATTGAGCCAATAGTGTGGAGAATTCCCATAGCCCAATTCTCATATGGTTTCCCCTACTATTAACATCTTATGTTAGTATGGTATATTTATTACAATTAATGAACCAATAATAGTATGTTACTATTAACTAACTTCATAGTTTATTCATATTTCCTCATTTTTTATCTTCTCTTCCATGATCCTAACCAAGATATGTTATTACATTCAGTTATCATTTCTCCTTAGCCTCCTTTTGGCTATGATAACTTCTCTTATTTTCCTTATTTCAATGACCTTGAGTACTGATCAGGTTTATTGAAGGATGCTCCTTTGTTGAAATTTGTCTCATGTTTTTCTCATGATCAGGCTAAGGTTGCAGGTTTGGAGGAGGAAGGTCACAGAAGTGCCATTGATGTTGAACTTGATCATGTGACTGAAGTATTGTTTGTCAGATTTCTCCAGTGTAAAGTTTTGTGTGGTTGGTTTTGTTGTTTTTTCTTTGCTTTTTTTCATACCATATTCTTTGCGTGAAATCACTAGGTGAAACCACTATGTCTAAGTTTTCCATTTTATTATAAAAACATGTACGTTTACTTTTATTACTTTAAAGACTATATCTGTTTTAGCTTCATTACTTGTGAATGGTAAGTTTCCAATTCCAGCTGTGTTGCAATGGTAAGAATAGGAGCAGAATGCTTATCAAGTGAATCTTAACAAAATACAAATGGCAAGGATCTGAATTAATACTTAGAAAACTAAGTTCCTTTAGTGACCAAGAGATAGACAGCAGTTCTATCTCAAAGCCTTTGGTTTCAGGATTAAAATTATTGAGGACTCCCAAAGAACTTTTGGTAATCTATTACATTATTAAAAATTAAAGTGGAGGAAACTACAAAATTCTAATGAAAGAAATCAAAGATATAAATAAATGGAGGAAGATTTGTGTTCATGGAATGGAGCATTTCATTTTTTCCAATATTTCAATTCTTCCCAAATTGATCTTTATAGACTCAAAACAATACCAATCAAAATTGGTATTTTGTAAATATCAACACATTGATTCTAAAGTGTATATGGAAAGACAAAAGATCCAGAATAGCCAACACAACACTGAAAAAGAACAAAAGTTGCTGATTTCAAAACTTTGTATACAACTATAGTAATCAAGACACCATGAATGAGTCAGTAAAAAAATATATTTATATGGTCTAGTTTTGCTTCACTTGAATCCATGCACAATGTTCATAGTCCTAAAAACTTTACCTAAGTGACAGGCCCCTGAACCTACATATTTTTCCTCTTATTTTCATTATACAGTGTTTTAAAAGTGCTCATAGTACTTACCACTTCTTATTCATCTGGTCTGTCACATTATGCTATAATGTGATGGACAAATGCGGTCTTCAGAAAAATTTTAAGATCATAAAGTTGCTGGAAACTATATTGTAAGTAATTGTATATTTCTTTCCTATACCATTAGTTTATAACAAAATATTATTTTATTTAAAAACAGTTGTTGATCCAGCTGGCATGGCTTAGTGGATTGAGTGCCAGCCTGTGAACCAAAAGGTCTCTGGTTCAATTCCCTGTCAGGATACATGCCTGGGTTGTGGGCCAGGTCTCCAGCTAGGGGCATGTGAGAGACAACCAACTGATGTTTCCCTTGCTCATCACTGTTTCTCTCCCTCTCTTTTTCCTTCCCCCTCTCTCTGAAAATAAGTAAATAAAGTCTTTAAAAAATGAAAGATAAAAAAATAGTAGTTTTTACAATTAGATTATTCTCTCCCAGTGAATTAAACTCCTTGAGCCCAAAGAAAAAATTGCTAATTTGGATTTTATTAAAATTAACATTTCTTCTCTGTGAAAGATACTGTTAAGGGAATTACAGTACAAGCCACCAACTGGGAGAAAATCTTTGCAAAACACATATCTGAGAAAGGATTTGTTTTAAATATAAAAAGAACTCTTAAAACTCAACAATAAGAAAACAAGTGACCCAATTTAAAAAAAAGGGCAAAAGACTGAACAGACACCTCACCAAGGAAAATATACAGATGACAAATAAGCATATGAAAATATCCTCAACATAATAAAGACAATATAAAATAGAAATATAAAAAATATGAAACAGAAATATAAAAATATAGAATAGAATATTAAAAATTAAAAGTAATAAATATAAAAATAAGTGAAAAGATTTTCCATATCATCTGTCATTAGGGAATCACAAATTAAAATAGCAATGAGATACTACAGCACATATATTAGAATGATTAACATTCAAAACACTGGCAACACCAAATGCTGGTGGGAATACAGAGCACAGAAACTTGTTTTTTTAAAAAAATTGTTTTTAATTGTATTGATTTTAGAGAGAGAGAGGAAGGGAAGGAGAGAAGGAGAGAGAGAAACAACAGCCCATTGCTCCAGCCATCCGTGCATCCATTGGTGATCTCCTGTATGTGCCCTGGGGATCAAACCCAAAACCTCGGCACAGCAGGATGCCACTATAACCATCCGAACTACCCACCCAGGGCATTGTTGATGAAAGTATAAAATGGTACAGCCCACTTTGGAAGACAGTTTGGCAATTTCTTATAAAATTAAGTATAGTCTTACCATATGATTCAACAATTGTTTTTCATGGTATTTACCCAAATGGTTTGAAAATATGCCCTCACATAAAATCTGCACACAAATGTGTATAATTATTTATTCGTAAGTCCCAAAACTGGAAGACACAAGAAATCCTTCAATAAGTAAATAAATAAACAAACAATGGTATATCCATACAATGGAGTATGATTCAGCAATAAAAAGAAATCAAGCCATGAAAACAGAGGGACAAATCTTAAATGCATGTCACTAAATGACAGAAGCCAGTCTGAAAAAAGCTACATACTGTATGATTCTAATTATATGACATCCTGAAAAAAAAATCGGTGTTTGACAGGGGCTTGGTGGGAGGAAGAGAAGATTGGAAAGGTGAAGCACAGAGGATTTTTAGGGTGATAAAAACACTCTATATAATACTGTAATTGTGGGTATTTAACTGCATTTTTCAATACTCAGAACTTTATAGCACTTTTATAGAACTTTATATTAAGAGTGAACCTTAATATAAGCAAATAAAATAAATCACTTAAGATGTCAGAGGAACCCAAGTTGGAATATAGGCTATGACAAAATATTCTAACTGTATTACAATGTTTGAAACAGCTTCACTGAAGAAGATAGAGGGGGAGAGGAAGGTAATCATTTGGAAATGAGTGGAATCTGTAAAACTAAAGGCTAAAGGAAATGTACATAAACATTGTACTCTTGGTGATACAGTTGTTTCCCGTGGAGGGATGGGTTAACAACTGATACTGCTCTACATGTATACTGGAATTAAATAATTAAGCAAATGTAAGGAAGATGCTGGGACCCATGGCAAATGAAAGAGCACCTAGTGGTTACAGCTGAAACAATATGAACAACAAAATAAATAAAATACTTATTAGATTATAACTCAAAATGTGATATAAATATTCATGAGTCCATACTTACATAAGTAAATGACTGTGTAAATAAATAAATGGGGGAGAAAAGACAAATCTCCCATGCAAAAAAAGTTCCAAAAAAATTTATGTAGGTACCCACAGAAATGGAAATAATTCCCTATTTTTTGGATGTTGTCTACATACAATGAATTTCTTCCAAAGAGTACACTATGGAAGGGACAGGGGGAGTAACTTTACAGTGGAGAAATAAACACTACCTTAGCCAGGTGATAAAGGTCAACATCAGCAGCCATAAGGCAAGTCGATAGCATGTACCCTTGTTATAATGGGATGACAGTGACAGTTTACTTCTGTGGTCTTCCTACCCAAAACCTATAACCTCAATCTAATCATGAGAAAAATGTTAGACAAATCCTAATTGACCAGTACTCCTCAAAACTATCCAACTCACCAAAATCAAGGAAAGTCTGAGAGACTATCACAGCAAGGAAGAACCTAAGATAAATTGGTAACTAAGTATAATAGGTCATTCTGAAATAAAGTACATTAGGTAAAAACTAAGGAAATTTGATAAACTATGCAGTTTAGTTAATAATAATGTACCATTAATTGTAACAAATCTGCCATACCATTTGTAATTAATGAAAACTAGGTACAGAGCATATGGGAACTCTGTACTATTAGCTCAGTTTTTTTCTGTAAATCTAAAACTGTTCTAGAAAATAAAGTCTCTTAAAAAAAAAACCTGAGATATTCCCTGGCTGGCGTAGCTCAGTGGATTGAGCGTGGGCTGGGAACCAAAGTGTCCCAGGTTCGATTCCCAGCCAGGGTACATTCCTGGGTTGCAGGCCATAACCCCCAGCAACCGCACATTGATGTTTCTCTCTCTCTCTCTCTCTCTCTCTACCCCCTTCCCTTCCCTCTCTAAAAATAAATAAATAAAATCTTTAAAAAAACCACAAAAAAACAAACAAAAAAAACCCCTGAGATATTTAAAATTATTTAATATGTTTAAAAGTGACAATGAGCCCTGGCCTATGTGCCTCAGTTGTTGGGGGTGCCATCCATAAACCAAAAAGTCACAGGTTAGATTCCAGGTCAGGGCACATGCCTAGGTTGTGGGTTCATCCCCGGTCGGGACATGTATGCAAGGGAGCGGGTCAGTGTTTCTCTCCCTTTCTCTCTCTCTCCCTTCCTTTCTCTCTAAAATCAATAGGCTTGTCTTCGAGTGAGGATTAAATAAGTAAAAAAGTTAAAATATCCATTTAAAAAAAGATTTTATTTATTTATTTGTTTTTAGAGAGAAGGCAAGGGAGGGAAAAAGAGGGAAAGAAGTATCAATGTGTGGTTGCCTCTCATGCATCCCCAGCAGTGGACCTGGCCCACAACCCAGGCATGTGCCCTGACTGTGAATTGAAACGACAACCCTTTGGTTTGTAGGCTGGCACTCAATCCACTGAGTCACATCAGCCAGGGCTAAAATATCCATTTTTCAAAAGATTTCATTTATTTTTAGAGAGAAGAGAAGCAGGGAGAAAGAGAGGCATCAACATGAGAGAGAAACATGTATCAGTTGCTTGTTGTACACGCCTTGATGGGAGGGTACTGAAGCATGTGCCCTGACCAGGAACCAAACTGAGAATTGAACTCATGCCCTTTTGCTTTGCAGTATGATGCCCAACTAACTGAGCCACACCAGTCAGGGCAAAATACCTATTTGTAAAAAACAAAAAATATCTAGTGAGAAAATTGTCAGCTTTGCATTTTTTGCAAATCTCTTTAATGTTTGATGTAATAGAGGACAGCTAGAATCTTATGATGCAATTTTTTTTTTATTTTTTCACATAGTTGAAGCATATGAAAAAAGTCTGGCCTCATATAGATATTAATTGGAAAAGGGGAATATGTTAATAGCTTTTTCTTCTAATTATGGACACTACCCTAAAACTGAACTAAATGGTAGTTTCTTAAAGATGAGTTGCAATGTGGAATATGAAAGTATATCAGTAAGCTTTTTGTATTCTTCACATCAAAATCTTGCACTTTACTTGGCTCTTTTACCCATGCACCATTTTGTAACATTATCAATTTGCCATTTGGAAAATAATTGTTCACTAAGTTATACAGATATTACAAGTATTAATACATTTTGTTAAACAATGTAAATATTTTTTAAATCACATACATTAGAAAATCCTTTAAGTATTAGAAAGTTGTCATGCTCACTGTGGTAGACAAAAGTTTTCCAAATTCCTAATTTTAATTTGGAAGTTTGAATTTTATCTTTGGTAACAAATATTGTCAATTATTTCACTAGAAGTGACAGGCTCACTTTGTCTGTTTGATTTTTTGTGAAAATATTTACCAGATTTCTAGGTCTGAATATCCTTTGTCAATTGTTTCAGGCAAAAATGCCATTCCTTGAATCAAGTTGCTAGATTAGGTCATAACTCAATTTCACAAGTGTTTTTTCCTTAAGATCACTATTCTACTTCTGTATGGTTTATGCTACTTCCTATTTTGCCACAAAAAATATTAAAAAGATGTATACTCAGTGCTTGGGATGTCATTAAAAATAATTTTTACTGCTTCATCAAGGACATTTATAAATGAAAGTGGCAGTGAGGAACACAATGAACATTAGTGCAGTTGGGTACCACTGCCTTCATGTTAGTGTGCCAACCATTTTAGTTATCCTTGCTTTTGTACCATCAGTTCCAATGACAATACATGTTATAGTTTCTGTTACAATTTTATAAATCATCATTCAAGTTTTAGAGAAAACAGGTAACATTAACACCCAAATCAAGAAGCATTAGAAGAAATATTAGATTGGTTAAGGACAGAAAGAACTGAAAATCATGTATAATGAGTATAGAACTTGTGTTGGAGCCAACCAAGGCCAGGTAGATCCACTGTTGCTTCTGGGAGATGAAAGAAAATTTGTGGAGCCGTAGCGATGCTTGACATACCTTTATTCATGGGTGGGCGAGCCACGCACGCTGCAAGCTACCTGTCTCACTAGTGAGAAGCCCCTACATGTTTAAGTACTAGAGGGTAACAAAGCTGGAAAAATGCCAGAACATTGCATAACATAACATAATTCTGTGCATGCGAGCCCACTTCATGTTGTGGGAACAGTTTATGGACCCAGTCTCAAGGCTATGAGAACACTGGTTATCAGGCCCCTCCAAGGCTATGGGAATGCTGCTTCCCTTAGTTACTCAGACACTGGATGAGGAAGCCAGACTGCCCCTACTTACACTATAAACCTCTTAAATGAAATACTGTATTTAAAGACATTTGTTGAAGCAAAAGCTGATGACATTATTTATTAGCATAAGAATATGAATAAAATTAAAAGAGAAGGGAGATAAGTAAACCATGTAGTATATTTTCTCTCTCATGCCCCTAATTTACTCGATTATTAAGGCTTGTTGATTGTGCCTCCTAGATATCTCAAATTTGTTCATTTATTTTTAAAAATAAATTGTAGTTATACAATTACAGTTGATGTACAATATTATTTTGGTTTCAGGTGTACAACATAGTAATTGGATGTCTCTATAACTTCCAAAATGATCGCCCTGATAAATCTAGTACCCATTTGACACCATATATAACCATTACAATGCTACTGACTATATTCCTTATGCTATACTTTACATCACCATGGCTATTCTGTAACATCAATTTTTATCTTAGTCTCTTTACCTTTTTCACCTATCTCTAGCCCCCTACCATCTAGCAACAATCAAAATGTTCTCTGAATCTATGAGTCTATTTCTGTTTTTGCTTGTTCATTTATTTTGTTTTATAGATTCCACAGATAAGTGAATCATCTGACATTTGTCTTTTTCTCTCTGATTATTTCACTTAGGACAATACCCTCTGTTCCTGTTCATGTTGTGGCAGGTCCAAGATTTCATTCCTTTCTATAGTTGAGTCATAGTCCATTGTATATATGTACCACTTCTCCTTTATCTATTCGTCTACTGATGGACACTTAGGTTGCTTCCATATCTTGGCTGTTGTAAATAATGTTGCAATGATATATGGTGCATATGTCTTTTTAATTTAGTGTTTTTTATTTCTTTAGATAAATACCCAGAGGTGAAATTGCTGGGTACTACTCTGTCTCTTGTTATAGACTTTTTTTTAAATCCTTACCAGAGGACATGCTTATTGATTTTAGAGAGAAGGGAAGGGAGGGAGAGAGAGAGGGAGAGAAATATCAATCAGTTGCCTCTTCTATGTGTCCCGCAACCTAGACATGTGCCCTGGCTGGGGATTAAACCCCATGAACTTTGGGTTTATGGTATGATGCTCTAACCAACTGAGACATATTGGCCAGGGCATACCCTTTGTTTTAAAGTCCGTTTTGTTTGGTATAAATATTGCTACCATAGCTCTGTTTTCGTTTGCTTTCATTTTAATGAAACAGTCTTTTCCCATCCCTTTGCTTTCAGTCTGTATCTTTTCATCTGAAGTAAGTCTCTTGTACACAGCACAGGAGATATGTAAGGGCCTTGTTTTGTAATCTATTCATCAACCATATGTGTGTCTTTTGATTCAAGCATTTATCCATTTGCATTTAAAGTAATTATTGATAAATCCTTGTAAGTCCTTGCTTTTCATGACTTTGAATATTTCGTGCCAATCTTTTCTGGCCTACAAAGTTTCTGTTGAGAAATCAGATGATAGTCTTATGGGAACCCCCCTTGTAGGCAACTAACTGCTTTTCTCTTGCTGCTTTTAAGATTCTCTCCTTGTCTTTAATTTTGGCATTTTAATTATGATGTGTCTTAGAGTGGGCCTCTTTGGGTTCCTCTTGTTTGGGACTTTTTGTGCTTCCTGGATTAGTATGTCTATTTCCTTCACCAAATTAGGGAATTTTTTCATCATTATTTTTTCAAATAGTTTTTCAGTTCCTTGCTGCGTCTTTTCTCCTTCTGGCACCCCCCATGATGCAAATGTTGGTACAGTTATAGTTGTCCCAGAAGATACTTATACTACCCTCATGTTTTTTTATTCTTTTTTTCTTTTCACTTGTTGGATCAGGTGTGTTCTTCTCCCTTATCTTCCTGATTGCTGATTTGATCCTCTGCTTCATCTATTCTACTGTTAATTCCTGATCATGTATTCTTCATTTCAGTTATTGTATTCTTTATTTCTGATTGGTTCTTTTTTATGTTTTCTAACTCCATTTTTATGTTTCCTTTCTCTTTGTTGAAGTTCTCACTGAAATCATTGAACATCCTTATAACCAGTGTTTTGAATTCTGCATCTGGCAAATTGCTTGCTTGTCTTCATTTTGATTAGTTCTTTTTCTGGAGCTTTGTTCTCTTCTTTCATCTGGGACATATTTCTTTGTCTCCTCATTGTGGCTATCTTCCTATGTTTGTATGTATTAGGTAGAGGTGCTACCAAGTCTCCCAGTCTTGGTAGAGTGACCTTATGTAGTAGGTATACTGTAGGGCTCTGTGGCACAAACTCCTCCATCACCAAAACTGGCATTCCAGGTGTGCCCACCATGTGGGCTGTATGCACCCTGCACCCTCCTACTATAGTTGAGCCTTGATTGTTGTTGGCACATTAATGAGAGAGACAGACCACATCTCACAGGGCTGATTGTCTGTGAGGACTAACTGTGACCACAGTGGAGGAGATACTGTGCAGGGGCTAACAAGACAGAGTAGACTCACTTCAGCAGGGGTCTGGTGCCCATTGACTGTGTCTCTGGTAGAGGTAGTTGAGTGGTGCTCCTGTGTGGTCTGAACCTGGCTACTGGGTGCATTGGCTGTGGGGCCTCCGGGGATGTGCAGGCCAAGATCCGCTGCTGCCTGTGCCCTGCCCGGTGCCCAGAATGAGTGATTTGCAGGTGGCGGCTACTTGTGCTGGGCTTGGAGGTGCCAAGGATCGGCCAAGCTGCAAACTGAAGCTGGCTGCCACTAGTGTTGGGCCTGTAAGAGGTATGGGTCACACCAAAGTCAGATGTTGCCTGTTTGGGGTTTGTGAGCCTTTGAGAGATTTTAGGAAAGTACATAGCATGATCAAAGACAGGTTATTTCTATGGGAAACACTGGATATGGTGTGGGTTGACCTGCAAGTTGGATGGGGTGGAGTCTCAGGGAATCACCAGCACCTGGAAAACAATGTTTACCAGGTTTATGGAGACTCAGATATGGCACCTGCCTGACAGCTCTGTTGGGGGTGGCCTCAGCAAAAAAAAAAAAAAAAAAAAAAAAAAATCAAAAACCCCCAACAACAAAAAAACAATGGTCTCTTTCAGCACTTCTGAGAGAAAGCTGGTCCTTCAGCCCTTGCCTTGAAGCCAGATAATTTCGTTCCTCTTGGTATGTCCCTGATGCACCTTTTGAGCTGCTGCCCTACTGCTGCCATTCAGATTGAGTTTAAGTTCATTTGCGGGCCCCTTAAGAGAAATGTCTGTGAGTCCAGCAGCCCTCTGTGTCACTCAGCTACAATCCCTGCTGGTTTGCATAGCCAGGATTTATGGGGACTTCTCTTCCTGGCACTGGAACCTGGGCTAAGGGCCCAGGTGTGGGGCAGGGACTCTTTCCAACAGAACGGAAATCAATCTCTGCAGTCAAGATATCCCTCCCAATTTTTATCCACCACAGGTGGCTGTGGGACCAGTCCCTTCTGTGTCTCTCCTCCTACCAGTCTCCATGTGGCTTCTTCTTTATATCCTTAGTTGTAGGACTTCTGTTCAGCCAGATTTTGGGCCATTCTCAATGATAACCACCAGTAACTTAGTTACAATTTTGAGGTGGTTGTAGGAGGAAAAAGACTGTCCATTTCTTTTCACCACAGAGCCTATACCCCTGTCCAAGCTACCATTCAATATCTTATTGGTTTACCATATTTTGCTGTGTATTATGTGCACCCACATTTTTGGCCTGAACTTTCTGGAAAAAGTCTTTTTAATTTTTAATTCAATTAATTAATTAATTATACTTAGGTACTTGTTTTTTGTATTATAAAATTCCTTTATAATTTTTAGCATTTATTTTTGAACATGTTATGGTACAAGAAATTTCAATAACAAGTAATTACAAAACACAAAAACAGATACAAGGTACAAGAAATTTTATGTACTGGTAACAAATTTACGATATTTATGCATCATAGAAGGCCAAGAACTCTTCATCACTGTCAATATCAGAAGTATCATCTTCTTCAATTTCTACATTACCAGTGTCTTCTGAAGAGTCATTCCTCATCCTAATAAATTTCATTATCTTTCGTTCCATCCATAGCGTTGCTGATGCCACATTTTTTCAATGATTTCACAACCACTTCTTTCTTGACACTGTTCCAGGATCCTAGGATCCAACCACAAACTTGGGTGATGGATGCTTTCTTGATCCTGTCTGTAGGTGTTAAATCATTACCAGCTGACAGCATCCACAATGTCTACTCTTTCTTCATTAGGGCCTTCAAGCGCTTGTTACTGATACATTAAGAGTTCAGTTTGCTGGTTAGCCCACCCGGTATCACAGCAAGTTGGGTTTTCAAGTCCACTGCACTTTGCTTTTGCACTTTGTGTAACATGGGCTTTGAAGTGATCAAAAAACAACCAAAGCTGGTTTATGAAGTAATTCTCCAGGTCTTCATGACTAGACTTTGTTAAACCAGATTTTCATGCCATCTTCATTCGTCCATCCTTTTTCATGCGTGTGGACAATAACTCCACTTGGAATCTTTTCTTTCGGAAATGTTTTTCCTGTAAAGCTGATCATGGGTGGTAGCTTTGTCCCATCTGCACCACAAGCTAGAAAAACAGTAAAATGTGTTTTCTCATGACCACTAGTTTTAACACCACAGTCTTTGCTCCTTTGATGTCCACAGTTCTGTTGGCTGGCACATCAAATGTGAGTGGGATCCCATCCACACTGGCAATTTAGGACAGCTCAAAGTTGTAAGTCTTTTAAAGATTGATAACATAAGCCCTGGCTGGCGTAGCTCAGTGGATTGAGCACGGGCTGGGAACCAAAGTGTCCCAGGTTCGATTCCCAGCCAGGGTACATTCCTGGGTTGCAGGCCATAACCCCCAGCAACCACACATTGATGTTTCTCTCTCTCTCTCCCCCTCCCTCCCTTCCCTCTCTAAAAATAAAAATAAATAAAATCTTAAAAAAAAAAGATTGATAACATAAGAATGAAATTCCAAAACTTGATTCTTATAGGCTGCTGGAAGTTTTAGGGCAAGTTTCATTCGTGTTCTCATGCTCAAACCATCTCTCTTCATAAAGCTGTAGCACAATTTAGGTGTCTCTGAGAAACCGTCAATGTTTTTTTCTCATGAAGTCCTCTTACCTTCTTGTATCATCTTGGTTAAAGCAGAGCTCCCAGTGTGACGCTGCTCCAGAATCTAGGTCTTCACCTCCTGCTCCACCTCTGGCCACTTTGGAGGTTTCCTTCACATTACCTTCTTCTGTCTTGGCATTTGAAGAAGCTTTTCTTTTTGTTGTCTCCACAACCTGCTGATACTCTCTGTTGGAGGAGGTCCAGAGTTTCTCTCTGCAGCTCTGTTGCCAGGCTTTTTAGCATATTTAATAACTTTTGAGTTTAAAGCTTACAGTGTACGAAAACCATTTCAACATTTTCCAAGGGATTTTTCAATAATTTCTCCTTTGTACACTCCTGTCTAAAGTGTACAAAGAGAAATGTCACACTGTTCACCTTATGGTAATAAAGCCAACATCACCTATCTTATCAAGTGGGTAACAATCAGCATCACCTATATTATCAAGTGGATGACAATCGGCATCATCTCTCTTACTCTGTGGATAACAGTATGTTGCTCTTCGTTTTGTTGAATCATAGGCTAAAGCTGCTTTTGTTGTAAGTTCATTGTGAGTTCAATAAAACTGATTATCGTATTCCAGGGTATTATTTTGCATACAGATATTTTTATTGCTTTCCAGAGTTACACTTTTAATGCACAAGCATAAATAAAAGAATTAAAAACACTTATATAGATGTGGAATTAGTACTACCCATGTATAATGTGCATCCTTATTTTTCCCTAAAAACTTCAGGCAGAAAAATGCGCATTATACATGGCAAAATATGGTATTTCTTTCCATTGCTTTTATCCAATCCATTTTCCACTAAGCAACCAGTAATCTTTCTAAAAGATCTGATCTTAAATTAATATAATCTTTTCACTAGCTGAATCCCATCATTCCTTCCTACAAACTTTGCAATGGCAGCCCACTGCATTTAGGATTTAAAAAAAGTAAAATTTCCTTACCATAGTCTGTATAATAGTGGGCCCCATGAGATGTGATCTTTGCCTATCTCACCAACCTCATCTCCTACCCCTTTCACTCTTGACCACTAAAGACCATCTATAGTGGTTTCTTAATTTCTCAAACATGAACATACTAAGATTTCTCCTATATGAGGACCTTTACAAATGCTATTCTCTCAGTTTATAAAATTTTCCTTCCCCTCTAAGCTGGATAACTCCTAACCAACCCTCAGTCTTAGCTGAAATATTACTTCTTTAGAGAGGCTTTACCTGACACCCATTCCTCATCTTAATCAGATCTCTGTGTTACACTCTCCTAATACCAGCCCATCAATTTGTTTAGTTATTTAATATTTCTCTCTCCACTTTTCTGTAAGTTCTTTGTAAGAATAAGCTGTGTTTTATTCACCAATGAATTTCTTGAACTAGCACAGTACCTGGCATATAATACACATTCAATAAATGGTTAATGTATAAATGAATATGAGGGGATTTTTGACAAGAATAGATAAGAAATTGCGATGGGGATTTCCGGCCAAGATGGAGGCATAGGTGGACGTACTGTACCTCCTCACACAACCAAGATAGGGATGACAACAATTTAGAAACGGAATAACAACCAGAACTGACAGAAAATTGATCTGAATGGATGTCAGACAACCAAGTAGTTGAAATAGACCCATTCATCCAGACTGGTAGGAGGGATGGAGTTGGGCAGCCGGGCATGGGTCGCGGCACGGAGAGCAGAGAGCATTGGGACTGGGCATGTAAGGCATCCGGGGGCACATAAGGCATCTGGGGCGTGCAAAACCTCAGTGGGTGGACCCTTAGCATGTAAGCAGCAACTGGCAGACCCCAGCCAAGGGGTGGCAACCAGTAGACCCAGTGAGGTGGTGATTGTGAGGCAAGGCACTGCGTGCAACTCAAGATCCCAGTGTTGGGAAATAGAGCCTTGGGACACTGACTGAGGACACCTGTGGGAGTTGAGGTGCACAGAGAGACACCCAGCCTCACAGGAGAGGTCCTTGGAGGGTCCCAAGGTGTGCACAAGCCCACCCACACAGGAATTGGCACCAGAGGGGCCCAGTTTGCTCAGGGGAAGCAGCAGAAGGGACTGAGGTCCCACAGAGAATGGAGCAACCAACATTGTTCCCTGTCGACCCCGCCCACACATACAATGTCACAACCCAGCAACTGGGGTAACCAGCCCTGGTGAACACCTAAGTCTCCACCCCCCACTGTAACAGGCGAGGTGAGACAAAAAACAAACAAACAAAAACACACACACATAAAAAAAACCCCAAAACAAAACAAAAAACCCAGATGTGGCTCAAACAGAAGACCAAATGAAAGCCCCAGAATCCATCCTTTTAAGTGACTGAGAGATAGTCAACCTAACAGATGCACAGTTCAAAACACTGGTGATCAGGAAGCTCACAGAATTGGTTGATTTTGGTCACAAATTAGATGACAAAATGAAGGCTATGATAAGTGAAATGAAGAAAAATACACAGGGAACCAATAATGATGGAAAGAAAACTGGGTCTCACATCAATGGAGTAGACCAGAAGGAAGAAAGAAACAACCACACAGAAAAGAATGAACAAATAAGAATTCAAAAAAATGAGGAGAGACTTAGGAACCTCCAGGACATCTTTAAATGTTCCAACATCCGAATTATAGGGGTACCAGAAGGAGAAGATGAAGAGCAACAAGTGGAAAAGTCATTCAAACAAATAATAAAGGAGAACTTCCCCATCCTGGCAAAGGAAATGGACTTCCAGGAAGTCCAGGAAGCTCAGAGAGCCCCAGAGAAGTTGGACCCAAGAAGGAACACACTAAAGCACATCAGAATTACATTACCCAAAGTAAAAATGAAAGATTCCTAGAAGCAGCAAGAGATAAGGAGACAGTAACCTACAAAGGAGTTCCCATCAGACTGTCAGCTGATTTCTCAAAAGAGACCTTACAGGCAAGAAGGGGCTGGAAAGAAGTATTCCAAGTCATGAAAGGCAAAGACCTATATCCCAGATTGCTCTATCCAGCAAAACTTTCATTTAGAATGGAAGGGCAAATAAAGTGCTTCTCAGATAAGGTCAAGTTAAAGGAGTTCATCATCACCAAGCCCTTATTTTATGAAATGTTAAAGGGACTTATCTAAGAAAAGTAGATTAAAAAAAACATGTATAGTAAAAGGACAGCAAACTCACAATTATTAACAACCACACCTAAAACAAAACCAAAAGAAACTAAGCAAACAACTAGAACGGAAACAGAACCACAGAAATGGAGATTACATGGAGGGTTAGCAACAGGGGAGTAGGAGGAGAGAGAGGGAAAAGGTATGGAGAATAAGTAGCATAGATGGTAGGTAGAAAATAGACAGGGGGAGGGCAAGAATAGTATGGGAAATGTAGAGCTAAAGAACTTATGACCCATGGACATGAACTAAAGGGGGAGAATGTGGGTGGGAGAGAGTGTGCAGGGTGGAGGGGAGTGAAGGGGGGAAATGGGACAACTGTAATAGCATAATCAATAAAATATATTAAAAATATATTGGGAAAAATTATGATGAGAGATTTTAGAATATTTTATTCATTGCTTCCATTAAAAACACACATTTTAAGGAAAAAACTGTTTTTAGTCATGACTATTTCACCTGAAAGTAATGATTAACCAATTAAAACAGCTTCAATAAAAAGAGAAATTTATTGGTTCATGTAACTGAAAGTCTATGGATAATATTGAACATATATGGAGCTAGGAGCTTAAGTATGTCATTCATGTTGGTTCCTCTTTTCTGTACTCACATGTGGAAGGAGAAATGGCCCTAGCACACCCAGGCTCACAGGCTTAATAAAACTTAATTTTGAAAGATGAGAACTTCTTGATAGCTCCAATAAAAGTTCTGGAAATGCCCATCATGGCCTAGATTGGTTCCTATGTTTATTACTGAACCAGGAGAATATAAATTCTCATTAGTCATCTGAACCAAATATGCTGAATGGAGCAGAGGGGTTTCTCCAAAGAAAAATCAGGAAGCTATTATCTCACAAAAGGGATGGATACTGGGGAGGCCAAAACAAAAGATATCTAAAACAAAACTAACTACAAAAAATGTGAAGAGCTATACAGATTAAAAATAAAAAATGCATATAAAATATTTGCCCTTGAGAAAAATATTGAAGAAAAGGAAGTTTCTCTACTTAAAAAAACAATGACATATACGCCCTTTCCTGTGCCCTTTTAAGGTTGACTCAGTGCCTTAGGAAGCTAACACAGAAGGGTAAAGTAAGTCTCCATAAAACCCAGAGACGAGATGGTAAAACTCCTCTTTGGACCCTGTCTGGAGTCACAGCTGAAAAGAAAAACAACAACAAAACAAAACAATGAGATATAGGCTGCAGAAAAGCACATGATAATTTGAACCATGAGATAGTGGAATAATAATAATAACATGAATATCCCAACATAAATGTTATTAAATTTATAGATGAACTAATCCTGTAACTAATTTATATACACAATTAATACAAGAATGGTTCTTGTATCAGTGTACAGACTACTTCAAGCACCTTTAGATTGTTTCATTCTTACGGAATTGAAATCATGTCTCACATAATTGGTATTATAAATTGGCCTTATGCTGGCCGGGTAAGCTGACCTTTAGTTGGTTAGGTCATCATCCTGATTTGCAGGGTTGCGGGTTTGATTCCCAGTCAGGGAACATACAAGAAATTGATATTTCTTTCAAACTATTCAATTAAAAAACAACAACAAAACAAAACATCATGTGCTGCCCTGGCTGGTGTAGCTCAGTGGCTTGAGTGCCAACCTGCAAACCAAAGGGTGAACAGTTCAATTCCCAGTCAGGGCACATACCTGGGTTGTGGACCAAGTCCCCAGTAGGGGGTGCACAAGAGGCAATCACACATTAATGTTTCTCTTTCTCCCTGCCCCTCTGTCTAAAAATAAATAAAATCTTTAAAGAAAAGAAAATTATGTGCATTCTTGTGTGTGCTTTGGCAGCACATACACTAAAATTGGACCAATACAGAGAAGATTAGCATGGCCCCTGTGCAAGGATGACATGCAAATTTGTAAAGCATTCCATATTTTTTGGAAAAAAAAGACAGAAAAATGGTCTCATCTAGTTGTCATGTAGGTCCCTAAAGTCCCTTTAGTTTGAATAATTAAAGGGTTCACTCTGGCCCTGGCTGGTGTGGCTCAGGGGACTGTGTGCTGGCCTGTGGACCTAAAGGTAGCTGGTTCGATTCCTAATCAGGGCACACTTGGGTTGTGGGCTAGGTCCCTGGTTGGGGGCCTGAGAGAGGCAGCCAACTGATGTTTGTCTCTCACATTGATGTTTCTCTCCTTCCCTCCCCTTCTCTCTGAAAATAAATAAAATCTTAAAAAATACCCCACTCTGATTTTGAGTACTAATTATTACTTGCTGTCTCTTGTCTCCTGACTTTTATTTTTCCAGCTATCAGCAGGGGCCTGAGACAATCAGAAACAAGATTTGTTGATTTTACAGATGATGTCTCAGCTCCACCTTGTGGTGGTGATTGGATTTAAGTTTGCTTCCCTTCAGAAGCAAGATCTGCTGGTTAAAAAACAATGGGGCACAAAGAACTTAATAAGCATGGATGAGAGTAATAAATGGACTTCTGGCTGCTTCCCTATATCTACTTTATTCCAAACAATGATGAAATTGAAAATTATATAAATGGAAGTCTTAGTATCTTTTTTCCTGCCCCCAGGATATACTCCCTGGATTATAAAAGTTCCACCTGGAAGACCTTTTACCTAAAATCTTCAGACATATGCCCCCAAAGATAAATACAATAATATTCACTGAGGCAACTACTTTTATAATGAAAAAAAATTGAAGCAATCTAAATGTCCATTTGTCACAGGTGGGCACAGGTAACCAGGTTCTTGGTGATCAGTACAAAGAATTGAACCGAACACCCAGAGTTTATAGCAGAGAACATGGGAGCAGGCCAACTTCAAGCAGAGACTGACCTCATGGGCTGGAGGGACTCTCTTCTTATAGGGCAGATCCTTCCTGGCTAGGTTTGGTGGGCTTTTACTGAGCATGTACAAGTAGTTGTATTACTTTAAAGCTACTGCACATGTGGTCTCCCATGAGTTTTCCTGATTGGCTGCCAGGGAAAGGGTCCCACAATGCTACTGAATTGATCCCCATTTCTCCTGGGGTCCCCCTGTACTAAGTTCACCTTTCCCTTTGCCAGAGAATTATAGCTCTCTATGTTAGGGATTGGTGAAAAAGGAAAGGAATTATTTATTCAAGTTATACAGACTTAAGAGTAATGGCTTAATGTCTTCATCAAAATCCCAAAGTGCCTTAAAACATCCACAAACACACACAGTCCTTCCTTCCCCCCTTTGCCCAGTTTGGGGTACCATATCTCAGGAAAAGAAATAGAAGTCCATGGCTCAGGCAGCCCCAAGTTCTTCCCAGTAATCCGTGCTCAGCTGGGAGGCCTCTCTTGGTTCCCAGCACCATCAGCTGTGTCACCTGGATCTCCAGCTAAAGCTGCATGGTAGTTCTCTGCTAAAGAAGCATGGTGGTTCTTTTCATGGCTGCAGGGTGGCAGGGGGGGGTCCCCACTCTGCCAAAAGCACTTGGTTCTCCTCACTGCCACAGCCACAGGGTCCTCTCTTCAATGGCTGCCAAGTCTGAGTTTAAATCCCTGCGCCAATCTTCCTCTGCAGCCCTATTTTGGATTCCTCCCACAATTGGCTACACCTGCCAGCACTCCCATATCCTTCCAGCTTTACTGGGCTGCCATAGTGGGTTTGGCCAGGGGTGGCCCCATGTCATGGAGCCCATTATCTCCAAGCTCTCATGCAGGCACTGTAACTAGGGGGAGTTGCCTGCCAGTTACATCTTGGGGGAAAGTTCCTTCCATCCCCCTGGCTCAGAGCATGGCCACAGCTATTTAGCATATCTATGCAACCAGTTAAAGGTTATAGATGTGTTAAATGACCATCCCAGAGGTTAGCTGCAAAGCTATTGCTATGCAAAACAGCTCTCTATGGCCCTGTTCCATGTGTCCCTTCCCCCAACTCACACCTGGGGTGGAGGGTGAGACATCCCATATATCTTTCTAATATTTCCTGGACACCTTGAATTCTGGACCCCATTACAAATGCTTCTTTTAGGGTCCCCCTGGCTGCACCCTCCTACAGGAGGATTGTCCAGAAGGAACAAGGAGGACCAGCATCTCACCTACTTCATGACAAGGCTCAGTGGGAGGAGGAGGGCAAAGGAAGCAGGGTGCTAGGAGACAGCCATATTCCCTTGAGGAAAGTTAAGGAACTGTCCAGGGGAGAGGGTAAAGATATAGTGGATTTTGCTGATGACTCGTCATGGGTTCTAGAGGGCTCTCAGTAAATAATTCAGAATGGACTAATGAGAAGTGAGAATTAAAATGTATGTTTGCATAAGCTCTGTGTAAAATACAAAGTGCTACATAAATGTAAGGCATTATACTACTTCTTTAACTGCCTCAGTGGAGGAAACTTCTTTATGTTTTCATGTTTTTAATTTGTATTTTCTAAATTGACTACATTCTGTTCTAGCCTTATATATTTTTCCCTTAAGGTTCTGCTTACTTTCCATATGCATGTTTTCTAAAACATGTTTGGAGAGGAGAGAAACTCTCCTTTTAAACAAAACATTGTCATGCAACTCTAATTGCATTATATCCTGTTATCTGTGTGCCTGAAACACAGATATAAGGATCATAGGAATTTTAGAGCTGGAAGAGAAGTTAAAGGTAATGTAATGAAACCTCATTTTACAACTAACCAGAGATTATGTGGTTTACCACATGTATTTGTCTGGTTATTAGCAGAACCAGGGTGAGAATCTATGGCTTATATTCAACTTCATTCTGGTTTTTCTTTGAACAGTGAAAGACAGAAAGCACCTACAAAAGGTGCACTGTATGCTGTGTTTGAGTTCAGATTCTGATGTCAAACTACCCAAATTCAAGCCTAAATCTCTTACTTATTAGCCATGTCACCTTGACCAAGTAATCTAACTGCTCTGTGCCTCAGTTTTCTCATTTGCAAAGTGAAAGGCATAATCATATCTACTCAAAGAGTAGTTATAAGGTTAAATGAATTAGTGTACTTACAACCTATCACAGTACTTGGCACATAAAGAGTGACCAGAGCCCTGGCTGGTGTGGCTCAGTGGACTGATTGCTGGCCTGCAAACCCAAAGGTCACAAGTTTGATTCCTGGTCAGGACATGTGCCACATGTCCTGCTGTCACAGGTGGGCACAGGTAACCAGGTTCTTAGTGATCGGGACAAAGAATTGAACCAAACACCCAGAGTTCATAGAAGAGAACACGGGAGCAGGCCAACTCCAAGCAGAGATTGACCTCATGGGCTGGAGGGACTTTATAGAGCAGATCCTTCCTGGCTAGTTTTAGTGGGCTTTTACTGAGTATATACAAGTAGTTGCATTATTTTAAAGCTACTGCGCATGTGGTTTCCCATGACCCTCCCCGATTGGCCACCAGGGAAGAGAGTCCCACAATGCTAGGGAATTAATCCCCGTTTCTCCTGGGGTCCCCCTGTACTAGGTTCACCTTTCTCTAAGCCAGAGAATTATAGCTCTCCATGCTAGAGATTGGTGAAAAAGAAAAGAGTTATTTATTCAAGTTATACAGACTAAAAGTAATGACTTAATGTCTTTGTTAAAATCCCAAAATCCCTTGACACACCCACAAACACACACAGTCCTTCCTTCCTCCCTTTGCCCAGTCTGGGGTACTGTATCTCAGAAGAAACAGAAGTCCGTGGCTTAGGCAGCTCTCGGTTTTTCCTAGTAATTTGTGCTCAGCTGGCAGGCCTTCCTTAGTTCCCAGCACCACTGGTGGTGTTGCCATGATCGCCAGCTAAAGCCACGTGGTGATTCTTCTCATGGCTGCGGGGGGAGGGTGTGATCCCCCTTTCTGAGAGAGCAGTGGCAGCAGCGCCGAGAGGGCTAGCGTGGAGCTCATCGTGTCCTGGCCAGAGCGGTTGGCTGCAAGGTTGGCTGAGACGGAGCAGTGAGAGTGCGGGCACAGCATGCGGAGGCCTGGTGGTGGCCACGGCGACCGGGCAGTGACCCGGTGCTCCCGAGTCACTCATTGGTGGCCCCGTCTCGCGGCCTCGGCTGTAGAGCTGGCTGGGGCTCAGAGCCAGGGGGTAGAGGAGCCTCAGGTGGCTGCATCGCGGACGGTGTCTACGTGGCTGCGGGAGTCCCCACTCTGCTAAAGCTGCATGGTTCTCTCCTCAGTGGCTGCTGTCTTCCCTGCACTGCCACAGCTGCATGGTTCTCTTTTCTCAATGGCCGCCAAGTCTGGGTTTTAAATCCCCGCGACCAATCTTCCTCTGCAGCCCCATTTCCGACTCCTCCCACACACGGCTTCACATGCCAGAACTCGTATCCTTCCAGTTTCACTGGGCTGCCATCATGAGTCTGGGCAGGCGTGGCCCCATGTCCTGGAGCCAATCTTCTCTGAGTTCCCACGCTGGCGCTGTAACTCAGGGGACCTGCCCCCCAGTTACATTTGGGTGGGGAAGTTACTTCCATTCCCCTGGCTCAGAGATGATCACAGCTATTTAACATATCCATGCAACCAGTTAAAGGTGATAGATATGCCAAATGACCATGCCAGAGGGTAGCTGCAAGGCTGTTGCTATGCAAAACAGCTCTCAATGGCCCTGCTCCATTTGTCCCTTCCCCTGGGGTGGGGGGTGAGGACATTCTATATATTTTTCTAATATTTCCTGGACACCTTGAGTTCTGAACCCCATTCCAAATCTCTATTTGGAGACCCTTTGGCTGCACCCTCCTACACTGCAACAATTTAGTCTGCAACACTCACCTAATGTATGTGCATATACTCACAACCTGGGTTGTAGGGCATGTTGTGCAGGAGGTAGTTCATTGATGTATTTCTCACACATCAATGTTTCTCTCCCTCTTTCTCCCTCCCTGCCCCTCTCTCTAAAAATAAATAAAATCTTTTTAAAAATGTACAGTTCAGTGGTTTTTAGTATAGTCAGTGTTGTGCAACCAAAAAAAAGAAAGAGTGACTAGAAATTGAAGCTGTTGTTACTATTTAGCACACGCTCTGCTAGCTGCTGATATAACAGTGAATAACAGATGCTGGGATTTTATACACAGTTGTTTCTCTATGGTCTGGAGTTCAAGAAACCAAACCAAACCAAAACCACAGTTGAGCTAATGTTTACTATTTTGGATATTTCACATAGAGATCTAAATTTCCAGTTCCTCTTGAAAATTGTAATGTCTAACATATAGGCCAGAATTCTCATGTAGTAACAATGGGGTGAAGCTCCAAGCCCTTGCCCCATTTAGTCTGCAACACTCACCTAACGTATGTGCATATACTCACACCCTTCCATTTTCCATCTTTTAACTTTACCTGCCTGACCACCAAGTGCCTTTGAAATTGCAACAACATGCAATACAGTGTGATAGAAACAAGTACAAAGTATAGAGTAGCCTGAAAGAACCTGATTGTGTACTGAGTGGTGGAGGTGCTGCTGGTTATATGTGTTGTCAAGAAAGTGGCTTTAAAAAAGAAAAGGTGTGGAAGAGGGTTACAGAGAGAATAGGATGTACAGAGACATTGAAATGGGAAATAGTTTGGCTGTTTAGCAACTGAGAAGTTCAGTTTTGAAGAATATAGTAAGAGAAGTAGGCTGACACTAGATAATAAAAACCCCTTACTTTGGATTTTACCTTGCAGGAGATGGATAGCCCTTGAAATGTTTTCTGTCACTAAATTCTAAATCTAACTTTAATGCAATTGTATCTGCATGTCCTTACCATCTTCCATAAAATGTCTTTGGACCTCGTGTTTGAGAATAAAATTCTGTAAAATCCACAATATTCTATCAAATGTCTTTCAATAGCAAATTAGCACTTTAAGAAGAACCTCTGTCTTTATAATAGATAAAGTACCATTTTAGATTTGTCTGCAAATCATTTCCTCATTTGTAAAATGGGGATAATAATAACACCTACCCCAGAGCTATTAAATTGAGAATAAAGTTCAGTATAACTTATGTAAAGAGCTTACCAGGATACCCGATATAGGGTAAATGTGGTCCACTGATTTTGGTTATGATGATTGTGATTTTTATTGAATCTATCTTGTGTGTCATCCTTCTCATTGAGAAAATATATCATTCATTAAGTCAAATAAGTATTTTTCATTGAAAACTGAAGTTAAATCAAGACTAGTAACATCTTTGGGCTGTATTTGGTATAAGTGCAAAAAATACTATTTGAAATGCCAAGCTAAAACTTCATTCTGCCCTGGCTGGTGTGTCTCAGTGGATGGAGTACTGGTCTGCGAACCAAAGGGTTGCTGGTTTGATTCCCAGTCGGGGCACATGCCTGGATTGTGTGCCAGGTATCCAGTAGGGGGCAGGAGAGAAGCAACCACACACTGATGTTTCTCTCCCTCTTTCTCTCTCCCTTCCCATCTCTCTAAAAATAAATAAATAAAATCTTTAAAAAATTCCTTCTATATTATTGATTGCAGAAGCTTCAAGAACAGTGTACAATTGGTTGTGTGTATGTGTGTGTGTGCAACATAGAGTGCAAGTTACAGCCTACAGTTACTAATTCACCATTAATTACCATTTATTAATGGTAATAAAGGTGCTTAGATAGTAGAGACGGTTCTCCTGTTTCCCTAGGCTCAAAGAGGAGGAAAACACCTTTTCACATTTGACAGTAACATCTTGGATAGCTAGAGAGCACGGACAATTACTTGGCGGGAAAAGAATAAATACAGACTAAATTCGCACAATCTGTTTCTGTTTAGTTTATAAACTGCTATCGAGTCTGTCAACTTTCGTGCCTTGTGGGACTTGAAGTCCAGAGGGAAGAAGTGATCAAGGATAGTGAAGCTTGGCAGCCAGCAGCCCCTGCAAGTCTGAGTTGTAGGGACTACAACTCCCGAAAGACACTGTAAGGCCGCGCCGTAATTACGGGCAACCAACCGCACCTGAGCAGGGCAAGCCCCGCCTCCCAGCTCGGGTACAGACTCTACCAATGGTAGAGCTCCCAGTGCAGAGCCTCTGTGTTAGGTTGTGAGGCTCTGGCTGGAGCCGGGGAGGAGCCGAGGGGTTCAGAAAGGGCTTGGCTGCTGGGAGGGTCGGGGCGTTAGGCGCGCCCTACATTGAAGCGGCAGTGGCCGGGCTGGGCGCCGGGAGTGGGAAGCGACGGCGCGGCTGGAAAATGCCAGTGCATTCCCGTGGGGATAAGAAAGAGACGAACCATCATGATGAGATGGAGGTGGACTACGCCGAAAACGAGGGGAGCAGCTCCGAGGACGAGGACACGGAGAGCTCGTCGGTCTCCGAGGATGGGGATAGCTCAGGTGTGCAACCCTGCGGGGCTGGAACTGAGTCCTCGTGCCAGGCTAGCGACAGGCCGCTCTCTGCACGCCGGGCTGCGGCGTCCTGCTGGGAGATCAGGGCGGGGAGAGGGGAAAGGGGCGGAGACTGACTCTGGGCCCTCGGCAGCACCCGGACGGTCGTGGGGCGCAGTCTGGCTCCTGGCGGGTCCCTGCTGGTGGGGCGGGACGGGGCTGGATGCGTGCCTGGTCTTGCCTAGCCCTGGACGCATCGCAGTGCTGCTAGCGTCGGACCGCCCTTGGAACCTCGGGGTAGTACCCGGGGCTATCCACGGAAGTGGGGAATGTCCTGCAGCTTGCCTGGGAGACTCTGGAAATAGCTTATCTTCGCAAACCACAGACCTCTTTCCTTATTTTTCACTTTTGCAACCGTCGTCAACGTAGGATTGTCGGGGCTGAGCTTAGATTTGTACCAGACCCTGGTTGGCTTAGAATTTATTAACCTCAGCATCCTTGTCGACCTGTCAGCGCTTTACATCAATCAGTGCTTTTGCAGTGGAGCTGACTTAGGAGCTGTCCTGTTTACAGCATCTCTGAAGTTTGTAAGACTGAGAAGGGCCCAACATCAAGGGTCATTTGGGAATCTTCTTTTGCGAACAGTTTGGCTGATTTCTGGCAGCTTTGAGATTCTCCACATCATTTTTCCCTGCATTCTTTTCTAACTTTGGGCTATTTCAAGTGATTTTTTGTTTTCGGTGAGGGAGGTGGGGTTATGGGGGGAGCAGATTAACACTACTAATCAATTTTGCAAACTTTTAGGAATGGTTATTAAAAATAAAAAGAAGTGGAATTTGTGATTACCTGGATTCTTTTCCTTTTTGGCATATGATGAGGATAAGATAAGACAGACTACTCTTTTTCTTGGAATGATTTTGGCTATGTGAAGCAAGGATTGATGACAAGTCGATGACAGTGTATTATCACCCTGACACTCTTTTTAGGTTTCCCTTTCAAAGCCAATCTCTATGGAAGTATGCAATTTCAATCAATATATTAGCTATCCAAAAAATAAGTATTTATGAGTACTCCCTTGTGCAGCATTGGGCACAACTCAGTGTGAAGTGTAAATAAATAGTTACGATATGATCTCAGTTAAAAAGCTGTCATAAGTCACCACTTGATTAATTGCCAAATGATACTTATAAATAATGCTGTAGGAATTCAGAGACACAGGACATCTTTTCAAAATAGGCTGGTCAGTAAAGGCTAGTTGAAGATGGTGGAATCACCTTAATTATCTTGAAGAATGGGTAGAATTTGAATTGGGGTGGTAATGGTTAGGTGTTTCTATAGGGGGAGATTCCTAAAAAAAAAAAAGTGCAAAGACTAGAGCTTTTTCAAAAGGCCAAGGCTTATTCAAAAGAGTGAGAAAACCACTTTGGTTGGGAGAAGGATTTGAGCTAGAAAATAAAAATAAAAGTATAGATGTAAAAGACTTTTCTTTCAAAGCACAAAACAGGATTGATGAATGCAAAAAAACCTGTGATGGGGTGAACAAAAGAGTAAAAGATTTGAGATGAAATCGAAAATAAGAGTATTTCAGACACGCTGCCTTTGAGGCGATGGTGGTGTATTTGTTAGTGTGCCCAACTGACAGGTGGAAATGTGGCACTGGAACCTGCCTGGGATGGGAACTGTAATTTGGACATCATCTGGCAAGCCATGACAGTAGGTGAAATTTCAAAAGCGAGGAATACAGAGAAAGAACATCCAGTCTGTATGTGAATACATTTCCTGGGTCTGTAAAACATTTTATTTTCAAGTGTTCTTTGTATTTTTTGATGGGAGTTAGGACCTCTCAAAGTGACATCTATTGGTTAAAATTCTCCCTCTCTAATTTTTATTTTAACCGTTGTGACTTTTCACTGGGTTTTATTCCATCCCAGAAAATAATAAAAAACTTAATTCATGAAGAACATAATAATTTGAACTGTAAGTCAAACTTTTAAGTGCAAAGAAGTTGTAAAAATAAATTTTGCAGTTTTACTACATGTAAAAGCATCTCTTTTCTATTACTGGTCTTACATGTTCAACTTCCATAGTTTTGTTCTTCTTAAACCTTAGTACCAAGCAGTTCTTAAGGCACAGAAAAAATTCTGCTATCCAGAAATATTGGGGAGTGAGTCATCTTGAGGGACCAAGTTTTAAATAGCCGAGCAGTATGCTATTAAAAGCCAGACATAATTTAAATGTTTTAAAAATGTTTAAAAAAAGAATTATATACTTTCTTGCTATATGAAAATAATGGAACATAATTTAACTCTTTCTCATAATTTGATCTTTATCTGATGAATATCAAGATGCAGATAATTTTCTACAGACTGATGGTTGCCAGACCGGGGGTGTTGAGGACTGAGTAAAAAAGATGAAGGAATTAAGAAGTACATATTGGTAGTTAGAAAATAGTCATGGGGATGTAAAGTACAGCATAGGGAATATGGGCAATAATGTTGTACTAATTATGTATGGCGCTGGGTAGGTACTGGAAATATCGGGGGAACGTTGTGTAAAGTATATGATTGTCTAACCACTATGTTTGTCACCTGAAACTAATGTAAAAAACATTGAATGTTAAAAAAATGATCTAGATTAATTTTATACTCTAGTTATTTTGATGTGTTATACATATATGTGATGTAGAAATAGAAGATATGGAATATAGGACAGACCTGGTAATTAACAGTAACAGTTGCTTTCTTAAAAAGTTTGCTTGTTTTTCTCATTTTCCTCCTTCTCACTGACTGACAATAATTTGTGGAGGGGGAATGATGGGAATAAAATAGATGAAGATATCCTCTGGTTAACAATGAAGTCGGCCATGTGAGCAGTTCTGAAAGATTCCAACAGTGTTTTTGAGCTGTATTAACCTTTAAGGAACGTAATCATTCTGGTGCTTAAGTTCTGGTTGGGTTGGAAAACAAACGAAAAGTGGGTTAATTACTTTATAGTCAGAGCTTAATGTTGTCTTTAAAATAATTTAAAAATGAATAAAAAAAGGTGTAGAGACTGCTGTAGTTTTAACTCTTATCTGTATTTTAGGCTAAAACCTATACTGAAAATTATTTTGGATAAATATTTATTTTCTCTTAAGACATAATATAGGCATAGTACATCTAACTTCATCTTACTGTTTTTTCCTTTTGTTTTTCCTATTTGAATTATATTCAGCTATATTTGGAGCATAAAACTAATTTTATTTTTGATATTTCCCTTTTTATTAATAGAAATGGATGATGAAGACTGTGAAAGAAGAAGAATGGAATGTTTAGATGAAATGTCCAATCTTGAAAAACAGTTTACGGATCTCAAGGATCAGTAAGTAGTGACTTTAGGAGATCATTGTCACTGAATCTCAACCATGTCACTTGTATACTAAGAGAAATATTTACTCTGAACTGTTTTCTTCTTTATATGTTGTGGGACTGATTGATCTGAAAGAGGCTTCTACTATTGTTCACCTGTTTAAGACCTTATTGACTACATTGATGGTTTTGAGGCAGGTTTTGGGGGGATATAATAAGATTTCGATATGGATGTTGTTCATTAAAATATTTTCACTGGGTTGTTGCCCACTTGGGTCTAGTCTGCTTCATTCATTCCTTTGCTAAATAGTTGGGTAAAGGTAGTAGCATTTAAAAAATTTGAGAATAAGGGAGAATACTTCCCAAAGATGGCTGAGTGTTTTTTGTTTGTATCTTAACATTAGATACATGTTTTTACATGCATTATTTAGTTTGCTTCTTGCAGTAACTCTAAGGTTGGGGAATAGTCTTAGCTGCTTTTACCTGTGAGAGAATTGATGCTCAGAGAGGCTGATTTGCCCATAGTTCATCAGAGAGTGATACATTAAGCCAGGCTTTCTGCCTCCTAGTGATAAGATATTCCTTCCATTAAGACACATTACTTTGGAGGACATGTAGGGGAGTAGAAAGAGTACACACAGGCTCCACATCTAGGCTTTCTCAACAGATTAAAACAGTGTAATAATAGCTTCTTTATTATTGAAAGAGCAGTGTATACAATTCTTAGCCACTTGGTTGGCACGCAGTGGGTGCTTATTAGATACTTCTCTCCACACTCCCTGTCCCCCATTGTGATGCCAGAGCTCTTATGTAAAGTTGGTAACATGAGAATAGGCTCCAGTGATTTGAGAGAACAAAATAGATGCTGATTCATATTTTTTAAAAAATCTTAAAGGTTTACTCATTTTCCTCCTTCTCACTGACTGACAGTAATTTGGGGATAGGGAACAATAGGAGTAAAAGAATAGATGAAGACATCCTGTGGTTAACAGTGAGATCAGCCATGTGCTGATCTTTGGAATTTGCTGGCACTGTCATGGGGCATAGCTCTGTGTTAGGAATTATACATGAAAGAAACTTTTGAGAGGATAGATACCTTCCATGTGTGAAATCTCTTCAGTGTATGATTTCTTCTTAATTTTGCTACTTATTCTTTTTCCCTACCACTTACCTAGAGAAGCCCAAAGGAGAGATTAAAAACTCATTTCCTATCTGCAGTTGCCAGACTAAAATGAGGCAGATTTGTGTACTGTATGAAACCTGTTGTGTATGATGTTTCTGGTCTTAACTTTCATTGGTAGTAGAGATGAATGTAGAGAGAATGTCCATGTGGGTGTAACATGTTAATATAAGCAGTTCAAACCCATCCAAAGTTGGACTTTAAAAAACATAGTATCATTTTCTTATTTTAAAGATTTACATTATTAATTTTAAATTAAAATGAGTTTAGATCCCCAAAGAATCCATTATTTGGGAAATATGAAGAGTTCATCCAGATCATTCTGGAAAAGAGGAAACAAATTTGTATTTTTCTATTTAGCATAAATAATCCACAAATAAGTAATTCTCATACACTTAATTAAGATATCCTTATTAAGCTTTTAAAGTTTATTTAATGGTTATCCAAGAAATGAAAATTACTGTAAAGCTCTAGTATAATATATTACATAGGAAAATTTTGCAGCTAGTCAGTCATTAAGCCTAATCTTGTTCATCTTGGGGCTGGCAGTTGCCTTGATTTTTTGCTTTCTCGTGACTCACCATGACCACCAGCCAGGTACTTCTGCCAGCTTCGTTCAGCTCTAAAAGTATTAAAAGTAGACCCGTTACCACTATTTAATAGGATTCTCTCTCAAGGAATTGGTATCCAGAAATATGTTATAGAAAAAATTAATCTTTGCACCTGGTTTATATTTATCTTATTTTTTTTGTCTTGCCCTAGTTGCCTTGTTTGTTATTTTTATCCTGTGTATCTCTGCAAGCTGCCTCAGGTCCTCTTTAGAAGAGATGGAAAATAAACTGATATGATAATAATAATGATAGTAATAATATAATATAATTATTCTGCTTCTCCTGTTCTGGCACCACAGGGCACAATAGCACTCTTTTCATAAGGCAGAAAATTCACCATTTACAGTTTGTTTAGAGGTGGAAGGTGAGTTCTTCCACCTCCTTAAAAGGATAGAGGAACTCATACCACCCAAGTTGTCATTCATTTCAATGTTCAGTGTCCAACAAACATTAAGTATCTACTCTCACTAGTATTGTTGCTGAGGGACTCATGATCCTTGACTTTGATGAGTTTATATTTGAATTCCAATGCTGTAGAAATTATACAGGTTTTGAGAAATCTATTCTTTTTTTTTTTAAAGATTTTATTTATTTATTTTTAGAGAGGGAAGGGAAAGAGAGAGAGAGGGGGGGGGAGAAAGAGAGAGAGAGAAACATCAATGTGCGGTTGCTGGGGGTCATGGCCTGCAACCCAGGCATGTACCCTGGCTGGGAATCGAACCTGGGACACTTTAGTTCCCAGCCCGCGCTCTATCCACTGAGCTACGCCAGCCAGGGAAATCTATTTTTTTAAAAGGGTAGTTAGTTGAATATTGTTAATTCACATATCCTCTTCATTCAAGATGCTGTTCACCTATTCAGGATGCCTTACCAATGTTTTGTGTAAGTTTGGTGTTTTTAGGTATATTCATCCTTTGTATCACATTTTATCATTTTGTCTAAAATTGTACAGTAAGTCCTTACTCAATGTCATTGATAAGTTCTTTGACTTTAAGCAAAATGGCATATAACAAAACCAGTTTTATCATGGGCTAATTGATATAAACAAGAGTTAAGTTTTTGTGGTACTTCATCAACATTACAACAAAATGACATTGAACGAAACTGTTATTTGAGGACCTGCTGTATTTATAATTTCAAAAAGTAGAAGTATTATGTTGTATTTTTCTGACTTTACACATTTGTTTATCATTGTATTTTGAGTTTAGAAAAATTTAACCTAGAGAGCTCCAGTGGTGCAATCGGTTAGCATGCGGTACTCATAGAAAAATTTAACCCAGACAAGATAATGTATTATTTTGACAGTTAACTCAGATTATTTTTTCCCTTTTATTTTTTAAAGACTTTTTTGTGTTAACACACAAACTTGCTTTATTCCTTCAGAATCATTATATAAACCTCTGTGCTAATTATAATGATCAATTATAGAAAATACTGATTATCTTAATTGTATTGCTTTATATTTTCAAGAGGAAAAGGCAGTTTTATATGAAAGTCAGGTACCATAATTTCAAAAGCCTACTGGTAGTTATACTGACTCCTACAAGCTTAATCAGTGGTTTCTTTTAGAAGTTACTGCATGCCGTCCCTGTGATACTCTGTGACATATTCCTCACCTATGAAAAAATAATAAATGGCAAAAAAGAATTTACAAAATGATCTTAAATTGTTAATCTGCTTTGAAATTTTTAGGGTGTCTTTAAAATGCTGCAAAATGAGGATTCAAAGCATCTTTCATAAAGAATGACAATGTAAACGTTTTCCTGTTAAAAAGAGTTCTGTCCTGCACAATTATTGCCAAAAATAAATCTTGAGCTGTCTCACATACTTCATCTTTGATAATCAAGCTAAAGGTATTGGTATACTAGTTGGAAAATTAGAATATTTGTATGCGGACTCAAATACAGAGACAGGAATCCCCGTCCCATTTTCGTTCCCCATCCATGGAAAAGTTCATTTTGTTACAGCGTCTTCAGTTGCCATCCAGATGAACTGGGTTATGCCAGGTCAAAAGTTCTATAGTTTTTCTATTTTTTATAGTATTGTTGGTTTTACCTTCATCGTTCTACTTCCTCTTTATTGTTTTTTAAAATCAAGTAGGCTAAATGTTGTACTGCTGACTCCTTTTCAGGGAAGGTGGAGAGAAGCCAGGGAATTATTTCTTTTGACAACTAATAATGTCTCTAAGTTCAAAATGATTTCTTTGTTTCTTTTAAACTCAATGCTTAAACAAACAACCTTTTCTCTTATAATCAATTTATTGTTATGCAGTTAAATCCAGAAATTTAGGGTGCCAAAAAGTAGTTATTTCAGTTGTGTTTTATTGTATTGTGAATTAACCATTAAGGAGTAAAATATCTAAAAACAGTAGAAAAATATTTATTTTGTGACTAAGTACATGGAGTCAAATAATATATTGAGTTTTTAACTTAAGATCAAGTCAAAAATACATTTTGGTAGGTTATTAGAATATGATTATGAGGAAGAGATAATGATTAGAAATTGTAAATTGTTACCCTTTGTTGAGCTTTTAAAATTAATATCTTAATTTTTGCTTTGTTAAGACTTTATAAAGAACGATTAAGTCAGGTGGATGCAAAACTACAAGAAGTCATAGCTGGAAAAGCACCAGAATATTTGGAACCACTGGCAACTTTACAAGAAAATATGCAAATTCGTACAAAGGTAGCAGGTAGGAAAGTGAAACATCTTTTTCATGTAGTAGAATATGAACTTTTTATAGATTTAAAAGGTGTTTGTCAAATGAGAATTTGTTGTTAATTGGAATTAAAAATATATTTACACTGACCAGAGTGTTTCATGTCAGTCAGCTCACAGCTATTTATCAAATACCTCTTGCATTTCTCGGCTGCTGTGGGGGATCCAAAAAACAAAAAGCCCCAATGTTGCTCACAGTGCTGATGGGAAAATACTGCCACATGTGAAACAATTAGGAGCCATGATTGTTTCATTAAGAGATGCTGTTACTGTCACAGTTTAATTTCCTATTAGATAAATTAAGGTTCAATTTAAATACTCAGTGTAGTTTTTGCCTGTCAGGGTGATAAGGATTTTTTTATTTATAAAATTAAAAAGCGTTTGATTAAGGTACGGAGAACAGGGAATTAGCTGTCAACTAGATAATTTAATGATAATTTTTAATTTTGATAAGATTGTTTACTCATTTGTGGCTGTGAATAAATGAAAATATACTATACTATATTTGTATGATTAAAATGTGCTCTTTTGTTTGTAACTGGAATCCAACCGCAGAATTGTGTCCTAGCACTCACAACAAGGGATATATCCATTGAAAGATTATTCTTTTTTTATAGTCAAACTAAAAATAATTTCGATTAATAAAGATGCTGATGGTTTTCTTTTGTTGGACACAAATTGATCCATGTACTTATTATGCCACAGGCATTGCTGATAATAGGTTCTTTTTGTTACTAAACTCACCTTAATCTGAATTTTATTCTTAAGTGCTTAATATTAAATATTAAGATAGATGATGTGATAATCATCTTGCTTGCTGTCTTTGCATATTGGTTTAGTGCACCCTTAAAACTAAACATGTCTGTAATTTTCTTTGACATTTTGAAAGAACTAAGTTAGAGTTACTGGATGTTTAGGAAATATTACTTGAGTCAGTTATTCAGTTTTCTACTCTGTGGCCTTCCCTTTTGATTGTATGAAGAATAGTGTGTATGAATGTGTTGGTAATGGCATAGTTCCAGATATCTGTCTCTTGCCTTTACTATGTAAGAAAGACATTCTAGGGACAACTGTAGCCTAGAGTTGAGTATGTACATCTAGAGCTCTGTGCCATTTTTGTGATGGCATATTTGCATGGCCATGTTGCCTTGGCACCTCCACGTTAAACTCTCTTGAGCATCCATCCTACAGGTAAAGCCTGGTCAGGAGCACTCAGACCACGCAGATTTTGTTCTATCAGTTTATACATTTAATTCTCTTGGAAGCTTTGGACTCTGCTGTTGACTCCGTCCTTCAGAAGATCGGCTAGGTGTCCCAGTTGGGTGCATGAGCAAGTGGGTTCAGCTCTCACCTACCTCGTTGCCATCTTCCAACCTGGACTCTAAAAATAAATAATAGTTTAAAGATTGTGGTTTTGATAGCTGTGGAATCCAGTTGCTTGAGTATATACGATTAATGAAACCAGAGTTTATGGACTCTGTTTCCACTATGAGTCCTCAGAGACTGTTTTTCATGGAAAAGGAGTTTTATTTTCATTTTGCTCCTTCTCTATCAAACATTTAGAAATATTTTTTAGAAGAATGGGATAAGAACTAAAATTTGCAGTATAGTTTCTTTTGCGTTCTTAAACTCTTAGTCTCTAATCTATGATACATGCTTAACTGAACCTTTTTATTTTTAGATTTTAAAGATAAAGTTAGAATCACTGGTCCATTTCTTCTGAATTCATCTTATAAAATCCAGTTAGGACAATTCCTGTAGGGAAGTGATAATGAAACTACTCATTGCTGACATAATCAGAATAATTGTGTTTGGTTGCAGGAATCTATAGAGAGCTCTGCTTAGAATCTGTAAAGAACAAATATGAATGTGAAATTCAAGCTTCTCGCCAGCACTGTGAGGTACTATTATTTTGCTTAACTTTTAAGCTAATTTTATTTCCTCAAGCCTTTTCTGAGTGCAGAAGTTAAAAAAGTAAATAAAATAAGTAAAAACAAAATTAAATACTTTAGCTCATCACTTGTGAATTTTTTGTTTTTTTTAAATACAGTTGTATTGGAAACTGTATTGGAGATAAGACACAAAGGGAGGACCATAGACAAGAACTAAGTGAGATAAGTTTAGAAGGTTTGCAGCTGTTACCTGAAAAGGATTTTGTAATGATTATGTCATCTGGCATCACTAAAAGTATTAGTATAATTAATGTAATATGCAAGTTAAGAGTCAAATATGCATATCCAGTAGTATAGTTATAATGTTGGACTATGTTATCAATTTCTGATTCTCTAACTATTTCCACGTCTTTGGGCATAATTCTCTCTTTATCGCAAAAATGGATGTATATGTCTATATGTTCTGTTTATTTTGAATAACATTTAAAAAAACAATGCTGCCCTGCCTGGGTTGCTCCGTTGGTTACAGCATCATCCCAATGCCAAGGCTGAGGGTTCGATTGCCAACCAGGGCACATACAAGAAGCAATCAATGAGTGCATAAATAAATGGAACAACAAATTGATATTCCTTTCTCTTTTCTCTTCCTCTCTCCCTTACCCCTTCCCCTCTCTCTCTAAAAATCAATAAATAAAAAAATTAAAATAAACATGTTTTTGATGTTTACTGGCTGCTTGAGTTTTCTTTCCTAAGAAGTGCCTGTTTATGTATTTTGCCTTTATTTTGGGCTGCTGGTCATTCCCTCATTGACTGTAGAGGTTCTTCCTGTATTCTGGACAGCAGTGTCTTGCTGGTTATATGTTTTGCAAATATTTTTATCCAGACAATGGAATGTCTTTTCACTCTTGAAGACTTGATGAGCAAAAGTTTTACATTTTAATGTAGTGAAGTTATCATCTTGCCTTTATGATATGTGCTTTATCTTCCGTGCTTTGAGGTAAAAAGGTGTATCTTTCTCTGAAGGTTGAAAATTTGCTTTTTAACATTTACATTGATAAACTACCTTTAATTTTTGTGAGTGATATAATGTGTGGATCTAATTTTATTTTTTTGCACATGGATAGATATTGTCAACACTCTTATATACCCCATTGTTTCCTCATTAATCAGCACATTCTGTTTGTTTGTTTTTTTATATCAAATGTCCATATATGTGATGGTTGGTTTCTAGCTTTTTTCATTTGTTCCATTTATCTGTTTGCTTATTTTTGCAACAGTATTACAATATATTTTTTACAGCTTTCCATCTAGTAAGTCTTGGTAACTCACTAACCTGGTAATTTTAACCTTGTTTGTTTTCTTCTCATAATTTTTATAAAATTTATTTTAAGCACTTTAAAAAACACATTTTATTTATTTATTTTTAGAGAGAAGGGAAGAAGGGGAGAAAGAGAGGGAAAGAAACATCAATGTGTGGTTGCCTCTTGTGCGCCCCCTACTGGGGACCTGGCCTGCAACCCAGGCATGTGCCCTGACTGGGAATTGAACTGGAAACCCTTTGGTTCACAGGCCAGCACTCAATCCACTGAGCTACACCAGCCAGGGCTCAAAATTGTTATAGTTAAAAAACATTTTGTTTAGTAAGATCTTTTAAAAAATTGCTTATTATTTTCTGCTGCTGTAATTTTGTATATTGATATCATATCCAACCTATTACCTCTCTTCTTAATTCTAATAATTGCATTACAGATTCTTAGATTTTTCCATGTAGACTATGTCATTTATGAATAATGACATAGTTTGTTTCTTCTGATCTGATCTTCCTGTTACTTGTTTTTCTTCTTACTGACACTGACAGGATCTCCAGTACAGCATGGATGGAACTAGTGAAAGCAGATCATCATGTGTTCTTGATTTTAAGGGAAGGGAATGCTTCTAAGGGTTTTTCAATAAATATACTGACTGTTAGATTTTGGTAAATACTCCTTTTATCAAGTTAAGGAAATTCACTCATATTTCTTGTTTTCTAAGGATTCTTACTGTGAATAATTGTTAGATTTTATTAAATGTGTTGCTTGAATCTATTATATTAGTCATGGTATTTTGCTCTTAATATATTAATGTGGTGGCCTACATTATTAATGAATTTTCTTTTTTTTTGTTTTTTAAGATTTTATTTATTTTTTAGAGAGAGGGAAAGGGAGGGAGAAAGAGGAAAAGAAACATTGATGTAGGAGAGATAGGAGAGAAACATTGATCAGTTGCCTCTTGCATACCCCCAGTTGAGGACCTGGCTCACAACCCAGGCATGTACCTTTTGGTTCACAGGCTGGTGCTTAATCCACTGAGCCACACCAGCCAAGGCTATTAATGGATTTTCTAATGTTAAACCATCCTTTGATTCCTGGAATTACTGTTTTTCTTGTACATTACAGATTCATCTGCTGTTTTATTTAGAAATTTTATTTCTATGCTTACAAGTGGGATTTAATTTTTAATTCTCACATTGCCTTTAATTTGATTTCAAGATTTGTAAAGTGAGTTAGGAATAGTCCATATTTTTTCTTCTATAGAAGTATATATTTAAGAATGCAGTCATCAATTTCATGAGTGTTTAGTATACCTTGTTATTTTATATATATAAACTATATGTAATATATATTGTTATACAAATAAAAATTCATATATATAAAATAAAATATGGAATATAAACAATATATAATATATTAAATATATTAATGTATAATATATCAAATAAAAACTATAAAATATATACAAATATATATTATTTATATATATTTAACCAGTGTCATAGAAAAAATTAAAGTACAAAAGAGCTTTTGTTTGGTGAATACAAGAATGAGTTCGCAACATGATGCCCCACCACCCCTGAATGCTGTAACACATACTCCAGACAGATGAGGGGACATTCTCTTACATGACCACACTACAATCATGAAAATCAGGAAATGTATACTGATATGTTGCTATCATCCAATCCTCAGGCTCCATTTAAGTTGTAGCAGTTGTCCCATTAGCACTCTTCATACCAGAGAGATTCAGTTGAGAATCACATACTGTCTTTGTCATTGCTTTTTAGTTATGTCTTTTTTAGTCTCCTTCACTGTGGAACAATATCTCAGTCTTTCCTTGACTTTTGTGATCTTTCCATTTTTGAAAATTTTAGGCTAGTTATTTTGTAGAATGCTACTCAATTTTAAGTTGCTCTGCTATTTCATGAATGGAACTGGAGAGCATTATGCCAAGTGAAGTAAGGTAAGCTAGGCGGTGAAAGAAATACCATATGATCTCACCTATAAGTAGAACCTAATCAACAAAACAAAACAACCAAGCAAAGTACAAGCAGAGAGAGTAAAATTAAGAACAAACTGACAGTAACCAGAGGGGAGATGGGAGGGAAATAATGGGGGAAAGAAGGGAAAGGGTCATTGAGGAACATGTGTAGAGGACCCATGGACAAAGCCAAAGGGGGGTAGGATTGAGGGTTTGAGGTGGTGGTGGGTGGGGCAGGGGAAAGTGGTGATGGGAAAATGGAGACAACTGTATTCAAACATTAAAAAAAAATATCCAAATCAGATTAGGCAAATAAAAAAATGAATAGGTAAAAAAGTAAACAAATAAATTGCTTTGCTATTTCTTTATGATTAGAGCCAGGTTTTGCATCTTTGGTAGGAATATCACAGCAGTGACACCATGTTTTTCTCTTTGAATTCTATCCAGTGGTGCACAATTTTGATATGTACCATTATTGGTAATGTACACTTTGATTACTTGATTTAAGCGGTGTCTTCCAGGTTTCTGTACAGAAACTTTTTTCTCATTGTGATTAATTAATGTGTGGGGGAGAAGTCCTTTGGGACTGTGCAGTCCTTTGGAACATTCTGCATAATATTTTTAATTTATTTACTTATGTAATAATGGGTTCATTGTTTCCTTATATATGTATATTTGCCTACTTCATCTTTCAGTTACTAAGGGAGGTATATCAGAATTTCTGTGATGGTAGATTTGTTAATGGTATTTTTTTTCTTAATTTCCTAAGAAAATTTAGATATTATTCTTACCAAAACAGTAAAGGCATTTATCATGTGAGATTTGGGGGCAGAGGCACTAATGATGAGATGCTCCATAGTGCACATCCACGGTCTCTGGTTCCTTTGATCAAAAAAAGTGGGACAGTTTGAGACTGAATGCTCAGGATTCCATGCTCCCGGCTGAAACTTACCTCCCATGGAATTTCTTTTATCTTTTTTTCTTTTGTTCTTTTTTTTTTTTAAGTTGTGGTAAGAACACATAATATGAGATCTGCCTTCTTAACACATTTTAGGGGTGCAATACAGTATTGTTAACTATAGGCATGCTGTTGTACCACAGATCTCCAGAACTTTTATGCCCATTGAATAGCAACTCCCCATTTCTACTTCCCTATAGTCTCTAGCAACTACCATTCTAGTCTTTGCTTCTATGTGTTTTTGACTTGTTATATCCCTCAAGTGAATATCACGCAATATTTGTTCTTATGTAACTGGCTTATTTCATGTAGCAGAGTGCCCTCAAGATTCATCCAGGTTGTAGCATATGACAGGATTTCCCCTTTTTTAAAGATTGAATAATATTTCATTGTGTGTATATGTCACATTTTTTTTATTTTTTATTTTTTTAAAGATTTTATTTATTTATTTTTAGAGAGGGAAGGGAGGGAGAGAGAGAGGGACAGAAAAACATCAATGTGCGGTTGCTGGGGGTCATGGCCTGCAACCCAGGCAATGTACCCTGACTGGGAATCAAACCTGCAACACTTTGGTTTGCAGCCCGCACTCAATCCACTGAGCTACACCAGCCAGGGCTTATGTCACATTTTCTTTATCCACTCATCCTTCAGTGTACATTTAGGTTGTTTACCGCATCTTGGCTATTATGAATGGTGCTGTAATGAAGGTGAGAGTGCAAATATTTGTTCTAGATCTTGACATGAATTCTTGTGGTATATACTCAGAAGTGGGATTGCTGGATCATGTGGAAGTTCTATTTTTAATTTATTGAGGAACCTCCATACTATTTTCACAGTGACTGCACTATTTTACATTCCTACCAAGTGTACCAGTTTCTCTATATCCTCACCAACACCTACCTGTTTTTTGATGATGGCCATCCTAACAGGTGTGAAGTGATATCTCATTGTGACTTTAATTTACATTTTTCTGATGATTAGTGACATTGAGCATCTTTTCATGTACCTATTGGCTGTTTGTATATCTTCTTTGGAGAAATGCTCTTCAAGTTCTTTGTCCATTTTTTAATTGAGTTCCTTATATATTTCAGATAGTAACCTTTTATCAGATATGTGATTTGCAAATATTTTCTCCCATTCTGTAAGTTGCCTTTTCACTCTGATTATTCCTTTGCTATGCAGAAGCCTCTTAGTTTGACATAATCATCCCACTTGCCTATTTTTGCTTTTGTTGCCTGTGCTTTTGGTGTCATATCAGAAAAAATCACTGCCAAGACCGATGTCATAAAGATTCTCCCCTGCAATTTCTTCTAGTGGTTTTACAGTTTCAGGTCTTACATTCAAATCTTGAATCCATTTTGAGTTGATTTTTGTGTATGGTGTAAGATAAGAGTCAAGTTTTATTCTTTTTCATATTTCTGCCAAGTTTTCCCAACACCATTTGTTGAAGAGACTATCCTTTCCCTGTTATGTATTTTTGGCACCCTTATTGAAGATCAGTTGACCATATATGCATGGGTTTATTTCTAGGCTTTCTGTTCCATTGGTCCACATGTCTGTCTTAATGCCAGTACCATACTATTTTAATTGCTGTTACTTTATGATATATTTTGAAGTTAGGAAATGTGAGGCCTTCAGTTTTGTTCCTTTTTCTTAAGATTGTTTTAGCTATTCAGGGTCCTTTGAGATTCCATATGAATTTTAGGATTTTTTAAATTTCTGTTTTAAAAAATGCCACTGGGATTTTGATAGAGATTGCATTGAATTTGTAAGTCATTTTAGGTAGTAGAGACATTGTAACAATTTTAAGTCTCCCAGTTCATGAACATTGGATATCTTTTCATTTGTTTGATTTCTTTAATTTCTTTCATCAAAATTTTGTAGTTGTCAGTGTATAGTTCTTCCCTTAGTTAATTCCTAAGTATTTTGTTCTTTTTGATGCTATTATTAATGGTATTGTTAACTTCCCATATCTCCTTGCATTTCTCTCAGGTGTTCATTTATATGTTATATAGATATGTGTGTATATGCATATATAACATATCAGACTCATACATTTTTAGAATTTTTATATTGTTTAGTCAGTGTAACATTTTATTCTTTTTTAATGTTCTCCCCTTCTTTGTAACAATGATTTTTCTTTAAAGACTATTTTATCTCACAATTAAAACAGCAACCCTGGTGTATGTGGCCTGGGATTTTCCTGATGGAAGGTTTTTTCATTCTTTTTTTCCACCAACTTTTCTTTGGCTTTATATTTCAGGTATATTACTTATAAATAGCATATGACTTCATTTATAATACATTTATTTTATTTATTGATTTTAGAGAGAGAGAGATTGAGAGAAACATCAATTTGTTGTTCACTTATTTATGCATTCATTGTTGATTCTTCTATATGCCCTGACCGGGGTTTGAACCCACAACCTTTACGTATTGGGGTGATGCTGTAACCAACTGCTACCTGGCCAGGGCTATAATAAATCTGTTGTAATAATCTCTGTCTTTTAACTGGTATATTTAGTTCATATTTATTTATAGTGATTATTTTGATATTTAATGCCAATTTATTTTGTGTTTTCTATTTGTTCTGCTTTATTCTTTTTTATTCTTTCCTGACCCTTTTTTTTATTTTGGTGTGTGTGACTTACTGAGTTTTAACAGTTACATCATAAAGTTATATTCTCTATTTTTATTAAGAGCTACCCTAACACCCTTCTATTTCTATATTTTAATGATTACCTTAAATTTCAACATACATACCTATATTAGTAGAATTAAAATATTAATCAATAACTCTGTCCTCCTCCTGAAATATTTAGGACCTCAGAACTCTCTAACTCCAGTTATTCCTTCCCAAATTATAAATTAGTTGTGCAGTACTGTGCAGTATTTTAGTTCCATCTTGCTTTTTCACCTTTCAAATAAGACATTATTTTGATTTTATAGATTTAATTCTTTCTTGTAGGTTTATCTGTATTTTACTAGTTTCTTGCTTACTGTTTCTGAGTTGCAACCCTCCCTTTCAGGTTTGTGTTTTTTGCTTCAAAGAACATCCTAGACGTTCCTTCACTGAAAGTTGATTAGTACGAAACTCAGTTTTTATTGTCCAAAAATAATAGCTCTATTTGCAGTAATTCTGGGACAGTTAAGGGGGATGTACTACTCTAGGATGACAGTTATTTTCTTCTTAACATTTTTAGGATCTCACTTTCCACTCTGCCTTTAGAAGTCTGTAATCATTTTCTTCCCCTCACTGGCTACTTTTAAGCTCTTCTCTTTGTTGGTCTTCAATTTCTCTACTGTATGTTTCTATAGAGATTTCTTTTCTCTCCTGACTTGAATTTGTTGTGCTTTCTGAGTCTAAGAGTTTGTTGTCCGTTAATTCCTGTCCATTAATTTGCTGTTACCTTTTGTGGTGTTGCCGCACCCATTTTCTCTGTGTCCTTCTCCTGGAGCTCTAACTAGTCAAATGTAAGTCCATAACTCTACCTGCCGTATCACTCAATACTTCATGTTTAATTAAAATTTTTTTGAAGATTTTATTTCCTTTTAGAGAGAGGGGAGGGAGGGAGAAAGAGAGGGAGAGAAACATTCATTGGTTGCCTCTCCATGCCCTCAACCAGGGACCTGGCCTGCATGCAGCCGAGGCATATGCCCTATGGGAATCGAACCGGCAACATTTTGTTTTGCAGGCTGATGTTCAATCCACAAATCCACGCCAGCCAGGGCAATACTTCATGTATTTTATTCAATACATAATTATTTGATGTACTTCAGAGTCTAATTTTGCTTTTTTTATGTCTGCCAAACCTCACAGCTTTTTTCCTTATTTCATGCTTCTGAGTTATAGCACAGGCTTATAATGAAAAGCAGTCCCCTTCCCATGTCTAAATTTTGCATCTCAGTGGTAATCACCTAACTCTTTTAGCTACTGCTTCTGGAATTTGACCTTAAATTCTAAATAATGCCAGCTTTAGACATTATCTGTTGGTTTCCTATTTTGGAAACCGAGAATTCTGCAATAGTTTCCTTCTTCACATTTTTCTAATAGTGACGTGTCACAGCTTTTGTTTTTGTTATCGTTGTAAGTATTGCTCACCGAGCCAAGAGTTATACTGTGCTTAAACTTCTCTTTTTGTTCAACTATTTTTAACCTTGGAAATAATAATTGTCTGATTTATTATTTGTTAGTTTTCTCTGTAATTGTCAACTCTTTCCAGATGCTGCAGTAGATCTGTGAAAGTTTCCCTGTGGTTGAGTGCACCAGACAACGAGTGCTTGCCGTTTTCCTCCGGTGTCCTTCCTCCAGGGAGCAGTCCCTCTGCCCCTGCGTCCCCTGTCCTCCCACTCTGTCCTGCTCTGTCAATTAGAGCTCGTCAGCTGCTGAGTTCTCGAAGTGTTTCTTCCTTTTAGGGATGTATTCAACTTTCATTTGTGAGCCTAACATGTAAAGGAGGGCCTTCTGCTTTCCAGGTTTTATATATAATTTCCTCTGGGCTGCCTATCCAGATTGTCCTTCATTTCTTTTTAGATTTGGAAGTAGTACTCAATCTTTTCAACATATTGCCCCCTCACTCACATTTTGTTTTGCAAAGAGAGTACTTGTGTACAGTGTATGTAGTACAGATCTTGGGGTTCTGTCTTAGTTTAGTTGCCAGATTCAGAGATTATGGAATGAGACTGTGCCCCCTCTCTTTTGTTTGATAACTGCATGTATGTGTTGATTTTTTTTGTACATATGTTTTTGTAGTTTATTAGGTCTTGGGAAAGAGAGAGTTTGTGATTGGGTTCTTTTGTAATCTTGTCCTAGAAGTCTCTCCCTAGTTTTCAAAATCTGAATTTTTAGTGTCTGAAGAGCAATAATATGGGTGTCTAATAATTTATGTAGCCTATACTCTGTTATTGGGCTTGACTTTGTGCCTAATTTTATGTGTTGCAAGTACTGCCATTGTGAACATCCTTTGTTACATACAACTTTGGCCGAGGTTCATTAGCTCTTTCTTTCCCTCCCTTCCTCCCTCCCTCCCTCCCTCCCTTCCTTCCTTCCTTCCTTCCTTCCTTCCTTCCTTCCTTCCTTCCTTCCTTCCTTTCCTTCCTCTCTCCCTCCCTCCCTCCCTCTCTCTCTTACTCTTCCTCCCTCCCTCCCTCTCTCTCTCTCCCTCCCTCCCTCTCTTCCTTCCTCTCTCTCTCTTCCTCCCTCCCTCCCTTTCTCTCTCTCTCTCTCTCTTTCTTTCTTTTAAAAAAATATTTTTATTTATTTATCCTTGGGGAGAGTAGGGGAAAGGGAAGAAGAAAGAGAGGGAGAGGAACACTGATATGACAGAGAAACATTGATCCATCGATTGGTTGCCTCCCATATACACCCTGTCCAGGGACCAGACTGCAACCCAGGCCTGTGCCCTGACTGAGAATGGAACCAGCGACCCTTTGGTTCGCAGGCTGGTGCTCAGTCCAGTGAGCCACCTCAGCCAGGGCTATTTTCTTAGGATGTAATCTCAAAGTGTAATTACTAGATCAAGTAATTAATCATTACAATCCTTAATACTTGTTTCTAAATTGGTATCCAAATCCAAAGCGTTGAATCAGTTTATATACTAGTATCAGTCAGTATTGTGGAGTATAATTGAAACCCTCCCCCCAAAACCCAAAAAACTTCACCCTAGTTGAGTAGCTCAGTTGGTTGGAGCATCATCCAGATACATCAGGGTTGCAGGTTTGATCTCCTGTCAGGGCACATACAAGAATCAATCAATGAATGCATAAATTAACTGATTTTTTTTTCTCTTTCTTCCTCCCCCCCTCTCAAAAATCAATAAATAAACATTAGCACGGGGCAAAGGGGTAAGTGGATATGGAAGATGGTATAGGGGAATAAATGGTGATGGAATAAAATAAAATAAATTTTAAACAATTAAGTAAAACATTGCTAAGTGAAAAATAATATTACATAGTACACATTTTAGTTTGCATTTGTATTCCCTGTCTCTCCCTCTCTCATTCTGGCCTATTTTGGCAAAGGGGTGGGCAGCGTTTAGGTTTTCTTACTGAGCATTCCATGCTTGTTTAATGCCATCTGATGGTTTTTGAGCATTTATCGTGTTAACTTTTTATTGCCTTTTACTTTCCTTTGCTTTTAAATTTTATTTTAATTTTTAGGCTATTAAACCTATTCGTCTTTTCCTTTATGGCGTCTAATTTTTATGCTTTGAAAGACTTCCTTTATCCCAACATCAAATAAGGAATCATAATCTTTCATTTAGCTCTTTTAGATTTCATTTTGTAAATTTAACTCTTTAGTGCATTTATTTTCATGTATAATTTGAGGCAGAGAATACTGAGCTTTTTATGTACGTAGTTAAACTCAGTTTTCTCCTGTTATTTATTATCAGATTTTCAGATGATTTGAAAAGTCATCTTTATCATATACTAAAACTTCCCTTAGCCAGGGTCTGTTTCTGAGCTTTTAAGTTCTGTTCTGCTTATCTTTTTTTATTCCAGCACAGTGTACTTAAAAAAATGGACTTATTATTTGTTTCAATCTCTGATAATGCTAGTCCTTCAAAAACCTCCCAGGACTGAGACCTGAGGTGCCTAAGTCAGGACACTGCCAAGGGAAGCTGGTTTTGAACATAGGCCAGGGTGAGATCAGTACAAAAACAGGACTGCGGAGCCACTTTCCTGGGCTCCTTGAAGCTTCCCTGATGAGAAAGAGCATACGTGTCAGCCTTGGGAAGGCTCAGTGAGCACGTTCACTCAGTCTTGGTATGAGGGTTGGAGGGAGTGTGGGATCCTAAAGCCAAATATGTAATTATGAGTAGTGCTTTTAAAGACTGACTTACTGGTTGAACATAGAAGCCTCTGTAGGTACCCAGGCAGTTGGGGTTGGGTTTCCAGGTGTCCTCTATATGACTTTTTTTCTTCCTCAAGGAAGCCCTTTGAGGCTCTTACAGGGCCGGGGATAAGGGAGAGAATAAGGAAATAAGAATGACACTGGAATGAAGGCACTTCTGTCTGTATGCTTTAAGACATACCTACAATATCTTTAGAGGTGCCTCCAAAGCTTTAAACATTTCAGGCCCATTGTGACTTTTTCTTTTAATTTAAAAAAATGATTAGTAGATTTATTTTAAAGTTTCTGCATGGCTGAGGGCAAATTTATCAATGGAAAGGAGAGAACACCCAGTTAAACTCTTACAGTCTTAAGCAAAAGCCCTACTGCTCCAGTTCTGTATTCAGAGTTATCTTTGGTTGGAGAATCTGGATCTATTTATAGTTGCCACACTACCTCCATGGTGGGAGGACCTGCTCTCTGGTTTCCTCTGACACATGAGATCTCCCAGTTCTTGTAGCACAATGTAGATAAGGCTGGAATACTTCATAAGACTTGACCAAAGGCAGGGCAACAAGTAAAAGGAAGTAAACAGAGTAGTCTGCCATGGGATCATTTTTCACATGAAGTCTAGTTTTAGTCGTCTTCAGCTTTGCTTTCTTTCTGGCTCCTGACTTGCCCCAAATTCACAAAAGCCATCCTTTCCCTTCTACTCAGGAGAATCTGCAAGCTTGTGCAGATTCTAAATTTCAAACCTGAAACAGGACTTTATGGTTGACACTGGGAATGCTGCCTGCATGGGTGTGGCCTGTGCCGTCCACAAGAATCATCTCACTGTATTCCAGTAGCTTCTACAGGACAATCATACCTAGCTATACCAGTAGCCTAATGTCTTTACTTGCAATTAGCATGTGGTGGGTTGCTTAGGAATCTGTCATAAGTTTTTTTATATATAATGAACTTAAAACATACTTATGTTCATTTTATGGCTTTTTAAATAAGGGATACAGTGCTGTATAAAACAACAGTGGACTAGAACAGGGTTCTAGTCTGATTTGCCATTTAACAGCCTTGTCTTTTTTAGCAAGTCACTTGGTTTTTCTGTAGTTTTGTTGCAAGATTTGGATATAGTTGGTCTGTAATTTTCTGATTTTGACTGTAATTGAATTATTATAAAATTTGTACTTGAATCTTTCTCTTTGTGATGTATTAGTCCATTTTAATATGATGCTGAAGTATTAGTGAGGAATAATGGCCCAAGCACTGGTCCAGTGAGAAAGTATGATCCATTTCATAATGTTATGCTTCATTGGACGGGTTCTCTATTTTGGTGACAGGTGGAACCTGCTTATATTTAAAAGGGTCCATGGAGCTTATGAGTTTCTTATAAAGTAAATAACCTCTTTATTTATCATATACAAATTTATTTTTTAAAAGATTTTATTTATTTCAGAGATGGGGGAGGGAGGGAGAAAGAGAAGAGGAGAAACATCAATGTGCAAGAGAAGCATTGATGTGTGATATGTGAGAGAAACATTGATCAGTTGCCTCTTGCACACCCCCAGCTGGGATCTAGCCTGCAACCCAGGCATGTGTTTTGACCGGAAGTCCAACTTAGTTTTAGTTCACAGGCTGGCACTCAATCCATTGAGCCACACCAGCCAGGGCTATCATATACAAATTTAGATGTTCTTAAACAATTTAACTGTTATGTTCTTAAATCTGTATTTAGCTTCTATGTTTTCTGGTTTTGTTTCTTTTATATTTTGACTTTTCATCTTTAAAATTTTGAAGTTGAAGTAAAAAAGCAAACGGAAGCACCATTAGTTAAAGTACTCTAAGAGTAAGTTATTTAGTACTCTTGGTTAAGGTAGGCCAGTTTTTCTTTCTACTTAAGTGTAATCTATTTTTTTAGAGTGAAAAGCTTTTGTTATATGATACAGTCCAGAGTGAACTAGAGGAGAAGATAAGAAGGCTTGAAGAGGACAGACACAGCATTGATATTACCTCAGGTAATGGGAATGATGTGATTGTGATATTTAATTTAAGTGACACTGAACCTTTGGCTTATGTAGTGTCTTATAATATCTTGGTTTCCTAATATAAATGAAGTGTTCTAATGAGAGAGGGAAGGGGAGAGACTTATAAAGAGTTCGACAGGATTGTATTGTTGATTTGATTTGAACTCACACTTCAGAAAAATGTGGAAAATGGAGCACATGAAAATGGGCAGAATAAAAGTCTGACAGGAACTATATAAATAAAATAATATAGTATGGGAATAGTAATATTATTATAACATGAGAATAGTATTGGAAGACAATAAGAATAGATGTGGAAGACAGCTATCGTATATATTCTTCCCTTTAAGTCTTGAAAGATTTCCATGTGGAAGAAGGGATAAAACCCTTTTCTCTTTGGTACCACACAAACTAGGAAAAATGAATAGAAGTCACAAGGAGCAGATTTGTGTCTCAGGGAAAAACTTGTTAAGAAGATCAGTCCAATGTGAAATTGGCTTTTTGTTTATAGTTTATTTATTTTTAGAGAGAGGGGAAGGGAAGGAGAAAGACAGGGATAGAAACATCAATGTGTGGTTGCCTCTCACATGCCCCCTACTGGGCACCTGGCCCACAACCCAGGCATGTGCCCTGACTGGGAATTGAACTGGTGACCCTTTGGTTCACAGGCCGGCACTCAATCCACTGAGACACACCAGCTAGGGCTGAAATTGGCTTTTTAGGGGTATTGTGGAAAGCCTTTCTCCATTGAGTAGACTATTTACTGGGTTATCCTACAGTTATTGTGTATGTGTTACTTTATTTTTTATAAATTCTGTTTCTCTGATATAGAGTAGACATAGTGGAGTCAGCCAAGCTGAGCTTAATGCCACTGCTCCATTACCTGCTAGTTGGATGACCATGGGTGACAGTCACTTTAGCTTTTCTAAATTGGTCTCTTCTGTAAAACTGAAGCAATCAGAGTACCTACCTCAGAGGTATCTTTGAGGATTAGTTGAGACAATTCACGTATTGTATATTTAACAAAGTGCCTGGTATATATTCACTAATTATTAGTTATAATTGTTATTATGTGCCATGTTGATTTTTACTTCAGTAAAAGCAGAGAAAAACTTATAAATATATGGATGCTCATGAAATTATATAGTCATATATCTATACACATATACATAGTTGCCAGTGAAATTTTGCTACCTTGAAATTATTGTCTTTTTTTCCTCCATTGATCTCTAGAAATCAGCTAATACTTAAATTTTATTTACTTGCCAGAGCTGTGGAATGATGAGCTTCAGTCAAGAAAAAAGAGGAAGGATCCTTTCAGTCCTGACAAAAAGAAGCCAGTTGTTGTCTCAGATATCTTTTTCAAATTTTCTGAGTTCTTGCTATTGTTGATGCCTTATGTACATTTTTGTACTGTACATAGCTTTGTAGCTTTTTAAAAAAAAAATATTTATTTATTTTTAGAGAGGGAAGGGAGGGAGATAGAGGTAGAGGTAGAGAGAGAGAGAGAGAGGGAGAGGGAAGGAGAGAAACATCAATGTGCGGTTGCTGGGGGTTATGGCCTGCAACCCAGGAATGTACCCTGGCTGGGAATCGAACCTGGGACACTTTGGTTCCCAGCCCGCGCTCCATCCACTGAGCTACGCCAGCCAGGGCTACCTTTGTAGCTTTTATTGGTATACATTGCCTTTATATGCAAAGTCTTGTAATAAGCAAAAGATGATTTATAAAACTGATTAAAGGCAAAAGAATATAATTTAGATTAAGAGGGGCAGAGGAGGAGGATAAATTTAGTTACAATCTAGACTTCATAAATTAATATGGTTTCATAGTTCACCAGGGCTTTGATGTGAAAGAGCTGCTTGGTATATAACATGATTGCTTAATTCTTATGTGCTTTTTAATATTTTTAATGTTTCTCAGAGGGGAGTGTCTAAATTAATATGTGCATTCAGTCTCAGCATTTCCTATGGTAGCCTCCCCTTGCCCCTGCCTTCTCCCACCTCAAAAGTGGTGAGGTTGGTGGTGTGCCTGGCAGTGATACACAGGGTGGAGCAGAATTAGTTGTTCATATTGGTGTTTGTGTGGAACATAATGCAATGATTAATAAATAATAATAATAATAAACAATACAAGAGTGAGCTATGTTTCATGTACTCACCACTGTAAACCTACTTTTGCCATACCTTGTAGAATTAAGAGTATGGTTAATAACATCTGAGATTTGTGAAGAGTAATTTTAAGTCAGAAGTCAGCATACCAAGGGATTATGTCCAGAAACCTTTGTTACATTCTTTGGAAATCTGCAGTTTGGAAGTATAATTCAAAGTGTGAAATTCTTACAGCTAAATGACCTTGACTTTTCAACGTCCATATATAGTTTATATGCTACAAGATCTTGATATTCTTGAAGACTGGACAACAATTAGGAAGGTATGATTAAAGAGTAATGGAATGCAAGTATATTTTTGTGGTTTATTCTTAAGTTTCAATGGTTTTTCACTGGTATATTAAAATGTGTTTATTATAAATAGGCTTTGCTGTTTTAGTTTTTAAAAAAATTTTATTTTTGATTTTAGAGAGAGGGGAAGGAAGGGGAAAAAAACGGGAGAGAAACACCAATGTGAGAGAGAAATATTGGTTGCTTGAATGTGCCCTGGCCAGGGCCCAGACCTGCAACCCAGGCATGTGCTCTGACTGGGAATCGACCTGGCAACCTTTCGGCTTGGGGATGATACCCAAACAGCTAAGCCACACTGGCTGGGCCTAAATTTTTTTTATTGTCTTTTTTACTGTTTTACTTTGCAACAGTCTCTCCAAGGCAATTAATGCTAACACTGATAACAATGAATGGAAGGGGTATATGAAGAGAGACATGTCAACAGTTTGTTTTTTTCTTGTTATAGTATAATTAATAATTTATGCAGAAGTACAGAAAAGCGTTTATTTAGGGTTCCTGAAAATAATATTAAAGGCCCTGGCCAGGCAGCTCAGTTGTTTAGACCATCGTCCTGATAAACCAAGGTTGTGGGTTTTATCCCTGGTCAGGGCACATACAAGAATCCACCAATGAATGTGTAAATAAGTGATACAGCAAATCAGTGTCCCCCCCCCCACCCCTGCTTGCTCTCTCTAAAATCAATAAATTAAAAAAAAAATTCCGTTCCTGGTTTTTACCCTCATCCTGGCTCACAGAAGGCACTCAATATATATTTGTTGAATGAATTAAAATGAGAATTTGAGCCTTTGTTATGTCTTGCATTTTGTCATCAAAGATTTAAGAATTATAGGATTTCTTGTGCTTGTTTGAAAGTGGAGACTTGTTTTCCTTAAAGTTTTTTCATTTTTAGAAACTTTTAGGTTGAGAATTAGAGATTATTTAATGTATTAATAATACGTCCCAGAGAAATCATTATTCTTTATATAGACATATGGAGGGTGGACTCAAAAAACCCCATAATTTAGTTATGAAAAATTGTGTATTTATTCTCAGATGAAGGTAAACTTCTCTACTGAAGGTAAACTTCAGTTACCTTCAAAGTACTATCCCATTTGATGCAATGTGCCTATTCAGACGTTTTTTTCCACTGCTCAAAACAGTTTTTGAACTTGTCGATTTTGATACCTTTTAGTTCTGCCATTTTTTGTTTCACCTCTTCCACATTGGCAAAACGTTTCCCTTTGAGGGCTTTTCTTGACTCGGGGAAACAAAATAAAGTCACTCAGGGCGAGATCAGTTGAATAGGGAGGGTGGGACAAAACTACTGAACACTCAGTTAAGCATGAATGTCTGTGCCCATAAATCACCCATCACGAAACGGGCAAATGTGTCGGAAGAGTTAAAAAAAAATTGAGTGAAGCTGCTCACGGCCCATCACAACAAGGCCAGCTGGTGCACTGACACAGAGGGGTTCCTAGAACACTCACCTAGTGGGGAAGCCTGTACTGTGAGGGGCCTGCCCTCCAGAAGGTAATTGGGGGGGGTTTTTTGGGTCCCCCTCATATATTCTTTATGGTCTTAGATATTAACAACCAAAATATACTTTGTCTGTGAACTCAGACAGTGATGTCTTTTCTCTTTCTTTTATTAAGGCAATGGCTACACTGGGTCCACACAGAGTGAAAACAGAACGTGAGTCACTGAGTCTGAGTTCAGAAATCTTTTTTTTTGAGTTCAGAAATCTTTATGGAGCCTTGTTGAACAGGGTTAAGTCATCTACATACTAAAGAGCTTCCCCTGCTTAAAACTGGCCTTAGTAATTGATAATGGCCCTCTTTCCCGTGTGGCACTTGTCTAGTTAATTGGTGGTTTAGTGTATGTTATTTAGCATTATTTAGTACTTACATTTAAAACTTAGTGAATTATATAGAAAATGTAAGAAATTAAAATTTCTTATTTCTATTAGATTTAGGTTTGTTACATAAAAAACATTTTCAGTGTTTTTTCACATATATGCATGGATTGGTGTTAATTCTTTGTGTTCTGCACCTTTGTTCTGACAATGTCTTATTAATATAACAGTTTTTGAACTGATCCCTTTAGCACCTGTGAAACTGGAAAAACATATGCACAGTGCTAGATCTGAAGAGGGAAGATTATATTATGATGGCGAATGGTATATACGTGGACAAACAATATGTATTGACAAAAAAGATGAATGTCCTACAAGGTAAAAGGCCTTTATCATTTCAGTGTTTACAACATTGTTGTTAGTAAATATTTGCCACCTCCACTGTGTACTCATGATATATCATTAGTTGACTATGGATCCCTGTTTTCTCTTGACACATGATTTGGTTAGCATGTGTGTCCACCAGTGTTAATATTTATATACCAGAGCTATGTATTAAGTTCATGAACACAAGCATTAGTACAAGTGGGAATCTTAGAATTATTTAGCTAGGTAAGAGATCCTATTCATTAATTTTTTTGGTAGATATCTTATTATGATCCTAATACTATGTCTTCAAATTGGAGTATTGGGAATTTGAGAGTGTGCTTCCGTTATGTGTGGACCTATCAGTCCTTCAGTTTATTTTTTGGTGTGTGACAGTATTTTAGATAAGAAGAATATAGATCAATTAGAGTAGGAAAGGAATGGAAAACTCATGAAAACTTTTAAGAGTACCAGTAATTAGAGTATAATTTGAAAACTGAAAATAGTTTGTTAAAAGGCTTGATCTGTCTAGGCTTAAATGAAGTTTATATAATTAGTTATATAGCCTTCTGTGTTTCATCTGGTTTTGACCTTTAAAAAATATTAATGCTAATTGCTGCTTTAGTTACTGCAGTTATTAAAGATATAATTCTCAGAGTGGTAACCATTTACATTAAGAAAGTCTAGGTTTCAGTGATAAGTAAACTACGTTTAGTATAGAATATTTATTTTCTAAATACAGTGCTTTTAATCAGATTGTAATTTCATCTTTAAAGTTTTAGGATACCAGGAGCATAGTGTATGGTAACTTTTCTCATAAAAGCTGATTGGGCTAATTACTATGTTATTTATGATACCCCTGGATTCTTGGCTTTATGATATTGCCTTTGAAATATTTTACTACTACTTAGCATAAATGTGGTTTAAAAAGAGATTAAAAAAGCATAGGAGATGACTTAACCAAAGTCCATTTTTTAAAAAGATTTCTATATAGAGATTAACAGTGTCCAAGAAAATCTGTACAAGTGCCACAGAGGCCCGACACTGGGAAGCAGGGGTTGGTGTTAGAAAGGTTTTTGAGCCCAGACTGCTGTGAGCTGGAGATGGGATCCAGTGTGAGCAGTGGCTTTCGTTCCACTCTGGGGTTTTTCGGTGAGGGAATGGTATAGCGGGGGTGGAGTAGGAACATTATGTATTTAACACTTCTCATAGTAAATATTCCCAACGCTACTAAAAAGAAAGAAAGAAAATGATCTATTAGGTGTGCTGAATGTGATATTTGTGACAATATGGCCAGCCGATTTTCAGCGTTCTGGGAAAAGGCAATTGCATACCTGAATCTACACTTGTAGCCCACCTATCTCGATTTTATAGCTAGTACTCTGGAATGAGTAGAGGAGGCATTTTGTAATTCATTGATTCATTCTTTTTTTTTTAATTCTTTTAGTGCCATAATTACAACAATTAACCATGATGAAGTTTGGTTTAAGAGGCCTGATGGAAGCAAATCTAAGCTTTACATTTCACAGCTACAGAAAGGAAAATACTCAATTAAGCATTCGTAATCATGATTTAAGTGTTACCTAAATCTACCTTATTAGTGTTACCACGTGTGATGTGCCATGGGAGTAAAAATTATATTCGATGGCTAATATTTTCGCTGAATCATGAGAGACTGTGTATTTGTGGGTAGTACTCGAAGTGGACCTTATATTGATATGTTATTAAAAGAGACAGTAAAAAAGTTTAATTGTGATCATTACATTTATTTGTCTTTTAGGTGAAATGACCAATAGGTGTATATGGAGGGGTTTCTTACTAAACTGTTTTCTTGGTTTTTATGCAAATCTGTGTTTAGTGAACTATGTTGCTAAATGGCTACTTTTATCTGCAATTTTAAAAAATTTTCCATATCATTGTCATTCATTATGTATTTGTAAATAAGCCTCATGATACATTTCCTATAAATGGTTTGTACTAGTACATTAGTGTTTAATCAGAATTGAAATTTAATCATATATATGTGAGTATGTATATATGGCGTTATCAGCTTGTTTAGAACTGATGGCCTTACTTTACAATCTTGTTTTAACCCAAAATTAAGCTATTGGGTTTGACAGTTAAAAGGAGCACTTTTGTAGACTAGCAGCTTTCTTTCTCCTCTTCCTTCATTGTATGGTGGTGACCTATTTTTACAAATTATGTATACTTAATGTTATTTAGTAAAATTCATGTCAAGTAATAATATGCTTTGATGTGTATTTCCCGTGAGCCTTTAGAGGGCAGCTGTTTCTGCTGCAGCATAAGTGGTGGACAGTAACTGACAGTATTGTGGTGCTTGCTGTATATTCTGGTCTTTGAAACAGATTTTTATAAAGCATTTTCCAGAGGTAAAAGTAGGTTCTTATCCTAATTTTATTATTAGGGCAAAATAGACAAGGATAATTTCCTTAAATTTATTCTCAAATTAGAAATTTTACCTACACTTCTACTAAATTCTACACTTTAAGGGCACTTGGTGCAATTTAGAAAGTATTGGCCTCTTCCCTTAGCCACATTCAAAATTAGCTCCTTAAGCCTCAGGAACAGTATAAAGAATTGAAGCCCTCAATATGGCAGCACAGTTGGCTGCAGTATGTGTTAGGGTACAACCAAATGATGTATTCCTGGTGGTCTTGTGCACTTTAATTTCTGTTATAATGAGACTTAAGAGGATGAGGAAGAGATCTACTTATTAACCCTTAGGGCAGGACATCTGTTTTGTTCCGTTTGTTTTCACTATTTTACCTCTTCAGGCATCTTCCTGTGCAGATCACTACTTCACTGTTGCCAAATGTTAAAATATTTGACTTCTGAAATTCATTATCAGCAAAGTTATGTACTGTGTTCCGTTCTGTTTCTAATTAACCTTAGCAAATGTACATATGTCATAATCTGATAGTATTTGACAGTACTTATGTATACAATGTTTCATAAGCATTTTTAATAAGATTTGTATTTTTAAATTTAGTATATAATAAAAAGATGTGTTTGAGTGTAATTTGTAGTGTCTTGAATTACTTCTGCATACATTTGTTTATTATTTATAATCAATCTATCTACTTCTAAGGATTTCGGCCATTTTACATGCATAGGTATGGAGTGTTGAACAAATGTTTTGCTCCCTTAATTCAACCTCTATTAGGGTATATTTAGCTAATTAGACAGTTAATTTATACTTAATTTTAAAATATGCATATATATTGTATTTTGGTAAAAATGTACTGTATAAGTTCTGAAATTCTAAATAGAAATTCTTTATCTTATTCATTTATTCACTCACTCATTAATTTTATTATTTATGTGTTTCTTTTGAGAGTACATTTATTAAAGCTGGGGACACTGAAACAAAGGAAGGACTTAAGGTAGAAGCAGCAATAGGAGAGAGTGTAGGTGATGCTCTGCTTTGGCGCTCTAGAAACATTTTAGGAAAGCAGTGAGCCACGCTAGGCCTGCTGTTAGCTCACTGAAAAGTCAGAGAAAAAGGGGCCTGGGAGACAGGCTCAGGGGTTGGCCTGGGATAAGCTGCCACTGCCCATTGCTCCCCTGGTTGCAATTCTCATGGGGACCCTTAGTGTTTAGGAGAGGAAAGTAATGATGCACACCTGAGAGGGAAGGAAGGCATGGGCGTGCTCCAGAGAGAGCCCTCTCTGGGTCTTTGTCTTGAGGGTTCTTACCTGTTTTCTAAAGTCAGGAAATCTTAGGGGAGGTCTTCAGGGAAGATCTCAATAGAATATTCATCAGCTTTATGGTGGTTCACCAAAATGATATTTATTCCCCTGACTTCATCCCTCCTTGGGTGTGGTTGGCACACATGGCACTAATTGGATTTCTGTAATCTGTCTCCCTGAGTAGGGCGATTTAAGCCATGTACCTTCTGGTTGGGGAGAAGTGTATGCTGTGTAAGTGTCCTTGGTTAGGAAAGATAGGATTTACTAGATGGCTGTAAACTACTTGGCTGTTTAACTATTGTCTCAGTTTCCCTACTTCACTTGTCCTGGCTTACTATCCTGTCTCATCCCCCCTCAGGCCTCCATCACTGAAATCCTTTTTTCCCCTTTTTATTGATTTTTTTTTCAGACAGTGAAGGAGAGGGAGAGAGAGATTGATTTGTTGTATTTATTTATGTATTCATTGGTTGATACTTATATGTATCCTGACCAGGGGCCAAGCCTGCAACCTTGGTGTAGCAGGACAATGCTCTAACCAACTGGTCTACCTGGCCAGGGCCCATTTCTGAAATATTTTAGGGGTGACGTGGGAGGATAACTGTCTTCCATAACTGCTTCCTGCTGATAAGGATCCTGGTCCCTGCCTGTGTAGGTTATGGAAGTGTCTCCCTGCCTGATCTAAGGGAGATAGGGAATGGGATTTGAGACTGAAACAGAGAGGCTGTTAACTGATTCTTCTAAAGCAGGGATGGGCTGGAATCCCTGAAGCATCCTCTTGATATGGAATTGTTGCATGCCAGTCAATATGAGACCTCCAGTACTAGGACATGGGACATAGGATGAAGGGTCAGTTCAGTTATTCCTTACAGTTCTATATATATTTGTCTAGTTTAAAGGTATGATATGAACATTTATTTTTAGAGGTCTAATTTAGAATAAATCAGTTCTTTCTGTGGGTTTTTCTAAAGATGTAACATGTTTGCAAATGCATCAGAGTAGGGCAATGGCTGTCTCTGATGAAAACGTAAAGTGACATCGTTGTAGAAACATAAAAAAATCTTGTTCTTCTAATAGTAAAAATGAACCAATTTCCAACTTTGTATTAACTTACTTTTGATATTGAAATTCATTGATTTAATAAAATTCATTATTTAGGACACCTTCCCTGGACTTCCGGCAAGATGGAGGCATAGGTGGACGCACCGTACTTCCACACACAACCAAGATTAGAACAACAACAATTTAGAGCCAGAATAACACCCAGAACTGACAGAGAATTTATCTGAATGGAAGTCGGACAGCCAAGAAGTTGAAGTAGACCCATTCATCCAGATTGGTGTGAGGGGTGGAGAGGAGGAGCTGGGCGGGCGCGGGTCAGCGGCGCGCGGAGGTCGGGGAGATCTTGGCGCCAACTCGGCGTGTGAGCCATCCAGGGAACGCAGGATCGCAGTGGTGGACCCTGAGTACACAAGCGGCGGCTGGCGGACCCAGTGAGGCAGCGATTGTGGAGCAGGGCAGAGCTTGCAACCCAGGATCCCAGAGAGGGGACTGAGATCCTAGGAGAACGGAACTACCGCCATTGTTCCCTCCCATCCCCGCTCCCGTCCCCGCCCCCACTCCCGCCCCCACCCCCACATATCACGTCGCAATCTAGTGACTGGGGTGCCCAGCCCCAGTGAACACCTAAGGCTCTGCCCCTCACCCTAACAAGGGTGACCAGACCAAAAAAAAAAAAAAGGAGAGATAGGGAGAGATATGTTTCCAACAGAAGAACAGATCAGTCCCCCAGGACTCATCCTTTTGAGCGACCAAGAAGTAGCCAATCTATCAGATGCACAGTTCAAAACACTGGTGATCAGAAAGCTCACAGAATTGGTTGATTTTGGGCGCAAATTAGATTAAAAAAAATGCAGGTTACCATAAAAGAGATGAAGGAAGATGCACGGAGAGCCAATAGTAAAGGGAAGGAAACTGTGTCTCAAAACAATACAGTGGACCAGAAGGAAGAAAGAAACAACCAAACAGGAAAGAATGGAGAAATAAGAATTTTAAAAAATGAGGAGAAGCTTAGGAACCTCCAGGACATCTTTAAACGTTCCAACATCCGAATTATAGGGGTACCAGAAGGGGAAGAGGAAAAGCGACAGATTGAGCACATATTTGAACAAATAATAAAGGAGAACTTACCCATTCTGGCAAAGGAAATAGTCTTCTAAGAAATCCAGGAAGCTCAGAGAGCTCCAAAGAAGTTGGACCCAAGAAGAAACACACCAAGGCACATCATAATTACATTAGCCAAGGTAAAAATGAAGGAGAGAATCCTAGAAGCAGCAAGAGATAAGGGGACAGTCACCTACAAAGGAGTTCCCATCAGATTGTCAGCTGATTTCTCAAAAGAGACCTTACAGGCAAGAAGGGGCTGGAAAGAAATATTCCAAGTCATGAAAGACAAGGACCTATATCCCAGATTGTTCTATCCAGCAAAGTTTTCATTTAGAATGGAAGGGCAGATAAAGTGCTTCTCAGATAAAGTTAAGTGAAAGGAGTTTATCATCACCAAGCCCTTATTTTATGAAATGTTAAAGGGACTTATCTAAGAAAAGAAGATACAGAAAAAACATGTATAGTAAAAGGACAGCAAACTCACAACTATTAACAACCACACCTAAAGCAAAACCAAAAGAAACTAAGCAAACAACTAGAACAGGAACAGAACCACAGAAATGGAGATCACATGGAGGGTTAGCAACAGGGGAGTGGGAGGAGGAGAGAGGAGGGAAAGGTACAGAGAATAAGTAGCATAGAATGTAGGTTGAAAATAGACAGGGGGAGGGTAAGAATAGTATGGGAAATGTAGAAGCTAAAGAACTCATAAGTATGACACATGGACATGACTGAAGGTGGGGATATGGGTGGGAGAGGGTGTACAGGGTGGAGGGGAGTGAAGGGTGAAACGGGACAAGTGTAATAGCATAATCAATAAAATATATTAAAAATAAATAAATAAATAAATAAATAAATAAAATTCATTATTTAGCTTAACCAAATACTTCCTCTCAAGATTTTTCCTCACAAGACTCCTACAACTCTCACAAACCTTCTGTAACTTCCACAAACTTTATACAAAGAAAGTTTTTATTTTAAAAACTATGGTTTAGCACATTTGCTTTTAAAACTTCACTATATATCTAAGTATTTCAGATAAGCATATGCTCATCTATGAATAAAGTACTATAAAACATATTTTGTTATTGGCAATATCTCATTAGACTTCTAGTTGAAAGGTTTAGTTTAGGGGTATTGTTAGAACCTGTGAAGTGTGATGTAGCAGCTGTTTCTGCTGCTATTATGTTTATGATCAGCCTGTGTCTTAGGATCAATTTAAGGGCCTTTCCTGTCACAGCTCCCAATATTTCATGTTCAGTCCACTTTTTTCTGCTACTTCCAATTTTTTTTAAATATTCTTACAACTGCCCAGTTTGATTAATAGCCACCATTACTCCTGCTATACACACAAGGTAACCGAGGCTTAAAGAGGTTGAGTAATTAGCTTATGGGTCATCCAGATATTAAATGGCATTACCAAAATGTGAAATTAGATGATTCCAAAGTCTATGATTCAGCAAACAAATTATGAATTTAGCTCTACTGTTGTGAAGTTCAACTCTATAAAAACTTTCATTAATTGTACACATTGACAAAGACACATATACATACTAATATACATATGTATATGTATTTATATATTTATATGTATTAATAGATTTATATTCCTGCTACTTCCAATTTTTTAAAAAAGAATCCAATGAAAATGAATCCAATTTTACATGAAACAGACTGACAACTATCAGAGTGGAGGGGCGAAGTGGGGTTGGATGAAAGAAGGTGAAGGGGTTAGCCAAAGAAGATATGTGTATTACCCATGGACATGGACAACAGTGTGGTGATGGCCAGAGGGAAGGGGCAGCAAGGACTGGGAGGAGGGGGACAAAGGGGGAAAATGGGGACATCTGTAACAATGTCAACAATAAAAATAAAAAACAGCTAATCCAAGTTATTACTAGTAATTATTAGCAAACATTATTGATACACTCCTCATTCTGTCCCTTTTCTCATTGTTTTTTTTAGGGGGGCAGGTAGGCTGGGCACTAAGGACTTTCCATTGCAGACTTCTTCATGTAAAAGTTGTTCTGAGATACATGCTGTTACTCTGAATTCAAATACCACTGATGGAACCATGTACATACACCTCACTGATATTTCAATAGAATAACAGGGATGTTGGCTATTATTTCTAAGGTTTTGTTTATGAACTAAAATAAAGTTATAAGGAAAATATGTGTAGACTGAATAAATACCAGTTAGGATTCATGTAGCCTCTTGCCAAATTGTAATGTAAAGTATTTTAATTGCTAAAGATAAGGAAATCTAGAATATTTTAAAAAGAACATGAAAGTTCAGAATGAGGTTAGAGAAAATACATATTTTATATATATATGTGTGTATATATATATGTGTGTGTGTGTGTGTGTGTATATAATTTTAGAGAGAAGGGAAGGGAGAAAGAGAGGGTGAGGAGCATTGATTGGTTGCCTCTTGTATGCCCCCAATCAGGGACCTGACCCACAACCCAGGCATGTGCCCTGACCAGGAATCGAGCTAGTGGCCTTTTGGATTGTGGGATGACGCTCAACCCACTGAGTAGCACCAGTCAGAGCACGTTCCTTATATTGCCTTCATGGGTGAATTACAAGGAATGTGGCTCCTATGTCAGGTGAGATTAACTGAGGCAGTTTCCCCCTTTGGTCACTGTGGTCCAGAGTGTTGCCCTTTATTTCACAGACCCAGAATCTTGAACTTTATCTGTATGTCCTGTTATGTGCTGAATTGTGTCTCCAAATTCTTAGTTGAAATTATCACCCTTAGAACCTTAGAATGTGACTGTATTTGGAGATTGTACCTTTTAAGAGGTGATTAAATTAAAATGAGACTATTAGGTTGGGGCCTAACCTATCTTGAAAGGGCAATTTAAGAGTTAAACATTTTAGCCTTTGTTGATAGGCTTAAGTGGTTAATGCTGTGGAAAGTTGTTGTTGCAGAAACTGGAATGCATGACCACACAACTCCAGGAGGTCTGCAGTTCAACCTTTGTGCCCCAGGGGTCTGCAAGCTGTGGAGATGGTATCTGAGTTCCTGTGTTCCAGGGAGGGAAGGTCTGCCATGCAGATAAAGGGTTGTTGATCAACAAGTAAAGAATTACCAGGAAGTTCCCTGCTGGACAGCAACTCTTATCCAATTAACCAAAAATGTTGGATTGAAATGAGATATTAAGACAGTTTTTGAGGGTGCATAATCTGCTGTCCTCTCAGATCACCAGCATCTAAATAAAGCACCCATAAAGATTCAATCCTTGTCTCCACTTATTGGTTCTGGTAGTGATAGACAGTATGAACACTGACTTTTTCAGTAGCAATCTGACTCATGTCCTTATAAAGAAGAGGGAATTTGGACCACAGAGGGAAGACCCTGTAAAGATACAACAGAAAGGCATATATCTGCAAGCCAAGGAGAGAGGCATCAGAAGAAATAAACCTGCTGACATGTGGATTCAGGACTTCTAACCCCCCAAACTGTGAGAAAATAAACTTCTGTTGGTTAAGCCACCCAGTCTGCAGTATTCTGTTATGGCAGCGCTGGCATACTCATGCATGCCCCAAGGTGATGGCTCTGGGGAAGCTAGACTGACCGACCCATGGACTGAATGACAGCCTAGTGTCAACTTAATATTTTACATTGGGAAGTATAACAGAAGGAAAATAGATGCCTCAAGTCAACTAGCTGGCTTAGTCTTTCCTTCTGGGAAAGTCTATGTGAAAGCAAACTTGTCATCAGAAGTCTCCTTTACTTTAGAGAAGTCAGGAAGGCACCAGTCCTCTGGTGAGGGTACCCCCTTCCTGGTATAGTGCTGGACACATAGCTAGAACCTTAATTATCACCAGTGGTGATCCTGCTGATGGAGATATCTCCTCTGTTAGCTCTGTGTGGGCTCTGCCCACAGCCCTCTCTAAGTTGTTTCTAAACCAGTTGTTTTGCCATTCTGGCCAGTTCATTGGAACAATGTGGTCCCTACTCACAGGCAGCCAGTGATAATAATACTTAACAATTCGAGTGTTTGCCATGTGCCAGAAACTGTTTAATGTATGAAAAGTCATTTATTATTTTTTATGTTTAAAACAGAGGAAACAATTGTAAGAATTCTGATATGTTTACTCTTTATAAATTTATCATTAGGACTTTCTGGTCATGGTGTTTTTCTCAAAGTCTGAGAGGCAAAATCCTGTGGAGGACTTGCATATTGAGTGTTCTAAAGCTGAACTGATATCTCAAGTTGTTAATCTTTCTGAAAAATGTGTTATATCTATTTTTTCTATCTAAAAACAATTATGGGTCTAAAATTTCTTGTCTCCCATGCTTGAGTCTAAACGTATTCTCTTTCAAAGATGCATTTTGTTATTCAAAGAGGGTCAAGGGAAGAAGTTATGTAGTAATAGTCTTTTTAAAATTAAATTTTATTGGTTATGCTATTATAGGTGTCCCAATTTTCCCCCTTTGCATCCCTCCACCCGGCGTCCCCCACTTGCTAAGGAAATCCCAATACCTTTTTTATGTCCATTCATCACATATAAGTTCTTTGGCTACTCCATGTCCTATACTGTACTTTACAACTCTGTGGCTAAATCCCATGGCTATTCTGTAAGTACATATTTGTACTTATTTTTTAAATGTTTTATTTATTTTTTAGAGAGAGGGGAAAGGAGGGAGAAAGGGAGGGAGAGAAAAATCAGTGTGTGGTTGCCTCTCACATGGCCCACACTGGGGACCTGGCACACAACCCAGGCATGTGCCCTGACTGAGAATCGAACTGGCAACCCTTTGGTTCACAGCCTACTCTCAATCCACTGAGCTATACCAACCAGGACTATTTGTACTTCTTAATCCCCTCACCTCTTTGCACATTCGCTCACACCCCCCTTCATCTGGCAACCACCAAAACACTCTCTGTATCTATGATTCTGTCTCTGTTCTTGTTTGCCTAGTTTGTTTTTTAGATTCAATTGTTGGTCGATATTATAGATATTTTATGTCTAACTATCTATATATATCTATATGTATAGATAGGTCTTTTTGGCCATTTTATTGTTCATAGTTTTAATCTCTATTTCTTAAATAAGTCCCTTTAACATTTCATGTAATGGTGGTTTGGTGATGATGAATTCCTTTAGTTTTTTTCTTGTCTGGGAAGCTCTTATCTGCCCTTTGATTCTAAATGATGCCTTTGCTGGGTAGAGCAATCTTGGCTGTAGGTCCCTGCTTTTTATGACTTTGAATATTTCTTGCCAATCCCTTCCAGCCTGTAAAGTTTCTTTTGAGCTGACAGTCTTATGGGAACTCCCTTGTAGGTAACCACCTGCTTTTCTCTTGCTGCTTTTAAGATTTTCTCTGTATCTTTTACCTTTGGTATTTTAATTCTGATGTGTCTTAGAGTGGGCCTCTTTGCATCCATCTTGTTTGGGACTCTGCATCCTGGATGTGCCTGTCTACTTCCTTCACCAAATTAGGGAAGTTTTTCACCATTATTTTTTCAAGTAGATTTCAAATTTCTTGCTTTTTCTCTTCTCCTACTGACAACCCTATGACACAAATGTTGGAACATTGAAGTTGTCCCATTGGGTGCTTACACTATTCTTGTTTTGTTTTTTATTCTTTTTTCTTCTTGTTCTGGTTGATTGCTTTTTGCTTCCTTCTGTTCCAAATCATTGATTTGATTCTCAGCTTCATCCAGTCTACTGTTGTTTCTCTGTAAATTGTTCTTTATTTCAATTAGTGTAGCCTTCATTTGTGACTGGATGCTTTTTATGCTCTTGAGGTCCTCACTAAGTTCCTTGAACATCCTTATAAACAGTGTTTTGAACTTTGCATCTGATAGATTGTTTATCTCCATTTGTTTAGTTCTTTTTCTGGAGTTTTGATCTGCTCTTTCATTTGGACCATGTTTCTTTGTCTCTTCATTTTGGCAGCCTCCCTGTGTTTGTTTCTGTGTATTAGGTAAAGCTGCTATGACTCTGTGGCTTAGTAGTGTGGCCTGATGTAGTATGTGTCCTGTAGCGTCTAATGGCACAGCCTTCCCTATTACCCAAGCTGGGTACTCAAGGAGTATCCATGTGGCCTGAATACACCCTTCTCTTGTAGTTGAGACTTGATTGCTGTTGGCAGGTCAGTGGGAGGTATTTACCCAAGTTAGTTAGTTTCAAGAACTGGCTGTGGCCACTGACCACTAACCTCCACCCTCCATGAAGGATCAGCTATGCAGGGGCAGGGTAATGGTGCTCCATCATGGTCTGTAGCTGTCCATTGGATGTGCAGGCTCTGGTGTTTCCTGGGTGGTGCAGACCAAGGTCAGCCACCACCTTTGTTCTGCCCAGGGCCACCCTGCATGAGCTATAAAGCAATCTGAGATGGCTGCTGTTTGTGGCAGGCATGTGGCCACTTAGCAAGAAGTATGAGGGTTAGGGGCTCACTTTTGTTTGTTTGAGAGGATTTAGGAAGTTGTGAAGCATGAACCAAGACAAGACATGCATATGGAAAAGAAGCTTGGGTGGGTCTGTAGGTTGGGTGGGACAAAGTCTCTGGGGATCTCCAAGGTGGGTCAAACAGAGTTAGCCAGGTTGATGGAACCTCAGATATGGCACTTACCTGCTGGCTGTGTGGCTCTATGGGGGGAGGGTTTAGAAAAGGGACAATGGCCTCTGCCAACCTTTCTATTTGGGAGAAAGCTGTCCCCCAGCTCCTGCCTCAATGCCACACAGTTCAGTTCCTCTCTGTATGCCACTGGTGCCTTTCAAGTTGCTACCCTGGTGCTGGAGCTCAGAGGGAGTGAGTCTAAGGAAGTCCATGTCTAGGTTTTTTAAGAGGAACTGTTTGGGACTCTAGTATTTTCTTCCACCAACTCAGTCCCTGCTGGTTTTTGCGGCCAGAAGTTACGGGGACTTATCTTCCTGGCACTGGAACCCTGGGCTGGGGCTCCTGGTGTGGGGCTGGGACTTCTCACTTCCTAGATATCTCTCCCAAATTTTTATCCACCACCCGTGGGTGTGGGAGCAGCCTGTCCACATCTCCACCCTTCCTACCAGTCTGGATGGATGTAGATCCTTTAATTCCATAGCTGTCAGACTTTGAACTTGATTTCTGATGGTTCTGAGTGATGGTTGTTCTGTATTTTGGTTGTAATTTTGATGTAGTCATGCGAGGAGGTGAGCCGTGTTTACCTATGATACCACCTTTACAGGAAGTCCCTGTAGTAACAGTCTTTAAAGTTTCATTTTTTCAGTATCTGATATGGGTTTGAGGGGGGTGAACTTGTCAGGACACTGTTGCATTCTCTTTAAAAGCGAAGTTCCAAAGTTCTAGTACAGAAATAGGACACATGGTAGCATTTCATATCTGCTAGTAAAGATTACAGTTTCTGTTAAACTGCTTAGAAACCAGGTCTTTAAGCAGAGGCTAAACTACATGTACTATTAGAAGAAAGTTGAAAGAAATATTATATTATTAAATGAATTTGAAAGTGGCATTGTTAATGGCAAAAACAGTACTTTCACCTGTTTGATAAATTTATGATTTCAGTATATTTAAGTGCATTGATGGGTAATATCTTTTATGGAGGAATACTTATTTTTTTTAAAATAAAAGACCTTAGACACAGTATAAATTATTGACTACATCAGTTTTTGATCTGAATCTTACAGTCCATGGCATTAACTTATATTTTATTAATATACTTATATGATATATACATATAATAATATTATCCACTCCACAAGGGCTGATTTGATTTGGGCCTTTCCTCATGCCCAAAATTTCCGTAGGGGTCTCAGACTTATAGAATGTGGAGCCCAAGGGCTGTGTCCACTCGCCACCGTCCCACTCTCTAGAGCTCTCATCTCCTTTCTCCTCCCTGCCCGTCATGGCCAAGCCCGCTCTGTGCACGGCTGCCAGGACAGAAGGAGGTCCAGGTGGGCAAGGCTGCTGCTCCAGCCATTACCTACAAAATGCCTCCTGTGTCCTCTCCTGGTTCTCTGGACTTTCTTTTTTTCTACCTCCATTTTGAGCTTTAAGAGATTCTGTAAGATTCTGTGCCCTCTATTGGTTGTTTTTCTGCCAGGTAAATAGAATAGGGCATAGCAGGATCTATAATTTACACTAAAGGAATATTATATGCATTCTGTATTTCTTTTTTTCTTCCCTGTTTTAAAAAAACATACCTTGTGATCTATCAGACCCCAGATCTACCTCATTCTTTTTAATGACTGCATGGTATTCATTTTTATGGAAAGCCACATGGAATTCCATGGTGTGGAATACCACCAGCACAACATAGATGGACACTTAAGTTCCCTTTCTCTCTCCTTTCTTCCCTCTTCTTTCTTCGTAATCAAATGAGGCAGAAGTCAACACTCTTGTATATACATCTTTGGCCTTTGGAAAGACATATTTGTAGTGTAAATTTCTTTCTTTTTGTAGCATAAATTTCAAGTATAATTGCTTGGTCAAATGGTAGGAGAAGTTTACATTTTATTAGATATTGCCTAATTTCCCTGCAAACAAGTTGTACCAATTTATACTCCCACAAACATTATAGGAGGATGCCTATTTTTCCGTATCATCAGAAATGCTGATTCTGATCATTTTCAGGGACATTCTTTCACTTTCTCTTTAATTGTTTTGCTTCAAGCTGCACGCTAGGTCCTCACCCAAGTCCTTCAAGAAGTTTTCACTCACTTTATTGATTTCTGCTACCTCCTGTGTCCTGACAACTGCAAATTGCAGTCTATACCCTCACCCCAGTTACATGTTTCAGGTTGTCTGCTGGGCATTTCTACCTATCTGTTCCTCACACTTTTTAAAATTAACACATATAAAATCAAATATTATCTCCTGTCTACATCTCTCTCCCAGCCCCACCTGTACTGATGCTACCATGCATCCAAATGCTTGGAGAGGCTGTGGCAGGTACACTCATGGACCTCCTGGACTTTGGAGCAAGACTAAGTGGGTGCGAGTCTGCTGCTTACCAGCTGTATGTCCTTGGGTAGTTCCTTAACCTTCATGTGCATCACTACCCCCATCTGAAAATGGAAAGAGTAATACTTAATACTTCATGTGGTTGTGGTGAGGATTTAATGAATTAATGTATGTCATGTGATTAGAACAGTACCTGTTACATGATAAATAGAGGCTATTTATATATTTTGACTCCTTACATCTATTTAATTACTGAGTCCTATAGATTTTAACTCTGAAACACTTCTGAAATCATCATTTTTCTCCACTCCCACTGATGCTGCCCTAGTTCAAGCCTCTAATATATTTTATTGGGATGATTGTAATGACCTAGCTAGTCTCCTTGCTTCTTATCTTTTCCCTCTAGAGCAAATGCCGTATTTCTAAAACCCTGAGCTGGTTGTTTTTACTCCCTGCTGTACTTCAGTTCTTTTGTCTGCTCAGCACTGCAGTTGCACTTTCTCCGGGAAACATTTCTTTCCCAACCACGTGGCCTCCTTGGGAGCATCCATTTCTCTCACGCCGCACCAGTCTTGGTCATACTCGTTTAGACCAGGTGGGCTGTAACTCAGGCGGTCCCAGTTAGAGCCCTTCCCAGGGTTTCACATGATGAATAAGGAAAGAGGGTCAGTCTCCCCGTAGTGTTGAAACTGGAAGGACAGCAAAATTGGGGAGTTACAGGCAATTAAGTTTCCTGCCCTGTGGAGAAAGATGACGCAGAGAGCTGAAGAGATAAGTGGGTGGGTAGGTAGTTTCCTGGCCTTCAAATTTCTGCTTCTAGCTAACTCACAGCCCACCTGCACCGCAGTCTTCCTCATGTGACATGGGTCCTCTGATAAATTCACTCCTTTCCAACTTTTGAATTATTCGAGCAACATTGGTTCACAACAGCACACAGGTTTCAACTACCCCTTTTTTAAAGCTTAAATCTAGGTGTCTAACTCTGGCAACATTTATCAGGAGCATAGGATTTCATATTCTGTTGATTTCCATATTAAGAATCATAAACTTATAATTTTATCACACATTCAAGGAATAAATAATAAAGTTGTTGGTAGAATTGTAGATGTGCATGTGAGAAAGAGAAAAACAGTCCCCAACAACTAGGCACTGCTTGGCACTCACTGCCAGTCCCTGGTGTTCTGCTGAATATGAACAATCTCATGGAACATCAGCGTCAAACAAGGCTGCTCCATGACTGAGGAACTGAGACCAGAACAAGACTCCTTCCCCTTCGTAGTCTTGCCTAAGTATATATAAAACCAGGTCAGTCTACAAAGCACAAAATACTCAACCTCCCCCTTTTCTGGCTAATACGAATGACTGCTGCTTTTTCATGAATTGCAGCTTGAGCTTCACTTCTGCCTTATCAATAGGTTTATTCAGATGACTCACAGAATTGCCCCCACTTCCTGACGGTAATCTGTCCAGAGCAAAGCTCCACTTCCTTAGGCACAACCAAAAATTCACCACAAGCACAAATCCTGCAAGTCCTTTCTAGCACCCCCAGCTTCCCGTGGTGTGTGTTCTCTCACTGCAACGAGCAAGAACCCAACTACTTCAACTACAGGCGTGTTCCTGGTGGCCTTTGCTGGAGGGCATTGACACGTGGGGCATTTAAAACAGTTTTACTTGAAGAGTTTTCCATTAGATTTAGATTGAAGATACTGAAGTATATTCTGGACAGCTTTCTGGGAGATCCCAGTATATAATTATAATGACTGATAAACACACAGTGGGCTTTGGTTTTCAATCAGGTGTTCCAGAAGAATCATAAAAGGAAAACAGTGAAAGCATTTCATGAAAGACATGTGTACTGCAATCCAAGTTAGATAGCACTTTGTTTCCAAAGCCAGAAAGTAACATTAATATTTGGCTGCATTAACCAGGGGCTGTCTCCTGGAAATGGAAAAGCTGTAGTACCAATGCATCTTGATTAGAACCTGAAGGTGGCAGTAAGTTCCTACGAGACTTAGGTGCTTAGTTTAGAATTCGTATTTTTCCTTCTAATTATTCAAGCGCCTATAGTGAGACTGCAGTTCATTTAATTTTATTGCGTACTAATTAAGGGATGCTCAGGAAGAAGATAAAATTCTAAACAAGGATTATATTATTACTGTTTACTGACTGAAAGTAATTCACCATGGACAATAAAAGGCTTAGGAACACTGCAACAGATTATATGCTTAAGAGTTACTGCAGAAACAAAGTGTGTAATTAAACAAAAAGGAACTTTTAATACAGATCAAAGTGCCCTGAAATTTTAAATAGATGGTTTATATTTGTCTGTTAACTTAATAACCTTGTTGTGGGCTTTTGTCCTATGCTTCCCCAATTTTATTCTCAAGATTTTATTTTATGAACATTTTAAAAACACTCTTGCATAGCTGTGATTTTATTCAATGATCTACTTATAATCAATAGAATCTCCAGATTATTATTATTAAAGAAGAGCCTAACTGCTAACTATAATACAGAAAAGTCACAAAACACCAAATTAAAAAATATTAATTCATATCATAAAGTGAATTAGTCTATTGATCTGTTATATAATGATCTAGAAGTAGATTACTTCATAGTTCCTTTCTTTCTTAAAATATATTTTATTAGTTATGCTATTACAGTTGTCCCAATTTTCCCCCCTTTGTCCCTGCCCCCAACCCTGCATTCCCTTGGGCAATCCCTCTATCCCCCTTAGTTTGTGTCCATGGTCATTCGTGTCCATGGTCATGAGTACAAGATCTTTGGGTACTCCATTTCCCATACTGTTCTTAACATCACCCTGTCTATTCTGTACCTACTGATTTGCACTTCTCAATCCCTTTCCCTTTCCCCCCATTGTCCCCTTTCCCTATCCTAATGGTAACCATCCAAACGATCTCCATATCTATGGTTCTGTTTCTGTTCTGCTTGTTTCCTTTCTTTGTTTTTTAGATTCAATTGTTGATAATTGTGAATTTATTGCCATTTTAATGTTCATAGTTTAAACCTTCTTTTTCTCACATAAGTCCCTTTAACATTTCATATAATAATGATGAACTTCTTTAGCTTTACCTTATCTGGGAAGCACTTTATCTGCCCTTCCATTCTAAATGAGAGCTTTGCTGGATAGAGTAATCTTAGATGGAGGTCCTGGCTTTTCATGACTTGGAATACTTCTTACCAGTCGCTTCTAGTCTGCAAACTTTCTTTCTTTCTTTTTTTTTTTAAATATTGTATTTATTAATTTTTTTAGAGAGGGGAAGGGGGAAGAAAGAGAGGGAAAGAAAAGTCAATTTGTGGTTGCCTCTCATGCACCCCCTACTGGGGACCTGGCCTGCAATCCAGGCATGTGTCCTGAATGGGAATCAAACCAGTGACCCTGTGGTTTGCAGGTGGGCACTCAGTCCACTGAGCCACATCAGCCAGGGTCAAACTTGCCTTTGAGAAATCAGCTGATAGTCTTATGGAAACTCCTGTGTAGGTAACTATCTACTTCTCTCTTGCTGCTTTTAAGATATTTATTTATTTATTTATTTATTATTTTGGAGAGAGGGGAAGGGAGGGAGAAAGAGAGGGAGATCAATGTGTCTTTCAAAGGTTTGAAAGACACATTGATCGGTTGCTTCTCACATGCCCCTAACTGGGGACCTGGCCCCAAACGCAGGCATGTGCCCTGACTGGCAATCAAACTGGTGACCTTTGGTCCACAGGTCAGCACTGAGCCTACTGATCCACACCAGCCAGGGCTATTTTTAACCTTTGGCATTTTAATTATGTGTCTTGGTGAGGTCCTCTCTGGGTTCATCTTGTTTGGGATTCTGTGCTTCCTGGACTTGTATGTCTATTTCCTTCACCAAATTAGGGAAGTTTTCTTTCATTATTTTTTCAAATAACTTTTCGATTTCTTGCTATTTCTCTTCTCTTTCCAGCACCCCTATGATCTGAATGTTGGTGTATTTGAAGTTGTTACAGAGGCTCCTTAGCCTATCTTTGGGTTTTGGGGGATTCTTTTTTCTTCTTTCTGTTCTGATTGAAGTTTTCTTTCTTCCTTATGTTCCAAATCATTGATTTATTCTGGGTGTTATCCACTCCACTGTTGATTCCCTATGAATTTGTCTTTATTTCACTCTGTGTAACCTTTATTTCTGCCTGTTCTTTTTTTTTTTTTTTAAGATTTTATTTATTTATTTTTAGAGAGGGAAGGGAGAGAGAGAGAGAGAGAGAGAGAGAGGGAGAGAGAGAGAGAGAAACATCAATGTGCAGTTGCTGGGGGTTATGGCCTGCAACCCAGGAATGTACCCTGGCTGGGAATTGCCTGTTCTTTTTTATGCTGTTGAAGTACCCAATGAGTTTCTTGAGACTCCTAATAACCAGTGTTTTGAACTCTGCATCTGATAGAATTCTTATCTCCATTTTGTTTAATTCTTTTTCTGGAGTTTTGTTCTGTTCTTTTATTTGGGCCATATATCTTTGTCTCCTCATTTTGATAGCCTCCCTGTGTTTGTTTCTGTATTAGCTAGAGTTGCTTTGACTCTGTCTTAGTATTGTGGTGTAATGTAGGAAGCACATCTGTAAGTTGGAGGGAGTGGAGCCTTAGGTAATCGCCTGGGTGCAGCAACTCATGTGAACTGAGTTGATGGAGCCTCAGATATGGTACTGCTCCTCTGTGGCTCTGTATGGGAAAGGGCTCATAAAAGGGACAATGCTGCTGCCTGGCTTCTGGAGTTTTGTCTGGGAGAAAAGCTGTCCCCCAGTGCTCCCCCTGATGCCAGATTCTTTAGTTTCTCCCTGTATGCCACTGGTGCCCCTCAAGCTGCTGCCCTGGTGCTGGAGCCCAGAGGGAGTGAGTCTGCATAAGTCCTAAGTCTGTTGTAGACCCTTTAAGGGAGACACCTGAGAATCCTACAATTTCTTCTGCTATCCCAACTGCCTCTGGTTTTTATGCCCAGAAGTTATGGGGACTTACCTTCCTGGCACTGGAACTCTGGGCTGGGTGGTCTGGTGTGGAGCTGGGATCCCTTACTCCTGAGATATCCCTCCTGATTTTTATCCACCACATATGGGTGTGGGACCAGCCCATTCTGCATCTCCACCCCCTCCTACCCATCTGAATGAATGTGACTTCTTTAATTCCTTGGTTGTTGGACTTCCATATAGTTCAATTTTCTGATGATTCTGGGTGATAGTAGTTTTGTAATTTAGGTGTAATTTTTGCTGTGGTTGTGCAAGGAGGCAAGCCATGTTTACCTACACCTTCATCTTGATTGGCCATGGTTCTATGAGGAGATAAATATTGTTATTGGTACACTGACTTACAGCAAAAATTAGGCATAAGATTGTCAGAGTTTTATAAATTAGGAAGCATAGAATTCCTATAATCTTTCTAAAAAATGTTAAGATAAACAGTGCTATACACATTAGTGTGTAAACACATCAAGTTAGTTACTTTTGTTGAGCAAAATAAATGATGCTGATATTTTATTCATTTTTTCTCTTTTACTGAATTTGTTGAGGTGACATTGGTTAATAAAATTATATAGGTTTCAGGTGTTCAATTCCATAACACATCATCTGTATATTGTGTTGTATGTTCCCTACCCCATATCAAGTTTTCTTCCATCACCATTTATCTCCTTTACACTCTCTCTTACCTCCTACACCCCCTTTCCCTCTAGTGACCATGTACAGTTGTCTGTGTCTGTGAGTTTTTTCTTAATTCCTTTATCTTTTTCAGCCAGCCCTGTAATCCCCCTTCCCTAGCTGTCAGTCTGTTCTCTTTAAGTCTGTTTCTATTTTGTTTGTTAGTTAATTTTGTTCATTAGATTCTCCATATGAGTGAACTCATAAGGTACTTGTCTTTCTCTGACTGGCTTATTTCACTTAGTGTAATGTTCTCCAGGTCCATCCATGTTGTCGCAAAGGGTAAGATTTCCTTCTTTTGTACGGTCAAGAGATATTCTATTGTGTAAATGAACTAGTTTTTTTATCCACTCATCTACTGATGGGTACTTGGGCTGCTTTCAAATCTTGGCTATTGCAAATAACACTGCAATGAACACAGGGGTACTTATATTGTTTTGAGTGTTTCAAGTTTCTTTGGATATATTCCCAGAAGTGGAGTCTCTGGGCCATAAGGATGCTGATATTTTAAATATCTTTTTATGACCATGCTGACATGGGAATAGTTATCAGTTTAGAAATTATTAATATGGATGATATGAATTTTCAAGATGTTATTTTATCACTCTATTGAGTGAAATTTGTGAGAAATAGAGGTGGGAGGAACTGGGTGATTTGATCCAAGTGCCTTTATTTGGTGCTGCCCTGAGAGTGGGCTGAATTGGGGTCCACTTCAGTAATGTCAGCACCAGGGGAAGGAAAGAGTGTTGTTGTTTTTTTTTTTAAAGAAAAGGTGTAGTGTTTGTGAGTTTGTTTGGGAGGGGTTAGTCCCTTGTTCTTCCAGGCGGGTGCCTCAGGGTTCCAGGAGGTGGGCCTGGACCATGAGTTAGGTAAAAGGTGGCCTGTTCCCAGGCACAGGAGGGTCAGTCTGACCGCCAGCTATCGTGGTGGGTGCCATGTGTCTGTTGTGTGTGGTGGGAGAATTTTGATTAAGCCTCGGGCTCCCAAGCGAAGCAAGTTGGGATAACTGAGTCAGGGGCAGTCTGACGAGCAGGTTGGAGAACTGGCCGGACAGGTCATGAGCAGTCTGGCGGGGTGGGGAACTGACCTGACCCTTTCGCCCTCCACTTAATTTTCTTTAACTCCATTTCTAAACTCCATTTTTAAGGTCGTATTATAGTAATAAACTATTAACCACAGTAAATGCAAATTTTCATAATTCTATAGAATTTTTTATTCTTCTTTATGGTCATCTTTCTTAGGCAGTTAGAAATTTTACATAAACCCTGAAAGAAGATAGTCATGAGTTTGTTTTTGACCAGGGAATAATGTAAAGATGAAAGCATAGACATATAACATATTTATTCCAGAAATATTAATACCTGTTTATAATAAAATATTTCCCCAAAAGTTATTTTAATATAAAAATTATTCTCAATAATTATAAATGATTAATCCATTTCATTTTCAAATAGTGTTTAGACTTGTTTGTAATAGTTGAAAACTTGTAAAAAAGTCTTGTAACTGTAGATTCTGTATGACTTAGAGCTGTTTTAACTTATACTTGAATTAAATCTTTTTCCAGTTGGGAAACATAGTAGTAAATATAACTCCCTATGTGTGAGCATCAGCTTAAACTGAGTACAGTATGTGTCTATGAGGTCTGCAATATTTTGTGTGGACTAGTGGTGGTTAATACTGGCTGCCAGAAGAGGGCGCTTTGAGGTTTATCTATTAGAACTCGATTAGAATTCCAAGACATTGGTGGCCAAGAGCCTAGACTCGGTTGTCTTCAAAATGTTTTCCTAAGGGTAAAGGCATTTCTAATATTTCTTTATTCCCTATGATTTCCTGTCTCATTTTACAAACTCATTTACAAACTCATTTTACAAGGAATAAGGCCATGTAAAAAAACTAATAGTCTCCCGCTGACAACAGAAACAGGTATGTAAGAGATGGTCCTGTTTGATCAAATATGAGGGAGGCAGGAAACTTCCTGGACTTTTATGCTGTACACCTGAAACTAATATAATATTGTGTGTCAACTGTAGTTGAAAATAAAAGAAATTTTAAAAAGTAAAATGAGCATGCAGTTTAAAAACAGTCTAATTTAGTCAATAAGGAAGTAAACACCAAGTGGAAAAGAGAAATCCCGAGGGGGAACCAGTGCCACAGAAGCCTCTGAATGACAGTGGATGGTGGGTTTCATACTTTTTGACAGGGACACGTGTCTTAATACATATGCGTGTGTGCATACACCGCACACACACCTCCAAAACAAGATATCTTGAAACTATATTTACCCTCATAATGTGTGAAAAGGTATATATAATTTTTCAATACTTAAATACAGAAAATAAATTCTAACAGGGCTTTTCAAGGAATCTAACAAACTTGATTAGGAAATGTATATGGAAGCACTAAAGGCCAAAAATAGCCAAAATAGTTCCAATGAGAAATAAGGTAAGGAGATATCTCCTTATCAGATACTAGAATTTTAATAAAGACTTAGTAATTATTATAGTGAAGTACCATATTTTGCTGTGTATAATGCACACCACATTTTTGGCCCAAACTTTCAGGGAAAAAAAACCTTCTGTTTTAATTTTTTAATTTAATTTTTATTTATATATAAAACTAATTATCATATCCAGGGTATTATTTTGCATACAGATATCATTACTGCTTTCTAGAGTTACACTTTTAACACATAAGCATAAATAACAGAATTAAAAACATTCATGTAGTTATGGAATTAGTACTACCTATGTATAATGCGCATCCTTATTTTTCCATTAAAAATTTGGGCAAAAAAATGCCCATTATACATGGCAAAATATGGTATTCATGTGATTTCACTCACATGTGAAATCTAAAGAGCAAAATAAATAAGCAAACAAAATAAAAACAGACTCATATATATATAAAGAACAGACTGATGATTGCCAGAGGGGAAGGGTTTGGGGGGGTGGGTAAAAGGGTGAAGGGACTAAGAACCAGAAATTGGTAGTTACAGAATAGTCATGGGTGTAGAGTACAGCATAGGAAACACAGTCAGTAATATTGTAATATAGTGCTACATATCATGACAGATGGGTACTTGAAATATGGGGGAACACTTTGTAAATAAAGTATGTGATTTTCTAATCACTATGCCATATACCTGAAACTGATACTAAATAATATTAAATGGGAACTGTAATTGAAAGCTAAAATAAGAAACTGAGGTACTGGCACAGGAATTGGTGAGCTTGATGGATAGAGTAGAGAACTCAGCAGCACATCATCCTACTAGTGCATCTAGTGATGCTTGATTCATGATGGGGAGGGCTGTAGAGCACTGAGGACTTCTCAATCATGGTTTTGGAAAAATAGTGACCCATAATAGGAAATACGGAAATTGGACTTCTAACTTTATATAAATATCAATTTCAGTTGGAGAATTCTGGAGAGATGATGACAAGAAAAAGTGGGTATCTGATTCCAGTGATGTGTCATTGTCTGCTGTTTTTCCAGCACATCGAGGTCTGCAGGCCGGCTCTTCCATTTGGGACTTGCCAGAGACTGCAGAGCATCCTTATCTCCCACAGATGCCTGCAGCACCACCGGGTTTGCTGCACTGGAACCTACATGGCAGGCCTGCCTGGAGTACAACGTGTCCTTTTCCCACCTTACATAGTCTTCTTATGTTGGTTTGGACATCATGTCAGATTTTCAGATTTTCAGATTTTCAGTTGTAGTTAGTGGAAGGGTTAGGGAAAATTTCATTTACTCCATCTTTCTGGAAGCGGAAGTCTCCAGGGCTGCCTCTTAACTATGAAAGAAAAACATTTTTTTTTTTTTACAATGTTACTTTATACTTTTTTGTCCCTGTGGTTTGAATATTTTAGTTGTGGAGAACACAATGATCTTTATCCATTTATTCAACTCTTACAAGTCATTTAAAACAAATAAAGATAAACACAATTCAGTTAAAACAAATAGAAATAAACTAGCTTGTTGGACAGTCCATGTTTCTTCTGATTGTTTTCATGCTTATTTGGATGGGTTGAGTGAAGAGGATGAGAGGGTCTGGGGGGTCATGAACAGTTTTGCACTGGCTCCCAGGGTGGTTTAAGGAACCTCACACAGCAAAGAGGCTTTTTCACCACTGAATTTTACCCATGAGGTCCTAATAACATGTGCTTTTTAATGGAAAAGTTTAGTATGGGCTTTCTTGTTTAAGTAAATACCCAATGAATAACAGATAGTTCCTACATTCCTTCGCCTTGAGTTGTGCCTCCCCTTATGAATGGCTGGTTTGTGGGCACCCAGCAAGACAGTACTGACAGCCTCCCTTCCTTCTTCCCTCCCTCCCTCTCTCTTTCTTTCTATCTTTTTTCTTTCTATCTTTCTATTGTTTTCTGACAGCTTTTCTTAGTTTCAGGTAAAGCCTTCAGTTCCATCCTGAGTGTGTACACATAGAAAAGATGTTTGAATTAGCACAAAGCCAAAATGAAACCAATACTCATGCTTCATGCAGTGTGTGGGGAAACATCACCCCAACTGTGCAATGAATTATTGTAACATCAGAATTGCCTGCTTTTCATTTGATAAGGTACAGCACCCATTCATGATAAAAGCACTCGGCAAAGTGGGAATAGAGGGAGCATTCCTCAACATAATAAAGGCCATATATGAGAGACCTTCAGCCAGCATCATACTCAATGGCCAAAAATTAAAATCTTTTCCACTAAGATCAGGAACAAGACAAGGCTGTCCACTTTCACCACTTCTATTCAATATAGTACTGGAAGTTTTAGCCACAGCAATCAGACAAGAAAAAGAAATAAAAGGCATTCAAATTGGAAAGGAGGAAACAAAACTGTCACTGTTTGCAGATGACATGATAGTATACATAGAAAATCCTATAGACTCTACCAAAAAACTGCTTGACCTAATCAATGAATTTGGCAAAACAGCGGGATACAAAGTCAATATCCAGAAATCAAAGGCATTTCTGTACACCAACAATGAAACGGCAGAAACAGAGATCAAGGAAAAAATCCCATTTGAAATAGCAAAAAGAAAAATAAAATGTCTAGGAATAAACCTAACCAAAGAGGTAAAAGACCTGTATGCAGAAAACTACACAACACTGAAGAAAAAAATCAAGGAAGACACAAACAAATGGAAACATATACCGTGTTCATGGATTGGAAGAATTAATATCATCAAAATGTCCATACTACCCAAAGCAATTTACACATTCAATGCAATATCTATTAAAGTACCAATGGCTTATTTCACAGACATATAACAAACACTTCAAAAATTTATATGGAATTATAAACAACCCCGAATAGCTGCTGCAATTTTGAGAAAGAAGAGTAAAGTAGGAGGGATCACAATACCTGACACTAAACTATACTACAAGGCCACTGTAATCAAAACAGCCTGGTACTGGCATAAAAACAGGCACATAGACCAATGGAACAGAACAGAGAGCCCAGAAATAACCCCAAGTCTCTATGGTCAATTAATATTTGACAAAGGAGGCAGCAACATTAAATGGAATAAGAATAGCCTCTTCAACAAATGGTGTTGGGAGAACTGGACAGCCACGTGCAAAAAAATGAAACTTGGGCACCAACTTACACCATATACAAAAATAAATTCAAGGTGGATAAAAGACTTAAATATAAAATGTGACACCATTAAAGTCCTAGAGGAGAACGTAGGTAGGAAGATCTCAGATATTTCACGAAGAAACTTTTTTACTGACGTGTCCCCTAGAGCAAGGGACATAAAGGAAAGAATAAACAAATGGGACCTCATCAAAATTAAAAGCTTCTGCACAGCTAAAGAAAACAGTATCAAAATTAAAAGAGAACCAACTGCATGGGAAAACATATTTGCCAATGATACCTCAGACAAGGGTTTAATCTCCAAAATATATAAAGAACTTACAAGACTGCACTCTAAGAAGACAAGGAATCCGATTAAAAAGTGGGCAAAGGACTTGAACAGACAATTCTCCAAGGAGGACATACAGAAAATCCAAAGACGCATGAAATGATGCTCAATATCACTAGCTATCAGAGAGATGCAAATTAAAACTACAATGAGATACCACTTCACACCAGACAGAATGGCCATCCTAAACAAAGCAACAAACAAGTGTTGGAGAGGTTGTGGAGAAAAGGGGACCCTAGTGCACTGCTGGTGGGACTGCAGACTGGTACAACCACTATGGAAAGCAGTATGGAACTTCCTCAGAAAACTAAAAATGCATCTGCCTTTTGACCCAGCAATTCCACTGCTGGGAGTATATCCTAAGAACACTGAAACACCAATACAAAAGAACATTTGCACCCCGATGTTCATAGCAGCACAATTTACAATAGCTAGATGCTGGAAGCAACCAAGATGCCCATCAGTAAATGAGTGGATCAAAAAACTATGGTACATTTACACAATGGAATTCTATGCAGCAGAAAGAAAGAAGGAGCTCCTACCCTTTGCAACAGCGTGGATGGAGCTGGAAAACATTATGCTTAGCGAAACAAGCCAGGCAGTGAAAGACAAATACCATATGATCTCACCTTTAACAGGAACCTAAATAACAAAACAAAGAAACAAGCAAAATATAACAAAAGACACTGAAATAAAGGACAGGCGGATGGTGACCGGAGGGGAGAGAAGAGGGAATTTAAGGGGACAGTGGGAAGGGTTCACAGGAACAAACTTAAAGGACCCATGGTCATAAACTAAGGGGAGGGTGGTAATGGAAGGGAAGTGGGGAGGGTGGGAGGGGGGACTGGATTGGGAGTAAAAAGGAGAAAACTGTATTTGAACAATGATTAAAATAAAAAAAATGAGAGAAAAAAAGAATTGCCTGCTTTTAACTTAAAAAGGCATCTAAGCTAAACATAACTTCTCAGACTTTCAATGGCACTATTTTAACTTGACTTGCTCTTTGTATTCTTTAAAGGAAAATGTCAGTATTAAACTGGATTGGGGGCTTTTGCCCATAGTCTTTTTGCTCAGTGTCTTCTCCCTGATTTAGCTTTATTTTTCAGAATATGCACGATCTTTTGGTTGTAATTTTCTTTGATTTTTCTATGCTTTCTACTTATTTTATCTTTCTCATCTCTAGTTTTCCTTCCCTTGTCCTGACTTAATGAGATTGCTTATATCACAGTTGTCTAACATTAGTGACAACTACTTTTTATACAGTCCTTTGTGCCAGAGCTACCGTCTCCCACTAGTACCTGCAAAATAATTCAAGGAACCAACAGTCCTTCTTCTTCTAAGGTAATTTTAAGGCTTTAGTTGCTAATATCAGTTTTGTTCTAACTTATTTTTCTCCCTTTTTTCTATTTTTATGCAGATGTTTACTTGCCTTGATTATCAAGACGAGGTATATACCTATCCAGCATAACTTTGATCTTTTTATTTCTAGATCCTTGACTTTTTCTTGGCAGTTGATAGCTCAGATTCCCCTAGCTAAATTGATCTCTGCCCCAGCCTAAGATTTAAGGTTAGGAGCCCATGGGTCCCCTAATGTCTGATTTCTAGACTTGGGCTTGTTTTTGAGCATCCATTCAAATTATCATCTTTAGGACCCTTAACTTATTTCTGATCTTCATCTTTCCTCACACAATCACATCTGCCAATTTTGTGAAATGTGAACTCCTTCTTTCCAGGTGTGGGTCCAGGACCCCAGCCCACCCTCCCCAGGGCCACATGGATAATTTGACTTCCCCTGCCTAATTGATAGTGAAACCCTGTCAATTTTGTGTTCTAAAAATTTGTACAGCCTATTCCCTCATATTAGGCAGGACCACGTCAGTTACAAATTATAGAAACTCAGTTCAAGCTAGCTTTATAAAAAAAAGGGAATTTATTCTTTCTCATTACTAGAAAAGTCCAGAGATTTTGAAGATTTGAAGTCTGAATAGGCTTCGGAGTCAATTAGATACCTCTATTAAAACAACATCCTCAGGAACCTGCCTATCTCCTGTTCCTTCTGTGCAGCCTTCACTCTTTGGCAAGCAGGGTTTTCTTTATGGTGGGAAGGGCTGCATCCAGAGCTCCAGGCTCACACAATGCTTGCAGCATGTGGCCTCTGGGTGAGGAAACTGGAGAAACTGGAGTGGTGGGAAGGAGACTTACTTTGGTAGGATTTGAGCTTTTTAGTTTGTCCTATTGATTAGATACATGAACCAATACATTGTTATATATTATATTACAAAGCAAAAATTCAACCCATAGAGATAAGCTAAGTAGAAAAAAGACACCTGTTAATTAGGCAGCAGATGGGAAGAATATGGCCAACAGTATCAAATACTGTCAAGGGGACGTGCAGGCAAAGAACTATAAGGTGTTGATTGGAGTGAACATGAGGTCAGTGATGAGTTTGACAAGGGGAGTTTTGTTGAAACTAATAGCCAGAATGTGGTGGGTTGTGAAATAAAAGGGAGATGAGGAAATGAAAAGGAGCAGAAAAGGAGGGAGCTCATAGGAGGGAAGATGTTGGAAGACTAATGGGGAGGGACCAGTAGAGAGAGAGGCAGTTTGAAGATATAGGACAGAGTAAGGCATCTGTGAAGTCATAAGAGTTGGCCACTTATTTCTCTGATACAAGAGAGGGAAAAAAAGATTCATTATAATTAGGTTTGTGTTATTGTTGTAGTGGCATGAGTTTGAGGAAGTCCTGATGGCTCTTGTTTCTTCATGAAAACCGAAGTCTGATTTCTCCAGATTGCCCGCTGAGTGATTCGGTTGGCCTGGGAGGGGGCAAGTGTGTGTGGCAGATTGCAGAAGTTTGAGAAGAATTGAGAAGATTTTATCTATGTTATAGAGATGTACAGAATAGGAAAGTAATACAACTAGAAGTACATAATTCTGTATTTCCTTTGCAGTGTTCACGACCCATTTGAGGTTGATTGTGATTTTTCTCCAGCCAAGCTCAGAGGATAGTTGGAGGAGACACAGAGATAGTCTTAGCCAGGGTTGGAAGGACAATGGAATTTAAAACTGTGCTCTCAATATGTAGTCTCTTCTGCCTTTTTTTTTTTTTGGACAACATTTTCTACTTATTCCATGGATATTGATCTGATTAAGTAATACTTATCATTTTAATTTTCTTAGAAAATTCTGTATTTCATACATATTTTAAAAGTGTTAGCTTAGAGTCATAGCATTTCAAAAAGAAAAAAAACCCTCAATAATTATGGTTACCCTCCATTTTGTTTCTTTTTGTATATATTTGTTCTTTTTTTTTTTAATTGGCTAGAGGTTTGTTTTCATTTTCCCTTTTCACAGAACCTGTTCTTACAATTATTATTATTTAAAATTGAGTGTATTTTTATTTATTTTTATGTTTTTAATCCTCACCCAAGGATATATTTATTGATTTGAGAGAGTCAGAGGGTGGGAATGGAAGAGAGAGAGAGAGAGAGAGAGAGAGAGGGAGAGAGAAACATGGGTTGGTTACCTGCCTCCCGTACACCCCAAATGAGATTGAGCCCACAATCTATATATGTGCCCTGACTAGGAATTGAACCCACAACACTTTGGTGTACAAAATGACACTCCAACCAACTGAGCCACCCAGCTAAGGCTCTTAGAATTATTTTTAATTTCTACTGTTTTTAGGCCACCGTTAGCATTGTTCATGTCTTTTCTGTTTCCTGCATTAGATAGTAGACCTCAAAGACACTTGACTTTGATGTCTTCCACAGCCAAGGGATTCAATTTATTTTCGTAAGATTGACTTAATCTTTATTTTAAACTGAGGTGTAATTAAATTAACATTATATTAGCTTCAGTGTACAACATAATGATGTGATACATGTATTTAATGTGATATGATCACTGCAGTAAGTCTAGTTGACATCCAGCACCACATATATTTATAAATTATTTTTTCCTTGTGATGAGGACTTTAAAGATCTGCTTTCTTAGCAACTTTTAAATACATATACAATACAGTATTATTAACCATCGTCACCAAGCTGCAAATTATGTCTCCATGACTTACTTATTTTATAACTGGAGCTTGTACCTTTGACCACCTTTACCAATTTTACCACCCCCGCCAAGCCCCTCACCTCTGGCAACTGCCTGTTTGTTCTCTGTATCTACGAATTCTTTTTTTATTTTTAAGATTCCACATGTAAGTGAAGCCATACAGTATTTGCCTTTCTCTGTCTGATGTATTTCACATAACATAATGTCATCAAAGTCCATGCATGTGGTCAAAAATGGCAAGATTTCCTTCTTTTTATGGCTGAATAATATCCCATTGTGTATATGTACCACATTTTCTTTATCCATTGATGGACACTTTGGTTGTTTCCCTATCTTGGCTATTGTAAATAATGCTGCAATGAACATGGGAATCCAAATATCTTTTTGAGGTAGTGATTTTATATCTTTGGGATACATGCTCAGAAGTAAAATAGTTGGATCATATGGTAGTTTTATGTTTTTGAGGAACCTCCATAGTGTTTTCCATAGAGGCTGCACCAGTTTACATTTTCACTAACAGTGCACAGGGATTCTCTTTTCTTCACATCCTCATCAACACCTGTTATTTGTCCTTTTTAACACAGCCATTCTAACTAACAGGTGTGGGGTGATATCTCATTGTGGTTTTGACTTGCATTTCCCCACTGATTAGTGATGGTGGGCACTTTTTCATCTACCTGTTTGCTTTCTCTATGTTTTCTTTGGAAAAATGTTTATTCAGATCCTCTACCAATTTTTAAATCAGATTTCCTTCCTTTTTTTTTGACAATTGAATTGTATGAGTCCTTCATATGCTTTGGATACTAACCCCTTATCAGATATATGATTTACAAATATTTTCTCCCATTCTGGTTACTTTTTCATTTCGTTGCCTTTACATTTATTGATGGTTTCTTTTGCTGTGCAGAAGCTTTTTAGTTTGATATTCCACTTTTTAATTTTTTTTTGTTGCAATTGCTTTTGGAGTCAAATCCAAAAAATCATTGTCAAGACTGATGTTAAAGAGCTTACAGCCTATATTTTCTTTTAGGAATTTTACGGTTTCAGGTGTTATGTTCAAGTCTTTACTGCATTTTGAGTTTATTTTTGTGTATGATATAAAATAGGGTTCTAGTTTCATTCTTTTGCACATGGCTGTCTAGTTTTCCCAACATCATTTATTAAAGAAACTATCCTTTCCTCATTGAGTATTCTGGGATCCCTTGCCATAAATTAATTGCCCAAGTATGCAAAGGTTTATTTCTGGGCTCCGTTTTGTTCCATTGGCTTCTGTGGGGTTGACTTAGATCTTAATGTGTGATAATTTTCCTTTATACTTTGTAAAAGAAACTAAGGATTTTATTAAATCTGCCCTAGCTTATTTTGTTTAGGACTTACATGTATGGCTTTTTCCATTCTCAAAGAATCACTGGAAAAGTTTTTACACATTCTATTTTAAGGGTTAAAAGGCTGTACTTACTGGAAAAGGAATGTAGAATAGGGAGCTGTCACATACATCTATTGTATGATTTGTGAAATTCCAAGTAAGAACTGATGTTTGAATTGTTATCCAGGTAGCAGCTTGGTAGTTTTGGGTATAGCTTCATTGCACAGTACTGACTGGTATGAATACATAGAGCTGAAGAGGTTAATTTTCTTTCTGCAAAAAATGTTTTGGTGAAGTGTTGGTGAGTGGGTTCGATAATGGGCACATGGGCATTCTAGTAGGCTGCATGGGGAGGCGCATACCATTATGGCCTGTGTGAAAGGCTATTTGACAATATCAAAAGCCTTAAATATGCACATACCCTTTGTTACAGAAATACTGCTGCTAAGAATGTGTCTCATGACAATAACATAAACAACAGTGCAAAGATATGTGTATGTACATATTTATTGCATCATTATTTAAAATAGAAAAATAGAAATAATGTAAATTTTGAATAATAGTAATTCATACAGATTTTGATATAGCTATATAATAGCTGGCATGTTATGCAGGTATTTTATAAAAACATGAATGCATGTATGTGTGTATATATATATTTAGTATAAGGTATTATATATAATATACTTAATATTTTTACTAAATATTAAGTATAATATTTTTATACTTAAAAATCTAGTACACCTGATACTAATACAAAATAATATTAAATGAAAACTGTAATTGAAAAAAATACTTAAAAATCCAGACAGATGTTAGTCAAGGCAGCAGCAGGATATGGATGGCAGACTCAACTGAAGTAATTTGAGCGGTGCTATAGAGAGGAATTATTTACAAGGTGTAGGCAGGACATAGAGAAACAAAAAGGAATAGTACAGAATCTATAGCTGATAAAAGTGTGGAGGATAGGATGGGCTTACCACAAGCCTAGGCTCATGAAAGGGCCAAAGGAAGGGGCTGCTATGTGGGAAGGCCTTTGCATGGGGTTTGTGACTCTCTCTGAAGGGATGTAGTCTTCCCACAGCAACTCTACATTGTGGCTGCTGGGAAAAGAATATCTTGATCTTTCTTTCCCCTTTTCTTCCCCTATTGTCTTAACAGTGTTCTTCATTCAGTGAGCATAACCAGAAATCAGACTAAAAAGGAGTTCTTTGATATAGTCTGGTTAAGTCAGTCTCTAAAGGCATAGAGCAGGATGGACAGGATTGTGAGTGGATCTAGAGAGGCAAACAGGTGTCCAGCTCAACAGTTGTACACTGACATATTAATAGACCTTATCCCAGTTAGTGGATTGGAGTTCAAATACTTGTGTTTTTCTTCTGACTTTTTGAAAATGATCACATGTGACTTGTATAATTTTTTAAAGTTTAAAAGTTTTTTTATGTTAATAATTTACCTTAAATTGTCTGAAAATCATGAGCTTGCTTTGCCAAAATTCAGTTCTTTGGTACCTATATAACCGAATACCTTCCATTAACCTTTAACCCTTATTGATTTAAAAATATCCTCAGGTTTCCTTTAGTTAGAAGACAAGTTTGCCTAATTCCAACCAATGTTAACATTTGGGGATGAGGGACTTCTGGCTAAGATGGAGACATAGGTAGATACACTTTGCCTCCTCACACAACCAAAATAAGGACACCAACAAATTTTTAAAAAACAACAAGAAACCAGAACTTCTAGAAAGTCAAACTGTATGGAAGTCCAACAACCAAGGAGTTAAAGAAGACACATTCATTCAGACTGGTAGGAGGGGCAGAGACGGGCAGCTGGAGTGGAGAGGACGTAGGGCATGGTGGTGGACCCAGTAGGTGAGGTGGCTGCTGGCAGACATGAGCTGTCCCACATTTGTGTGCAGATAAACTGGGAGGAACAACTGGGAAGCAGGGCAGACAGAGCAACCCAGAGTTCCAGTTTGGAAAACTGAAGTCTAAAAATCTCTGGCTGTAAAAACCTGTGGAGGTTGCTATGGTGGGAGACACTTGCAGCCTCACAGGAGTGTTCATTGGAGACACCCACAGGGTCCTAGAATGCACACAAAGCCACTCACCCAGAAACATCACGAGAAGGACCCAATTTGCTTGTAGGTAACAGGGGAAGTGGCTGAAAGCTGGGAGAGAGCTGAGCAAGTGGCATTGTTCCCTCTCAGACCCCTCCCCCACAGACAGTGCCACAACACAGCAGCTTGAGTTGCCCCACCATGGCTAATACCTAAGGCCCCAGCACTTACAATGTAACAGGTGCACTGAGACAAAGAAATATGGCCCAATTGAAAGAATAGATCAAAACTTCAAAAATAGAACTAAGTGATGAAAAGGAAGCCAACCTATCAGATGCATAGTTCAAAACACTGGTAATCAGGATTCTCACAGAATTAGTTGAGTATGGTCACAAAATAGAGGAAAAAGTGAAGGTTATGAAGAGTGAAATAAAGAGAAATGTACATGGAGCCAAGAGTGAAGGGAAGGAAGCCAGGACTCAAATCAATAGTTCGGACCAGGAGGAAGAACTAAACATTCAACCAGAATGGAACGAAGAAACAGGAATTCAAAAAAATGAGGAGAGGTTTAGGAACTTCCAGGACAACTTGAAACATTCCAACATTGGAATCATGGGGGTGCCAAAAGGAGAAGAGGAAGAGCAAGGAATTGAAAACATAATGAAGGAGAACTTCCCCAATCTGGTGAAGGAAATAAACTTTCAGGAAGTCCAGGAAGCTCAGAGAGTCCCAAAGAAGTTGGACCCAAGGAAGCACATACCAAGGCACAGCATAATTACATTACCCAAGATTAAAGAGAAGGAGAGAATCTTAAAAGCAGCAAGAGAAATGGAGACAGTTACCTACAAAGGAGTTCCCGTAAGACTGTCAGCTGATTTCTCAAAATAAACCTTGCAGGCAAGAAGGGGCTGGAAAGAGGTATTCGAAGTCATGAAAGGCAAGGATCTACATCCAAGATTACTCTATCCAGCAAAGCTATCATTTAGAATGGAAGGTCAGATAAAGTGCTTCCCAGATAAGGTCAAGTTAAAGGAGTTCATCATCACCAAGCCCTTATCATGTGATTGTTAAAGGGACTTACCGAAGAAAAAGAAGATAAAAAATATGAATAGTAAAATGACAACAAACTCACAACTATTAAAAACAGAACCTAAAAAAAAACAACACAAACTAAGCAAACAACTAGAACAGGAACAGAATCACAAAAATGGAGATCACACGTAGGGTTATCAGTGGCAAGGTGGGGGAATGGGGGAAAAGGTACAGGGAATAAGAAAGATAAATGGTAGGTACAAAATGGTAGGTACAGTTGGTGGTGGTGGGGGGGAAGTTACGAATAATATAGGGAATGTAGAAGCCAAAGAACTTATATGTACAACCCATGGACATGTACTAAGGTGGTGAGGAATGCAGGTGGGAGGGGGTGTGCAGGGGAATAAAGGTGGACAAATTGGGACAACTGTAATAGCATAATCAATAAAATATATTTTAAAAATAAAAATTAAAAAATAAACTTACAGTTTTGAGTTAAAAATGAATATAAGGTAGTCAATTGTTATATCTATGTATTATATACTATATTTTATAATCAATTGTATTTCTATAAACTAGTGATGAACAATTAGATTTTGAAGTAAATAATTCTATTTATATAGTTTCAAAAATATGAAGTGCTTAGGGATAAATCTGACAAAAGATGAGCAACTCTTATATGCTAGAAACTTTCAAATATTACTAAGAGAAATTAAATGCTTAAATAAATGGAGAGATATACCCTGTTATGGGTAGTTAGACTCAATATTGTTAATATATCAAGTGTCCCTAAATTGATCTACAGATTCTGTGCTATTGCAATAAAAATCTCAACACATCATTTTATATAAATTAACAAGTTGATCTTAAAAGTTTATCTGGAAATGAAAAGAATATAAAATATTCAAAACAATTTTCAAAAACAAGCAAATAAACAAAGTTCATAGGCTAATGCAACTTTTGTTCAATGTTTATTATAAAGCTGCAATAATCAAGACCGTGGCCTTGGGGTAAAAAGATCAATGTACTAGATGACTAGAGCAATGTAACAGAGTTGAGAGCCCAGAAATACACCCATACTCTTTAGGGGAAGAAAAAAATGTTTTTAACAAATAGCTCTGTAATAATTGGCTCTCTATCAATAAATGCAAAAATGTACCTTGATCAATCCTTTGTAGCACATATAAAAATTAACTAAAGATGGCTTATTGAGCTACTGTGAAATCTAGGATTATAAAATTGATAGAAGAAAATACACAAGAAAATCTTTATGATTGTAAGTGCAGTAAAGATTTCTTACATAGGACAACAAAAGCACAATCTACAAAAGAAAAACTCGATAAATTGGACTTCATTAAAATGAAAAACTTTCCCTCTTCAAAAGACACTATAATAGAATGAAGAGACAAGCCACAGATTGGAAGAAAATATTTGCAAGTCATACATCCAATGGAGGATACACAATTCAATTTAAAAACATGCAAAAGATTTGAACAGAGACATCACTAAAAAAATACAAACAGAAAATAAAGACATGAAAAAATGCTCAACATTATTCATTTAGGAAATAAATGCAAATAATCCTTCATTTAGGATTAAAATCATAGAGTCCCACCACACACTTTTAGAATGGTTAAAATGAAAAGACCCACTGTATCAAGAATTGGTGAGGATGTGGAGAAACCAGAACTAGTATGAAAAATGGGAATCTAAACAGGTACAACCACTTTGGAAAACAGTGTGGCAGTTTCTGAAAATATTTACATACTCTTACCATATGATTGAGTTATTTTGCTCCTGGTGTTTACCCAAGAGAGGAAAAACCTATGTTCTTACCAGAAAGTACCTAGATATTCATCAAGTGAATAAAGAAATTGTGTTAATATTTATGCAATGGAATACTACTTAGAAATCAGAAGAATGATATTAATACATAAAACTACACAAACGAATCTCAAAATAATTACGGTAAGTGAGAGAAGCGAGATACAGTAGTACCACTTTTGTAAAATTCTAGAAAATGCAAACTAATTTAAAGTGACACAGTGTAGATCCATGGTTGCCTGGGGGTGAAGGAGGTAGAGCTGGGGAGGGATGGGAGGAGAGAACACAAGTGGACATGAGTGAAGGCTCTGGTGGTGATCGTGTATCTATGTAAAAGTTAAAACTTGCCCAGCTGAATACTTCATATAATTATTTTATTGTATGGTATGCCCATACAATATGGTTGTACCTGAAAAGTTTTTGTTTTAAAGATGACATATTTGCCCTGGCTGGTGTGGCTCAGTGGACTGAGCGCCAGCCTGTGAACCAAAGGGTCACCAGTTAGATTCTTAGTGAGGGCACATGCCTGGGTTGTGGGCCAGGTCCAGCAGGGGGCGCACGAGAGGCAACCACACATTGATGTTTCCTCTTTCTCCCTCCCTTCCCCTCTGTTTAAATATAAATAAATAAAATATTAGAAAAAATAAAAATGTCATACTTATTCTTTGTTATTTAACTAGTAGCAAGTTGTAGTTGTGATGAAAAATCCTTAAAATATGTGTTGGAGCTGATTTTTATGTAAAATGTTAGTTTGGGAGACACAGAAGTTCATGAAACCATTTTTTAAAAAAAATTTTCTCTGTCACTTTTTTTATTTTAAAGATTTTATTTATTTATTTTTAGGGAGGGAAGGGAGGGGGTAGAGAGAGAGAGAGGGAGAGAGAGAGAGAGAGAGAGAGGGAAACAGAAACATCAATGTGTGGTTGCTGGGGTTTATGGCCTGCAACCCAGGAATGTACCCTGGCTGGGAATCGAACCTGGGACACTTTGGTTCCCAGCCCGCGCTCAATCCACTGAGCTACGCCAGCCAGTCCTCTGTCACTTTTAATGAAGACATAAGTGAGCGAGCAGCCTCCACAGGCTGTATTCCAGGCCTCCTACCCTCTTTGACATGTAGGGTGTAAAAGGAGGGGACGTGGGTCCATAGGGACAGATTATTGCTGACCTTTTCATTGTGAGGAAAAGACCATAACACCCTGGTGGGGGTCAGCCCTGAGTGTTCCTCTCCCAAAGTTAAGGCAGGGAGGGGGATATAAACGTCCAGTTCTTTCAACCCCCAGCTCTAGAATGGCAGAGGGCAATGAGGCCATGTCTCCTGGGCTGGCTGGGAGAAGTAGATGAGGAACAGAAGCTGCACCCCTGTGCATCTGCTGTGGGGAGGGAGAGGCCTGTCCCTGCTCAGTCCTGACCACATAAGCCCTGGTCACAGGGATAGGTTGGGAGGACAATGACGGATGCTGCACAAGGTGCAGTCCTGAGGCACTTAGGTACCTTGCTAGAGTATGTTTCTAAGTTGGCCTTGACTTTGGCAATACCTAGAGCTCTATTTTGCTGAACTGTACAGGGCAGCCATTTGCCTTTGGTGTAAGAATGATACCAGAAGTTGGAGAAGAACCCAAAGAAGATGGTACCATATATCCAGATGAGGAGCATAATGACTGGGTACTGGTAGTTACAGCTGGGTGTGAAGTAGTACTGGGAAATGGGCAGTCAAACCAGGGCAAACTGGATCAGCTGGATGGTTGTCACATGCTTTTTCCACCATAGGTAGGGTTGAGCCCTAGGGCCAAGGGCAGATAATCCATAGTACAGGTACATGATGGCATGCACAGAGGAGTTTACCATGGCAGGGAAAGAGCCCTTTCCTCCTGGGGCAATTTTTACTCCCTGAAACCAGCTCTAAGGAAGCACTGAGTGGTGGAAGACATGTAGGAAGGTCACCTGCCCATCTTTTTTTCCAGAGAATAAAGATCACTGTGTCCATCAACTCAATGAGCTTAGAGAAGAGAAAGAGCGAGGCCACTCAAATCATCCTTAGTGCCTCTGGGTTGTTGGAATAGTCTAAGGGTCACAGGGCCCGGCATAGCTATTCCACCAGCCAGACGTCAGGAACTGCATGCTTCCTTGTCTCCTGGTACAAGTCCACAACAGCCACCATCCTGGCTAACAACTCAGTGGGGGGCCAGGCAGGCAACAGTGGAGGGCTCAAAGGGAGCAGGGCCACAGAATAGTCCCTAGGGCCAGCCTGCCTGAATTGAGAAAAAAAAATGATTCCCTTTGAGTGATATACTGCAGTGTTACCTTGCAATTACCCTTTGGTTATTATCCATGGAGTGTTAGCTAAGCGTTCCAGAGCAACAACAAATTTCAAAATCTTTTTTCTTTCAATGTTATAAATAATAGTGATAAACACTTTCCAATGTTCACTTTGACAGAATGTGAAGACACCTGAAATTGGCTCATTATCTTCTGACTTGTCTCCTTTCACATCCTCAGCAGGCAGTGTGCGTGTCACAGAATGCTAAAAAGCAAGCACATTGAGGTGGCATCTGGCTGGTTGGGTTCCTGGCAGTGCCATGAAATTTTCATACATACACAAAGGGGCTTTCAGAAAGAAACTGCAGATTTGCTGCCTGTGAAATAATTAACTTATTTTTTTATTTGATACAAATAACATGACATTTTTTGAAGCTCAGAATGCAAAACATACTTCTGTACAGTAAACATTCTGGAGCCTGGAAATTCTTAATAGCAAATATTCTTCAAGAAATTGTCTTAAGGGTCATTTGTGAGTTTTTTTCTTCCTTTGTTTCTACTCTCAAGTTAAATATTAGTCCAGACATTAAGATAGTTCCACTTAAAGATAGTTCCACAGCTTTCTTAACCAGTGCATTTTAGTGCTAAAGGTATGAAATCAACCTCTTTTAACAATGTGTTTTTAAATTTTTTAAAAAATATTTTCATGTATTTTTTAAGGGGGGGGGAGAAAAAGAGGGAGGGAAATATTGATGTGAGAGAGAAACATCAATCAGTTGCCTCTCTCACACTCCCCAGCAAGGGACCAAACCCGCAACTGAGGCATGTGCCCCAACTAGGAATCCAACAAGTGACACTTTGTCTTGGGACGACAAACCAACCAACCGAGCCACATTGGTCAGGGCTACACTGTGTTTTGTATGTATTCTTGAAGGGTTTCCCTCAAATGCCAGTTGCCTCCAATTTCAGCTTAACTATGGTAGCTGACACGGAATCTAAGAAGGTCACTTCTGTTGCATTTAAAAAATGAAGGCATTAAGGTCTCTAAAGATAAAACAGGGATGCATAGATGTTAATGGACATTATCTTTTTTCTCTCTCTTTTTAGTCTATTATATATATTTATGGCTCATAAGGAGCACATGTGGCTGGCATTTCTACTTAGAGCCAATTGGTGCAGGTGGCTTGTCACTTTCTAAGATAGCTATTAAACCTCTTTCTGTCCTGACTGCACTGTCCTAGGCTCATTGATATTCTTACATTTGTTTGGTTTTCAAATTACATATATATAAGTAAAGATCTTGCACAATACTCATTAAATTATTTTAACCTTTAAAAGTTGCCTTTGTGTACATATGTTTTAAACAATTGTTCTGATAGTAAACTATGAAAAATGCAATGTATATTCTGTACCTTATTTTTCAAGTCCTAAAATTATAGATAAACTCTGTTGGTGTTACTATAAAGTAATTACTAGTTTTTGTGTATGAGTTATGGCATAGCACTCAATGCTTGGTAATTGGATATCCATATATTTTGTTTTATTTTTGCTCTTGGCTAGAATAATCTAGATATTTGAAATATTTGTGTCTCTTCTTTTTAAGGTGAAAACCTTGAAATATATTTACTTTGAGTATCACCAGAGTTCAGTTCTACAGATAAAAAAACAGTGACCATTATCTAAAGTTTAATACAATTAAATTATATCTAAAGGATCTTTGCATCTCCTAAACATTTTTGAATCTTAGTTTAGGACCTTAAAACTTTTCACCTGGACTCTTAAAAAATCCTTTCATTTGCTTGTGTTGAGCTCAGATTGTAGAGTGGCTACAGTAATTCCCCCTGGTCACGCCCTGTGTAATCCTCTCCCTTGGAAGATGGATTGGTAATCAAGATTATCCTGAATGAGCCTGTTTTAATCTGCTGAAAGCCGTTAAAAGGCCTTTCCCATGTGAGACTCTCTTCCTTGCTGGCTTTGATTTACTTATTCCCTCTTTGCCTTGGTAGGCCCTGGAATTATTTCTCAGCATTCCTGTTCTCTTGCCTCTGGGTATACTGTAGGATGGCACTTCCCTTCCCTATTAGAGCTAGGTGTGAACATGTGACCTATCTAGGCAAATAAAAACAGAGCAGAACTGACATGGGTCTGATAGGAAGAGACTTGAAGAAATAGTGTGCAATTTAACACATCTCCTTTTCTTGCTATGGCAAGATGATGGAGTCTGTCAGTCTGGGTCCGGGAGTAAGGAGACATGAAAAGTCCCCAAGTCAATCCAACAAGTTTTGTGAGCATCTACAAGCTTTGTTGTTATAACCCATCAAAATTTGGGGGTTTGGGATTCCTGTGGCATAACTTATATTAATATGGTCAGATACATCACTCCCTCTTATCAAGGTATATGCACTATAGGACTTAGCAGCTCAAATGTCTGACCTCTGTAGATAGTGAGGTGTTTCCTATTGGGAACGTCCCTGCCTGGTATCAGAAGCTGTAACCCCCACCAAGGCTAAGGCTGAGGGAACGACCTTGGAAACGTAAGCCACCAAGGAGACAGGCTTATCTCCCTGGCAGGAGCGCTGCTTCTGCTACTTCATCCATAACTGGCCCCCAGTGCTTGGTCGGTTAGCCAATGACGAGTAAGATTCCCCAAGAGGGGAATGATCCAAGACAGGCACGATCATGTGGGAGGCCCCCAAGGAAGGACTGTGGAGACTACAGCAAAAGGGGGTGATGGACCCTTGCCCCTCGGCTTTGACAAAGCCTGAGTCCTCATTTGTCTGTGAGAAAATCTCCTTATTTCTTGGTTGCCTTAGTTCCCTTGGTCCACCTAAGCCTGAAACAATGACAGGGTGGTGCAGCTCCAAGCTGAAAAGGGCGGGTTCCCCAGGTTATCAGGCCTAAGAAAGAATATGTAAAATCCTGTGAAACCTGTTTTGTTTAGAATGCTCTCAGTTGAATGATAAGGGTCCAAGGAAGAAGTAAGTTTGTTCCTCAAAGTTTTACAGCTCTTTGACCCTGACTCAAAACAGGCCCTCCGAGGGCAATGAGTAATGAGCTTTACCTGAATTCTTATGTAAACGAACCCAATAAAAACCTGTTCGGGCAGGAGAACATGGCGCTCTCCCTTAGGGGCACCCTCCCCTAGGGAGGGTGGCTGTGGCGATCCCCACTAGAGAGAGTGGCCTATTTCTCCACAGGACTCGGTTGTCTCTGTGTATACTTTTCTCATGTTTCGTTGAGCTATCTGCAGTGTTCTGCGGTCACTGCTGGTTGGTCGCGACAGTTTCCTTCTCTGTGTTCTGACAGATCTTAAAAGTACCTTTTCATCTCTTTAGTGTCTATCCCATAGATTGCTGTGAGGATTACTTGAGTAAATATGTAAGATGCTGGCACACTGTAAGTACTCAAAGAGGATTAGCTAGTATCATTATTACTTTATAGCATCTCCCTCTCTCTCTCTTTTGCTATAAAATCACTTCAGTGGAATGTGCCCTCCTCTATAATACTGAGACTGTGATTTTGTTACAGAACAAGCAAGGGGGGCCTGGGACGATATACTATTATTGAAAAAAAAGCCCCCAGGTCCGTCATGTCCGCCAGAGGAAAGACGTCTCTCAATGCCAGAGATTCGTGAAAAGGAAAGGAAATGTTTATTTAATGCTATACAGACTTAAAGTAGTGACCTAATGTCTTCACCAAAATCCCGAAGTCCCTTAAAACACCCACAAACAGACACAGTCCTTCCTTCCTTCCCCCTTTGCCCAGTCCAGACTACCATATCTCAGGAAAGGAAATACAAGTCCATGGCTCAGGCAGTCCTCTGGTTATTCCCAGTTAGTACTCCATCTCGACTGGGAGACCTCCCTGGGTTCCCGGCACCCTCAGCTGAGTCGCCGGGATCTCTGCTAAAACCAGGTGGTGGTTCCCCCTTCTAAAGCTGTGGGGGTCCCCACTCTGGCAAAGGCATGTGGTCCTCTCTCCCAGGGCCACGGGAGTCCCCACTCTGCCAGAGCCGTGTGGTTCTCTCTCTCAGGGCTGTGATCCTCTCTGCACTTCCACAGCCGCATGGTTCTCCCTCTCAGGGCTGCGCATGGTTCTCTCTTGCAGGGCTGCTGCATCTGGGTTTTAAATCCCCGCGCCAATCTTCCTTTGCAGCCCCATTTCCGACTCCTCCTACACTCGGCTTCACATGCCAGAACTCATATCCTTCCAGCTTTTCTGGTCGCCATCGTGGGTCTGGGCAGGTGTGGCCCCAAGTCCTAGAGCCAATCATCTCCAAGCTCCCATGCAGGTGCTGTAACTCGGGGGACCTGCCCCCTAGTTACATCTTGGTGGGGAAGTTACTTCCATTCCCTTGTCTCTGAGCATGGCCACAGCTATTTAACATACCTAAGCAAACAACCAAAGGCTATAGATATGTTAAATGACCATGCCAGAGGTTAGCTGCAAGGCTGTTGCTATGAGAAACAGCTTTCAAAGGCCCTGCTCCATGCGTCCCTTCCCCCAGCCCACACCTGGGGAACGGGTGTGAAGACATCTTAAAATCTCCTGGACACCTTAAGTTCTGGACCCCATTTCAAATGCCTATTTGGGGTCCTTCCTCTTGGCTGCACCCTGTAACAATTTCTGCTATCAAAATAAACTACATCTGTGTCACCATAAAAAACTGCATTTGCTCTCCTTCATGTCCTACACTAGCTATAAAAAATTATAAATATTTACACCCTTGTCCTATCCAGACATGGAAACTCAAGAGTCCAGGTCTCAAGGGAGGAGCCGGCCAGCGCGGGGTCTGCACACATGGGAGCCCCTTGGACCTCAAGTGCAGGACTACATGGGGGAAGGAGACAATTAAGACAGTAGGGCCACTGTCCCACCTTCTGGTTTTATTGCAATTATCTCTTAAATATTTGTCTTTACTGAGGTCCCCACGGGCGCTGTGTCCTGCAGCTGACACCGGCTGTTCCGCCTGTGAGTGGCAGCCAGCCCCTGAACTGTGGTGCTGTCTTTGAGGCTCCGGATGCCGCACGCCCAGTCCTGGGGATCTGAACCCGGCTGGCTAGAAGTGGCACCCATGGCCCTCAGTGAGCATGTTTGCGGCGGGCTGCAGCATGGGCCCCTCCCTGCACTACTGTTACCTCTGGCTGGACCTCCTGCTCTCTGCATCTGGCCTCCATAGCCTCCCAAACGTCCTCAGGAAAGTCCTGGTTGATCAGCCAGCTGTGGTCCTCTCCCATGCTGGGAGTGGGTGCCTGGTACTTTTTGGTTGTTGGCTGCTGGAGGGCCAGGTCCTGGACAAGAGCTGCAGTGCTTATTCAAAGAGATGTTAGACATGAAAAGAGTATCTTACATAAATTTCCTGCCAGTATCACAATTACATTGTACCTCAAAGAAACAAATATTATCTGTATTAAATCTAGATGTACCATTTTTTATGGATATTTGCATTTTTAAAGGTGGCTGCCCAAAATAATCTTAATGGGTAATCTTTAACTCATTCTAGAAAAATCTGTTCAATTCTTTTCAAAAGAAATTGCAATTTAGTTGAAACTAAGTATCCCCTTAGAAACAGAACAGAAGAGTGAAGATTAAAATAGAAAATAGTCTAAAATGTGACTTATGCCTCTGGTTTGAGGTTTTAAAGAAACGTGGAAGGAAGAGCAGAATATAGATTTTCATTACATGGTCAGTAAAAAAAATTACCTTAATTGTAAAGTGGATACCGTTTTGCATGAAATACTGCAATTTCTTGAGAGAGTAATCTAAAAACTTGTTTGGATCATTGTTAGCAAAGTTCATGCCAAGTTCCTTCAAAACATAGCTCCCAATCTTTTCCCAAACTTTTCCTAGAACTATAATGGTAGAATGAGAAAAAATATTATATTAGAAAATGCTTTCCCTATATCATGATAGAATCCCCAATTATCACAGTTTATTTTTCTGACAAGACATATAACTGTAATTGAACTTTCAGTCCTTTTTTCTTTCATATACCATACCCCAAAATCAATTGAAATACTCTGAAATATAATCATGGTGAATAAGTATTTGGAATTGATTTTTCTTCTAAAATGTTTTAAAAATTAGAAGCAGCCTTAATGCTTGGGTCAGTTTTTCATATATTTAACTTGTAGAAGAAATTAAAATACTTTGTTATTATGACATTTATTTTGGTCATGGTGTTTCTCTTGGTAAAGTGGGAACAGAGCTTTTTGCTACCATAACCAATAGTGTTAGTATGAATATTTAAAAATATGATTCCCATAAATTCTCAACCAAAATGATTAGTAAAAAACTATTTTCTCTATGGATATGTTATTTCATACCAGGAAGTTTCCATCTTAAAATATTTATATGGCCCTGGAGCCCTGGAATCCAGGCCAGTTAGGAGGCCAGTTAGGAGCCCAGTCCTGCAGTAATCACCTGCTTCTTTCCTTTCAACATGACAGATGCTGCTTTGTCCTTCACCAAGGACTTCCTGGAAGGTGGAGTGGCCATGACCCAGTCAGCAATAGTGTCCATTGAGACAGGCAGTCAAGCTGTTGCTGCAGGGGCAGCATGCCAGTGCCAGTAAGCAAGTCACTGTGGATACGCAATCAGGGGCCATACAGACTGCACATTTCTTATCTCCAAGGAGCAGGGAATCCTGTCCTTCTGGGCAGTGACCTGGCCAATGTTATTAGATCCTTCCCCACCCAGGATCTCAACTTTGCCTTCAAAGATAAATACAAGCAGATCTTGGGTGGTGTGGACAAAGGAACCCAGTTTTGCTGCTACTCTGCAGGGAATCTGGCACCAGGTGGTGCTTCTAGGGCCACCACATTTTGTTCTATGTATCCTCTTGTATTTGCTTGTACCCGTCTAGTAGCTGATGTAGGCAAAGCTGGAGCTGAAAGGGAATTCAAAGGCCCCCGTGACTGCCTGGTTATAATCTACAAATCTGATGGGGACAAGGGCTTGCACCAAGGCTTTCATGTGCCTGTGCAGGGTTTCCTCGTTTGACTACTTTGGTATCTATGACACTGCACAGAGAATGCTTCCAACAATATGCCCATCTTCATCAGCTGGATGAATGCACAGTCCATCAAGATGGCGGCTGGGTGGACTTCCTATCCATTTGACATCATTCATTGTGACATGGTGATGCAGTGAGGGTGCAAAGGAACTGATACCACGTCACAGGCCTGCTTGACAGCTGGAGGAAGATTGCTTATGATGCAGGAGGCAACGCTTTTTATAAGGGTGCATGGTCCAATGTTCTCAGAGGCCTGGGTGGTGCTTTTGTTCTTGTCTTGTATGATGAAATCAAGAAGTTCACACAAATTATTTCCTAGCCCTCCCTCCAGGAACAGATACAACATGTCTTGAGCATTCTTGACAGACTGTTTGTCAATGGCAACTATTTAACATTTGAAGATGGGAAGCAATAACATTAATCTGATCAGCTTTCTCTCTCTCTTTTTTAAAGACTTTATTTATTTATTTTTTAGACAGGGGAAGGGACACAGAGAGGGAGAGAAACATCAATATGTGGCTGCCTCTTGTGAGTCCCCTACTGGGGATCTGGCCTGCAACCTAGGCATGTGCCCTGACTGGGAATCAAACTGGTTACCCTTTGATTTGTAGGCTGGTACTCAACCACTGAGCCACGCCAGCCAGGGCTGATCAGTTTTCTCTTAAGGCCATTTCCATGATGATGATGGGACTCAATTATATTTTTTATTTTGGTCACTCCTGATAAACAATGAATTTGAAGAAATAAAAAATATCTGAAATATTAAAAAATCATATGTACAATTGGTGATTATATATTTATTTGCATGTATAATGGCATTTGATCATAATGCCACTGTCATCAATATTCTTTGATGCCATAGAGGTCAATACCAAATGTTTAAAAATCTGTTATCAAGTAATGATTAGCAATTGTATATGTACCACTTATTGCACTCATACAAATAACAAAATAAGAACTTAAGCAATTTATTCTGGAGGAAAACTGTAACATGAAAGTCATAATAGATGGTGAAATAAAGTATTTTAATTCCTCCTGAAAGTTAAATAGATGAAAACATGGCCCAACCATTTAAGGGTACTTTTAACTTTTAAAATATTTTACAAGAAAAAAATCAGTTCTAAATACTTACTCACCACAATTTACATTTCTCTCCCCACTTCCTTCCTCTCTCTCTCTTTTTTTCTGACTTAATCTTTATTGTATTTTTTCCATTACCATTTAGTCCCCTCACTCCCCCTCCATCCAGCAATCACCACCCTGTTGTCCACGTCCATGAGTCCTTTTTCTTTTGTTCAATTCCTCTGCCCCTAACCTACCCCCCTGCCTCACTAGCTGTCATCAATGAGTCTGTCCCCATTTCCCTTGTTAGCTCAATTTATATCTCAAGTGTTGTACTGCACAAGAAGAACAATTTAGAAAAAAACATTTATAAACAAAACATGCCATGTTTCAACTTTCTAATTCATAACAACACATGCATTTTCAGAAGTATAAATGGTCAGTCATGACAAAACCCACTAAATTCTAATATGGGAAAAACTTCAACATCATCACCATAACAATCCCTTGGAAGTCAGACAGACCTTGGCTTCTTCCTGGTTTCTCCTTCCTGCTGTGTGGAACAAGAGAGTACCTCAGTGTCTCTGTCTCAGGCTTATCACTTATAAATGGTGGTAATAGCATCCCTCTCCCAAGGCTGCTGTGAAGTTTAAATAAACCCTTGTAGAGCATACTGCCTTGTACAGGGTAATCACTTAATACCTATTGCTATTGTTATTGCAAGTGCAGTACTTTACACTTTACAAAGTACTTTTTACCTCCAGTCTCTCATATGAGATAATTAGCTCCTGGATGACAGTACAACTGTTATCACAGAACCATGTGCAAGTATTTAATAAGCATGATTGCTACTTGATTTGTTCAGATGAAAGAGCAGCAGATTACATTCCCTTTGCTTTGATGTAAGATCATAGTGTATTAAAGGTACTACTACTACTACTACTACTATTATTTTTTGCTTAATTGTACCTGGCTTCAAACTATTTAAAGATAATTTTATTTATTCATGCTTGTCAGGCTTTCTCTCACAGAGCTAATTTTGATCCTCGCTTTATAAATGGCAAAGAGAAATGTGAAATAATGTCCCTAAGGCAAGAAGGTAATCAGCTCTAGAACCAAACCTGGCTTGATGAGGAAATGCTCAGAAGGAGCTATCTTCTGCTCCTGCCCCTGATGAATCCTGAAAATTTCGAATTTTGTTTGTAAGTGTTTGAATGCACAGAAATGAAAAGCAAGTATTGGAACAATACTGGTGTGAAACCTTTGGCAGTGGCCCTGACATCCTGTCTTGGCCATTTATGCCTTTAATTTTCTTAGTGATTGGCAAGTGTTAAATCCATTTTTTTCTTTTTTCTTTTAATATATTTTAATGATTATGCTATTACATAATAGCATTCTCCCTCTTTATTCCCCTCCCTGCACACCCCTCCCACCCACATTCCCCCCCTTTAGTTCATGTCCATGGGTCATACATATAAGTTCTCTGGTTTTTCCATTTCCTATACTATTCTTAACCTTCTGTCTATTTTCTGCCTACCATTTATACTATTTATTCTCTGTACATTTCCCCCCTCTCTGTCCCTCCCACTCCCCCACTGATAACCCTCCATGTGATCTCTATTTCTGTGATTATGTTCCTGTCCTAGTTGTTTGCTTAGTTTGTTTTTATTTTTGTTTTAGGTGTGGTTGTTAATAATTGTGAGCTTGTTGTCATTTTACTGTACATATTTTTGTCTTCTTTTTTCTTAGATAAATCCCTTTAACATTTCATATAATGAGGGCTTGGTGATGATGAACTCCTTTCACTTGACCTTACCTGGGAAGCACTTTATCTGCCCTTCCATTCTAAATGAAAGCTTTGCTGGATAGAGCAATCTTGGATGTAGGCCCTTGCCTTCCATGACTTGGAATACTTTCCAGCCCCTTCTTGCCTGCAAGGTTTCTTTTGAGAAACCAGCTGACAGTTTTATGGGAATTCCTTTGTAGGTAACTGTGTCCTCTTTTCTTGCTTCTTTTAAGATCCTCTCCTTAATTTTAATCTTGGGTAACATGATTCTGATGTTCCTTGGTGTGTTCCTCCTTGGGTCCAACTTCTTTGGGACTATCTGGGTTTCCTGGACTTCCCAGAAGTCTATTTCCTTCACCAGATTGGGGAAGTTCTCCTTCATTACTTGTTCAAATAAGTTTTCAATTTCTTGTTCTCCCTTTTCTCCTTCTGGCACCCTTATGGTTCAGATGTTGGAACGTTTAAATGTCCTGGAGATTCCTAAGCTTATTCTCATTTTTCTGAATTCTGATTTCTTCATTCTGTTCTGGTTGAATGTTTCTTTCTTCCTCTGATCCACATCAGTGATTTCAGTCCCAGTTTCCTTCCCATCACTATTGGTTCCCTATACATTTCCCTTTATCTCACTTAGCATAGTCTTCATTTTTTTCATCTAATTTGGGAACATACTCATCCAATTCTGTGAGCATCCTGATTACAAGTGTTTTGAACTGTGCATCTGATAGGTTGGCAACCTCTTCATCATTTAGTTGTGTTTTTTCTGGAGCTTTGATCTGTTCTTTCATTTGGGCCATTTTTTTTTTCTTGGCACACCTGTTACATAGTAAGGGGCAGAGCCTTAGGTGTTTACCAGGGTGGGGTAACCCACGTTACTGCATTGTGTTGCTGTCTGTGGGGGAGGGGTCCAAGAGGGCACAGTGCCGCTTACTCTGCTCTCTGTCAGTCACTTACCCTGCTACCCACAAGCAAATTGAGCCCTTCTAGTGCTGATTCCCAGGTGGGTGGTTTTGGGTATGCTCTAGGGCCCTGTGGGTCTCTCCAGCGAGCTCTCCTGTGAGGCTGGGAGTTTCTTCTATTGCAGCCACAAACCCCACTGGTGTTTTCAATCAGAAGTTTGAGGCTTTATTTCCCTGCACTGAAACTCTGGGTTGCATGGTCTGTCTCGCTCCCCAGTTGTTCCTACTGGTTTATCTGCACGTGAATGTGGGATGGCACAGTCTGCAATCCTCTGCCTCACTGGGTCTGCCAGCTGCCACCTTGCCTGCCCCGGCCTGCCAGGTGCAGCCTTGCTGGGAGTCCTCTCCACTCAGCTGCCCATCTCCCCCTGCTCCTTCTGGTCTGGATGAATATTTTATCTTTAACTCCTTGGTTGTCGGACTTCCATACAGTTTGATGTTCTGTCAGTTCTGGTTGTTTTTTGTTTTCAAATTTGTTGTTGTCTTTTTTTGGTTGTGCAAGGAGGCACAGTATGTCTACCTATGCCTCCATCTTGGTTGGCCGTCTCTGTTAAATCCATTTTTAAAAGTACCCTGTAACCTCCAACCTTAAGAAGATGACAAATGGTTTTGGGAGCAGTTAAAAGCCCCCTTATATGTTGAGTGCTTTTTTAAAAAAGATTAGATTTATTTATCATTAGAGAGAGGGGAAAGAGAGGAGAGACACATCAGTGTGTGAGAGATACATCAATTGGTTGCCTCTCATATGCCCCCAACTGGTGACCTGGTCTGCAACCCAGTCATGTGCCCTGAGTGGGAATCAAACCAGCGACCTTTCAGCTCACAGGCTGGCACTCAATCCACTGAGCCACACCAGCCAGGGCAATTTTTTTAAATAAGATTTCCTGAAAGCACTCACATTTTATGCAAAGGTTGAGAATATTTTCTCTTTTGATCTGGATAAAGTTAGGTTCTTGTGTGAAGGAATCAGAGTAACTTTGGTAATAACCTCAGAATGATCTATGAGAACACTCTGCTTTAGGCAGTATTTCTAGAGGAAGACAGCAATTGCTGCCATTCTTTCACACTAAAATATGCTGGTGGTAGTGGTGGCCTATTTGCATATTCAGCAATGATTTCTGCGTTGCAGTTGACCCACTTGACAAATGTTAGTTTTTTTCCTGGGGATAAATAATTGTTCTAAGAGACTTGTGGGAAAGGGGGACATATTTGGAGGCCCTACCATTCCATTCTGATTTATGTGCATGGCTATTTATGAATGGCTTCTTTTTCATTAGGTGTGTAATTTAAAACAGAACTTGTGACTAAAATAACCCCCAAAGCACAAACTTGAAACATTAACTGTTTAGGGAGATTCAAAAAGTCTTTCAATCACAAGGCTATAACTGATTATATAGCACATGAAATAATTCATTATTATTTTATGAGATAATTAAGAAAACATGGAAAACAGCTTTTACTGCTGAATAAAATCTAATTTCTGTTTTCAGAATTACAATTTTTGTTGTAAAAATTTCTACCTCAGTGAATGTATTTCTTTTTAATTTTTGAGTAAGGTAAGTTGGAAAGGGTAAGTTAGGTTGTTTAACAAGAAATTTGCAAAGGGAAAAGTAAAGGTATTTCTTAATTTCTTGTTCCTTTGGAGATAGTTCTCAGATCTGTAGGCATGACCAAAGACAAAAGTAAATGGAAAGGAATAGTAAATGAGTAATGGTCATAGGAAAAAAAAAACACACTAAATGGGGTTGTCTGTAATTCCAAGACTTTTAACATCCTTGAGGAAAAGAATGCATGGTAAATAATGCTTTCGGGGTTTATTTAGTAATTTTCTCCCTAAAATTAAAACAAAAGTGATGTATGCAGTTATTCTGAGACAATCTTAAAAGTATTAGCAAAAAGGAACTTGTCTGTTTTATATTTCTTGGGGAAAAAGTCTTTACATTTTTCAAATAGCATTCTGTGATTATTTTTAATGGGAAAATAAAATATAGGTGGCTTCTCCAGGAATCAATATCCTCTTTTCTCTATTCTTGGAGTTTTGCAGGCTGATTAATTTGCAGAGGTTGCGTGTGATTGCTGCTGAAGTAGAAAGCATTATAGATTCTCTGTTATTCTTCAATCCACTTGGCTGAGGTCTATGGTTCTATCTCTATGTATTTATCTACCTTCCTATGTGGGGTTTAGTACCATAGCACTGGGCCACTCCTAAACATATTGTAAAAATCTATTGTGCTGAACTCTCAATTCTCTTTCTGTGAATAGGTAACTACTCTTCTTCCTGCCATCCATGCCATCACCATCAATCCCCAGGAGAGCGGTTCTGTGAGGTAAAGTTAATGAGCCAGACAGAAACAGGCATTTAGAAAACAGTTTTGTGTGTATATGGAAGATATATGCAGCTAAGTTTTGAAAGCAAAATGAGGAGGCATGGAAGGTCATAAAATTTATATAATTCATATAGTTATTAAAAAATAAAGACTGAAAGTAAACTTGCTCAACATCTAATGTGTGGTATTCTTAAATGGTTGAATAAAAGAGTTCAATATTTCCAATTTTTAACAACCATGGTGTATTTATTCTCTTGGTGGTGATAGGTGGCTATCAATCAGTCAATCAATCAGCCAATCCTTTATACATATATGTATATATTTTCTTTTAAAGAATGGTTAATTAAATGAACTATATCATTATATCCTCTAAGCCACTTTCCCCCCCAAAAGTTTGAGATAGAAATAAAGCGTAATGATGTTTTCTGCCCAAACTAGCTAGAAATGCTTTTGATAGATCACTTATTTAATCAGATATTTACTCTTTATTTGAAATATTTCAACATTAAATACTAAAATTATTGTAAGTCCTTTGACTTTTAAATGCAGGTATATTTGAAGTTGCATAAATATGTGTTTTCAAAAACAGGGTAAAGTTTGTATAGCTCTAATGGGTAAATTGGTTTACATACAGACTGGGTCAAGTATTATCACATAAAAGCCTTTTAATATACTTGATCCACTTTTTAGTCATATGATGATCACTTACTGTACAGTTTGCTTGAGAGACTGTCAAAACCATGTTTAAATACAAACTATTTAAAGGATGCCCTTTAGAAGGAAAACTTAATTATAACCTAAATATATATATATTTTCTACACAGAAAGAGATTTGTGCTTTAATAATTATGGTGATCTATAAGTAATAAAAATTAAAATGATTTAATTGGTATTTATTGAAAACATTATTATTGAATTCATTATATTTTCTGAAAAGTAAATATGGCATTAAATACTTTAATATAAAGTCTACACATAAAAAATCTGAATTCTTTCCAAGAAGCAAATCCAAATCATATTTGTGAATAAACACCATTATGGCTACTGTAAACAGCTGCTTAAGAAATCTGCTCCCAATTAACCTTAAAGACAAATGAAAAACCATCTTCTAAAAATGGACACATTTATTTCTGTAAATATGTAAATTCCTCAACATTTCCACAATGTTGAAATAAACTGTTTTCAATCTATATTTATAGATTGGAGCTGGGAGCAATTTCTCTGTCCTTTATGAACAGCCTTGACTGTGTACTCTGAGTTCAAAACTGCCTTAGATTGTGTCATTTTTTTGTATACAAAAGGCATTCTAAAATTGTATTATGCATTTATTGTGCTGAAAGAATGACCCTTGCCATGCTTTGTTTACTGAATGTCAAATTTTCATTTGTATTACAGCTGTGTACCATAGTAGTTTCAGTTTTGTATGAAGGGCAAATAATGCACAAAACAGTCAAACCACAGAGCAGTAATTAGTCTGGAAAAGATCAAAGTGTGCTCTTCTAAATCCATCCAATTTGCTCTGGGTGTGCAAACCAATAGTCTCTCTTTTACTGAGGTCTCTTATTAATTTTTGCTTTCGTTTGTTGCAGTGCAGCTGCTTTACTGTCAATCCAACATCCTGCTTTAAAAAAATCCATTTTGATGCCACAAAATGCAATTTCAATGGGTTTAGAAATAATAACCAGCTTTTTTTTTCACCCCACTTCTAGGAGATAGAAACTTGAAATGAAAGTTTTCAGCATCTGTAAAGTGAAAGAAAGCAACAGAAGGCATAGCACTGTTTGGATTTCCTGCTCTAGAAAAAGCTGAAGAAGAGTGAATTGTAAATATTTCTGCTTTTAATACTTTCAACCAGCACTGTCCTTATCACTATATGTCTATTGCTCTCTTCTTTTTTTTTAATGTCTATTCTTCTCTTTTTTATTGTATTTTTCCATTGCCATTTGGTGCCCTTATACCTGCTTCCATCCAGCAATCACCACACTGTTGTCCATGTCCTTGAGTCCTTTTTCCTTTTTGCTCAACCCTTCCATCCTCTAACCTCCCTTCTCCCCCTTAGCTGTCATCCTGCTCTCTAACTATGAGTCTGTCTGTTTTGCTTATTAGTTCTGTTTGTTCATTAAATTCCACATATGAGTGAAATCATATGGAATTTGTCTTTCTCTGACTGGCTTATTTCACTTAGCCTCATGCCCTCCTGGTCCATCCATACTTTTGCAAAGGGTGAAACTTTCTTCTATTTTATGGCCACATAGTATTTTATGGTATAAATGTCCCATAGTTGTTTTATCTACTCATCTATTGGTGGACACTTAGGCTGCTTCCATAACTTGGTGATTGTAAGTAACACTGAAGTGAACATAGGGGTGCTTATGTTCTTTTGAACTAGTGATTTGGGTTCCTTCAGATATATTCCCAGAAGTGGATTGCTGGGTCAAAAGGCAGATCCATTTTTAATTTTTTGAGGTACTTCCATGCTGCTTTCCACAGTGTCTGCACCAGTCTGCATTCCCACCAATAGTGCACTGAGGTTCCCCTTTCTTCACATCCTCACCAACACTTGCTGTTTGTTGATTTATTGATGATGGCCATTCTGACAGGTGTGAGATGATATCTCACTGTGGTTTTAATTTGCATTTCTCTGATGACTAGTGATGTTGAGCATCTTTTCATGTATCTGTTGTCCATCTGTATGTCATCTTTGGAGAAGTGTCTATTCAGATCCTTTGCCCATTTTTATTAATTAAATCTCATCCAGCAGAAAAAGAACTTAAACTGACTAATAGTTTATACCTCTCAGGATGAAAACAGTAAATGACAGTATCAATTGCTATGTTCTTGATGTAATTATTATTATTTTTTTTATTTTATTTTTTTTATTTCAATCATTGTTCAAGTACAGTTTTCTGCCCCCTACTCCCGTTTCAGCCCCTCCACCCAACCCTCCCCCCTTCCCCCCATTACCCCCCACCCTTAGTTTTTGTCCATGTGTCCTCCAAATTTGTTCCTGTAATCCCTACCCATTCCCCCCTGAAATTCCCTCTTCTCTCCCCTCTGGCCACTGTCAGACTATCCCCTATTTCAGTGTCTTTGGTTATATTTTGCTAGTTTTTTGTTTTGTTTTGTTTTGTTGTTTAGATTCCTGTTAAAGGTGATATCATGTGGTATTTGTCTTTCACTGCCTGGCTTGTTTCACTTAGCATAATGCTTTCCAGCTCCATCCATGCTGTTGCAAAGGGTATGAGCTCCTTCTTTCTTTCTGCTGTATAGAATTCCATTGTGTAAATGTACCATAGTTTTTTGATCCATTCATTTACTGATGGGCATCTAGGTTGCTTCCAGCACCTAGCTATTGTAAATTGTGCTGCTATGAACATCGGGGTGCAAAGGTTCTTTTGTATTGGTGTTTTAGTGTTCTTAGGATAGAGTCCCAGCAATGGAATTGCTGGGTCAAAAGGCAGATCCATTTTTAGTTTTCTGAGGAAGTTCCAAACTGCTTTCCATAATGGTTGTACCAGTCTGCAGTCCCACCAATAGTGCACTGAGGTTCCCCTTTCTTCACATCCTCACCAACACTTGCTGTTTGTTGATTTATTGATGATGGCCATTCTGACAGGTGTGAGATGATATCTCACTGTGGTTTTAATTTGCATTTCTCTGATGACTAGTGATGTTGAGCATCTTTTCATGTATCTGTTGTCCATCTGTATGTCATCTTTGGAGAAGTGTCTATTCAGATCCTTTGCCCATTTTTATTAATTAAATCTCATCCAGCAGAAAAAGAACTTAAACTGACTAATAGTTTATACCTCTCAGGATGAAAACAGTAAATGACAGTATCAATTGCTATGTTCTTGATGTAATTATTTTTTTTGAGTGAGAATGGAAGTGGCAGTTGAGGATGTTAAGTGAATAACACTTGGGAAGGAGAAAAGAATAAAATATTATAACTGGAAATAATGAAGTGTGATCTTAGGGAGTACATTTTAAGTGTAGTGAATGTATTTGTCTCTCCCCTGTTCCATTTTTTTGTCACTTTTCCTCTCAATCTTCTCTTTGGTAAAAAATAGAGAGAGAAATAAACTTTCTAGTTCACTAATCCCTATTAATTTGGCAGCTTTTCTGTAACTGTTAACCTTGAACCCTGTTCAAATATATATAGATATGAGATGCATTTATAAATGTACACTTTATACATACAGATAAATGTATATATATTTATATAAATGTACACTTTATAAATATAAATATATGTAAAATATGTAAGTATTAAATCTACATAAGTATATATTTTAGTAATTTTTTTACCCAAACAATGAATATTAACATGTATTAGCTGAGTAAATATATGTTTATGTGGCTAGTGTTACAACAATTTTCCTGGCTTTGCAAGAAGCCACTTAAATTTCATTCTGAGTTATAGTCCACTCCAAACATGTGCCAAATATACTTTATCATTTTTAAAATATTTACTTGACTTTTTTTAATTATAGTGATTCAAAATTCAGTTTACTTTGATTCTTGGTTTTGACTGCTACAGTGTCTAAATACAGGATCCTCAAAAGCAAATAGAAGAAGTTCATCATTGTCTATAATTACAACAATTTTTATTTTTCAGTCTCATGTATCAGCTATTCAAATTTTTTCTTTTTCTAAGTTATATTTTATTGACTATGCTATTACAGTTGTCTCTGTTTTTCCTCCTTTGCCCTCCTCCACCCAGCACTTCCCATTATCTCAGGCAATCCCCTTGCTATTGTTCATGTCCATGGGTCATGCATATATGTTTTTTTGCTACTCCATTTCCTATACTGTACTTTACATCCCCATGGTTATTCTGTAACTACTTATTTGTACTTCTTAATGACTTCACCTCTTCACCCATTCTTCCCCATCCCTGTTCCATCTGGCAACCATCAAAAGTCTGTCTGTATCCATGATTCTGTCTCTGTTCTTATTTGCTTAGTTTGTTTTTAAATACCATTGTTGATAAATATGTATTTTTTGCCATATTATGGTTCATAGTTTTGATCTTCTCTTTTCCTTAAAAAGAACCTTTAACATTTCATGTAATGGTGGTTTGATGATGATGAACTCCTTTAGTTTTTTCTTGTCTGGAAAGCTCTTTATCTGCTCTTCAATTTTAAATGATAGCTTTGCTGGGTACAGGAATCTTGGCTATAGATCCTTGCTTCCCATGACTTTGAATATTTCTTGCTAATTCCTTCTAGCCTGCAAAGTTTCTTTTGAGAAATCAGCTGACAGTCTTATGAGAACTCCATGTAGGAAACTATCTGCATTTCTCTTGCTGCTTTTAAGATTGCCTCTTTATCTTAACCTTTGGCATTTTAATTATCATGTGTGCTGGAGTGGACCTCTTTGCTTCCATCTTGTTTGGGACTCTGCTTCCTGAACTTGCATGTCTATTTCCTTTACCAAATCAGGGAAGTTTACTTTCATTATTTTTTCAAATAGGTTTCCAATTTCTTGCTCTTTTTCTTGTCTTATTGGCACCCCTATGATGCAAATGTTCTGGACCTTTTGAAGTTGTCTCAGAGGCTGCTTATACTATCCTCATTTTTTTGGATTCTTTTTTCTTCTGATTGGTTGTGTTTTGCTTCCTTAGGTTCCAAGTCATTTACTAGATTCTTGGCTTCATCCACTCTACTGTTGTTTCCCTGCAATTGTACTTTATTTGTATTAGTGTATCCTTCATTTCTGATTGGATCTTTTTTATGCTGCTAAGGTCCTCACTAAGTTCCTTGAGCTTCCTTATAACCAGTGTTTGAATTCTGCATCTGATAGATTGCTTATCTCCCTTTTGTTTAGGTCTTTTTCTGAAGTTTTGATCTGTTTCTTCATTTGGGTTATGTTTTTTTTTTTTTTTGTCTCTTTGTTTTGACAGTCTCCCTGTGTTTGTTTCTATGTATTAGGTAGGGCTGCTTTGACTCCGTGTCTTGGTAGAGTGGCCTAATGTAGAAGTTGTCCTGTAGGATCCACTGGCACAGCCTCCCCTATCACCCAATCTGGGTACTTGCGCTGTGTGCTTCATGGGGCTGAGTACGCTTCCTCTCAGTTGAAACTTGTTGTTGGCAGGATTTAACTAGGCCAGTCAGCTTCAAGGATTGGCTGTGGCCACTGACCACCAAACCCCTCCCTCTGGGGAGGGTCAGCTGTGCAGGGGCAGGGGCTGATAGCGCTCTGACATGGTGGTCTGTAGCTGTCTACCAGGTGCTGGCTCTGGGGTTTCCTGGGTGGTGCAGGCTCACACCAGCCCTAACCTGTGTTTTGTCTGAGGTGCCCCACCTGAGCTATAAAGCAATCTGAGATGGCTGCTTGAAGATTCCCAGGCAAAGCCAAGCTGTGAATCTAAGCTGGCTATTGTTAGTGCTGGGCCTGGGGCTAAGCTGTTGCTTGTTTGATAGGATTTAGGAAGTTATGAAGCATGAGCCAAGACCAGCCGTTCGTATGGAAAAGCAGCTTGGGTGGCCTATAAGTTGGGCAAGTCAGAGTGTCTGGAGATCTCCAAGGTGGGTCAAACAGTGTTAGCCAGGTTGATGGAGTCCCAGATATGGCACAAGCTTACCAGCTTTTTGGGGGGAGGGTTTAGAAAAGGGACAATGGCCTCTGCTTACCTTGATGCCAGACAGTTCAGTTTCTCCTTGTATGCCGGTGGTGCCTTTTAAGCTGCTATCCCACTTCTGGAGCTCAGAGGGAGCAAGTAAGAGTAGGTAAGTCTGTGTGTGGGTTCTTTAAGAGAGACTGCTTGGGACTCCAGAAATATCTTCCACCTACTCAATCTCCTCTGGTTTTTGGAGCCAGAAGATATGGGGACTTATCTTCCTGGCACTGGAAAGCTGGGGTTCAGGGCCTAGTGTGGGCCTGGGACTCCTCACTCCTGAGGTATCTCTCCTGAATTTCTATCCACCAGACGTGGTTGTAGGACTTGCCCTTTCTACATCTGCGCCCCTCCTACTAATCTGGATGGATGTGGTTTCTTTAATTCTGTAGTTGTCAGCCTTTTATTCAACTCAGTTTCTGATGGTTCTGAGTGATGGTTGTTCTATATTTTAGTTGTATTTTTGATGTGGTTGTGCAAAGATGTGAGCCGTGTCTACCTACATCACCATCTTGACTAGAAATCCTCAAATCTTTTTCTTCTCGGAAATTTGGTAAGGAATTTCCATCTTCCATAATTCAATTAATTGTTCTTGTGAACTAATTAAAAAATGTTACATTTCAATATTTTTAACAAAAAAACACTCCTCTGAAACTTTATTTACAAAATCTTAGAACAAGTTAGAAAATTTCATTTTTATGTTGTTAAGTGTGCAGACATGAGGACTACACTTTCACATATGCTCTGTCCATACATGCTTCTTTTGAAAAGCAGTTGCTTTCTCATTCATTGTTAAGCTTTCACCTTTATTCTGAACAGAGAGACTAAGTTTGTTGTTTATTAAACACAAATTTTAAGAGAAGTTTTAGGTTTACAACAAAACTGAGGGGAAGGTATAAAGATTTCCCATATAACCCCTCCTGCCGCATATGCTTCCTCTATTATCAACATCACTCATCAGAACAGTGTGCTTTTTACCAGAGACGAGCCTACATTGACGCATCATAATAGCCAAATCCCACATTTTACCTTAAAGTTAACTGTTGACGTTGTACATTCTATGGGTTTAGAGAAATGTATAATAATATGTACCCATTATTATATCATACAGAGCATTTTTAGTTCCCTGAAAATCCTCTTTGTTCTGCATATTCATCTCTCCCTCAACCACCATCTCTGGCAACCACTGACCTTTTCATTGTGTCCATAGTTTTGCTTTTTCCAGATGTCATATAGTTGGAACCTTACAGTATGTACCCTTTTTAGACTGGTTTCTTTCACTTATTAATATGCATTTACTCCATGTCTTTTCATGGCTTGATAGCTCACTTATTTTTAGTACTGAATAATATTCCTTTGTCTGAATGTAACATGATTTATTTATCCATTCACCTACTGGAGGATATCCCGGTTGCCCCCATGGTTCGACAATTATGAATAAAGCTAATATAAATATCACTGTGCAGATTTTTGTGTGGACATAAGTTTTCAACTCCTTGATTAAATACCAAGAATTGTGGTTACTGGATCTGATGGTATGAGTATGTTTAGTTTTGTAGGAAACCTCCAAGCGGTCTTCCAAAGTGACTCACCATTTTGCATTCCCATCAGTAATAAATAAGAGTTTCTGTTATTCCATATTCTTGCCAGCATGTAGTGTTGTCAGTGTCGTGGATTTTGGTCATTATAACAGGTATATTCTGACATTTCATTGTTGTGGCATTCTAATTATATGTCTTGGTATGAATTTCTTTGCACCCACCTTATTTAAGACCCTCTGCAGTTCCTAGACTTGTGTGCCTATTTACTTCACCAGGTTAAGGAAGTTTTCTGTCATATTTTTTCAAATAGGTTTTCAACTCCTTGCTGTCTTTCTTCTTCCACCATACCCATGATGTGAATAATGGTACACTTAGTGTTGTCACAGAAGTCTCTTAAATTATCCTCATTTTAAAAAATTCTTTTTTCTTTTTGCTGTTTTGATTGGGTGTTTTATGCTACCTATCTTCCATATCACTGACTCCATCCTCTCCTTTATTTAATCTACTGTTGATCCCTTCTAGTATATTTTTCATTTCAGTTATTGTATTCTTCATTTCTTTTTAAAATTATATTTATTTATTTTTAGAGAGAGGGGAAGGTAGGGAGGGAGAGAGGGTGAGAAACATCAATGTGTGAGAGAAACATTGATTGGTTGCCTCTTGTACACCCCAACTGGGGACTTGGCCGACAACCCAGGCATGTGCCTTGTCTAGGAATTGAACTGATGAACCTTCAGTTTGCAGGATGATGCCCAACCCACTGAGCCATACTAGTCAGGGCTATATTCTTCATTTCTGACTGTCTGTTTTTATGGTTTCTATCTCCATTTTTACGTTTTCTATCTATTCACTGAAGTTCCCCCTGAATTCTTCCCCTAAGTTCATTGAGCATCTTTATAGACACTGTTTTGAACACTGTACCTGGTAGATTGTGTCTCTCCATTTGGTTTAGTTTATTTTTCCCAGAGTTTTGTTTTGTTTTGTTTTTTTCTTTTTTTCTGTCAATTTTGTTCTTTTTTTTGTGGCGGTGGGGGCATGTTTTTTTTGTCTTGTAATTTTGGCCACTTCCCTGTGTTTGTTTCTATGTATTAAGTAGTGCTTCTACATCTTTTAATCTTGGTAGATTGGCCTTATGTAGTAGGTGTCTTATGAGGCAGAGTGGTGCAGCCTCCTTGGTCACCTGAGTGGGGCACTTCAGGTATACCATATTGAGCACCTTTTTAAATGCTTATTTGCTGTGTACCTGTCTTCTTTGGTGAGGTGTGTTCAGATTTTTTGCCCATTTTTCAGTCAAGTTGTTTTCTTGTTGTTAAGTCTTTAAGATTCTTTGTATATTTTGGATTAGCCAAGATGGAGGTGTAGGTAGACATACTTTGCCTCCTCACACAACCAGATGAAGGACAATAAGTTTAAAAACAAAAACATAACCAAGACTGCCGGAAAATGGAATGGTATGGAAGTTCAACAACCAAGGAATTAAAGAAGAAACATTCATCCAGACTGGTAGGATAGTGGAGACAGGCAGCTGGGGCAGAGAGGACTTGTGGCAAGGTGGATAGGAGGACTGGTGTGGACAAGGCAGGTGGTCCCATATTTGTGTGTGGTTAACTGGGAAGAACACCTGGGGAGCGACAGAGACTGCACAACCCAGGGTTCTAGCCCAGGGAAATAAAACCTCAAAACCTCTGGTGGTAATTACGTGTGGGGGTTGTGGCAGTGGGAGAAACTCCCAGACTCACGAGAGATTTCACTGGAGAGACCTACATGTCCTAGAACATGCACAAACACACTGAACTTGGAATCAGCACCAGAAGGACCCAATTTGCTCGTGGATAGTGGGGGAAGTGACTGAAAGCTGGCACAGAGCTGAGCAACCAACATTGTTCCCTCTTAGACTCCTCTCCAACATACAGTACCACAGTGTAGCAAAGAGGGTTGCCCCACCCTGGTAGGTACCTAAGGCTCCACCTCTTACAACATAACAGGTACACTGAAACAAAGAAATATGGCCCTAATGAAAGAACAGATCAAAGCTCCAAAAATAGAATGAAACAATGAAGAGATAGTCAACTTATAAGATGCACAGTTCTAAACACTGGTAATCAGGATGCTTGCAGAAATGGTTGAGTATGGTCACAAAATACAAGAAAAAGTGAAAGTTATGAAAAGTGAAATGAAGAGAAATATACAGGGAACCAACAATGAAGGGAAGGAAACCAGGATTCAAATCAATGATCTGGAGCAGAAGGAAGAAAGAAACATTCAACCAGAACAGAATGAAGAAACAAGAATTCAAAAAGAATAAGGAGAGGCTTAGGAACCTCTCGGACAATGTGAATGCTCCAACATTGGAATCATAGGGTTGCCAGAAGGAGAATAGGAAGAGCAAGAAATTGAAAACTTATTGGAAAACATAATGAAGGAGAACTTCCCCAATATGGCAAAGGAAATAGACTTCCAATAAGTCCAGGAAGCTCAGAGAGTCCCAAAGAAGTTGGATCCAAGGAAGCACACACCAAGGCACAGCATAATTACATTACCCAAGATTAAAGAGGAGATAATCTTAAAAGCAGCAAGACAAAAGGAGAAAGTTACCTACAAAGGAGTTCCCATCAGACTGTCAGCTGATTTCTCAAAAGAACCTTGCAAGCAAGAAGGGGTTGTAAAGAAGTATTCCAAGTCATGAAAGGCAAAGACCTACATCCAAGATTATGCTATCCAGCAAAGCTATCATTTGGAATGGAAGGGCAGATAAAGTGCTTCCCAGATAAGGTCAAGTTAAAGGAGTTCAACATCACCAAGCTCTTATTACATGAAATGTTAAAGGAACTTACCTAAGAAAAAGGAGATGATAAAAAATATGAACAGTAAAATGATGACAAACTGATAACTATCAACAACTGAACCTAAAAACAAAAACAAAGTTAGGAAATGAGTAGAACAAGAACAGAATCACAGAAATGGAGATCATATGGAGGGTTACCAGAGGTGGGGGGAGCAGGGAGAATGGGCAAAAAGGTATAGGGAATAAGAAGCATAAATGGTAGGTACAAAATAGACAGAGAGAGGTCAAGAATAGTAAGGGAAATGGAAAAGCCAAAGAACTTACATGTACAACCCATGGCCATTAACTAAGGAGGGAGGGGTACTGGGAGTGGGGGTTCAGGGCAGAGAAGAATAAAACAGGGAAAAATGGGACAACTGTTACAGCACAATCAATAAAATATATTTTTTAAAATAAAATTCTTTGTATATTTTGGATAACATTCCTTTAACACATGGTGTCTTTTACAATTATTTTCTCCGGTCTGTGGCTTGTCTTCTAATTCTCTTGATATTGTCTTTTGCTGAGGAGAATTTTTTTTTTGTGGAGAATATATTTGATGTTATATGTAAAATGATATCACCAAGAAGTATTACTAGGGCTTTTATAGCTTTTTGCTTTACATAGGTCTATAATCTGTTTTGAACTAATTTTTGTGAAAGGCGTGTGTCTAGGTTAATGTTTTTACATGTAGATGTCCAGTTCTGGTGCCATTTGTTGAAAAGACTATCTTTACTTCATTGTGTTGCCTTTGCTCCTTTATCAAAGATCTGTTGACTATATTTATGAGGATCTCATTCTGGGTTCTCTATTCTGTTCATTGACCTAGTTGTTTATTCTTGCCCGTACATACTGTCTTCATTACTGTAGCTTTATTGTATGTCTTAAAGTTGGGAATCATCAGTTCTCTACTTTGTTCTCTTTTTCAATAATTGTGTAGGTTAGTCTCTGTCTTTTACCTTTCCATAAAAATTTTATATCTGTTTGTCAGTATCCATAAAAAAATTTGCTGGGACTTTGGTGTTCAATTAATTTTTTTTTAAATCTTCTAGGTAGCAGTTGGACCCAAAGGGGTCTACATCAAGGCACAACATAATTAAAATGACAAGGCTTAGAGACAAGGAGAGAATCCTAAAAGTTGCAAGAGAAGAGCAGATAGTTACATATAAGGGAGGACCAATTAGACTGTCATCTGATTTCCCAGCCAAAACATTTCAGGCCAGAAGAGAGTGGTGGGAAATATTCAAGGTGATGAAAAGCAAGGACCTACAAAATGGCTACTTTACCCAGCAAGGCTATCATTTAAAACTGAGGGAGAGAAAGGAGTTTTTCAGACAAGAAAAAGCTAAAGGAGTCTGTTATACTAAACCAGTGCTTCAACAAATGTTAAAGGGCTTGTTTTAAGAAAAGGAAGAAGACATGGAGACAAAAGAGGGAAAAGTGTCTAACAATAAAATGGTACTAAATATGTATCTATCAATAATCACCTTACATGTAAATGCCTTAAATGCTCCAACCAAAAGACATAGGGTAGATGAATGGATAAACAAACAAGACACATATGTTGCTTCTAAGAGATCCACCTCATATTGAAAGATACACACAAACTATAAGTAAAGGTATGGAAAAAGATATTTCATGCAAATGGCAAGAAAAAAAAGGTGGGATAGCAGTACTTATATCAGACAAAACAGACTTTAAAACCAAGGCTATAGTAAGAGACAAAGAAGGACACTACATAATGATAATGGAAACAATCCAACAAGAGGATACGACCCTAGTAAACGTTTATGTATCCAACACAGGAGTTCCTAAATATGTGAAGCAAGTCTTGATGGACACAAAAAGAGAGACTGACAGACACAATAATAGTTGGGGATTTTCACAACCTATTGGCTTCAATGGATAGATCTGTCAGACAAAAAATCAACAAGGAGGCAACAGTCTAAAATGACACACTAGAGCAAATGGATTTAATTGATACCTTCAGAGCATTTTACCCAAAGAAGCAGAATATACATACTTTTCCAGTGCACAGAGAACATTTTCTAGGATAGGCCACATGTTAGGACACAAAACAAGCCTCAATAAATTTAAGAAGATTAAAATCACATGAAGCATCTTCTCTGACCACAATGCTCTGAAACTAGAAATCAGTCATAAGAAGAACACTGAAAAACACTCACAGACATGGAAGCTAAATGATATGTTATTAAACAATGAATGAGTCAACAATGAGATAAAGGAAGAAATCAAAAGATATCTTGAAACATATGAAAATGAGGACACAACAATCCAAAATCTGTGGGATACTGGGAAAGCAATCCTAAGAGGGAAATTCATAGCATTACAGGCCTATCTCAAAACATACACACACACACACAAAACAAGAAAAAAGCTCAAATAAACAATGTATCTTTAGAGTTAAAGGAAGTTGAAAAAACAACACCAAAGAAGCCCAAGCTGAGTACAAGTAAGGAAATAATAAAGATTGGAGCAGAAATAAATGAAATAGTCTTAAAAAATGATATAAAAGATCAATGAATCCAACAGCTGGTTCTTTGAAAAGATAAACAAGATTGACAAGCCTTTAACTAAACTTATCAAGAAAAAAAGAAAGAAGACCCATATAAATAAAAGCAGAAGTAAAAGAGGAGAAATAACAACTGACACCAAATTAGTACAAAGGATGTAAAAAAATATTATGAACAACTATATGCCAACAAACAGGACAACCTGGATGAAATAGACAAATTCTTAGAAATGTATGATGTTCCAAAACTAAATAAATAAGAATCTGAGAATCTGAATACACAGATTACACCTAGTAAATTGAAGCAGTAATTAAAAAACTCCAAACAAACAAAAGTGATAGACCAGATTGCTTTTGTCTTCACAGAGGAATTTTACTAAACATTCCAAGAAGAATAACACCTCTCCTTCTCAAACTATTTCATAAAATTCAAGAGGAGGAAAGGTTCTCAAACTTATTCTATGAAGCCAGCATTTGCCTAATACCAAAAGCAGATAAAGGCACTACAAATAGAGAAAGTTATAAGCCAGTATCCCTGATAAACATTGATGCTAAAATCCTCAACAAAATATTAATTAGCAAACCAAATAGAGCAATGCATCAAAAAGATCATATACCATGATCAAGTGGGATTTACTCTGGGAATGAAAGTTTGGTACAATATTCCCAAATCAATAAATGTAATTCACCACATAAACAAAATGAAGGATAAAAACCACATGATCATATAAATAGATGTAGGAAAAGCATTTGATAAAATCCAGCACCCACTTATGATAAAGATGTTCAGTAAAGTGGGAACAGAGGAAACATACCTAAACCTAATGAAGGCCATATATGACAAACGCACTGCCAGCATCATATTCAAAGGGCAAAAATTACAGGAATTCCTCTTAAAATTGGGAACAAAATGGTGATGTCTATTTTCACCTCTCTTATTCAACAGAGTACTGGAAGTCTTAGCCACAGCAATCAGACAAGAAGAAATAAAAGGCATCCAAATTAGAAAGGAAGAAGTAAAACTGTCTTTATTTGCAGACAACATGATACTGTACAGAGAACCCCAAAGATTCCACCGAGAAACTACTATGAATTATAAATTATTTCAGCAAAGTTGCAAGATACAACATTAATATCTGGAAATCAGTTGCATTTTTATATGACAGTTACAAACTAACAGAAAGGGAAATTAAGAAAACAACTTCCTTCACAATTGCTACAAAAAGAATAAAATACTTAGGAATAAGCCTAACCAAGGATGTAAAAGACCTGTACTTAGAAATTATAAGATACTGAAGAAATTGAAGAAGATACAAATAAGTGGAAGCACATATCGTGTTCATAGATAGGAAAACATAATATCATTAAAATGTCCATACTATCCAAAGCAATCTATAGATTCAATGCAATTTTTCTCAAGATTCCAATGACATATTACACAGAACTAGAACAAATATTTAAAAAATTTATATGGAACCACAAAAGTCCCCACATAGCAACAGAGATCCTAAGAAAGAAGAACAAAGTTGGAGGAATGCTACCTAATATCATGCTACCTAATATCAAACTATACTATAAGGCCACAGTAATCAAAATGGTATGATATTGGAATAAAAGGAGTCATAAAGATCAATGGAACAGAATTGAGAAGCCAGAAATAACCCCACACCTTTATAGTCAATTAACATTTGACAGAGGAAGCAAGCACATACAATGGGCTAAGATAGTTTACTCAGTAAATGTTGTTGGGAAAACTGGACAGATATGTGCAGAAAATGAAACTAGATCACTTTCTTACACTATAGACAAGAATACATTCAAAACTGCTTAAAGATTTAAATGTCAGACCCAACACCATAAAAATCCCAGAAGAAAACATAGGCAGCAAAATCTCAGACATTGCTTGTAGCAAAATTTTATTGGACACATCTCCCCAGGTGAGGGACACAAAAGAAAAAATAAACAAATGGGACTACATCAAACCAAAAAGTTTTTTTTCATAGCAAAGGAAATAATCACAAAATAAAAAGAAAACTAACAGAATGGGAGAACATGTTTGTTGATACATCTGATAAAGGGTTAATATCCAATATTTACCAAGTACTTACAAACTCAACACCAAAACAAAACAAAACAAAACAAAATGAAACAATACACACAACCCAATTACAAAGTAGGTAAAGGACCTGAATAGACACTTCTCCAAAGAGGACATACAGATGGACAATAGATACATGAAAAGATGCTCAACACACTAATCATCAGAGAAATGCAAGTTAAAACCACAATGAGATATAACCTCACACCTGTCAGAATGGCTATCAACAGTAAACCAACAAACAGCAAGTGTTGGTGAGGATGTGAAGAAAGGGGAACCTCAGTGCACTATTGGTGGGAATGCAGACTGGTGCAGACGCTGTGGAAAGCAGTATGGAGGTACCTCAAAAAATTAAAAATGGATCTGCCTTTGACCCAGCAATCCACTTCTGGGAATATATCTGAAGGAACCCAAATCACTAGTTCAAAAGAACATAAGCACCCCTATGTTCATTGCAGCGTTATTTACAATCACCAAGTTATGGAAGCAGCCTAAGTGTCCACCAATAGATGAGTAGATAAAACAACTATGGGACATTTACACCATAAAATACTATGTGGTCATAAAATAGAAGAAAGTTTCACCCTTTGCAAAAGTATGGATGGACCTGGAGGGCATGAGGCTAAGTGAAATAAGCCAGTCAGAGAAAGACAAATTCCATATGATTTCACTCATATGTGGAATCTAATGAACAAACAGAACTAACAAGCCAAATAGAGACAAACTCAGAGAGCAGGATGACAGCAAAGTGGGGGAGGTTGGGGATGGAAGGATTGAGCAAAAACTAAAATGGACTCATGGACATGGACAACAGTGTGGTAAATGTGGGGGTGGGAGTATAAGGGGACTGAATGGTAATGGGAAAAATACAGTAAAAAAGTTTAAAAAATAGGTAGTATGCTAATGATAATTTATTCTCATAAAAATGGTAAGCAAATTTTGGGCATTTGTCTCTGTAAAAGAAAAATATGTAACTCATTTTTAAATATAAAAGTTCTTTTAAAGTTCTTTGTCAAGATAACAAATCTCTGTGTAATACCTCAGATTTGCATGATTTTTTACCTCACTCAAAAGGTGGTTTAAGAATACTATAAGGATGTAGGCTACGTTTTAAAGTCTTTGTTTTTCTAAAATTTAATACCATCCATGAAATGTTCACCTGGGTTCACCATTTTTGCACCCAAAGTTGCTTATAATGATGTAGGCAGTGACCTCTTCTTCCCCACCTCTTTTAGTGAAGTTTGTATTTATATGCAGAAGTTCTTTAACATTGTTATTTTAAAAGATGTCAAAACTAATGAGAATATATATTCTCCATTACATTTTACTTTATTGGCTCACAAAAAAGTTGTTTTTCTGATTCCCAAATAAAAAGAACGGCCTGCAGATAATTTTTGGGCCACTTTATTAAGTTCCCAGTTTTTACATTGTGAATGGGAAGATTAATGTACTTGACCTTTAGCCTTCAGCCAGGTACTAAGGAGGGAACTCTGCCTCTATATAAAGAATTTTGGGGCTTTTTATGGCCTTTTTCTCATAGCACTTAGGGCCCCCCACCTGCGTTCCTCTCTTCTGCTGCTACCCAGCTGCCTGGATCAGGCAATGCCCTGGGTTGTGGAGACCTGAAAAGCACCAGTGGCTACCAGGTGCTCAGCAGCTACCTAGAGGACAAAAGCTTCATCAAGGGGTATATGACATTAAAGGCAGATGTGGCAATATTTGAAGCAGTCTCCAGCCTACCACCTACCAACTTGCATCATGCCTTCTGCTGGTAGAATCACATTAAGTCTTACACAAAGGAAAAGGCCAACCTGCCAGGAGTGTAGAAAGCTTGGGGCAAGTATGGCCCTGCCAATGTGGAAGACACCACAGGAAGTGCAGCTACAGATAGTAAAGAGGATAATGACATCGATCTCTATGGAAGTGACAAGAAGGAAGCACACAAAGCAGCCAAGAGGCAAAGAGAAGAAAGCTTTGCACAGTGTGAGTAAAAGAAGGCTAAAAACCTGCACTTGTTGCCAAGTCTCCCATCTCATCAGATGTGAAACTTTGGGACAAGTGGGCTATGGTAAAATTAGAGGTGTGTCAGAAGCATTCAAGCAGGCAGCTTGGTCTGGGGCTCTTCCACACTAGTTCCAGGGGGGTATGGAATTAAAAAACTTCAAATATAGTGTGTAAAGATGATAAATTTGAAACAGATATGCTGAAGGGGCTGATCACTTTTTTAAAAAAAATATCACTTAAAAATTATCCTCACTTAAGGGCATTTTTCTCGTTGCTTTTAAAGAGAGAGGAAGGGAGATAAAAACATTGATGCAAGAGAGAAGCATCCTTTCATAGGTGCCTGGACCAGGGATGGAATCTGCAACCTAGGTATGTGCCCTGATGGGGAATCTAACCAGAAACCTTTTGGTTACAGGAGGATGCCCCAACCAACTGAGCCACACTGTAGCTAAATCAAAAAGGCCAGGTTGTCTTTTGAGGACTATGTGCAGTCCATGGATATGACTGCTTTCAACAATATATAAAATCTATCGGGGATCATCACTATTAAATAAAAGTTATGAAAGACAAAAAAAAGTTAATTTTCATGTATTTCATTATTGACACAGAGTCTAAAAAATACAAGAGCAAAAACATGTTAGAAACAAGTAACAACAATTTTATCTGACCGTTTGACAAAATAAGGCATGGCAGAAGTGAGGAAAGGAAGGAAGGACTGATCCAGTAAAGGGGGTGTTATCAAGCAGGTTCCTGCTGTGGGCTCCTGGGACTCACTCCCCCTGGTGAGCCCGGGAATTTTTCTGAGTTGTTCTCCAAGCACAGTCAATAATCTCCTTCTTTAGACTGTCGTTGGCTAGACATCAATCACCAAGTACTTCTGATCTACCTATTTGGGGATCTAGAACCCTCAGGTGTAGGGATACATGTTCTACAGCAAGTGCAGTGCTGAGGTGCAGGAGAGCACATGAAGAAGGTATGGAAATCCAGTCACTGCATTGTCTGCTGAAGTCACCGTACTGGCCTTCCGAGTGCTTTTGACCATGTTTCCTAAGACAGAAAGGACAAGCACTTTAAAAATTTACTATTATTAAGTAAATCCCTCAAAAGTAGGCTTTAATCTTTAATAAATTCAGTAAAATTTTGTAAGGTTTTCATATTCTAGATGTAAACCCATATCTTACTCATATATTATGTATCATTGATATATATAATTATATAATATATATCATTGATGTGTATTGATATATATATTTTAACAGACTAGAATGTATTGTCACTATTTTTACCCAACAGAGAATATGAAACGAGTAGAATGATCAGCTCAGCCTTTGTGTTAGCTTTCACTGTGCTTACCCTATTAGTGTTATCTCTAGTTTAAAGTGTCTTTGAAGAGATCTTTACTCAAAGATAATTGTTCATTTTGTGAGGATTTATTTACTTATGAGTAGATAAAATCAATCTGTCCCATTAACTAGGCACCATAAATGCAACTTGTTAAATAAAAATAAAGTGAAAGGACGATGGTCAACTGTCCAGCCCTCCACATTGTGGAGTTCCCATTTTTAATTCAGGGTGCTTTGCTTGCTGTGTATGACATTTGACAGTTTGACATGCAAACCTATTGAGGGTGCCAGTGTCAGTTCAAATGAAATATTAGTAAAGCTTAATATTTTCCAAATTCTTGGGGTAAAAATCAAATAAAATAGAAGTTCTCATATTTTATCCCAGCGGATCATCTTGTATGTCCCCTGTGGTATGTGCATTCCAGTTTGGAGACCACCACACTATAGGGCAAAGTTCAGATGCTTTAGCCCGGCATGCATATCCTCCACCAGGCACTCTTGCCTGCTTCTCCAACCTAAGCTCTTGTCCTGTCACCCTTATATGGTGCATTTCAGTTAGAGAAAAGTTTTTGGAATTCCCTGAATTTATCATGTAATATCTCAGAGATTTTATTATGCTATTGCTTCTTCCCAAAATGCTCTTTTTATGGACTATCCAGTAACACCTACTCTATGAAACTTTTCCTGGCCCTTATCCCTTCCCAGGGAACACTGAAAAAATACGTGTTCTCAACCTTAGCCCTCAGCTTATTTGTTGAACATATTTGCTGATATTCTTGGCTCCTCCTGTAGGTCCTAGTATCCCTAAATCAAAGACATTTCTAATTTATCTTTGTATTTAGCATATAGCCCCAAATGGGCACATAATCATGCTCGTTGAATTAATGATAGAGATGATAATCTTACTATACACTCTATTGGTCAGCCTGCACAGGAGATTGTGTTTAGCTCTGGGTGCCCCTTGAAGAAGGACTTGGAAAACTGACATGTACTTGGAGAAAAAAATTCCAAACAATGTCGTGAGAGCAGTTCTAGCCTGGGCCGAATGTATAGAGTAACTGGGAACAGGGCTTTGGTTTTAATATAAGAAAGAATTATCTAACAATTAGTGCTGCTTGAACACAGGATGAATGGCTTTTGGGCCCTGGTGAGTCTGTTGCCCCTGGAGGTGCTGAGGTAAAGCCTGAATAGATAACCTCCTTGAACTGCTTGAGCTGGCTCAACGTGGCTTCAGCATCTGGAGTGATCAAGGTGAGTGGAGCAGAATTTCGGTCATCTGTGGATTGTAAACAATCAAGCTGAGATTTGAAATTATTTGACATGTCTAATAATTAGTCTAATCTTTAATATATATTGTTTCATAAAAAGGGGTGAGGCTATTTAAAGTAAACAATTTCTCTGTAATTCATAGTCTCTGGATCTGGGTGAGACACAAGAGTAATGGTACTTTGCTTCTCAAGAGTCAGGCTAGGCAAGTCTTTGAGCAAGTGCTGATGCTGTTATCTTTCTTTGTGAGTGTAACTACAACCATCTAATTTGCTTCTTCTCTTTATCCCAGAAGTAGGCCACCTTCACCCTGCCCAACTGTGGATTTAAAATTTATAATCTGAGAGTCTATAGCAGAGGCAGTTATGTTAATTTTCTGTATATTTATGGCTGCCTAAGATAATTTTAACATATTAAATCAATTAACCTTAATTTGGGAAATAAGTAGTAAAAGTATATCATAGATATACATAATGCCATGGACAGTATAAATAATCTATTATAATATCCTTTAAGGGATGAATCTCATAACATGGAAACTGAGGCTCAGTGAAGTTGAAAGGATTTGGCTAAATGCTGTACAACAGATCACAATGCTTCACGTCTAATTCCACTTCTGTGGTTTTCTGCATTTTACCTCATGGCCTCAAAATGACAAGATGTGGTCCCTCCTTTGAAGGACTTCTGCAGTCTCATAAATGGATAAGACATATCTGTGAAACAATTAGAGAATAACGAGTAAAATCAAGTGAAATACATGTGTTACAGCTAAAAAAAATAGTTTGGAAGGTTAACAAGGTGAGAAATCACAGGCTAGAGGATATGGGCATTTTTATTAAGAGCAGCTTTGAAAATAGCTGTGAAAGATAATTAGGCTTACAGAATTTTTCTTTGGGTCCCACAGTGCATGTCGGCTTTGTCCAAATTCACCAGTGCCCTTCCTTCTCTTTTATTTCTTTTTAGTTTTACTACTCTCTATCATACCAACCAATAGGATATAAGCATCTAATTGCAGCAAATTCTTATACATTTCAAGTGACCCCCACAAAAACAGGTTGCCATGGTAACCAAACAAAAAGGGACTAGAAAACAGAAGCAAAGTATTTACTTAATGTCTGATGGGCTCTCTGCACGATGCTCATTGGACCCATCGCTGCCTTTCTTTTAGGTTTGTGTGCCAGTCAGTGTTTATTTTTTTAGCTATTAAAAGATTGAAAACTTTATCAGACATTTTTTATATCGAAATTTATACTGAGCAGTGAAGTCACAGCTATTAATCTTTTAAATATATAAATCTTATTTTGAAAATGTTGATTTATTACATACACTTAACCCAGGAACCTACAACCCTTGCCAATGGAAATCAAGAGAACAGAGGGGCATTTCATGAGGGTAAACAGTCTTTTAAGAATGTTACAAGAACAGGAGGTGATAGTAGATTTGAAATAGTTTTGTTAAAGTCCCTGCTATTTATTTTGCCACATCAGTAAGAAAAGTATAGACCAACAAGTTGGCATAGACTTAATTGCTAATTATTTTATGTACAAAGCCTTTAATTAATAGACTATGTAATTAATACAATCTACTGTGTCCTGGTTAATTTTAATCCTTGGGCGAGGAAGATTTTGAGGTTGAAACAGAAAGCCATTTAGGCTCATAGAATATGTCTAACATTTTGTGAACTGGGGAGTAGACCCAATCTCTTCCTCCCTACTATTGTCTTGGTACCTCTTTGAAGTACAAAAACATTAGAACTTCAAAGGCGGATGGCATCTACACTGATGGCAAGCCCTGGAGGTGTAGCTAGATGTGCAGTATGGCAGTAGGTGGTAGGTTGACTAGGGATCTTGGCAAAATTGAATTTTCTTTAAAAAAGAAACACCAATTCAGATCTGTGTACAATAAATTGCTTCATCTGACACTTACTTTTAAAAGTCATGTTCTATGTCTATCTCACAAAAATGTGATTTTACAATGTGATGCCATTTGTAGGAATAGCAAACAAAGCTGATGCTTGTTTGGAAGCTTAATAGGCAGGAGGGAAACAAGTTGTCCCATAAAGTGGTAGATCTTCTGTGGACTGTCCCTGCCCTGTGTCCTGGATCCTCCAGTGTGTATATCTGGAATTAGCTTTGTTAAACTAAAATACATTCTTTGCATCTTTCCATGCTAATTTTCTTGAACTAGCTGCTGAGTGTGGGATTCCTGAAGTAAGATTTTTCTTCAAGGGATTTGCCTCTTAGGAGTAGAGTCAACATCATGCCAAGACTAATTCTGCACTAGGGTCACAAAGAAGAAAGGTAAAAAATATAATACATTTTTCCATATAAAGAACACTTGTTTGTAATAACAATAAGAATAACAATAACAATAACAAAATACATAGGCAAATGTTCATTATATATAGCTGTAATTAATGCATCAAACATGATCTATGTTGTTTTTGTACTTTCGGATGAGTGTCTAATCCCTCTGTCTTATGAACTGGTTTTTTTATGTGAAAGATGATAATGCAGCCTTAACCAGTATCACCAACATCTTGCTACCATTGTAGCCATAGAGGAAGAATTACAGTCAGTGCGATGCCTAATTCCTATTTGGGATGTTTCTATGTAGAAAACTCTCATTTCTTTGGAAAGCAGGTGGTAGGTTTGAGTGAATTTTGGGAGTGGGGATCCAACAAGAACAGTCTGTCTTTCAGCCTAAAGGTCAATGGAGACAGATTTTGCTTTGAGAAGGGTCGATAGATACATTCCATCTGGTGTCTAGCACATGCACAAAAAAGGCCAGAATTTAAGGGCCTGAAAGCAACATGGAATGGTGCTTGTAAAGAGTTCTTTACTGAAGTTAGGGAGATTGGAAGAATAACTTTGTCCTTTGTCTAGCTCCGGTGAAAAATGTAGTTTGGTAATAAAAAAGGATTCCTGCTCTGACCAGGAGTCTGAGTTGGTTGGAGCATCATCCCATATACCTAAAGTCTGCTGGTTTGCTTCCCAGTCAAGGCACATACCTAGGCTGCAGGTTCAATTCCCAGTCGGGGTGCGTGCAGGAGGCAGCTGATCAATGCTTCTCTTTCACATTGATGTTTCTTTCTCTCTCTCCCCCTTCCTGTCTCCCTAGAATCAATACAAAAAATATCCTTGGGTGAGGATTAATAATACCAGTACCAATAATGATAACAACAACAACAACAACAACATTAAAAAATAAAAGATGCATGCCTTTTTAAAAAAGGATTCCTGCTAAATTCTTTCCTGCAGCAGCATTTAAATGCTTGATTTTCTAACTTAGGAAATGATCGATACTGAATTTTCCCCACTTAACTAATATTCATTTATTGTTCCATTTTATTAATTAAGACTACTAATTGAAGACTTTAAATGTTTCAGATAATTAAGACTGTTAATTAAGACTACATACAGTAAAATGCTAATGACTTTTCCTGGTTATAGTCTTAATTATCTGAAAAATTTATTTAAAGTTTTTGATAAGTGGCCTAAAACTAATTTAAAACATTACTTCCCCCTTCTCAAACAGTAACAACAATAAGCCTCCCTGCCCCACCCCACCCCACCCCACCACCCCACCACCCCACCACCCCACCACCCCACCACCCCACCACCCCACCACCCCAGCATAAAGGATCTAGTAGACTGACCTCAGCTGCTTTCCATTTTTTCATTTGTCTGGTGAGCTTTGTCAGTAATCCCTTAAGCATTCCAAGGAATCCCTCTCTTTCTTTGGCTTCCTCTCTCCCAGGGCCCATTATCTCCATTAGCCTGCCTTAGAGACAGAAGAGACATCCGTGACGTGGTCTAACTTCTCTGAAGTCAAGAATGCCTTCAAAAGCAAAGTTTCAGGGGCTGGAGGAGGGGGAGCAGAGAAGGGGCAACAGGGAGGGGGGTAATGAAGTGTAAACAAAGGGATAGCTGGGGATTGGCCCATTCTTTCTGGGCATTCTGTGGAGCCTCTTTAGAGGCAGTGAAGAAAGTAAAATCCGGAGGCCTCTTATAAAAAATGCTGTTTAAGGTTCTGACTTTTTTTTTTTTTTTTTGTGAAGATTTTGACTTCTTAAGCTGATCTGCTTAGAGGGAATAAAGGTGAGAGAAATAATGCAAGCCAGGTGGTCAGGTACAAACCCAATCCAATTTTCAGTTATGTTTGTTATTTTTTAAAAGGGACTATAACCTTTTCTATCTGGCAATATACCATAGGAACCAAAATGGGTAACTGGCATCACGTGGTTGCAATTTCCTGGACCAATATCTAAATACCCTCAAATGCTAACCCAATTGCAAGAGTTGGGCTCTATAGACAACAGGCCCGACAAAAAGCCATAGATTAAGAAAAAAAAAGTTTCAGTCAGGGGTGTCCAACCCTCGGCCCATGGGCTGCATGCGGCCCAGGATAGGTATGAATGTGGTCCAACACAAAATCATAAATTTACTGAAAACCTTTTCTTTGCTCATGAGTTTTCGTTAGTGTTTGTGTATTTAATGTGTGGCACAGGACAACTCTTCTTCCAGTGTGGCCCAGAGACACCGAAAGGTCAGATACGCCTGGATAGTTTTGGATGAAATATGCTTAAGGAGGAGGCAAATTATGGAAAGAGAAGGCAGGAATTTTTTTTCTCGATTGACAAATTTGGATTTTGTTTTTTTAATTAAACCTAGACAGTTGTTTCTCTTACTAACATGTTATGCAAATATTTTTTCTTAGGGAATTGAGGGCAAAATTCTACTTCTGAGGAATAGAAGACTGAGGATTAATTTTACTTTTTAAAGAAATAACTCTTTTTCTGAGTATTAAAATAATCCATGTCCATTATACAAATTAAGGAAACAAAATAAAAACTCCATGAGTGAAGGAGTTTGTTTTATTCCATTGTATTCTCAGTACCCAGAGCAGTGCTGGGCATGGTTTTAACATGATTTGATCTCAAAACCAATATGAAGTAAAAAGAGCAAGTTACATACATGTAATACATCACTTACAAAGGTTTAAAAACTCAGAACAATTTTTTAGTGAAAGTATTAAAACCTAAGCTGGAAGGCTTACCACTGAATGCATCAGAATGCCTGCCTGTGGGGAAAGAGAGGAAAGGGTCTGGAAATGAACAAGGAGGGCTTCAACCTTACCTGGGATGTTTTTCTTGGGTTAAAAAACTTGACACAATAAGCAAATGTTAAAATTTATTAAACTTGGATAGAAAGTACGAGATAATTAGAGAAAAGAAATATTTCTGCATTATATTAAAATTACAATAATTTACAAAATCTTCTTTATTTTCTTTTTTTAAAACAGACTTTGTTTATCTATTTTTAGAGAGAGGGGAAAGAAGAGAGAAAGGGGGAGAGAAACATCAGTGTGTGGTTGCCTCTTGCATGCCCTCTACTGGGAACCTGGCCTGCAACCCAGGCATGTGCCCTGACTGGGAGTAGAACTGGTGACCCTTTGGTTTGCAGGCTGGTGCTCAATCCACTGAGCCACACTAGCCAGGGCCCTTCTTTATTTTCTTTATAATTCATCTGGCCTGAGAAAAAAGTAGGAGGAGCTTACTAGAGTTGGAAGCTGAGGGACAATGGGGGAAATTTTTTATGGGGCTGCAAAGGAAAAAGGAAAGATTGTTTAGGCTAGTTGGAGGCTCTGGGAGACTCATCGCCTTCCCTCTGGGGCCCAAGAACCATTGTCCTTGAATCTTATCACTGTAAACCCTTCATAAATGTGAGGATTGTGTGGGAGTCACTTTGGAGATGAAGTCCTAAAAGAAGATTCCTCTAGGACAGCTCTCTTGCACCAGCTGTTGCTTGGCAACCAGATGTAAAGTCCCAGGAAGGCCCCTGTGTGGGCACCAGATACACAATGTGGGCCGCAGAGGATTTCCTCCACATAACCCACCCCTCTCCCAACTAGACCAAAGCACCTTCTTGGGGTCTGTTCTGTAGTTGGGAGCTCCCCCAGTTTAGCACCCTGGAATATTTAAAAATTATTTCCATGTGGGTTTAGTTCCATTTTGGGTGTATGTATGGACCTTGTACTTTGTCCCCCAATAAAATTACTATCTTTAAAAATAGCTGAGGGAGTGGAGTATGCTACCTATTTTTGTGTGTGTTACTTTTGATTCGGGAGTAGAAATGGTTTGAGGGAGCTGAGGAACTGACTGAAGTGGTTTTCGTATGTGTCAGCTATGTTGACTTGCAGTGAGTTGACCAAGCAGAGGCTGGATGCTCCTAGAAGGCTGAGGTTGTCTTGAACGTGACCTGGCTCTGCAGGGTGGGCCAGGATCTCAGGATTAGGAATCAGGGAGGCAGCAGTGCTGGCTCATCATGATGTCCAGTCTGAGTGACAGATAGTGGAACTATAATTTTGGAGTATTATTCCAAGTTAATGCATGGGAATAGTGTATATTTGTGAATAATCCAGAAATCCAGGAGCCTTAGAGTAAATCTTAAAAGTAATCATAAAAATTATGTCTTGTTGGTTCCTTTTATGTTTCTTCTAAGACCTATCTATTTAGAAGGAAAAATCAGGAGTTGCTCGATTATTTTCTTTTCCCTTTCATTTGCCCTGATTTCTGTTGAGGGGTGGAGGAGGCTACAGAGTTGGTTGGTCATCGTATCTGCATAATTTAGCTGCAGTTCAAGATGTTCTCTTAAGAGAATTAGTTCACAGAGGCATAATGTGACATCTGCTTTGCACAGTCAAAATATTCCCTTGCTGAGCTAAATGCCCTTTTAATGCTTTGGGGTTATTAAACAATGCTTTATCTGCTCTGTACAATTACAATAAAATAAAAGGGCTTTGAGAAAGTTTCTCAACTGGAGGGGCGAACCTCAGAACAATTCAAAACAAACAATATCCACTTCCTCTCCCACCCAAAATGTCTTCTTTGAGCCTGTGCCAGAACCAGAAAGAGAGGGAGGCATATCTGCACATTTATCTGGAGGTTGGAAGCCGGAGAGAGGAAGGCCTTGTCAGTGACCTTTGCAGTGTGATTTCATATGGAAGTGCCTGCATCTGTGCCACCTGTTGATGGCATGATTGGAGCATTGGTCCTGGCTCAGCCTCTGCACCACTGATATCTCCGCTTAACACCACCCCGGGGGAGGCTTTATTGGAAACCCAGTCACTTTGCCTCCGCAATGGTGTACATTGGTGCCCCATTCAGCCCTTTTTCCTGACATTAGCACATTTGAATGGGCCACCAGTGAAGCCATTCAGTGAGAACATGCAACGGGGTTTCTGGGTGGCCTAGGGCTGAGCTGAGAATTCTTGTTAATGGACTGAGAGACTTAGCCTATTGAGGTACATGAACTCAGTGACCAAAGAAAAGTGAGACAAAGATGTCCCTCACAGGAACATGTAGGTCAAAGTGGACAAAGGCAGACATAGACCAGTCAATCTATTTGATTACTGAGCTGAAAAGGAAACCTGGATCCCTATGGGGGGACAGTGCAACTGATTTGACAGAAATCTTAAAAATGCCCACACAGTCTGAGAGTGAGGCATTTACCAGAATTGCAGGTGGTGTGTGAAGTTATTTTAAAAATGTTTTTTCCTTCCACTTGTCTTTGTGGTCATTTCCTATTTGGTTGTAGTTAGGAAAGGCCCCAGATAACTAGAGTAAAAAGAAAGGGTCACAAAATTGAACTGGAAAAAGCATGCTTAAAAGTGAAAGGTGATCGTGGGCAACATTCCCCAAACCACTGGTGCTGCGGGCTATTTTCAAGCTCTTAAGGGAACAAAAATGTGCTTTGGGAACCAGAGCTGTTACATGTTTAGGATTATAACTTCAGTACATTAGTGTAATTTCAAAACCTTTTTACTCTAAGATATAGGATAAAAAATGCGGGTCTTTAAAATTTTGCAAAAAGATAAAGGAAGAGAACCACAATCATTTTGTATATATCTATCAATATGGTGAATAATAGCATGCTTAATTTTCATAAGTCTACAGAGTTGCTTCTTGCTATGTAAGTTATTGTGGGAGGGACACTGGTCCCTTATACTGAAATATGTGTGAATGTCTAGAGACTCAACACTCAGATGTGCATGAAATTGAAAACTGTTCTGTGATTCTTCAGAGTGGCACTTTAGTAACTATATGAAAAATTCACTCCAAACCAAGTTTACTTATTAAAATGATTAAAATTTTTACTTCTTGAGATAGCAATACATCCTATAGTTCTGTTCTTCTCTAAAAGGAGCAGAGAATGAAGTATGTTCTTTTATTCTATCATAAATAATGCAACTATTTGTATGAGGAATGTATTCAACCTAAAAAAGAGTGACTGAAGGAAAAGGAAGAGTCTCATCTTAACAGGAGTTGTATTCATTTACATTGAAGCAGAATCTCATGAGGGGGAGGACTTCAGGGTCCATGTAGCCCATTGTGATGGAGGCCTACAGAGGTTTAGCAGAGACCCAACTGATACCAAGACTAAAAGTAACATTACCTCTTATTGTGGGAATATTTCATTAGAGTAGAAATAAGCCTTGCTTTGCTAAGGGCTAGAATCCTTAAATGTAGGAGATGTTTTCACCTCATGCTGAATTTACTGAATGTAAAGTGATTTACATACTATATAGATATCTTTTTTAAATTTATTTTATTTTATTTTATTTTTTTTATTTTAATCATTGTTCAAGTACAGTTTTCTCCCCCCCTACTCCCATTCCAGCCCACCCACCCAACCCTCCCGATATCTTTGTTATGATACTTCAGAGAGTAACATCTAGAGGCTCCATCCTGACTGAAGGGACTCCATCTTAGACTTTAGACCTGACTGTGACCTTTGCTTTCAATAAAATTCTGTAGTTGAAATTAACCTCATTGCATCCGTAAGGGAAAGATTGTATAATGATAGCATCCTTTTTAAAAATCACTCCCTGCAAAATTGTCTTGTCAATTAAATGGCAACTAGAATATTTGTGCAAGCATTATTTTATGGACCCTTTGAGTGGTCCACTGACCATGGAAAACAATGTGTGATCACCCCAGGATTAGTCACTTGCTGCCAGACAACAATCCTGGGACAACTGATTTGGTCCTCATTTCCATGACCCATACCTGTTACAGAACAGACCTGTGGAGGCGGGGAACAATATACTATTACCAAATGGGCCCTCCTTCTCCCAGGGTCCCCCTGTACAAGGTTTGTCTTGCCTGCCACCAGGGATTGATGTCTCTCAATGTCAGAGATTGGTGGAAAAAGAAAGGAATTATTTATTCAAAGGTTGTAGACACTTACAGTAATGACTTAATGTCTTCATTACTTAAGATCCCAAAGTCTCTTAAAACGCCCACAAACACACACAGTCTTTTCTTCTCCCCTTTGCCCAGTCTAGGGTATCATATCTCAGGAAAGGAAATAGAAGACCATCGCTCCAGTAGCCCCTGGTTCTTCCCAGTAATCCGTGCTCAGCTGGCAGGCCTCCCTCAGTTTCCAGCACCATCAGTTGTGTCACCACTGCGATCTCCAGTTAATCCAAACCTGCATGGCACCTTCTCATGGCCCACCAGAAAGAGTCCTTTTGCCCCTTTCCTTCCCGCAGCATCTCTCCTGCATTCTTCCAAACTGCTAAGGGAGAGTTCTGCATCATTGCTACATCTTGCTTCCCAGCTCTCTAAGCTGCATGGCAAAGGAAGCCCCAAAGCTGCATGGTTCTTTCTTACTCCAAGTTCTCATGCAGGTACTGTAACCAGGGGCATCTGGTTCTGTCATGGGTGGAAGTCACTCCCATCTCCCTGGCTTAAAGCATGGCCACAGCTATTTAACTTATTCATGAAACCAGTTAAAAGTTATAGATAGTGCCCTGGCTGGCATAGCTCAGTGGATTGAGCGCGGGCTGCGAACCAAAGCATCGCAGGTTCGATTCCCAGGCAGGGCACATGCCTGGATTGCAGGCCACGGCCCCCAGCAACTGCACGTTGATGTTTTTTTCTCTCTCTCTCTTTCTCCCTCCCTTCCCTCTCTAAAAATAAAATAAATAAAATCTTTTTTAAAAAGTTATAGATATGTTAAATGATCATGCCTGAGGTTAGTTGCAAAACTGTTGCTATACAAAACAGCTCCCAATGGCCCTGATCCATGTGTCCCATCCCCAGTTCAGACTTGTGGCAGGGAGGACATTATATATATATAATGGACACCCTGAGTTCTGGACCCCATTACAAATCCCTATTTGGGGTTCCCCTGGCTGCACACTGTTACACATCCACCCTGAGGCCCCTCTGTAAACCATCCACAAGGACCTCTCAGGGAGCTCAGCTTCTCTTTTCTGGTTGACTCCCTTGTGCACAGGCTGTTTTCAATAAGCTCTGTCTGCTTGATCTTGCATTGGGTTCAGTGCTCATTTCTATGACATCAAAACTCAAGAACCTGGCATTCAAGGTCTGGTAACACTTCCATTAAATGTTTCCCCAACTTTTTAATGCTCAAGTAAATGATAAGAACAACAAAAAAACTTGACCTCTTGAAAACAAACCTTTGAAGCAGTCTAGCTTTGTCTTTTTTAGTATTTCTAAAATCAGTTCTCTTTCTTTCCACCATTATGGTAAGAAATCTTTAACTTCCTTTTGGTATATCCTGTCTAGTCCACCTCTAATATTTCTCCCTTAAGCTACTTCAAAATGTGTAGGTAAAGCAGTTTAATTTCTCTGTGTTATTCAGAACCTGCCTCTGGAAACTCTTCAACTTGAGCCCCCAGTTGTTTTCCTAGTGAAGGGGTCCAGAATATGCCACCCCCCAAATATAAGAGTTTAGTATAAGGATTATTGTGAGCTGGAGGAAGCTGAAAAAGACAGAAAAAATTCTCTGCCATCCCCCTTTCTGCTTAAAAGCAGGGCATAAGTTTTCCCTTGTAAAGGTGACATACATTTCCATTTGTAAAAGTGTTTCCCTTTTCCTGTGTCAGAAGGGGAAGACAATGCTGAGTTCAGTCTGCATAGCAAACCTTACTAACCAGCCACCTTTCTACAGTTTACCACATTTAGGAGTCTCAACCCCCTTTTCTCTGTCTTTTCACATCTTCACAATTTATAACTCTTTGTCACAACGATATATATCCTCCCCCAACTTAACTGCTTCTTTCATTTTTCCACTTTTCTGTGATGGCTCCATGCATGTAAAATATTAACATCAATAAAGTTTGTATGCCTTTTCTCCTGTTATTCTGTCTTTTGTCAGTTTAGTTCACAGGCCACCATGGTCAGAGTGGGAGAACGTAGGGAAAAAGATTTTTCCTTCCTCACAGTATGTAATCAGAGTTTTCCCTCCTTTTGCTTCAGTCAAGCCTATCACATTGCTTTTTCTCCTCCAGCTTCCAACTTTTTAATGCATTGTTCTTCCATGTTTTCTTACCCAATGGTTTTTATCTCATTTGCATCATTCTTTTCAGTTAAAACTTTAAAGTCTTAAATGCCTTACAGTTAGAAATGTCTTGAGAGCATGTGGAAATGATCCTGTTAGTGGCGAAATGGCACCAGCTGTTACTGGCAGAGTTAGACTGGACCTTGGTTCAGCAACCTTGGTATTTGAGTTTGGCAAAGAAAAATATTCAGAGCCAAGAAACTCAAATCAAAGGAGAAAGTTTATTTAGAAAGTCACAGAGGTAGAAAGAAGTGAACCAGCTGGGCTGCGTAGGCTCGGGAAAGAAGTTCCAGAGGCAGAAGAAGGGCCTTTGGAGCTTAGGGAAGGGACGAAGAGGAAAGAGCATGGTGAGCTGCAGGGAGAGAAAGAAAGTGCGCTGGGTCCTCAGACCTAAGGGTTTTTATCCCCTCTCTAAAGGCGGGGATCGTAGGGGAGGTCCCAGGGGAGGATCTCAATAGCATATTCACCAGCTTTTCCAGGTGCACCCTTTCATGGTCATGGTCTCTTGATTGGTCTGCGGTAGGGGAAGGGGTCATTAGTCATTGCCTCTGGTCCTGATGTCAGCCATGGTGTCACTCCATCTGGTTTTGCTGCCTTTCTGTGTCTGGAGCTGAAACACAACTGTTTGACAGATGGAAAACTTGAGCTTTGATAGACGTTAAGTAACTTGACAAGGTTAACTGGCTATTAAGTGGGAAATTGGACAGATAGTTTTTGGAAGTGGTATTGATGTAGTAGGCAGTTAGACAGACATGAGCAGATTAGGAATGATAAGCCATGTACAGAAGGTAATCAGGGTGGAAGGCCCAAGGTACCTAGCAACAGGCAAAACTAGGGTGAGACCTTGCCCCCAGGGTGACCTTTCTTCTCCTAGCATATTGCTAGTCATGTAATATACCCCCTTAGAGGAGAAGCAAGGGAGGAAGAGAATAGCCTCATACAACTCCTATACAAGCCCTTGCACGGCCACTCCCTTAAGCATTAAACCGTCAGGACAATGAGATTCTGACCTGCATTAAATAATCTTAGGAACAAAGCCTTGAATCTTTTGACCACAGAGACAAAGTTTTGGTCAAACAAGAGATAACATTCTAGGTCTCAGCTGTGTGTCAGATCCAGGACCAGAAAAGCAGGGAGACCAGGTAGGGTGAAGCCATGACTGACATCAAGACCTGCTGTGATGACTAATGATCCCCTACTCTGGGGCTGGCCTATCAGTAGAGACCATGACCCTGAAGAGACACCTCTCTCTCCCCACCCCTCCGCCTCTCTCTCTCTCTCTCACTCTCTATGTCTCTCTAGCACACCCATGCATTTCCTGCTCTCCTCCCAATAGGTGCATTTTCTTCACATTTCTTCCTCCTAAGCTCCAAGTGTCCTTTTTTTGCCTTTGTAACTTGTTTTTTTCCACTGCTGTGACTGTTTAAATAAACTTTTGCTTGTATTTGAGCTCCTTGGCTCTGAATTCTTTCCCAGCTGAATTCAATAACCAAGGTCACTGAACCGAGGTCCAACATCTGGTGCCCTTTGCCATTAGCAGCATAGGCCTGGGTCCTACGAAGAAACAAGAGCCTCGTGAGTCATTATATTATACTGCACACTGAGTGCCCTTTCTCTTTATAATTTACTAATGACACACGGTGCTCCCCCAGCAGTTGCAGGTCTGTAAGGTCACACCCAAAAGGGTACCTGGATATATCAGATCACTGTGATTGCAACTAAGGCTCACAGCCACAGGTGCCATTGTGGTCGGAGGATTGTGGGAGGGGCATTTTCAGCATTTTGACAATGCCTGAACACGTTTTTATCAGGAACTCATTCTTTAACATTGGCAGCTAGCTAAAATGCTCTTAATTCTCATAGTCTTAATATGCTAATTTCTGTTCCCACTTGTCTCCATTTCCTGTATCATTCAGGTAGTCTACTTTCTGATTTGGTTTCTTTGGGACACAAATAAAAATATTTTCTGAATTGTGGAAGTCCAAATTATCAAATAATGCAGTGTTACATTTATGTCTCTGCTGTTTGGATAATTATTCTGCTGTGAAACCTCACCCAAACTTCTGGTTTAGGAAAATGTACCTTTACAGTTTTCACCAACTGAAGAAAAAGATGCATTAGATGCAATTATATATTTTGATAACATGAAGCCCAAATCTGTCACATTTTGTGTTAACAACTAATGGGATCAGGATATGCTACAGAAAAATATGGCACCTTGGCATATGGGATATTTTAAACTGAAGGAATTTGAGAAATGGCAGGTGCAGAAAGGACTTTGATTTTTTCCCTGAAGTACATCATAAAACCCTCGTGAGAAGTGCCCTTGTCATACCTGAAGGAAAGGAGCATCCTTGTCTCTAATGACAAGGGGACACAGAGAAGAATCTGAACAAACAACCTTTGCTAATTTTCCCCCAATTTACTATACTTAGCTCATACCCATTGTCCCATCATTTTTTCTATGACTTTCTACACTCACCAAACCTAGTATAAAGTGCTGAAGTTTAAACATTTGTTTGGGTCTTTATTTTCTTTTGAAGCTCCTGTGCTCTAGGCTGGATGGCTTAGTTGGTTGGAGTGTCATCCTGTACACCAAAATTTTGTGGTTTTGATTACCAGCCAGGACAAATACCTAGGTTTGTGGGTTTGACCCGCAGTTGGGGCATCTACAGGAGGCAACCAATTGATGTTTCTCTTTCGCATCAATGTTTCTCTCTCTTTCTTTCTCTCTAACATCAACAAAACATATCCTCAGGTGAGGAATAAAAAAAAGCTTCCCAGGTGCTGTAATGTGATGCTGGGGTTGAGGAACACTGATGTAGGATAGCATACAGATGAAATATTATTATGTACTCATTTTACAAGGTTCTTTGGAAAATGCAGAAATTAAAGTTAAGGCATGGTCCTTGTCTTTAAGGGACTTTTAATTTGATTGCAAACACATTACAAAAGGTCACTATTAACATAAAAGGAGGTCACTTATTGTCAGTAAGTGATGTCATAGTTTTGGTGGTGAGTACTTACTAGAGAATGTGTAACATGTATTGGTGACTAAATAGCTTCCAATTCCTATCCTTATACTGCCACGTAATAATGATAGCTTTCTCCTGTGTGCCAGACAGCGGATATGCCTCATTTAATCTCCTCCACTGCTTATCAATTAGATATTATTCTCATTTCACTGCAGAAAACTAAAACTTGGAGGTATTGCTATTTGTCTAAGGTCTGAGAAACAGGCTTTGAATACAGGTCTGTCGGGAACCGACATCTGTGCTCTCTAGCCGGTAAGTTATACCAGTCGGTCCTGGTAGGTGCTTGGTCAGTCTCAGTTAGAATAGCTGCATGTCATAAAATATTTCACATTTTAATATATTTATGTTTTTTATTTTTAAGTTGTACATCTTAAAAACTTTCAAATCACAGAAAAGTTGAAAGAATAATACACTGAACACCATATACCCTTTACAATCAATTGTTAATATTTTACTATTGTATATCTGCTTTATTTTTCTCTCTATTTATATGGGTATATGTATCTTTTCTTGTTGTTGTTACTGAACCATTTGAAAGGAAGTTTCTGACATCATGATAGCTCACCCATGAATACTTCAGTATGCGCTGCCTAAGCACATGCACAGTCTCCTAGATCACCTTTGTACTATTAACACCTCAGAAAATTAACACAGGTTCAATTTTGTCACCTACTATAGAGTCCCATTTAAAAATTTCCCAAATTATTCCCAGTATGTCTATTTGGGTGCTTTTGTTTACCTAAGATTTCATCAAGGTTTATTAATTTCATTTGTTTATAATGTTTACAGACTTTTATTCTAGAAGTGGTTGATTACTTCTAGCTCTGGAGGATAGAAGGCCAAGACAAAGTCATTAGGGTTGGTTTGGAGTGAGGCCTATCTTCCTGGCTTGAGCATAGCTGCCTTCTCACAGTGTCCTTAATGGCCTCTTCTCTGTCACATGTAAAGAAAGAACCCTTTGGTGTCTTCATATAAGGACACCAGTCTTATAGAATTAGATGTCCCTAACATTATAACCTCATTTAACCTTAATTTCCTCCCTAAAGGCCCTATCTGCAAATATAGTCACATTGGGAATTAGGGCTTCGACATATGAATTTTGGGTGGGACTCTATGTTTTAATATTATATTTTATTGACTATGCTATTACAGTTGTACCATTTTTCCCCCTTTCTCCCCTCCACCCTGCACCCCCACTATGCCCTAAAGCAATCCCCCTACCATTGTTCATGTCCATGGTCATGCATATAAATTCTCTGGCTACTCCATTTCCTATACTGTACTTTATATCCCCATGGCCACTCTGTAACTACCTATTTGTAGTTCTTCTTTTTTTTTTAAGATTTTTATTTATTTATTTTTAGAGAGGGATGGGAGGGAGAAAGAGAGACAGAGAAACATCAATGCGTGGTTGCTGGGGGCTGTAGCCTGCAACCCTGGCATGTGTCCTGACTGGGAATCAAACCTGCGATGCTTTGGTTCGTAGCCCGCGCTCAATCCACTGAGCTATGCCAGCCAGGGCTTTCTATTTGTACTTCTTAATCCCCTCACCTTTTCACCCATATCCCCACATCCCTCCCATCTGGCAACCATCAAAATACTCTCCGTATCCATGATTTTGTCCCTGTTCTTCTTGTTTGCTTGCTTTGTTTTTTCGATTCCATTGCTGACAGGTATGTATTTATTGTCATTTTATTGTTTATAGTTTTGAGGTTCTTTTTCTTAAATAAGTCCCTTTAACATTTCACATAATGAAATGTTTGGTGTTTGGTGACTATGAACTCCTTTAGTTTTTTTTTTTTTTTTTTTTTTTTTTTTGTCTGGGAAGCTCTTTATCTGCCCTTCGATTCTAAATGATAGCTTTGCTGGGTAGAGCAATATTGGTTGTAGATCCCTGCTTTTCATGATTTTGAATATTTCTGGTAGCCTGCAAAGTTTCTTTTGAGAAATCAACTTAGAGTCTTAAGGGAACTCCCCTGTAGGTAACTAATTATCTGCTTTTCTCTTGCTGCTTTTAAGGTTGTCTCTTTATCTTTAACCTTTGGCATTTTAATTATTATGTGTCTTAGAGTGGGCCTCTTTGCATCCATCTTGTTTGGGACTCTGTGCTTTCTGGACTTGCATGTCTGTTTCCTTTACCAAGTTAGAGAAGGTTTCTGTCATTATTTTTTCAAACAGATTTCCAATTTCTTGCTCTTTCTCTTTTCCTTTGGATATCCCCTATGATGCAAAATGTTGGACATCTTGAAGTTGTCCCAGAGGCTACTTACACTATCCTCATTTTTTAAAAATTCATTTTTCTTCTTGTTGTTCTGATTGGTTGTTTTTTTTGCTTCCTTCTGTTCCAAATCATTGATTTGATTCTTGGCTTTATTCACTCTACTGTTGTTCCCCTGGTAAGTTGTTTTTTATTTCAATTAATGTATCTTTCATTTCTATCTGGGTCCTTTTTCTGCTGTTGAGGTCCTCACTAAGTTCCTTGAGCATCCTTATAACCAGTGTTTTCAACTCTGCATCTGATAGATTGCTTATCTCCATTTTGTGTTTTCTTCCTGGAGTTTTGATCTGTTCTTTCAGTTGGACCATGTTTCACTGTCTCATCATTTTGGCAGCCTCCCTGTCTTTGTTTCTATGTACTAGGTAGAACTGCTATGACTCCGTGTCTTGGTATCATAGCTTAATATAGCAGGTGTCCTGTAGGGTTCAGTGGCACAGCCTCCCCTATCACCCAAGCTGGGTACTCAAGGTGTGCCCTTTGTGTGGGCTGAGTACATCCTCCTCTTGTAGTTGAGCTTTGTTTGCTGTTGGCAGGTCAACGGGAGGGATTTACCCAGGCCAGTCAGCTGCAAGGACTGGCTGTGACCACTGACCATAAACCTCTGCCATCTGTTGAGGATCAGCTGTGCAGGGGCAGGGTGGAGGTGCTCTTACGTGGTCTGTAGCTGTACACTGGGTATGCAGACCCTGGGGTTTCCCAGGTGGTACAAACCAAGGTCAGCCCCCACTTGTGTTTTGCCCCGGCCCACCCTGCCTGAGTTATAGAGCAATCTGAGATGGTTGCTGTTTGTGCTTGGCTTAGAAATTCTGAGGCAAAGCCAAATTATGAATCTGGGCTGGCTGCTGCTACTGCTGAGCCTGGGGCCACTTGGCAAGAGGTATAGAGGCTGGGGGCTCAGTGAGGACAGCTGTTGCTTATTTGAAAGGATTTAAGAAGTTGTGAAATTTTAGCCAAGACCAGCTATTTTTATGTATAAGCTACTGTTAACAGCTATAAGCTGGATGGCATGGAGCCTCAAGAGATCTCCAACATGGGGCAAAGAGTGGTAGCCAGGTTGATGGAGTCTTAGATATGGCATCTACCTGCAGCTTGTGGCTCTGCCTGCCTTTCTGTCTGGGAAAATTCTGTCCCCCAGCTCTTGCCTTGATACCAGACACTTCAATTCCTCCCATTATGCCACTGGCACCTTTCAAGCTGCTACCCTGCTGCTGGAGCTCAGAGGGAGTGAGGCTGAGTAGGTGAGTCTGTGTGTGGATTCTTTAAGAGGAACTGCTTGGGACTCCAGAAGTTTCTTCCACCAACTCAATCCTTGCTGGTTTTGTAGCCAGAACTTGTGGGAACTTATCTTCCTGGCAATGGAACTCTGAACTGGGGTGCCTGGTGTAAGACTGGGACTCCTTGCTCACAAGATATCCCTCCCAAGGTTTTATCCACCACATGTATATGTGGGACCAGCCCATTCCACATCTCCACCCCTCCTCCTAGTCTGGATGGGGGTGGTTTCTTTAATTCAGTTGTTGTCAGACTTCTATTCAACTCTATTTCTGATGGTTCTGAGTGATGGTTGTTCTATAATTTAGTTGTAATTTTGATGTGGGTGTGTGAGAAGGTGAGCTATGTTTACCTATGTTGCCATCTTGACTGGTAGTCCCTGGGCGGGACAATTCAATTTGTCACAGTTGGTATTCTTTTGTAAAGTAGCGTTTTCCTTCTTCTATTTTTTCCTTTCTCTCCTCATCCTTCTTCGTTTTCTCTTTTTTTCCCCTCCCTTCTTCCTTCTTTTGAGCTTTAGTGTGGATTCATGTATTTATTTCTTATTTAATACATTATAACCTATTTCTGTCATTATTTTGTTGCTCAAATTGTCCAGGATATGGCCAGTGGGAGCTCATTCAAATCAGCTTTGGTAATCTTTTGACATGACTCTAATAGTATTTAAGCATTTCCTTGCTTTCCTGAACAGCAAGATGTTGTCACGAAACATAAAGAGCCAAACATTAAATGTGGAGAATTACAGTGGAGAAAGATTGGTTATCTTATGATGAATGCCACCACTCAGGAAAATCGGAAGCTAATGTTCAAAAGCTCAAACTGCTGATGGCATGTAGGTTATAGGTGATGGGGAAAAAATCATAAGACACCGTGAGTTAGGGGCTGAACATCATGCTGGGAGCTTATTGGTCAGAGGTGAGGTAAGGGAAATGAATCATTTCTTTAGGTCTTGAAGACAGTTTGGAGGTGTATTGCTGTGTCTGTCTGGCTTCCTGAGGAAGTAGCCAGGGGATCATTTCAACTTAAGGCTCAGGAGCTGAAACATAACGTAGGTTAAGGTGTTACCTTTAGCTTGCTAGAGGTCCATACCTGTGACTATTAGTCAATTCAGGTTCAGGCTACTGTCTTCTGTGGCCTTAGGACTGCTGATTGTGTGTGTGTGTGTGTGTGTGTGTGTGTGTGTGAGAGAGAGAGAGAGAGAGAGAGAGGAGAGAGAGAGAGAGAGAGAGAGAGAGAGAGAATGAATTTCTAGAGCTAGGATTTAAAGCAAAATTTTAATCAAAGTCATGGAGACCCTCAGTTTCGATGTCCCAGGCTACCTTGTGTTTTCCTTATCCCAGTCATTTCTGGAATTAGTTATTTGTCCAAGGAAACTTGGCTTCTTTTAGTGAGAGATGTTATTTAAAAACACCCTCTCTGTGGTTGTAATTACTTGCTGTGATTACCTTGCAAATCTGTTATTTTTAATATAGTTCTCCATAATATAGCTATAGAAACTGTATCAATAAAGATTTTATTAAATTAGAGACTGACTCTTCAAGAGTACAATCAGGCAATTAGTAAGCATTTGAAAAGTGGCTTGGAACATAACAGGTACCTAGTAAATACTGGGGAACTAGTGAGTGGAAGGCCTTAAATTATGAGGTTAGCTTGGTATGCTAAGAGGATCTTCTAGCCCAAGTGAATTTGCTGAGGCTGTAGTGAGTAGAGGAGATTGGGATCAGTCCTTATATTTTATCTACATTTTTAGCCTGTAGCTCTCTCTCCTGTTACTGAGAAAACTCCAGATTCCCATTTCCTTACCCTCTATCAGCTCTTGTGGTCATTTCAGGAGTTGATTCTGTGAAGCCTCTAACTTCTCTCTTGTGGTTCTCAGTATATCCCTTCAGATTTGTGTGGGGATGAGATAACATCTTAAAAAGAATATTTGAAAAGATTTTTTTACTGGTTTTACAAAACAGCTAACTAAGGAATATTTTTCTACAGATAAAGAGAATCCAGTTAAAATGAACCTAGAAATACAGATTTCAGAGCTCTTGAGTCTCGCTTATATTTCATGTCTATTCTGAGGAACTAGGATTCAGTCACAACCACTCTTTTGAGGATCAATTTACTGTCAAATAGTAATTGGATTTTGATACAGCAGTTCATTTTGGTGGGGTGGGGCGGGGAGGGACTTATGAAGTAACACAGAATGTAGGTGAATTTTTGTTGTTGTTGTTTGTTTGTTTCCTTTTCCTGCATATTTACAGATACTGGGAATAAAACCCCTTTTTCCCACAGTGGTCTTAGAAAAACAAGGCATACACTTCAACTACTTCTGCTGTGAATAATCCATTGAAGCCAAACAGTATTATGCTAGATTTATGAGTGTTCGCACAAAGGTCATATCCTTACATATCTCTTTGAATTTGTGGGACGCATATGGTGTACCACTTCTATAGAAGAAATATTTTCATTTTAGAATTCAACTTTTGTAACCTTTGGCAACATGTAGTATCAATGGCTCTTTGTTGTTCAAAAAAAAAAGTAAAACTGTAAGCTATCCCCAAGGATATGCAGGGCGTTGCTATAGCGACAGAATCTGCCTCCCAGCACCACAAGAGAAGCTGTGAATAAAAGATGGTGTTCTGAGGACAACAGAATAGAAGGGGTTGCTTCGATCCTTCTAATACCTGAAATTTGCCGTTATTTTGTTAAATGCAAAATAAAAATCTTGGGAAAAGGCCCAGTTCACAAAAGAATGACTCTCTATATTGTACTCCAGATGTCACGGGGAAAATACATGCTTTCTGAATAGAGTCAGCCCATGGTAAGAAGACCAGGGAAAGACCAAAATATTTGATTTGTGTATTTTTTTTCACTTCAGATGAAATAACTCAAAGACAAATATGTTACTCAGACACACCAAAAAATAATGCTATTTTAAATTCTGATCCCAAATAGACTTATGATTTCATATTTAAACATAGGCACATTTTACAGAAAAGATAGGGCAAAACAAAGTACTCTAATTTCAGTGTGCATTGTCCATTCTGAATTCAATTATTTTGTGTACAGCCCTTGGTCATTGAATTCTAGTTCCTAGTGGCTTCACTGTGGCTGGCTATTTACCTGACCACTTAGCCATGTTTTATGATACTGGGTATTTCAGGACCCAAATCTTAAGGTGATAACTAAAGGTTTCAGATGATACAGAAATGAATGAACTTTGAATCTCTCCCCTTCTATCTCTCTCTCTCCACACACACACACACCCCTTTCCACATTTATCTTTATATCATGTTTAGCTTTTAAAGAAACATTTCTTTTGTGTGAAGTTATTGGTGAACTTTTATTCAGAGAAGGGGTAAAGAACTCATCCCTCTGTAAGTGCTTGCTTTTAATATATTAAGAGCTAAATGAAATTATTATTGCTAGAGATGTGACTATCAGAGGAAAGGGACTGCCATGGACAAGTTGTGTTCCCCCTCCCCCTCAACTTCATATGTTGAAACTTCAACCCAGAATATGGTTGTATTTAGAGACTGGGCTTTTATGGAAGTAACTAAAGGTAAATGAGATTGTAACGGTGTTACAGAGCCCCAGCCTGTGCTTTTCTGGAAGAGCTGTGGGGTCCTGTTTCCTGCCACCAAGAAGCCTGACTCCCAATGCAAGAGTCTGGTGAAAAAGTCTGGTGAATTTATTTAAAGGTCATATAGATTCAGAATAATGGCAGATTTCTGCTGTTAGGTCCCACTGCTTTCAAAACACTCAAAAACACATAGTCCAGCCCCGCTTTGCCAAACCAGGCCAGTTTCAGAATCCACCAGTCAGAAGTACCGTCTTTCAGAAAAGCAGAAGTCTGCAGCTCAGCATTCCCAGTCACAGTTCAGCATCCCAGACAACTCACACAGATCTGCACTTGGTCAGGCAGGTCCCCGCAATTCCCAGCTCCATCAGCCACACCAGTGTGTTCTCCAGGCAGGTTTCCCAGTGGGTCTCCTCTTTCCTCCTCCAGCTCCTAATCCAAAAGTCTGTGGCATCTTCTTAACTCAACTGTGTGGCACCTCCTTTCACACCAGACGTTATGGAGGGTAGGCGGTAGGTTGGGGGTGGGGGCTTCTACAGCCTTTCAAACTGCATAGCTCCCTCTTTCATGGCTGCCCCCTCATGGCTAGCCACCCTAGTTTTTAAATGCTGACCCAGAGCTTTCTATGTGACTTCATACTTGGCACTATATGTACTGAAAATCACGCAGACCTCTTCCTGGCTGGCTGCACAGCTCCCTTCAGGAAGGTCAGGGTTAACACCTTACCATTGTTATGAACAGTATCTTAAGCTATATTCGCTCCTCCCCTTTCCCCAACCATGGACAATGGGGGAACATCTCTGTTTTGGGGATGATTTAACTCTGCATCCTGTTTCAATAGTATATAACCCTGATTTTATAGGATTAGTGTCCTTATAAGAAGAAAAGAGAGACCAGAGCTTTCCCTTTTTTTGTGTGCCCACACACCAAGGAAAGTCCATGTGATCACGCAGCAAGAAGGCAGATATCTACAACCCAGGAAGAGAGGTCTCACCAAAAACAAACCTTGTGAGGACCCTGATCTCAGACTCTGGGACAACCGTGACAAAATAAATTTCTGTTGTTTAAGTTATTCAGTCTATGGCATTTTGTTATGGCAGCCTAAGCTGACTAGTACAGGGTTTAAAACATTTGGTATGATTAATTCTTAAATTTTCTTTCAGAGTCAAAATCTAGCCTCTGTTTGTAGGGGACAGAGATACACATATTCTCAAAATTTCTCTAGGACTTTCATTTCTTTTTCTTTTCTAGGTGTTTTCTTTTCTTTTGCTAGTCATCTTGGCAACTTTACACAATTAGGGATCGAAAAGTTACAAATTATTGTGTGTTTAAAAAATACTACTTGGCTATGATACATAGAAAATAGGATTTTATTTATTTACTTATTCATTTATTCATTCATTTATTTATTTATTTTTATTGTTGCTCAAGTACTTGTCTCCATCCCCCCCCCCCACCACTTTCCCCACCCCAGCCATCCCTAAGGACTTTATGTTTTAGATGCATTAATTTTCCCACTGAATTTATGAGTAAATGCAATCGTGGAACCTTAACAAAAAGGTAGCATTTTGTGTTTCAGCTCTACCTTAATTTAGGTGTGGGTGGATGACATTTGGAAAGGATAAGCTAATAGATTATATATTAGTACTAATCTTAAAAGAATAAATTCTGGATAACCGCTGTCAAAATTTCAGAGACCTCCTTTTTTCTTGTTAAGGGTTTTCTTCTTCTTGGATCTCTCCCTAATTCAAAGGCTTCGGGGATTTTAGTAAAGAATCTATTCAGTTGAGCTTGTTATATGACTTGGTTGTTTCTCCTAGTCCTGAAACTAAGCAACACACTAAAATGTTAACAATGCTTGGCTGAAACACATGAGAATATGGACATTTTTTCTCCTTACTTTTCCACTTATTTTGTGAATGTTGTATAGTAAGCACTCATTATTTTCATAAAGGAAAATAGTGAAGTTTAAAAATATTAGGTATTAGAAAAACTTGTAAAAATCTTTGTCTTCTTTTATGAAGAGTTTTAAGTTGTTAACATGAAGACATTTGTATAATAAAGCTAGATAAGCTAGGAATCAGAAATGTAAAGAGGTAGAAAGAAGAAGAAAGTAAATACTCTAACCATGAGATTTAATATAGTTATGGTAACTGAACATTAAATTAGGTCTTAGCTTCCTGACAATTATGAAAAAAAAATAGCGTGCTAGAAAATTCTCATTATCTGATCAAAAGAAAGTATATGAGGACTTTGTAAAAGAACACTTTTTTTTCTTGATAAACTCCCAAAAGAAACTTGTCATAGTTATGTTCTTATTTGTGTTAAACATAAAAAGAATATTTTTGTGTGCTTGTAAATAATAGAAAATATCTGGAAGATACATAGGAAACTATTGATGCTAATATAAAGTCATGAACACTTCGCTGCTTAGCATACACTTTCCCCTTCTATTGACGACAACATCCCTCTTCCGTAAGGGAATTGCTCCTCCTCTATTTCTGCCATGAGTTTCTGGGCATCGCCAACCATAGTACTACTTTGACATAAAGTAAGCTGGTTAGAACATGTCCCTGGGATTTTTCTAAGGGAGAAAAAATATTCCTTTCCCTGTCAGGTAACACTGATGCAAGGATATGATCACAAGTCACCTGAAGGCCTGTTCTCCACACCCTGAGAAAACTTCAGAGAATAACTCTAGCATGCACATAGAATTAGAGACAGGAAGTTCATACCCAGGTCCATTCACTGGGGCTTTGGGTACTGCCCTGGTTTCAGCAGTGGTTGTTTTGATTCTTGCCCTACCCTAGTGCCTTCAAATTCCTCTCTTCATTTAACTTCCTTCAGTCTACAGATCTGTCACTTGCAATGGAAAATATCTTGACTTGTTGACTACTTCTGGGGATTAGAATTGTATGGGCAGGAAGAGAGGAAAGTGGGAACTTTATATTTCTTGAAAAAACTTTTTACAATAAGCATATATTACATTTATAAAAAATACTAATAGAAATAAAAACAGAGCAACTTGTTATAACAATGTGCTTAAGGGACTTTGAACAATATAGAGGACATCTCCAGAAATGTACTAGGTCTTTATTCATGTGTCTATTTCTTATATTAGGCTTTTCTAAAGTCTGAGGGGAACACCGAAATGGTGCTCAGTGAAGGGACTAAGCTAATGTGGCACTCTACATTTATACTAGAATAGGCTGCAGAATTCTTAGAGGAGTGGCCAGAGAACAAATCTCAGGCTATCAGCCTATTGACCTAAGGGCCTTTGACAATTCCAGGTGACCTTTTCTGACAGAAATGTGCATACACTGTTAAAGGCACAGTGATATGCTTTGGATTGCAGATGAACAGATGGTAGAGGTGACATTATTTTATGAAAAAAAATGTGTTCTTCTTATGTTTTTTCTTGAATGAAAGGTCACCTCTTTTGCAAATGGAGATGGGTCACTAAAGTTCCTGAAGGTGGGACCAAATCTTTCAGAGGCAACTTCAGATCTGCTCAAGTCCTTCTAAGTATTTTACTGAGACCATAGGGAAGCTTAAGATGGATGCAATATATCACAGGGGAAAGAAAGACCTGAACTCTACACTTTTCCAGCATGACTCACTGACTCTATAACCTTGGCGGCCTCTAAGTGCTGTGTTCCTTTTGAACAGCTAAAATTCCAGAGATCCAACTTTTTTTTTTGACTAATCTGTTTGGAGGGACTTCAAAGCCTGTATGTCTGAAACTGAACTCATTATATATCCCTAAAAACATACTTGTATTTCTTTATTTCCTCTCTGGTTTTCAGCTATCTCTATTTATCCACTCACCCAAGCCAATAACCAAGGAGTCATTCTAGATTCCTCCCTTCCCCTCACTACCCATATACAATTGCCCCCCTCTTAAATATTTATAGATTTTTGTCTTCTCCCCTTCACCTCCACAACCTGTTTTAGGTTTCACCCTAATTCTTTCTCATAGGATTGATTCATTAATTAATTCAACTAGTATTTATTGAGCATGTATCAGATGCCAAGCACTGTGCTAGGTTCTGAGGGTTTGGTGGTGAGCAGAACCAACAGGCCCTGCTCTCATGAAGCTTATAATCTAAGGAGTTCCTGCAGTGCATTCCCAACTGGGGTCCCTGCCTTTAGAACAGATGCTTAGTCTGTGAGCTGGAGCTCTTTTAAAAATACAAATTTAAAATGCAAATCTGATTTAAATGAATTGCTTTCAGGATAAAATACAACTCCTCAGCCTGCCACACAAGTCATTTATGACCTGGATCCTGCCTCTGTCTTCAGACTCTTTTTTTCCACTATAGTAGCACAAAGAGTGACTAAAGAGTGACCCATCCTCCAAGACCACTGTTGAAAATTAGTGCCATTATTTAGACCAGACCTCATAGTAGGGTAAAAATCATGATATAGTCTTTATTTACTAAAAAGCTATGGAGAAAAAATAGATTTTTCTGTTTGCCATTTAAAAGCTTTATATTCGGTTCCTTGCCTCAGGAAATAATGCATTCAGGTATTTGATTTGGAAATTCCTTTGCTCTTTGTTAAGTACTCTCTTAAAAATAAAAGAGGATTTTCAGATAAATTATTAGGACTCACAAGAGATTTCATCATAAACTTGTATTGCATACAAGTTTAATATACATAAAAAAAGAAACTATAAGAAGCAATGTTATTTGTAACAGCAATGAAAACTTCAAGATACTGAGAATATATTTGATAGAAGACATGTAAGGCCTTATAGGAGTTAATTATAAAAATTTACTAATGGAAAATAGAATGAACTAAATAAAGACATGTAACAAGCTTATTAATGAAAACACTTAATAGTGCTGTAATTTCTCCATTCTCCTCAAATGAATCCCTACAATCAATTTATTCTAATAAAAGTTCCAAGTTTTTTTTAATCTTTAAACTTGGCAAGTTGAAACTAAAATTCACCTGGAATAATAAAGTGCCAAGAAGAGACAAAATAATTCAAAGAATAAATTGAGGGGGGTTACCCTATTGGATAACAAGATTTAATATAAAATGATAGCAATTAAAACAGTGTGATATTGGCACAAGGATAGACAATTAGACCACACATGCATGTGGGATATTGTAACACAGGGTTCAGCCAAGGGTGGTGGGGGGTGCAAATGGGGTTTTGTAATGGTGTCCAGAACTCAGGGTGTCCAGGAAATATTAGAACAAATATATATATATATAGGACATCCTCACTTGCATAAGTCTGAGCTGGGGGATGGGACACATGGATCAGGGCCATTGAGAGTTGTTTTGAATAGCAATGGTTTTGCAGATGACCTCTAGAATGGTTATTTAACATATCTGTAACCTTTAACTGGTTTCATAGATATGTGAAATAGCTGTGGCCATGCTTTGAGCCAGGGGGATGGGAGTGACTTCCACCCATGATGTAACTGGGAGGCAACTCCATTTGGGTACAGCACCTGCATAAAAGCTTGTAGATGATTGGCTCCATTCCGTGGGACTATGCTTGCCTGGACTTATTGTGGCAGCCCAGTGAAGCTGGGAGAATATGGGAATGCTGACAGATGTAGCGGATTGTGGGAGGAGTCAGAAATGGTGCTGCAGAGGAAGGCTGGCGCTGGGATTTAAACCCAGGCGTGACAGCCATGCTGGGGCTCTTTGGGACCACTCACCTTTGGTAAAAGTTGGGACTGTGCAGCTGCAGGGTGCTTCCTTTTTGCCATGTGGCTTAGGAAGCAGGAGAGACTTTGCCTAGAATAAAAGGGATGAAAGGATTCTTGCTGGTGGGCCATGAGAAGGCGCCACATGGGTTTGGATTAACTGTAGACTGTGGCAGTGACACAGCTTAGGGTGTGGGAACCAAGGGGCTGCCTGAACCAAGGACTTCTTTTCCTGAGATATGGTACCCCAGACTGGGCAAAGGGGAGAGAAAGGACTGTGTATCTGTGGGTATTCTGAAGGACTTGAGTATTTTTAATGAACACATTAAGTCATTACTCTAAGTCTGTATATCTTCTTAAATAAATAATCCCTTTCCTTTTCACTAATTTCTGGCACTGAGAGATGTCTTTCTTTGGTGGTGGGCAAGGGGAAACCTAGTATAGGAGGGGAGGACCCCCGGAGCATAAGGGTGGGTCCATTCGGAAATAGTATATCATTTTCATCGCTCCCCCCCTTCCTGCCCCTCGGTCTGTTCTGTAACAATATTGGTATGTAACAGGGGTAGCAGCATAATACATAAGGAAAGTATAGATCTTTTAACAAATGATACTGGGACAGTTGGCTATCTATACGGGAAGAGAATTGGGTATTTACTTCATACTATACACAAATTAAATTTCTGGAAAGAATTAAAGACCTAAAGAGAAAACAAAACTTTAAAACTTGAGGATATCTTTAATTCCTGGGTTTAGAAAGAATTTCTTACATTGAAAGTACAGTCAAGTAAGAAAATGTATATATTAACCATATTAAAATTTCTATGCAAAAGGCATCATAAAGTTAAAAATTAGCCATTTTGAATAGATATTTGCAATACATTATCTGACATTGAATTTGTTGACTGTTACTGAAAAGCATACCTAAATCTCTTTATTTCTCGTCTGGATGAAAAGCATCATTATGTACCCACTAACCTAAGCCGATAACTAATATATGGAACAAATTAAGAGGCAAGTCAATAAGAAAAATAAAAACTTCATAAAAAAGGGCAAATGATGTAAAAACCAAATCATAGAAAAAGAAACACTAATAGTCAATATATAAAAGAAATTTAACTTCACTAGTGATAAGGTAAATACAAATTAAAACAATAGTTGTAACACTACTTCATGCTCATCAGATTGGCAAATTTTTACCAGTTTGGTAGTACCAAGCATTGGCAAGAATGTGGTGAAAGAGGAGCCGTCGTATGATGGAAGCAATTTGGTAAGAGTTGATCAAATGGAAGATATACAGCCTTTAGTGATTCCACTTTTACATAACACCCTAGAGAAACTCTCACACATGTGTGTATAAGAATTTTTATTGTTGTGTTGTTGTAATTGCAAAAATTTGTAACATCTAACACTTCCTTGAGAGCTGGACTGAATAAATGCATGTCTTAGACTGCTTTGGCTTCTATAAAAAACTAACGTAGACTAGGCAGCTTACACAAAGTGGAATTTATTTTTCTCAGTTCTGGAATCTGAAAGTCCAAGCTCAAGGCATCAGCACGTTTGCCTTCAAGGGAGGGCCCTTGTCTTGGTTCATAGCCAGCACCTTCTTACTGTGTCCTCACATGGTTGGAAGGGCTAGGGGTCTCTGTGGAGCTGCTTTTATTAGGCATTAATTCCACTCATGAGAGCTCTACCCTCATGATCTAAGCTCTTCTCAATGAGCCAAACCCCGTCCCCCAACACCATCTCCTTGGGCGTTCGGATTCCAAAATATGAATTTTGAAGGGACACAAACATTCAGACTATAACAATGCCTTATTGTATATTCACATATTTTATGTATTACTTATATATTTAGGTTATATAGACATTGTTTTATCTTTTATTTTGTATTTGTTCCATGTTCTCTGTTACATTTTTCTCTTTTTTTGGCTTTTAGAAATTAATATTTTAAATTATTTTACTTCCCTCATCTATGTGCTCATTAGTTTTGCCCTCTTTTGCTATTCTTTTAATGTTACCCCTTGAGATTATGGCATGTATCCTTGACTAAATAGATCTACTATAAGGTAGTGTTTTTACCACTTCCCTGAAATACAAGGTTTATGGAATCCTTTATCTTATTGAACCCTCTTGCCTTTTGTGCTATTGTTATCCTTTATTTTAATTCTACTTATATTTTATACCTACACCATTATTACTATTTTATAAAACCAATAATCATTTGAATTTCACCACATATTAACCTTACCTTGCTTTTTGTTTGGTCCTGTATTTCTGTGCTTGCATCTGGAATCATTGTACTTTTGCCTGAAGAACTTACTTGAATATTTATTTTAGTGTGGGTCTTTTAGCAATAACTTACCAGGGTTTTTATTGGCCATTTTTGAACATATTTTTATTTTTCTTTCATATTTGAAGGATATTTTTTACTGGGTGTATAATACAAAATCGGAAGTTATTTTCTGCCTGCACTTTAACCATATTATTTCATTCTCTTTTTTTTTCTGTTGACAGGTCAGTTCATTGTCTTATTGTTTCTTCTTTAAAGGTAACGTGTTTTCCTTCTCTGGCTGCTGTTAAGATATTGTCTTTGACTTTAGCTTTAAACAATTTTGCATGATGCATTTAAGTGTCATTTTCATATTTATCCTGCTTGTGTTGAGAGAGTTTCTTTAATGTATGGACTGAGATCTTTTGTCCATTTGTAAAAATTTTCATCTAGCTTCTATATCATTCTTTTTTACCTTATGTCTGAGATTCCAGTTATGTAGATACTAGCCATTTTACCATGTGCTATAATACATACCTGTTGTGCTCCTTTTTTGAATTTTTAAAATTGTTTTCTTCATGTTCTAGTCTTGATATTTTCTATTGATCCATCTTTCAGTTTCCTAATGTCTTGTTCTTTTGCATCTAATATCCCTTTAACTCTGCTTATTGAGTTTTTATTTTCAGCTATTATATTTTAAAGATTCCATTTGCTTGATAAAAATCTCCATCTTTTCACATAGCCTATTTTAAATATTAACCAAAATTATTTTAAAGTGTATGTCTGATAGCTCCAATATCTGGGTCATATTTTGGTCTATTTATTTTCTGTTTTTTTCTTCTTCTTGGGTTCTGGCCATTTGTTTCTATATCCTGACATGCTTAAATTTAAAAAAAAAATAATTGAATATACACTCTGTATAAGAAAAATTGTAAAGCCTCTGAATAATGTATCCTATTCCAGATAGAAGTTAGTTTGTTTTTTTAATGGTAGATAAAGTCGTCTTAATCCAATCAGGGAGGAAGATAAGTCAAGACTGCATTGAAGTCTTAGTGAGAGCTAATCGATTTGTCTTTCGCTTTACTGCAAAGTTACAGCCTTTGAGGAGGGGGCTTCTGAACTGAAAGCCTGGGGTGTTTATCAGATTATCTCTCCTTTGGTAGACCCTGAACTTCAATTTTTATCTCTCTAACACCAAAAGACAGCCAACAGCTTGGCTTGGATTTAGCCTCTTGGCTATTGCTTTCTGGTTGGTTTCCCTGCTCCTCACCTTTTGTGATGTAGGAATTATCAAATAGCTCAAGGGGGAAAATGACCAAGAATATGCAGTTTACTTCTTTGTGATTCCCTTTTCTCCTGTATCCTGGTTCTTTTAATTCCTGGCTGTTGTAAATTCCAGTTTTCACTTTTCTATCCCTACCCTGGCTATCCTAAATTCCAATATTCATCTTTCTATCTCTGAGTCACTGTTTTCTACTTGACCTCTTATCCCTGAGTGCTTTTGGAACTGGTAAATGCCTTGAAGGACAAGGCAATAGATGGTGTCATGGTCCCTCCAATGAATTTCCTTCTCTCAAGGCTAGTCCTTAAGCTCTTCTAGCCTTGGTTGTTCCAAGTACCTTAGAAAAGGACTTTTCTGAGGGTTTGTTTTGGTAGTTTGTTAAAATGTTTGAGTTATTCCTGGCTTTAGGCTTGGTCCTATACAAATGACTCTAACAGAAGCTCCTAATCTCCTTTTTAAAATTATTCTTTAATGTTGCTGATTATTTATATCTGTTTTAAGATAGTACTTTAATTCATTATAATAGCTAACCTCTAATTGATCCACCAATATTATTGTATGTATTAGAAGAGTAAAATATGTCAAAATAAGTAATACTGTTGGAATTTAGCATGTTAAGGAATTATAACCGATTCCTATGGTTAAATATTTAAATCATACTATAATTATTTGTACTACTCCCTTTTTCTGAGAAAAGAATGAATCTATAAAAAATATGTTCCTAGATTTTATAATGTCACTAAAACTCAGCATGAAGAAGACTAACTTGTAGAAGTTTCCTCTATTGACTTCATTAACTTTTTGGTCTGGATATTATTAAGATCTCCCTAACTTTCATTGCTGTACTGGCTAATGAGAATTTCTTTATGTCCCAAACTTTCTGCATCAAGAAAATCTTATCCTGGAGTCAGGTCATACTTTACCTACTTTACCTACATACTTTACCTATATTAAATGCTCTCAATCCATTAACTTTATAATGTCACCAGTGTGAATTTTATAAGAATTAGAGACAATGTAAGTTAGTAGGAAAGAACATGGACTAGGAGTTCAGATGCCCAGTTACTAGGCTTGTTCTGCCATTGATTGTACGATTTGGAATATATGGACTTCTCTAGGTCTCTGTTTCCTTATCTATAACATAAAGCAAAAGTAGTAATAGTTGTGGCAGACTTATTTTTCAAAGATGGGGCTTCACCAATCAATACATCTCATTTCATGTGTTCTTACAATGATGCTCTACTTGTTGAGAGGGGGATTTATGTTTTCTTCCTACCCCACTCTAATCTGGTAAGAACTTGTATCTACTCTAACCTATAGGGTATGGTAGAAGTAATGCTATATTACTTTTGAGGCTAGATCATAAAAAAAAGATACTGGCTCTTCTTTTTGGCTCTTTCTGTTTTGGGACTCTTGCTCTTGTAATTCAACAATCCTGCTAAAGGAAGCCCAAATTAGTTTATGCAGAGAGACACATAGGGAGAGAGTCTCATGAGAGATCCATTTCTCCTGTTTTGGCTTCACCCCATATTCTGCTTTTAGAAGTATCTCCAGTTCCTGGGTCCTTCTGTAGAATTGATTTGCTTCTTGTTGGCTTTCTTTACTATATGTAGGTACTTAGTTTTTACTATAAGTACTATACTATATATGTACTTACTATATGTAGGTACTTAGTAAAAAATTAGTAAACCCACATAAAAATGAGTTTTTTATGTTAGGGTTTTTTTTTATTAGTTTTAGTTGTACAGAAAACATTGAGTAGAATTATCAGTTGATTTTTTTAAAACAAAGGTACAAAGGTAATGCAGTGGAAAAAGGATATCCTTTTCAACAAATGGTGCTCGAACAACTGGGTACTTGCCTACACAAAAATAAATTTCCATCCATGCTTCATACCATATACAAATGTGAACTCAAAATGCATCATATCCCTAAATATAAAATATAACCTAAAAAATGTATAGGAGGAAACAGGTGAAAGCCTTTGTGCATCTGGGCTAGATAGATGGCTTAGATACAAAAACAAAAGTTGACAAATTAGTCCTCATCAAAATTAAGAACTCTTCAGAAGACATTGAATAGAATGGAAGGACTGAGAGAAGAGATTTGCAAACCACATATCTGATAAAGGACTTGTATTCAACATATACAAATGTAGGGAACCATTTTGCATGGCATGGAAGTATAGCTCAGCACCCCACGTGGAAAACCAGTGGGGAGCAAGACGGCATGCAGGACCACACTTGTGGAGAGGTTCTTCCATGGGGAATCAGGTCTGCATTGTACCTAGACTGCTATGAGACTTGCTTTTGCTAAAACTCCCTCATCCTGAATTGAGGCAGCAAGTTCTTACTGTAACTTCCTAAAGTCTGAGCTAAATCTCCCAAGTATGGCGTGTAAATGGTTCAACAACTTTTCCCCTTGGTCTGCAGCATCCTTCTCTTTGATGTAATATTAGCAACATTCTCTCCTTTGTTATCTGTAAAAGGTAGTCCCCTGTAGTGAACCTGTACATAGTAAATGAGGACCGCCCTCAATGTAATGTACCCAGAAAAGCAATAAAAGCTTGTCCAGGCAGGGGCCAGGGCTCTCTTGCCTTCTCTTTCTCTCAGGGGGTGGCCATGCCATCCCTTTTTCTCTACTGGACTTCTGTTGTCCACGTGTATTTGTTCATTAGCAATCATAACACACATGGATCCTGCTGGCCAGGATCCACATCACACAAACAACTTGGAAAATACAACAATAAAAAAAAGAAGAAGTCAGTTTTAAAAATTGGGTAGAATTTTTGAATAGACACTTCAGCAAAGAAGACATATGATGACAAATAAGTACTTGAAAAAATTCTCACCATCGTTGGTTGTTAGGGAAATGTAAATAAAAGCCACAGTGGAATACTCCTACGCATGAATTAGAATGGCTGACGTGAAAAGGATTGACCATACCGAGTGCTGGGGAGGACATGGAGCACCTGGAACTCTCATCCAGTGCTGGTGGGAATGTAAAGTGACACCAACACTTTGAAAAACAGTTAAACACCTATCCTAAGATGTAAGTATTCCACTCCTAGGTATTTACTCAAGAAAAAATAAAAGTATATATCCATACAAAGACTTGTACACTAATGTTCATAACAGCTTTATTCATAATAACCTTAAGAATTGACAATTTAAAGGTACATCAACATGTGAATGGATGAACTGTTGTATATTAAAAACAATGGAATACTATTTAGCAATAAACAGAACTTAACAATTGTTATATGAACAACGTGGATAAACCTGGAAATAATTATGTGTTAGATAAGTTAGTCTAAAAAAGAGTACATACTACATGAGTCCATTCAGTCCATTCATATTAAGTTCTAGGATATGCAAACTGATCTGTACTGATAACAAGTAGGTTAGTGGTTGCCTGAGACCCAGGTGTGGCAGGAGTAGGAAGGAAGGTTTATAATGGGGCAGGAGGAAACGTTTGAAATGATAGCTATATTCATGGGTGATGGTGTACCTGTGTACACCTATGCTAAAACTTACCACATTGGACACTTTAAATATATGCAGTTCATTTAATGTAAATTATACCTCAATAAAAGTATCAAAAGGGATGTTTATATCTTGATGTCTTTTAGTGGTTTTAAGGACAAAAACAAACAACCCAAAGTTAAGTGAGAAATTCTGTCTTTAAAGAGTTAAAAGTCATCATTTGAAAATGCCTCACTGCGTGAAGTGTTTCTTGCCTCTTCTCATTTGGAAATATGAAATGATGACTAAAAACTACTCAACATGCATGCCAAGTTGAAGTTGATTAACCTCTGACCTTTACACATCATTTAATGAGGCAGCATGCACACTGGCATGGACAAGGCTCTGCCAGAGTGCTGGGTCTGAGATGATTCCTTTTCTGGAACTCCTTGTCATGCTCCCAGCCCACCTAATTTGACTCTTGTCATGCTCATGCAAGGCAGGGGCTTTCTGTGAGTCCCGATCGGTCACAGTTGTTGGCAGAAGCAGCCTGGTGGAGAATGATAGTGTGGTTTTTTTCATGTATAAGAAGATGTATGTGATCACCAGAAAATAAAATTTCCTTTTGTCTCTGGTGAGTCCAATTTAGCAATTATTATGGTATTTGAAGAAAATGTCAGTGTAGTGATTTTGTTTAGATTATTTTGTATCTTGATGAGCTCAGAAAAGAGAGTGGTTGCCGAGATAGGTGGTGTGTGATGGAGAGCAGACTGAATTTTCCATGCTGTACACAAAGACTGAAAACAAATTGCCCACAGATTGAAATAATTTCCATGGGGTCACAAATGTCAACGACATCTTTCAGAATTGGTTTTCTTTCATGATGTTGTCCAGCTATAAAACGAGCCTTGCATAAAACATATTTAGAGCCTTCAGAGGACAACTTGGAGCTCTTGGTGGCATGCCACCCTTTTATGTTATTTATTTCTATCACTGTCATCATTGGGATCACTAATGTCATTATTAAACATTTATTGATTGTCATGTGCTGGTGTTAAAAAACCCCCCACCAAAACTAAACATTTAAGACAACTTGAAATTTAAATATAACCTTTCTATAGTTTTGTTTAATCACGTGACAGGTCTGTGATGAAACATTCATAATTCTCACATAACCAATGGAAACTTTTTTTAAAAAGGTTTTATTCACTTTTAGAGAGAGTGGACAGGAGAGAGAAAGTGAGGAAGACAAACATCACTGTATGGTTGCCTCTTGTGTGCTCCCACAGGGGATGTGGCCTGCAACCCAGGCATGTGCCCTGACTGGGAATTGAACCAGAGACCATTTGGTTTGCAGGTCAGCATTCAATTCACTGAGCCATACCAGCCAGGGCTCCGATGGAAACTTTAAAAAAATAAGCTTTTAAGAACAATAGAGTACCACGGTTAGTGTGAGGTTAAAGCAAATCCTTCTAGAATCTTCCTATTTTTATTATACATATTTGCATAAGAGACTACTAAGGCCTTTCAGATGGAGACAATAATTTGGCCTTAGTTTCCTAGAAACCACTTGTTATCTGGGAGAGGCCATGATGTCAGATGATTTTCTTATTCATTCTTATGATCGAGAATAAAAATATAAACTCTTAGAGGGAAAGAACCACCCTGTCATCTACCTCACATCTTTTAGCAGGTGTCCACATTTTTGGCATGCATTAATTCAATATTGCTTACTGAGTAGCTACTATCTAGGAATACATATAGGTAATAAGCATTACTTTGGTGAGACTGTGACAGCATGGAGGGATTATCTAGGTATTATGAGAGGCACAGAGAAGGCTCCTAAGTTCATGTTGAAGGAGGTAGTGGTGCTCAGGAAAGGCTTTCTGGAAGAGGTGATACCTCAGTGAAGATCTGAAAGGTGAGTAAGAATTAACAAGGCAAAGAGAGTCAAGAGGTAGAGGAAGGTCAGGGGCAGAGGCCAGCGCACATGAAACTCAGAGGAGAGAGAGAGTGATCATGGAACTTTTGTAGAACTAAGTATAGTCAGTCTGGGTGGGGCATGTGACTGGGGAAGTGAGCAAGGGCCAGAGTGAGGCCTCACATACATGGTCAATGGCCTAGCATACAAAGTAGTTTAAGCACAGGATTTACTTTTTTAGAAATAACTTAATATTGTCTGATTAGAAAATAATTAGATTTGAAAGCAGGTTATTGCAAAATATTATAATGGATATTTGTTAAGTATATCAATATTAGTAATTATATTTTGATTTTATGTAGTTCTTTTGAGATATGTAATTTGGGAAATTTTTACTGTATTTTATTATCATATGCCTTTAAGGCTCATGTTCATATATGAATGTGTAATTTAGAATTTAAAACCACGGGTCATGGGATACTTTGCCTGGAGATGGAGAGATAGAAGCCTCCTCTATTTCACTAAACTTAGAGCTAGAAGTCTCTGTATTTTGAGGTCAAGTTTTTTTAACATAGCTACATGTGAATCATTGTGTGAAGTAGTTCATGAATTCGGCAAATGTTTGTGAGTGCGAACCACATGCCATGCATGGTGCCAGAAGATGGAATGCATGGGGCAAATGCAGCCCTCGCCTTCATGGAGGCTGTGGTCAGTTTGTGAGGAAGAGGCATAGTGACCAGTCAGTAAGTGGGATGCAGGGATGGTAGGACGTTCTCATAGCCAGTGCAGCACTTCCTGACACCTGAGGCAGTAATGCGCTTGAGTGCAAGATAGAGGGTGGTTTGGATAAGTCTTTCCAGTCTCTGAAGAATCCTTGGAAATTCTCTAATCTGTTTTTATGTTCAATGAATTTCTGGCCCATATTCAATTATTAGCACCTTAACCTTTGCTGATTTGGTTTCTTATATCAATTCTGGTTTTTGAAATATATATATATATATATTTCACCCTGCCAGCTAGGAGTTTTGCTGCAGAACCTCTCTTCTGGGGTAATAAGAGGGCACACTCAAAAGTCACTTGCCCTCTGTAGGATCAAGGAAGAGGATAGAAGGTGAAACTTAAATGGATTTTTTAAAGAGAAGCCATAATCCTGGACGTGGCTTGGACACTCACTCCATGATTTCTAGTGGCGCTCAAGCCTAGATTATGTTAACTAGAACAGTTTTTTTTGCCCCTAATTAAGAGTGCTTTTCAATTGTTCTTACCAATCTTGCTTACAAAGCTCTTGTAGGGTGAAGTTCTGTTTAATTGGTGGGCAAACTGTGTCCATGGAGATTAAACCAAATGACAGGCTCTGTGGTTCTTACATTTCTCACATTATTTGCTCGTGCTAAGTCACAAGATTGCTTTGATTTGATTGCAGAGTAGATCCTGTAATTAAACAAATGGGTACAAAGATGGGCTTATATGGGGTTTACTACACTAAGATATGGGTGTGCTTGAGTCTTAAAAGCACTTTATGCATCTTTGATGGAAATAGAATAATCATAGGTGGTACAAGGTCACAGAGGTGACTTGTTTTAATTTCTTTGAGTTTCTTTGGTAATGAAATTTGTTTAAGGCCAGATCTAGATCAGGGAAGGCAAAGATGTAGCACCACATAGTGTTTTTTTATGAACGCTTTAATTATGTTTCCTGTTTTATTGCTGGAAATAAAGCAGTCTTGTGTCATAGGTTCCTCTAGCACATTGCCAAGAAGTTTGCTTCTTGGAGTTCTCTGACTTTAAAAGTCAGATCTAGCCAAATAGTATGTGTTATCTGATTCACTCCAAGGGAAAATATATATATATATTTTACAAAATTTGGCTTCTCTAAGCTGCGTGTCTGAACAGCTAATCTCTCTCATAGAGAGAAAACTGTATTTCATATGATTATGGACCCTAACAATTCAAATCCATTTGCTTATGTTGTTGGTGCATGACTCATGGAAATGGATTTTTTTAAGACTGCACTGTGTGGGTATACACAATGAAGTCAGTCTTAAATATTTCTAAGACTTAATTAGTGGAACATTACAGATGCATGGGAAAACCCCTTGCGGTAGGTTCTCTATTGTGCTGCCGTGCTTGATGGGCTTCAAACGTGGTTTCTCCACTTTATGGAGAAACAGGTGGATAAGATGGCTCTGGGAATTAGTGGAAACCTCTTACCATTTACATAAAGATATAGGCATAGTATAACTAATGGATCCTGGTTGATTTAAAATATTGTCACTTTTGTTTCCTATTCAGGTTTCCTGCAAAACCTGAAAAAGTGATTTAGCGGACAGAGCCTGGGGGGTCCCTAAGACATATGGATAAGTCACCCCTGTCCAACAGTATCATAGTTTCAGAGTATTTAACAATCCTGTGTAATTCACATGTGCCTAAGTTCTTGTGTAGCCTGAGAAATTATGGTCTCAGAAACAGCAGTGTAGTCAGGTGTTTATTTTACTACATTACTGGGCTGTGGAAAATGGTTCTGCGGTTCTGGCTTTGCTACTGGGAAGAGATGAGTTTCACACTACCACTTACTAGCTATGAAATTCTGGACAAATTTTCTGTTTCTTTTCTGTCTTTTCCCTCCCTCCCTCTCCTCCTTCCCTCCCTCTCTAAGCTTGGTTTTATCATCTGTAACCAGAAAACCTATCTGAGAGGGTAGTTGTGAGAATTAAATGGGAAAATGTAGGTAAAGAATAGGCCCTGGATCATAGACAGTGCTCAAGAAATATGACTGCTTCTGTCAGCCTGGTGGATGCCTACAGGGCCCGGAGGAAAGAGGACCTTCTTTGTTAATTTGATTGCAGTGTTCTTTCAATAGGAATTTGCCTGCCTGGAGATAAATGCTGTGGCAGATATTCACTTGTGTTCTCAGAGTAAGGGGCATCCTAGGAGAAGCAGAGTGTGATGGGAAATGCTTTGGCGGGCGGTCAGAAGACTTGGTGCCCTGGTCCAGGGTTTGAAACTAACTGTGTGACTTTAGATTCTCTAGACTTTGTTTCTCACCTCTCCAGTGCCTGACACATAGGAATTTAGAAACATTTGTTGTCTAGAAGAAGGAAATAATCTGTAAGATGAAGTGATTGGATGGAATGATCCCATCAAACCCTCTTTCAGGGCTCCCATTCCTAATGGAGAAAGTTCCTCGGGGACTGGACATTTGCTGTAACTCTGCCATGCAGAGCTTTCTGTGGGGCACGTCCAGTGGATTTGATTGACATAGGCAACAGTTTGGGGTGGTAGTATGCTTGTGAGAATGATATTGGTTTAAGAAAGTAGCTGAAGAGGAATAAAGAAATGGTTTTAACAGAAGCTAAAGAAAGACCTAAGATGCTCCCAATGACAATTAGCCCTATTCTCTCCATTGGCTCTGCAGCAGGGGCCTATGATAGTTTCTTGTTATTCTCTTTAGTTACTAAAGAGAGTAGCACTAGGTCCTATCAAGCTCCACCTTATATGTTTATTTGAATCATTTGATAATTCTTTCCTTTGTTATTTCAAAATTGCCCTTGATATTTTAACCCAATTTTATAAAAGATTTTCAATGAGGGCAAATACAGGGCAGAAGGAGAATAACATGATTTAAACTCAACATGAACTCTTAGCATGGTTCTGAGCCATTAATGTTTTCAGGGATGATCAGATTGCTTCTCTCTACTCTTTTGGGGTTGGGTGTAAGAGCAGTTCATGAGAAGTTGCTCTCATGCCCTACGCCCAAGTATTGCTTTGACGGATTTCTTCTACATCCATCATACTAAGGTGTGTGGAGTTGCCAGGATCATCCATAGTACCTGAGCTTCCTTCTCCTTTCCATCTGGGTGAGTATCAACAAGAATGATTCACTGAAGAAGTGGGGCTTAGGAGAAGGATAAAGAAACAGAATGAACTTTGGATTGGGTCCTATGAGGTCAGCATTTTCAGGAAATAACATTGTAGAGATTTATTTGTGTGTGTGTGTATATATAAGTTTTTTCTCTCTCTCCAAATACATACACATATATATATTTACCATAACATTTAAAGACTTACTATGTATCAGACACTGTAAAACTCTTTAAATGTGTCACCTCATTTAATCTTCAAAATACTCCATGAGGTAAGTGCTGTATTTATCCTCACCTTAAAAATGAAGAAACAAACACAGAGAGAGTAAGTAATTTGTCCCAGGTTACACAGAAAGTAGCAAAACTGGGATTTAAACTCAGAAAGTCTTGTTCCAGAGTCTATGCTTTAGTACAGATAAAAGTTGCATACATATGTCCTGGCTGGGTGGCTCAGTTGGTTGGAGTATAAACCAAAAAGTTGTGAGTTTGATCCCTGGTCAGAGCACATATGTAGGTTGTGGTTTGATCCCCTGTCGGGGTGCATACAGGAGCCACCCAACTAATGTTTTGTTCTCACATTGATGTTTCTCTCTCTCTCTCCCCTGCCCCTTCCTCTCTCTCTAAAACCAATGGAAAGCATATCCTTGGGTAAGGATTAAAAAAAACTTGCATATGTGTCATAATATGGTTATCCTCAGCTCAAGCAACCTGGGACCAAATTTTGCAGGGGTCCTTCACCTTGAACAATGCTCTGAATTACACAAGAATATATGGACCTCCATCAGAGCCAAAATAGACCCGGCCAAGGCAAGGTACTCTTACAGCTATTCCTGAATCTTGAGTGCCCTAGACTGTCGCTCTGTACTTCTGTTAGAGGCACACTTGCCCTCCTAGGTTCATGCTACAGTGATTCCAGCCAGCACCCTCACAATTCTACTTCTCAACTAACTGCTTGTAGCTCCTGTTGAAATGAGACTTCACCTTCCTATGCCCTTTAAGTCCAGTGTAGACGGAATGTCCACCTACATTCCAACAGTTGCCTTAGTTTTGTAGAGGAGACCGTACTCAAATGTATCTATCTACTTTCTGTTCTTGGTCCCTTTGGCAAATACCATAGTTAATAAAATGAATGCCTAGGTCCCCACTCCTGTTTGCATCCAGCTATGGCCCCAGGACTAGTGCTTGCCCATGGAGTGTGAACAAGTGAGGGCCACTTCTGAGTCTGTGTCTTAAGAAACTGGGCATGTGCTCTTCTCCATGTCCTCTTTCCTTTCTGTGAGCTGGAAGACAGAGGTGATGGGGACCCACATTTCATTAAACAGGCATGGACGATGCCCACAGTCTTCCCATTCAGAGTGTGGTGCAAAGCCTGGCAGCCTGGTGTCATCTGGGGGCTTGTTAGAAATGAAGAAACTCAGGTCCTGGTCCAGACCCCTAAACCAGAATTTTCATTTTTAGCAAGAATTCCTGCTGATTTTCACACACAGTAAAATCTGATGAATCAACAATGAAAAAATCCTGGTTCTCTAAGTGACCACAGTGGGTATGGCTTTCCTGATAACCAGTCCTCTCATTCCAGGCCTGTTATATGAAAAAGAAATAAGCCACCATAATTTGAGGTCTCTTTGTTGCAATGGCTTAGCCTTTGTAATGCATCCTAAGGAATGCAGTATTGTTATCCTGGTTTTAAGGACAAGAAAATATAGATTTAGAAAGCAAATCATCAGGGCCTTCACAGGAAATAGAATTCAACTGGGATGACTGGAGTAAACAGATTTTAATAAAGGGAGGTGTGAGTAGGGTTAAGGATAGAGGGCTAATATAGGGTCCTCTTTCAAGAAACTTGGCAGTAAAGGAAAGGAAACCAGCTGGTATCTAGAAACTGTGGTCTGGGAGTTAGGAACCCAAATGTATCTGTGGGCTGTGGGGTAGGAGTTAGTGAAATATAAGCGACTGAGGTCAAAGAAAATGATCGATGAGATCGTGAAGGAGGCAAGAGGCAGAATAAAAGCATGGCTTGTAAGGAGAGGGGTGTTTACTTCTCTGAGACAGGAGGGAAGGACAGACAAGTGTGTGTGGATGTGGTCAGTTTGTGACATGTGTGTGAGACCAGGCCCCAGTGAGCTCAGGCCTTGTGCTGAGAGGGGTGGGGCAGTTTCCTGTGCTAGTTGAGGAGATCTTGTATGAATCAGGAGTGGGCAGATGGTGATCCAGGTGGCGGAGGTCTGTGTCCAGTCTGAAAGTCTCTCCTGCTGTGAGTGTTCTGCTTTGTTTCTGGGCACAAGGTGGTCAAATTCGGGAGCCCCTCTGGTCTGGTAGGAAGTCATAGTTCTGGTGAGGAATCTTCTATGTTAGATGCAACTTGGTAGAGGATTTCCTCACAGTAAAGTCTGGACAATGGCTTCAGTATCTGAACTATCATGTAACATTTGAAGCACTAAAATCTCAGTATTATTTTCTTATCCATTAGCAGAAGCTGCACCCTGGACCTGGAGCTTGAGACCATGAGCTCCCCTGGTTGCTTTGAGAGACTGAGAATGCATATAACAGAACGGCCGCTTGGGCCTCTCATTCAAGCCTCTGTTCAGAATCACATGTGGAAAATTTGTTTGAAAGCGGCCATAACCAAAGTTGGCTGCCAGATATCCTATGCATTATGTGCAGATGGCCTGGAAAAATGGGGACTTGTCTTGGGGGACTCAAGTTGCTTGCCACCTACTCTGCAGACCCTGGTTGGGGATGCTAGGCCCCCTGGATGTTGCCATTCTATGATCATTTCCACGTTAGTCGGCTTTGCTGGCCAAACCATCAGGGCAGCTGGTGGCTTCTCTCTGGCAGCTGTTTAAAGAAAAGGATTTTTTAAAATAGAGACAATGGATTTTTTCACCCATGTTTGAATGGGTTTGGGGGTCTCTCTTCCAGTAATGAATTGTTTGTTCAGTTGAAAAGAAAAACTGAACAAGGACACATAATTCTTAATCTCTCTGTAACTTCTGACTCCAAATCCACAGGGTAAAAGGGTTCTGCTTTGTACTTGCTATATGTAACCATTTTGAATAATTTTTATATTTAGTTGTATACAGGCAGGGATGATTTTAGAAGCACTAGTTAACACTTTCACAAATTTCATACAAGCAAAGACTTATAGAAAATAATAATATAATACGTGAATTGCTGGATGTCTAGTCACATAATGTTTTTTGACATGACTACGTTAAATAATTTATGTAAGTTCTTGGTGTTTTTCATAACTCCAGGAACTGAATAACTGGATCCTCTGGGAGAATTACCTTGTTCTGAAGGGCTGTTTCTTTTTAGCAGAAAATATAAACTTGATTATCTAATCATTTATTAAACTGAAATAAGCAAATTACAACTTAGTTAATATAATAATTTATTGCTTTAGGTTTTCTGTGTATTTCTGCCTAAGTAGTACATTTGTTTTGTTTGTGAAAACTTAAATTTATTTTCTAGTTATAAGCAAACATATCAAAAAGTAAGCATTCATGAAAAAAGTGTTCATAGATATGGTCAAATGGAAAAGCAAATTATAATATGTGTGGCATAATTCCCAAACGTATGAAACAAAAAGCAATAGATGCACATACACATACACAGAGGTGCATTTGCATGTATGTAGATGAATAAAAACTCGAAAAATGTGCTGAGATTTCATTTCATTTTTGTTTACTGCTTCTTGCATTTACTGTTTTTCTGGATGGAGATGCTTCCTGTGCGTGGGCAGTGCGAGAGTGTTCTTGGGAGTAAAGGACATGATGCTTCTCAGAGGAGACTAGGGGCTGAGGTCTCCTGACAAAGTGCTGAGAGGTGTCATGTTGATTTCTGGGGGGCATATAATGATGCAAAATTGGAAGCCTGAAATAACTGAACACTATTTCCTCCCTACAAGTGAAAAAAAATGTAATGTTGTACATTCAACTTATTTCTGATCATTATAGTCTCAGCACTATATTATTTAAGGTTTGAATAAAATTCACTTAATCAGGAAAAGTGATTAAAAGTAAAGGGAATTTCCAAGCAATTAATGCAAAGAACTGGTTAACCTGTGGAACATGTACTTGTTTTAAGTCAAACAAATTACATTTGCTGCATTAACAGATTTTTGAATGATATGGTGTTCAGGAAACAGGAATGTTGAATGCCTGAGGAAGAAAAGAACACACAGCACATTGCCACTGCATGTCTCTCGCTCATCTTATACCCATTACAAATGAGTGTGTTTTAGGGTATGTTAAACTGCTACAGAAAAGATGCCAAGTGCTAAACAGATTCACATATATAATAACAGATTATTATGGCAAAGACATCTTATTACAGCCTAGGAGCCAATATTGTCTGATTTCTGAAAACACACCCATGATTTAAAGTGTGCCCCAAGGGGAGCTTGTGGTGAGCCATCTATCTCAAAGCAATTTAATGGACAGAATTAAATTCTGGCTAATTTCCTTAGTGCCAGTGTGTCCAGCACTCTCATTAACTATACTAGTTACGTCTTTCAGCAGGGTACTTTGCTGAAGTGGAACCAGCATCCTGCGAAGTGCCGGGAAGATTGGTTTGGAGTATTCTGAAGTGGTTTGGGGTCTCCAGAGACTCACAGGCATGGTATAGTGGCTCCTGTCAGGGGCTCCTTTGGCCTCAGTGGAAGGTACTGAAGTGAGACTATGTGCTAATGTCAGGCCTGGTTGCTAAGATAGCTTCTGTGTGTTATTGTGTGGGAAGAAGAGGTTCAGCACCACCGCTCACCTCTCAGCATGGGGAGGGGGATGTGGGAGGGAGAGTAGAGGACCTGGAGGAGGGAGATGAAGTAACGGAAGTGCAAAGGCTGGAGATGAGTCTGGAAAAGACTCTAGGCGTGGGCACTTTCAGGGCAGATAAGACATAGTCACAGAGAAGTGCAAGCCAGAGAGCATACTGTTTACTGAATTCAGGTATCCCAACAGAGTGTGAAAGAGTGAGAGGAATGAGGGATGAAGTACACATGCCAAGGTTTGTTACAGCAAGCTGGGGGGAGTGTAAACTGGGGTGGAATAAAATCAAATACCTTTGAATTTACAGGGTGAGTAGTTACCCATATGACACAGACTTCTAGAACTGTCTCTGATGATTTCTGTGCATTTACTTGACAAATTCCCATTACGCTATTGCATTTTCTGTTCACCAGTGTAAGGGACAAAGCGGGGTGCTTTTAATAAGTGACACTCAAGGAGTGATGATGTTCATCTTTAGTCTCTAAATTGTCTAACAGCTTAATGCAATGGGACAGAGGCACAGGAAGACTGGACATCAGCCAGACTGGGGAGTGTGCCTATCACAGAGATGTGGGTATCACACCTGTGGTAAAGGACACTGCAGAAAGGCTTTGGATTTGTTCTGGAGCAGCTCACCCTGTCCTTGCAAGGGAGGGGAGACTAGTTTGTGTATCACATGAGGATTGGGGTGATGTCATCCTGGGATGTGGGAAACTCTGAGATAAAAGTACAGGGTGGACTGAGACCAGGGGTGTCACTGGAGCCAACAAAACAGTGTGCAATTAGAATCCTGAGAGCACAACCACAAAAGGGAGGAAAAAAGGAAGTCAAAGATTCTCCTAAGGACTGTAGCACAGATCTAGGAAATTGCACAAGTTAGAGTAGACTTATCAGCAGATGCCTGGAGGAAACAACAAGAATAATTTACTTCAGATGCTTAAGAAAAACAGCTGCAGAAAATCAAGAAAGGGAATAGTGAGGAATCAGGACAGAATATGGAGGCATTTTTCAAAGAATCCTTCAAGCCCATGAGGCATCAGAAAAAGCTGTTACAAGTCCGCCCTCTTAGCACAGTAAGCAGAGCGTCAGTCTCATAATCTGAAGAAAAGCTGTTACATCTATTATGACAGATTTGGTGATTTAGGATAAGTTCCACCGTTAGTGAATATAGCATATAGTAGACTACGGACCACAGGCTTGTAAAATTTCAGTGGCTGTGTACTGTTTACTTGTTTGCCTGTGCTCTGTGGTTAAAGAGAAGAGGCTCATATCCTCACCTACTTTTTGCTTTATAATGCTTTCACCTCTGTAATTGTGTGTGTGTTAAAATTACATCTGTTTTTTTTTTTTTATTAAGATACCAGCATCATTGCCCTCCTAATGAGCTTCCCTAGCAGGTAGGAAAGAAAAGGCAACCTTATGGCTACATTTTAGTTTAATATCTTTGGAGAATATAAATAACAGTTTGGGCAAAATATTCTGAGAGCTCTTTCAGCAGTGTCTAATTCAAAGACTTAAAACGGGTGATTTTTCTAAGAGGAGTTCAGTTGCACACTTCTGTATATAATTGATTATATTCTATGTGTATTTATGTTACTATGAAAATGACTTTACTGTTGGTAAAAGTTATGAATATCTCTCACTTTCTAGTTTCTATAGCTATAGGGCAATATGGACATCTTATTTTTAGGGTGTATTTTTTAAAAAAATATATTTTACTGATTATGCTATTACAGTCATCCCATTTCCCTTCTTCACTCCTCTCCACCCTGCACACGCCCTCCCACCCACATTCCCCCCATTTAGTTCATGTCCATGTGTCATACATATAAGTTCTTTGGTTTCTACATTTCCCATACTATTCTTACCCTCCCCCTGTCTATTTTCTATCTACCATCTATGCTACTTATTCTCTGTACCTTTTCCCTTCTTTCCCCCTTCCACTATCCTGTTGCTAACCCTCCATTGGATCTCCATTTCTGTGGTTCTGTTCCTGTTCTAGTTGTTTGCTTAGTTTGCTTTTGTTTTGTTTTAGGTGTGGTTGTTAATAATTGTGAGTTTGCTGTCATTTTATTGTACGTATTTTTATCTTCTTTTTCTTAGATAAATCCCTTTAATGTTTCATATAGTAAGGGCTTGGTGATGATGAACTCCTTTAACTTCACTTTATCTGAGAAGCACTTTATCTGCCCTTCCATTCTAAAATGAAAGCTTTGCTGGATAGAGTAATCTTGGATGTAGATCCTTGCCTTTCATGACTTGGAATACTTCTTTCCAGCCTCTTCTTGCCTGTAAGGTCTCTTTTGAGAAATCAGCTGACAGTCTCTTTGTAGGTAACTGTCTCCTTTACTCTTGCTGCTTTTAGGATTCTCTCCTTCTCTTTAATCTTGGGTAATGTAATTATGATGTGCTTTGGTGTGTTCCTCCTTGGGTCCAAGTTCTTTGGGACTCTCTGGGCTTCCTGGACTTCCTGGAAGTCTATTTCCTTTGCCAGAATGGATAAGTTCTCCTTCATTATTTGTTTAAATACCTTTTCCACTTGTTGCTCTTCCTCTTCTCCTTTTGGTACCCCTATAATTCAGATGTTGAAAAGTTTAAAGATGTCCTGTAGGTTCCTAAGCCTCTCCTCATTTTGTTGAATTCTTATTTCTTCATTCTTTTCTGATTGGATGTTTCTTTCTTCCTTTTGGTCCACACTGTTGATTTGAGTCCCAGTTTCCTTCCCATCACTATTGGTTCCCTGTACATTTTCCTTTATTTCACTTAGCTTAGCCTTCATTTTTCCATCTAGTTTATGACCAAATTCAACCAATTCTGTGATCATCCTGATCACCAGTGTTTTGAACTGTGCATCTGATAGGTTGGCTATCTCTTCATCACTTAGTTGTATTTTTTCTGGAGCTTTGATCTGTTTTTTCATTTGGGCCATTTTTTTGTCTTGATGTGCCTGTTGCACAGTGAGGGGCAGAGTCTTAGGTATTTACCCGGCTGGGCAGGGCAACCCATGTTGCTGCATTTTGAGGCTGTATGTGGGGCAGGGGTCAGAGAGGGAACAATGGTGCTTGCTCTGCTCTCTGTCGGCTCTCAGTCACTTCCCCCACTTCCAATAAGCAAACTGGGCCCTTCTGGTCCTGATTCCTGGGTGAGTGGGTTTGTGTACATTCTGGGACCCTGTAGGTCTCTCCAATGAACTCTCCTGTGAGGCTGGGAGTTTCTTCTGGCACCTCAACCACCACAGGTGTTTTCAATCAGTGTTTTGAGGCTTTATTTCCCCAGCTGGGACCCTGGGTTGTGTGGTCCATCCTGCTCCCCAGTTTTGCCTGGTTTATCTGTGCATGAATGTGGGACCACTGGCTCACCAGCTGCCTTGTGAGCCTTGCCCTGTTCCACTATTTGCCACCTCGCTGGGTCCACCAGCTGCTGCTTTGCCCTGAGTCCTCTCTGACCCAGCTGCCCAACTCCACCTCTCCTACAGGCTGGATGAATATGTTTTCTTTAACTCCTTGGTTGTCGGACTTCCATGCAGTTTGATTTTCTGTCAATTCTGGTTGTTTTTTATTTTTAAATTCTTGTTGTCATTCCTTTGGTTGTGCAAGGAGGCACAGTGTGTTTACTTATGCCTCCATCTTGGCTGGAAGTCTAGGGTGTACTTTTAAAAGTACTACTTGAGCATTGTAGTCCTCTTTTCTTTAGTAGGTTGACTTTCCAATACAAGGGTAAAAGTGCACTGGCATACTGTTTTTGTTTTTGCCCTCCTGTGTTTTAATCCCTTTCCAAGGTTATGGGAGTTTTCTGAGTTTCTGAAAATGATGGATCAGCTTTCCATGCAGGTATGATACAGACTGTGACCAGGACATGCCAATCAGGTGCATGTACCCTGCACTTTGAATTGGGAGAGAATAATAGAGAAGCAGGAAAAGTGGGATTCCTGTGTGTCAACACGAACAGTGACAGCAGCAACCACTTCACAGAGGCAGCAGGGACAGTGGGGCTACCAGCTGGGGCACTGACTTCTTTTTTTTTTTAATATATTTTATTGATTATGCTATTACAGTTGTCCCATTCCCCCCCTTCTCTCCCCTCCACCCTGTACCCCCCTCCCACCCACATTTCCCCCTTTAGTTCATGTCCATGTGTCATACTTATGAGTTCTTTAGTTTCTACATTTCCCGTACTATTCTTGCCCTCCCCCGATCTATTTTCAACCTACATTCTATGCTACTTATTCTCTATACCTTTTCCCCTTCTCTCCTCCTCCCAGCCCCCTGCTGCTAACCCTCCATGTGCCCTCCATTTCTGTGGTTCTGTTCCTGTTCTAATTGTTTACTTAGTTTCTTTTGGTTTTGCTTTAGGTGTGGTTGTTAATATTTGTGAGTTTGCTGTCCTTTTACTATACATGTCTTTTCTTTATCTTCTTTTCTTAGATAAGTCCCTTTAGCATTTCATAAAATAAGGGCTTGGTGATGATGAACTCCTTTAACTTGACCTTATCTGAGAAGCACTTGATCTGTCCTTCCATTCTAAATGAGAGCTTTGCTGGATAGAGCAATCTGGGATGTAGGTCCTTGTCTTTCATGACTTGGAATATTTCTTTCCAGCCCCTTCTTGCCTGTAAAGTCTCTTTGGAGAAATCAGCTGACAGTCTGATGGGAACTCCTTTGTAGGTGACTGTCCCCTTACCTCTTGCTGCTTCTAGGATTCTCTCCTTCGTTTTTACCTTGGCTAATGTAATTATGATGTGCCTTGATGTGTTTCTTCTTGGGTCCAACTTCTTTGGGGCTCTCTGAGCTTCTTGGATTTCTTGGAAGACTGTTCCCTTTGCCAGATTGGGGAAGTTCTCCTTTATTATTTGTTCAAATACGTGCTCAATCTGTTGCTTTTCCCCTTCCGATTCTGGTACCCCTATAATTCGGATATTGGAATGTTTCAAGGTGTCTTGGATGCTCTTAATCTTTTCCTCAATTTTTTGGATTCTTATTTCATCATGCTTTCCTGCTTGGTTGATTCTATCTTCCTTCTGGTCCACTGTATTGTTTTGAGACTCATATTCCTTCCTTTCACTATTGGCTCTCCTCTGTGTGTCTTCCTGCATCTGTTTTATGGTAATCTGCATTCTTTCATCTAAATTTCGTCCAAAATCAACCAGTTCCGTGAGCTTTCTGATCACCAGTGTTTTGAACTGTGCATCTGATAGATTGGCTAATTCTTGGTCGCTCAAAAGGATGAGTCCTGGGGGACTGATCTGCTCTGTTGAAAACATATATTTTTTTTTCCCCCTGTCTCTCCTTTTTTTTTTCCAGTCTGGTTGCTCTTGTTACGGTGGGGGGCAGAGCCTTAGGTGCTCACCGGGGCTGGGCACCCCAGTCGCAAGATTGTGACGTTATATGTGGGGGTGGGGCGGGGGCGGGGGCAAATAATGGCGGTAGTTCCGTTCCCCTGGACTCAGACCCTTTTCTGGGCTTCTGGGCCGCGAGTTCTGCCCTGGTCCACAATCGCTACCCCTCTGGGTCTGCCAGCCGCAGCTTGCGTACTCAGGGATCACCGCTGCCTTCTTGCGCCCCGGATGGCTTTTGCGCCAATTTTGCGCCAAACCATCCCCCAACCTCCCCGCGCCCGCCCGGCTCGTCTTCTCCTACCAGTCGGGATGAACGCGTCTACTTCAACTTCTTGGCTGCCTGACTTCCATTCAGATAAATCCTCTGCCGGATCTGGGTGTTATTCTGATAGTAAATTATTGTTGTAAATTATTGGTTTTCTAATCTTGGTTGTACTAGGAGGTACGGTACGTCCACCTATTCCTCCATCTTGCTGGAAGTCGGGCACTGACTTCTTGATACCAAGTCACTGGTGAATTCTGGGTTCAAGTGTATGTAGCACTGGCTCTGGTGCCTGGTCTTCCTTGTTTCTGCTCATTTTCTGATCTTGATCTTATAGTCTTCCCTGGGACTTTGTGAATCACCCAAACCCCATCCAATATATCTCATTTTGGCCCAAATCAGGCAGTCAGTGTCTGTTACTTAACTATTGCATTTAATATTTAGAGGGTTTACACACTGAATTAAACAGAACCCAGGTTTCTTCCCTTTCGGTGCTGTGACTAATTAACAGGGTGTCCATTATTAGTCCTGGTTTGCTAAGGACTAAGGGGGCTCCTGGGACACACGGGCAAGACCCTGTGTTTAGCTGGCCAACCCTACTAAGTAGTCATGTGGCCTTAGATATGTTTCAAATACGCTGTATCTCTTTCTTCATCCGTAGACTAGGGACAGACCTATTAGATCAAATCTGATAGTTGATATGAAAGCGCTTTGCAACATGTCAGGGGCCATGCAAAAGCAAGGTGGCACTGAGATGCTCTGGAGAAGAGTCCTTGTGTGACTCCTTAGCAGTATCACAGTGTGATTCCAGGACCCACTGCATGAGAATAGCCTGTTCAAATACATAGTAAATGATCAAATACTCCTTAGAAATGCAGATCCCTGAGCTCCACTGCATACCTATTAAGCAAAAATTCCTGGGAGTGAGTGCCAATAATTTGAATTTTTAAAAGTTTTCAGGTAGTTCTAACCCACACTAATATATGAAGACCCCTGCTTTAACAGGAGAAAGAAGAGGATGTGGAGTACCCTGCTTCCCTTTCTTACAGCACCTGGGTCTGTCGTGAGCTCTCTCTCTGCCTGGAGACCACATCTGAATTCTTGCTTCTCTAAGTATGGACCATGAACCAGCAGCACTGGCATTACCTGGCCGCTTGTTAGAAATGTGAAATCCGAGGCCCCATCCCAGCCCTGATAAATCAGAATCTGCAATTTTACAAGATCTCCGGGTGATATGCATGCACATTAAGGTCTGAGAAAGCCTGCTGCATGTTAAGTTAATGTCAAACAGCAGGGGATGGGTTTCCCTGCCCAGGGTCAGGGGTTGGGCTCAGCAGATAACCAGCCCCCCTCTTCCAAACTCCCAACCACATGAGAGACAGACCTGGGAATCGGACAGATGGAGATCAGAATGCCAGCATTTTTACTGAGGAAAGCTGTGTTGAAGGGCATAACTTCGGTGGAGTCAAGTATGTTTATTAACCCCTTCTTGAAATGAATGTAACTTTCCAAATGTCAGGCTGCCCCAGCAGCTCTGCCTTCTAGGCCCCCATGTGACCTGGGCACCAGACCAGGACTCACCCTCCCTGCAGACAGACTTCCCACCAGCTGGGGGGTTACTACCCCTCCCAGCCATGAGGAAAGCCAGGAGTCCCATCTAGGTATGTCGCACCACCTGGATTCCTTCTAACATCAGATATAAAAAGCTGCCCAGAGAGCTTTTGGTCCCTTGGGAGACCATGAGTCACATGAGGCAGGCAGGCAGCCCAGTGGCCCCAAGCTCACTGTGACATAGGATCTGAGATGGTGTCTTGGGAAATCTGGGTGGACAGTTCTTCCCTCCTACCCAGCTGCCTTTTTCTGTCTTCCCATGACGTGCCGGTTCCACAGCTGCCAAAGCTGGAGAGCTCCGCGGAAACCCTGGTGGGGGCTACATCTGCAGAGGATCTTCTGGAGGCAGGAGCCAGTTAGTAAGCTGCAAACTGTACATTTTTGAAGAGAGAGGGATGCATTTTACCCCATTCTAAGATTAGCACCTTGGAATCTCCCTTCAGTCTGTGAAGAAGCTGTCTTTCTTCTGTGTATAGGTTTCTCACCTCCATTACATGAAAATGACTCTAAATTCAGGCTTATTGCCTTATGCCTAATAGTGTGTTCATGATATGCAAAACCGGGCATTGAACCCCATGTGTCTAGCATTGCCTAATCATTTAATTGGCCATAATGATTTTATTATCTGGGTTTTAAAATGGGACAATCGGCAATTTTTTCAAAGTGCTTCCAGGTTGATTACAAATATAAAGGGGAGGAGGCATGTGATATCTATATGCCCGGTAACTGCTTTTTCAAATTACATTCATCCCTCTTTATTTTATTTGAAAGTATAGTTAGTTCAGTACAGTTCAAGGAAAGCATTGTGGTAAACAGCCAGCTTAAATGTGAGCAGTGTAAAGAGCAGCAGCTTGCAGAAATATTGCTATAGATACTAGGACCATATCCTGCCTCCATACAGACCACACATAATTGAATCATGTTCAATAGCAGGCCATTACAAAACCGGACTTATTTGCAATGCTAATGTGGGGAAGACAGCTGTCACAGGGAATTAAATATGATCATTCAGAGCTTGAATAAATGAGGTGTCCATTATCTTCTGGCTGTGTTGCAGGCTGCTTGAAGAACACACATAAATGATACTGTAGTGATAACCAGCCCACGGTTTTGTTTTTTAGTCATAGAAATATGAGTGATGGAGGTGGGGTGGGGGGACAAGGGGACAGCAAAGAAGCTTGGCAGATAAATACAGGCAAGTGGGCAAAGAGTTATTTCCCCTAAGACACCATAGATGTAAGGACATGATCAAAATTCTAGTTTTGATGCTGAGAATAGGTTTTTAATTCTATTAAAGATTTTTATCAAGATTCATCTCTTCTAAGACTCAAATCACAGCCGACTCACAAAGGAGGCTGGACATGAAAGGGGGGAGTGGGGAGTAAACAAAGCTAATCCTTTTGTCGCTCTCCCAAGGCCTTCCTTCTCATCCAAACACATAATAAAGATAGCAGAGAACTGCTTCCTGGATAATCAATCTGCCATTGAGCATAAAAGGTACTTGGATCAGTGCTAGTTTTAAAAATGTCATTAATTATCCAATTAACAGAAAGGGAGGCTTCCTTTGATTGGCTCTGAGCAACCTGCCTACAAATTAGTTTTCTTATGTTAAAAACATGAGGCCCTGCTCCAACTGATGTGGCTCAGTGGGTTGGGCATCATCCTGCAAACTAAAAGGTTGTCAGTTCAATTCTCAGTTTGGGGCATGGGCTTTGTTGCACAGGCTCGTTGCAGACCAGGTCCCTGGTTGGGAGCAAGTGAGAAGCAATCAATCTATATTTCTCTGGCACATCAACGTTTCTCTCCCTCCCTTTCTAAAAATAAATAAATAAAATCTTAAAAAAAAAAACCAAACAAAAAACTCCATGGGGCCCTGGACCGGTTGCTCAGTTGGTTGTAGTGTCATCCTGTGCACCAATAGGTTGTGGGTTTGCTCCCTGCTCAGGGCACATACCTGGGTTGTAGTTTCAATCCCTGGTCAAGGCACATATAGGAGGCAATGGATCAATGTTTCTCCCTCACATTGATGTTTTTCTCTCTCTCTTTTTCTCTCCCATCCCACCCCTCTAAAATCAGTGAACATATCCTGGACTGAGAATTAAAAACAAAAATGAGGATACTATGTTGTCATTTTTTTTACACATGAAAAAGTTAGCAACAGTCTTTTAAAAAGCACTTAAATACTACTTCCAGATAGAATAGCTACTGCAAGTAATTCTAGATCATGGGTTATGAGTCTGAAATTACATGACACTGTGGTCGAGAAAGAAAACCCAGCCTCCATGGAACATTCCTTGTGGTCTTTCTCTGTGAAAGACAGCTACTGGTGAGCCCTCAGATATGAACATGGTCTGTGCAGAAGTTTTGGGTTCTTGTCTTTCACTCTTTTCTGTAAACAACCAGTGAAGTTAGCAGTCATTAAAAAAAGAAAGATGGTGAATGAGAAACTGGTAAGATTATGAGTATCAGTTAGCATTGGATATTTTGTGTATTATGGTGTATGAATTACAGTTATGCAACATATAAATTCAGGTCAAGAAAGTATTATATTTTTAGTTTCTAAGGACCCTAAGTACCTTGGTGTTGTTGCTGGCCTGTTAATTTGAACAGGTTGATTCCAGGCATTTGTGTAATATTTTAGAAACTTAACTGGAATTCCAGGCATTTGGAGTATGACAGCTGTAAATAAAAATCACTCCTTGAAACTCACAAAACAATACCTTCCCTGTCAGGGCTCATATATTTTGGGGGTGGTTAAAAATCTATTCCTTTTGAGAAAAGACTGTTGATGGGATATTTATTGTGATGGGAAGATAAAAAGAACACTGGCCTTAAGAGTCTATTTACATTCTGGAGGCCTTGGGCCATGCTCTATCTGTTTGACCAGATGGTTGGAAGTGTTCTCTGGAACATTGCTTGGAAGGAACTCCAGGAGTCAGGACATCTTCATGCTTATGCTGGGAGAAATGCCCTGAACTACTAAACACAGAAGTCATCCTGTATTCAAGGTTTTTTTTAATAGAGGCTGAATAATTTAGTATGAGACTGAGCAGGTGTTCCAGCTGGATCCTCAAGCTTTTATTCTGAAATGGATTTTTCTAGCTGGTTGTAAATAGCATACACGTTTGTAACAAAAAACTTTCAAACAATGCAGAACTATATGATCTAGTAAGTGAAAGTCCCACAGAACTCCAGTCTTCCAGAGATAACTATAGACAGCCTTGTGTATATCACTTCAACATTTGTTCTGCATATTCACAAATCTCTCGCCCAAAGTTGTATGTCATGGGTATCTTTTCATATCTGTACATATAAATTTACTTACTTAAAAAATGACTGAATAATATTGTCGTGTATTATAGTGTTATAATTAGTGCAGGGGCTAGCAAACTATAGCCTGCAGGCCCAGTCTTGCCCCTTCTTGCACCGGCCATGCTTCCCTGAGACACAGCCAGACATTTGTTTACGATTCACTTGTGGCTGCCTTGGCCCTGCAGTGGCTGCATGGAGTAGCTGCAACAGAGGCTGTACAGCCTGAAAAGCTGAAGGCAGTTACTATATGGCCCTTTGCAGAAAAACCTTGCTAAGTTTTTATTTAACCAATTGCCTATTAGTTGAATGTATAGGTTGTTTCTGATATTGTAGCATAAAAATAATGTTGTAATGAATATGTTTGTAAATCCATCTTTGTGCATTCACTCACTATTTCCTTAGGGTGAATTCCAAGATGTAAGACTGCTGAGTGGTGCTTTGACTTTTATAGACCATTAGGGCTCTAGTTAATAAACTTCTATCCCAAAGGATGCCCCATAACAACCAATTTTCAGTGGCACAGATTTTGGAATCAGGCAGACCTAACCTTACATGTTGGTTCCACGGTTAGTAGGTGTGGGATTGCATATGTTTATTGAGTACGAGCAACAGAAATCAATTCTACTTAATTTAAGAAAAGAGATTTATTGGATATTGTGCAGTAAAAGGTTAACCCAGGCTGCTGAGGCCCCGCACACCCCAAAGAAAGGCCTGTTTTCAGAAGGACTGCTCTTGACCGGCTCCTGGGAGATAGCCTCTGAGTCCTTTGGATAGACTCTGCCCGAGAAGAGGGTTTTTGTATTCCTGGGACTTGGGCCATGCTGTATCAGTTAGGTCAGGTAGTTAATGCCAACAATGTGACTTATAGTGAGCGTCAATTTTGTTCACCTGAGGCCCAGGGACACACTGTATTATTTGACCTCTGAGGGCTAAGATGTATTACCTGATCTCTGAGGGCTAAGATCCATCACACAGGTGCTGTATGCCTATGAGACTGACCCTCATAAAAACCCTGGACATCAAGAGTCCCCCCGGTGAGCTTCCCTGGTTGAGCTTCCCTGGTTGGCAGTGCTCTGCCTGTGTTCTCCCGTGTCGCTGTGATATAATGAGGCACTGCCCTCGCAACTCCACTGGGAAATGACTACTGGGAAGCTTGCTCCTGTTTCCTCCTGGGCTCCACCCTATATTTTTTAACCTGCATCCTTTTGCTGTAATAAACCACACACATGAGTGTTAACAGACTTTCTGAATTCTGTGAGTTCTGGCAAATCTTCCAAATTGAGAGTGGCCTTGCAGACCCCTGACCCAGACATACATATAGTGAGTAATAGCTCACACACATGATGAGAGGGCTAGAGTGAGGCTTAGAATCAAGATAGAATCTGCACAAAGCATAATCTGCTGTACTTTTGGTCAGGCCAGAGCCACTGAAATGATCAGGCTCTAATTTGTCTGTATTTTTGGCACCCTACTAAATAGTCAAAATTCTAGGAGAGTGCTACCATAGGGCACGTGCTGGTGGTGGGAGGAAGGATCTGAGGGATCTGAGCATGTAAGGCTCAGGGAACACAGTGCGTACATCTCAGCCGGCAAACATTTAGTACCCATTATCTCCCACTCTTCTAGGCACTGGGGATATGTTCCAGCACAAGAAAGCATGCTTGCCCTCAGGGTGCTTATGTTCTACAAAAGGTAACTCTTCACAAAGGTATTGATGTGCTATTAGGAAGGAGTAATGGATGCTAAATAGCCAAAAAATAAAAATAAGAATAGCAATTGTCCACTTCAGTGTTTAAGTTACTTGACCTTTCTAAGTCTCAGTTTTCTCATCTTCAAATGGGGATAATAATGGCTATCCAGACTATCATATGGATTACAGAAGACACTCAATAAATGGTGCTTATTGTTGTGTCTAAGAGTGAGAATTCTAAATTCTGAAGTTAACCTGCCAGCTGCTTGTGAATGCATCATCTTATGCAAGTTATTCAGCGGCCCCGAGGAGGACCATCTTCATGTGCGTGCAACTCATGCAGCTGCCCAGGGTCTTGCCCTTGGTTTAAGGCCCTGCTGCCACTGCTTTGAAATTATTAATAATTTTTAAGTAAGGGGCTCTGCATTTTAATCTTCACAGGGCCCTGAAAACATAATATTATCACAATGCAGTCAGATGGGTCCATTTTATTTATTTTTAGAGAAAGAAAACATTTGTCATAAGAAGGTGAAGTTTTAGTAAGTTCAGAGCATACAGTCTCATGCGTTGCAATGAATAATCAGACACTGAGTGTTTCTATATCTTTCACAGACTACTCAGGGTTTTTATATGAGGAAATTGTTGCATTTAAAACTGAAGATATAACAAAAAGTAGAATAAGTCATATACTTACATAATAGGAATTTGATGTAGGATATGGTATGAAAGCAAAGTTCAGTCCTGTCAAATGCCCTCTTAAAACTAATTCTTGCAATTTAGGTTCCTGCAGTCTAAGGCAGAGAGAAACAAAGAGCCATGTCACACGCACTACATTGGAGACAGTAAATTTGAATGAAAGGTTGAAAAGTAATAAGCCATTTCTGAGTGCTTCAAGCATGATAGCATAGTTGTCTTTTTAAATAAAGTACTTATATTTAATTTTCAGCCATCAGCAGGTAGGAAGAGAAATGGAGAAAAGTGACAATAGCTTAACATATTAACAGAGACTTATTGAGGTAATCAGAGGTCTGATGTAAGCATATGCTCACATCCTAGCAATTAAAAAATTTATATTTGGATTTCTGTCTTTAACATCAGAAATTAAGTGTTGGGTGTGAAATCTAGTACCATTTGAAGTCTCAGCCAAATTTCTTGAAAAGCTCTGAGACATATAAACATTCCAGTAAGGGGTGCATGTGTGTGTGTGTGTGTGTGTATGTGTGTGTGTGTTAGAGGAAGGTAGAAAGTGCTCCAGGCCACCTCATTTTGAGGTGCACATACACTTGAGGTTTGCTTCTCTTGGTGGCTCTGTGAAGGCCTGTGTGCAAATGCACAAGAATTTACAATTTGGCAAACAGTGGCTGTTTAAATTGTGAGAGAAGCTGTATTCAAAACTTAGGAAAAAAAGTTAAAAAGCTAATTTAAAAAATACCAGTGGAAGCATAGTTTATAAGAAAGTAAAAACATCTGATTGAGTTAAAAATGAAACTACTAAAATTTATTTAGTTAGAAAGCTTTCCTCGTAACTTCATGACTGTGTGAGCAGACGTGAAAGGAGAGAAGGAAGAGCCACGCACAGCCACGCAAGCCCTCTCCGCATTGAGGGGTGGGGCAGAGGAGGGGGTGAGAGTGGGCGTGTGAAACTGGTGAACCCTTTTCCAATGAAGTGCTTTTAATTTTGCAAATAACAGAATGTTTGGTTTGTTTCGTACCAAATTTAAGCTTATAACACTACCCCCACTTGAATTTTAATGAATAAAAGGAAAATGAGTAGTTGGCATGGGGTCCAGGGGTGACAGTGGAAGAGGAACATGTGGTTTTATTTTTATTTTTTATTTTAATTGTTGTTCAGGTACAGTTTTCTGTCTTTTACTCCCATCCTAGCCCAACCCCCCAGCCCTCCCCCCTCCCTCCCATTTCCACCCCCTTGTTATTCTCCATGTGTCCTTTATACTTGTTCCTGTAAACCCTTCCCCTTTTCCTCTGAAATTCCCTCCCCTCTCCCCTCTGGTCATTGTCAGCCTGTTCTCTGTTTCAGTGTCTTTGGTTATATTTTTCTCGTCTGTGTGTTTTGTTGTTTAGGTTCCTATTAAAGGTGAGATTATATGGTATTTGTCTTTCACCACCTGGCTTATTTTGCTTAGCATAATGCTTTCCAGTTCCATCCATGCTGTCGTAAAGGGTAGGAGCTCCTTCTTTCTTTCTGCTGCATAGAATTCCATCGTGTAGATGTACCATAGTTTTTTATCCACTCATTTACTGATGGGTACCTAGGTTGCTTCCAACACACAGCTATTGTAAATTGTGCTGCTATGAACATTGGAGTGCATAGGTTCTTTTGGATTGGTGTTTCAGGTTCTTGAGCATGTAATTTTAAAAATCACTGTCTGTTAGTTTGTGTTTGTAAGCAGAAAGTCTCTCTTACAGCCTCAAAGGTCAATGGTGTAATAATGCTCTTTATTACATTAATTATTGTAATTATTATAGTTAACTTTTGCCACTTTGTGCCACTTGGAAAAATCACTTTTGAAAATAGTTTTTCTTCAGTCCTCATCCCTCTTCTTGCCAGAGTGGCAAAAGGGTATTACTGGTATTGAATTATGAAGGGAATCAGAAGGATACAGAAGTGGCTGGGGTGCAGGCCACACACAGTGCACTTTGGGGAAGGGGGTTAGTGAAGAGTAAGACAATATCAGTGGTTTCCTGTCCTGTAGTAGGGGAGTAGCTGCATTTCAGTTTGGAGGGTTTGGGGTGAATCTGCAGTTTTCCAGTCAAGCTGCTTGTAAAACATGAGTTACAAATCTTTTTTCTTTTTTCTTTCTTTCTTTCTTTATTTAAAATTTTATTTTAATCATTGTTCAAGTACAGTTTTTTTCTTTATATTTGTAAGATATATATATCTTACATGTATAAAATATATATTATATATTTCTATAATAAATAAGTATTAATATGTAATTACATACCGTAAAATATATTGTATATTATGTATAATATATGTTTATATAATATATTAATGTTTTATGTTATATTTATGTATAATATATTAATAATTATATTACACACTAATAACTAGCAGTAATTATTAATATTAACATCATATATCATATATCATATATCATACATATATTTTTTCCTCAAGTTCCCCAGAGATAACGTGAATCCATGCCATGGAGTTGGACAAAGTGTTAAGAAGAAGTGCAGCTGGGTTTCACAGCATATCTGGGGACTTGGGCTGGTAGAATAGTCTAAATCAGTGATTTTTCAATTTTTTTTTATCTCATGCACACATAAACTAATTACTAAAATTCTGCGGCCCACCAAAACATGTACTATAGTTTTTGCCCATCTGATAAAAAAATAGGTATAATTTTGATTCATTCACACTGGGTGTCTGTTGTTGTGTTGGCTGTTGTCATTTTTTACATTTACAATCTAAGGGAAAGGAGGTCAATGCCCCTGATCTCCTTTAGTCAGTATTGCATTTTTCAAAAATTCCTGCACTGTACCGGTTGAACATCTCTGGTCTAGATTTAACAACTCTTGTATTGGTTAAATGTTCAAGAGAGGGATGAAGGGGTTGATGGTAGGAGTGAGAGGCCTTGGAAATACAACTTTTTAAGATGTTCCTCAAGAAGAATGTGCTAAAAACTTTATAATTGGCAATGTTTTGGAGAAACTATAAACTTGAGGGTGAATCCTAAAAATGGAATATCTCCTATGGTATGAAGCATGGAAAATTTTCAGGAGGGATTTTATATTTTCTATGTTAATGACATTTTGTTAGATGAGAATGTAACTTTGGCTGTAATGTAATTAGGCAAATAGGATGGAGGCATATTTCACTCCAGGCACTTGTTAAATTCTAGCCATGGTAGAATTTTTCGACCTAGTTTTGCTTTAGGATGAGCAGAGATACCTTATACTCAATGTTTCAAACTTGATGGAGTCATCCAAGTACAAACTAAGACATACTATTTATATCATAATTAGCTGATTTATAGAGTGTTACTACAAAGACAATCTCTCTGACATAGAGATTTAGGTATTTGAAAGACAGTTATTGACACTTGTAATCTAAGTGAAAATCTTTCAACCATCTTTTCCTTTGTACTGTTGCTCGCTGATTGGTTCATACTAATAACCAGCCTTCCCTCCTTACCTTGCCCCTGTCCTTGATAAATTAGGTAATATTTGACTTTTGAAGGAGAAAGATGCAAGATATTCTAAGCAGACAAAAAGTACCAGCAAAGCCCTGATGGGTGGCTTAGTTAGTTGGAACATTGTCCCATACACCAAAAGTTTGGGGGTTCAATTCCCAGTCAGAGCACATACCTAGTTCGCAGGTTTAATCCCTGGTTGGAGCACTAATAAGAGGCAACCATTTGACATCTCTCTCTCACATTTATGTTTCTCTCTTTCTCTCTTTCCCTTCCTCTCTCTCTAAAATCAGTAAACATTTTTTAAAAATTTTAAACACCAGCAAAGACACATAGGCATGGAGGTGTGGGGGAAGGCAGAGACGCCCAGAGTTTGTGGAGATGTGAGGTGATGTTTTATTGGTGGCTAGAAGGTGGGAGGTTAGGTTAGAAAGAGAACATTGTAAGATGGAACCAAAAGGTAGACTGAAGTCAAATTCTAAGGATCATTAAAGGTCAGTGACCAGGGATTTTGAAAAGTGGGTCTGGTGGCAGAGCAGAAGCTGCATTCAAGAGTATGGTGAGGTCAGAAGACCAATGATGTTGTTGCCTGATGAAAGAGGGTGAGGCAGACTCTGCCTATGGAAGTCAGTAGAGAATAGAGTGGAAAGGATGTGGTGCCAGATAGATGTGATGGTCAAAGGAAAAGAACGAGTCAAATGTGATCCAACACAGGAGGCTGGGAAGATGACCTTGTGGTTCATCACTGAACTGGGGAAGTCGGGAGCAGGGCTGTGTGGGGGCAGGCAGGGGGAGGCTCAGGCTGGGTGTAGCAGTTTTCCAGGACTGATATAACATTATAAACTGGGCGGCTTAACCAACAGTTACTCATATTTTAGAGTTCTGGAGGCTAGAAGTCCATGATCAAGGTGTCACACAGTTGTTTCCTTCTAACGACCCTATGCCTAGAAGAGGCCTCACACATGGCTTTTGGAAGTTCGTTGGCTTGTGGCAGCACAACTCCAGTCTTAACATGGCGTTGTCCTGCATGCATGTCTGTGTCCAAGTTTCCCCTTTTGTAAAAAACCAGTCAGGTTGGATTAGGGGCCCACTCTACTCCAGTATGGTCTCGTTTTACTTAATTGTATATGCGATGACCCTATTTCTAAAGAGCATCATATTCTGAGGTACTGTGGGTTAGGACTCAATGCAGGATTTTTTAAGGAGATTCAATCCAACTCCCCACAGTGGGGTAGGTGACTTGATAATAGTTAGCTTTGGATGAGGTAAAATTTGGGTTTGAGGGGGCCTGACGTCAACAGGCTGGTGGAGATAGGAGCAGGGCACATAGATTTAGCCATCATCTACATACAGGGAACACTCATGTACTGAAGAATTTTCCACAGAGTATTTTATAGCTACAGGAGTGGGAATATTTATCTGGTGAAGAAGGGAAAGAAGAAGGACATAAACTCACTGAGTACCTGTTGATGAGTGAGGCTTTCTGCCCAGTGCATAGAGATCTGGTCTCACTTAATTCTCACATGGACCCAGTGAGGGAAGTTTTGAGGGAAAATGGAAGCCCATGGCCCCAAAACTGGAGGATGGTAAAATGCACTTGGGTGAAATTTGCACCCAAGTGCATTTAATTTCACTAAAAGATGCTGCCTCCTCCTGGGGAGAAGAGTATAGGGCAAGAAAAGGGTGGGGGAAAACTGTGGAGGAATTTGAGAGAAATGGTTTGAGGGCAACAGTGGGAGCCTGGAAAGGGGAAGAGAAAAACCAGAACTAGTAAGGAAAGCCACTGGAAATCCCAAATAGATTTTCAAGGAGCAGGGGGAAAGCCACGGCATTAACTATTGTAGACAGGCTAAGGACCTAGAAGTGTCTCTTTGGTTTAGTGCTCTCTCTGCTCTTTGAATGTCCAATTGATTAAGAAGTGAAATTATAACAAATTTTCATCCACAGTGATTACAGGCAACAGATTCCCTATAAAATAAAAAAGAGAATTGCTGTCAATTTTATTGCAAGCTCCCTGCAGTCAGTGTGCTGTTGGGGGAGAAACAGCAATTCTGATAAGTTGTTCCATCCATGTACGTACATTTACTAGTACGTACTAGTAAATGACTCTGGAGGCAAATTTATTCTTAAATTCTGAGTGTCAGGACCTGGCACCAAGGTTGGGGTATACACTTTCCCTGTGCCCATGTATGTGTTGGTGTTTTGGCTGCTAAACATGCTTTAATTTTTAGAAGCAGGGTGTACAGCCTAGTGGAGACATCTAATGAGGACATTTTAAAGGCTGCAATACAGCATGTTTGGACACAGACAGCTGTTAGGTGAGGAATAAGCACGTACTGGCTTGTTGCCCATACCTGCTTTATATTCACTTCAAAGAAGAAAATTTTTATTAAAAACAAAGCAGTTAAAATGTCAAGGTGTCCATTCTCTTTTTTTCAGACTCTCCTTTTTACATTACAAAATAAGTGGATTGAGTGGCACATAAACTGCTGAAGAAATAAAGGCTTTTCTTGGCATTCCTTGGAGAAATCAAATCCAAGACCAGTGGTGAAAGGTGACTGTACTATATCCACTACACAGACTATTTCTTCTAATTATCAGCATGAATGTAATTACTTACAAGCATTTCAGGCTCCTGTGATCATGTCCCTTAGAGCATTTCATCTGTAATGATTTTCCTTGATAAAAAGCCAGTTGGAAGCATTTGTTGCATAACATTGCTCCACCAGAAAGGAAAATACGTACTTCTCGGAAGGAAGATTTGTGTGCTTTCTTCTCAATGGTACTTATATTCTGCCAGAATTTGATTAGGAGCTATCTTGGCACAAAGATCGCTAATGACAGAGTCAAATAACTACATAGATTAAACAATTTCTTGGAAAAATACAATGGAGTATGACATTCCTTTCCCAAGAATATTGAAGTCCAGAATTGGAGCCACTTAAGGTGAATTGTTAAATCCTCTAACTTCTGAGGACAGAGAGTGTGAGAGAGAGTGGGTTCCTGAGGGAGTCTGTAGATTCTTAGGTGACATAGTTTTAAAGGGAGAAATTTCTGGGGTGGGAGTGAGACGAAAGTGTAAGTATTCATGATAGATTGGAGTTTTTAAAGCCATAAGGAACAATAGAGCTTGCCTATTGCCCCTCCCGCTTCTTCTCAGACTGCTGGTGTGAGGGCCACAACTAGTCCCGACACCTCCTATTCCTTTCCAGCATTCTCCCCACTGTCACTTCTTTCTCTGGGATTAAAAACAAACACACACACAATTTTATTTATTTAGCATTGTTAAGAAACATGTTGTAAATGTTTTATATGTTGGCTTTCTACATAATTAAGGTTTACCCCTTAATCCTCACTTAAAAAATTTGAATGGACTTGGTCATCTTAAAAAGTGTGCTAAGGACGATTTAGCTTTTTCTCGTTGAGATAGTGTCATAATTATGAGCATTACAGTAGCTCCCCCTTATCTGTGGAGGGTACATTCCAAGACCCCCAGTGATTGAAGCCGCAGATAGTACCAAACCCTGTACAGACTATGTTTTTTCCTGTACATACATACCTATAATAACATTTAATTTCTAACTTAGGCAAGTAAGAGATTAATGGCAACAACTAATAATAAAATAGAATAGGTATAACAATAAAAGTTATGTGAGTGTGGTCTCTCTCTCTCTCTCTCTCTCTCTGATACCCTGATAACCAAAACTGCTGTTTAGACTTCCAGGCAGTGAGCACACATGGCACAGGTACACTGGATAAAGGGGCGATGCTGGCTGGGATGGAGCAGGGCTGCATGGGTCTTCATTATGCTACTCAAAATGGTGTGCAATGAAAAACCTATGAAGTGTTTAATTCTGGAATTTTCTGGGTAATATTTTTGGATTGAGGTAGACTGTGGGTAACTGAAACAGTAGATAAGGGAGAACCACAGTAATTATTTTCCCATAATGAATCAAATCCACAGTTGCCTTCTGGAGTGACTGAGGCGAAAGGACTATTGCTACATGCAATAGTTATTTAGTTGCTTCTGCTGTCCCTTATGTCTCTTACCTTTCACCATCTAGCAGACATTTTTTCCTTCATTTGCCAACATGTTCTCCTAGGCTGTTGTATAGGGAACCTATCTTCATGGCAGTGGCAAAAGTAGCCCAGCCCCCATTCGGAAAACCGTCAGGAAATGAGTCAGCACATAGGAACTGAGCCCATGGATAGGTTTTCCTGTGGGGAATCAGGTCTGCATTGTACCTAGGCTGCTATGAGGCTTGCTTTTGCTAAAACTTCCTCACCTTGAATTGAGGCAGCAAATGTTTACTGCATATCTTTAAAGTAACTTCCTAACGTCTGTGCTAAATCTCCCAAGTATGGAGTGGAGCCAGTTTAACCACTTTTCCCCTTGATTTGCAACATCCTTCTCTTTGAAGTAATTAGCAACATTCTTTCCTTTGTTATCTATAAAAGGTAATCACTACAGTGAACCTGTGCTTAGTAAATGAGGACCATCCTGATGTAATGTACCCAGAAAAGCAATAAAAGCCTGTCTAGGCAGGGGTCAGGGCCTTCTCTCTCACCTAGAGAGTGGCTATGCCTTCCTTTTTCTCCACAGGACTCGTGTAGTCCATGTGAATTTGTCGCAGCCACAACACACAGACTCCACAGGCCAGGGTCTGCATCACTATTGATGCTCCCTCTAGTTGGGGGGTCTGGAGACCTCTCTTGAGAATAAAATGCAAGATGTTATGATGACTGCAGTTAAAGGTTTTAGCTTTCTTTTTGCTTGAAAACTGAATCCAATGAAGTGAAATACTACTCATAATCTTTAGAACTTTGTTTGCTCTTTGGAGATGTTGTCTCGGGACTTAAGAAAATTAATTGGACATTTTTACCATGTGGGACTCTGGCCAATGGCTTCTCATATCAGAGACCAGGGTCATCTTTCTTATCCGTTGATTTGGGAATATCAAAAACTCATACTTTTTCTGGTGTTTTTGGTGACAAATGGGCTTTATTCTTGCTTTCCTATTCCAGAATGTTTCTTATTTAACTTGAGTTTTTATATATGCATCTCTGTAATTTCTTGAGTAATTTTCAAAATCAAAGTGTGGTAAACCACTGGCAGCACTTCTATGCCCTCAGTCACCGAGAACTTGAGTGCCTCGCTCACAGGCCCCGTTTCAGCTGCAGCTGTGTCGATCTAGGTTGGTCTCTATTCTCCCTCACTTGCATCTGTGTGTAAATGTGTGCATGTGTACACGTGTACACACACACACACACTCTACATAGGAATTCCGGCTGATACCACCTACTGACATCATCCACAGCAACTTCCACATTCACATTATCGAGGCTGCCAACCATTTGAGTTCAGTGCATCATCTGGAAGCCTTGCTCCCAATCCTGTTGTCTGACTTTCCTGACTGTGGATAGTGGCACTTCTGTCTCCCCACTACTAACCTTCCCCCGAACTCCCCTCTCCCCGCTTTTTTGGCTTACTCACATTGAGCCTATCTTGGAGGTTATGTGCATGAAAGAAAGGACATGGGCCTTGGAGTTATGTGTATATGCACTTATATTCTCTCCAGCATGTAATCTCGGGTCTTTATACCTGTTGTATGGAGATAATAGTGCCTACATCAGAGAGTTGTTGAGAGGGTTAGATGAGATAATGAATGTGAAGCGCTGAGCACATAGCAAATGATTAGCTAAAGGTAATTCATTACTTGCCAGACATTTGAGCCACTCACAAGGTTAGTCTCAGATTGGTTTTACCTGTCACTCAGATTTGCTGTGCCACCAAGGCCTTGAATCTGGAGTTCCTCTCTAGAGCCATCATATACCATGGGAAGGCAGGCTGGCATGGGGGTGCTGGGATCACAGGGAAAGGGGAAACAGGGAAAGGGAAGGGAAAGGGGAGGATGGCTGAGATTCAAAGCCCCTCACAGCTATGCCATTCATCTCACTCCAGTGTGAAATTAAGGGATTGGTTTAGACAACCTCCAAAGCCCGTCTAGCTCTAGTCCTTGTAGGACTGTAATATTCTATTCTTCTGTTGCTCTTCATTCCCAATGGATTCTCTTCATTGCCATCACCATGACCTTCAGTTCTTCTGTATCTTTGCAGCTTACCAGCTCTCCTTGGTAAGTTTGTCTTCCATAAGTCTTTTGCTTAAGTCTTATCTCCTATATTTTTCTACCATAAATCCTATGTTCTCACCTAACTGAGTCATCTACCATTTGCTGGTTTGTTGTTGTTTTTAGCATGCTTTTCTTTCTAATCTAATGTGTTACTTATTTATTTTATTTCTTTATCTCATTTACTGGGATATAAACTCCTTAAAGCATAAACTTTTGTTTGTTGCCTTACCCTTGAACTTAAACTAGTGTTTGACCATAGAAGGTATATAATATATGTTGAATGAATTCTCTGCATTCCCTTTATGCTTCTGTATGTGCATGGTCCTTAGGGTCACCCCAGTCTCTGATTGATTGTGACGGGGGAGGAAGTAAATCAGAAACTTGACAGCATTGTCTCTGAGACTAGGCTTTGATTCTCTTGCCTCTGCACCCCTCCCTTGGTACACACCTGCCCATCAGAGAGTACTCTCTAGCTGTTGGTGCTGGTCAGTGTGTATGTCCCCTGGGATGGTACGGGTGGGACTGCTGGCCACCTTGTGGCCACCTTGACACCTCTCCCCACTACTCCCCACTTGGTAAGACATCGCTGGACACCTTGGCGATGTCTTACCAAGACATCACCTCTGTTTTTTCCCACTGGGCTTGTTGCTGAGATGCTTCAGGCACTAGCATACTCCTATCATAACATTCAATTCTGTTTAGGGCATACCAGCTGGCCCCAGTGACGAGAGGGCTAGGGAAGCAGGGGTCAGGATGCAGGGGTCCTGGTTCCAACTGCATATCTGACACAACATCAGGCAAATCAATGATTTAAAAAATCCTTTTTAAAAGCGTATAATGTACATATGGGGTAACAAAGAAGTCTGACAGGTTTTTTTTTTTGCTCCCTAAAATGTTTCAATATGATTGGAAAGATAAGACACCCATGAAACCTTTCATTTTATTTCCAAAATAGGTCTCAAGTATGCTCACTTCTTTCCATCTTCACAGTCCAACCCCAGTTCTCTCCATCTCCACACTGCACCTGAGTTCTAGCTATCATCTCCTCTTGCCTGGGCTATGACAGCTTTCTACCTACTCCCACCATTTCCAGTCTTGTCCCTTCTGACCTAATCTGTCACAGAAGAATTAGCTTTTAGAAATCTAAATCAGATTATGGTGTTCTACTTAGAGCTGGACTTTGAATTCAACCAGACACCTCAGCTTGACTTATTTGGACCTGCTTTCTTCCCCCTCGCCCACCTCTCCTTTCTCACCTCAGGATCTCCTCCCCCTACCAGCTGCAGTGCCGTCACAAAGAACTGACCCCTCAAACTTGTGATATCTTTCCCACTTTTGCCTGGAATTCTCTGCTTCCCTACCATCTACCAGGCCCTTGTCTTCAGGTGGCTGGCGCCTTCTCAGTCTCAGCTAAGAAGGAGTCTCTGTAGAGGACTTATCTGAATCATATTCCTTGGCCATCCCACTGCAGGGCATTATCTGTTTCCTTATCACAGATTGCAAAGATTTGCTGAATCCAGGGACTGTGCTTTCTTTGATATTCTATCCTTGTAGTCTCAATACCTGCCTAGCACAGTGCCTGGTATACATAGTAGCCTTCAGTAAACATTTTAACAGTAATGAAATAATGACTAGCAGCTGAGCATAATGCTCTCTGGGATGGCCCCATATCTCTGTATAAGCTGGGAAATCAGTGCAAACTTGTATTAATTGTATTTATGGCCAGCATATTCTTTGCTGGGTGTCTTCAGGGTACTTTTACACAATTAAAACTATTAGATACTTTAAAATTATTCAAAATCCTAAAATCAGTTTAAGTTGTATATTTTTAAAAAGATGTTATTTATTTAGTTTTAGAGAGAGGGGAAAGGAGGGAGAAAGAGGGAGTGAAACATCTGATGTGTGAGAGATACATGGATCAGTTGCCTCTCACACACCCGCAATGGGGCAGGGTGGGGGCTGGCTTGCAACCCAGACATGTGCCCTGACTGGGAATTGAACCAGCTACCCTTTGGTTTGCAGGCTGGCACTCAGTCTATTAAGCCATACACACCAGGGCTTAGGTTGTATATTCTGCCAAACTGGATCTATTTGGATTTTTCAGGCAGGTGGTATATATCAAGAATTCATATATTTTTAATTGAAATTATTTTATTGTTGTTCAATTACAGTTGTCCGTATTTGCTCCCCACCCCTCCCCCCACCCCCTCCAAACCCATCTCCCTCCCTTGCTTCCACCCTCCTCTTTGGTTTTGTCCATGTGTCCTTTATAGTAGTTCTTGAAAACCCTTAAGAATTCATATTTATAATGTGTATCACTCTTGCTTCATTTAAAGTGAGCTGAAATTATAGTCACTTTGTCCTGAGAAACATGTTTAAAAAAAGACAGCTGGGCTTGAGTGAGACGACACCCCTTCCTAAGGGCCCTGCACAGAGCCACGCTGTTGAGTCCCTTTCAGACACCCTGGGAAGTGAGGGCGGCTCTGCTGTAAATCCTTCTCTGTTAAGCTTTGGATTGCAGCAGTCTTGTTGGGTGGTTCCAAGAAGCAGCTTTGTTGTATCAACTAACGAAAAGGGAGTGATTCTAAAACATGTAGCATGGACCGCTTAACAGCATACCTGCCTTCCATGGTTATGTCCCTTCTGAGCACAGTGCACATTTGTGAAAGAGCAGCTGCCACTCCTTTAGTTTAGTTTGACCTGATATTGATGCGTCATCTTTACTGGATCCAGTGGCCTGCCTCGTGGCATCAGAACACGGGCTCGATGCCTGTTGGCAGCTCTGGCTGTCTGGGCACCCTTCAGTTTTTATCCCTTTGATTGCGGAGCAGTTTTGTGATATTGATAAATTACAGGTGTGGTACTCAGAGGGAGGAAAGGGGCAGCTCAGAGCGAATGGCAGTCCCCTTGGGTATGGTGCTCACTTGGACTTTTCCACTAGACAATCCTATGTAGTGGGAGGTGTTTATGGGGTTAGTTATTAATCACAAAACAGGATAAGAGTTAGTTGACTGTTAATTATAACACTGGATGAGCACATAAAGTGATCATAATAATATTATTCTTGTGGAACCCTTCATGTGAAATCAGTCCTGCCAGACAAATAGTTATTTATATAACATAGAATCTTTAAAAAGGGGCCCTAAAAAACTAGCAACAACCAAATAAGCAAAATGTGTGTATAGAAGCTAATAAAAATTAGTACCTTAAAAAAAATCACTGCAAGCTATGTTTTCTGTAATTATACCAAACTCTAGAGTTTTAACCATGTAATAGTAATTTTTTCATGCTTTTGCCATTATTGTCCTTTTGATTTACTTAACTATGTCTAACTTGAACAAACAATGTTAAGTGGGCAAACAGATGCGATTAAATAGCCTGTAATTATGTTTTTAGTCAACTGCTACCATCACAGACTCCTCCTGCTACTCGGACCAGGAAAAAAGTGACCTGATTTTACCAACTGCTTTGCCAGACCCTGATGCAGAATAGATGGCCTTATTAAGCAATCAAAAAAATCAGCCATTGCTGAGGAATGGTAATCAACCATGTTTATACAGCTCACACACTGGCCCCACAATACACAATCAGGACCATGAATTCTGCTAATTGGGTACCTTCTGCGTCCAGAGGTGCCTGCAAAGGGAAACAAAAGGGACTTGAAAATTAGTGTTTGTAGCAATTAGTTTCTGTCTAAAGGCTTAACCCAGTTCAGGGAAACCATGATTCAAGCAGGGATTATTATAGCAACACTGGTATTTAAATGTCTTCTTTCATTATTTGAGGTAGGATTTAGCTTGGCAAAAGTAGTGTCGATTTGTCTTCCCATCCTTTTTTTTCTTTTATTTACCTAAAATGATTTTTGTTTTGAAGTTTTCAAAAAAATCAAAACCATTAGCCATTTGCTGCTTTAAATTTTCTGGCATTCAGGTTTTTTGTTTTTTAAACCTATGATTTTACTCAAGACCAGTTGAAAAGACTGTTAAATACATGTATTGTTGAGGAGCTCTGCTCAGGGAAATAATACAGCTGGGTCTGTTGTGCCATTATTTCTCTCAGGACAATCTATAGTTTAGTGGGAATGCAGGGTATAATTCCTGGTGGAGGGAAAAGGGAAAGCAAGTGTTTTATTTATAAATATATGCACAAATCCCATGCTAAGTAATGTACGTCCTCTGTGTGTATTTTATCTGAGTAACCTAGCAAGACATTTTCAAATGGGCCCCACTGAAAAGCCCAATGTAGTTTATAAAATTCATCACAAAAAGCCTTTTGCCCTTTTCTTCGCTTTTAGTCTTTAGCATTTCTGATGTAATAGTCTGATAGCCAGGTCTCTGTGCTTTGTTTGTGTCATTCCAGTCTCCCTGCCGCAGACGCTCAAAGGGCAAATTCGCAGTAGCACGATTCCAAGGACCTTTTCACCTCCCATGGATGGCATCAGCTGTGGTCCTTGCTTTCCTGAAGCCTCCCACATGCTTGCAGGAGGATCAGAACAACAACAACAAAAAGGCTAGGGGAGGACAGGCAAAACCTTCTGATTCAGAAGAAGACCAAAGAAATTGATGTGCCATTTTCTGGGATTGGTAGGCTACATGAGTAAAATGACAATTTGTCTTTTAAATTATTAATAATTTGCTCTCTTTAATTACCTAAATGATGGTTAATCAATGTGTCAGTAAGTATAGCAAATTTTTTAATCATTAAGACCAAATTTGACATTATTAAGATAGAAATTTTAGAGAGAACATTGGAACTTTGAAGACAACCAGAATAATAAGTATGATAGTTTTAGAGACACTATAACAGCATTTACTCCTGACTGATTACATTGCATATTGATATTAGTGAGCATCAGTGTGTAGTGCAATCAGTCAGGAGAAAATAAGTGAAATGTGAACTAATGAGAGCTAATTGTATCATATGATAGCAGGGACACAGAATTCTATCAATTAAATTAGTTTGAGATGAAACAAATATGAATATAATAATGTTTATAATAATGAGACAATTAGAGCTAATGAAATACATGTTAATAAAGACCAGGATTCCCAAGCACATTTCTTCCCTTCTTCTTCTGATTCCTTCAAACTTTGGGTTGTGATAGTCACTTGAATAATTTCTGCCATCAGTGCTGTGCTGTGTATGTGTCGGAGACATAGGGGTGAAGAATATAAATCTTCACCATTTCCATGTTTCTTGATCTCATGCTTTCAGAAGGCTCCGCGCAGTCTGTGGTACCAGTCGCCAAGGTGCACCCTTCCCTCTGATGAATGAATCATGTCTTGTTCCATAGAACTTTCACTGTCATATACTGTCTTTCTTTGACCAGGGCTAGGAAATTGGCACTTCTTGGTGTAAACGTTGATTTTTTCCCTCCTCCATACATTGGAGAGTAGACTATTCAGGTCTAGTGCTGCTCCCTTGTGTAACTCAATCAGATTCTGCTTACTAGTCACTTCCTTGGTGTCCTTAGGTCTTCCACATCCACTCCACTTAATTCCCTGATAAAAAGATTTACAACTGGGATGGCCAAGGCAGTTCCTTAGATATCTGGTTAAGAATGTACTCTCCAGAAGGAATTATGCCCATCATCTCTCTCAGGAGATGGTTTTGGACACCCAGCTTTAGCTTGGTAATTGACATTGATGAAATAAATGATTGGATCCATGTTCTGTATTGCAATTTAAATTTGAGCTCACACTCAATGTTGCTGAGCACCTAATAGGGCAGGTGGGTACGGGTATTAGGAAAGATGATGCAACAATATATTTCTAATCAGTTTAGAAACTCATTCATTTAGCTAAAAAGACTATCTCCCAAGGAGTGATGCATTTATACAAAGTATAGATTAAGAAAAAAGTATTTTTCTGTGGTGCATGTCTACTATATTATATTATGAACATTGCATTGGAAATTAATGGGAAAATTTAAAAAATTTAGTAATTTCCTCTTGATTGTGTTTATTTGGATGTTGCTCTGGTTAGTATATTTATTTATATTTGTCCTCAATTTAGACTAGGGTTAGTTAGTGTTAGCGAATGATATTTGACCATTGAAGTTGGTGGAACTTTGTGCTGTGAAAGTTTCAACCAACTTCCTCATTTGGCCACTGTGTTTTTATCATGTATATTACCAGTGTTTTTGCTTTTGCTTTTGTATTACATTAAAAAGACATCAGAATGAGATGTGAGTTAATGTTTCACTTATAAAAGGTTATGGATTACGCTCAGCTGGTTTCTCCAGCTGACACAGGGTTCAGGATTAGAAGAATGAAAACAAACATGAATTGAAAATGTCACTAACCTTTATTGGACCCTGAGAATCCCAGAGCCTGCATGACAGGAGGCTTTCCTGTTTTCAACAGTATAAAGAAGACTGAAACAAAACAGCATGGATCTTAGCTATTTACATCTTTTAATGAATGCTCTTCACGTTTGGGTTCCTTTGTCACTCTCCCAGTTTTCAAGGGTTTAGCTGTGAAAAGTGTGGATGGTATCACATACTCTTATAGACCACAGAGCGGACATCTGTCTAGGAGGCTTCTTCCTCCAAATTATGCTCAGCAGAAAGGGCATGTATACAGCTGTGCATGTATAAGATAGCCAATTATCCATTTTCCATGTCCACCACCGCTGAGCTGGAAGCTATTTTCAGATACACTATAAGCTGTGTATTTATGTGGGTGTGCAGTGAAGAGACAGATATTTAAGATGAGATCTAATACCTTACACATGATGGGCCCATTGGGTTTGAATCTGATAGTGCTGTCTTTAAAAATTTTTTGTGATTGGTGAATAAATATTTTCACACCCTATGTTCTAGAACCTTATCAGGCTAGAGGAAAGTGAAACTACTTAAACAGACTGTTTACATGGACTGTAGCGTGTCTAGAGATTAAACTGTGATGGATATAGGAGATAAGACATATGACCAGCAATACATTTTTTGAGCTTTAAGTTTCTATTAAAGTTTCACTATCTTTGTTTCCTTACAGTGATTTGGGCTTGGTTGTTCTCGACCTAAATATGAATAATCCTGCAGCATATGGAATATGTTAGTCTGTTTCTTTCCCCCTTAATTTCTCTCACTGATCTGGCATACTCTGTGACAAATTGTGCTGTCCTTTTCACTGATTTCACAGGGAATTTGAGAAAATAATCTATGAAGATCACCAGGGAAATCTCCAAACAAAACATATTCCTCAGCTGAACCATAAATATGTAGTGAGGAATTTTAGACTTTTACAAATGCATTTACTTGCTCCTGAATTAAAATGAGTTCTACAGACCCATATTTAGTCCCAAACTGCCTTAAGTACTAATATTTCATGGTGCAAATCTGGACCATAATATGGATTTAGTAACATTCTTTGGCAGAGCATAATCATTTGGGAAGCACAAACCTATGCCTTTTTATTCTTACTTTAATTATGTACTGTTCTTTTGAATATGGAAATTGTTTTGCATTTTAAAAGAAGATCAAAGTAATCTTTTGGACAGAAAGGGTTTCACCTAACAATATGGAGCATTTTCTATTTTTATTTTAAAATAGCCTTAGTAAAATTATATCTAATTAATAATAACATGATAAAGCAAAATTTATGCTCAAAGAATAGCCTTTAAGACCAACTTTATTTTTAACCATAAAGTTAGGAAATTACTTGGTGGAAAGAAAGTTACAATTCATGGCTTTTTTTTAAAAAAAAAGGTGACAATTTTATTATTGCTGCAATTTAAGATTTATTCATGCATATGACATTCTTTTATTCCACAACAGTGAAGTGGGCTTTTTAAAGTTAAAATTACGTTTTGTATTTGGAAGATATAGTTTTTTGAGGTAAAGCAAATCACTCAGGTTTCAGTTTGAAACCTGATTCAGGTTTCGGATTGTGGGTCAGGAACTGGGCTCCACTTTTAACCTTGAGCTTGATGATTTATGTAACTTTGAAAGTCACATAAACTCTCTTTATTCAAAATTCCTTTGTATTGGGTTATTTGTTTTCCCCCTGTATCAGTCATATTACCAGTATCTAATTTTGAGTTATGAAATTAATATAAAAGAGAAGGTGGGGCAAATGATAATTTACATGTGGAATATTATGAAGTACTTTACAGAAGATTCCATAGCAACTAAAAATATATGTGTGTGTGTATAGTAAGATAAACCCAGATAGTTTTAAAAGGAATTCAATGTGGACCTGTTTTTTTAAAATGTCAGTTAAATTATATATTATTTTAAATATAAGAAACTTATATTTAGGTTCATTTTATTTGTAATGGTAGAAGGAGATTTCAGGGCTTGATTTACACAGGGCCATGCAGAGCCAGGGTTTTGTAAGGAGGAGAGCCTATCAATGAAAGGACACATGTATGAAGAATCTCATCGTTTTAAGATATTTAACTTGGGCTCAGCAAACCACGTGGACTCTCCTGGCCAGGCTCAGTATTGTGTCTCCTCTACCATTGACATCCGGGTCAGTCTGCTGTGACATGCACCCACTGGGGGACCTCAGAAGCTGGGAAATGATTCATAGCACTGTGGAAGGAGATGGCCCAGTGCACCCTGAAGGTTCCTGCTGCGTGTCCTGTGCCTGATGAACAGGCCCCACTTCAGTGGGACTCAAGTGTAGCACCACCCACAGGCAATAATTGCCTCACTCTCTAGGACCTGAAGGCTGAATAAAAGAGTTTGGTGCCTGCACCTGATGAAGAGGCCCCCTAAGGTCATCAGCCACAGGAAATGTGTTCACTCTTTGGGACCTGAAGGCTGAACCAAGGAGTCTGGTTATCTTGGGGTTCCTCCCCCAGAATCACAGCGCATCTCCTCAATGACACTGTAGTCCTTGACCAGGCTCTGTGCTGAGTGCTTTGTCAATCAATAGCACCCCATTTGTTTCTGTCATGGGCATGGTCATTAGCATCACCCATTTCACAGAGGAGGAAACTGAGTCCCAGAAAGGTGAGGAGAATGGCTCTTGTCACAGGACTGGTCAGTAATGGAGCTGGGGTTCCAGCAATGGCTATCTGACTCCCCAGCTCAGCCCAAAGTTCTGCTGAGTCCCTGGATCCATTCACTGCTGGGCTGGACGCTCACTCAGCCCTGATTGTGATGATGGCCAGTTCTTCTTGGCCTTGAAGAACATTAGCATCTTGTTGATCCCATGGTTTGGGGGTTCCAGTTGGCAGGACAGGCAGTGGCTATGGGACAGGGAGGCATCTGTGAGCTACCAAGAGTCATACCTTAGATGTCCCTCCCAGCACCTGCCTGCAGCTGGAATCCTGTGCTCCAGAGGTCACCATGCAACAAGGCCTAGGACTGACCAGGGACAGAGCCATGTCCGTGGGCTCTCTGGAACTGTGCATTAGAGAGAGGCAGCCCTGCCCTCACCCAGCTCCTCCTACCTCACTTCTCATCCTCACTGAGTGGCCCTGGTACCAAGCTGCAAACTGCGCCACGAGCTCCATGTTGTGTTGATGTGCAGCCCCACCTGGAGGAGCTGGTTCTCCCTAATGACTTTGATTTTCTGAAATGGAGGGAAGGACAGGATGCAGTCAGGGCCTGGGTAGGGAACACCTCAGGGGCCTTGGGTCGGGGGCATTGCTCACATGGAAACCTTCCTTCCCTCCAGTTCTATCCAGTCTCTGCCTTTTTTCAGTTAGGTACACATAGCAACTCCTCCAGGAAGTTGTCCTTGATCCCACCACCAATTCCGTGGGTTTCCATTGTTTCGTGTATAGAAATCCCTCATTAATGTAGGACCTAAGGGATGGGGCCAGATAGGTCCTGCCAAGGGGTCTCTCTGATTTCCACACCCTTTCCTCCAGGAGTGAGGCCACGGCCGTTCATCTTGCTGTGGTTTGGGAAGAAAGAACCCCAACCCACCCCATCCACCCACCAGCCTTTAGAGACATAAATGCCAGTTGATGAACCAACATGGAGCCAGAGATTTGCTAATTCTCCAGCTCCTCACCCGCCTGGAATAATCCAGCCAAACCACTATATCCCCTGACCAGGGTTTCTTATCTCCAAATTGCCTCCACCTGCTCATAGACTATCCACACCCTCTTCCTCTCAATCAGAACAAGATAGACTGGGGTTTTTCAGAGAACTCTAAATGAGAAACTAACCACATTCTTACCAGTCCGCCACCACCTCTTTCTCCTTCTTTCCAGATCTGCAGCCTCCATGTTACCTCCTGGGATATAGGAGGAAAGCTCACTGCTCAGTCACTGGTTGGTGGCACACAGCTTCTTCAATTTTAGGGAGCTCTTCCTGAGGGGAGAGAAAGAGGAAAGGAGAAACTTAGGATTATTGTGAAGGTGTGTGAGAGCAAATCACTTTTTTTTTTAAGTAGCCAGAAGATCCAAATGGTCTGGATGAGGGTTTTCGCTGTTTTCGCTGAACCCCGGGGTCTTGTGGGGCTGGGGAAAGAGCCCTCATATTGTTACCCGGGGCCTCCATTCCCGTCTCTACTCAGCAGAGCTGTTTTGACCAGTGTTGTTTAAGCTGGATAGAGTGGTTTTGCTGCAAAGGAAACACTGGAAGGTCTCCAATTTGGGTCGACCCAGGTCTGACATTTTATTAAACTGGTTCCTGAAGCAGAACTACTGATGTAAAGTCCCAGGGAGAATCAGAGACCCCACAAATAGGTCAGGCCAAGTTCCCAGGTTGTGCTGCCCCCCAGGAGGCTCCAGCTCATCAAATGAGCCCTGCCGCCTGCATGGGGATGCTGGTGTGTCCTGGTGCTCCAGTGAAGAGTGGCCTCCCACCGAGACACTTGCTCCCACGTCTTCCTCAGACAGTGAATTGAGGTGCTCTACAGAGCAGATACAATGGCACATAGGGAGGAGAAGTTCCTGAGGATTGGGCAATCCTGGGGAAGGAAGAAAATAGCTGAGAAGAGAATGAGTCAGGGCTGTGGCTTGGAGGAAGGAGATTGGAAGATAGGGAAGTTATAGCTAAAGCTTAGAGGGGTTTCATTTCGTGGAGACAAAAATGTTCTAAAACTATGGTGCTGATTACGCTCATCTGATACAGGAAAACTCACTGCATTGTACTCTTTAGGGGACACATTTTATGGTATGTGTATCCATCTCAATAAAGTTTTCAAATAAGAAGGAAAACCATTTAAAGCTTTAATTTTCCAGGTGTGGTCATGAGGGGGCACATAGCCTTATTTTCTGTACTCTTAATATTTGTAACATTATTAGTACACTAACAACCTTGATTTTATTATGAATAAAACATTTATTTGTGATAAGATAAAACTCCTTGGGTCTCGTCAGTAGCAGTGCCATTTCCTCCCTTAATCTCTCCCTAGAGAAGCTTAGACTGACATCAATCATGGGCAGGTTTGGATACTCCAAGAGACATTGTCCCCCACTGAAGTGGCTTCTGGATGGAAGAAGCTTGGCAACTGTTGATTAGTATATATATCTATCTTACCTAAGATTCTTTTCAAAGTCTTTTTTTTTCTCTCACTGGAATGTAAATTCTTAGAGAATTTTGTCCGCCTTTTTCTTTAGTGCTGCATCCTCAGTGCATAGAACAGTGCCAGGTACCCAGCGGACAGTGAGTAATATTTGTTGAAAGGATGAACATCCAACGATGAAGCTAGAAACTCCCTTTGTTTCATCAGGAGACTGAGATTTTTGTTTTAGAGTGGTTCTTTTGTCAATCAATGCCCAGTGTCAGCATCCTCTGGGGGTCACTGTGCTCCCATCACTGGAACAAATCATTGCTTAAAAAGATGTTAAAATGGAAAAATAGATTATACCACAGTTTTCAAGTATAACTTTGTGCAGTGATAAACAAGTTTGAAATTTTTTTTATTGCTTGCTTACATCTATTAGGATAGCTATGCTAAAAAAAGAAAAGACAAAACAAAACAGAAAACAATAACTGTTGGCAAGAATGGGGAGAAACTGAAATCTTTGTGCATTGTTGATGAGAATATAAACTGGGGCAGCCATTGTGGAAAACAGTATGTGGCTCCTTAAACAATGAAACATAGAATTACCATATGATCCATCAATTCCACTTCTGGGTATATCCCCAAAAGAATAAAGCAGGAACTGAAACAGATATTTGTAAGCACATCTTCATAGCAGCATTATTCACAATAGCCAAAAGTTTCCATTGATGGATGAATGGATAAATAGAATGTGGTACAAACATACAATGGAATATTATTCAGCCTTAAAAAGAGAAGAAAATTATGACATATGCTACAACATGGATGAATGTAGAAGATACTATGCTGAGTGAAATAAGCTGGTCACAAAAGGACAAATATGGTATGACTCTCCTATATGAGGAACCTAGAGTAGTCAAACTTGTAGAGACAGAAAGTGGAATGGTGATTTCCGTGTGCTGGGGGATTGTTGTTTCATTGGTGCAGAGTCAGCTTGGGAAGATGAAGTGCTGGAGGTGGAAAATGGTGATGGTCGCACAGCAGTGCCAATGTACTTAATGCCACTGAATTGTGCCCTGAAAAATGGTTAAAATTATACAATTTATGTTATGTATATTTTCTTATAGAAATCTTTTTTCATTGTCAACGTTGCCAATGACCTTCATTTTGTCAAATTCTGTGACCAGTTCTTACTTTTCACAATACTGGGCCCCTCAGTACCATTTGACATAGAGAATTTTGATCGTTTCTTGAAATATGTTCCTCTTGGGCTTCTAGTGAATCACAATGTCTTGGTTTGTTGTTTTGTTTCTTCCTGGGGTCCCTGCCTACTCCTTCCCAGTCCTCTTAGATGTGTCCTCCTCATCCAATTGATACCGAATGTTTGAGTGATATCTTTCTGTATCTAACTCATGATCTCATCCTGTCTTATAACTTTAAGTGTCATTTATATGCAGATGACCTAAATTTATATTTTCAACTTCTGCCTTTCTTCTGACATCCAGACTCATGTAGACATTTTTAAATGACATCTTTGTTTAGATGTCTAGTGGGCATTCCACATTTAACATTTAAACAAAGCTCAATTTTTTTCCTTCCTAATCCTGCCTTCCACTCATTGTTCACCATTTCAGCAAAACCTCTTACCTGGTTTCATATGACAAAAACACTTGGGATCATTCTTGATTCTTCCCCTCTTTTTACGCACAATGTCTAATCTATTAATGATTTCTGTTGGAAGTTCTACCTTTGACATAAATCCCAAACCCGACCACTTTCGTCATTTCTACTTCTGGTTCCCTCATGCAAGCCACTGCCATTTTTCTCTTGGACCAACACACTAGTTCCTTAACTGTCCTCCCTGCTTCTTCTCTTGCCACTATGTTCTGTCCCTAGTTTATTCTCTCCCTACGAACCCTAGTGTTTCTCTAAAAATCTAAATCTGACCATGGGAAATCCTTCCATTCTTCTAAGACCACTTGAATAAAACTTAAGGAATAAAGATATTGATTCACTTAGCAAAATACAGACATTCTTTTATTACACAGAACACACAGAGTTTATTAAGTTAGTTGTATGACTCTTTTAGCCTGTGTATTTTCTGTGTTGGAATATGATGCAGAATTTATAGAGAATGGGTATTTTGCTGATAAACAGTGTCTTAGTCTCTTTTTTTTGGGTTACTCATTTCTCTTATGTGGTATAGTCATGTGGTGATGATGATAAAGCTGGTAAAAAAAAATCATGTCCCCTTCTCTTATGTTTCAGGATGTGCAGGGACAAGCCAGTTAATCACCGCCGGCCATGCATGGTGACTTCATGATGTGGGCAGGGATTAAAACTCCTAGGGAAGGCAGAGATTATGGTTTTCCTGAAATTTAGTATGGTGGCCTCAGAGCTAATCCAATGGTATTTTTCAGAATTTGTGCTTATATTTCAGCTATTTGACAGGAGAGAAATGTCTCCTGATTTGCCCAGGTTGTGTTGCAGAGAGAAGGTATATTTCTTTACAGACTATAAGCTGGATTTCCTAAAGCAGAAAAAGAGCACTGACCTAGTTATTCTTTGAGCCCTTGTGACCTTGGGGATGAATTTTAGTGATGCGGGAGCAAAGTGTGACAGCATTTGTGGAGGGACAGGCATAGCTGGCAGCTCTCGAATTGGCTTCTAAGAATGCCCCAGTGTCTTGGTTTGACTCACGGCTGCTGCTGCAGTTCCAAAGCTTCCAGCACCTTTAAATGGTGGTAATTATTTGGATATTGTTGACTCCTTCCACCCCCTTTAGAAAGCCTTGTAAACAAGAATAGATACCATTTTATTGGTGTAGAGGGTAGCTAAGTACACACCACTGAAGAATGATGTTGTCTATTTTCTTAGCCGAGGCAAACTATTAACGAGCAAGCTTTCCCGTGCAGTCTTCTCCAAATCTGACCTGGTGGGATCATGTCTAGCCTCAGTGAAATGGTTTGTGCTATGCCTGGTATTCTGGAAAAGGGAAAAAATATTCCTTTAAGGAATCTAAAAATAGTACATGGTTGTTCAGACAGGCCTCAGGGGTGGGTAAACAGTGACACTAAACTTAGACATATCCTGAAACAATACAGCACTTTTGTGGGCTATTTTGTTCATTTTTCACCTCTTCTGCCCTTGTTGCAAATATACACTAGACTAAATCTGGTTTTCTGTGCTTCTATATTTAATCTTGACAATTGACTCACAGTTTTATTTTTAATGTCATGAGGAATCCCCCTTGCTATTCTTGCTTGAAAAGGCATAGCCAAATTACAGAACTGACACAGCATGACTTTCTTATTGCTATTAAAGTGGTAAGCAGTGATCTGTAAGCCTATGGAAAGACGTGTTACAATGGACTGCTTTCTCTTTTGTTGAGAAATAGTTGTTGTAAATTGAACTTGAAAGGAGAGGGGCACTTTCCCTTTGTGGCCTATAGGAGTGCAAGGGCTACTGGGGCCCGCACTGATAGTGCTATCCCAAAGCTCCAAGTCCATTTCCTAGGTTACTTGACTGACAGTTCAGTCTGGATAACAAGAATCATGTAACTTTTTTGAAAGAAAGGACTACTAAGAGATGGCTGGGTAGCTTCTTTGAGCTCTCAGAGCCTTTCATAACTCCACAATCAGAGACTGACACCTGTCAGAGGGAAGCGGGGTGCGGGGACTGGATGAAAGAAGGAGAAGGGATTAGAACATGTATGCATGACCCATAGACACAGACAACAGTGTGGTTGGTGATGGCTAGAGGGAAGGGGTGGGGAAGCTGGGTGAAGGCGGGCAAAGGAGGGGGAAATGGGGACATCTATAACAGTGTCAATAATAACAATAAAGAAAAACATGAAAAGACTTGGATTCAACTTTTGAACTCCATGTTCAAAATTGGGATACTGTCAAGAGGTCTGGTGTCAGATGATAAGAGGTTTGACTTCTAAGCAGCAGAATATAGGCTCTCCACTACTTTTCCATAAAGTTTTGATTTACAAAGTTTTTCCTTTTAAAATATTTCTCTATATCTTCGTGACCAATAAAAACTCTAGTTTTAATGTTGTTTCCTTTCATTCATTCACAAATTTTATTGAGTGACATCTATGTACCAACCACTGGGACAATTGCTGGCTTATAGTTGCAAATAATCTCTTCACACGGAGTTTACAGCCTAGTGGGAAAATATACAACAAACAAGTAAATATTTTATTCCCATTGTAAGTAGTCCTTCTTCCTGCGTTGGTTTAGCCTTTATCTTTTTAAAATGTTTTTCTCTATATATTTTTCAGTTACTTAAAAGGACACAAATTTTCATTTGAATTTAAAAAGAAATACTGTTCTGATCAAGTAGGGTTTATACATCCAAATTTGGCTTTTGATAAAACTTAACTAGAGATGGACTCTGTACTTATATGCTGTTGGTAGTAAATATCAGAGATTTAGTGATATAATAAAACTTGACAGTTATTTAGTACTCCTTTCTATAAACTGAAAACACTCTTAATTATTAAGAAACATTTATCAAGGGATTTGTATGTGCATATCACTACACTTGGGGATGCATTACAGGGGATGCATAAATATATTTGTCAAAATGCTTCATATCTAATACATGATATAAAACATGTAAAAAATAACCTCAGTATAAGATAGTCTATAGTGGTAGATGTCTTAATAATGAAAAAGAACAACAGGAGACCAGAGGAAGAGAGGTTTCCCTTTGATTACATGAGTGATCAAGGGAGGCTTTATGAAAGGAATCATGTTTCAATTAGTCTAGAATGATGGGGAGATCCCATTTAAAAAATACAATTGTAACAGCTCATTTTGAAGACCCTTAAACATATGTAAAACCGTAAAGAAGAAAACAGAAATAACACTGACAAGCACCTGTCAGAAAGACCAGGGGGAAAAAGGATGTGCCCTTTGAGGGAATGCACAGCTTGAAGATTAATGATACTCATTCCCTCCTTCTCTCCCCTGTCCCCGGTAGTGATGGTTATGGGTCATTCCACTTGCTCTCCACCTTAACAGAACTGACAGCTCTTGAATGGTTTCCTGCTTCAGTAAATTGGGGAGCAGTGATCTGTTTTGCTTGACTATTGTCAAGGGATAACTGAGAAGGAGAAAAGATAGTATAGCCATGAGGAGTGCCAGGGGTTGGCCGGGGGTTGAGGAGTGCTGGGGGTTGGGCAGTATTCCCACCACATGGTGCAACAAGGACTTGAGAGTGTCCTTTGGATCAAGTGGACATTACTGGGGGTGGCTGGGCTAGTTTTGTTGGTTCCCAGTTATTAGAGAGGGATGTTAACTGAGCAAGGGGACCCTGGGAGTCAAAAGTACCCCTAAGGCCCCAAAAGTCATGGGTGGAATGCTGAGGCAGGACCCAAGCTGAGGATGGCCAACTTGGACTTGAGACAGATCTCCCACAATAAGGCACTGTGCAGAGGCCTCCAAAGCTCCGTGAGGTGGAGCTCAGGTTCTCCCACACCAGCCTTTAGGAAGCCAGTCTAGCCCGCACCAGAGAGGAAGGGACAGAGATGCGGTGGGAAAAGTTGTGGGACAGGAGGAAAGTCTTTTTGTGTTTTAAAGATTTTATTTATTTACAGAGAGGGGAAGTGAGAGGGAAAGAGTGGGAGAGAAACATCAATGTGTGGTTACCTCTAGGTGGCCCCTGGAGACCTGGCCCACAACCGAGGCCTGTGCCCTGACTGGGAATCTAAGAGCAACCCTTTGGTTTGTAGGCTGGCACTCAATCCACTGAGCCACACCAGCCAGGGTGGAAAGTCTTAACATGAAAATAAAGACAAGAGTTTGATGATGAACGGGAGTCTTGAGAACAAGAATAAGAGGGTTTTAATAAAGGGAGAGTTTTAAATAGAGAGAGTTTCTTGCTTTCTATTCTTGTTTTTCAAATATTTTCTAATTTTAAATTATATTAAAACCTTATTCCTTCTACCCTTAATTGTCTCTTTTTATTTGTCTTAAGGATTTTCGTTATTGATTTCTGTCTTTGTTTTGTCATTTTTAATGTTTTCCTTGACAAGACTTTTGTTGCAGACTTGTAGCATTTCAGGAGCAGTTGTAACAGAATTGGATGGCCACCACTCACCACCTCCTGGGAATTAAACACACCCTCCCCCCCGCCCCCAAATCAGTAGCTCTCCACCACCACCACCACCACCACTCAAATTTTACAATTTTCAAAAATTATTTAGGTTAAAAGTACTTTGTAAAAACCGCGTCAATCTTATTGTACAGATCACCCATTTGGTTTATAAAACACTGTTATTTCTTACATCATACAACAACTGGCCTCTTGTTTTCTAAAGTGCGAGGTCTCACCGCTCGGTCTGTGCTGGTGCGCACCAGTGCCCCGCGTTGGGGCTCAGACCTGTGGCCTGATGCTGGCTTCTGTGAGACCCATTTTGGAATATTATTGCTTTTCTGACTACAGTCAGTTCTTAATTATTTATAGTCATAGATATAGAGAAGTGAGTTTTCAAAATTATTATTACACTTTGAAATAATGTTTGTGCTTATATGGTTGAATCTAATATCCTTCTCTTTAAGTTATTCTAAAGGGATTTGCCTCAGGAGACTCTGAGAAGTCTTTAATTCATTTTTTTCCACACTGCTTGCTTCTTTCTAACATTTTGCTGTCTCTGCTCTGAAGTGTCTCTGTGCTCTTCCAAACCTTTGAAGCAAGGATAATTTATCTGTTTTTAAAATTTCCATTAAGGGTCACAGAAGACAAATAGTGTTTAAAATGTCAATAAAAGAGCCAAGATGGAGGCACAGGTGGAAACCCTTCACTTCCTCACAGAACAGAAAGGAGGATAACAACCAATCTAAAAACAATAAACAACCGGAAGTGCCAGAAAATCAAACTGCATGGAACTCTGACAGCCAAGAAATTAAAGAAACAGCCAACAAGAACAACCAGACTGGCAGGAGAGAGATGGGCAGACAAGCCGACAGAGAGAACCCGGGGCAAGGTGGCTAACTGTGGTGGCAGAGCTGACTGAAGGGGAAACTGAGACTCACAGCTGACTGTGGACTACAGTGGGGGTTGCTGTGGCAAGAGAAACCCCAGTCTCACATGAGAGTTTGTTGGAAAGTAGGGCTAGAGCAAGCTGCATTGTTCCCTCTCTGGCCCCTCCTACAGACAGCACCACAATGCAGCAAAAAGGGTTGCCCCACACTGGTGAATACCTAAGGCCCCACCCTCTTACAACTGAACAGGTACACCAAGATAAAGAAATATGGCCCAAATGAAAGAACAGAACAAAACTCCAGAGAAAGAGCTAAGCGATGAGAAGATAGCCACCCTATCTGATGTGGAATTCAAAACCCTGGTAATCAAGATGCTCCCAGAACTGACTGAGCTTGGTCACAAAATGAAAGAACAAATGGAGGCTATACAAAGGGAAATAAAGCAAAATATACAGGGAACCAACAGTGACAGGAAGGAAACCAGGACTCAAATAAGCGATTTGGAACAAAATGAAGAAATAAATATCCAGCTGGAATAGAATGAAGAAACAAGAATTAAAAAAAAATGAAGAGAGACTTAGGAACATCTGGGAAAACTTTAAATGTTCCAATACCTGAATTATAGGGGCGCCAGAAGGAGAAGAACAACAGCAAGATTTTGAAAACTTATTTGAACAAATAATGAAGGAAAACTTCCCCAACCTGGCAAAGAAAATAGTCTTCCAGGAAGTCCAGGAAGCCCAGACAGTCTCAAAGAAGTTGGACCCAAAGAGGAACACACCAAGGCACATCATCATTAAGTTACCCAAGATTAAAGATAAAGAGAGCATCTTAAAGGCAGCAAGAGAAAAGAAGACAGTTACCTACAAAGGAGTTCCCATAAGGCTATCAGCTGATTTCTCAAAAGAAACCTTACAGTATTTGAAGTCATGAAAGGCAAGGACCTACATCCAAGATTACTCTACCCAGCGAAGCTATCACTTAGAATGGAAGGGCAGATAAAGTGCTTCCCAGATAAGGTCAAGTTAGAGGAGTTCATCATCACCAAGCCATTATTATGTGAAATGTTAAAGGGAATTATCTAAGAAATTGAAGAAGACCAAAAAGTATGAGCCATAAAAGACAACAAACTCACAACTCTCAACAACTAAACCTAAAAAAAACAACCCACAACAACAATGAAAACAAATACTAAGTAAACAACTAGAACAGGAACAGAATCAGAGAAATGGAGATCACATGGAGGGATTTCAGTGCGGAGGGGGAGGAGAAGAATAGAGGTGGGGAAAGTAGAATAATTGGTAGGCATAAAACAAATAGGGAGAGGTTAAGAATGATATAGGAAACAGAGAAGTCAAAAACTTATAGGTACAACCCATAGACATGAACTAAGGAGGGGGAATGCTGAAGGGTTGAGGGGGTACAGGGTGGAGAGGGGATAAAGGTGGAAAATTGAGAAAACTGTAAGCATAACCAATAAAATATACTTTAAAAAATAAAATGTCAACAAAAAACCACAGTAAATATAACATATAAGTAAAGACAATGAGATTGCCTTGGACCCTGTCTCTACAGGGGCAAACTGCATTCTTAAAAAGTTGCTGAAGACCATCTAGCATGGTAAGCCTTAAAAAAATTTAAATCAGTATCCTACAAATAACTAAATATTGTACCTGGGTGCATGTGTGTAAGGGTTTGATTTATTTATAGGATTACATCAGTAAACTAAGAGTAGTTCAATTTCTCAGGGAGAGATCATATTAACCAAACTCTTAACAGTTGTAATAGTATTTTAAAGAGTATTTTATTAATCTTCAGTAAGAAATATAAGGGAAGAACTTATAAGAACTATAAGTTCTCCCTGTAGAACTACCTCAAAAGGTTTAGAGTCAGAAGGTGACCTGAGAAGCTTAGAATCAGGTCAAGGGGCATTAACTATCAAGTCTGTATGTTTAAGGCATCAGGTTGTTAGTCTATGAGATTCTGAGGAAACTATGACCATTATAAGGAAATTTCTCTCCCAGGGCTGGTCAAGGCCCAAGTGAGGCCCTCCTTTTCCTCAGACAAATGTGTGGATGAACAGTTATTGTTCTGTTCCATTCTAACCTATCTTCCTCTGACCCACAAGTTTTTCCTTTAAGGATGCAGTACCATTGATTAGCTTCAAGTCAGGTTCTAATTCTGCTTATTTCTAGCCCAGGAAATGTTTTGTCTCAATAATACATATTAGGTATATCTGATTCTTAGGAATAAATTTTCAGTTAGTTCTCAAGAATTTAATTATCTGAAATATAACCTATAATGAAAAAATCATTACACTATGCTTTGCAAAAATATAAAATAGCATACATTATTTTATTTGCTCCAAGATGCTAAATGAAAAACCATTTAAAAATTATGTGTGCATATATAAACATTTCTTTGCTCTTTGAGATAAATGCTTTTAAATTTCCTTGATTTGGGGTATTTGACACTGTTTTTGATGAGGTTAGTTGAGAAAAAGATCCCAGAAACTGCCTGTTGTTTAGGGCACTAACAGGTAATTGTACACTCAGTTAATGTTCAAATAAGACCTGATGTATAAGTTGCTAACACACTGTGGTGTGATAACGACTCCAGCACAGTTGTGACCCCATTTAATGACTTCCACTGATTGTTTTACCACCTTAAATGGCAAGGTAATTCACAATTAATGAATGGGTGCTTTCAAATTAGATAATAAGAAAAAAAAAGTAGCATTTATATTTTAGAAGTTGATGGTGAGGAGATTTAAGATTATAAAAATCATATTAAATTACAAGTGTGATCATAATTCCACTGGTGCAGACTCATTTCACAGTACAAATGATACTGGCATGCTCACTGTAGAGTGTTGTACTCATACCCCAGCTATGCAAACGTTATTTGCAACTGAATTGCAGTGAGCTCTAATAGTATAGTACCTTAAAAGTTAACCCTTCTATCTACAGTAATTTTAATTCATAGAAAAATTATTGCAGAGCGGGCTCAAAGCTTATATACATCTGAGATGGTCAGTGAAAACTTGATGGATTAGACAAATCATTTGAATTCATCTGTTCAGTGCTAAATGGGCCACGTAGTTTGAAATACAATTGTCCTTTGGTGTCTTTGAGGGATTGGTTCTGGGGCTCCTAGAGGATACCACAATCCATGGATGCTCAAGTCCCGTGTGAAATGGGGGAACGTTTGCCTGTAAGCTGTGCATGTGCCCCTGACTACTGTAAATAGTTTCTATGTTACTTATAATAGCTAATACAATGTAAATGTTATATAAACAGTTGTACGATATAATAATTGTTTAGGGAATAATGACAAGAAAAAAGTCTGTATGTGTTCAGTACAGACATAACCACTGAAGGCCTAATTGCATGGTACATGTCAAAAAGTTTTTTTCAAATATTTTCTGTCTGCTGTTGGATGAACCCACAAGTACACTACCTGCCAATATGGAGGGCCAACCGTACAGTATTAAGTTATAAGAAAAACTAGTTTTGTAGGAGGTGAAAATGTGTATCTCAAGGTTCCATTCTCTGTGGGAAAACTACCATGCAGAAAGATTAACTTTTAGGTATTATCGTCCCTTGTTGAAGGAACTATGTAGCCCCATTCCATTTTTCTACTGTATTTCATTGAAACATAGAAATGTGTGGCCACTCCCAGCACTTTTATTTTTTTATTGTGTAAGGGATTTAAAAATAATTTTAAAACCATCTTTATATGTATGAAAAATTTAAGGAGTACCAAATCACACATTTTAATCAAACTGTTAATTTAGGGGTATTGCCTTCTTTGGCCATATGCATCATCTCAACTCCCCCTTTTTGGCCTTTTTATACTTAAAATTTAACACTTCCATGCTCCATAATTAATAGTCTGCCTCCATATCAGTGTAGTGGGCTGGGCCTTGCAAATGGTAGGCCTGAGTGGCACCTATTGCTTGAAAACCTCCTTGTCTGTTTTAATGCCCCGTTGTTGACTACCTTGTGTTTGCTGCTAGTTACTAGACCCTGCAACTTGAAAAGCAATGGGCTGTTTTCTTGATTCCTAAGCTTTGGTAGTTGCCATGGAGGTCTGACCTATGGACTCGGAATTTGGGATCACACCCGTTGGTGGTCCCCAGCAGCTCCCAGACCTGTGTAACTCTCCTCACAAGCAGCTCCCACTGGCCACTTCCTATTCCTTCCAGTAAGTGATGGGAAGTTACATCATAAACATTTTCTGTAATATTGGGTAATGATGATAAAATCATGTCATCAAAGATAGGTTCCTTTTATAAAAAGAGGGCCCAGAAAGGAATTTCAAACTTGACTTACACTTCTCTCAAACATTAAAGAGAACTTCATGTCCATAGACAACAGCAGATCTCACTAAAGCCTGATGTTTGGGGCTGTTTCCAACACCTAGAAACTCCAGGGAGCATCTTACTTTTGCAAACTCTGCAGAAGTTGCTTTCTCTTACCTTGCCACTACAGCCATGGTCCCTCAGCTATTCTCTCTCCTCGTAGCTGGAATCCCCTGCCAGCAACCCCTCTCTTACGTAGCAAAGTGTGTGGACTCCTGGGAGGCTAATTCTCTTCTTGTACTCCACTGCCAACTTGACTATAATTTTAGGGGGAATTTGTCCAAGGCGACATTTATACAAGGTACAAAGGATATAAGAACATATACATGGTATGAGGCAGTGAGAAGGAAAAAGGAGAAAGCTGGAATCCCCTCAAATGAATAATTTTTATCTTACCTCTTATCTACTTAGGATTCAAAACCGTTTCTGTTGTTGTTATTTTTAAGTGGATGCATATTATGTCAGAGGACCATAATTTTCTTAATGTTTTCTTCTGTGGTTGGCATTTAATATGCTTTAACTTTTGTAGAAAGCACTACAATGAATATATTTGTACTTATGGTTTTTTTCTTTTGTCCAGTTAAATAAGATAATATCTGTGAGGTACCAAGCACAGTAAATAGTTTCATTTTATTTTCTAGAATAGATTTCTAGGGCATTTATTGTTAAAATGCACGCACGATTTACTGGCTCTTTATTTGTAAAGCCATATTGCTTTCCCAAAGGGCTATACAACAGTTTCAGCCACACTTTAGGACATACTACCAACAGACGCAGCCTCAGTGCCCTGTCCATCAGGGATGCCGGCTACCACGGGCTTTGCTCCTTTGTGTGCGTTTCCTCTTTCTGTGGATTGTCTGTGTATGTCTTTGGACTTGATGTTTTTCTTAAAAAATAGCAATGTTACTGTCACGTTTATAAATTTTATTTTCATTAAAAATATAAAACAGTTTTTCATATTTGAATGTCAGTTGTATTTTGTGACTTTCTATCTATTTCAAAGATAGGAAATTCATATTTTCCCATCACTCTGACAGTCATCCTATTTTCTATCTGCTAATTTTGCAAAAACCGATTTTCTATATCTCTCTCAATTCTACCTGAATTTTACTTTCTTTAAATGGTGTAAAGTACAGATATACATTTTCAATGAATTTTTATTTAATCAGCCCTAAATTTGTTCAATAATCCATATTTAATAATGTTATTTTATAATATATTTGTGTTTAAACCGTATAGTCGGTATGTATTTTTTATCTCCCCATTCTTTTATGTGATTCAAAATGTGTAAATTTATACTTGTTTTAATTCTTTTTGCTTCATAAATAGCCCCTATGAAGGTTGGCTATGTGCCTCTTTTGTTATGCTGTCTCCATCCAAAGGCTGGACAAATTGTTCATGGTTAGTGCCATATTGCGTGATTGTAATGAACTGTAATAATAATAATAATAATAATAATAATAATACTGTCTGGATTGTTATTTGTAAGCAGATCTCATAATAAATGTAATTTTTCTAATACATTTTATTTCCAAAATCACTCATGACAGTTTTTTGGGATGCTCTTAAATACCAAACTATCTCTGATCTTAAAAAGTTCTCAGTTTCTCTAGGGCTTATAGTTTGAACTATGCAGAATTTCAGGAGCAATGTGTGGCTTTGTGGTATTTGCAACTTCATGACTCTTTTGTATTTTTTAAGAATTCCAGGTTGTCACGCCATCCTTATATGGATATTTTAGAGATAACCACGTATATGTGTTTAACAAAATTTTGCTCCAAAAAAAGGTTTCTATATTTTGTTCCTGGTTTTAAATATTTCACTTAGTGGTACCTTTAGTAAAAGTCAGAAGACCAAATGAGTAAACAGTTTACTTCTGCTCTGTTCCAGGATTCCACTGAAATCATAGAACAATGAATAAGTCTATTAAGTGTACTGGAAAATAGGCAACGTGATGTCCAATGTGAACGAATGTAGGGAAATGTTCACTTTCACACACAGGTAGTGAGAATTTAACTGCCTTAGTCAGTTTTTTTGGAAGGCAAATTTGGCTGTAGATACCAATATATATATGTTTTGAACTAGCAATTACAATTGCAGGAATATGAACTCCAAAAATATTTAAACATGTGCCCAAAGATGTATATAATAGAATATGCAACAACTTAAATGTTCCATTAAAGGAAAATGATTGAATGAATGCATGAATGAGTATATCCCTATAGATATTATGTTGTGATTATATTTATAAACACTATATATTCATATCAGTGTATGTATTGCCTTAGAATGTTTTTTAAATGTTTATATAAGTTCTAAGTAGTAGCTTCCATGAAATGGGAGTGGGGCTTAGTTGAAAGGTTGTGAGTGAATAAAATATACTTTTACTTCTTATACTGTATATTCCTGTGTTGTCTGAAAATTTTTCAAACGAGCATCAAAAGATTGAATATGTATGAGGTTTCCTCTAGCTTCTGTTTCACTTATATTTCATTTTTCCATGAGTCTGAGACCTTTCGTTTCTTTTTGCTTATTCTGATTATTGATTGTTCTATCTCATGATTTTTCTGTCAATTTTAAAATTAGTATGACTATGATTCCATGCATAAATGGTTTGGATAACATTTATTGATATTATTTCTGAAAAGTGTAGACCATTAGAAGCATGAGTTATTTTTTCTGCAATCTCTTTAGACAATATGTTGAGCTTGAAACTAGGTTCAGTTTTTAAATAACACAGTTGTTGTTTTAATATTAAAGGGTCTGCAAACCCTGGGTGCATTATCATATGTAGAATAGGCATGTTGTGCATTCATTATTTCTATAGTACAAATTGAAAAAACATAGAATGAGGAACCAAAGAACAGGCAGGCGTATTTTATTTATTATGATAATCCTCCTCAAGTCCCCTCTTCCTGCTTTTGATCTAGGTGAAAGCAAGCTGGGAACCTAATTAAACCAGAGCTGAGAGACACCAAGAGATACTATGCACAAAAACCCCAATTCTGACCAACTAGATTTTGAAGTTGAAGTTAATTAAGAGCAATGTACAAATAATCCCTGCAAATGATGACATTTAAAAATGCACTTTGAATATTCTGAAGCAGTTATGTAAATCACCAAGAGCAAGACTCTAGAGGAAATGTAAAACATGCAGGCTCATTTTTTAATACCTTTTGGTAATGTTTTCATTAGACTTAATGTTTGTCAGGGCTGGTAAACATTGGAGGTAATCGGAGACAAACGCCGTAGCCACAAGAGATGTGGAGTCAGAGAGGAGCGTTCTGTCAAGAGGGAGACCTGTAGGTAAGGGTCAATGATAACAGTAAAAATATGGCAACTAGTGACATTCTCTGTGGTTCTGTGGGGGTTTTGAGCTTGCGTGCAACCTAAGGAGCAGGACTAACAAGGTTCTGAAGAATCTGCACTTTAAGAAAAGCATGGCCTCAGTGTTCATGAAGGTTTACACCTTGGATGGGCCCTTGGAACGAGGATGACACAAATTATAACTGCAAAGCTCTATCATTTAAGCTACAAGTTGCATATGACTTTCAAGAAACTTCAGTTCATGGATTTCAATAGGACAATTAGAGGGCATGTGGTCATTGCTGTCATTTTATAGCTGGGGAAACAAATACTGACCATTTAATGATGTAACTGCCATCATACAACTGGTTAGTGGTGGAATGGAGAACTGATTCCAGCCATTGTCCTTCTTACCTCTATGATGTATCAGCAGCATGTGGGGCAGCAACCTCTGGCACAGCTGCTCTAGAGGCAATTCTGACAACACATGATATGATCCACTACGAGTGTCTCCCAGCTCCCCTCCACAAATATGCCAGCCTCTTGGTCTGTCCCCATTCCTACCATTTTCTTCCTCTTTCTCCTTTGGCATTAGCTGACTGGGATGTTTTCTTAACATCTATTTTAAAAACGAACTTTTGCATATACTGGGTCTGACATAAATAATGGCCCTTTTTATTATAAAATCATAAGTATGTAATTCTGTAACATAACAATATCTCACCCAAGCACACTCTATGACATTTTAGGTGAAATGTTCAAGTTAAAACTATAAATTATCACACCCATATCATTACCCCACCAACCCCACTCAAGCAGGCCTTTCTTCTGCTAGACCCTGTGTATTCAGAGACCACTCTAGAAATTGTCATTTCTCCTCTACGCTGTCTGTTTTATCCCTGTTGAGTATTGCTTTATAGGGGCCAGGGGCTGGGGGAGTTGTGCTGAGCTATTTTATGTAGCTCTGAATTAGATATTTAGAGTCTCAGAGACTTAGGGAACTGGAAATGTGCTCCACATTTTGCCTATCAACAAAGCCTAATCAAGAATGCATTCTTTGCCAGCAACGTTCAAACAGAGACGATTCCAAGCTGTGGCTTGGAAATAAACCCCGTTTATTACATTTCAATTTATCGTGTTCTTTGCCTTCGGTTTGCACTAATATTCAAGGAATTTTCCCATTTAGAAGACTCTAATGCACAAATTAAGATATTTCAAGTAATGCCATTCATGATCTGTCAGGAGATTATTATGGATTGATACGTGACACTATTCTGAGTGCCTAACAACAACCCACTAAGAATATGCTCCTACATACACATCTCACAGGGAGACTCGTTGTTTTTGGATAATAACATTAATTTAATGATACAGGCTTATTAATCAGAACTCAATTTGCAAACTTGTATGTGCGTATGTGTGTATGTGTGTATTTTAGCTTTTCTTTGATTTTATCTCCATAGGCACTCTCACAAGGTATGGCTAGCAGAATTGCTCAAAATTAAATTTAGACCCTAAGACAAACCACAGGTTTGACTGATCTGTAGCAGAATTCAATAATTTTTAAGAGTATAAACACTTTTAAAAATGCTCATGGGGGTGAAACTCTTGCTGAACTCAAACAACTCAAAAGTTTGGAAACTGGCATTTACAAATTTGGCCCGTGGATCTGCTTGTTGGAATAATGCTTGTAACTAAACACAGAAAAAGAATTAAGTTGAAGAAATGTTTAAATTCACAGAGCCAGAAAAAATAAAATAAATCTCAAATACATTTAATTAACCCTGGATTTATCCTGCTAATATGGCAAGTCATTATATACCTAACACAATTGAGGTACACAGTTTTGATGAGAAGGCCATTTCCTGAAACAATATTTCACAGTGCATGAAATGTGAGCCCTTGGGACAACTTTACCCTGAGGGAGACATCACTGAAACATTTATGATTCTATATGGGAAGCTGCACAGAGTAAAACTGAAGAATCTGATATATAGACAGACAAGCCCCTAAACTGTGAACAGCTGTGTTCTCAAAGTTCATTAAAAATCAGTAGTTTCTAACTGAGTCTATTTTCTCACTACTAGTGAACTCTCTATAATGTTAGCCATGCACTAGGCACTTTCTAAGGGCTTTATGTGAATTGTCTCATTTAATTCCTTCAAAACTCTTATGATTTAGGTTATAATCAAACTAATTTTATAGAAGAAGAATCAGAAGCACAGAGAAACTAAAGAGTCTGAGATCACATAGCTGGATCTCAGGCAATTTGACCCCAGAACTTGTACTTGTTCTGTATGCTTCATATACTGAGGTGATGGTATTAATTGTGGTTAGGCTGATGATCTATTACGATGTAACAATCGACTCCCTCTCCCCTTCAATTTTTTAAAAAAAATTTTTATTCACAGTTTTGTGGGTCAGCAGTTTGGGAGGGATTCCTCTGGGCAGTTTGTGTTTGCTCTGTGTGGTATTTATTATCTGAGGCAGCTGCCCCGGGGCTGTGGAATTCACTTCCATGTGGCTCAATTACATGGCTGGCAGTTCGGTACCAGCGGTCAGACCGGAGCCTGACTAGGGCTGTTGGTCAGGGTTCTTGGTTCCTCTCGGCAAGGGTGTCTCCACATGGCTCTCTACTACATGGGGTTACTTAGGCTTCCTTACAGGATGGTAGCTGTATGCAAGAGTAAGTGTTCTAAGAGACAGAAAATAGAAGCTGCCAGTTTCTTACAGGCTTAGCCCAGAAAACTAACACAGCATTATTTTTGCTATATTCTATTGGTCAAACTCTGACAGAGACAACCCAGATATAAGGAGGAGTCTCCCACTAGATGGAAAAAGTGGCAAAGAATTTGAAGCCAACTTGAATCCACCACAGGTGCCCAGAATAGACCACAGAGCCTATTTATTTAATATGTGACTTAGATTTGTTTCTCAAACTTATCTTTAATCTCTCTTCTTCTATCAGCTTACTTTTAATTTATCTTACTTTTTTAAAATATAAGTTTTCTTTTAATTCTTCAGGTCTATGATTCTTTGAAATAAGAATGCATTATTTTAAAATATAAATCACCTGGAATATAGCTGGAATTCTATATATATATATTTAGCATTTATTTTCCTTTTACTTTAAGGCAACTCTAACATTTAACAAGCAATAAGGAATTAACTACAATTCAGAGGAACAAAATGAATTAAGTTGTTTGAAAGTACAAATATTCTATTTTATCTTTTGTAACATAATCGCTTCATTTTCCAAGTTACAGAGGAGAATTCCCTGTCTGTCATCGAGCCCCTCTTTGGGGGCAGGGCCTACGTCTGCTTCAGCCCTGACACCGTATCCTCAGAATAAAGACAGTGCCCTGGGAAACAGTCAGGAGCTACTCAGTAAATATTTGGGGAATGAAACTCAACAGCAATAAAACAATCTGAATATATCTAAAATGCTATACAATAACTCTAATTTACTAATTTACTAATAGATGTCTGTCTTAATTGAGACTGTAATGTGTTGACTGCTAATGAAGCAGAAATCCATCTGGTGGTGCAACAGCTTAGTAAACGCATTTTTTCATTTTAATTGTTTTTTTACACACTTGTAAGCAAGGACACGCATCATCCTATCTTTGATAAAGAAATCCAAAATATGTAAAGAAGTTAATATAAAGCACAATTGTACATCTATTAAGGATCCCTATTTATCTCTACCTCAAAAGGTAAGACCTCTTTGCCTTTCTAGGGAAAATGTATTTTAATCTAATTACATGCCATTAGGCATTTTCCAGTGTCATGCCCTTACTCCCACTTCCTGCTGCTTCTAGCCTGGCATTTTCTATTTAGCAAAAATTAATAGTAATACCAGACACTTGACCTGAAGTATCATCTACTCATTTTGGTTTAGAGTTTCCCTCTTCATTTTGTTTTCCTTTTTTTTCTTCTAGAAATGATAAAGAATAAATAAGACTGAACATGCAGAGCACCACTTAATTTGAACATTGGTTTCTCAGTACCAGGAAGAAGTTGGGTTCCTTTCTGCAACTCAAGGCTTGTGGAAAACCTACTCTTAAACTGCTCCATGCAACACCTGTGGTCTCTGGAATTCTGATCTGAGAGTTCTGAGATTATTCAGTCTTGTTCTAAGTTCAGAATGCAGCCTATTCACAAACAGAAAAACAGAGTTATAGAAACAATTTTGGAGTAGGTGGGTTAGATTCAAATATTTGATGGAAAAATAGCTCCAAGAAAATAATTTAAAAATATATATGGGTAGTCCTCACTAACATTCTACTAAGAAATATGTATTCTTGTCCTAACTGGTGTGGCTTGGTGGGTTGAGCATCACCCTGCAAACCGAAGGGTCACCTGTTCGATTCCTGATCAGGGCACATGCCTGGGATTCGAGCCAGGTCCCTAGTTGGGGGCATCAAGAGGTGGCTGATGGATGTTTCTCTCTCTCACATCAATGTTTCTCTCTCTTTCTTTCTCCCTCCCTTCCCCTCTGTCTAAAAATGTATAAATACAATCTTAAAAGAAAAAGAAAGATGTACTCTTAATCTTTGTATTAGTTAAGGTTCTCCAGAAAAACAGAACCAATAGGATATACATAGATTACACAAAAGGAAATTTATTATAGGAATTAGACTACATGATTATGGAGGCTGAGAAGTCCCACAATTTGCCATTTGCAAGCTAGCGGCCCAGGAAAGCCAGTGGTGTAATTCCAGTCCAAACCCAAAGGCTGAGAGCCAGGAAAGCCAGTCTAGCTCTGAAGGCTCAAGAACTGGGAGGCTGAGGGTATAAGTCCTGGTATGAGTTTGAAGGCCTGAGAACCAGGAGTGCCCATATGAGAGGACAGAAGAAGATGGAGGGGAGGTCTCAACTCAGGCAGAGAGCAAATTCATACTTCCTCTGCCTTTCTGTTCTATTCAGGCCCTCAAAGGGTTGAATGATGCCTATCTGCAATGGTGAAGGTGGTCTTCTTTCCTCAGACTCAAATACTAATCTCTTCCAGGAACAGCCTCAAAGACACATCCAGAAATAATTTTTTATCAGCTATCTGAGCATCCTTTAGCCCAGTCAAGTTGACATATAAAATTAACCATAATAATCTTCAATTAAAACATTTTTTATCTGAATAGCTAATCTTCAGGACAGTGGCTCTCACACTTCTTGATTGTGAATCATTCAAAGTCATTACTTCTCTTTTTATTAAAAATTTTCCCATCTAAATTATGTGCTCCAATACCTGCCTTGCCCTGGGTAGCAATTACGATTTAGCAAAGCAGTGATTAGAAAGGGAGTGGAAAAGGCCAACCTCAAATAAACTCAATTGGCTGCTTATTTGGTGTTCTGGTAGCAGCTCCATAGACTATAAAATTAGAATTATTGGGTAAAACTAAGCATGGTTATGTAGTGTCTGAAGATTATATTAATGCATATGCTCTTTTCAATGACTACCATGAGTAACAAAGAATTAGAAGCTCATAAGTTCAAGGAATGAGAAACTATATTTTAGAGGCACTAACATGGAGAGGCAAGAAATGATGAGATAGAAAACATTAAAAATAGGAATTATTACATCTCATAAAAATATATGGGAGGGAATCTGAACATCAATAACAATCAAGTATTTATGATGATGATGATGATGAGATATAAAGGTAATAAAATTAAAAACCAAAACCCATCCTCTAACACACACACTTGGAAAGGAGAATCAAATCAGGTGGAAGACTTCAGAAAGGGGACTAGTCTCCTCTCTCATGTACTTCCCTATCCCCAATCAAGACACTCTAGCACTGAAGTGGGGAATGATGAAATCAGGAGTTACAAAAAATATCACTGCCAACTTCATCCAGACCGATTGCATTTCAGAGAAATGAAGAGTACCTTCAACCCCACAATTTCAATGGGGGACTGCGTTTCATAAGCACACACAAAAAATTATGAAAATGAGCATGTGTTGAAGTTTAACAGCTAATTTTCCAAGTTGATTATCTTGGCCAGTTCATTGGGATGCTCTTGCTTCTTAGCTAATTTAATTTGTTTCATCCTTTTTATTGCCTCGTTTAAATAGCAATTAGGGGAGATAGCACTCCATTTTGCCTCCTACTTGCCCCTTTGCTAAATCATGATTCCACCCTGTGCCAGACAGTTATGGGTGTATGAAGAGATGTTACTGGAGAAAGGCAGAGAGGGTGAACACACTTGACTCAAACTGAATAATCCAGGGAAAAGTTGCCAATGATCAGAATGTGTGTGTGTGTGTGTGTGTGTGTGTGTGTGGTGAATGCCTTAGAATGACTCATGTATTCATATATTCAGAAATATTAAATATTCTTACTTGGAAATTCAGATTCACCTATGTGATGCTAACTAGCATGCTGCAGCTATTTAAAAGCCAGCTTTCAACTGAGGAAAAATATCAGAACCCATCTGTTTTGTATTTCCTGTATTAAATCTATGTATTTGTATATGTGACAAACAGCTATTAAATGCCATAATATTTTTTAGTATGTTATCATTTAGAGGAGTTTATCAAGTGCTTATTTGTATGGAGTCCTATCTTAGGCGAGTCAAAGGGAGCTTTTTTGATATGGAGTCCTCCACTCATAGATTTTGTCCTCTGTTCTTGAAACACTGTATATTCTAATGAGAACAGAATGACAGTGGTCTCAATTCAACATGTATTGAGTTTATTGCCTTTTTTATAGATAAAAGAATTAGGAAGAATAGTCCCTGTTCTCAGACAGCTTTCCTTAGGGATGGAAAGACAAACGTGAAACAGAATGCAAGGAACAAGTTGCATCACTGTGGTGAAGACTTTCCAGTGCAGAGTGGTCAGCGAGGTTAGGCTGGAAGAACCCTGGAAGTGATGAAACCTTGGTGGGAGAGAACGGTTGGCATGGCTGGGTGTTAACCAGCAGGGTTCTCTGCAACCAGATGGCCCTTGCAGCTTTGCAAAATCCACAAAAGCCATCATAATTATTGCCCATGTGTTCCTCTTGTCCTTTAGTCCTCAGGTTCATACAGTCCAAGGTAATCAAGGAAAATTGCCAACACCAGTTTCACTGGGACCTGCATTATTAAGGAGGAAGCAGAAACTTACACATTTCCAGGACAGTGTTTGCTCTCAGGTATCTCCTAAATCATGATAGAACTCTACAAGCCTTTACATTACTAATTTCCTTTATTTGTCTTTCATTCTTTTGAACTGGTGAAAGAATCCCCGCCCCCACACCCAAATTTTAATACTGTGATGAAGTAGTGGGGAAGGCTTCACTTGCTCCTCTAGGAAGGGAAATGAAATTCAGAAATACAACTGAAAATATACCCTCAACTCAACAGTTGTTGCCTCAGTGTTGCAGTTGTCCAGAAAGAACAAATTGTCTTTATAGCAGAGAAGAACTTCTACATGACTCTATAGTTATTTCGTAACTAGATGGTATTAACCTTTAAAAAGCGCCGTTTGTGTGCTGGGTGAAGGGCCCTCCTGTGCGCCTGAAACATAGGAGATACTCAGTACTGAACGAGTGAGTGTATGTGAGGAAACTGGGGGCCATTGGGAAGCTTTCAGGTGCCAAGTCCTCCTTCCTTCCCTGGCTTGGTGGTTTGGCAGCACTGGGATAATCAGCAGCCTTCACTTTAATAGGGAAGAGAAGCAGCATCCTGGGGGAAATTCAAGCACACAGGTGAGAGAGCATTCTGGGAAAGGGTTGAGGGTTTAGGTGACTTTGTTTATTTTGGAGTTGGAATTCTGAAAGTCATATGGAAAGGATTATCTAGGAGGGTAGCCATGAGTAGATGATTTGCCCAGAAAGAAACAGAATCAAATCAGGATAGGAGTAGAGAGAAGTACGATGACCACAGGGGTTTATGCTTTGGTGTTTAGGAAGAACTGGTTGAAATGCAAAGTGGGATAAAATGGCCTCAGGCTTCCATTGTGAAATTGTTTTCTTTCTGCATTATGTCAGGGATGTGTGATCTTGTCACCTTCCCTTTGTCCTATAAACTCTCAGAAATGCATGTCCTTCATAGAGCCTAGCACATATTAGGGGTTCAACACAAATTTCTTGATAGCCTGAGTTCATTAAGAAAGGATCAGGCAGGAACTGCAGGATACAGGCTTGAAGTAAAAAGATCTTCATTGCTTCTAGCTACAAGGCCTGGCTTATGTTGCCAGGTTACTTCTAGCAAATCAGTTCAAATACCACAGTTTCCTGTGGATCCTGGAGTTGACCTGTTCTCAATGACCTCAAAGGCAGTACGGAGGACACATGGTAGAGGTTACAAGAAGTGGATTTCAGCCTAGAATTTTCTAACAAGTAAGTTATTCAGAATAAAAAATAAGGTGCTGCCTTACATTGGTAGAAAGCTTCCTAGTACAGAGTATGCAAATACAGTGAATAACTGTGCCTCAGGGATGCTTCAGAGAGAGCCCTCTCACTGGGGAAGAGGCTGGTCCCTTCCACCAGTAAGAGTTTAGAATTATTTCTGTGCCTTGAATTGTGCGTTAGTCTAATATAAAATAAACACAATCTATTTAGGAAAGAAGACATAGATAGAATTTCTGAAAAGGGCAATAGAGGAAAAGATTGCATCTGTATTATCATTTGCCAATATTAGAACATGTGCCAGCTTATAATAAGGACATATTTAAGATGTACCCTGCAGACAGTAGGAGCAAATCTGAGTTAAGAAAAGAGAGAATGAAGAGGGTTGGAGTCTTTGGGGAAGGCTTCCTGAGGTGGTGGGTTGTGTAACTGGACCTCAGAGGAAAAGGTTAGAATGAGGACCTGTGAAGGGTGAGTCCCTCCAGGGAGGGCTGGGGCTTGAGCTTGGCCTGTGGGGGGGTCGCCCAGAAGAGGCATCATGACTGAACTTACTCAAGCCCTCTATGTGCTCTTTGCTTGGAGATGCTGGGAACAATCAGTGGTCATTTGAGGGATGAAATGATTGAATGAAACACACTTATGTTCTTCTTGTCTAAAATCCTATAGTACCCTGAGCTCCATTAGTCTACAGCCACGAGACTGGGAGTCCCAGCTGTGTCCCTAACTAGCTGTTTGCTGACGACGCATCACTTAACCTCCCTGAGCCTTATTTTCCTCAATTATAAGGTGAGGGAGTTGGTTCATTCAGTGCTTTTCAAACTTTAATGTGAAAATGGAGATATGAGCCTAATGCAGCTCTGATTTCACAGGCCTGGGGTGGTGCTGGAGACTCCACATGTCCTGACACTGCCAGTTGGCCAAGCACACTTAGAGTCGTGAGGGGCTGGATGAATCGTGTACACATTAGTTTTACTTATTGTCCTCATTCCTTTTTCATAGATGTTTCACGTTTTAATTTGTGAGGACATAATCATCTTTTTTAGTGTCTTGGTTAAAGAATTATGACGAGTGTCTAGCACAGAGCTTATTTAGTCCATAGTGGGCTCCTAATAAATATTTGTTTACTAACATAAAGTCTCCCCTTTGGACACTGTGCTTACCTAGAAATGCAATCATTTTGATGGTTTAATCCTTCATTTCAAACATATAGTGCAGGTTCAGAAAATCTAATAAAAGTCAAAGAAAAATCTCAGGGCTTTCCAGATCTCTCAAGACTCCTGCTTCTTCCAGGATGAAGGGAAACAGTGGCTGCTGAGGTAAGTAGTTGCTGTGTTGCTCTAGGGAAAAACAATTAGTTTGGCTTGCCATGGGCCAAGTAGATGGAAGGGAGATTTTCATTCCATTAACATCATTCCATGAGTCATTCTAAATTCTTGAAAGTATGCCAGTGAACCCCAGTTAATTCACTGCAATTGCCACTGGTAGCATTTTGCCTCTGCAGGTAGTCAGTAGTCCTATAATCACTTATTCCCAAAGGAATGAGGTTGCGTGGTTTATTTTTATGCACCATTTTGTTTTAATATTTTTTTAAAAAGATTTTATTTATTTATTTTTAGACAGAGGGGAAGGGAGGGAGAAAGAAAGGGAGAGCAACATCAATGTGTGGTTGCCTCTCGTGCAAACCCTACTTGGCGCCTGGCCCACAACCCAGGCGTGTGCCCTGACTAGGAATTGAACCAGCAACCCTTTGGTTCATAGGCTGGAGTTCAATCCACTGAGCCACAGCAGCTGGGTGTTTTAATATTGTTATTGTTTATTTTACAATAAGGCATATCAGTCTCTGCCCTAAAGGACTGAGAAAGAGGACACTTTAAAGTTCCCAAACTGAATATGACAGCATTGATATGGAAAATAGTATTATTGCCTTTTTTTGGATCAACAGTGGTAATTTAAAAGTGTTCTAAAGAGGATGTATCGATTGCATATATACATATTTGGTTACTTGAGATTTTTATCAGACTTAAGATGGCTTCCAACAAAAGGTCTATAAAAGTAATAAGATTCTTACCAGTCCTATGACCCCATGAAATCTGACCAAGAGTAATTTACATACAGCACAATTTACCATGGGAGGGTGAGTTTGACCAGGGGATTCCTGAAGTTTGCTGCTTGTTCTTTAATATAAGGCAATACTGATGAAAGAGAAGAAAGGAGAATATTGATGTGTCTTTCCATCCAAGTAACCTGATAGCCCAGTGATAAAAATCTATCACACAAATTTCATATGAAACCTCTGCTAATTAGAGAAATCCCCATAGCAATCAATCTAATACTACATCAACATAATGCTGAATTTGTAATGTAAAGAAGTAGGCTGGCTGTATGCAAGGCATATTTAAGGATTACTCCATAGTTTATGTGGGCTGGGCAAAACTAGAGTCACTTGACTTCAGAGGAGTGTTAAAAATCCATGTCTAACTAATTTAGTAAGAGGGCTTTTTTAAAAAATTTAATTTTATTAATTTATTTTTATAGAGAGGGGAAGGGAGGGAGAAAGAGAGGGAGAGAAACATCAATGTGTGGTTGTCTCTCACCCCCTACTGGAGACCTGGCCCACAACCCATGCATGTTCCCTGACTGGGAATAGAATCAGTGACCTCTTGGTTCACAGGCCTGCACTCAATCCACTGAACCATACCAGCCAGGGCTGGAGTAGCATTTTATCCTTGCTTTGTTTAATACATCTTGTGCCCCCTACTGGTTATAAATCCAAAGTTGGGAATTCTGTGCTAGATGTTCCATAGTTCCTGTCAAATACGGTGCAGGGGCCTTGCATTTTTCCACACGAGAAAATAAAACAGCCAGAGGGTTTCTTGGGCCCCTCACTCATCTAGGTAGTGGGGTTATTTTATGTCTGTAATTGATTAGCTTGAGTGACAGAAGGAAAGGGAAAGGATAGGCTAACCGATGGTATTTGCAGTAAGCACAGAAGAAGATCCGAGAATCTTGTAGTAAAGTTCCCTTCCTACTCGTCCCTCTACTCTGTTCCTACCTGCCAATGAACTGTGTGGTCCTCACAAGTGAACTGCAAGTTGCTGAGGAGGACAGCTCTGGATATGGTCTTTACACAAAGCAGAAGTATAACAAGTATCTGTGGATTTGACGTTAGTTTGAACCAAGTTCAGTCTGTATAATAAAGTCAGAGATGAAGTTGGAGCTACATGGTGATTTGTAAAGATCCCCAAACATGGACATTTTGCATCTAATATGCATGTTGCTACTGTGGCCCAATGAGAGTAACAGGCAGATTCCTATTTATAATTCTGTTTGTCAACCACACAATGTTAAGAATATTATATATCTATGGTAATTATAATTATTCACCAATAATGGTGAATCTGAGACCCCATTTAAGGAATGCAAGATTTGTATGAGTCAAGCATATTATCTCTTAATAGCCCTGGCTGGTGTAGCTCAGTGGATTGAGCATGGGCTGCAAACCAAACAAGGCACTTACGAGTCCTATGAAGGTAATAGACTGTAGACTGGAGGGACTGAGCAAAAAGAAGAAAGGACTCATGGACATGGACACCAGTGTGGTGATTGCTGGGGGGAGTGTGGTATAAAGGGATTAAATGGTAATGGAAAAAAATACAAAAACAAAAGACAATTGGAATTCTGTGACTTGGAAGGTTTGGTATTTGTTGAGGAATTTGAAAGAAAAAGATTTTCGTTCTATAAATTTTAAAGATAAAGGGATTGTTTTACTTATCTATTTTTAACTAATGGGGCTGACACATTAATGGCATCAATAATAAATAATTTTGTTTCTTATTTGAATTGAATTTATTGGGGTGACACTGGTTAACAAAATTATAGTTTTCAGGTGCACAACTCTGCAACACATCCTCTGCACACTGTATTGTGTGTTCACCACCCCAAGTCCAGTATCCTTCCATCATTTATCCCTCTATACCCTCCACCTTCTGCCCCATTCTCCTCCCCCAGGCAATCGCCACACAGTTGTCAGTGTCCATGAGTTTCTTCTCTTTTTTTCTTTATTGTTTAATCCCTCCAGCTGCCCCTACTCAGCGCCCAACCCCCCCAACCCTTGAGACTTAAGGAATTTTCAACAGCTGTCAGCCTACTCTCTATCTATGAGTCTGTCTCTGTTTTGCTCTTTAGTTTAGTTGGTTCATTAGATTTTAAACATGAGTGAAATCTTATGGTGTTTATCTTTCTGGTATTTTTTTTCTGGTGTTGAGTTTCATAATTTCTTTATAAATTTTGGATATTAACCCAATTCCATAATTACTTTGATAGGTTAAGTGATCCTGCCTAATCTTTTACATGTTTTTCAGCAGTTTTATCCTGATTTCTTCTTGTGAGCTAATTTTGGTGCTTTAAAATTTTTTTGAGATAAGTATTTTAAATTAATTTGCTAGTAAAAAATTGTGTATTTTTCAATAATGAGATATTTATGAAAATAAAAGTCATAAAAATAATATTAAAAGATCTGCTCTTATATTAGTTGTTGTTAAATCTAAGGTGTTGATGAATTTTGAATTTCACTGTCCATGCTAATGAGGTACTTAGAAAACAGTAAGAAGCATTTGTTGACTAAATTTTTAAGGAAGTCACAATTAATACAATAGATTCTGTTAAATCTTCTTCTAAAAGAATGTATTTCTTTAAGTATTCTCTGGGCTCAAAGTTTAAGATCTGCAATAATTTATTATGCTCTCAGAGTCTAGTCTTGAACACTTAATAACATTGTGACAAATATTTATTTACCATTGAAGTAGGAATCTTTATTTGCTGACACTTTATGATGGTTCCTCAAGTAGTCCTATTAGATGTGATAGGAATAAATCAACTAATTTCATCACGATGCTCATATTTCATTTTCCTCACAGAGACAGCAAAGCAGGGTTGTTCCAGGTTACATATCTAGCTCCCTCCTCCTAAGGTGATTTTTAGTTTTTGGTTCATTGGTAAAAATATAAATAGACCATAATTTAAAGCACACTCAGAACATTCTTTTGTTTCTTTCATGTTTACTGTATTTTTCCATTACCATTTAGTCCCTTATACCTCCCTCCCCCCAGCAATCATCACACTATTGTCCATGTCCATGAGTCCTTCCTTTTTCCTTTTTCCTCAGTCCCTTTGAACCCCTAACCTCCCCACTGCACCAGCTGTCATCTGCTCCCCAACCATGAGTCTGTCTCCATTTTGCTTGTTAGTTCTATTTGTTTGTTAGATTCCACACATGAGTGAAATAATATATTTTTCTTTCTCTGACTAGTTTATTTAATTTAGCATAATATTCTCCAGGTCCATTCATACTGCTGCAAAGAGTAAATTTTTCTTCTTTTTTATGGTCAAGTAGAATTCCATTGTGTAGATATACCATAGTTGTTTTATCCACTCATCTACTGATTGACACTTGGGCCAATTCCATACCTTGGTAATCATAAATAATGCTGCAATGAACATAGGAGTGCTTGCGTTTTTTTAAATTAGTGTTTTGGGTTCCTGTGGATACATTCGCAGAAGTGGGATCACTGGGTCAAAAAACAGATCCATTTTTAATTTTTTGAGATATCCCCATACTGCTTCAGTGGAAGTATGGAGTGGCTGCACCAACAGTGGCTGGACCAACCTGCGCCCCCACCAACAGTGCATGAGGGTTCCGCTTTTTCCACATCCTCGCCAGTACTACTTTGTTGATTTATTGATGACAGCCATTCTGACAGGTGTGAGATGATATCTCATTGTGGTTTTAATGTGTATTTCTCTGATGATTAGTGACATTGAGCATCTTTTCATACATCTATTGGCCATCTGCATGTCCTCTTTGGAGAGGTGTCTATTCAGGTCCTTTGCCCATTTTTTAATTGGGTTGTTTGGTTTTTATGAGGTTGAGTTTTGTGAGTTCTTTATAAACTTTAGATATTAACCCCTTATCAGATATACTGGTAGATATCTTCTCCCATTCTGTGGGTTGTCTTTTTATTTTGTTGATGATTTTGTTTGCTGTGCAAAAAATTTTTAGTTTGATGTAGTCCCATTGGTTTATTTTTTCTTTTGTTCCTGTTGCCTGGGGAGATATATCTGATAAACAATTGCTCTGAGCAATGTCTGAGATTTTGCTGCAAATGTTTTCTTTTAGGATTTTTATGGTTTTGAGTCTAACATTTAAGTCTTTGATGTATTTTTAATATATTCTTGTGTGTGGTGTAAGAAGGTGGTCTAGTTTAATTTTTCTGGCCATGTCTGTCTAGTTTTCCCAACACCATTTATTGAGTAAACTATCTTTAGCCCATTGTATGTGCTTGCTTCCTCTGTTGAATATTAATTGACTATAAAGGTGTGGGTTTATTTCTGGGCTCTCTATTCTATAACTTTGACTTATATGTCTGTTTCTATGCCAGTATCAGGCTGTTTTGATTTCTATGGCCTTATAGTATAGTTTGGTATTAGGTAACATGATTCCTCCAACTTTGTTCTTCTTTCTCAGGATCACCTGTTGCTATGTGGGGCCTTTGTGTTTCCATATAAATTTTTGAAATATTTGTTCTAGTTCTGTGAAATATGTCATTGGAATCTTGGTAGGAATGGCATTTAACCTATAGATTGCTTTAGGTAGTATGGACATTTTAATGATGTTAATTCTTCCAATCTATGAACATGGTATGTGCTTCCACTTATTTGTATCTTCTTCAATTTCTTTCTTAAGTGTCTTATAATTTTCTGAGTGCAGGTCTTTTACATTTTTGGTTAGGTTTATTCCTAGGTATTTTATTCTTTCTGAAGCAAGAATGGGATTATTTTTTTATTTTCCCTTTCTGTTAGTTCGTTATTGCATGTAAGAATGAAACTGATATCTGGTTATGAATTTTGTATCCTGCTACTTTTCTGGATTCATTTATAAGTTCTAGCAGTTTCTTGGTGTAATCTTTGGGGTTCTCTAAGTACAGTAGCATTTTATCTACAAATAAAGACAGTTTTACTTCTTCCTTTCCAATTTAGACGCCTTTTAATTCTTCACCTAGCCTGATTGCTGTGGCTTGGACTTCCAGCACTATGTTGAATAAGAGAGGGGAAAGCAGATATCCCTGTCTTGTTCCTGACCTTAAGGGGAACACTGTAGGTTTTGCTCATTGAGTATGATGCTGGCAGTGGGTTTGTCATATATGGCCTTTATTATGTTTGGGTATGTTCCCTCTAATCCCACTTTTCTGAGAGTTTTTATCATAAATGGATGCTGGATTTTATCAAAAGCTTTCTCTGCATCTATTGATATGACCATGTGGTGTTTATCCTTCATTTTTTTAATTTAGTGAATCACATTTTTTGATTTGCAGATGTTGTACCAACCTTGCATTCCCAGAATAAATTCCACTTCATCATGGTGTATGATCTTTTTGATGCATTGCTGTATTTGGTTTGGTAGTTTTCTTGAGGATTTCAGCATCTGTGTTCATTAGTAATATTGGTCTATAATTTTCTTTCTTTGCTGTATCTTTATCTGGTTTTGGATTTAGGAAAATGCTGGGTTTGTAAAATAAGTTTGGGAGCCTTCTCTCCTCTTGAATTTTATGAAATAGTTTGAGAAAAAGAAGTGTTAGTTCTCAGAATGTTTGGTTAAATTCACTTGTGAAGCCATCTTGTCCAAGACTTTTATTTTCTGTGACTTTTTTTTGATTACTGTTTCTATTTCATTAGGTGTAACCTGTCTATTCAGATTATTTGATTCTTCTTGATTTATTTTTGGGAGATTGTATCTTTCTAAGAATTCCTTCGTTTCATCTAGGTGTCTAGGTTTTCTCTAGGTTTATTTGGCATATAATGGTTCATAATATTTTCTTACAACCATTTGTATTTCTTTAGTGTCAGTTGTTATTTCTCCTCTTTTATTTCTAATTTTATTTATTTGGGTCTTTTTCTTTCTTGATGAGTCTAGTTAAATGTTTGTCAATCTTGTTTATTTTTTCAAAGAACTGGCTGGATTCATTGATCTTTTGTATTGTCTTTTAGACTCTATTTTTTAAAAATTTCTTCTCTGATCTTTATTATTTCTTTCCTTCTACTCTCTTTAGTCTTTGTTGTACTTTTCAAGTTCCTTTAATTATGAAGTTAGATACTTTATTTGAGCTTTTTCTTATTTTGAGATAGGCCTGTAATACTATATATTTCCTACTTATTTGCTTTCCTAGTGTTCCACAGATTTTGGATTGTTGTGTCCTCATTTTCATTTATCTCAAGGAATCTTTTGATTTCCTCCTTGATCCCATTGTTGATCCATTCATTGTTTAATAACATATTATTTAGATTTCATGTCTTTGCATATTTTTCAGTGTTATTCTGTTAATTGATTTCTCAACAGAAATGATGTCAGAGAAGATGTTTGATATTTCAATCTTCTTAAATTTATTGAGCTTTGTTTTGTGTCTTAACATGTGATCTATCCTACAAAACACTCCACGAGCACTTGAAAGATATGTATATTCTGGTGCTTTGGGGTGAAATTCTCTGAAGATATCAATGAAATCCATTTGATCTAGTGTGTTGTTTAAGGTCACTGTCTCTTTGTTGATTTTCTGCCTGGAAGATCTCCTTATTGAAGTCAAAGGGGTGTTAAGATCCCCAACTATGACTGTATTTCTGTTGATCTACCCTTTATGTCCACTAAGATTTGCTTTACATATTTAGGAACTCCTATGTTGGTTTCATAAGTGTTGACTAGGGTTATATTCTCTCGTTGGATATATTCTCTCTCTTTATCATTATGTAGTGTCCTTTTTTGTCTCTTACTATGGTCTTGGTTTTAAAGTCTATTTTGTGTGATATAAGTACTGCTACTGCAGCTTTATTTTCTTTTCCATTTTCATGAAATATCTCGTCCAACTCTTTACTTTTAATCCATGTGTATCTTTGGATCTCAGATGGGTCTCTAGGAGGAAGTATATATACGGGTCTTATTTTCTTATCCATTCAGTCACACTCTGTGTTTTGGTCAGAGCATTTAAGCCATTTACATTTAAGGTGATTATGGACAGATACATATATAATGCCTTTTTACTGTTAGACTGTTTTCCTCTTTTTTCCCCCTTTTTTTCTTTTTCTTCTTCTTAAAGCAAGCCCTTTAACATTTGTGGCAGTGCTGGTTTGTTGCTAACAAACTCCTTTAGCTTATTTTGTCTGGGAAGCTCCTTATTTTTCCTTCAACTTCAAATGATAGCCTTGCTGGGTAAAGTAGCGTTGGTTATAGGTCCTTGCTTTTCATCACCTTGAATATTTCATGCCACTCCCTTTTGGCCTGAACTGTTTCTGCTGAGAAATCAGATGCCAGTCTAATTGGTGCTTCTTTGTAGGTTACTATCTGCTTTACTCTTGCAGCTCTTTGTATTCTCTCTTGTTTTTAAGCCTTGTCCTTTTAATTGTGATGTGTCTTGGTGTAGGCCTCTTTGGGTCTTCAGCTTCCTGAGCATGTGCGACTTTCTCTTTCACCAGATTATGGAAGTTTTCGGTCATCGTTTCTTTCTTTTCTTAAAGATTTTATTTACTTATTTTTTTTTAGAGAGGGTTAGGGAGGGAGAGAGAGAAACATCAATATGTGGTTGCCTCTTGTTCGCCCCCTACTGGGGACCTGATCTGCAACCCAGGCATGTGCCCTGACTGGGAATCGAAACAGCAACCTTTGGTTTGCAGGCTGGCATTCAATCCACTGAGCCACACCAGCCAGGCTGTTTCTGCAAGTAAGTAGGTGACATGGATGTTGTTATGCTTTATGTTGTCCAAAATGTTTCTTAAGCTCTCCTCATTTTTTAATATTCTTTTTTCTTTTTGCTGTTCTGTCTGGGTGTGGTTTTCTACCTTGTCTTCCAAAACATTGATTTGATTCTCTGCCTCATCTAGCCTCCTGTTTATTACTTCCAGTGTAATAATTATTTCTGATATAGAATTATTTCTGACAGTTCATGTTTTTATGGTTTCTATGTCTTTTTTCATGCTTTTGTGTATACTTAAAATCATTACTCTAAGCTCTCTGTCTGAAGGAGTCCAGCCAGCCCTCTTGTGCTTCCATTTCATCTAGTTCTTTGAGAATTCTCTAGTTCTTTTATCTGGTGTATGTTTCTTTGTCTTCCCATTTTCCCTGCTTTGTATTTTTTACTCCAGCTGCTATATTAATCAACCTTTAAACCAATCAGCTGTTAATCTAATCAAGCTGTAATCAGCAGCCCAGTTTAAGCACCATAGGGTGGGGCAGAGAAATTCCTGGGGGTGGGGCTATTGCTTCCCCTCAGGCTGATGCCATTTGGAGAGGAGTCCTCTGCCTGAGAAAGACTGCTTCTGCATTATGGCTGATGACTCAGCACAGGGGTTCTGGTAGCTTTCCTTCAGTTTTCTCCCCACAATCACCAGCCCCAGACTGCTTTCAAGTGTCTCTAGTCTACTCTGCCCTCCCTCTGCTGGAGCCCAGGGTAAGTGTCCGCAGACAAAATTTTGTGTGTTGCCCCTTTAAGAGGCTCTGCATCTTCAGCCATTTCTCCCTGGCAGACAGAAACCCTGCTGCTTTTCACAGCTGGATGTTATCTGGGTTCCTTTCTGGCTCTGTTGCTGTAGACCTGGGAGCTCAGCTTGGCCTTTAGACCCCACACTTCTTAGGGGGAACCCCCGGCTGCTGAAACATCTCTCTGGAACTTCAGCTGCCACCTGAGGGAATCCAGCCAGTCCTCTCATGCCCCCTCCGCACTCCTTACCAGATTTGTGGTGAAGCGGTTTCTTCTGTCTGTCTGTCCTTGGTTATAAGGCTTCTCTCCAGCTACTGTTCAGTTGGTTATTCAGGAAGACTTCTCTACAGTTCAGTTGTAATTCCAGATTGGTCCTGGGAGGAGGTTAGCCCTTGCTCCTCTGTCATCTTAGATCTCCCCAGAACATTGTTTAAAGTAGTTGCCTTTGAGTAGGCCAGTGCTCTCGAAGGATTGCTTTCACCCAAATGCAGTGTCTGGCATTTTTGTGCCATAGAATAATAGATTTACTGCAGTTTCAATGTCATCATTCATCTGTAAATTCTTTACCTATATTATCTGTTCTCTCTGCAAGTTAAGTGACCAGCCCAAGGTCAGAGTCAGATTTGGAGCTTAGAATCTGATGGCCGTGAGGAAGCTTTATTCTCTGAGCTGAGCCAAGCTTTTACTGTAGTAGAGGAATCAGTGGAGGGCTCAGCTTTTATTCTTCAAGATAACCACTCTCTGAGACAGTAAGTCACACCCCTTGTTAAACGTTTAAAGAAATTTTTTATCCTTGTTATTGCTTCATGATACCCTAACAGTTTGGTGATGGATTTGTGAGAGAGGGCTTCTGAAATCAGGCTGCTGTATAAATCATGAGTCTGATGTTTAGTGGACCACTCTGTATTGTGTAGTCACAGAGGGACTGAAAGTCACAGATGGCAATGCCTATGTGAAGAGAAAATGTGAGTTTTGTGATTTGGCTGAATGAGAAAATGTTCTGTCCAGTGTCACAGTGTCTTCTCTGACCCCAGCTCAATTCCTACAACCTATAGTCTAAATCAGCACACAGTTTAGGACTTATTTATGTGTAGTACCATTTGATACTCTTCTGCTACTGCTTGGTTATTGGTGTTGTCCCCCTTGGTAGGTATTGACCTGTATGCATGGAAGGAGCAAGTCACAGCATTGGTATCCCTCAACATGTTTAAGACATTTGGCTGATTTAACTATTGACTGCAAAAACTTTTCTTAAGGATTTGGTGCAAAATCTTCATGTTCTTTCTTGCTCAGTGATACCTACTGTGTGATTTGTGGAGCATTATAGTGTGGTTATTAAGTGTTTGGGTTCTAGAATAAGACTGTGTTGGTTCTTCTCATTACTAGTTTTGGGATCTGAGACAAATTTATTAACCTCTTTGGGTCTCGTTTCTTCATCCACAAATAAGAATAACAATTGTTATTACTTTATATGGTTCGGAGCTTTAGGTGAGTTGATATACATGAAGCACAAAGAATAGTGCCTGCCACATAAAAAGAGCTCATTATTGCTATTTTAAGAATATTCAAGTCTCTAGGGTCTTGACATTCAGGTTAGTCATAATTTATGGGTTCAGAAAGCCTGAAGATTCTATTCACAGCTGGCCTAGGACCTCTGTGAGTAATTTTGAGTTATAATGAAGTGACATAACTCTGGAAAGTTCCAAGTTGTTCAGATGAGTACATATGAAAAATGGAGTTGAGTTATAAATACAACCATTTGGAAGAATTTTAGTGCAAGTTAAAGGTGAAAGAAATGGATTGACTCTGAAGTCATTGGCAACACTATGTACTTGAAGTTCTGTTATCTAAGCAAAAAATAATTTTTAAAAATTCATCAGAGGGTCCCAAATCTCAAAAAAAAAATCCAAATCTTTCAGCAAAGTCCTTTAAAGCTTTGGTAGGTTGCTAGTTGAAATCTGGGTGACTGTAGCTTTGGTTAAATGAGCATGTGGCTCAGAACTACAGATGGGAATGAAGAAAGAAGTTGCTTGTCTCCAAAGATGGCCCCCGGTGAAGTCTGCTTTCCAGCACTCCCACTTGTTCCGTCTTCTCCCCATGACTCTAGGATGGCCATGAGACTTGCTTTTGACCCACAGCATGCAGTCGATGTGACACTCCATTATTCTGAGGCTTGGTCATAAAAAGGCTCACAGTTTTCACTTATCCTTCTGGAATGCCAGCTCTGTAGCAAGTCATTGATGAGGCAAGAAGTCCAACTATCCAGAGAAAACTATGTTATGAAGCAGCAGTGTACCAAGACCGTGGAAGTAGTCCACCTAGAGTGTGGAGAATTAGGGGGTGAATTGTCTGTAGAGAATTTAAAAACAATATTAAAACCAACTAAAGCTTGATCTGCTTTTTATTATTATCATGCACAAGCAACTCCAAACCATGCTAGTGATAAAATATCCCTTCCTATGAATGGAACACTGCTTCTCCTCACCCCCTGACCCCACACATACACACCCTGTAAGCTAGTGCTGTGAAGCTCAAGGTAGCCATGTGGAAATAGAGATGTCTAGCTAGCTGCTCCAGCCATCCTAGCCCAGGCACCAGGATGTGAAAGAAGTCATTTTTGGTGCCTAGTCCATGTTCACTTTCAGAAACTTTAGCTCCTGCTTTGCATAAAAGATCATAAGCCATAGGCATGTAATTGAGCGTAGTCAAACCACAGGCCTGCAACTGGGAGTATAAGTCATTGTCTTGGGCTACTAAGTTTTGGAGTGGTTTGTTATGCAGCAATTGAAAGAATGGAGAAGAAGCATGTAAGGAGGAAAAAGCCACTCTCATCTGTTTTTTTATTCTTGTAAACATAAAATAACACCCAAGTATCCTTTGCTGTGTAGGGTTTCTAGAGATCTGCTTATCTTGATGTTAACAGAGGCCAAAAGTACTTGATTTCACCATTAGATGGAAATTATATCTATGTAGGTGTTGCTAAGCAATAAGAGATCACAAACCTCTAAGGGGCGAACACAGAATGCAAAGCATTGGGTCAGCCTCGTAAGTTTTTGATGCATGTCCTATTTTTTAAAACCTGTTACAGGAAGAAGTTATGTCCATAGTGTGGGGGAAGGAAGGTCTCGAAGGACCTTAAAAGGACAGTGCATGCTTCATTATTATTTGACTAAAATGATGAGCAAACTAAAAAGCCAACCCATGACCTGAAAAGTGGTCACTTGTAATTTAAAAGAATAAAGTCTTTAGGAATAAATACTAATAGCTCTAGTAGCATTGTCTCTTCTCATCCTCACATCATTTAAAAATTCATTTGGCCCTGGCCAGGAGGCTTGGCTGGTTGTAGTGTTGATCCATACACCAGAAGGTTGCAGGTTCAATTCCTGGTCAAGGCACATACCTAAATTGTGGGTTTGATTCCCAGTGGCGCGCTTATGGGAGGCAACTGATCAATGTTTCCCTCTCACATTTATGTTTCTCTCTCTCTCCCCCTCCCTTTCCTCCCTCTCTAAAATTAATAAATATATCCTTGGGTAAGGATTTTAAGAAAATGCATTTGTAAGGGTTAAAATTCTTTCCCTCAAAATAACCTCAACTTTAAATAATTATTAAAACACAAATTAATATGCAATGTCTTTCAGAGCCCTATGAGCATGTTATTTAGTGAATAGCAAATTCAATATTTTGGGGGGAGAGGACATCAGTGGATCAGCAGCGCCCTGTACACTCTTTCCTTTGGCTGGACAGAGAGGCCGGCTGAGAAAGGGGCCTTGGGAATAGCCAATTAGCAGGTGCATATGAAACCCTTCGGGGTCAGAATAAAGTGTGTACCCTTTAACTGTTCTTCACCAACAGTAGTCATTTTCATTATTTCCTCTGGGTGACCTTTTGTCCCTCGTTTACTCTTTTTTCTCTTGACAGTTTTTAAAAACAAATTAAAAAGGAAGAAAAAAGGTAAGCTCAATAGAAGAGAAATGGTAATTGAATGTACGTATTTTATCAAGACCATGTGTTCCCCAAGCACACATAGTTGGGGCGCGCACAAGTGTCCCAAACCTTCCCTGAGACGTGGGTATCGAGAGGGATAACATGCACGCACAGCGAGCAGAGAACCTGCCCACAGCCTGCCAGCGTTGCCGGGGTGAGCGCTCCCTCCACAGAGCCTGACCGGAGCAGACCGACCAAATCCTGTGTAAGTGGTCAGAGTACAAATGAGGCTGCCGGTGGGTAGTCCTACCCTATTCACGAGCTCTTTCAGAACAATTTTCATTACTTTTTTTAAACACTGTTTTTGGCAAACACTCGACACTTGAAATAAAAAGTGCATGAGTCACCTACTGGGATAGGCACAGTATGTGGTTCATTGAATTTAGCTAAATTGTGAGTCATCCATCAATAGTCCTCTCGGTGAACATACTTGTAATAATTTCACATGTTACAAACAAAAATAGGTATGATTCTCAGGATTCTTAAGCTGTTTTCCTTGGGGATTTTTTGGATCCTGTTTAGTGTTATCTGTCTTGCTAGGTGGTGAGAAAAGTGTCAGCCTTCTTTTCAGGTGAATCTGAAATTTGTCTCTGTCATGTTGGAAAAGAACTTTGATTTGGGAGGCTTTTGGGGTGTAACATGGACCTGGAATCATGAGTTGGGGGAGATAACAAGAATTAATGATTCATGTATGTTCTTGTCAGATTATTGGCTTTTAAGATTAATTTTGGCATCTGAGAAATGATCTGCTCCACTCTCAGAAAAAACAGTATCGGAGCTGCAAAATCCGCACAGGGGCCCCTTTGTGTCCCGACACAAGAGCGGAGCGGGCGGTGCAGAGTCTGCGCGCCGCTGCCCTCTGTCGGGTGGCGCCAGCACTCCTCTGGGCCGGGCCCCAAAGTGAACGAGGCTCCTGGTCTGGCGGCAGGTGACCTAAGCAAATAAGTCAGCATTGGACTAAAACCAGTTGTTGTTGTTTTTAAATAGTTGGCTTGTATAAACTAGAAGGAACATCTCTCTGGCCAGAGCAGTAAGAGTCTAGGGTTTCTGGCTGGAAAGGCCCTTGCTTCCTTTCTGGTGTCTGCCTGGTAAGAGGCTGGCATCTGCTGTTGAATGGCACGGCAGATGTGATTAAATCGCTAGATCCCTGTTTTTTCGAGAAGTAAAAATAATCACAAGAGAAAGTATTCCTGACTATTATTTTTCCTGTCTTTGATAAATGTAATGAAACCGTAAAAGGGCTTTTGCTTTTGGCTATGACCAGAAGTGAAAGTTTTTATATGGCTGTAAAAGAAGTTATGGTTCTTTGCAAATGATGCTCACACCAGTAAGATGTATGCAGGAGGCTCAGGAATCTGGTTGGGGAGTTTGCTGTTTGGGCACATGTCTCTGTCTTCCTTCTCCTTCCCCACTGTAGCAGGGTTCAGTGTCCAGGCTGGAGCCTTGGAGCCCTGGCCTGCTGCCACTTGGGAAAGTTGTGTGGCTCTTGAAACCTCACGTTTCTTGTGTCTGTAAAATGAGGCATTTGGAAAAGATGATTTCTTAGGGTTATTTCATTTCTGAGAGTGCAATAAAAATGATCTTTTCTCCCTAGGTGACAATGTAAGCCCTTTCTCTTTATCTCAATCCCTCTCTCCACTTGTCTTTGAAAAAGCAACGTATTCACTGTGCTAATTTAGGACCAGGGTGTGAGGTGATGGAAACAGCTTTGGTGACTTCACTGCAAACGTCGTTGCTGCAGGGCCCAGCAGGAGTCTCTGGGTCCAGCAGATGGCGCACTTGCACAGTCCACACATTTTCCAGGCTCCCAAGGTAAAGTAAATGGTACTGATTAGCATCCAAAAATCAATAGCTACTGGTTTGAACAAAGTACAGTACTTTCCAGACTACTAAAACCATGGCACTTTTTTTTGAGCTGGAACATTTACTAATATTTATATAATGGCTATGAAGTTTGTTTATGACACTTTTTATCACCAACAGCACCTTTTACCTGGGCACAAGAAAGACCTTAAATATGCTTATTTTTTTCAGGTGGAGAAGGGCAGAGAATAAGTTGGCTAAGGTCACAGCAGAACTAGTCCAAATAATTCACACCATACACCTTGGTGATCTTTAAAAATTCTCGTTCTTAGCTTTCCTTCCTTTAAACATTTATTCCTCTTGGTTGAGAAGGGGCATGTGTGTGTGCTGGGTTGTTGTCTGGGTGAAGGGAGGAGAAATGGACACCTTTTGAATATTTGGGGCATCGTTGCCTGCCACAGTCGCTGCAACACCTGACCTCCCTCATTCGGATGAGAAACCCTGTGATAATCCCAGATGGCCCGTGTGGATTATTTGCTTTGAGCCAGGCATTGTTTTAGCAGTTCTCATATGTCAGTATTAATCATTTAATCCTCCTAACACCCCAGAGGGAGGCAGAGTGGGTGAATGACTTGCCTGGAGTAACAGTTCTTTAGACTTTCTAGGCTCTGAATTAAAGTGATAAAGACAACAAATTATTTTTTTGGTGATAACCACTTTTGACCCCAAGTATTTTCCAACTAATAGATCATGAACTGATTTTTAATTTTTAAATTATGGGAACTTTGATTATATCATGCCAGCCTTGGTTATATCAGTTTGTGAGCTAGTGTTGGTTTAGAAGAATTCCTTCCGCACCTCATGCTTAAAAGGGATGGCTCACCAGAAATGGAAAGAAGATGTGAATGAAATAAGGAAGCTTGTCTGGCAATTTAATCAGACAAGTAATAAATATTTTTCAAGTGCTCACTTTGTTCATTAGCCATGAAGCAGCACTAGGGATGTGCAATATGTAAACAATATGTATTTGTTACGAAAGAATGCAGAGTGCTGTCGGACGCCAGGCACAAACATTAGTTCAAGTAACCCTCGTCACAACTGTGGTGAGCCCCATTTTACAGATGGGGAAGCCAAGGTTAAGGGAAGTTAAGTGAACAGCTAGTAAGCGACAGAGTCAGAATTCAAACTGGCTTCTGCTTCTGATCCTGTCAATACCCCCTGGGCTGGGCTGCCTCCTGCAGTGGGAAGCAGGTACGTTGGTGAGATGCAGAGTGATTTAACCAGAGTCAACAACAGAAACAACATCTGTTGACTCCCAACTACCTAACACAAATCCTGGTACAGCAAATCATTTCTAAAATAAAAAATAGGAGTAAAAATCATTAAATGACCTCTTAGCCTTGATAAAAGAGAAGAGTGGCCAAAAATAACAGGAAACTGACGGGAGGCCTATGAATTTTTTATACAAGTATTAAAGTTTGTGATATTTAGAATGATGATTAGTTCTTCATTTTCACTGAGGACTAAACAAAAGGAAGCTGTATTAAATCACAATTGTGTATAAATAAACATCTGTTGTCTTTTCCTCCCTCTTCTAAAAAGGGTAAAAAGGCTTTGATGTAAGAAAGCAACATTCCAGACCAGCCTGGCATTGTTCCAGTCCTGAGTGTGGGCGGTTCCCAAACCGGGACCACGGACATATTGCCAGGGGTCTGTGAATCCTGAACACACATCCAGCCTCATGAGTACACTGAAGACATACGCACACATATTGCACTGCTGTATTCTAATACACGTACGTGCTGTTTTATTTAGCACATTACAAAGTTACTTCCACAAATTTATGTGCAAATGAATTCACAGTAGCATTCTGTTGTATTTTTTCTTAATATAAGTATACAATCTAAAATATAAGATATAAAGCTTAGATTCTACAGCAGCTTACTCCTTTACAATCTTAAGAATGTTAAAATGTACATAGACTTTTATAGGTAACTTGGTTTAAAAAATGAAAACTGAAATTCTTTCAGCAGCAACTTTTAAAAAAAATTCTCTGGACTGATTGATCAGAGGGTGCTTTGTATATATCTTTAGGACTGTGAAGAATTACCTAGAGGCAAGACAAGAGCTCATTAATTAAATATTTCTGTGCTGGACACTCATCATGCCTGACAGTTCTCTCATTATGTGCCCCTGGGAGGGATACTAGTTGTCAGCAGCTGATGTAAAATAATTTTCTCGCTGCTATAACTGGAGGAGAAAAGGCTCAATAGCAATTCTTCATGTCTATTAGGTAAATTATTTGAGGAAAATGGTTTTGCACTGAAGGGAGAGTCAAAACATCTGGTGCAAAATCTTAAAATAATTTTTTTATGACAAGAAAAAAAATAACTTTCTCCAAATGTAAATGTCTTTTGCTGGCACCCCTGGGGACCCTCCCCCCACCCTCGCCCTGCCACCTTTGCTGCCTCTCTCCTCAGGTATATTTCTCTATTTATTACATAGTGAATATTCTATATGCCTAAGGTAACAGAAATGCCAAGTGTGAGGAATTCAGTTGTTTTTACTGAATATTATAAACTGAGAAATTTGGCAATACTTTGTGGCCTTTACGATGGGCAAAGTCTTTGAATATTCTTTCAATTATTCTTTTCCTCTACAGAGATGAATCCATTTTTACATCATATCTATGTCTATGATCTACATGTATGTCTATCTGTATCTAAATCTGGTGGAAAATTGCTTCGTGTTTCTCTTTACATGAATTATAAAAGCAGAGCTTAGGTATTTGGCCCATTATGCTGGTTCCCACAAACAAAAACCAATGGTGACCTGTTTCCGCAGCTGATTTAAATGGAGCAAAGGAAGGCGAAGGCGTTTGTAAATGACATGTAGATGAAATGTGAAAGGCCCTCAGAGACTTACCTCTGGAAAAGCACTGGATCCAAATAGTTTTACAAGCAATTCTTGCAAACTTTCATGAAAGAGACACTATTTTAAATATTTCGAAGCTTTCTAGTTCATTTTATAGTAACTCTGACGCCCAAAGAAAACCACATGTAAAACTGACTTAAATTCAAAACCATTGGAATAAAAGGTTTAAAACAAACAAGTTGGACTAAGGATTATTCTATGATGCAGGCATCACAGATGCCTTGGTGCTCCACCCATGCCTTACTGCCCACCTCTGACGTCTACCACTGCTGTCTCTCAGCTCTTCTGCCTCCCAGCCTTGGGAGCTGCAGTCTACAATTCGGGTGCAGCCTAGAGGTAAGGAGGAATTTATGTTCCCAGAGACAACCTTCAGCCGTTGGGATAAAAACTCAATGAGGAGGTATTCCCAGGTGCATCACACATAATTACTCCGAGGTTTCCCCAAAGAAACTGAAACCCAGTTGTTTTCAGTCCTCATGGGCTCATCAGTGCATTCTTTATTTCTTTTCCTCCTTTTCTGTCTCGTTCTCCCCACTTGCTCACTCCAGTTTGTTGGATTTACCTCTTAAATAGACTACCTGTATGTATCCAGGTCCCTGTGTCAGGCTCTGCTTTTGGGAGAATCTAAGTTAAGACATAAAAATGATTCATTATTAGGAAATCCCTTAACATAATTAATCAGTATGTCAATAGAGGAATTAACAAATTCAAAAAAAAGCATTTGATATAATTCAACATCCATTTGGATAAGAAGTACTGCAAAAACTTGAATATAAAAAACTTCCTTACTATCAGTTAGAGTTTGCTCAAGAACATAGAAACCACTCCGCATATATAAAACAAGTTTAATATGGGAATTGATTATAAACATAATGAAAGGACTGGAGGAAGGTAAGGTTACTAAAAACAGCAACTGCAGCCCTGGCTGGCGTAGCTTAGTGGATTGAGCATGGGCTGCGAACCAAAGTGTCACAGGTTCGATTCCCAGGCAGGGCACATGCCTGGGTTACAGGCCATGGCCCCCAGCAACCACACAGTGATGTTTCTCTCTCTCTCTCTCTTTCTCTCTTTCGCCCTCCCTTCCCTCCCTAAAAAACAAAACAAAACAAACAAACAAAACGAAACAAAAAAAAACAGCAACTGCAATAAACAACCAGAACTTGGGCTAAAGGGCAATGTCTCCCAGCAGTCAAGGTCGCTGTGCCAAAGAGGTTCCTGGTTTTTGGAGTCAGCTACTGTGAAGGACCCAGAAGCCTACACTTCCCACCCACTGTTGTTGCTGCCCTTGGCCATTGCTAATGCTGCTTTTGGTATTATTGTTGCTACTGTTACAAGTTGACACTGTCCTCGCTGCTGCTGCTGCTGCTACCACCAGATATGTCATCAGAGGCCAAAAGTAGGAAGAGGGTTGCTGCCTCCATCTTCCAGTCTTCTAGTCTTCCAGCAGGGCCTTCCATTGACAGAACCTACCAGAAGCCAGCTGGCAAGACTGTCTGGGAAATGCAGTTTTTGTTATCTCATCCCCCTAACTACATAAATCAAAGCAGAAAATACTGTGAATAGGCCTTAGAGCAAAATTGTTGGCCATATAAAACCTGTAAACACAATCATACAAAACTGAAATACTAACTTGGATTTTTTCTTTTAAAGTGAGAGACAAGACAAAGATGCAAGTTATCACAATGCTTTTTTTTTTCTTTTAAATCCTCACCTAAGGATATGATATATCCATTTATTTTATTTCCTTTTATTTTTTAAAGATTTTATTTATTTTTAGAGAAAAGGGAAGGGAAGGAGACAGAGAGCAACATCAATGTGTGGTTGCCTCTGGGGCACCTCCTACTGGGGACCTAGCATGCAAGCTAGGCATGTGCCCTGACTGGGAATCAAACTGGTGACCATTTGGTTCAAAGCCCGACATTCAATCCACTGAGACACACTAGCCAGGGCACATCCACTGATTTCAGAGAGAGGAAGGGAGGGAGGGAGGGAGGGAGGGAGGGAGGGAGGGAGGGAGAGAGAGAGAGAGAGAGGGAGAGAGAGAGAGAGAGGGAGAGGGAGAGGGAGAGGGAGAGAGAAGAGCAACTATGTGAAAGGGACATATTGATTGTCTGCCTCCCACATGGTGTCCCAACTGGGGATTGAACCTGCAAGCCTTTGGAGCACAAGACAATGCTCCAACCAACCAACTCATCTGGCCAAGTCAAAACTCTTAAACATTTTTTTAATTGAGATCTAAATCAACTAAATCATACATCATACAATTCATTCATTTGAAGTGTACAATTCAATGGTTTTATATATTTACAGATCTCTGAACCCAACACCATAGTCAATTTTAGAGTTTTTATCACCTCAGCAAGAAATTCTGTATCCTTTGGCTGTCACCTTCTCAGCTTTGTGTCTCTCCCCACACTCAGCCCTAAACAACTATTAATCTGTTTTCTGTCTCTATAGATTTACTTACTTTGGTTTTTCATATAAATTTTATCATATGATGTTTGGTCTTTAGAGACTAGCTTATTTCACTTAACATGTTTTCAAGGTTCATGCATGTTATAGTACGATCAGTATTTTATGACTTTTTATAGCCAAAGAATATTATGTTATATGGATATGCTGCATTTCATAATTCTTATTTAATAAATTTTCTTTTAACTTATAGCTAATTTAGTATAAAATAGTCATGACCATTGGGAAGTAAAAGAGAAAATTATCCTTATTTTCTGATTATTTAATTGTGTATCTGAAAGCCAAAAGGATTGAGGAAGATGATTATATCTAATTAGAGCACTCTGCATGGTGACTTTCCTGTAGAACAACTGGTTAGCAAATATTGTAGAGATATATTTCATTTATAATATCAAGAAAAGCTTCATACTTATGACAACAGTAAGATATACAATGCACAGAAAACATACACATCTTCTCAGGGACACATGACTTCCATAACTGAGAAGCCATTGTGTTGCTGGGGTAGAGATGGTATTATAAATATACTATAAATTAATTTATAAATATGTTGCTTTGAAATCAAAATCCTAATGACATTTATGTAGGAAGTTTATACAACAATTCTTAAGACTATCTGGAAGAATAAATGGATGGGAATATCAGTAAAATTTTGAAAAAGAAAAGTAATGGAGTGAGAGGAACCTATATTATGAGATATTTAATGTATTAGGAATAAAAAATAAATAATTAAGCAGACTGTACCAAGGATATTCTGTACTGAGAATAGACGGAGTAATCAGTAAAATATAATATATAATGCAGAAGAAATGTTAAGTATACATAAGAAATGAGTATATGATTAAGATATAATTACAATTTGTCATTATTATTCAAAAGGATACCTGACTAGTGACATGCCACCTTATAGTCATCAAGCTTCCTAGAATCAGACAACATTTTATTAACTCACTTTAATAAGCTCCCTTGTGCTTAAATTAGCCAATGTTTTTAGAGAGCTTTTAGAATTTTAAGAACTGAAAGAAAATAATTACCAATATACTATTCCATGCCCATAAAATATCCTTCAAAAAGAAGATAAAGTAAAGATATTTTCTGATAAAAATAGAATTTTTCACAAACAGACTTGCACTAAAAAAAATACTAAAGGGATGTGTTTAGGCAAAAGTAACATGAACTTGACTGAAACACAGAAATAGAGGCATAAAGAAGAACCATGGAAAAGATAAATATGTAGATAAATTTAAAGGAATATATGCTATACAAAACAATAATAACTCATGGAATTAAAATATGTACAATTAAAAGTCATGAAAATAGAGACTTCTGGTCAAGATGGAGGTGTAGGTAAATGTGCCTTTCCTCCTCATACAACCAGAGCACAATTGTAGCTAAACAACTGATCAACTATCACTCAGAACCATCAGAAAATTGAGATGTATGAAAATACAACAATTAAGGAGTTAAAAAAACCCGCATTCATCCAGACAGATAGGAGGGCTGCAGGGGTAGGGACACAGATACTCAGAATGGGCTGGTCCTAAACCCATGTGTGGTGGATATAAAAGGAGGGATATGTTGGGAATGAGGGATTCCAGCCCCACACTAGACCACTCAGTCCAAGGTTCCAGTGCCAGGAGGGCAAGTCCCCATAAATTCTGGCTGTAAAAACCACGTGGGGGCGCTGGGTTGGCAGAAGAAACTGGGATCCTCAGGTAACTCCTTTTGGAGGGCCCTGCACATGGACTTACTCAGACTCACTCCCTCTGGATTCTAACATCAGAGCAGCACCTTGAAGGGCACCAGTGGCATATGGGGAGCAATTGAAGTGTCTGGAATCAGGGCAAGAACTGGGGGACAGCTCCCTCCCAGAGAAAACTAGATCTCTGCCATTGTTCCTTTTCTGAGCCCTCCCCAAAACAGCCACAGTGCCACCCCACCATATCCGAGTCTCCATCAACCTGGCTCACATGGTTAGCTCCATCCTGATGATTACCTAAGACTCTGCCCCATCCAACTTAAGGACCCGCCCAAGCTGGTAATAGTGTTTTTTCCATATGAATGGCTAGACTAGGTGCATGTCTCAGACCTCCCTAAATCCTCTCAAACAACAGCTGAGCCCAATACGTCTTGCTGAGTGGCCTCAGCCCTGGTATTATCAGCAGCTATCTATAGATTGCTTTATAGCTTATGCCAAGGGGCCCCAGACAGAACACAGGTGGTGGCTGACCTTGGCCTATACCCTCTGGGAAACCCCAGAGCTTGTGGCCCCAGTAGACAGTTATAGACCACTTTGGTGCACCACCACCCATTCACTTCAATTAGCCAGAGAGGGAGATGGTTGGTGAATAGTGGTCACAGCCAGTTCTATCAGCTGTCTGACCTGGGTAAATCCTTCCCATTGACCTGCTCACAGCAGTGAAAACTCAACAACAAGAGGAGGGAGTACTCAACCTACACAAGGGGCACACTTGAATACACAGCTTGGGTGATAGGGGAAGCTATGCCATTGGACCCTACAGGACACCAACTACATTAAGCCATGATACCAAGATACAGAGTCAAAGCAGCTCTACCTAATACATAGAAGCAAACATATGGAGATTGCCAAAAGGAGTGGACAAAGAAATATGCCCCAAATGAAAGAACAGAATAAAAATTCCAGAAAAAGGACTAAACAAAATGGAGATGAGCAATCTATCAGATGCAGAGCTTAAAACACTGGGTATAAGGATGCTCAGGGAACTCAGTGGGTACTTCAACAACATAAAAGTGATCCAATCAAAAATGAAGGAGATACCACGTGAAATAAAGAACAATATACAGGTAATCAATAGTGGAGTAGATAAAGCCAAGAATCAAATCAATGATCTGGAACATAAGAAAGGAAAAGATATCCAATCAGTACAGCAAAAAGAAAAAAGAATAAAAAAATCAAGGATAGTGTGAGGAGCTTCTGGGACAACTTCAGGTGTTCCAACATTTGCATTTTAGGGGTGCCAGAAGGAGAAGAGAAAGCACGAGAAATTGGAAACCTATTTGAAAAAAGAATGAAAGAAAACTTCCCTAATTTGGTAAAGGAAATAGACATACACATCCAGGAGTCACAGAGTCCCAAACAAGAAGGACACAAAGAGGCCTACTCAAAGACACATAATAAATAAAATGCCAAAGGTTAAAGAGAGAATTTTAAAAGTAGCAAGAGAAAAGCAGATAACTACCTGCAAAGGAATTCCCATAAGACTGTCAGCTGATTTCTCAGAATAAACTTTGTAGGCTAAAAGGATTTGGCAAGAAGTATTCAAAGTCATGAAAAGCAGAGACCCACAATGTAGATTACTCTATCCAGCAAAGTGCTCATTTAGAATTGAAGGGCAGATAAAGTGCTTTTCAGACAAGGTAAAGCTAAAGGAGTTCATCATCACCAAGTCATTATTGTATAAATGTTCAAGGAACTTAATTAAGAAAAAGAAGTTCAAAACTATGAACATTAAAATGGCAGTAAATACAAAACTGGCAACAATTGAGAATGAGAGAAAAGGTACAGGGATGAAGAAGCACAAATTGGTAGTTACAGAATAGGCAGGGGGATGTTAACAGTAAGTATAGGAAATGGAATTCCCAAAGAACTTATATGCATGACCCATGGACATGAACAAAGGAGAGGACAATTGCCAGAGGGAGGTGGAAGTGTTGGGTGAGGGGGGCAAGGGGACAAAAATTGGTATACCTGTAATAGCATAATCAATAAAAAAATCATGAAAATAACAACTAAAAGTGGTGATGAGGTAAATGGAGTTAAAGTATTCTAAGGACCTAATTGTCTGGGGAAAAATAAAATAATCTACAGTCTAAGAAATAATGTTATAAACTAGTGTAATAACTAAAAATAGTGAAGTAATATATAATAAACAAGTTAATAGAGGGGAAAATAAAACAAAATATACATTGTTAATTAGAGACTTGAAGGAGCAAAAAATGTAACAAAACAGATCGAAGAAATGGTAAGAAAAAGAGGAAAACAATAGGTTGGTATATTATGGCCCAAATTCAACTGTAAGTATATTCACTACTAATGGACTAAATTCTTCCATCAAAAGACAAAAGTTACCAAACTATATTAAAAAAACCCCCAACTATATAATGTTAGAAGAGACACACCTTGAACGTAAAGACAATAAAAGGTTGAAAGTAAAAAGAATAGCAAAGATATACTATACCAACCCTAAGCAAAAGAAAGCTGTATTGATTTAACCAAAGTAAACTGGAAGACAAGAAATATATTGGAAATGAAAAAGGATGTTTCTAGATGATAAATGGGGCAAAGGACCCAGAGAATAAAGCAATTATAAATTTGTGTGCAACCCAGTTTCAGAATATACAAGGCAAAATTTGGTAGAACTAAAATGAGAAATGGAGAAATAAACATCATAATAAAATGGGAGACTCCAAAACATATTCAACAGTAATTGATAGAACTAAATGGCAAAAACAATCTACAAATATATAGAAGATTTTCATTATATGATTAAAGAAACTAAAAAATTTAATGCCATCACCAAATATAGAATACAGTCACCAACAACTGCAGAGTACTCTTTATTCTTAGGTAACATGGAACATCACCAAAATTTAACATATACAGAGCCATGAAACATTTCTCAACACATTTTAAAAGACAGAAATTGTATATATTATATTCTCATGGCTCCGTGCAATTAAGCTAAATAACAAAAGAAAGATGACAAGAAATGCCCAAATGTTTGGAAATAAACTACTTAATTACTCATGGCTTAAAGAAGACAAATACAATGGAAACTAGAAAATATTTTGAACTGAATGATAATGAAAATATGACATAGCACAACTTGTTGTGGCATATAGCTAAAGCCACGCAAAGAGGAAAATTTATAGCCTTAAAATGCTTATATTGTTGGGGGAAAAGCAGTGATCAAATTATCTATTTTAAGAAATTAGAAATGCAGAAAATTGAGCCCAAAGGAAGTAGAAAAGGGAAACAATGAATATAAGAATATAAAGAAGTAATAAACATAGAATAAAAGTGCCAGATTTTGTTTTTTTTTGGAAAGATTAGTCAAATTAATAAACTTTAGCAAAATTGATTAGGAAATAGAGAGTAAAGCACAAAATTATATCAAGGATGAATCTTGCTGAGTTTGGCTCAGTGGATTGAGTGCTGGCCTGCAAAACAAAAGGTTGCTGGTTTGATTCTAGGCATGGTCAGAGCACATGCCTAGAATGCAGGCCAGATCCCCAGCTGAGGACATGTGAAAGGCAACCAATTGATGTTTCTCTCCCTCTCTTTCTCCTTCCTTTCCTCTCTATCTAAAATAAATAAATAAAATATTTTTTAAAAAGAATGAAAAAAGGGACATCATTATGGGTCCCACAAAATTAATAAGAAAATAGGAGGACATTATAAAAAAACTTTATGTGAATAATTTTGAAAATGTAAATAAAATGGACAAAGTCTTGGAAAATAAAAACTTACCAAAAATGATACAAAAAGTGGAAAATCTGAGTAGTGTTGCAGTTACTAAAAGAAATGACTGCTCAATGTCCTTCAACCTTCATGAAAAGAAGAACACCATTCATAAATTGTTCCAGAGAATAGGGAAAAAGAAATTCTTTTCAACATGTTTTATGAGGTCAACATAACCTTGATGTCCAAATGTGATAAAGACATTGTAAGAAAGAAAAACCCAATCTTTCTGTGAATGTAGGCACAAAACTTCTAAACAAAATTTTTATAAATAGAATCTAGCAATTTATGAAAAAGATGACATATCATAAGTAAGTCACTTTATTCCAGGAATGTAAATTTGCTTTAATATTAAGAATATCAATGTAGATAACTTACCACATTAATAAAATAAAAGAAAAATAATATGATTATCTCAGAAGCTAAAGAACACACATTTGCTGGAAGTCAACACTTATATTTATTATTTTAAAAAGTAAGGAATAGAAAAACTTTAATCTGAAAATATGTATCTTCAAAAAACCATATTTAATAGTGAAATAGTGAAAGCTTATTCAACATTTCCTGGAAATTGCAGACAGAGAAAAGGGCAATAGGAGAAATACAATGTATGAGGATTGAAAAGAAACAAACAAATCTTTCATTTTTTAAAAGTGACATGATTATGTGTCTATAAAATCCAAATAAATCTGCAGAAACTGTTAGAGTTAATGAGTGAATTTAGGAAGGACAGACTTTCATACAGAAAGCCATAGAACTATAAAAGTGAAGAAATATATTATTTTCATGGCTGGAAAACTCAATACTGTAAAGATGTAAATTCTCCTAAATTCACCTATAGACTCCTTGTAATCCAAATAAAATTGCAGCAGATCATGTGCAGAACAAGGTGATAAGTTATGGTACACACGGAGATGCGCTCTTCAAGAAAACACTTGCTGCCCAGCCTCTGGGAGCTACCTGCTTCACTACAGAGAGCTGCCTTGCCTGGGATCATGGTTTCTGCAGGACAACCCACACAGATCCAATGATGGAATGAAATGAGGTATAAACTCATGGCCATTTGGGTCCAAATGGGGCAACTCTGACGGGCAATATTCGCTCCAGCCCTCCCTGCGGGGCTGGTGAAGGCCTGACAGGCACGCAGTGCAGTTCCATGTCCCCTTCTGCCCATTGCTGCTGCCTCACATTCCCTTCATCTGTGTTACTTTCTAACAGACATTTTGTCCTCCAAACTCCATCTCAGTGACGCGTCTGGCATTCACAGCCTGAGACATAAGGCATTCCTATGAAAATACAAGCAAATAGGAAAAACTACACAAAATTATAACAAAAAAAATCATCCTTTCAATTAAACCATGCTAGAAAGACATGTCAACACAACAGATGAACACTGTCAATTCCTATTTCAGTATGAGGTAAAAGACGTGAAGAAGATACAAGACAGGAAAAACCTCCACCACAAATCAGAATGAGAAAAACTTAGAAATAAAGTGACAGGACTCAAAAAATTAGAAGAACTGCTATATGACCCAGCAATCCCACTTCTCGGCACATAAGCAAGGAGATTGAAATCAGGCTCTCGGAGAGATTTCTGGTAGTCCCCATTTTCTATGATTTCACTTTCCATATTTCAGTTATCTTGGTCAGCTGTAGTCTGAAAATACTAAGTGGAAATTCTAGTTATAAACAATTCATAAGTTTTAAATTGCAGGCTGATCCCAGTAGTGTAATAAAGTCTCATGATATCTCACCCTGAAGCAAATCCTTCTTTGTCTAGCGTATCCTGCCTTGTATGCCAGCCGGTTTGTTACTCAGCAGCATCGTGGTTATCTGCTTGCGTGGAGCAGTATCAGTATGGCAATGCTGTGCTCAAGTAACCCTTATTTTACTTAATAGTGGCCCCAAAGCTCAAGAGTAGTGATGTTGGCAATTTGAATATGCCAAAGAGAAGCTAGAAATGAAAAGGTGAAAGTTCTCAACTGGATAAGAAAAGAAAAGGAATTGTATGCTGAGGGAGCTAAGGCCCATGGTAAGAACAAATGTATCTGTGAAATTGTGAAGAAGGAAAAAGAAATTCATACTAGTTTTGCTGCTCCACCTCAAACTGCAGAAGTTACAGCCTCAGTGTATGATAAGTTAGTTAAGATGACAAAGGCATGAAGTTTGTGGGTAGAAGACATGAACAGAAGATGTGTTCAGACTGATGGCAACAGGTTGAGCCAGCAAGTACTGAGCCTTATAAAAACTTCAGCAAGTGATCCCTGGAAATGAGTGACACCAAACTATTTACTACAAGTAAGGGAGGGGTACACAGATTCAGGAATAGGTCTGGACTAAAAAACAGAAAAATTACAGGCAAGGATGTATCTGCTTATGAAGAAGCTGCTGCCAAATTTTGGCAGAGTTAAAGAAGTTGATTAGGATTCAGTACTATCTGTGATTTCAGGTCTCTCTCATGGATTGGGGGAGACCACTGTAGCCAAAACATGAAAGCAACCTAAAGTCCATTGATGGATGAATGAATAAAGAAAGTATGGTATATAAATACAATAGAATATTATTTAGCATTAACAAAGAAGAAAATCCTGCCATTTGTGACGACATGGATGAAACTGGAGTTTCATATGGTTAAGTGACATAAACCCGACGCAGAAGGACAAATAGTGAATGTAACCATGATATAAGGAATCTCAAAAATAGCTAAACTCACAGAAGCAGAGAGTAGAATGGTGGTTTACTTGGCCTGAAGTGAGGGGGAAATGAAAAGGAATTAAAGGGTACAAAGTCTGAGTTATGCAAGATGAGAAAGCCGTAGACATCTACTGTAAAACACAGTGCCTATAGTTAATAATACTGTAATGTGTACTTTAAAATTGCTAATCAGACAGATCTCATGCTGTGTTTTTATTACAAAATGATAATAATAATAAATAAGATAAGAGGAAGCTTATGGAGGTGATGGATATGTTTATGGTGTAGATGCCCTTCACCCTTACCCTTGAATCCTGGGTCCCAAAATTTCCTTTCTTGGATGTACAGCTTACCTCATTAAGCTTTATTACAGTAATCCAGAGATCTAAATTTCCAGGGGGTATTAATCAAGTTGGTATAATTGGCAATTCTTTTAGGAATATTGTCTAATTCACCCTCTTACACCCTATTTACTACATCTATTTTCTATCATGTTATTTTGAAAGGCTTCTATCAAATTATTCTATTCTTATTCCTATGTGTTTCTAAATCTATCCAGATTTCCACAATTCCCTGTATTCATCATTTATTCCTTACATTGATAGAAATATATGTGTGTACTTTACAGACATACATTTCACATTTATACATATATATTTCATAAAGGAAACAGAACACCCATAGATACTAATAGTTAAATGTGCTACTGCAGAAAATGAAGAGGAGGCTTTTCTCTGTCAGCACCCTAACTGTGGGGTGCCTAAAATTGGGTCTACCACTTGAGTAAGTGGCAGAGTTAAATATTTTGACTTGAATTTCATAACTTGTCACAGTGATCCCATTGGCAGTAGAGTGGTAGGTTGCCAAGAAGGCAATTAATTATCTCTCTGCCTCTCTGTGTATTTAAATTTCGTTCCCTTTCCCTAAAGAGAGGTGATGCTATGGCTTACAACTAATATGCTCTTGCAGAGCTCTCCACACCAATTAGAAGGGTTCTGTGTTATGACACTCTTTGATTGGATGTTATGACACTTTCTGATAGAAAGCCGTTGTCCCATTGAAGCAGAAACTTCATCAGAAGCACCGAGAATCAAGGGTGCACTCTAGATACCCCAAATGGGAGGGGACTGTCTGTGCTCACTGGGTCCATCAAAGTGCCTCACACATAGGTCTTTCCACACAATTCTGCTGTTTCTCTGCATTTATCTCCTAGCTCCACTCATATTTAGTAGTCAGTTGGAGGAGGCATCTAATCTAGAATTTCTTAACTTACTACTTGGAACTCTTATGTGTTTATTTAAAACTCTGAAAGCCCCTTCTTTTGTGAAGGGCAAAATTGCCCATAGTATTTCAGTGTGCAAAGGGCTTCTGGATTAGATTCATGCTTTTTATTGGGAACGGTTGAAAGCCATTAGCATAGATCATGTCAGGACATTTCTTGGAATCATGAACTCTGACATCTCAATGTGCAACTCTAATTTCCTCTTACATGGGATTGTTCATGATCTCACACCAACTTCCTGTGTCTGGAAAATGGGAAGTTTAGTTTGAGAGATGTGAGACCAAGTTGATGTTTTCTCGGCACCTGAGATTCTTAGGCACTGTTATGTGCCCATTATCAGGGCCCAGAAGTGCATCGATAACTCATTTCATCAATTGTTTCAGTCTCAATTTTCCCTAACCTTTTCTCTTTGGCTTTTGTTAAAGCTGATTCAGGTAATAAATAATACCAAACAAACAAAACAACATCAGACTAGAGGTTCAAAGATTCTGCTTTTTCCTACTCCTGGACCTTTTCTGATTAAAGGGCCTGAAACTCAGCATATGGAATATCTATCTCTTCCAGTAGGTATGAAGTTTTACAGGAGGGTGTATACACTTAATCCAAGCACTTAGAACCTTTTAGCTGGTCAGTTCCTGACCTTGATATATCCATGCTTGTTGGTGCCTTTGGATCCAAACAGATTCTAATTAGACTCATGGTGAAGAATTATGTTGAGCTCGGTGGCATCTTTTAAAGTGAATGAAAATATTTATTTTAATGGTGGTGTCCAATTGCTCACTTTTATCTTGGAAAGTTTTCCAGTTTTTATTTAGAGAACTATTGTTCTGATATGTTTACACACGTTCCTTCCTGATCTGTCTGGTTAGAACTACTTTTTCATTTTCTTATCCATCAATACCTGCAGTCATTACTATGCTGGTAGGTTCCCCCACCTCCCACCCCCCCACTGCCCTGCCTTTTTTGGCCTGAGGTTTGAAACATAAAAATATATCAGAAAGTGACAAGGCAACAGAGTAGAGCTCTCAGAGATGACTAGACTGTCAGTCAGGAAGCCTGGATTTTAGTCCCAGTTCTGTTATTAAGCAGCTGTTAAAACTTTGGGAAGGTCACTCAATCTATGTTTTAGTTTCCTTATCTTTTAAATGGAGATGATGATGTTTGTTTTAAATGGGTAATATTGTGTGAAGTAATTAGCACAGAGCCAAGCATATACTAGATACTGAATAAATCTTTGTTAACTCTGTTTCTAAAAAATGAATGTCTGTAGGTTTAAGTTTCCACAGGGTCTACACTATCTCTAAGGGTTGAAAATATGCTTGCATTTCTCAGAGCCTGAAAATGGGAGAAGTTGAGGATTATTGGGATAAAAATAACAGCAATAAATTCTGTAGTAGGCAGTTGTTTTTAATCCTTAAATTGTTCCAAGATATTGGTACTTATCCACATATTCGGAGTAAGGAAGGAAGACCTGAGAGGATACAAAAATAAATAAGGCATATTCCTGCCTTTTGAGAGCTTATGGTATCAGGCCCACCATCAACATAATAAGAAATCTTTGACACTGATGAATCAGTTTAATGCTATATGAGTTTCTCAACTTCAGTAGAGAATTGTTAATTTGAAATTTGTCATAGTTTTAAAATATAGTTTATCAAACTTTCTACTTGGAATTGAGAGTTAGTAGTTTATTCTTCAGTCTAGAGTAATTTCTGTCATGTTTCCAGCTATCTTCCTTCAAAATTTCCTAAACTCTTCTTTCTTCATTCTGTGTTTGTGGTGTATCACACCAGTTGATTTGCAGGTATTGAACCCTTGCAGCCCAGGGATATATTTCACTTGATCATGGAGTATTATCTTTGTAATGTATTGCTGAATTGAGTTTGCTAATATTTTGTTAAGGATTTTTTCATTTATGTTCATCAGGGATATTGGCATATAACTTTCTTTTCTTTTGTAATGTCTTTGTCTGGTGTTAGAATCAGGATAATGCTGACCTCATAAAATGAGCTTGGAGGCTTTTATCCTCTTGAATTTTTTGTAATAGTTTGAGAAAAATAGGGTTAATTCTTCTTCCAATGTTTGGTAAAATTCATCTGTGAAGCCATCTGGTTCAAGGCTTTTGTTGGGAGTTTTCTGATTACTGTTTGATTTTGTTGGTAGTAATGGATCTATTCAAACATTCTGTTTCCTCTTGAATCAGTCTTGGAAGATTGTATGCTTCTACAAATTTATCTATTTCTTCCAGATTGTTCAATTCATTGGCATATAATTGTTTGTAGTGCTTTCTTACAATCTTTTGTATTTCTTTGGTGACAGTTGTACTTCTTTTTCATTTCTGATTTTATTTGGATCATCTCTCCTTTTTTCTTGAGGAGTCTGGTTAAAAGTTTACCAGTCTTGTTGATTTTTTCAAAGATACAGCTCTTGGTTTCATTGATCTTTTGTGTTGTTTTTTAAGACTCTTTTGTTTATTTACATTCTGATCTTTATTATTTCCTTTCCAAGTCACTTTGGACTTCTTTTTGTTGTTCTTTTTCTGGTTCCTTTAGGGGTAAGGTTAGATTGCTTATCTGAGATTTTCTTGTTCCTTGAGGTAGGTCTGTATTGCTATAAATTTTTTTCTGAAGACTGCTTTTGCTGTGTTCCATAGATTTTGGGCTGTTACCTATACTCTCCTTATAAAGAGCTAGTCAAGTCAGTCTTATAGTCTACATGTATACTTTTTTCTCCTTTTTGGTTACTTTATTAATTATGATGCAGGCTAAATTTCTGTAACTAGGAGACTCAGAAAAGCAGTAACTCTTTCCCATGAGGTCATTTGGGGATCCGGGCTGATGAGACAGCCGTACTGCAGTAAGCATGTAGCCTCCATGTGAAGCACTGAGGGTAGCTGAGAAATTAGTGCCATTTTTAAGTCAGGGGGAAGGAAACAGAGGGGGGTCTTGGCAAGCAGCCATGGTGATTAAGGAGGTGATTCAAAAGCTGCACACATCACTTTCTGAGTCCCTTTGGCCTGAACTTATTGTACTGCTACTTCTAGCTTTGAGGGTAGCTGGGAAATGTACTGTCTGGATGAGTGGCAGGAGATTCTATTACTTAAAGGAAGGAAGGAGGAATGGACAATGGCCAATAAGGTCTTTGCCATATTCACTTAGTCTTCCATCAATTTTAACTCCTATGTGACCATGGGCATCCTTTTCATTTATGCTCTTATTGGCAGCATAGCAGTATGACTGATAATTCCTGCAAGCTGCAGTCAAACCAGGACAAGAATACAAGAATGTTACTAGTCTTTGGAATTAGTTTCTTATATCTCACTCTATCTCATCTTATCTCATATTATCTCATCTTATCTTTCATCTATCTGCCTTATTCTTTCTGTAGGTACAATGTTTATCTGAGAATTTGATATAAATTTGAATCTCTTGGTTTTGGGTAGGTTCAGTTTTGTTAAGGGATCTCTATATATTTTATTGGGAAAGTAACTGCATGTTAATGAATGAATAGGAGTTAACTTAGAGTAGAAATAATTATAAGGCACCTGTCAAAAATGAAGTGCTATAGAAATGCTAAATAATGACACTAATATAAAACTGATTGTCGTGCCTTCAAAGGAAGTGTTGAGTTGGAGTGTTTTGATGTGTATGGCATTTGAATGATCTAAAGAAGGTGTTTAGATACTCACATGAGACTGTTCTAGCCACTCAAGGGAAATAAGAGTCTGTTCTACCCACTTGATGTTTTGATGCTTCCGTGAGAATTTTAGCATTTTAAAATATTATTTTAAAAGTAAGGATTGTGTTGTCTTGATTAAATTCATATAAAGGAAGGACATTGCCTTAAAAAATGTAGCATTCTTCTTAGACTCTGTCTTGCTTTATATCTTAAATTCCTGGAGTACCTGCCTCTGACATGATCCAGTGCCCCTGAATTTAGGCTAACTAGACACAGAGTTAAGACAGCAAATTAATAGTGAACTCATTAGAGTTAGAGCTTTATTTTAACTTGTTTTAAAGGTGTACCTTACCGATTCATGCTCTAATTAAAATATTAATTATAAAGTATTATTTGGCAAAGTGGTGAAATCTCTGGCTTTGGACTCAGTCAGGGTTAAGTTTAAATGTATTTTTTAATCTTGGGCCACCATGTGATCTTCTTTCTTCATACCTCAGTTTTCCCTGGTTAAATGGGTATTAGAATAACAATAGTAATTACCTAATAAAGTTGTGAGAATTAAATGAAATAGTGCATGTAATGTATTTGCATAGGAGTGGTTTCTGCTTTTCCTATTTGTGAAGGGTGGCATTTACAGTATTTTCTGCTGATGATTTCAAAATCAAATTCATTGGGATTTCATAGAAATATTCTTTCATGATATGGCAATATTGCTTAGTGACTGAGCTAAATTTCCTAGCTCCACCAGTCTCTAGCTGTGTACCTGTTTAGGGTGAGTCAGCTAACCTTCTGTGCCTGGATTTTCTCATTTGTAGAATGGAGATAATAATACCTACCTCATGGAGTTCTTGTATGTAAAGTACATAGCACAGTGTTTGACACAATAAATGTTCGACAAATATTACATATTATTCACTTTAAAGCTTAAAATGGTTAGTTAGATTTTTCTTATAAAGTGAATAGGTGTTTTGGTACCCAGTTTCACCATTTTGAACACTCTAGATTTCCCCACTTTAAGAACAGTTATTTCAGTGCCTTGTTTGTTTCAACGTGGGTTCTCAGTCATGCATGCTAGCATAAGCAGCACCACCATGGTTAATTTCATCTCCCAAAGGGCATTTGGGCATTTTCCTATTGTCCCAACTGATTGCTTGTAGTTTTGCTGGGGAGGCCTGAGGGCAGAAGAGGGTGCAGGAGAGGCAGTAGTTGTGTCTGGCTGATCTCTCAAAACTGCACAGTGCAGACTTGGAAGTACCACATTCATAACCCCTACCAGTGGCCTGCAGTGCTGGATATCCTCCCGGCCATGTGAATGCTTCAGAGAGAGGAAGCCTGTCTTACTGGATTTGGTTTCTCTTATGTCTAACACTGGCACACAGTAGGTGCTTAATAGTTCTTTACTAGTCAAATGCATGAAAGTAAAAAAAAATACCTTTTTAGAATTTTGTTAGATTTAATTTTATTTAGATGTTGCTAGGGCTGGGAGATTATGCTCTGTCTACTTTATAGTAAATAATTTTGTAAACCCAAACAAGGCTTATATTTACTATTCTATTTAAACAAACCCATGAAGAATTCTTTTGTGAAAATTGATTAATCCTTGCCTACTTTATGTTTTGTGAATTGCTCTCCCCTGAAAGTAATAAAAAAGCATGAATCCAAAATACAATGCTATAGAACAAGCGTGAGGGCTTGGGGGAATATGAAGTCACCAGGTCTACCATTTAAAATGCAGATCTGTCTACTTACCATTTTCTTCTTTCAGGGGATACCTGCTATCAAATGTTAAATTAAACATCTCTATAGGCAATTGAAAAAGCAGATGTGAAAAGTACTATAGACCCTTTAGTATTGAAGTATTGTATTTCACTATTCTATTATTATTTAAAGGTATATGCTTAATTTCTTGTGGAACCTATTTTCTGAGGTAAAAATTTCATGGCTTTTCCCTTGGGGTGGAGGTAAATGGGGGTGGGGGCAGGGAGTAAAGTTTGGGAATTTCTTTCAAAAGTTGTGCATAGGGGGGTTCTCGGAAGAGCTGTTCTCTGGCTCTGCCTTCACTGGCTGTGGAAGTCAGGGTGGGGTTGGCCTTTCCATCTGCGGTGACTGCTGACGTGGGACATGGCTCTGCAAATGAACCAGACACAGCCTCCCGAATGTGGCTCGCTTGGTGCGGCACCTTCCCGGAGTCAGCACTTCAGTCTACTCCCTGACTTGCCTTTAACTCTTTTATGCATTTTATTTTATTTTTTAACATTTTTGATTTTCAACTTTTCATCTTTCTTTTTCAAACTTTTTAAATTTTTGTTCAAGCACAGTTCTTTGCCCTTCCCCCCAACCCCAGCCCAACACCCCAGCCCTCCCTTAAATTTTTTTATTGTTTTTTTTCCATTGCCATTTTGTCCCCTTATACCTCCCTCCCCACCACAATTGCCACACTGTTGTTGATGCCTTTACCTTTCAACAAACAGGAAAGTAAGTTCCTTCTAGAGCTTGTTGAGGTGCTTCTTGGTGCTAGACTCACAGAAAATACAGCTGCTGAAGTGAAGAACTTTAAAAAAAACCCCTTTTTTGGGGTAACAAAAACATGACTTTCAAGTAGCCGCAGTATTGAAATGTAGCATTCTGCTTCTTTTCCAAGCAAGGTTTGCTTTGGGCTCACTGGTGCAGAAGAGTGTTCAAGGAAAAGAGGCTCAGAAACAGCAGGAATGGGATTTTAAGACAGGTATCTGTCGCTCATTCTATTAAACAACTGCTCTAGTTTTTAAAAAGTGTCAGGTGAAAAGAGTAGTCAGTTGGTAATTTGACAGTGGGGGCAAGCTGGAAAAGCCTCCATAGAAATGTGTGCTCCAGCAATTGATAATCTACTGTTTTTAGTTGTGATGAAAAGGACTGGACATTGGTGACCAGTGGCCTCCGACACTCCTGGCCATTCCCTTCTTCTTTCACCTTCCTGTCCCAGGAATGGAGGCCTTGGAAAAATTCTCTTTTATTTTTCTTTTCATCCATCTGTATTTGGCTGCAATATGGATTGATGCTTCAAGACAATATTTTTACCAACTTATATCTGTGTTAGCTGTTATAAACAAATTCTTATTAAAATTTGAACACTTACGGTTTATTAATTTGTGCATTTACAATAAATTCTGTGCCCTGAATAATGAAAAAGGACCACCAAAAGGAAAACATAACATTTGTTGAAATATACATGGTAGCTGGGATCATAAACCTGTGTCTGCTTAGAAACACTACCTTCCATTTTATTTGTTTTTATTCTTGCTTTTGTTTGATTCAATTTGCATGAATTAAAATATTTTGCCATTCATTTTCAGATATGCTAAAATTCAGACAACTGTAATCATGTCATATTGCTTACTTGTATAGAAATTCTCATCTGTTTATTAACAAACGGATGAGTCGTGGGTCCACGGCTATGAGTGTGATCCAGAAAGGAAGGGCTAGTCGTCCCAATGGAAGTCTCCTGGTTCTCCACACCTGAAGAAGGCACAGCAAAGCTGCAAGATCAAGACCATGTTAACTGTGTTTTTGATTGGGAAGGTGTTGTCCATCATGAGTATGTCCTTCTAGGCCAAACAATTAATAAGGAGTAATACCTCAATGTTCTTCATTGGTTGAGAGATGCAATACAATGAAAATAGCCACAACTATGGGCACTTGGTGATTGGCAACTTCATCACAATAATGTGCCTGCTCATGCATCATGTCTCCTGCAGTGTTTTTTGTGAAACATCGTATCACCCAGATGAGTCAGGCCCCCTACAGCCAGATTTGGCACCCTAATATTTCTGGCTTTTCCCAAAACTAAAATCACCTTTGAAAGGGAAGAGATTTCAGACGATTGATAAGATTCTAGAAAATACAACGGGGAAGCTGATGGTGATTGTAATAAAGGATTTTCAAAAGTGTTTTGAACAGTGGAAGAGACACTGGGAGAATTGTATGTGGTCCCAAGGTGCTTACTTTGAAGGGGACTGAGACATCATTGTCTTATGTACAATATTTCTTGTATCTTGCATTTTCTTCAATAAATGTCTCTTTTTCATGTTACATGACTGGAGACTTTCTGGACAGACCTTGGATATACATACACATTTTTAGTTTCTTTGGTTCCATTTGTATGATTCCATTTATTGGTAGAACTCAAAGTTAACTTTATTTAGCAGAATTTAAATTATAATAAAACTTGTAATTTTGGCAATGAGTTGGCAATGATTAAGCTCCTTTTTTCAAAGGAAAAAAAGCTGAGATTCACAGAATTATTCTCAACTAGAGTACATCCCTGGGATCCTCAGATCCAACCAGTGGTTGTCTAATGGGGCTCTAGGTCTTTTCCAGTGTTTCCTATTCATGTGGAATTAACCTTTCTAGATATCAAATAGAGATGTTTTTTTTTTTTTTAAGAAAATGTATGCCTGTTTCAAAATATTTCCTTACTATTGAGCTTTTACCAAATTTTCTGAAGAATATTTAATAAATGGGGGCCTCACCCTGACTGGTGTGGCTCAGTTGGTTTGGCATTATCTTGTAAAGAGAAAGGTCGCCAGTTCAATTCCGGTCAGGGCATATGCCCAGGCTGTGGTTTATTCCCTGGTTGGGGCTCGTATGAGAGGCAACTGACCACTGTTTCTCTCTCACTTTGATGTTTCTTGTTCTCTTTTTTTCCTTCCCTTCCCTTCTCTCTAAAAACAGAAAATAAAAGATTTTAATAATTTGGGGCCTTGAACTGAGAGCCCTTCTCCATACTTTTGGCTGATTATAACATATCAAAAAATATCTAAGTTAAGTAATGATAAAATAGTCAAAATTTCTTAAATTTAGTTGTTTATTGTTCCCCCACCCGTGCATTAGACTATAAATTCTTTAAGGGTAAGGTCTGTGTATGTTTCATCTTTGTAGTTGCCAACAGAGGTTTTGGAGAGAGTTAGCACATCATAATAGTAGATGAATTAAATTCCACTGTCAAGTTGATGTGAAGATTCTAATATAGTAAGGTCTTTAAAAATGATAATGACTATTCTTGGAGGAGCCTAGGGTTCTTTTTCTTCTTAGGACTTGAGGTTCTTCTGACATATCTCGGCCAGCCACTGACCCCATGTTGCTCTATAAATCTTCATTTTCTCACTTTTAAAATGGAGATAAAATATTTTTCATCAGCTTAGAATGGTAACTGTAAGCTGTAGGTTTGAATGTTTAGTGAGTCTACCAGTCTACTTTGCTGGAAAGAAAGAGACCCAGGGCATAAACAAAGCACCCTGAGAAAGAGCCAGATTCCCTCACCCACGGTCAGAGACAGTGCTCTGAGTCCTTTACACTGTGTGTGTTTTTTTTTTCACTACACAGAAAGCTTACATTTTCTAGCCTCTCTTTTAAATAGATTTGGGACAATATTAAATTTCAAAAAAATATCAATCGAAATTATGCACACTATTTCTAGTCTTGATCCTTAAAAACATCTTGCATCAACTGCAGGATGTCCTCTTTTTCCATTTTTTGATGAACTTGGAAGCCATACGTTCCATATTACGTAGCCTGGGTCCCAGAGCTTGGAGGATAGTTGCCCAAGATAGCCACATGACCCATAAGAGAGTATGCTGTGAATGCGAAATGGACCTTGATTGTGTTAAGTTAAGGTCTTAGAGTTTGTACTCTGAGTACAAACTGAGTTTTTTACTTTGATTGCAGTAGCCAACACTAATCATTCTGATTAATATACCTCCTGATACTTGTAAGACATTTGCAAGTTTGGAGGAGGGATATGGAATTAGAGGGAGAATAAAATGAGAGAGAAGGTTAGTGGACTTGAGGGGAGGGGACTGGACATGAGGAAACCATGTGAAGAGCAGGAAAGTCTGTGTTCAGACTCAGCACAGCCTCTTCCTGTAGGAGAGAGCTTCACCTTTTCATCCCTAGAGCTGTGTTTACTGTTGGTTCTGCTGGCATATGATGAGGGCTTTCTTTCTACAGTAGTCAGTAAGTCTTCTATCGACTGAATTTGGTACTTATCTATGTTTTAAGACTTTGCTTGGTTACTACAGAGCTTAAACAAGTTGAGCTCCTCTCTCTCTTTTTCCTCTGTCCCCATATGCACAAGTTTCCTGGAGTTTTGTAAACCAAATAACATAAAGGTGGATCCCTGAATATCCAACAAGGTAATGGTAAGAATACAAGGAAAAAAATCTCATTGGTATATGTACTTGGAAAAAGCCATACAAAACTAGCTCAAAAGCAAAGAAAGTGGCAAAAAACATAATGTTATAAAAATTACCAATATTAATGGTGTTTACAATGTGTCTGGCATGGACCCATACCATTTCCTTTAATCATCACTACACCCACATGAGATAATTACTATTATTATTTTTATTTAACAAAAGAAGAAACTGAGGTACACAGGTGATAAATAAATTGTCCCAATTCCACAGCTAGTAAATGAAAGACCCAGAAGTCTCTTATTCCTTTTAAGGTAAAGATCAAATACCTTAATGTGCCTTACAATATCCTATATGATGTGGTTCTTGTCTACAAAACTACCCTACTCCTAAAGCCAAACATACTGACCTTCTTTTAATATCTCAATGATATAATGATTTTCCTCACACTAGTATTCTTCCCCCCTTTCTTTCTTATATCATCTATCATAATTAATTTTAGTTAAAAAGTCACTTGGGGTGTTCTTTCCTGGCCAATTCCCAATCTGAAATTCTGTCAGGTTCCCTGCCGTCCACTTACGGCATTTCGCTTGTACTTTTCCCTTATGGCATTATCAGGAACAACTATTTATATTGTACTTGGAGCATTGTCTGTCTTTTCTAGAATGTAATCATTGTGAGGCAAAGACTATTGGTTAGCTCATTATCTCTGCCTGAATTAAGTAAATATTTATTAAGAGAATGAATAAAATGAATGATCTTAAGATTTTAAATTGGTCCCTTAAATAAATATTGATAAAAGATGGGATGAGAGCAAGAGAGTAGGTAAAGAACACTAATATTTGAAAAGAACTATGAGAACCATGTCACTTATTAGTATTCTTAATAGTTTTATTGTGTTGAAAAGAAAATTTTTAAAAATTCTATTCACACTTCTTCTATGAGAGGTACTCTTGACATTTTTGAAGATAATATCATTCTACAAGAAAACTTGGGAATTTTCAATCTCCTGGGTGACCCTGAATTTATTACAAAAGATCCTTGAATTTATAAAGTATTGAATACTGTATGCAAATTAATTAAATGACACATCTTTACATATGTACACTTCTATTTAAAATATATATGTAGATACTATTGTAAATCATGCAATTTACTTAAAAGCATTAACAATTCATAGTAACTTTTTATAATTATGTGTTTCTCTTAATCTCTTTAATTTCTGGTACCTTCACTATAATAGTTATAAACATTGAGAATATTAAAAAATGGCCCATATACTTCAATGGTGAAAACTTCTAGATTTAAGAGAGCTAAATCTGATATGCCTTTAATCAGATTCATCAAGAAAAAGAGAGAAAATCCACAATAAATAAAATCAGAAATTAAGTAGAGAAGGGACATCTAACACCACAGAAATGCAAAGAATTGTAAGATAATACTAAAAACAATTATATGCCAACAAATGGGACAATCTGGAAGAAATAGATAAATTCCTAGAAACATATACCCTTCCAACACTAAATTAAGAAAAATAAAACATCTGAACAGACCAATTACTGCCAACAAAATTGAACCAATAATTAAAAAAAAAGTCCTGGACCAGATGTCTTCACAGGTGAATTATACCAAACATTCAAAGAATCAACACCTATCCTCAAACTATTCCAAAAATTCAAGAGGACAGAAAGCTCCCTAGTTCACTTTATGAAGCCAGCATTACACTGATTTCAAGAGCAAAGACATTAGAAAAAAAGAAAATTATAAGCCTATATTCCTGATGAACATAGATGCAAAAATCATCAATAAAATATTAGCAAACTGAGTTCAGCAGTACATTAAGAAGATAATACACCATGATCCAATGGGATTTATTTCTGGGATGTAAGGTTGATACAAAGTCCACAAAGCAATTAATGTGACACACCACATAAACAAAATGAAGAACAGAAATTATATGATTATACCAATAGAGGCAGAAGGAGCATTTGACAAAATCCAGCATCCTTTTATGGTAAAAATGCTCAGCAAAGTGGGAATAGAGAAAATGTACCTCAACAAAATAAGGCCATATATAACAAAGCCAGAGCTATTATCATACTCAACAGGGAAAAACTAAAAGCATTTTCCTTAAGACTGGGAACAAGACAAAGACGTGCACTTTCACCACTTACATTCAACATAGTATTGGAAGTCCTAGCCACAGCAATCAGACAAGAAGAAGAAATAAAAAGGCATCCAAATTGGAAAGGAAGAAGTAAAGCTGTCATTGTTTGCAGATGACATGATACTATATAGAGAGAACCTTAAAGATTCCACCCCCCCCCAAAAAAAACCTACCAGAACTGATAAATGCAAGAAGGAAGCAGGACACAAAACAAATATTCAAAATTGGTAGCATTTTTATATACCAATAATGAACTATCAGAAAGAGAAATTAAGAAAACAATCCCATTTACAGTTGCAACAAAAAAGAGAAATATCTGAAAATAAATTTAACCAACGAGGTAAAACACCTGCACTCAGAAAATTATAAGACACTGAAGAATGGAACTGAAGATACAAATAAATGGAAGCATATACTGTGTTCATGGATAAGAAGAAGTAATATCATAAAAATTTCCACACTACCTAAAGCAATCTGTAGATTCAATGCAATTCCTATCAAAATGCCAGTGACATTTTTCACAGAACTAGAACAAATAATTCTAAAACTTGTATGGAACCACAAAAGACCCAGAATATCCAAAGCAGTCTTGACAAAAAAGAATAGAGTTGGAGGTATCACATTACCTGATATCAAACTATCTTATAAGGCTATAGTAATCAAAACAGCATGGTGCTGGCATAAAAACAGACACATAGATTAATGGAATAGAATAGAGAGACAAGAAGTATATCCAAGCCTATGTGGTCAATTAATCTATGACAAAATAGGCAAAACTATACAATGAGTTTTGATTTATTTAATAAGTAGTTTTGGAGAAACTGAACAGATATATGCAAGAAATGAAACTAGACCACCTTCTTATACTAAATAAACTCAAAATGGACTAAAGACTTAAATGTATGACTCAAAACTATAAAAGTCCTAGAAGAAAACATAGGTAGTAAAATTTTGGATATGGCTCTTAATATTGTTCTTTTGATATATTTCCTTAGGCAAGGGAAACAAAAGAAAAACTAAAACAGGACTACATCAAACTAAAAATTTTGCACAGAAAAGGAAACCATCAACAAAACAAAAGACAACCTACTGATTGGGAGAAGATATTTACCAATGGTACATCTGATAAGGGGTTAATATCCAAAATTTATAAAGAGCTCACACAACCTAACACCACCCCCCACCTCCAAATAGTTCAATTAAAAAGTGAGAATAGGACCTGAATAGATATTTCTTCAAACAAGAAAGATGGCCAATAGACATATAAAAAGATTCTCAGTGTCACTAATCCTCAGAAATATGCAAATTAAAACCCCAATGTGATACCAACTCGAGAATTTTGACTTCTGGCCAAGATGGAGGTATAGGTAGATACACTTTGCCTCCTTGCACAACCAAAAGAAAGACAACAACAAATTTAAAAACAAAAACAAACCAGAACTGGCAGAAAATCAAACTGTATAGAAGTCTGATAACCAAAGAGTTAAAAAAGAAATATTCATCTAAACTGGTAGGAGGGGCAGAGATGGGCAGCTGGGGCAGAGAGAACACACAACAAAGTGGCAGCTGGAGGACCAAGTGGGCAAGGCAGTAGCTGGCAGCCCCACATTTGCATGCAGATAAACTGGGAGGGAAAACCCAGGAGTGAGACAGACCATGCAACACAGGGTTCCAGCATGAGAAACTAAAGCCTCAAAACCCCTAGTTGTAAAAACCTGTGGAGGTTGCAGCAGTGGGAGAAATTCCCAGCCTCACAGGAAAGTTTGTTGGAGAGAACTACAGGATCCTAGAATGTATACAAACCCAACCACCCTGGAATCAGACCTAGAAAGGCCCAATTTGCTTGTGGGTAGTGGGGGAAGTGACTGAAAGCCAGCTGAGAGCTGAGCGAGCGGCACTGTTCTCTCTCTGACTCCTCTCCTACATACAATGCCACAATGTAATGACATGGGTTGCCCCGCCCTGGTTAGTACCTAAGGCTCTGCTCCTTACAACATAACAGGTATGCCAAGACAAAAAAATATGGCCCAAATGAAAGAACAGATCAAAACCCCAGAAAAAGAACTAAGCGATGAAGAGATAGCCAACCTATCAGATGCAGAGTTCAAAACACTGATAATCAGGATGCTCACAGAAATGGTTGAGTATGGTCACAAAATAGAGGAAGAAGTAAAGTCTATACAAAGTGAAATAAAGGAAAATAATAGGGAACCAATAGTGAAGGGAAGGAAACTGGGATTCAAATCAACAGTTTGGACCAGAAGGAAGAACTAAATGTTCAGCCAGAACAGAATGAAGAAGCAAGAATTCAAAAAAAAATGAGAGGCTTAGGAACCTGCAGGACAACTTGAAACATTCCAACATCTGAATCATAGGGGTGCCAGAAGGAGAATAGGAAGAACAAGAAATTGAAAACTTATTTGAACAAATAATGAAGGAGAACTTCCCCAATCTGGCAAAGGAAATAGACTTCTAGGAAGCACAAGAAGCCCAGAGAGTCTCAAAGAAATTGGACTCAAGGAGAAACACACCAAGGCACATCATCATTAAGTTTACCCAAGATTAAAGATAAGACAAGAATCTTAAAAGCAGCCAGAGAAAAGGAGACAGTTACCTACAAAGGAGTTCCCACAGGACTCTCAGTTGATTTCTCAAAAGAAACTTTGCAGGCAAGAAAGGGCTGGAAAGAAATAATTCAAAGTCCTGAAAGGCAAGGACCTACATCCAAGAATATTCAACCCAGCACAGGTATCATTAGGAATGGAAGGGCAGATAAAGTGCTTCCCAGATGAGGTCAAGTTAAAGGAGTTCATTGTCACCCAGCCCTTATTATATGAAATGTTAAAGGGACTTATCTAAGAAAAATAAGATGCTCAAAAATATGAACATTAAAATGATTAGAAACTCACAACTCTCAACAACAGAACCTAAAAGACAAAAACAAACCAAACTAAGCAAACAATGAGAACAGGAACAAAATCACAGAAATGAAGATCACATGGAGAATTATTAGTGGTAGGGTCAGGGGGGATAATGAGGGAAAAGGTACGGGGAATAAGCAGCATAAATGGTAGGTAAAAAAAAATGGAAAAGGGGAGGTTAATAATAATATAGGAAATGGAGAAACAACAAACTATATATATGACCCATGAACATGAACTAAGCGGGGGAGAATGCTAGTAGGGGGGTGCAGGGCAGAGGGTAATAAAGGGGAGGAAAAATTGGGACAACTGTAATAGCATAATCAATAAATATACTTTAAAAAACATACCACCCCACGCCTGTCAGAATGGCTAACATCAGTAAATCAACAAACAACAAATGCTGGTGAGGATGCGAAGAAAAGGGAACCCTCATGTACTCTTGGTGGGATTGCAAATTGGTGCAGCTAGTATGGAAAACGGCATGGGGCTTCCTCAAAAAAGTGGAAAGAGAATTATCTTATGACCCAACAATTCCACTTCTGGGTATTTATCTGATGAAATCCAAAATACTAATTTAAAAAGACATGCACCTCCACGTTCATTGCAGCATTATTTCAGTAGCTAAGATATGGAAGCAACCTAAATAAATACCCATTAATAGACAAGTGGATAAAAAATGGTGGTACATACACTGAATGGAACATTATTCGGCCATAAAAAGGAATAAAATTTATCATGTGCAGAAACATGGATGGACCTAGAGGGTATTTGCTAAGTGAAATAAGTCACACAGAGAAAGACAAATACCTTGTGATTTCACTTATATGTGAAATCTAGAGAACAAAATAAATGAACAAACAAAACAGAAACAGACTTGTAGATGCAGAGAGCAAAGTGAGGGTTGCCAGGTGGGGAGGGAAGTTGAGGGGTAGATGGAAAAGGTAGAACTATTAAAAAGTACAAATTGGTAGTTACAGAATAGTCATAAGGATGTAAAGTACAGCATATGGAATATAGTCAGTAATGTTCTAATAACTATTTTTAGTGTCAGATGGGTACTAGATTTATCAGGGCAATCACTTCATAAATTATATAAATATCTCTGTACCACTATGCTATGAACCTGAAACTAATATAAAATAATATTGAATGTCAACTGTAACTGAAAGAGGTAAAAAAATAAAAATTTTCAAAACGAATGCAAGGGTAGCCATATTAATATCAGACAAAGCAGCCTTCAGAATAAGGAAAATTATCAGTGGTTTCCAGAGGTTGAGGAGGAGAGGGGGAGGGATGAACAGATGGGGCACAGGAGGTTTTTTGGGGTTGCGACGTTATTCTGTATAACATTGTAATGAGCATACATGCCATCATGCATTTGTCAAAGCTCATAGAAGTACACAACACAAAGAGTGAACCCTAATGTAAACTATGGACTTTTGTTGATAATAATGTAACAATATTGGTTCATCAGTTATACAAATGCACCACATTAAGGCAAGGTGTTAATAGTAAGGGGCACTCTGGGGGAGGAAAGGTCATTCATAGGCCTCCATGTGAATTCTGCATTCTGCAGACTGCAGTCTCGACTTGCCCCGGTGCCAGTACACATATCACTTTCTTTTTCAGAGCAAAGTTAGGGAAAACTAATTTTTAGAACCCACTGGCTGCCCCTCCCCCAGCCCAACCGATCTGTCCTGGTTGCTAGGTACCTGTTTACCTTAGAAACGGAACTCTCCGATAGGGTTCGAAGTAGTGGCCTGTGGCCCACAGCACACTGGCACTGGAGGCAGAGCTGTGAACCGACCAGCCACGGAGGGCCTGCTGTCTGCCGCCGCATCCACCTTCCAGCAGTTTCCTGGAGCACCTGTGCGAGGTTCTGTGGCTGATTTCTGAAAACTTGAGACAGGCCCCAGGTCTCCGTGCATTTCCCTTGGCGATCCGGGTCTGTGCTGTGGTGTCTTTGACTGTAAAGAGGCGGCACACTCTAAGAAGTGCGTAGACGCTAGGCAAAAGGTGTTCTGACCAAAACGAAGTCTGGCAGGCGTTGGTGAGAATGTTGGACTAATGGCACAAGCCGATGACTCCCTCAGGGCACTGGGGTGGAGGCCAGTCCTCCCACGTGTTAGCAGTGAAGGAGGCACCATTGCAGCGTGAAAATTCACACTCAGAAAGTGAGGTTCAGCAGCTGAAGCTGAAGTTTCAAATTCGTCCTGAATCCCATGAAGATCATTTAACGCAACTTCAGAAAAAAACTGTTAGAAGAGGAATAGAGTTGTTTAGAAATGGAGAAGAAACTTCTCAACGTGTATAGAAGCATGAGCTCCACATACGAAACTTTCAAACTCTACAGGAGGATGGTGGAACACAGGGGAAGAAATTGGAGAGAAGCACTTCCAGCCACCCAAAGGAGACCAACTTCTATGCAAAAGGCCTGGGTGGAAGCCTCATGATCTAAGAAGAAAGCTCAAGGAACTAAGGAAAGAGAAGGATCGCAACCTGAAAAACACTGGGCCCGGTGGAGTCCACATTCCAGCCTTTCCCCAGTGACCCTTTTGCTCTTGCTGCTCCACACAACCCAGAGCCCTGAAAGTGTCAGGGGGTCCCCTGGGTCATCAGGGCCCCCACGAAGGAGGAGGGCCACACATAAGTGCTCAAGAATCCAGGGTAGTCTGCCAGTTTGAGTCAGTTTCCACAGAAGCTAAGTCCTGAACACCCCAACCAGACTAAACATCTGCATTATTTTCTCTTAAAGTAATTTTGATTGATGATACTTTTTTAGCTTTAGCTATTGTTATTTAATTGATACTGCAGTTCATTTCTTTCAAGTAGCTATAACATTGTAATTTCAAGTTAGTATTTTAAAATAAAGATAAAAATAATGTTCATTTAATATAAAAATAAAGAGAGCTAAATCTTTTAACTTCATTATTAATCTGTTTTTAAAATATAATTAAAACAGGTATCTTTAGGTATCAATATTCCAGTTTTATATTGCATTTTTACATTCTTCATGGAGATTGATTTCTTAAATCAAGACCATCTCCAAAACTGTTTGATTTTTATTTTGTGAGCTATCTCTTTGGTTGTTTGTTCATTTTTCTCCTTAGTTTTTTTGTACAAAGAGACTCATGAACCAATTACTAAAGGCAAGGGTTGACAATTAAGGAAGACTCTGAATTAATTTGATTTATTACAAGATTAAGAAATATTGTCATGCTAAGAAAAATTTGTTCATAATTATCAATTTGATTATATTAGTAGTAATTAAGAAAAATGAAACAGTATCTTTCTAATAAACTTCTTACACTATCTTTCAATCTGTCCTATATATGTATGTCTTCAAAATGATTTTCCTAGATTTCTTACTTTAACATTTTTGTTTCTGTTCAAACATCTGTAATAGCTCAAATTGCCAAAGTATTTTAATTTAGCATGCTATATTCTTCTTTTCTATTCTTATTTCTTATATGTGCCAACCAACTTGCTATAGTGTGGAGGTTAAGCATTTGGTTTAAAGCAAGAAAAACGTGAATTAAATTCTGGTTCCATCACTTGCTGCCAAGCACTGGGCTAAATGCCTAGTCATCAGTGTTGCATTTAAAACTCATGGCAGCCCTGTGAGAGGCATTATTTGTATTACCTTGATTTTGCAGGTGAGAAAGCTAAGGCTTAAAGGAGTTAGAAGGCTGTTCCAACACCACACAAGTCAAGTGTGTATATGGGCTGCAGAATGAGATAGATTTTTCAGTCTCTAAAAAACACTCTAACTATGCGAATTTTTAGATAAAAACTTGAGGTATAAATGATAATTTTTAATTTTAAAAGCAAATTCAAATCTATCTAAAAAAAGAATGTGAATAGTTTAATAGTTTGACTTAAACCAGGAGTTCAAGTTAAATTAACTTATTTCAATATGTTTATCATAGGGTTTGTTTAGCAATAAGGCCTCACATTTGTGGAAGAAGAGAATGTCGATGGTGACAGGGAGCGCAGAGCAGAGCACCGAGTGGGATGCAGGACCGCTTCGTGCCCTCTGGGACGAGGTGTGCCACTTAGCTTCTCTGAGCCTTCGATTTCCACATTCCAGAATGTGTGCCACAAGACACAAGGTCTTTCTGACCTTCCAAGATTTTTATGAAAATACAAAAAAAATGTATCAAATGCTGTGTAAATGTAAGACACTATTATTATTTCCTATTTAAGATGTGACTTTTTATATCAACAGAAGATAAAATCATACTATTCTCACCATGGGACTAAACCTTGGTTATAGGAATACTTTTCTTAGCCATAGAATATTTCTATTTTACCCTACACATTTGTGTAGATGCTAAATTTAGTTTTATTTTCCATTAACACAAACAACACCATCTCAACTGTTGAATAGGTTAGTAAGTTGATTCAGCAAATTGTTAGACACATGGTCAGCTGATTAGTATTAAGTGATTTGTTCATGAGTTTTAAAAATATAACCAGGGAAGCTTTAGCCAGTTGCAAAAACATCATCGGCTTTTCTCCTTACTTGTCTTTATCACTACTCTTCCTCCCTTTTCCAAGCTCCTGAACTAAGAGAGCATAAGACAAATCAACTTTCCATTCTGTACAACCAAGCAGTTGGTCAGTGCATAGAGAGTCCACAGAGTCTGCTCCTTCTGGTTCCTCTTTTTATATTGAGTATATGTGTCTTTGCCTGATCATAACATGTAAAGTCAAAGCTGTACTCACATGGGACAAATGAAGAACTTAAATCTCTACTTTTTTTTCGTAGAGAGACAGTGGAAGAAGACAGGAGAAAAAGGACCATTTTTATCACTGCTACACATTGATTTGATTTTGCATTAGAGGTAGATTTTGTAAAGCCATGTCAGTCACTCTATAGCATTTAGACCTAATACGATGTGGCACATAATAAACAGTACCAAAGGTGTGAACTACAGGAAAGTGATTCACAGAATACAAAACGTTTATTTCAAATACTCATTAACATAAAAAGAGCAATAAATGAAAATGAATGGGAAATCCATAATTTTATTTTATGCTTATGTCTAAAATAGTTTCATATTTAGAAGAGAAAAAATAAATGATATGAATACTCTCTGAAGCCGAACCAATGCAATGCATTTAGTTTTTTTCCTATAAAATAATTTTCAAGCAGAAATGTTTATGTCTTAGATTTCAAAGAGAACACCTAAATGTTTGTTTCAACCAATTAAATTCTTTAAATGCTGGTGTAAAACTATAGGCTCAAAATAGTTTTAAAACCAAATACATTTCTTCTTTTGAAGATACATACAGATACATACCTATACACTTAAACTTTGAGATAAAAGCTTTATGAGAATAAAGGTTTTCTTGAAATATAGAACTCTTATTTTGGATTAATCAGTAGCATTTAAGATTGCACACACTATTCTCTTTCTAGCATTGACTTGCTAGTGGGTACAAACCTATCTGCTGAAGTTGCAGAATGTACTTGCAGGTACAAAAGTAACAAAGATGGACAAAGGAGCTCCTTCCTCCCAGAGTGAAGCATCATGTCCTAGTCAAGAAATCTTCCTTTCCTGAAGGATGCAGGGCATTAGGGGATGGGGAATTGTTTCACAACTTTTACCAGTAGGGTTTTAAGATTGCTATGGACCAGAGGATGCTGTGTTATCTCCTTACATTCTCCATTTATGATGGTATTTATTGTGGGTATCATGCCCTTTCTGTCTTATTGTATAATAGATGTGGTGGAAGCAGAGAACTATCTGTTTAGTCATGGTTACCAGCCCAAAGGGAGCCCAAAGAGGAGGACTGAAGACCACTTGGAGAGCCTGGATCTTGAGCTAGATTCAGCAATTGGATGGGCCTTTGGATTTCTTCCTTGGAGTAGGGGTATTTTCATGTGGAAAGAAGAATGAAATATTTCAATAATCCAAAGGGTAGAGAAAATCTTATTCATTCACCATAGTGTTTTTTTTCTGAGTGTGGAAATCACATTTCTTAGCCTTTTTCTGATTTTCTCAGCAGAACTGAGGGATTCTGCAAGTAGGGAATATAGACTGAGTCCTGACCAGTGATACTTGGGGAGCAGTTACATAGACCACCTTCAGGTGTGACATTTTTAAAAAAAGATTAAAACTGAAATTATGATTATGAATGAGCTGGAGTAAACATATTTTGTTTTTTCTCTCCCACTGAATATAGTTATAAAACCTGGACAGTATATATGGGGAAATTGTTGAAAGATTTCAAAAATGAAATAGCAACAGACTGATTAGAGCAACATGGAATTTGAAGTACAATAAAATTAGTGGTGGATTTATCATTTTTCCCTCTGGTAATACCCTAATTTGAATTCAGTGTGCCTGAGCATGTGGAAGTGAGCACTCTTGTTCAGACAGAGTTACAGGAGAAGTCTTTCTTTGGCTTGAGGCCTGTGAAAGGAAAGACCTAATGTTCAGGGGGAAATGCCCTGTTGTCTGATCTTTTCTCTTTTATTCATTCTCTTACTCTCTAGTCTTCCCACCCCCACTCCAGGTAATTCTAATTTAATAATAATATAGGTAAGTTAAAAGTGAAAGAATGAAAAAAGATGTATCATAGAACACTAATAAAAGAAGCTGGAGTGACTAATATAGAAGACTTCAGAGCAAAAGAGATTGACAGGGATAGAGATATTATACACTGTTAAAAGGATTAATTCACAGTGAATACATACAAATACTAAATGTATGAGGTCTGTCTGGGAAAAGTCCAGCCATTGCTAGTATAACAAGAACATTTTGCATTATGTCGATGTCACTTAGCAGCCAAGGAGGGTGAACTGGAGTACACCCATGTGAACAATGACGACTTCACTGTACTAGTCAGTGGGGGCAGTAGATGCTGTTGAGTGAGCATGTGTACTGTGAGTCTGGGTACATTCAAAATGACTGAGCAAGTAGAGCAACAAATTTGCATCAATTTTTTCATTAAGCTTGAACATTCCTCCATGGAAACTATTTAGATGATTCCGAGGTCCACAGCTCTGGGCAACTGGTGATTGACAGCTTCATCATGGCAACGTAACTGCTTGCATCATATCTCATGCAGAGTTTTCTGCAAAACATCAATCACCGAGGTAATTCAGTCCCTCTACAGCCCAGATTTGGTGCCCTCTGGCTTTTCCAAAAATTAAAATTACCTTTGAAAGGAAGAGATTTCAGACTGCCAATGAAATTCAGGAAAATATGATGGAGCAGCTGGTGGCAACTGCTGGAGCAGTTGGAAGACCTGTGTGAGGTCCCAAGGTGCCTACTTTGAAGAGGACTGAGTCTTTATTGTGCTATGTACAATGTTTCTTGTATCTTGTATCTTTTAATAAATGTCTATTTTTCACATTACATAGCTGGATACCTTCTGGACAGACCTCATATATGTAATTAATAACAGATACCTAAAGCAAAAACTGACAAAATGAAAGGAGAAATAAACAAATTCACAATTGTAGTTGAAGAGTTCAACATTCCTATTTGTCATAGTTATGAAGAATAGATGTAAGATGAGTAAGGATATAGAAAAAAATGAAGAATACCATAAATCAACTGGATCTAACTGACATTTATAGAACATTCCAACAGAAGCAGAGTTCTTTTCAAGTGCATGTGGGCCATTGAACAACATAGACTATATCCTAGGTCATAAATCAAACTTTAACAAGTTGAAAAGAATTGAAATGACACAAATAATATTCTAAGACTGATAGATTCAAGCTAGAAATCAGTATCAGAGAGATAACAGGAAAATCTCTAAATACTTGGAAATCTATCATCAAATATCTAAATAATTAATGGGTCAAAAAGTAAATCTCAAAAGAAATTTGAAAATATTTTAAGGCACATGAAAATAGAAATACAAATTGTGGGATGAAACAAAAATAGTGCTTAGAAGAAAATTTTAACATTAAATGTGTATATTTAAAGAGAAGTAAGGTCTCAAACCAAGAATATAAGCCTCTACCTTAAGACCACTGGAGAAAGAGAAAACTAAACCCAAATCAGTCATAAGGAAGAAAATTATAAGGAGCAGAAATAATACTAAAATTGCAAACAATAAATAACAGAAAATCAAAGAAATCAAAAGCCGATTATTGAAAGATCAGTGGAATCCATAAAAACTGTAGCAAACAATGCAATTTAAAAATGGGCAAGGACCTGAATAGACACTTCTCCAGAGAGGACCTATAGATGGCCAATAGACACATGAAAAGATACTTGACATCACTAATCATTAGAGAAATGCAAACTCAAACCATGATAAGATATCACCTCACACCTGTCAGAATGACTATCATCAATAAGTCAACAAACAACAAGTGCTGATAAGGATGTGGCAAAATGAAATTCTTTTGCACTGTTGGTGGGAATGCAGACTGCTGCAACCACTGTGGAAAGCAGTATGGACATACCTCAAAAAATTAAAAATGGATCTGGCTTTTGACCCAGTGTTTCCACTTCTGGGAATATGTATGAAGAAATCCAAAACACTAACTCGAAAGAACATAAGCACCCCTATAGTCATTGCAGTGTCATTTACATCACAAAAATATGGAAGCAGCCCAAGTGCCCATCAGTAGATAGAAGGATAAAACAATGGTGGGACATTTACACAATGATGTAAAAAGAAGAAAATTTTACCCTTTGCAACAGCATGAGTGGACCTGGAGAACATTATGCTAAGTGAAATAGCCAGTCAGAGAAAGAAAAATACCATATGATTTCACTCATATGTGGAATCTAATGAACAAATGGAACTACAGGCAAACAGAGACAGGCTCATAGATAGGGAGCAGGATGACATCTATTGGCAGGGGAGGTTAGGGGGGGATGGATAAAGCAAAGGGAAAAAGGACTCTTGGACATGGACAACAGTGTGGTGATCCAGGGGAGAAGGGGATCATAAGAAAGATAAATGGTAATAGAAAAGGTACAATAAAAAATACATTTAAAAAAAACCTCTAGCAGGACTGCCAAAGAAAAAAGACACAAATTACCATGACAGGAGTAGAAAGAGACATCACTAAAGACCCTGCAAACATTAAAAGGAAAATGAAGGAATGTAACAAAAATGTACTCATAATTCAATTAATTAGATTAAATGGAGCAATTCTTAAAACAACAAATTCCTCAAACTTACCCCAGATAGATAACCTCAATAGTTCTATAACTATTAAAGAAACTGAATGTGTAGTTGAAACTTCCTATAAAAAAATCTCTTATACCCAGTTGGCTTCTCTGGCAAATTCTGTGAACCATTTAAAAAAGAATTGGCACCAATTCTGTAGAATCTCCTCCAGAAAAATAGAGAAAGTTAAAATACTTTCCAGCTTATTTTATTATGCCAATGTTATCAGATAGTAAAATCAGACAAAGGTATTACAAAAACAAACAAACAAAACCCCTAAAACTACAGACCAATATTTCTCACGAACATACCTGCAAAAATCTTAACAAAAAATTAACAAATTGAATTCAGCAATATACAAAAAATAATACACAACAGCCAAGTGATATTGATCAATTGTGTGTGGGAATGAAAGTTTGACTCAATATTTGAAAATCAATCTATGTATTGCACTATATTGACAACCTCAAGAAGAAATCCACACAATTTTATTAATCGAGGGAGTCAAAACATTTGGAAAAAACACAACATTCATTTATAATAGAACTCAACGACTAGGAATAGAAGTGAATTTCATCAACCTGATAAAAGGCATTTACACACACTCAAATCTATCAATAATATTATACTCAAAAGTGAAGAACTGAATGCTATGTATCTACAATTGGGAACAAGTCAAGGATGTCCGCTCTCTTCACTCCTGTTCAACATTATGCAGTCTTAGGTCAATAGGACAAGAAAAAGAAATATCAGCCATATTTTAGTAAGTTGTGTAAGTGCAGTGGTTGTTTTTCACTTATGTAGCCTCCAAAGCCCCTAGAAGAGGGCTTTGCCTATTGTGGACACTTAGAATATTTATTCAGTGAATGAAGGAAAACTTAAGGGAAAAATGATTCCCTTCCATTTGCTTGCCATAACTGTGATGATTAATCAGGATATAATTGCCTTGTGCTGACCTTTACAAGTAGAAGTGGGATTAAAGGAGTTGGTACTTGGACTTGGAAACACCTAAATCATTTTCGGTGGGTTTATCAACTCCTAGGGAGGAATTTTCTAGGGGTCTGAAGTTAAGACCATTTTTATGGCTATTTTGTATTTCAAGCATGTCTAGTAAGAACCTATTGGCAAGTCTTGTCTTCCGAAATGCCAGGTTTGGATAAGAACAAGTGTACTTCTGTTTCTAACTGTCCGTCTCCATCTAGCTGCTGAAATCAAGCTGTTAGGGTACTTGGTCTGAGGAGGATTTTATGGAAAGACCACTTGTTTATCTTAAGGCTTCTGCAGTGAAAAGCAGTGTGGTTTCCTCCTATGTTGGAGACAGAGGTGCATTCTTGTGGGAGGCTGCCTGCCTTGACTGATTTCCCTGACATGCCACTGTCACACAGTTTCATGGCCTGTCCAGTCTGTCTTCTGTCTTGGGGAGTAGTAGCCCTGGCCTTCATGGAAATATATCCAGATCCTTCTTTATTCTTCAATTTTGCTTGAAATGAAATATCCAAATGATATTGGTAATGATGTAGGTATGGACTTTCTAATACTTCCTTCCCTCATCTTTCTTCCTGATAATGAATATTTAGACCACATCCTAATTATCTACTTTTTAAAAATCCAGTAGAATCATGATTTAAAAACTCAACTGAAGATTTCTGTGAATTCTCATCTCCCACTCTCTTCTCATGAATTTCCTTCTTGTGGATTCCAAGGTATTGACAGAATATTGAGCTGATCAAAAGCAAAATGTATCTGTAAGCACCAAACATTAGTTTCAATGGATTTTTGGGATTTTTCTCTATATTGGTATTATGAAATTCCAGATTTCCAGTTAGATGTGTGGAAAAATATAATTAAAAGTAATATGAAATCATATCTATCCAAAAATTCCAAAAGATTATTATGCAAAAAGTCACTAAAACCAATGTGTTGTCAGTAAAAGGACTTAATTTCTTGCCACCTACACAAAACTTTGAGTTATTTTCCCCCTTGATCTTGACAACCTGTGGCTTTATCCTGTTAATCATAACATATTTTTAATAGAAAAGTTTTTCTTAATTAGGGGGAAACATTGGTTCCCTTGTATGATAAGCTTTTTCTTAACAAAGAAAAAATATGAAAAATAAAATATGTTAAATTAGATGGAAAATAATTTACACAGTTTTCTGTATAGCTCATCCATAAACATCTCTTTCTTTCATCTGTGTATAACACTAAACATCATGAGTGTTCTGTCAGGGTAGCCCATGCTGAAGCAAAGTAAGTAAGCCGTGTTTGAGTGCAACCTATACCCAGGTCCTATACTAAACCCGTCTTTGTCTCCAGGGTTGCTAAAGTGAAGGATTCAAGTTAAAAAAAACACAACAGTGGTTTGGAAAAGAGGTCTTTAAAGATTGCTCACTCTTTTAATATGTAGAGAAAGACCAAATACAGAGGTGGGCAAAAGTAGGTTTACTGTGTCATTGACATTCTTTTGAGTTAATTAAGCTACTGTAATAATTATAACCTCTATGCTTTTTCCATATGAACAACTGTAAATCTACTTTTGCCCACCAGTGCATTTGATCATAATCTTAATGTTACTAATATAATTAATAAAACTTCACAAGACAATCAGTGTTAACATATTTTATTGTAACATTGAAATCAGAAAGAAACATGGGGGAAGTAGTAGCATTTCCCACTGTTAGTTTACAAATAATAATATTTAAGTACAAAATATTAAACCAATGTAATTATGGCTCTTATACATTAAGAGTCAGTTAGCAATAATACTGAAAACATCTAAATTGCTAAATGGTAGAGGAATGTACTTCTATGTAGTCAAGCTGCACTGAAATAGGAACGTCTAAATTGAAGTCAGCACACTGTTCTCTGAAGAACAAACCAGACTTCTGCAGTTAGTTTGGCAAAGATGCCTGAAGCCGAAATGTATAAAGTTGCCTGTCATGCACAGTGACCCCTCTACACCTCCCCTCCACTGGGTTCATACCTCTCCCGTAAGGGGAGCTTCTTGAAGGCTCATGTGAGAGCTGTTGAGCAGAAGAGTAAATTTCCTAATATTTCTCTTGCTTCAGGGAGGGAGTAAAAAAGAGCAGGAGGACTTAAAAACACATTCTTTTTTTTTTGCCAACAGTTTCTGAAGGCTCAGTGTAGTGAGGTGAAATTTGAATGAGTCAAGTCTAGTAGTACTTGAGCAGCTGCCAGTTTCCTACAGTAGAAAAAACGGTGGTCTTACGGTGGGTCCAGATGTACACCTCAAGATATCTGAAAGTTTCACTAGGGGGTTTCAGACTTTCTATAAGAAAAAAAATAATTGGAAATTGTTCATTGTGAATACATTAGATTTGTACAGACAAAACATGCATGAAGTGCAATTATAGCCAGTAGTGCTATATTAGTATGAATGTTAATAGCATGTTTGTTTTTGAAATGGGTTATGCATTCTGATAAATGTCTGCTTTAATCTAGTCATCTGTGTATCACTTGTCTAAGTACTCTCATTTAAGATGCCATATCCCTTCTTGTAGCAATAAAGGGGTAAAGCAACATTAATATTAAATAATTAGAAAAACAAAAGGGGAATGATTAAACATATTTACATAATTGAAATAACACTGTGTCGCAGTGGGAAATCGGGACAATGTTGTCTCCTTTCAAAGTAATTCATAATTCAGATTTTTAATTATGGCATATTCATTCATTTAAAGATGATTCTGGATGAGAGGGCCACTAATGAAATACAATCATTAGCATCTAAACAAAGTAATTTACAAAGTCTCCTTTAGGGGAAAAGATTTCTAGAACATCATCAATCACACAAGATATGCAAAAACAAGCAATTAAACCACACACAAGAACTACAACAGCCTTATATATCACTAATGTACACATGAAAACATAACTGATTACAATGATTAGACTAGGGTAGTGTGGTTAATTTGTATTTTCTGTAGTGATTTTATGGAAGAATGCACCCGGACAGGCACTTCACACACAGGGCAACTTCGTTTCATTAATACTCACTTGAAACACGTGACCAAACCCCCCCCCCCCCAAAAAAAAACAAACCCGAATTTTGAATTGTTGCCTGGACATCCATGTGGGACCAAAATCCTGCATACTTTAATAAAACATCTTCCTTTATTCTCACCTCTTTTTGCCTGCTATTTGATTTTATAAACTGGAAAATGTGGGGTTAGGAAAGTATTTTGTGTGAGGCAGGTGCTGCACTGGTTTCTCATTATTTGTTCAAATCCTGCTTCAGGCTTCCAGCGGCAAAGCGCTTCCTGCCATCAGAGGGTCAGTGATTTACTGGCTCTCCTTCCATACACACAATTACAGATCATTAAGCATGCAGCAGGACTGAATGGATAGTACAATTCTCTGACTTTTAATGTCTGTGTATAGTATCTTGCTAAATGGACCCACAAAGAGGCTGGTTTCAAACACTGCTGCTACAGGTGACATTATAGTCTTGTTGAAAACCTACCACTTCCTTCTGCCTGTGGATTTTTCTTGGTGAAGGTGGAAGGCAGGTTTAGGGGTAAAAGGAGAAGGACTTAGGAGAGTGGTGTCATGTGGAGGAGGAGGCAATCCACAGAGGAGGCTGCCACCCCTAGTGTAAGCTGAGCCGCCTTCCATAACCACCAGCTACAGAAGCCAAAATATGCTCTATTGGGTACTCAAAGGATAAAAATACTGGTTAATTTTCAACAGTGCTCCTTCATTTGACTTTACAATTTACAACAGCGAACATTAATGCAGGAATGGCTTGGTTGAGGAGGAGTTTAAAATTAGAGCCCCTCTTCTCATTAGCCCCAACAGCCTGACCCAGGGTGACTGAGAAGCAATTTGTCGCCAGATTCTCATTTTGCTTCTGTTATGGCTCCTTGTAAATGAAGCGTGGCAATTTATTGTAGCACCTCTAGGAGTCAAGAACATAATGTGTAAAACACATACAAAAAAATCTTTCTTCACATTCATTAACACCCAGCACATAGAGGCTGTTCACTTTTCCCTCTAATGAAGGAGGGGGATCTTAAATCTAAAGCTTTCTATCATGTGAAGAAGTCCTCTTCAGGCCATTAGACAGAGGCTGAGTTGGATTGAAGAAAGGTCATTGACAAAAACAGAGAATGGCAATATGAGGAAAAATAGAAAATGGATAAAAAGAGACTTTAGATGCCTCAAAGAATGGAAAGTACATTTTTGGCATCAATGATCAACCCTCTGTGTCTCTCAGTGTATTTTCTGTTGTCAGCGAAGAAAAGAATATCTAGCTTTTTATTTAGCTGGAAATTGCTTTAGTGTTTGGCCAATTCTTATTTCTTCACCCTTGATCTGACCTTGCAAGAGGCATTAAATTAGGTTCATTTGAAGAGAATATTGTCTATGATCTTTAAAACATGTTTGCTTATTTTCTCTCCCTTCCCCTGCAGCCTTTACAAGAAATTACGCGTCTGCGACTCTAATGCATCCTGATTGTGTAACAGGCTGCTCTGGCCCAGGGCAGGCCATGGGCTTTTATCTTACTTCTGTGATTAATTCTGATTAATGGTTTGGTTGTGTGGGGTCGCACAAATGGCACCTCCAGATGAACCTAATAACAAATTACTATATGGGAAAAATTGCAAGAGGGTCCAGGATTGCCCTTTTGGATTAAATGCTGAATGTTGCCATACAGCGTACTTAGATGCTCTTATCCACTTTATGATGTAGTAATAGGCACTCAATATTTACTGTAATAATAGCGGTCTTTAAAAACTAATCTTAGAAAAAGTGACATTATGAGTTTATAGAACCAGGTGAAAATGTCAGTGAAATCTGAAAGATACTCTTGAGAATTTACTGTTTACAAAGTGCCAGGTACTGAGCGAGGTGGATCAAATGAATTAACTAAGTTACTCCTTGCAATGCCATTCCGTATAATTAAAGTAGGAATAGTAGGTTACATGTAGTAAGAGAGAGTACAATATTATCTTACTTCCTCTCCACTATGCAGATGAGGAAGCTGAGGCACAGAGAGGTTAAAGTACAGGCTCAAAATTGAGAGTTAGGAAGGGGTGGAGCTAGGACTCCAACCCAGGCCATCTTTCACCAAGGCCTGCGTGCATCATCCCAGCTGAGCCGCCTCTCACTGATGTCACTTTTTGTTCTAAACTCCAGTGACATCTTCCTTTTATTGTCTCTTTTAGATATAACAAACATCTATATTTCTTGATGCTACACATTAAATTTTTCTCTTTATAATATTATGGTTTAAAATATTAAAGCACTTAAACTTCATTTTACTGAATGTATCAAATTTATTGTAGAAAATAAACATTACCGTCTCTTTTCCACCTAACTCAAATAATCAACATCTATTTTCATGTTGCTTTATTTCCCTGTCACTTACCATTCATAATACCACTCTTAGTGTATCCGAGATTTAGATTGACATTGCCTTAGCCAATTGAACTTGGTTGTTATTTATTTATTTATTTACTTACTTACTTATTTAATTTTTGAGAAACATCAATGTGTGGTTGCCTCTCGCATGCCGTGCATTGGGGAATCAGCCCACAACTCAGGCACGTGCCTTGACTGGGAATCAAACCAGCAACCCTTTGGTTCACAGGCCAGCACTCAATCCACTGAGACATACTAGCCAGGGCTATTTGTTTAATTATTTAATAGAGGGGAAGGGAGGGAGAAAGAGAGGGTGAGAAATAGTGATGTGAGAGAGAATCATCACTCGGTTACCTCTTGTATGCGCCTCGACGTGGGTGCTGAACCCGAAACTTAGACATGTTCCTTGACTGGGAATTAAACCAGCAACCTTTTGATTTATGAGATGATGCCCAACCAACTGAGCCACACTGGCCAGGGCTGAGCCTTGGTTTTTATTTAATATTTTATCTGTCCTTTTTTGTAAACAGCATGTCTACTGACTAAGCATGGTTAATATTTGAAAGTCAAAATTTGACACACAAAAAGAAGTAGAATTGAAGAAAATTTAAGAACAGTTGTTTTAGATATTTTGGGGTGCTATGACAAAAATAACATAAACTGGGTGGCTTATAACAACATAAATTTATTCCTAACAGCTCTAGAGGCTGGAAGTCTGAGATCAGAGTGCCTGCATGGTCAGGTTCCAGTGAGGGCCCTGTTCCTGGTTGCAGATGACTGCCTTCTTACTGTATCCTCTTGTGATAGTCAGCTAGCTAGTGCTCCGGCTTCTTATAAGGGCACTAATCCCATTTCCATTCCTGAGGATTCCACCCTAATTACATATGTCCCAAAGGCCCTGCCTTCAAATATCACACTGAGATTAGGGTTTCCACATATGAATTTTGGGGAGTCACATACATTTAATTCACAACAACAATTCAACTAAAAATTCTTTTGTTACAATTCTCAATTTCTCTCTGCTTTAGAGTCCCAGGTCAGCGTCCAGTGCTGCGGGACTCTGGCGGTGCTAACTGCTATCTGTAGCTCATTCCTGGATGGGATCTCAGATTACCTCACCTGGGCAGCTTCCACCACTTGCAAAGTGCATGAGACATAACCCAAACAACTTAACAATTGTGATACTGTGATTTATAAGGAATATATATTTGGTGTTTTCCCCATTTCTGGCACAGAGCTTCTAAATTTATTGGAATTTCCTGAGTAGTGAGAGCTATAAAAATCGTCTTTTGTTTTGCTCGTGAGGTGACTTTTGGACTGCATCTGAAGATAAGGGCTGGTTGCCAGTGGAGACAGCCATGTAATCAGAGGGTTGGAACTTGCAATCCTACCCCCGACTTCCGGGATGGGGAGTGGGGCTAGTGACTGAGTTCAACCATCAATGGCCAGTTCTTTAATCAATCATACCTATGTAATGAAGTCTCCATAAAACCCCCCCAAAAGGGTTTTCCAAACTGCAGGCCATGGGCTGCATGTAGCCCAAGATGGCTGTGAATGTGGCCCAACACAAAATCATAAATTTACTTAAAACATTATGAGATTTTTTTAATGATTACATGTTCCAATGTATTTTATGTGAGGCCCAAGGCAACTCTTTTTCTTCCAGTATGGCACAGAGATGCCAAACGTTTGGACTCCCCTGCCCCAAAGGATTGGAGTCAGGGAGTTTCTGGGTTGATGAACATGGGGAGATGATGATGGGAGCGTGGCAGAGGGCATGGAAGCCTCATGCCCCTTCCCACATACCTTGTCCTATGCAACTCTTCCATTTGGCTGTTCCTGAGTTACCCTTTTGCAATATACTGGTAATCTAGTAAGTAAAATGTTTCTCTGAGTTCTCTGAGCCACCTTACCAAATTAAATGAACCCAAGAAGGGGGTCATTGAAACCTCCAATCAATAGCCTTTGGGTCTGAAACTTAAATGACACCCTCAGCTTGCCATTGGCATTTGAGGCAGAGGGGCATTGTGAGGTGAGGGCAGTCTCACAGGACTGAATTCTTAACCTGTGGAATCTGATGCTATCTTGGGCAGATGCTGTTGGAAGGGAACTACTGCTGTTGGAAATCAGGGGCAGGATACCCTTAACAGTAAAAGAATACTAGCAGCTGCTCAGTGGTGCAGCTGAATCCCAGTTCCACCTGTGATTGCGTGTATCTAGTTGTCTCAGACTATTGACTCCACATGAAAGAGACATGTCAACTTTAGTGTATTTTTAAGGGACAGCACACAGTCCTGCCATAAGGTAGGTACGCAAGTTGTTGCTGAAGGAATGATTCTTTTTTCATCTAAAAGAATCATGGAGCATCTGCACTCTGCAGGCTTCAGACAAACTTGAGCAAATGTGACATTGGCCAGGAATGGCCAAGCAACTTCTAATAATCTATTATTTCACTTAGAGCCATTCAATTTCTTTGAATTAACTATTATTTTCTCAATATAATTCTTATTTTTAAAAATAGAGTGTGATTTCTAACGGCTAAGAGATGTCCCACATAATGCTTTGTGTACAATAATTGCTAAATAATAACTGTGGGTTCATAATCTAAACATTTATTGATTTCTTAACTGATTCAAAAAACATGTATTTGTACCTCCTATGTACAGCTAGGTGCTAAGCTAGATTCTGGAGATAGAAGAAACTTAAGAACAATGAGGAGAGACAGACAAGTAAAAAGATGCAAATAAAAAAATAGTGTTCTCACTGACAACCTTCTAAACTGAAGAGCCAAAAGCCAGGCCCCATAAAACCTGTACTGACCCCTGAAAACCAGGTAGGGGGTCTCCACTCACTCAAATAGCACATTGAATGACAAGTGGAGCAAGGCTGAGTTCCAGCTGCACTTGCTCCCTCAGCTGGGTGCCCTCTGCACAAGGTAGGAACATGCTGATAACTCTGTCAGCTGCTGATAACAGCAGCCCCATCACTTGCTATACAAGATAGTTCAAATGGGACTCAATCTTTTCAGCATGAAGTAAGATTATCTTATCCTAGACACTATAGTTCTAGTAGGAGTTTTTTAAAAAATAATTAATGATGGTAGTTTAGGCCCTGAAGTGATTTAACACTCTATATTTTCAGTAATTTAAACATACTGAGCAAGCAATGCCACTGAGGGTTGTGCCAGACTGAGACAGATAATGGGAGGGTGCTACCTTTGGACCTTGGAGTGACAGGCTCTTAATGCCCAGATTACTGATGTGATGTGTGGATTTAGGACCCTGTGAATCCTTTTCCTGGTCTCCTGTCACTCGCTCAGGCACTGCCAGGGCTGTCAGGGTGGAGGCTGTGTGCAGGGTGGTCAGGCTAGTGTAGGGTGTGTGGGGTGCTGGCCTGCAGCTTCCAGCGCTAACCCAGTGAAGCAAAACACTAGGTCCTGACACAGGGATCTCCAGACTGACAGGACTGTCATTGCAAACCCTTGGCAGAGCTGACTGAAAAGTCTAAACAGGAGCTCAGGAACACTCAGCTTGTGAAGGCTGCCCCAGCAACATAAACCCACTCTGTTTTTGAAGACCCATTGATCAGTCAATGCACCAGCATGATGATGAAAGGAGGAAACAAAGTACTGGCCACATCCTTTATGACACAGACTTGGGAAGCTGTGAAGAGGAAGCAGTTTGGGACATACTGTGCTGCTTCTGCAGGGAAACAGGCAACCATTGAATGCAACCCCTGCACCATCTTTTACCAAACGCTGAAAATATGAGCCTGGGATTCGACTGGTACCCATCCTCAAGAGTGGCCATTGTCCAACAGTGGCTATCAGGTCCATGTGCCGCCAGCTGACCCACGTGGTAGTTTCTCAGCCATGAAATGGATGATTACTGACTGAGGTGGATGTAAAGCAGGGAGAAGCAGCAGCAGCAGATGCTGATGCCAGAGAAGCTCTTGCTTGATCTGCTGGAGGCTTTTTATAACCAGGGCCTTGTGATCAAGGGGAACTATGACACACACAGACAGCTGAGGCCAACTGTGTCCTGCCACCACCACGGGTGGTAAGGAGGGGAGAGGATCCAGGAGGAGCCCAGCGCTCTCTGCTGCAAGACATGAGTAATGTGAGCCACTGCTACATTGGAAAAGTACCTGCGGGTACTTTTAAGCATGTGGTTCCCTTTTGAGGGCAGGCAGGCCTCACAGGAAGGAGGGGCAGTACGTTTATTGCTTGTTAGTCCTTTCTTTGTGGGTTAACTTCCTCTCCCTGCCCCATCTCCTTGCTAAGCAAAAACACATCGACTTGGATTTCCCCCAAGAAACTTAGGGCCCACCCAGCCTTCTCCTCCCTCCACTGAGATGGACCTTTAGATGATATGAAAGGAAGCAATTTTAATGCCAGAAAGGTGTAGTAGAAAGTTCTCACCCTGAACTGTTGTAGTATGTGATGTGGTACTGTCATTCATTAAAGCTGACTGGATGAAGAGAAAAATTATTGATTACTCTGTTCAAGGCCCTGTGATAACAAAAAAGAGTTAGGTTAGATTCTGTCCTTAAGTGATGATCTAGTAGGGGAGCTAAGATACAGCCATATGTTATAACAGTCCACGAGTGGTAAGTCTTCGGCACTGCGACCATTTTGGGTCGCATCTGCATCTCGTCTCGTGTTTCCCCTGGCCCCTTTTTGCGAGTTTCCCGCCGCTGCTGCTGCTTCTTAGCTCCACTCTAACGTGGGCCAGCAACCCAAGACTTCCGTCGCCCTCATCGTGGGGCACTGTGGGCGGGGAAAGCATCACGTGGAGAGGGGCATCTGTGACAGTATTGTAATGTGTCAGCTTGACTGGATCAGGAGGTGCCACATAGTTTGACTAAGCATTTCTGGGTCGGTCCATGACGGCATTTCAAGGATGAACATCAGCATTTGAATCAGTGGAGTCCATACAGCTGGTGACGCTGCCCAGTGTGGGTGGCCTCACCTCGTCTTAGCTTGCCCATCTACTGAGATGCACAGCCCCAGCTCCCCTGTTTCTCAAGCCTTTGGACCTGGAGTGAATTTCACCACTGGCTTTCCTGAGTCTCCAGTTTGCAGAAGGCAGACTGTGGCACTTTCCACCTCCATAATGGGGGTGAGCTGTTTTCTTCATAGTAAATCTCCTTTTATATCCAATTGGTTTCTTTTTCTCTCTGGAGAATCCTGACTAATATAGCATCATTTGCCTAGAGAAACTGAGGCCCAGGGGACCAGTGAGTGAGATAATATGTGAAGAAAGTAATGGGATCATTAAATTCTGATCATCACATGTCTCAGGTTGACCAGGGCATGGTGTTCCAGACCCCCAGAGAAATGTGCATTGCCATTATCTTGTGAAGTGAAAAATTCCAGAGAGTGCTATTAAAATTACACATGTCTGAGCTGTCTTGATTGTAAAATCACGTGTCAAACAGTATTTTGCAGCAGGCCAAAAGCATTTCTTACGAGATAATATTTTATGATCAAATATTGTTTTAAAGTATAACATTATACTGTCTTTCCTACCTTTATCAGGGTGTCTGCAACCTGAATAGCTGCTTAAAAATTATTATTTCCCTGTGTTTCAACCCACATATCTGCAGGACAGGGTTGAGAACAGCCAAAGCCCAGAGTTTAGAAACGACCAACTATTAGAGGAACATTCCATGGTCTATTTTAGATACTAAAATTCTGACAGCTTGCTCTTGTGACAAAGATGTTAACAAGGGAAGAAAAGGCACTAATTTAATCTATTCTTATAGTTCATTCTAAAATGAGACTAGCATGACACAAGTTATAATAATAAATACTATAGTAATTTTCACAATTCTTCCTACATGCTGTTCACAGTCCTTTCACATGCAAATTCGCCATCCATTGCTTCATGACAGTGATTTTAAGTGCATTAAGAGTCCTGATTTTCTTATACTTGATCTCCTAATTAGTTTGCAGGAACATCACAGAATAGTACCATATACTGGCATTTGTGTGGTTTGTAGGACTATTTCATACAGTGTGTTCCCTCTTCCCTGGCCATAGCTTCGGGATTCTGGAACATAGGTTTTCATTATTAAATTCAATTAATTTAACTATCACTCCTGTAATAATTAGTACAGCCATAATAATCAAATACTAATCACTAGGAGTAGTAAAAGAGGAGTAAAATTTGCCAAAATTAAGTCATTGTGAAATTCCCAGCATATCTTTGTTCTGTGATACAAATTTGCTTTTATGTAAAGTTTTTTTTAATAAGAGAACATTTAAAAGATACATCTATAGATTTTTATTTTTGAGAACATGTTTGAAAAGGCTATATTACTATAACTATAAAGAAAGATACTTAAGGTCAATACTTGTGGGTATCCCACTTTCTTTTAGTGAGTTTGGATGATGTTCTGGGCTGGCGTACTGGTGCGACACACGGTGTTGGTATTGTGTGACAGAAAGTAGCAATGTTTTTAGTTCTTTCTCAACCAAGGCCAAGGATCATCTATTCACGTGTCAGGTAGGGAAAGCTAGTGGCTGACACACAGAATACTTAGGCCTACTGTTGCTAGATGGAGATGGAGTTTTTGGTGGCTTTGGAGGGAATGAGGAGTGTGGCGAAAGCAAGTCCCCTGACTTAATCTAGCATATGACTCTTTGCAAAGGTAGCATCCAAAGGAAGTCCCAAGTAAATATATTGGAAAATTCTTCACTTTGATGAACTTATGAAGAAGTAGTAATCAATCTCATGATATGCTTTTATTTTAACTACTGTATCTGCTTAAGCGATTCAATGATAAGAGATTGTGGGGCAGCGAATTACAGTGTCTACATTCTGGGAAATGACTTTGTATGGTTTCCCCCTGTGAACAGAAATTGGGACTGAAGGAGAGTTCCAGGCAACAGCCCTTCTTGCCCATTTCTTCAGCATCTTGCCCACCAGGAGTGAGAAGACAAGGCTTGGACTCTGTCAGAAACTTCTCTGCGTGCTTGTTAAATTAATTAAGGGCTGTCGGTATACTGCAGCCTCTGAATTCAGCTTAATAGCTTTAATTATGCAGGAAAACAATACACTGTGTAAACTAGTACATATGAGACGTGATATAATTACCAGGGCAGGGTGGACAGCATTTTTGTTGAAGTGCTGCTTTCAATGAGTCCTTTCAATGCTGAAAATATATTTTTTGTATTTGAGAGCTAATGTACTGAATTGTTCTTTCAAAAACCTGATTCCAATTGCTCTAAAATGTCAGGTAGGTGGAAAATAATAAATTCTGTGTCTTCTGAGATAAAAACCACATTTTGTATCACACTGCTGGGCTGCACAATCGCTGTAATTTAGGAAGGTTGCTTTATTGTATGAGCAAACTTTTTAATGCAGGGACATATTCTCTAGTGCAGTGGTCCATAACCTTTTTGGCACTGCAGGCCGGTTTCCTGGAGGAACAGTAGTGGTAGCGGGAGGAGCTCAGGTGAGCTGCGTTCACTCCGCACTCCGCGCCCCCCGCCCCCGCCCGGGGGAGACTGGAGGCAGAACTGATCCAAGCTTTGCTTGTGCCGGTTCCTTACAGGCCACTGCGACTGGTACTGGTCAGCAGTCCAGGGTTGGGACTCTTTCTCTAGTGGACATAATGACAATGGCCTTGGATTAAAATTGTTTACCGGCTGTTTGCTGAAAGATGTAAAATTAGAAATAGAAAAGATCTCCTATGTCATCTAGCCCATCCCAGGCAGGGCGTAGAAAAAGATTATACCCTAAGGCGGCTTTGCTAGGGGAGCCAAAAATAGACAACACTCTTCAGGTGCCTCACTGAGTAAATTACAGGCGGCAGGATGAGACCGTTTGTGTCAGTTCAGGAGGAAAAACAGTACTCCTGCTGATACTGAGAAAGAGGGGCACCATTTGTTGGTTGAGGTCCCACATTCAGGGTTTCAAGGTCAAAATTTTTTTTTTAATTTCTCAAATTGGTCATGTTGAATTGTGTAATTATTTAGAGTTTCCCTGTTTAACTTCTCCAATTATCTGTATACATATATGAGCATTGGAACCAGGGTAGAGAACATTATACTTTCACTCTGGAGATAAAGTATAACAAAATCCTGGATTGATTTAAATTTCACAACCTCTTCTTTCCCTTCCGAATTTTCCAGAGGTACAAAAGAGTAAGAACGGCAAAACATGTCATGAGAGCAGAAAGGAGCAGATGAAACACAGGACTCCTAGATAATTCACACCAGAAATGAGCCCGCAGTCCTCAAGTGTTGAAGTTGCATGGCAGTGACAAAGCTGAGTTAGCTCTTGGAAAAATTGTGGAGCAGTCCTGGTTGTCCTTTGTCTTGGTTTCTGAGACATGTCTATCTCTTCCTCCACCCTTTCCCCATCCTGTCACCTGCTCTCCTTTTCCTACCCCAGGAGCCCCCAAACCTCCCCTAGTCAGTAAGAATCTTCACCAGATTAAATTGGGGGAAAACCCCATGATGTTAAGTATTCATCCATCTATTTTACAAATTCAGTTTCTCTCCTCCATACGTTCTGTCAGACAGACCTCCATTAGAGAAGGGGTTATTTAGCCTCTCTTAGTCACTTAAGAATTCCAAGGGCTTTTTCATAGTAGTGATTGTGGTGGGCAGCTTCTAAGTAGCCCCCATGGATCTCCACCTCTTGGTGTTCCTGCCTGTGTACAATCCTCTTCCCCTCCTTGAATGTGAGCTGGACCTAGTACCTTGCTTCTAACAAATAGGATACGGCAAAAACAATGAGTAATCCTTCTGAGATTAGGTTACAAGAAGACCATGGTTTCTTTCTTAAGCTCTCTGGCACTCTCTTTCACTTACTCTGAGAGAAGCTGGTTGCCATGTTAGAGCCACCCAATGGATGGGACCAGGGTGCCTTTGGCCAACAGCCAGTGAGGAGCTGAATGCTGCCAGTGACACAAGTGAGTGTGAAGGCGTATCTTTGCTCTGTCAAACCCTCAGAGATGGACACACACCTAGCTGACAGCTTGCCTGCGACTTCATGAAAGGCCTTGAGCCAGAGGCATCCAGCTAAGCTGTGCCCAGGTGCCCGACCCATGGAAACTGTGAGATAATAAGTGTTCCTGGTTTTAAGCCTCTAAGTGCTGGGAAATCTATTACACAATGAATAAGAAACAATGAATCATCTCATTTATTACATAAAATGAATTTCAGTCAGAATGATGTTAAATTGGTTAAACTAGTTAAGCAATTAATTAAATCAGTAATGTTAAATTGGAACTTACCAGGCAGACCTTTGGTGTATGTACTTCGCTGAGGAGCCAAAGGAGTGAAGCTATCATCTGTGGCATTATGGCTGAACACCTCTAAGTCAGAATCCCACTGAGGCAGAATGATACAGCAGTCCCTGACCTCTGACAGCCACCACCTCCTTAACCTCCCAGTCTCTGTTGGCCTCAGAGAGCTTCCCCAGCTGTCCCCATAGGAAGGCTGTAGCCCTCACCTATTTGGCATACTCAGGCCCTGCTGGCCTGGTTCAGCTGGAGAGAGCCCTTTACCTCGAAATGGGAAGTGGTAGAAAGGGGGCCCCCTTGCGGGTCAGGAAACAGCAGGCTCTTGGTGGACCTGGGGTTAAACCATTCCTGGGCGGCCAGCTTCTGTAAGTTCCAATGGTTGGAACGCATGGTTAGACTGGTGAGTTCTAGAAGTTGGAACACAGGGTTAATGAGGCTAAATTTGTGATTTTTGACTCACTTATGAACCCAAGTAGTTTTAGCTTTTGTCCTGACCACAGATTATGTCATGTTAACCTGGTTTGTAAATTTTACCTTTCATTCTAAGGGAATGAACTTTTACTTGACCATGGAACCCTTTTTAAAGCAGAATCTCGTGAGACTAGTGCTGTAAGGAACACACTTTCAGAAACATTGTTAAGTTATTTCCTGTTATCAAACATACAGATTATCAGAAGTTTTTAGTTAATGTAAATAACTTTCATTTTTGAGAATATCTTGAATTATTTTGTAAGTACTTCCCTAAAAAAGAAATGGCTGGATAAAATAGCATGTTCAAAAACTTTAATATAAATTCTCTAATTACTCTTCAGAAATATTACATTTCAGACTTCTGGCCAAGATGGAGGCATGGGTAGACACACTCTGCCTCCTTGCACAAGAAAAAGGACAACAACAAATTTAAAAACAAAAACCAATCAGAACTGACAGGAAATCAAACTGTATGGAAGTCTGACAACCAAGGAGTTAAAGAAGAAACATTCATCCAGACCTATAGGAAGGGTGGAGACAGCAACCGGCTGGAGAGGGCTTGTGGCAAGGCAGCAGCTGGAGGACTGGGGTGGGCAAGGCAGCAGTTGGTGGACCAGTCGAAATGGTGGCTGGCGGAGCAGAAGGTCCCACATTTGCGTGCGGATAAACTGGGGAGTGAGACAGACCATGCAACCCAGGGTTCCAACATGAGGAAATAAAGCCTCAAACCTCTGACTGAAAACACCTGTGAGGGTTGAGGTGCTGGGAGAAACGCCCCGCCTCACAGGAGAGTTTGTTGGAGAGACCCACTTGGTCCTAGAATGTACACAAAACCACCCACACGGGAATCAGCACCAGAAGGGCTCAACTTGATTGTGGGTAGTGGGGAAAGTGACTGAAAACTGGCAGAGAGCTGAGCAAGCAGCACTGTTCCCTCTTGGACTCCTCCCCCACATACAGCATAACAACACAGCAATGTGGGTTGCCCCAACCTGGTGAACACTTAAGACTCCACTCCTTACTATGTAACAGATGTGCTGAGACAAAAAAAAAAAAAAAAAAAAAAAAAAGGCCCAAACGAAAGAACAGACCAAAGTTCCAGAAAAAATACAACTAAGTGATGAAGAGATAGTCAACCTATTAGATGCACAGTTTAAAACACTGGTTATCAGGATGCTCCAGGAACTTTTTGGGTACTTCAACAGCATGAAAAAGACCCAGGCAGCAATGAAGGTTGCATTATGTGAAATAAAGAAAAATCTACAGGAAACCAACAATTATGGGAAGGAAACTGGGACTCAAATGAAGGGTTTGGAACAGAAGGAAGAAATAAATATTCAACCAGAACAGAATGAAGAAACAAGAATTTTTAAAAAATGAGAAGAGGCTTAGGAACCTCCAGGACATGTTTAAACATTCCAACATCCAACTCCTAGGGGTGTCAGGAGAAGAGGAGGACCAAGAAATTGAAAAGTTATTTGCAAAAATAATGAAGGAGAACTTCCCCAATCTGGCCAAGGAAATAGATCTCCATGAAGTCCAGGATGCTCAGAGTCCCAAAGAAGTTGGACCCAAGGAAGCACACACCAAGGCACATCATAATTACATTACCCAAGATGAAAGAGAAGGAGAGAATCTTAAAAGCAGCAAGAGAAAAGGAGACAATTACCTACAAAGGAGTTCCCATTAGACTATCTCTGGGTTTCTCAAAAGAAAATATGCAGGCAAGAAGATGCTGGAAAGAAGTATTCAAAATCATGAAATTCAAGGACCTACATACAAGAGTACTCTATCCAGCAAAGCTATCATTTAGAATGGAAGGGCAGGTAAAGTGCTTCCCAGATAAGGTCAAGGTAAAGTTCATCTTCACCAAGCCCTTATTATATGAAATGTTAAAGAGGCTTACCTAAGAAAAAGAAGATAAAAACTATGAACAGTAAAATGACAACAAACTCACAACTATTATCAACCAAACCTTAAAAAAAAACCCAAAAACCAAAAAACTAAGCAAGCAACTAGAACAGGAACAGAATCACAGAAATGGAGATCACATGGGGTTATCAGTGGGGGAATAGGAAGGGGAGAGAGGGGGAAAAGAAAAAAGAGAATAAATAGCATAAATGGTAGGTAGGAAATAGACAAGGGGAGGTTAAGAATAGTATGGGAAATGGAGATCCCAAAGAACTTGTATGCATGACCCATGGACATGAATTAAAGTGGGGGAATGCTGGTGGGAGGGGGTGTGCAAGGCAGAGGGGAATAAAAGGGGGAAAATGAGACAACTGTAGTAGCATAATCAATAAAATATATTTTTAAAAAGTATTACATCTACTCGATATTCCCACCTAGGGTTCAATACTCAAACACTATCATTGGAAATTACTATATTAAATATCTGTCAATTTGATAGGTGAAAATTATGTATTTTATAGTGTGTTTAATTTATTTGATTACTAATGTAGTTAAACATTTATACTTTGTGAATTGCTACATTTTTGTACTTTGTCCATTTTCTATTTATGTATTTGCTTTTCTTCATTATTTTGTGCAAATTTAAATGTAATTTCTCATAAATAAATGTGGAGACAAATAGCAGAGTAACTGGTGAGAGGAATGACAAAGGTCAGAGACTGGAGGCACATTATTTTATTTATTTATTTTTTAATGTCTCTGTGACTCATTTGGTTTATTTGTTTAAATTAATCTTTATTGTTCTTTTTTACATTACCTTCTAGTTCCCTTATACCCCCCTTCTCCCAGCAATCACCACACTGTTGTCCATGAGTCCCTTTTCCTTTTTGCTCTATCTGGAGGCACATTATTTTAGACAGCATGATTGTAAAGATTGCTCAGAGAAGGTGACATTTATTTGTCTGAAACATCTTTTATTTGCCTTTGTGCAGAACATTGTCCATTTGCCCCTCTAGATTCGTTATTCATCTGTCCTATTGAGCTCTTCTCTGGGGGCTGTCCTGTACACATGATGTTAAAAACTCTCTGGCTTCCCACTGGGCTTAGCAAATGGGCAGCCCAGCAGGAGATCAGAGGGAGGAAGAAAAGCAAAACTGGGTATTTATTTCCCTGATCCCCGCCTTCCAGTAGTCACCTCAGGTTAATGAAAATCAGTGCTTCTCTCAAGGCAGCTCTTTCTAAACAACACCTCTGTTTCTTGGCTCTAGTCACCCCGCTATCCCCTCATCTAGCTCCAGGAATAGTAACAGCTCCAACAGCTCCTGCCCTTGTAGTTTACCTAACCCAACTACATCTTTATAAATTGCCTGTTTGCAAATACACTATCTTTAAGTTGTCCCAATTTGAGTGTGCCATCTATTTGTTTTTGAGACCTGCACTAGAAACTGTTAATGTCCCCCTGACCCAGATCCCCTCAGCTAGACCAGGACACCTCGTTCCACTGCTGTGAGTGTTTGCTGCTGATGGCGTAGAACTGTGCACTATTCCAGAGGATTGCTTTGGGACTTGAAGAGCCACCTTCCCAGAAATGCTTGGGATGCTAGTGCCTCCTTCCTTGAGGGCAGCCTGTAACCAATGACTAACTGATGTTAGGGCAAGATGCAAGAGCCTAAGCCCTAAGCCAAGGTGACTAGAAAAAACAACAAAAGGTGGTGAAGCATTTTACCAGATACTAGGCAGTAATATGGAGCTGCATTATTTAAAACCATTAGGTGCTAGCCCAGATAGACAAATAAACTAATAAGGAATAGAGAGACTAAAATCAGATCAGTGCATATTTGGAAATTTTACATATGAGAAAGGTAATAGTAAAATCAGCAGGAAAAGAATGAACTATATAACAAATAATTCTGAAGACATGGGCTATTTTATAATACAAGATAAAATTAGATTTCTACACCACATCATTATCAAAAATACATTCTAAATTGCTTAAAGATCTAAATATAAAAAGTAAAGTTCTAAAACCTAAAGTTCTTAGGTCTTTTAACCTAAACATGGGAGAATATCTTTATGGCACTAGTAGGAGATAATTCTTAAACACAAAACATACAAAGCAAGAAAAAAATACTGATACATTTTGCTTCCTTAAAATAGAAAACTTCTCTATGATAAAAGGTGACAAAAATGAAAATACAAGTCATAGACTGAGGAGAGATAGCTGCAACTAGTATTACCCAGGAAGTATTAATGCCCAAATATATAAAATGTTTTTAGAAATTGAAAATATCAGCAAGAGAAATATTTCAGAAGATATAATAATAAATTCAGACAACAAAAGACAGATATCAAATATATGTAAAGATGTTGAGCTTCTTCAGTAATGTGAAATGTAAATGAAAACAAAAATATACCGTTTTATATTTAAAATTTTATTACTTTTGATATTAACTAGTGATAATGTGGAGAACTAAGCATGGCCTTGGAGAGGGAAAGTGGGTACCACCACTCTGGAAGGCCATGTGAAAGTACCAAGTAGGCTGGCCATGTATGTTCTCCATAACTCAACCGTTCTGCTTTGGGGGCTTGCTTATTAGGGGGAAACTCTTGTCCGAGGAGGCATATACAAAGTCATGTGTTTCTGAATTATGTGTTTATTGTTACAAGGCTAAGACAACCTATTTGTCAGATGATAGGGGAATTGAAAAATACGTTGTAGTTTGGTCCAATGGGAAGCATAAGAAAGAAAATGAATGAACTAAATTTGAATGTATCAATGTGGATAAGTCTCAAAAACATAACCTTGTAGGTGAAAAAAAAAAGTTGAGTGTAGATATAGTACAAAACATTTAGAAAGTTTACCCTAAGGAAGAACAAAATGTATACAAGTTTGATAACACCTGTTTCAGGAAAGGGGTTACCTCTGAGTAGGTACGGATGGAGAGGAAGGATGGAAAGTGGGACTATAGCTGCATTTGCAATGTTTTGATTCTCTGAAAATAAAGATAATCTAAAGAGATGTAACAAAATATTAATAGATATTTAATCTCAGTAGTATGTTTTTTCTTTTGAATTTATTGGGGTGACATTGGTTAATAAAATTATATAGGTTGCAGGTGTACAGTTCTATAATACACCATCTGTACATTGCATTGTGTGTTCACCACCCCAAGTCATGTCTCCTTCCATCACATTTTTCCCCCCTTTACCCTCTTCTTCCTCGCCCATTCCACTTTTCCTCTCATAATCACCTTGCTGTTGTCTGTGTCTATGAGGTTATTTTTTTCTTAATCCCTTTACCTTTTAGTAGTGAATATCTTCATATCTGATATATTTCCTATAATTTGCTATTGGGCATACATGTAATAAAACACAAAAATGTCACATGTTAAAACTACTATATAGAAAAAATGAAAATGAACAGTGAAAATAAAGTTTATAAATAGTGCCTAAATTATTTGTGTTAACAGAGCTCTAAAGTACCAATTAAAATTTTGTTGATGGAAAAGATACTCGATGTAAAGACTTAATAAATACAGTTTGGTCTTTTAAATCATGTCTAAGCCTCTTGCCTTGATGTGGGACGACCGTATGGTGCTTTCATACTACACAGCTCTGCACAGGAGCAGGCTGCAGCTGGGCTACAGCTGGCATCACTTTTACTTTGTGGTGTAAAATGTCCCGCATCTATACTGTCCAACATGGTATCCACTGCCAAATGCAGTTATTGAACACCTGAAATGTGGCTTGTGCAATGGAGAGGCTGACTTTCCAGTTTTACTTCATATTTTAAAATTTAAATTCAATAGCCACATGTGGCAAGTTTTGACTGTATTAGCACAGATCTAGACTATCAGAGATCAGTAGTTGTCCACACATTAGAGACTATTTTCAGTGCTCTCTCATCTTTTGAGATTAATGTTTTTGCTTTAACTTGTTGTTTCTGGGATTTAAAAAAATGTATTTAAACTCTACATTAAAAATATTTTTAAAATATCTAGTATTTTAGTTAGATAATGTATTATCTAACTAAACATATAAATGCATGATTTTAATATAATATTTATAATTTAAAATCAGATATATTATATATTTAATATTAATATAAATGTTATAGTATATAAATATATCTATAAAACATAAAATACTAAAAAATGGTTTCCTAAGAAAAACTTCTCCACTAAACTATGCATTAAGATATTTAAAAATATATTATCTAGCCCTGGTCAAATAGCTAAGTTGGTTAGAGCATTGTCCCAATATGCCAAGGTTGTGGGTTTTGATCCCTGGTCAGGGCACATATGACAATCAACCAGTGAATGCATAAATAAGTGGAATAACACACTGATCTCTCTCTCTCTCCCAAATATATGCAAAAAATTAAAAATATATGTTATTTAGCATTTTTAGCTACGCTGGGGAGGCTTTGTCCCCCCAAGGTATCTAGTCTGCTATATTGCTGGAAATACAAGTTAGAGGTGATATATAAGCAGACACTTGAATGTGGTAAGGAAGCAATCTATGCAAAATGAGTTTTAGGGAAAGAACAAGAGCCCTGGAGCAGGAATAGCTTAAAATATCCAAGGACTATCAATACAGCAAGTGTAACCAACATTAACTAGCAAGGGGGAAGAATAGTAGGAGATGATGTCAAAGAGGTAGGGCCAGCATAGGTGCTGTTTGAGTATTACATGGCTTGGTCAGGATCTTGGATTATTCCAATCTGGTGGGAAACCATAAAGTAGTTAGACTGGAGGAATGATATGATATGATTTGCACTTTTAAAAATTATTCTGTTTCTTCTGTGGGATATAGTCAGCAGGGAGGTCAGTTGGGTTTTAAAGTAGTCCGGTGGGAGATAATGAAGACCCTGTGGATTATCATCTGTGTTCCTAAAACAAATACAAAAGGGCTGAATACACAGTATATAGATATTATTAGCGTGTTATTATTATTATTATTTTATTTTTACCAGCGTAAGCCACGCCACAATGCCCTCATCTCTAGGGCTGCTATGAGGCAGGCCACGTGGAAGGTGAATTTCTGTAATGGGTTTTCTTTAAATGACATAATTTTACTTCTGCAAACTCCACTTCCATTAATTATTTTCAACATGGCATATTTGAGCAAATTCCACAGTTAGTCTTCTTGGTTAAAATAATTTCTCATCTAGTTCCACAAATTACCTGGAATATATTATTGCATTAGAGTATGTGGGTGGAAAGGCTGTTTATGGGCAGGGCATCGTTTATTGGACATAAGTGCCATTTTCATCATTATGCTCATTATAGTACAAAGGGTTTATCTGCTTTTGACATCTTGCCCTTTAAAGTAACCCAATTTTGGCTGCATGTGGAGGGTTAAGAAGTACAGCCCATTTTTCTAATGATGGTGCTATAGAAGCTAATGGCAGCATAAATCATTCTAGACAAATAAGAACAGTCTGAGCAGTACTTTTAAATACTTTTAGAGGAAAATCTGAAAACCTATTAAGAAGAAAAATATGTAAGTTTACTTTAATAAAAGAGCTTTCGCTTCTTGTTATTACCATCATGGATAGGGAAAAAAGGAAACATATCTAAAGATAACAGAATTTACATTAGTGTGTGTGTGTAATTTTCTAGAAGTTGAGTTTGACTTCAAGTTCTGATTTAGCTATTTGCTGAGTGATCTTAGGCAAGTCAGTTTGTCTGTTGGGCTTAATGCTCTGATATTGCACAGTTCTGCAATCTCTCTTCTAAGAAAGAGGTGGACAGTTCCCACTGGAGAAGTGTCTCACTTGTGGATAACTGCTTGAAACTGTGATGTTTGCCTCTGCAACTGTGATCCCCAGAGCCACTGACCTTAAAATTTTCTCTATACTGCTTATGGTGTGTCATAGGCTTTGGGGAAAATGGTAGTGCTGATAGTGATGTTGAAAGTGCATGAACTTGAAAATTCATTGTATTTTAAATATCTTTATTAGGAAGCTTTCTGTCTTATGAAATACTGCTCCTGGGGGCGAGGGGGCCAGATGGCGGTGGAGTAGAAGGACTTTTCTCGCACCTCTGAGAACCAAACTGGAAATAAAAATAAGGAGGAAAACAACCGCTCAAAATAAACAACCGAAGAGTATCTGAAGAGTAGACATTTAACCAAGGAGGGGCAGAAACCACCTCAATACCAGTAGGAAAGGCAGAGACAGGAAAGGGCCAGCACCACTCCTTCGGGTGACAGGCCAAAGTTACAGCACGGCTGTGGGAGCTTCCCCCACCTGGCAGAGGAGTGAAGCCTGGACGCCAGACTGGCTCCCAAGCACAGAATGCCAGTGCTGGGATCAGCTGCCCACGTAGCATCTACTGGTGAAAGGCCGTGGGGTTTCTGTCTACCAGGGAGAGATGGATCCCACTGAAGAAAAAGCTGCCATTTCTTGTTAAGGACCCAAAGCACAGGGTTTTTTTTGTTCACATCCATTCACCTTGGGCTCAAGAGAAGGGAGGTGGTGTGGACTGGAGTCACTTGAGAGTCTGGAGTGGGAGGCTTTGGGAGAGACATGGGGAATGGCTGCTGGGATCCCTGTGCTGGCACACTCCTCAATACCACAGGAGCCATTATTCTTGAGAAGAGCAAGCCCCTCTCCAGGGAAAAACAATTACACCACCCTATGGGAAACCACTTGCCCCACCCTCTGGAATCCTGCCCTCCCCAGCTTGCATCTTTCTTTTTCTTCCTTTCCCCCACCTGTGTATTAACCCCTGCTAAGGAGACAGCAACATTCACAGGCAGACTCAGAGGGTGTCAGAGACTGGCTTTAGGGTACGGCCATTTCATATGCATTCTGGAGAACCAGACTGGTGCTCCCCCTCCCTCATGGGAGAGCCATAGAAACATCTTCCTGATTTCTGGAAGACCAAAACTCTGGGCTTTGGAGGCTCCACCCACTTTCCTGGTGGGGCGTCAGCTGTGCCTGGCTGAGCTCAGGAAAATAATCCAGGACAGACTCAGACATGTGGCACAAGGATGGGGGAACCCACAAACTCTCTTGCCTGAAGTCTGAATGGCACCTCCTGTGGGAGATACAGGGGCCCCATCTTCCTGATTCTGCCAGAAGCCCTCTCAGAAACTAAGCCCTCTTAGTCAGTAGTTAGACTAAGACTGATAGCAAGCTGGCAGGCTGAGGGGGGTGGAGGCAGATCCTGTGGTGTCTTCAAAAGTTTGCTGACCAGCCCCTGGGTTCTGTGCTGATAAGAGTTAGCCTTGCAGTGCAGTGTGGCCCATCCTGGGTGCAGCCAAGGCTGGAGGAGAAGCCACAAACTGTGGATCACTCGTGGCTTTCAACAGGCTGCCGAGGACTAGACATGGACAGCATCTGAACATTGGCTTACACCAATGTCAGACAACATCAGGGCCACGTCCAAAGGGAAAACCCAGCCAGCAAGCACTAAACTCTGCTGAGACAAATTCCTCTTTGTTTTTTTAAAATTATTTTTGTTAATTTTTCTTCTAGATCACCTTTTCATTTTTTCTTTTTATTAAACTTTTTCATTTCTCTCTATTTTTCTTTCATATCTCTTATTTTACTCTTCCCTTTTCTTACTCCATTTTTCCCTTCTTTCCTTTTCTAATTTTTATTTTTTCTCTTTTGTTGTTTTTTTTTTTTTGCTGATTTCCTTTTTCTATTCCTTATTCTTATTGTTTCTCAACCTTCTCTCATAATCACTTTTCTTGCCTTCAGCGTGCTTGTGTTCTTTTTTTCCTTTTACTATTCTATTTCTCTGTCCACATTTATTATTCTTTACTTTTTATCACTGATTTTGCTCTTGTTGTGAGGGATTTTTTGTTTTTGCTTGCTTTGGTTCTGTTTCTTTTGTGTTGTCTTGTTTTGTTCTGTCAGCACCTGTGGAACAGAATGCAAGATATGATGGGGGTTGAGTCTCTCAGTCAGCCAGCCAGAGGAGAGATACCACAATTGAACAGGCCAACAACAATCAAGACCCAAACACAACAGGAGAGCCCATGTAATCCACACAAGGAACATTCCTAGAACATCCAAATCAGGAAATCAAGAAGATTGTACCACTGGGCCCCACAGGACTCCGACCACATAAGGCCACCCCACAAAAATAGGGCATCAAAACAGATTTATCTAATGCATAGAAACAAACAAAAGAGTCAGCTAAATGGGAAGACAAAGAAACAACCACCAGATGAAAGAAAAGGAAGAACCCGCAGAAAAAAGAGCTAAATGAAATTGAGGCAAGCAATGTATCAGACATAGAGTTCAAAGTAATGGTTATAAGGATGCTGAAGAAACTTAGTGATAACTACAAGGAGCTAGTGAGAACCACATCAGCATGAAAAAAAAAGCATAGAAAATGAATAAGAAGCAGTTGTAAATGAATAATGCAGTATCTGAAAAGAAGAATACACTAAAAAGAATTAAAAGCAGGCTAGGTGAAGCAGAGAATCAAATCACCAATTTGAAATACAAGGTAGAAAAAAACACCAAATCAGAGCAACAACAACAAAAAAGACATAAAAAAGCTGAGGGTGGTTTAAAGGAATTTTTGGACAACATAAAATATAGCAATATCTACATCATAGGGATACCAGAAGGGAAAGAAAGTGAAGTGAACAAGGGATAGAAAACCTGTTTGAAGAAGTAGTGACAGAAAACTTCCCTAATCTGGTGAAGGAAAAAGTCACACAAATTCAAGAAACACAGAGAGTCCCAATCAAGATGTGCCCTCCAAAACCAAAACTGATACAGATTATAATTAAAATGGAAAAGTTTAAAGAGAGAGAGAAAATTAAAGACAGCAAGAGAGAAACAGCTAGTAACAGACAAGAGAGTTTCAATAAGAATGTCAGCTGAATTCTAAACAGGAACACTTCAGACCATAATGGATTGCCTTGGATATTCAAAGTAAAGAAAATCAAAGACCTGCAACCAAGCCAACTCTATCCAGCAAGGTTATTGTTTAAAATTGAAGGTGAAATAAAAAGCTTCCCAGACATAAATAAATAATAAATAAATAAATAAGAGCTAAAGGAGTTCATAGACACAAAACCAGCATTACAAGAGATATTAAAGAGTTTGATTTTAAAAGAAGAAAGAATAAAGGGAGAAGAACATAAACATAGAGTAATAAAATGGCAATGTATAAGTACTTATAAGTAATAACCTTAAATATAAATGGATTAAATGCTGCAATTAAAAAACATAGGGTAGCTGAGTGAATAGGAAAATATGACCTATATATATATTGTCTCCAAGAGACCCACCTCAGAACAAAAGATTTACATGGGCTGAAAGTGAAGGGATGGAAAAATATTCCATGCAAATGGATACAAAAATATGTAGTAGCAATAGTTATATCTAACAAAATAGTCTAAAAACAAAGGCCATAAAAGAGAGACTGACCCAACAAGAGAATATAACCTTTGTAAACATATATGCACCCAATATAGGTACCTAAATATATAAAGAAAATCTTGGTGAACTTTAAGGAAGAGATAAATAGCAATACAGTCACTGTAGGATATTTTAACACCCCACTCTCAACAATGGATAGAACTCCAGACAAAAAATAAACAAGGAAACAGTGACCTTAAATGACACACTAGATTGAATAGATTTATTTGATATTTTCAGAACATTACATCCCCAAACAGCAGACTACACATTCTTCTAAAGTGCATATGGGTCATTCTCAAAAATAGGCCACATGGTAGGACACAAAATAAGTCTTAACAAATTCAAGAAAATTGAAATCATATCAAGCATTTTCTCGGATCACAATGACGTGAAACTACAAATCATCCTCAATTAAAACTTAAAAACATTCAAATACATGGAGGCTAAATGGCATGTTAGTAAATAGTGAATGGATCAACAATGAGATAAAGGAAGAAATCAAAAAGGACATGGAAATAAATGAAAATAAACATACAACAAGCCAAAACATGGGAGACACAGCAAAAGCAGTCCTGAGAAGGAAGTTCGTAGCATTACAGGCCTACCTAAAGACAGAAAAATCTCAAATAAACAACCTAACCCTACACTTAAAAGAACTAGAAAAACAACAACAAGCAAAGCCCAGAGTGAGTAGAAGGAAGGAAGTAATCAAGATCAGAGCAAAAATAAATGATGTAGAGACTAAATAAATTTAAAAAATCAAGGAATCCAGGAGCTGGTTCTTTGAAAAGATAAAAAAAAAAAGATGAACATTTAACCAGACTCATTAAGAAAAAAAGAGAGAGGATCCAAATTAATAAAATCAGAAATGAAAGAAGAGAGGTAAGAACTGATACCACAGAAATAGAAAGTGTTGTAAGGAAAGGCTATGAACAACTATGTGCCAAGAAATTGGACAATGTGGGAAAAATGGATAAATTTCTAGAAACATACAATCTTTGAAAACTGGATCAGGAAGAAGCAGAAAACCTAAATAGACTAATGGAAACTAATGACATTGATGCAGTAATCAAAAAAGTCCCAACAAACAAAAGTCCTGGACCAGATGGTTTACAGGTGAATTTTACCAATCCTTCAGAGGAGAACTAACACCTATCTTTCTCAAACTATTCCAAAATATTTAAGAAGAGGAAAGACTTCCAAGGTCTTTTATGAGGCCAGTATTATCTTAATTCCAAAACTAGGTAAAGATACAACAGAAAAATAAAACTATTGGCTAATATCCCTGATGAACACAGATACTAAAAATCTCAACAAAATATCAGCAACTGGATCCAGCAATACATTAAAAAGATCATCCACCATGATTAAGTGGGATTTATTCTGAGAGTGCAAGGTTGGCATGATATTCTCAAATCAATAAATATGATATATCACATAAACAAAATGAAAGGTAAAAAAATCACATGATCATAATAATAGATTCAGAAAGAGCATTTGCTAAAATCTAGCACAAATTTATGATAAAAACTCTCAGAAAAATGGGAATCGGGGAATCATACTTCAACATAATGAGAACCATATGCAAAACACTGACAGCCAACACCACACTCAATGGGCAAAAATTAAAGGCGTTTCCATTAAGATCAGGAACAAAACAGGAATACCAACTTTTATCACTCTCATTCAACATAGTACTAGAAGTCCTAGACATAGTGACCAGACAAGAAGGAGGAAGTAAAACTGTTTTTACTCCTAGATGACATGATATTGTACATAGAACCCCCACAGGCTCTACAAAAATACTAATAGACCTAATAAATATATTCAGCAAATAGTGGAATACAAAATCAATATGCAGAAATCTATGACACTTTTATACACTAAAAATTATCAGTAAACAATCCCATTTACTATTGCAACAACAAAAATAAGGTGCCTAGGAATAAATTTAACCAAGGAGATAAAAGACCTGTACTTGGAAAACTATAGGCCACTGAAGAAAGAAATTCAGAAAGATACAAAATAAGTGGAAGTATATAAAGTGTTCATAGATTGGAAGAATTAACGTTATTAAAATGTCTATACTACCCAAAGCAATCTATAGATTCAATATGACTCCTATTAAAATACCAAAGGCATATTTCACGGATCTAGTACAAATATCCCCCAAATTTATATGGAACCAAAAAAGACTCCAAATATCCTTAGCAATCTTGAGAAAGAAGAACAAAGTTGGAGGGCTCACAATAGCTGATACCAAACTGCCCTATAAAGCCACTATAATCAAAACAGTTTGGTACTGGCAAAACAGTCTGGAACAGACACATAAATCAGTTAAACAGAATAGAGAGCTCAGAAATAAACCCACTCCTTTATGGTCAATTAATATTTGACAAAGGAGGCAAGAGAATACATTAGAGTAAAGACAGTCTCTTCAATAAATCGTGTTGGGAGAACTAAACTAGTGCTTGCAAAAATGAAACTAGACCACCAACTTATATGATACATAAGAATAAACTCAAAGTGGATAAAAGACTTAAATATGAGTTGCAATACCATAAAAATACTAGAGCAAAACAGGCAGTAAAGTTTCAGGTATCTTGTGTAGCACTATTTTTGCTAATGTATTTCCTAGGGCAAGGGAAACAAAGGAAAAATAAATAAATGGGACTACATCAAATTAAAAGGCTTCTGCACAGCTAAAGAAACCATCATCAAAATGAAAAGGAAACCCATTTATGCGAGAACATATTTGCCAATGATACACTGGACAAGAGTTTAATCTCCAAAATATACAAATAACTTATACAACTCAACACCAGGAAGACCAGCAATAAAAAATGGGCAAAAGACTTGAATAGACCCTTCTCCCAGGAGGACATACAGATGGTCCATAGACATGTGAAAAAAATGCTCAACATTACTAGTCTTCAGAGAGATGCTAATTAAAACTACAATGAGATATTATCTCACATATGCCAAAATGGCTATCATTAATAAATCAACAAACAAGTGTTGGTGAGGATGTGGAAAAAAGGGAACCCTAATGCATCATTGGTGGGAATGCAGACTGGTATAGGCACTGTGGAGAGCAGTATGGAGTTTCCTCAAAAAATTAGAAATGGAACTGCTTTTTGAACCAGTGATTCTGCTACTGGGAATATATTCTAAGAACCTGAAAATGCCAATTCAAAAGAATACACGAATCCCAATGTTCATAGCAGCATTATTTACAATAGCCAAGATTTGGAATCAGCCTAAGTGCCCATCAGTACATGAGTGGTTAAAAATGCTGTGTACATTTACATAATGGAATACAACACAGCAGTAAAAAAGAAGGAATCCTTATCCTTTGTGACAGCATGAATGGAACTGTTGACTATTATGCTCAGTAAAATAAACCAGTCAGTGAAAGACAAATACCAAAAAAGTCAGTGATCTCACTTATAAGTGGAATCTAATCAACAAAATAAACTAAGAAGCAAAATAGAACCAGAGATAAAGAAACATGGAACAGACTGATAGCTGTAAGAGGGGAGGGTAGAAGTGGGGACTGGTTTGAGGAAGGAGAAGGGATTAGCCAAAGAACATATACAAGGAACAATGGACATCAACAATGGTGTGGGGACTGACTATGCATACGAGGGGAGGGCTGGGTAGAGGGGCAAAGGTGGAAAATTGGGATAACTGTAATAGCATAAACAATAAAATATATATATATATATATTTTAAGATTTTATTTATTTATTTTTAGAGAGGGAAGGGAGGGAGAAAGAGAGAGAGAGAGAAACATCAATGCATGGTTGCTGGGGGCCATGGCCTGCAACCCAGGCATGTGCCCTGACTGGGAATCAAACCTGCGATGCTTTGGTTCACAGTCCACACTCAATCCACTGAGCTACGCCAGCCAGGGCAATAAAATATTTTTTAAAATACCCTGGCTGGCATAGCTCAGTGGATTGAGCGCAGGCTGGGAACCAAAGTGTCCCAGGTTCGATTCCCAGCCAGGGTACATGCCTGGGTTGCAGGCCATAACCCCCAGCAACCACACATTGATGTTTCTCTCTCCCTCTCTCTCCCTCTCTCTCTCTCTTTCTCACCTGTGGCCTAGCATTTGAGGATAGAGTCCGCAGATTGAAAACCATGAAGACATTATGCTAAGGGGGCAGATCCATTTCCTGCTGCCTCTGTACATTTCAGGACTTGGACCCCATGACTGACACCTGCCAAGAAGAGGAGGGTTGTCTCCAATTTTTATTGGTGATATACTCCCTATAGAAGATTGTCTCCCTGAAGAAAGGACAGCATAAGGATTAACTATTAGGTATTTAACTTCAGTGCTGCTTATCTTCAGTGGTTTTAAAATTTCTGTTTGTACTTTAAAAATAAGTTTCTGAGATTGCCTATCTAGGATTAATAAGAGGTAAGAGTAAGGAGATGTGACTATAAGAAGGCATGGGTAAGCGAGATGCCAACAGCAAGTTCCAGGGTTCGGTGGGATGGTCGGAGGAAGGATAAGAGTAGATGTATGAGAGAGGGAGAGGAGAGGACTTATTCATAATATTTACCCATTAGTTGTGCTTATAATATAGAAATTTTGTCAAGACATTTATTTGTTTATTCATCAAATATGTGTTAAATGATGATATGCTAGGTGCCAGGGAATCAAATACAAACAGGATATCATCAAATAGTGAAAAGAGAACTTTACAGAAGAGATGTTAAACAAAATTCTTTGGGAGTTTAGAGCAAGGAAAAAGCTCTTTTGTTATTCTTGAGTAGGTCAGGGAAGTTCCTGGGAAAGAGGTGTTGAAGGGTGCGTAGAAGTTTTTTCATTGATAACAAATATTTCACGAACACCTATTAGGTGTCAGATTTTCTTCTTGCTGCTAGGAATGCAGCATCAAACAACAAAGTTCTTGCTCTTGAAGAACCTTCATTCTGGAGGGGGGAAGGCAGAAAATTAGCATACAGTATATATTTTTTCTTATAAGTGATACAAAGGAAAACCAAGCAGAATAACAAGTTGAAAATAATGGTGTTATTTTGTATAGGGTATGGACAGAGATGCCTTCATAAAGATGACATTTTGGCACAAATGTGATGGGGGGAGGGTGTCATATGGACATCTAAGGTGTGAGCATCCCCAGCAGAGGAGACAGCAAGCACAGAGACCCAGAAGTAGGAATATGTTTGACATGTGTAAGTTCACTAAGGAGGCCAGTGTGGCTGAAGCAAAACAAGCAAGAGGGAGAGCAATAGAATATGAGATCATATAGATATCGAGGGACCATGTTAGAGAGAGTCTTGTAGCTTATGTAAGAATTTTGGATTTTACTCTAAATAATATGGAAAATCACTGGATGGTTTTGATTAGAACAATATGATGATCATGCTGCTGGGTAAAGAATAGATTAACTGTGCATTGGAGAGGGGGTGAGTAATGATGAAAGCAGGAAGACTTGTTAGGAGGCTGTCACAATATTCCAGTTAAAGGGTGATGGTGGCTCAGATCTCTGAGTGGTAGCAGTGAGCATAATGAGAAATGGTTGGATTTCAGATATATTTTAAAACTGGAGCCCAGAGGGTTTGTTATCGAATTGGTGTAAGATATAAGAAAAGACAGGCATCAAAGATCACTTCACAGTTTCTGACGTGGAGCAACTATAAGGTAGACGTGTAATCTTACACAACATGGAGCAACTGACACGGCAGGTAGTGGAGGCTGCAGAAGAAGTAGATGTGGTGGGTGAGGTATGGGGATTAATGCTTGTGTCTTAATATGTTAGATTTTACATGTCCATTATTAGACACCCGGGTAGAGATGTTGAGTACATTATTGGCTGTTACAAGCTTAGAATTCAGGGGAGGAATGAGAACTAAAGAAATTAATTTGAGCAGAACACTCAAGAGACCAGAGAGATATGTTTTTTTCTGACACTCGTCGCTTTATTTTATAATAAATGTCTCCTGCTGCAGTGCTGAGTAAATTCAACATCAACACACACACACACACACACACACACACACACTATATATATACACACATATATGTGGACTCATATATGCTTATGGAATCATATATATATTTAAATATAGATAGAATCATAGTTCCTAGTTCAGAACATACATACAAATCAATTCTATACAAACTTTTAAAAGTTAAAAACTATGTTTTAGATCCGTTTTAAGTTTGCAGAAAAATTGAGCAAATGGAATGGAGACTTGTCATAAACTGCCTCTTCCCTGCTCACCATTTCTCCTAGTTTTAGCATCTTTCATGAATGTGGTACATTTGTTATAATTGAAAACCAATATTGATACATTATTGTTAATTAAAGTCCATAGCTTAGGGTTCTCTTTGTGCCCTACAGTTCTGTGGATTTGACAAATGCATAATGTTATGTATCCACCATCACAGTATCTCATAGAAGCTTCAGCACCCTAAAGTTCCCCTGTCCTTCATCTGTTCATTTTTCCTAGCCCTCTGTACAAATCCATGACAATAACTGATCTTTTTATTGTCTCTGTAGTTTTGCCTTTTATGGACTCTCATGTGGTTGGAATGATAGAGTAAGTAATGTTTTAAGACTGTCTTTCACTTAGCAATGCGTATTTAATGTTCCCCCATATCTTTTTATGGCTTGATTGCTCATTTCTCTTTTGTGCTGAATAACATTCCATCGTATGGGTGTACCATAGTTTGTACCATTTACCTGTGGAAGGACCTCTTGGTTGCTTCCAGCTTTTGGACAATTATTAATAAAACTGTTATAAATATCTATGTGGCCAAAAGTTTTCAACTTTTTTGGGTAAATACCTAGAAGTACATTGGTATTTTCATGGTAAGTCTATCTTTGTCTTTCTAAAAAATTGTGAAACTGTTCTCCAAAGTGATCATACCATTTTGCAATCCCAACAGCAATGAATGAAAACTCCTGTTTTTGCACATCTTTGACAGCATTAGTATTATCAGTGTTTTGGTTTGAACTTTGGCCCTTCTAATCAGTATGTAATGATACCTCATTATTGCTTTAATTTGTAATTCACAGATGATATATGAACACATATGAACACATTGAACATCTTTTCATTTGCTTACTTGTCATCTGTATATCATTCTTGGTGAGGTGTCTGTTTAGATCTTTTGCTCATATTTGATAGTGTTGTTTATTTTCTTATTGTAAAATTTTAAAAGTTCTTAGTATATTTTGAATGCAAATCCTTTATCAGGTATGTGTTTTGTAAAGAACATGTCTGGACCTATTCTCCTAGCTTGTGGCTTTCCTGTTCATTCTCTTAACAGTGTCACAGAGCAGAAAATTTTAATTTTAATAAAGTCCAATATACTAATTTATTCTTTCATAAATTATGCTTTTGGTGTTGTATCTAAAAGATCTTTTGCAAACCCGAAACTACTTAGATTTTCTCCTATGTTACCTTCTAGAAGTGTTATAGCTTTGCATTTTATGGTTAGGTCTTTGATCTGGTTTGAGTAAATTTTTGTTAAAGGTGTAAGGTCTGAGTCTAGATTAATTTTCTTCTTTTGCATCCGAATGTACAGTTGTTCCAGCTAAGACCACCCTTTCTCTATTGGGTTGCATTTGTTCTTGTAATTTTGCTTTCTTGTAATGTCTCTTCTGTCTGGTTTTGACATTAGGGTAATGTTGGCCTGGTAGAATGAACTAAGAAGTGTTATCTCTGCTTCCATTTTCTGGAAAAGATGGTGGAAAATTGCTATCATTTTTCTTTAATGGAAACATTCACCAGTGAAACCATCTCTTCTGGATGCTTTCTACTTTGAAAGGTTATTAGTTGTTGATTTCATCTCTTTAAGATATAGGCCTATTCAGATTATTTGTTTCTCCTTGTGTAAGTTTTGGCAGATTGTATCATTCAAGGTATCACTCTATTTTATCTGATTTATCAAACCTGTGAGCAGAGAGTTGTTCCTAACAGTCTCTTACTATTTTTGTAATGGCCAGGGGATCAGTACTGATGGCCCCTCTTTCATTGCTGATATTAGTAATTGGTACCCTCTTTTTTTTCCTTTGGCTAGAGGTTTAACAATTTTATTGATCTTTTCAAGGCACCTACTTTGGGTTTTGTTGTTTTTCTCTATTATTTCTCTACTTTCAACTTTATTGATTTCTGCTCTAACTTTTATGAGTTCTTTTCTTCTGCTTGCTTTAGGGTTATGTGGCTTTTATTTCTCCAGTTTTCTAAAGTTGAAGCTTGGTGATTGATTTTAGAACTTTCTTCTTTTCTAATATATGCATTCAATGCTATAAATTTCCCTTTAAGTGCTGGTCTCACTGAATCCTGCCCATTTTGATAAATATATTTTCATTTTTTTAGTTAAAAATATTTTAAAACTTTCTTGAAGTTTCTTCTTTGACCAGTATATGATTTAGAAGTACATTGTCTAATCTCCAGGTATCTTTCTGTTATTTATTTCTATATCAATTCATTTGTGGGCTGAGAACATACATTGTGTGATTTCTATTCTATTAAACTTTTATAGATGTGTTTTATGTCCCAGAATGTGGTCTGTCATGGTAAATGTTCCACATGAATTTTAGAGGAATGTTATTCTGCTGGTGAAGTATTTTACAGTGTTTTGGGTTTCAAGCATTTGCTTTTAATTCTTTCCCAGAGTTTCCACCTGTCTGCTTACATTACCTGTACGTTCTTGCATGTTGTCCACTTTCTCATTGGAGCTCTTAGCCTAGTAATCATAGTTGTTTTAAATTCTTGGTCTGAATTCTAAAATTCATATATGAATTTGGTTGTGAAGCTTACTTTGTCTCTTCAGACTGTTTTTTTCTTGCCTTTAGTGCAACTTGTAATTTTTCATTAAAAGTTAGACATAATGTATTAGGTAATAGGAAGTGAGGAAAATAGGTCTTTGGTGTGAGCTTTTGTTTTCCTGGTAAGAAGTTAAGTTATGTTTACTGTTTGCCATAGATGTAGGTATCAGAAGCTTCAAGTTCTTCTGGAGCCTTTGCTTTTGTTCCCTCTGTTGGGTTTTCCTAGAAACGTCTTAAATTGTCTGTATTTTGCAGCTCTCTCAGTTGTAATCCTCTGTTATTATCCTGGAGCTCTGTGAATACAATGGCAAGATATCGGAATATTCTCTCTCTCTGTTCTATCATATGCATATGTGATGGCAAGGCACTGGGATAGTCTACAGAGTAGTCTGTTGTACATTATAGCATATGTAGTACAGTGTGTATACTATTATATTGGAATATTATATTATATTGGGATAGTCTATATAATAGCCTATTATCTTATGATTAGATATCCTTTATTTCTTTTTTTTTTTTTTTTGATGGGAGAGAGTCCCTGAGCTGTGACTTTCAGAGGTGTTCTTAGTCTTGTCCCCCTTCCTTGTATGAGACTAAAAGACTAGCTGATAAGGCTTTTGTAGTTTCCCTTGAGATCTGGCCTTTGTTGCAGAGAAGAAAAATGTTTTGGGCATATTTCAAAATGAGTAATTCCCACCTGTGTATATTTAAAAATGATTACTTTTTATCCTCTTCCTTCTGGAAACAAGACCAGTTTTTTCTCAGATCCTCACATGATAACCTGGTAGGTCTCTTGGAGGTAAAACTCATGAAAGTGTGGGGGCCTCCCTAAGGCTGGGCTCCCAAAGTTTTTTGCTTCAGGCTAGTTCGCACTACACTCCCAGCAATTTGTCTAGTACAACTGAGTGTTCCTGTGGGTGATGGTTCCAGGTAGTAGCTTCTGCTCCTGAGAAGTGGTGATTCTCTGTATTGTCCTGTCTTCACTTTTTGAGGCAGTGTCTGATTCTGTGCCCCAAATTCTCTGATAAATATAAGAACAGTTATTGATTTTCAGTACATTCAAATGTCTTCTTGTGAAGACAGGAGTGACAGCATCCAAGCTCTTTACATATCAGAGTGAAAACCATAGGTCTCCTACGTGGATTTTAGATCTAAATATGAGAAGCAGAAGAATAGAACTTCCATTTAAAAAAAAAAAACCCTGGAATTACCTTCTGGAGGGTGGACCACTTGTAATACAGGCTTCCCTCACTAGATGAGTGTTCTAGGAACCCATCTGTGTCAGTGTACCAGCTGGCATTGTTGTGAGAGGCCATGTTTGGCTTCAGTGATTTTGTTTTTGAAGACTCTTTCACTGTTTTTGCCCATTTCACGATAGGTGACTTGCGAGCGCACCTGCCCCCACCCTGCTGAGTGTTTTGAGCAAAAGCAGCATGACCCCCATGCACCACCCTCCCTATTCACCCAATCTCACCCCGAGCGACTTATTTTTTGTTTCCCCAGATGCAAAAAGTCCTCAAAAGTAAATGTTTTCCCAATGTGGAAGAGGTGAAACAAAAAATGGCAGAAGCACTAAAATCAGGCATCAAAATCAGGAAGTTCAAAAACTTTTCTGAGAAGTGAAAAAACATCTTGATAGTGTATTGCATCAAATGGAGAGTATTTTGAAGGTGGCTGGAGTTTAAGCATGTAATAATACAGTCTTTTATAAATAAATTCCAGGTCTTTTGCTGTCTCTTTTGTATATATACATGATTTGAGGTAGATAAATATTTTTTAAAATATATTTTATTGATTATGCTATTGCAGTTGTCCCATTTTCCCCCTTTCACTCCCCTCTGCCCTGCAAACCCTCTCCCACCCATATCCCCTGACCCCACCCCATTTAGTTCATGTCCATGGGTCGTACACATAAATTATTTGGCTTCTACACTTCTTATACTATTCTTACCCTCCCCCTGTCTATTTTCTACCTACCATCTATGCTACTTATTCTCTGTACCTTCCCCCTCTTTCCCCCTCCCACTTCCCTGTTGATAACGCTCCATGTGATCTCCATTTCTGTGGTTCTGTTCCTGTTTTAGTTGTTTGCCTAGTTTGTTTTTGTTTTTGTTTTGGGTATCATTGTTAATAATTGTGAGTTTGCTGTCATTTTACTGTACATGTTTTTTATCTTCTTTTTCTTAGATAAGTCCCTTTAACATTTCATAAAATAAGGGCTTGGTGATGATGAACTCCTTTAACTTGACCTTATCTGGGAAGCACTTTATCTGCCCTTCACTCTAAATGACAGCTTTACTGTATAGACCAATCTTGGATGTAGGTCCTTGCCTTTCATGACTTGGAATACTTCTTTCCAGCCCCTTCCTTCTTGCCTGTAAGGTAGGTCTCTTTTGAGAAATCAGCTGACAGTCTTAGGAGAACTCCTTTGTAGGTTACAGTCTTTTTCCTCTTGCTGTTTCTAGGATTCTCTCCTTCATTTTAATCTTGGGTAATGTAGTTCTGATGTGCCTTGGTGTGTTTCTCCTTGCATCCAATTTCTTTGGGACTCTCTGAGCTTCCTGGACTTCCTGGAAGTGTATTTCTTTCACCAGATTGGGGAAGTTCTCCTTTATTACTTGTTCAAATAAGTTTTCAATTTCTTATTCTTCCTCTTCTCTTTCTGGCACCCCTATGATTCAGATGTTGGAATGTTTAAAGATGTCCTGGAGATTCCTAAGCCTCTCCTCATTTTTTTAAATTCTTATTTCTTCATTCTGTTCTGGTTGAATATTTCTTTCTTCCTTCCGATCCACACCAGTGATTTCAGTCCCAGTTTCCTTCCCATCACTATTGGTTCCCTGTACATTTTCCTTCATTTCATTTACTGTAGCCTTCATTTTTTCATCTAATTGGAGGCTAAATTCAACCAATTCTATGAGCATCCTGATAACCAGTGTTTTGAACTGTGCATCTGATAGGTTAGCTATCTCTTCATTGCTTAGTTGTATGTTTTCTGGAGCTTTGATCTGTTCTTTCTTTTGGGCCATTTTTTTTTTGTCTTGTTACACCTGTTACATAGTGAGGGGTGGAGCTTTAGGTGTTCACCCGGGTGGGGCAACCCACGTAGCTGCTTTGTGATGCTGTAAGTGGGGAAGGGGTCCAAGAGGGAACAATGGCACTTGCTCTGCTCTTTGCTGGATTTCAGTCACTTCCCCAGCTTCCCACAAGCAAATTGGGCCCTTCTGGTAGGTGAGTTTGTGTATGTTCTAGGACCCTGTGGGTCTCTCCAATGAACTCTCCTGTGAGGCTGGGAGGTTCTCCCACTGCCTCAACCCCCACAGGTGTTTTCAATCAGTGGTTTGAGGCTTTATTTCCCCGTGCTGGAAATAAAGCCTCAAACCACTATGTAGTTGATTCTCCCAGTTTATCTGTGAGAGAATGTGGGACCACCCAGTCAACAATCTGCCACCTCACTGGCTCTGCCAGCCACCTTGCCACAAGTCCTCTCCACCTGGCTGCCCATCTCTGCCCCTCCTACTGGTCTGGATGAATGTGTCTTCTTTAACTTCTTGGTTGTCAGACTTCCATAGAGTTCGATTTTCTGTCAGTTCTAGTTGGTTTTGTTTTTAAATTGATATTGTGCTTCTTTTGGTTGTGGGAGGAGGCACAGTGTGTCTACCTATGCCTCCATATTGGCTAGAAGTCTAAATATTCTTTTTAAAAATATATTTTATTGATTATACTATTACAGTTGTCCCATTACTCCCTTAATTCCCCTCCACCCTGCACACCCTCTCCCACCCACATCCCTGCTTTAGTTCATGTCCATGGGTCATAAGTTTTTTAGCTTCTACATTTCCCATACTATTCTTTCCCTCCCCCTGTCTATTTTCTCCCTACCATCTATGCTACTTATTCTCCATACTTTTTCCCCCTCTCTCCTCCTCCCATTCCCCTGTTGCTAACCCTCCATTGGATCTCCATTTCTGTGGCTCTGTTCTTGTTCTGGTTGTTTGCTTAGTTTCTTTTTGTTTTTGTTTTAGGTGTGGTTGTTAATAATTGTGAGTGTACTGTCATTTTACTGTACGTATTTTTTATCTTCTTTTTCTTAGATAAGTCCCTTTAACATTTTATAAAATAAGGGCTTAGCGATGATGAACTCCTTTAACTTGACCTTATCTGAGAAGCACTTTATCTGCCCTTCCATTCTAAATGGAAGCTTTGCTGGATAGAGCAATCTGGGATGTAGGTCCTTGCCTTTCATGACTTGGAATACTTCTTTCCAGCCTCTTCTTGCCTGCAAGGTCTCTTTTGAGAAATCAGCTGACAGTCGTATGGGAACTCCTTTGTAGGTTACAGTCTTTTTCCTCTTGCTGCTTCTAGGATTCTCTTCTTCATTTTTACCTTGGCTAATGTACTCATGATGTTCCTTGGTGTGTTCCTCCTTGGGTCCAACTTCTTTGGGACTCTCTGAGCCTCCTGGACTTCCTGGAAGTTTATTTCCTTTGCCAGAATGGGGAAGTTCTCCATTATTACTTGTTCAAATAAGTTTTCTACTTGTTGCTCTTTCTCTTCTCCTTCTGATACCCCTCTAATTTGGATGTTGGAACATTTAAAGATGTCCTGGAGGTTCCTAAGCCTCTCTTCATTTTTTTGAATTCTTATTTCTTCATTCTTTTCTGATTGTATGTTTTTTTCTTCCTTCTGGTCCAATCCATTGATGTGAGACCCAGCTTTCATACCATCACTATTGGTTCCGTGTGCATTTTTCTTCATTTCACTTATTGTAGCCTTCATTTTTCATCTAATTTACAACCAAAATCAACCAGTTCTGTGAATATCCTGATCACCAGTGCTTTGAACTGTGCATCTGATAGGTTGGCTATCTCTCGGTTGCTTACAAGTACTGGCTGTGGGGCTTTCACTTGTTCTTCTGTTTGGGACATCTTTTTTTTTCTTTTGGTCTGGTCATGCCTGTTATATATGAGGGGCAGAGCCTTAGGTGTTCACCAGGGTGGGGCACCCCCATTGCTGGGTTGTGATGCTGTATGTGGGGGCAGGGCCCAAGAGGGAACTATGGCGCTAGCTCTGCTCTCCATTGGACATCAGTCCCTTCCACCACTTTCCCCAAGCAAACTGGGCCCCTCTGGTGCCAGTTCTTGTGTGGGTGGGCTTGTGCACCCTGTGGGACTTTCCAATGACCTCTCCTGTGAGGCTGGGAGTCTCTCCCTGCGCCTCAACCCCCACAGGTGTTTTCAATCAGTGCCCCAAGGCTTTATTTCACAGGGCTGTGTGATCCTGGGATTCACCCAGTGCCTTGTTTCACAATTCCCACATCACTGGGTCTGCCATTTGTCACCCCTTGGCTGGGGTCTGCCAGCTGCTGCTAGGGCACTCAGGGTCCACCCACTGTGGTCTTGCACACCCTGGATGCCTTACGTGCCTGGTCCCAACACTTCCTGTTCTCCGTGCTGCGACCTGCACTTGGCTGCCCAACTCCGCCCTTCCTACCAGTCTAGATGAATGGGTCTGTTTTAACTTCTTGGTTGTCCGACTTCCATACAGTTCAACTTTCTGTTAGTTCTGGTAGTTATTCTGTTTCTAATTTGTTGTTGTCCCTATCTTGGTTGTGCAAGGAGGCACACTAAATATTCTTAAATAAATCAAAAAAGCACTCACTACAGAGAACAAGATGGATTTCCTTGGATGGTGTGGCTCACTTTGTTGGAGCATCATCTGTGGATGGAAAGCTTATGCGTTCCATTTAAGGTCAGGGCACTTACCTGGGTTGAGAGTTTGGTCAATGGTTGAGGTGCATATGAGATATGGGGCACATAGGAAGGGCATCAGATCAATGTTTCTCTCTCATAGATGTTTCTCTCCCCCTCTCTCTCCCTTCCTTCTCCATTCTCTAAAAAACGATCAATGACTATGTCCTCAGGTGAGGGGAAAAAAACCCCAAGATGGATAAATAAGACTTCAGGACTTCATTAAAGTTTAAAAATTCAATAGTGAAAAGACAACCAAAGAGTAGGAATATATATTTGCACTACAAATAATGATTAATATCCAGTATGTATAAAGAATTCCTATATCAAAGACTTGTATTCAGAATGTGAGAACTCCTACAAATCAAAGAAAACTAAGACAAACCAATGTTTAAAAAATAGCCTAAATCTTGATCATGCACTTCCCAGAGAGGATGATGTCCAAGTAACCAGTGAGCTTATGAAAACATTAGTCCATAGGGAATCACAAATTAAAACCACAATAAAATAACTCTATACACTCACTAGAAGGGCAAATTTAGAATAAAAACAACAAAAACCTACAGTGTTGACAATGATATTGAGCAACAGAAATTCTCACATGCTAGTAGTAGAAGTTTATTTGTATAACTACTTTATAAAAATAAATTTTATTGAATATACTATTACAGTTGTCCCAGTTTTTCCCCTTTTGTCCCCTTCCACCCAGTATCCCCATTTCCTCCAGCAATCCACCCCCTGGGTAAGGCATGTAAGTTCTTTGGCTACTCCATTTCCTATGCTGTTCTCAACATCCTCTTGTCTATTTTGTGGCTACGTATTTGTACTTCCTAATCCCTATACCTTTTCCCCCATACTTCCCCTCCCCTCTCCCAATTGATAATCCTCCAAATGATCTCCACATCTATAATTCTATTCCTGTTCTGCTTGTTTGCTTAGTTTGTTTTTAAATTCAATTGCTGATAATTGTGAATTTATTGCCATTTTAATATTAATAGTTTGATCTTATTTTCTTATATAATTCTGCTTAGTATTTCATATAATGGCTTGGTGATGATGAACTCCTTTAGTTATACCTTGTCTGGGAAGCACTTTATCTGCCCTTCCATTCTAAATGATAGCTTTGCTGGATAGAGTAATCTAGGTTGTAGGCCCTTGCTTTTTCATCACTTTGAGTACTTCTTGCCAGTCCCTTCTAGCTTGCAAAGTTTGAAAAATCAGCTGACAACCTATGGGAACTTCTTTGTAGGTAACTATCTGCTTTCTCTTGCTGCTTTTAAGATTCTCTTTATCTTTGATATTTGGCACTTTCATTATGATGTTTTTTGGTGTGGTCTTCTTTGGGTCCATCTCACTTGGGACTCTGTGATTCCTGGACTTGTATTTCTATTTCCTTCACTAAATTAGGGAAGTTTTCTTTCATTATTTTTTAAATAAGTTTTCAATCTCCTGCTCTTCCTCTTCTCCTTCTGGCATCCCTATGAGTCAGATGCTGGTATGTTTGGAGATGTGTAAGAGGTTCCTTCGTCTATCTTCGTTTTGTTTTGTTGTTTTTTTTTTAATATTTTTTCTTCCTGCTGTTCTGATTGAATACTTTTTTCTCCTTTATGTTCCAAATCATTGATTTGATTATTGGCTTCATCCCCTTCACTGGTGGTTCCTTGTAGGTTTTTCTTTATTTCACTTAATGTAACCTTCATTTCCACCTGGGTCTTTTTTATGCTGTTGAAGTACCCAATGTGTTCCCTGAGCATCCTAATAACCAGTGTTTGACCTCTGCATCTGATAGGTTGCTTATCTCCATTGCGTGGAGTTCTTTTTCTGGAGTTTTGTTCTGTTTTTTTTTTTTTTCATTTAGGCCATATTTCTCTGTCTCCTCATTTGGTAGGCTCCCTGTGTTTGTTTCTGGGTAGAGCTGCTTTGACTCCCTGTGTTAGTAGTGTGGCCTATTGTAGAAAAGTGCACCTGTAAGTTATATGGGACAGAGCCTTAGGCAATTGCCAGGGCAGGGCAACCCACTTCACTGCTCTGTGGCTGTATGTGGGGGAAGGCTTGGAGACCAAACAATGCTATTGCCTGGTCTCTGGAGTTTTGCCTGGGAGGAAGCTGTCTCCCGGCACTTGTGTTGTTGCAGTCACTTCAATTTCTCCCCATATGCCACTTGTGTCCTTCCTACTGTTGCCCTGGTGCTGAATCCCAGAACCTGCATGAATCCTAAGTCCATTTCAGACCCTTTGAGAGGACTCTCTTGAGGAAATCCCACTATTTCTTCTGCTGCCCCAACCTCCAGTGGTTTTTACAGCCAGAAGTTGTGGGGACTGGTCTTACTGGTGCTGGAACCCTGGGCTGTGTGATCTGGCCTGGGGTTGGAATCTCTTGCTCCAAAGGTATCTCTCCAGATTTTTATCCACGACACATGAATGTGGAACCACCCATTCAGTGTCTCTGCAACTGTCTGTGCCTCTCTGCACCTCTCTACACCTCTCCTTGCCTCTCTGTGTGTCTCCGCATCTCAGCCCCTCCTGCCTGCCTGGATAAATGTGGCTTCTTTAAATCCTTTGCTGTAGGACTTCCATACAGCTTGATTTTTGGACAACTCTGGGTGATATTTGTTTTGTGGTCTAGTTGTAATTTTTGCTATAGTTGTGTCAGGAGGTGAGGCATGTTTACCTATGTCTCCATCTTGACCAGTGTGTAACCACTTTGAAACACTGTTTGGCAGTATCAACTACACAACACAACACAATCAATACACAACATAATACAATCAATACACAACACAGAAGCATTGATATGGTACCAAAAGACATACAAAAATGTTCATAGTAGTATTATTTGTAATAACTGGTAACAGAAACATCCACATTTCAATAAAAGTAGAATGGATAAATATTTTTTTATATTTGTATGTGGAATACTCTACAATGAAAGTAAACTAAAGCTGTTGTACTATTAAGTGAAAGAAGGCAGCAAAGACATACTACATGATTCCATGTATATAAAATTGAAATGTGTGCACAAATAATAAATATTAGAGTGGCAAGGGACAAAAGGAGGCCTTCTAGTGAGTGAATGATCCATTTCTTGATCTGGGTGGTAGTTACCTAGATGTATTTAGTTTGTAAGGTTAATTAAGTCGTTAACTTATGATTTGTATGTCAGTTATACTTCAATCTGAAATGTGAAAAACAGATTATATAATAATATGTAAAGTATTCTCCAAAACCATACACACATAAACATGGATGCACTGGAATGATACACTCCAAAATGTTCACAATATCTATAGATGAATGGTGGAATTTTTATTTTTGTGGGCTTTTTAGTTGTTTGTGCATTTTATGAGTTTACTTCAATGAACCAAGTTACTTTTATGATCAAAAAATAATATTAATTACTACATAAAATGAAGATTGCTGTAGGAACTGTGTGCAGGATGGGTTGGGGAGAGGTATTAGAGAATCCAAAGGCATTAGCCATGTGAGAGGGGAGGAGGGCCTGAACTAAGATAGTGGGGTTGACAAGGGAGCAGGTACCAGAAGCTGAAATCAGGAGTGCAAGAGGAGTGGAAGGTCTGGTTGACTCTGCATGTGTGCGTGTGTGTGTACAGGTTTAGTTTGAAACATGTTGACATTGGGGTCTCTTGGCACATCCAGGCAGAGTTATCTTACTGTAAAAAAGTTCAAATTGTTACTTAAAATGTCTAATTTCATCATTTTAAATGGTTATCATTTAATAATTTATTCGATGTAACTGAATTGAGTCAGAAAATAAAATAATTTTTATGAGTAACGTATTCCTTCACTTCCTGGCCTTATGCATTCACAAATGAGTTTTTTCTAAATATCATATAAATGAGAAAAAGTGCCTTAATGAGTGTCATTCTCTCTCCCTCCCTAAGGTACTTTATCCCTCCCTAAGGTGAATTTCTATGACACAAGTTACCCAAGAGGAAAAAGGCCCAACTTCTTGTGAGACAATGTCTGAATGTAGAAGATGAAGATGAAATGGCTGAGAGCTATAATTGCATCATCATTAAAAATTCTGGAGTTCTAAAACAAAAGAATTGTACTATTGGATCTCCAAAGTAATTAGATGACCAAGAAAGTATTTTCCCCTTTATCAACATACCTACTGTGAATAAAGGAAAAAGATATTGACATGGAAGAAAGAGACCTTAATAACAATTTTGAGATTATGCAGTAAAAGCTTTCCTTATCAAGAAATAGATGATAATATACAAACACTTTAGGTAATAAGTAGTTCCTCTCTACACATTCTGGAGGAATTTGTGAGTGGCTCTTTAATGCACATATTTTTATATATATCATTAGTCTTTAAATTACAATAACTTGCAGTATAAGAGGCAATTTGAATAGCCCATCATTCTTAAATGACATAGTACTAAAAAATAGATCAATAATGGAAGAAGTCCAAATTTCAACCCATCTGCACAGTTGAGTCTGGCAAATCTTATTGCTAGATATGTTTAATTGAAAATATCTGCCTTCCTTTCCCTGTGTCCTATACAATTCCACAAAAAAATACCGAGACTTGGATGCCCAGGGTGATGGCAATATCTTCCAGGGATTTGTTGTTAGTTTTGATCATACAATAAAATAGTTGGTTAAAGTAATTTATATTATCAGATAATCAGCCCATAACAGATTACTGTATACTTTTTTTGGTTAGAATGTTACCACTGTCCCTACTTAAGGCAAAAAATGCTAATAAGGAAGTTAAGTGACAATAAAAAAGATAAAAAAGAAGTTCAGTGATTTCTAAAACCATGCTGTGAGTCAATCAGTAATGGAGTTTGCACTGGGACTGGGAGCATCTAGGTATTGATTTGAGACTATGTGAGGTCTCTTCAAAAGAGATGTTTTTAAATTTTCAAAAATTTCATTAAAATAGAAATGTCAGCAGTTTTTTCCTTTTTGTAGAAAAATTTAACAATCTTTAAAAGAGCTGCTTAAGAATTGAAAAACGAAGTGAAGTTAAAACTTAAAGCAAGACTCAGGTTTTGTTGTATAAATGGAGTGACATATAAAATAGAAATAAACCTAAGTGCGGAGAAAGTAAAAGGAGACACAGAAATTATGTCATGTCCCCCCCCCCCCATTTCCTGCTCTTCTGATGATGTTGCAATTTCTTTCATCTTCTTCCCTGTGAAATCCAGCCTCAACAATGGAAAGTGGAAAAAGCAATTCTGACACCCAGTAAAGAAAGAAAGGAAGAACAAGAAAGAAATTAAGAAAGAAAGAAGGGAAAAGGAAAAGAGGAGAAGGAGAGAGGGAAGCAGCAAGAAAGAAAAGAAGGAAGAAAGGAAGGAAGGAGAAGTAAAGAAAGAAAAGAAGGAAGGAAAATATGGATGCAGACATTAATAGAAGTGGACTCACTTCCAGAGATCAAGGCTATTATGGGCTGAAAACATATTTGGTCTCCAATTATAGAGGAATTATGCTCATACCTAGAAGATCTTTTGACTAAAAACAGCAAAGCTTATCATCCCACTGCGACTGTTTAATGACAGAAGGGAGTTTTAGCAATGTATTCAAGGTCAAGAAATGTTTCTTTTAAAAATATATATGGATATGAACCCTCCTTTGGCAGGCTCATTAACAAATCTTATCTTTATTATTTGTCAGTGGATTTCCAATCAATTACCATCTAATGCAAAAATAATCCAAGAGCTAGTGTTAAGTATTGTTTAAATCATGAAACCAAACCTATAGTCAGACATGCCCTCAATAATGCAAATGTATTCGTGAATAGCTGGGGAGACAAATTCATTTATAACAACAGACAGTGTCAGGAGAAGATTAAAATACATATGCACCACATAGATGCAATAATTGTAATCAGGACAGTGGAATTACCACAATCGGAGAATTTCACTGAATAGCTGAATTTCATGTATAACACAATCAAATTTTCTGCCTCATTCAGTCTCACCAGTGTTCATTTCCTGGATGTCCTGATTAATTTAAACTATGGCTAATTGAACACTGAAATATTTGGGAAACTATAGATAGGAACAATTTACTATAGACAGGTTCCACCTGTAGTTTTAAGACCTAGAGACCATATAAGATAGAATGAGACAGGCAAAATAAATTATATTTTTTACTAAATGTCTCTCATAGAAGTAGAGATGGATTTGCAAAGATGTAAAGGAAGGGGTTAGTGAAATACTAAGGTTAAAGCATTTGTTTGAAAGGAGAAGTATAAGTAGTTATGAAAACTTTCAGTACTGGTTGGTAGAAAGATTTCACAAAATTGCAGTCCTGAACTAGATTGCATTCATGTGTTATTTTCTTATAAAGGGAATTCATTTGGCGGTTCAACTGCACTGTAAAAACCAGCTATTCTTTTAATTATGCTAAAATTAGAATGTTTTCAGTAAAACTTTTAACACAAAAATTACAAGTGTTTTTTAAAAACAATTATCTATACTTAGACACTATAGATTTATTGCTTCTCAGTTATCAGATCTAGACACATACTTTTAAAAAAACTGGTTATCACAACCTATACATTTCCTTACTGCACCCCATGCTTCCCCCTCCTTTAACAGCTGGGAGGATGATATTCTCATAGTCTAGGAACTTAATGTTGGTGATATGAATGCCATAGGGCAAGTTATTTCTTCAGATAATAGTATGTCTTCCTTTGACCAGAATGTGATAAGCCAGTACCAGATTGCTCCCTCTACTATTGGAGCAAAAATATATTGGTAGTCATAGAATCACAGCCCTTAAAGATTTATTAATTAAAGCTATCAAAGATGAATTCTCACTATCTGAGCCAACCCTTTGCCACTATTATTATTTTAATGGTGATGTAACATTTACCAGTAACAAAATCTATGTTATAACATGCCCACCTATGTTGTTTTTTATTCCTTGTGACTCTGAGCCAGCGGCATGTTTTCCTGATTTGATCCAATCATCATTAGACACCCAAGAGCATCTGAATTGTTGAGACAGCGTTTATGAAGACAGTCTGAGGTCTGCCAGTAGTTACTAGGGAAATCATCAGCAAGAAAAGAGGTTGGAAACTCCAGGGTGATAAGTCTTACTGTTTCTACCTGAAATAATTCTTCTACAAAGGCATGAAAATATCAAATGTTAGACCTTGGTCTATCCAGGCTAGTACCCTTATGTTACAGGTAAGGAGCCACAGTGGTTCACTGATTTTTTTATTTAAGATTACACAGCTAATGAAGGTATGGTGTCTAGAATCCCAGGGCCAAAGCAGCATGGCTGGAAGTGAAGGAAACAGGAAGTAGAAGAAGCAGTTCACAAGACTATGTTAAGCCTATGATGAAAGGACATTAGAGGAATCAGTGAAAAAGCAAGAACAAAGGAAACTTAGAGAAGGTAGTCAAAGGGCGATTTCTTTGTTATGCACCTTCCTCACCACATCATGCACAGCTATCCCTCCCGGATGTTAGAACTTGGCTACGTGTTCATCCCAAATCCTGTGGTCTGTGGCCTTGTTATTTCTGTGACCTCTCTGATGATTTACAGGCTGTGTGTGCGCGCGCGCGCATGTATGTGTGTGTGAGAGATAATTTGCATTTTGACTATTGACCTCATTTATTTACCCCAGCATAATGACAACAGATTGAGAGTTAAAAAAAAGAAGGAAATCATGAAATATGTGACAACGTGGATGAAACTTGAGGATGTTATGCTAAGTGAAAAAGCCAGTCACAGAAGAACGAATAGTGCATGATTCCACTTACATGAGATATCTAAAGTAGACAAATTCAGAAAAACAGAGGGGAAAATGGTGGTTTCCATGATCTGGGTGAAGAGGGAAATGGGGAAATGCTAAGCAATGGGTATAAAGTTACAGCCATGAAACATAAATAAATTCTATAACTCTGTATAACATTATGCTTATAGTTACTATACTGTATTGTACACTTAAAAATCTGTTTAAGTCCTGACTAGTGTGGCTCAGTTGGTTAGGAATCATCTGCAAAATGGAAGGTTGCCAGTTTGATTCCCAATCAGGGCATGTGCCTACATTGCAGTTGGGTCCCTGGTTGGGGCATGTACAGAAGGCAACCAATCAATGTTTCTCTCCTTCTCCTTCCCCCTCCCATCCCCTCTCTCTAAAAAAAATAAGTAAATAAAGCCCTGACTGGTGTGCCTTTGTTGGTTGGGCATTTTATTATAGGAATTTTATTAAGCTCATGCTTAGAAATTCTTACAAGTTCTAAGGCAAGAGTGATCTTTATAAAGGACATTCTATCATAATGACTCTGGGTAAAACTTTTTAGATGTAATAGGGGACAGGGAATGCTAATAATTCATTTATTATTTTCATTTGTAGAGAAAGTCTTAAATTTGCCATCTAAGAATTATGAGGGAAGATGATTATCTCCTAACATACCTGTTATTGATAATTTATAGTAAAGGGAAAAGTCCTAAAATTGAATGAATTATTCCTTCATAGCAAGTATTTTCCTTTGAATGAGCTATTAAGTCTCTTGAGTGGTTTTGATAAATTTATTATAAAAATAGATTGGACAGTATATTTACATGACCAGGTGAAGTATAAAGTGTTTTAGCCATTTGAGCTGCAAAATTTATAGGATTTCATGGCTTCTTAAGATTCTATACTCACCTGGTTTTTCTTTCATTTGAATTTCTCTAAGTTTTTTTATGCAGTTAAATTTGTATTATTGGAATTTTGTTTTAAAAATTAGTACTATACAAAAGAGCATCATGAATATACATTGTATTTGCTTTTTATTTCAAAATAGGTTTATTTTAATGTTTGTTTAATAATGTAAGCAAAACAAAAAAAATCATCCTGCAAAGCGAATGGTCACTGGTTCAATTCCCAGTGATGGAACATGCCTGGGCTGTGGGCCCAGCCCTGGTTGGGGTCTGTGTGAGAGGCAACCAATTGATGCTTCCTTCTATCATTGATGTTTCTCTCTCTCTTTCCTTCCCTTCTCCTCTTTCTAAAAATAAATAAAATCTTTAAAAATAAATAAATAAAAAATTATTGTAAAAAGTCTGTTTAAAGGAGGTCTGATAGTATTAATTAATTAATTAATTAATTAATTAATCCCTTGCTTCTAATCTCAAAAAGAAAGCATTCAAATTTAAGTATGGGTCAAAAAGCAAAACAGTTAGCATAATTATTTAAAGGAAACTTAAAATGGTTTAGGTATTTGACTGATTGTCTTTCCCTTAATTGAACCATAGTTTCAGCTGAGGAGTGAAACTAGTGAAACAGACAGGTGTTCCCTGTTCTATTTATCTTCTTTTTTGGTTTTAGTTGGAATTCATGGAGTGTCAATACCTGCCGTAAGAAGGTGCTTCCCATGGGAGGAAGCTTTACATTTGGTGAGGCAAATAGAATTTTTAGGGCTTACTGCTTTTAAGAAACTCTTAAAAATTTTGCTTAGTGGTGTTGTGACTTGTAGAGCACACCAAATATGGAAAAGCTGTCCGTGAACAGGATTGAAACTCTCTGACAAATGCAGTCAGTGGCACCGTAAAAACTAGCAATTCTAAACCTACTGTAAAATCAAAGTTGCTCAAAAGCACTACCACACCAAAATATTTATATTTCTCTTTATTAGTCAGTTTAAGATGAATGATAAGTCCAAAAGACCTTAGTAGTATTGCTTTGAGCATCTGTCTATCCGTCGGTCCATGCATCCATCCAGTGTTTCTTGTGTGCTAAATGCTGTGCTGAGTGGTCTGGGTAAAGCAACAGCGTGCAAAATTCCCTTTAACTTCAGACAACCTGAGTCCTTGATGCCTTTTCAATACACTATTATGGAGAATGTAATGACTAATATAATCCTGCCAAAGCAGAACAAAATACGTATGTTATTAAGTCTCGCTGGGTCTGAAGTTTGAGTGCTTTATGTTATAAACTGTTTTCGTTTCAGTGCAAGTAACACATTAATCCATTTCATTTCTTAAAAATTTAAACATTCTTGACAAAGCAAAAGTACCCTTTCTGAGCCAGTGTTTGGTGTGTATCCTTCTAGACAGAAACAAATACATTTCCATAGTTTTTTATGTCAGTAGACTCATATTATATGTGCTGTTCTCCATTAGCTTTTAACACAATTACTTCATCATACAGTTATCCCCCAAATATCTTGGTGGTTATGAGGGAATGTACTTTTTATCTTTAGTTTAACAGTCATATTCTTGTGTCAAGCAGAAAGAGAAACTATGATAACACTCATGTTGTCTAATAGAGAAAATTGTGAGGCAACTGTGGAGGGACTGCCAATTTTGTGATGGTTTTCTTTCTAAATGTCTGCCTTCTACTGAGGAGTTGAAGCATTAACATAGACAAAATGTACACATTGTTGCCTGCACTAGAAGGTTAAAATTGCAATTCCCCTGATAGCCTTGTCATTGAGGAAAACCATCTGAACTGATACACTGGGTTGGGAGAGGCAATTCTGGTCCTTTGGCCATGAGTTCTAAGGTGCATGCTATTGGATACACCATATTCTTTCTGTGGGATAGAAAGACTTTCACAGCTGATTGGGTCCTGTCTGAGAGGGTTAACCTCCTGCATGTTAGAACAAGAGCCTCAGTAAAAGGGGGACCATCTGAAACCCAGCAAAGCGGAGCACAAAGTTATTTCAACACTTTTTCTCCTCTTTGCAGGAGATTAATCCTATTAAGTATTTCATTAATATTGTTTATATTGAAATCATAATCATTTTCTAATAAATTACAGGAATGGAAGAAGTTAGCTGTATCATTCCTTCAGTTTTGTCAGTTCTTTTGCCTTCTCTGCCTTGTGGTGAAAAGATGTTCTAGCTTCTATAGATGCCGTGATGTATGTCATTGTAACTGGCTTATTGTAACTGGGCCCCCAGAACACAGAAAAGAATGCAATTTCATTCACAAGGAAGACTGAATCAATTTTAACTCTGGCATCAAACGCTCTGAGTTGGTTGACTTTGCCAGGTGTGCTGGGTCCTGGGGAGAATGAGGCCTCATTATGCAACTTCACTACCAAATCCTAGCTTCTCAATGTGAGCCAAAGCTGCCTTCTTCTTCAGAGACGAAAGTCCCCTCCCAAAGCCAAGGGGAGTGTAAACAAATCCCTTTCTTTCAGGGTTACATGAAAAGCCAAGTCATCGCCAACACAATAAAATAAGCTGGTGAAGGAAGGAACCAATCAAACCTCTTTGATTCGGAGACCTAAGGAAAGCACTTAGGAAACCTCACAGTCTGCCCATCAGAGGGGAAAAAGGGCTCCAATTAAATGGGAAGAGTACTCATTTTAAGCACTCTAAAATGTTAAGATTTTTAAAATACAGTGCTTTATGTTCTGTAGAGCTACAACAAAGAATATGCTAACCTTAGTATTTACACGCCAAGATTCTGCCAAGCCATTTCATAATGTACCTTAAGTAAATTTCATGCTTTCTTACAAGAAGACACCCCCTCTTTCCCCTGCTGAACGGCCTGCACGTTCCCAGGCATGTGAATTTTATAATTTTGTAGTTCCAGTGAGGCCAATAGCTTAAAGGTTAAGCTCCTGTTAATAGTATTGTTGCACCTGATGCTCAGAACTGGTACTGCTGAATGGTTTTTCTTCTATTATGATATTTTCTGTATCTAATTTTTGGCTGGATAGACCACTTTTTTTTTTTGTCTGGCCAGTTTCATCTATGTTGTCTGTGTTCTGGAAAGTGGAATTCCACCTGTTGGTTCCATTTCCCTTTACTTGTATAAAAGGCACTCTCTCTTCTTTACTAAACCATCATGCCCTTTTATATTCCTCCCATTAAAACCTACTATGGTAATTTAATTAAGCTATCGATAGTGATATTTCATTATATTATTTTTTTCTACTTTTTACACAGCTGCTGACATTCTTTGCTTTTACCCTAATCAGATGTTGGAGTTAGAACCCTCCTGAAACCTGATGAGTAGTAGAACTGGAGCACTGTCTAATAGAGGAAAGTAATGTTAACAGAAATTCAGATTTTTTCAAAGATGGAAGGTTTTAAGACTAGCTTAGGAAGGCAGTTAAAAATACAATTACCATAATTGTATTTAAATTATAAAACTTCTGAGCTAAAACAGGGACTTAAGAAACTATCTAGCAAACCCCTTGTTTTACACAATAAGAAACAGAGGCACAGAAATAAGCAGACAGTCCCAAATTACATAACTGAGTTAGCAATAGAGGGAACAGGACCTGTCATTTGATTCAATCAGAAATCTTCTGGTTTTACATGTTGAATCTGAAGGGCAACATTTAAAACTCAGCTGTTGAGCAAACCTAATGCATTCAAACATATTTTTTGGAATTTTAAAATTTATGGATAATGTGTCCTAAATATATATATTTGTAATACAAGATTAGAATAGCACTCAAAGGTTTATGTCAATTGCAGAAATAATGCACTTTCAAAACATTTATCAATATGCATTACCATTATTAATGGTATCTTGGGTCTCTGATGAATATAGTTGTGTGTGTGTGTGTGTGTGTGTGTGTGTAAGGGCACAAATTCTTTTGTGAGGGAGTAGAACAAATGCATTCAGGTAAATCAGAGTCTTCCCAACTCATTTGTCTACTTCTGGCATCTGCTTTGACCAGAATAGCTTTTATTGAAAATTTATTATTATTTATTGATTTGAAAGAGAGGAAGGGGGAAAGAGAGAGAGAGAGACATTGATTTCTTGTTCCATTTATTTGTGCATTCACATATTCATTGGTTGATTCTGGTATGTACCCTGATCAGGGCTTGAACCTGAAACTTTGGCTTATCGGGGAAAATGCCCCACCCAACTGAGAGCTGTCCAGGGCCAGAATAGCTTTTTGAAATTTAGAAGTGTTTTCTCTCTTTCTCTAGTTGGTGGTTATAGATCAATGACAACTAGAAGTGAAGTAGGAAGGTGGAGCAGGTTAATTTGTTCATTTGTTCTATCCGTCTTTCCACTTACAGATCTGGGTGGGTTTGGGGGAGCAATAAATAGTACCTCTTTGCCTTCTCAGTTTCTGTATAAAGTAAATAAAATAGAAGAACCAGATGAGAGAGGAAAAACAGCCAGAAGTTTGCAGCTGGTAGAACTCCATACTCATGGAAGAAAACACAAAAAGTTGGGAAAAGTGTTACCACTTCTTCCCTTATTGACTTCCCACTAGGATTCAGCCATTAGGCAAGGCACTGAAGATACAGCAATAGATAAAACACAGTCATTTCCCTTTATGAGCTCATGGGCAAGTGGCAATATTTATGGCATTATGCATTAACCGGTGTAATAGTGATTTGCAAAAAACCTGGGACCATGTGTGCAAACCATGGCCCATGGGTGGCACATGGCCTATGATGGCTATGAATGCGGCCCAACACAAAGTTGTAAATCTACTTAAAACCTTTATTTTTGCTCATCACTTTTCATAAGTGTTTATGTGTATATAATTTGTGGCCCAGGACAACTCTTCTTTTTCCAGTGTGTCCTAGAGATGACAAAAGGTTGAACATCCCTGGTAGAATGTTGAACTATACCTGGAAATAATGATGCTTATGCTGTTGAATAGGAAGTATGTTCTGAGATGTTTAACTTTATGTTTGTGTATTCAAATGACTAGAGATTTTCTGATGCTAGGGAGGGTATTACTTATGATTATTTCATTTTGGAAATGTGTATTTCTATGGTTTTGTTTGCAAATAGGAGGTATTTAATACATGTTGAATGGCTGATAGTTTGAGCTCAAACCAATTTCTCAATAGCAACAAGGAAAGAATAGCTTCAGTTTAGTATTCTGAAGAACTCCAATTAGTCTAACATTTTTTGAAGGTTTTTTTTTTTTTTTTAGAGAGAGGGGAGGGGAGGGAAAAAGAGAGGGAAACATCAGTGTAAGGGAGAAGCATCCATCAGTTGCCTGTCGCACCCCCAACTGGGGACCTGGCCCGCAACCCAGGAATGTGCCCCATCTGGAAACCAGTGACCTTTTGGTTCGCAGAACAACACCCAATCCACTGAGCCACACCAGTCAGGGTGTCTAACAATTCATTAGTCTAACAATTGATTAAACAATTTCTTTGAGTTAGAGTTTCATTTGTGCATTGGAGTTGATGAAACCAGGTGTTAGTTCTGACACTACACCCTAATCCTATATATTATGTACTATATTTTTCATATGCTATTTGTATTAAAATTATAAGTTGTTAGAGCTTAAAATTGGTATTTTCAGTGTTCTCTTCATCATTGTGATGCCTAGCACCCAGTATGTTTTGATAATTTAATCAACTGGAGACAGGCCATTGGAATCAGAAACCTGTATCACGTTCGAAGTGAGATGGAAGAGATTTTCGAGTGGAATCCTGGCTCAAAGAATTTTTTGACACCAAGTTGCCTTTTTTTCAGACTGTCCATGTCTGTTGTGGCTTTTGGAAATAAAGGGGGAAATCACCTGTTTAATGGGTTGTCAGTCATTTCCTCTGAGGGTCTGGTGGCTGTGAGTGTGTGATTGTAACCTTCCCAGGTCCTGAGTGGTGGCTGCAGCATCAGTGTTTACACAGTCCCGACTGCAGGGGCTATCAGTTGGGGCTGTGAAGAGACATTTGGCAACTAGGTTATTCTATGAAATTTTATTTAACTTTCAGTATTGTGAAAATACCATACAATTTAACCAAATAGTTTAATGCTGTTATAATTTTGGTGGTACTTGTATTTTCAATTACATAAATAAATAGGCCATGATGAGCTAGCCTAGGAAACTAACCAGCAATTATAATATTGTTTCTATGGAAATATAGATTTTTTTAAGTTCTACACAATAGCCTAGTAAATAAACTTTTGAGACACAATCTTTTTTTACGTTAAGAATTTCCTATGTTTACATTTTTATTATTTCTTTTTATCTTTTTTGCCATTATTTCTTTCCAGTGCTGAGGTCTAATGGTGATTGAGTGTGATTATAAACACACTACCTAGCTGCCCTTCTTTTTAGGTAGCAGGTAGTAAAATAGCATGCTATAACACAATGGGAAATGGAGATGATAATAGCTATGCATTTCCTACTTTTCAGTAATGATAGAAAAATAATTGAGGCGATATTGGTGAATGCTAGGAAGAAATGTGCTATATAGGAATCTGAATGCCATTATTCTCTCGCATGCTGTATGAGGAACAAAAATGTAAACATCATTATTTTCCATTTCACTCCTTTATCCCAGACTGAGTGACCTTTCAGAGTCCTTTATTCTGAACAATCTAATGGGCCTTTCTCAGACACCTATGGAAGGCAGCTCCTGTAATCCCTTTGCTTTCACATGTGAAATGTATACAGTATTATTGACCAACCCCCAATATGATTTTTATTTGTAAATTTAACAGGATGGAAAAATCCATTTCAAACCCTGGGGGAAATCACTGTCAAAAGCAAGCAAAATGCATTCCTGGACAAGAAGCTGGTGAAAGCAGAAAGTTCACTGTTCAAGAAATTTGTTGTCACATGAAGAGGCTGGTTAGGTGGTGGGGAGTGGACATGCAGAGAACGCCTGACTTCCTCAGTAACCTCCTGGCAAGGCATATTAACAAATGGGGGGTATTTAACATGTCCCATCTTCCTGCTTCTCCTCTTCAAGTAGACGCTATAGCAAAGCTCTGGTAAAGGCTAAGAAGGAACAAAATAAAAGCTGAAAGTTCTAATCAAAACTCTAATCAGAAAGATGACAACTGGTGAAGATTATTAAATTTTCTTTGCTCCCTTGATGAATTTAATAAAGAACTAATCAAAGATCATTAGAAGGCTTTTGTGCCTGGCTTGCATTGTAACTGGATTGCAGATTGAATTTGTGTTTTAGTGGCTTTTCAGGGGTGGATTGGGCATGTAAATATATTTAAAACTATAGATGGTTAGACTTTGTTTTTAGTATTTTTAGTTCATGTGTAAGCTGTTTATTGTGCTCATCTACTCTGCTAACTAAAAATATAGATGATTTTGATTTTTAGTAATTAGAATTTTAAAAATTTGTATCAGTGTCTAGCTCAAGAAATTTCTAATGATCTTTGATTAGTTCCTTTCTTAAATTAACAAGAAAATAAAAAATGGTATCATTTAATTTTCAGAGCATAAAAATATGTAAATAATTCTGTAACTACCAGAGCTACTAGAAATTTGCAGAAAATTATGGTAATATCTTAAGAGGTTTCTCATTCCCTGCCCCCACCAATTCTGAACATTTGCTTAATATCCCTTGTTTTCAAATGATCTCCCCACAGACTTCCAACTACATTTTAAGTACTGTGTTTACAGCCTTGCAAACTATGCATTTTCATCTCCTCATGACATCTGTACTCCATCCCTTTCCAGTGCTCAGGTTTTCATGCTTCAGTATCTGATTGGGCTAATGTAGTCTCCTCCCCCCACCCCCAACACTGCTTTAACCCACTACATTTAGGATTCTTGCCAATTCTTTTACTTTCCCATCTCAAAGAGCCTCCCAGCCCTCTGAATCTAGGACATTTGGTTTTGATTTGTTTAACAGTAAAACACCTTTATGCTCATTATAAAATAATTGGCTCTCATTAATATAAAAATCCTTAAGATTTGCTTTGAGTTTATTTTGTTCAAGTATGGTTATAGGCTTAATAAAATATTTCTTACCCTTCTATTTTTTTTTTGCCAGAATAGAAAAATTATGCAGGAATTATCAGGATAATAAAGGAAACAAAACAAATAGTAAAGGCTTTTAACAAATGAAAAAAAGTATTAAACTTTTACAGTAGACATTTTTATTAGATTCTATGGGTAAACTCTGATTAACTTTGTGTTTTGTATTTAAAGCAAAATTAGGTACTAAAGGGATAACTCAACTGTGAGTACACATTGGAAGAAAAGTGTTTTCTGCACTAGTTCCTTCATTTCTTATTATAAGTTAAAATATCTCATGATTATTTCAAGTTTATGAAAGAGTTTTCAAAAATGTACTGAGAAGGGCAGTGTAAAACTCTGCACACATTACATGCATCAGACTCTTACTCAGTATTTGTGGAAACAATAAACAATTTTTTTAGTTGTTTTTAAATTAAATTTATTGGGTGACATTGACTAATAAGATTATAGAGGTTTCAAGTGTACATTTCTGTGATACATTACCTGTATATTGCATTGTGTGTCCACCACCCAAAGTCAAATCATCTTCTGTCATCATATATTTATCTCCCCTTCACCCTTTACTTTTCCCTCACCCCCTTCCCTCTGGTAACCACCATACTGTTGTTTGTGTCTACAAGTTTTTATTTGTTTGTTTTTTTGTGTTTATTCATTTGTTGCTTTCAGTTTTATGTCCTATATGTGAGTGATTTCATATGGTTCTTAGCTTTTACTGACTTACTTACTTAGCATAATATTCTCAAGGTCCATCCATGTTATCACAAATGACAGTATTTCATGTTTCCTTTTCTAATTTATTGTTGTTCAGTTACAATTGTCCCACCTTTTTCCCATGGTTCACCCTTACCCCATCCCCCTCCCACAGTCAATGTGCCCCAATGTCCATGAGTCCTCTATTCCTGTTCCTTTGCTTGTGACTAATATTCCATTGTATAACTATACACCACATCTTGTTTATCCAATCATCTATTAAAGACCACTTTGGTTGTCTCCATGTCTTGTCCACCATGAATAATGCTGCAATGAACATAGTGGGGCAAATATCTTTGTGAATAAATGTTTTCAAGTTTTTAGGTAGATAGCCTGAAAAGCAGTTGCTGGATCATATGGTAACTCTATTCTTAATTTTTTGAGTAACCTCTATACTGCTTTACATGGTGGCCATACCAGTCTACATTCCCAACAGCAGTGAATGAGGGTTCCTTTTTCTCCACAATCTCTCCAACACTTGTCATCACTTGTCTCATTAATAACAGCCATTTTAACAGGTGTGAGGTGATATTTCATTGTAGTTTTGATTTGCATTTCCCTAAAAGCTGGTGAAGTTGAGCATATTTTATATATCTGTTGGTCATTTATATATATTCTTTGGAGAAGTGTTTGTTCAGGTTCTCTGCCCATTTTTTTAACTGGATGTTTTGTTTGTTTGGTGTTGATTTGTATGAATTCTTTATATATTTTGGATATTAACCACTTGTTGGAGTTGTTATTGTAAATATTTTCTCCCATTTAATTGGTTTCCTTTTTGTTTTGCTAGCAATTTCTTTTGCTGTGCAGAAGCTTTTTAGTTTGACATGGTCTCATTCATTTATTTTTGCCTTTACTTCCCTTGCCTTTGGGTCAAACTCATAAAACCTTCTCTAAACCAAAACAATCCTGAGAAAAAAGAATGAAGCTGGAGGTATCACACTCTCTGACTTCAAATGATTCTACAAAGTGATGATAATCATAACAGCCTGGTAGTAGCAGGAAACAGACACACAGACCAATGGAACAGAACTGAGAGCTCAGAAACAAGCCCACATGTATATGGGCAAATAATTTTTGTCAAAGGAGCCAAAAATATACATTGGAGAAAAGAAAGCCTTTTCTTTTTTTTAAATATTTTATTTATTTATTTTTAGAGAGGGAAAGGAGGGAGAAAGAGAGAGAGAGAGAGAGAGAGAGAGAGAGAGAGAGAGAGAGAGAGAAACATCAATGTGCAGTTGCTGGGGGTTATGGCCTGCAACCCAGGCATGTACCCTGGCTGGGAATCAAACCTGCGACACTTTGGTTTGCAGCCTGTGCTCAATCCACTGAGCTACGCCAGCCAGGGCGAGAAAAGAAAGCCTTTTCAATAAATGATGCTGGAAAAATGAAAAGCCCCATGCAAAAGATTAAAACTAGACTATTGTTTGTCCCCATGTACAAAAATTAACTTTTAGATCACAGAACTAAATATAAGACCTAAAACAATAAATTACATAAGAGAAAACATAGGTACTAAATTTATGGACTTTGGTCTTAGAAAAGTAGTCGACAATTTAACTCTGAATTATACAGCTTTGTTCTATTGGCCAATGGAATGTAGACAGGAACTGTGACACCAGACTCTGAACTCTTCATATTCAATATTAAATTAAATTAAATTAAATGGTAAATTCCCAGACAACACTGGAAGAGAATGTTTTAATTTTAAAAACTTTCCAGCCAACTTTTTATTACCATCCTGATTACAAGTGGCCTATATTAAGATGGGCAACTCTTGGGTAGAGGTAATTTGAAATTAAAAGTCTGTGGGGACTTCAGTTCTGTGACGATCTCTATCTTTAACATGATCCTGAAAAAGTTGTCCAACTCTTTATATTTCAGCCACCCATATTCTCTTATTTAGTATTTCTGTTGCTCTTCTTTTCTTTTATAGATCCAAGTTTCTCTTTGACCTGAAATATGTCCTTTGGGTATGCTGACACAAATCCTCTCAGCTTAATTTTCTTAGCAAATGCCTTTATTTAATTCCTCTTTGTGAAACCTATATTTGCTGGATATGAAATTCTGGGTTGACATTTTTGTCTTTCAATGCTTTAAAGAAGTCATTTCATTGTCTTCTGGTCTCCATTGTTTCTAATAAGAAGTCATAATTCTTATTCATTTTCCTTGTATAGAAAGTATCTTCCCTGCCCTTGCCCCGTTTGCTTTCAAGACTTCCTGTTTATCTTTAGTTTTCAGCAGTTTGGCTGTGATGTACCTTGGTGTGGTTTTCTTTATATTTATCCTGTGTGGATTCATTATAATTATTACATCTGTATGTCAGTGTTTTTCTTCAAGTATGGGGAGTTTTGAGTAATTATTTCTTCAAGTTATTTTTGTCCCTATGTTATTCTTTTCCTCAAGAACTCAGTTACTCTCTTGATAGGCTGACTGATATTGTCTCACAGTTCTCTGGGACTCTTTTATTTTTATTTTTAATTTTTAGTAGACTTGATTTTTAGAGCAGTTTTAGGTTCACAGAAAAATTGAGCAGAATTTACAGATTTCTCATATACTCTCTGCCCTCATACAGGCATAGCTTCCCCATTATCAACATCTGCCACCAGAGTGGTATGTTTGTTACAATTAACAAACCTGTGTTGACACCTCATTATCACACAAAGTCTATAGTTTACATTCTAGTTTACTCTTGGTGTTATACCTTCTACAGACTTGGACAAGTTTACAATTATATGTATCCATGATTATAGTATCATACAGAGTAGTTTTGATGCTCTAAAAATCCTCTGTGCTTGGTGTACTTATCCCTCCTTCTATTCTAATCTGTCTTTGTAGTTCTTCCCTTGCCAGAATGTCATATAGTTGGAATTATACAGTATATAAAATTTTCAGATTGGCTTTTTTCACTTAGTAATATGCATTTAAGTTTCTTTTATGTATTTTCATGTCTTGATAGCTTATTTATTTTAGCACTAAGTAACATTCCATTGTCTGGATGCATCACAGTTAATTTATCCATCTACCTACTGAAGGACATCTTGGTTGCTTCCAAGTTTTGGCAATTATAAATAAAGCTGCTATAAACATCCACGTGCAAGATCTTCTGAACATGTTTTCAACTCCTTTTGGTAAATACCAAGGAGTGTGACTATTGAATCATATGGTAAGAATGTTTCATTTTGTAAGAAACTGCCAAACTATCTACAAAAGTATTTGTACCACTGCATTCTAGCCAGTAATGAAAGCTACTGCTGATGCTCCCCATTTGTGTCAGCATTTGGTGTTACGGGTGTTCCAGATTTTGACCATCTAATAGGTGTGTTGTGGTGTCTCATTTTGTGTTTATTTGTCTTCAATCTTTTTTCTTTCTGTTCTTCAGTTTAGATAATTTCTATTGATTTGTATCTAAGTTCATTGACTCTTTTTTTCTGCTCTCACCTGCTGTTTAGCCCATCAGTTTTTAAATTTCAGTTCTGTACTTTTCAGTTCTAGAATTTTCACTTGATTGTATTTAAAGTCTCCATTTTCCTGAGATTCCCCATTGCTTTTGAATCATTCAATGAAGGACACATTTTTCTTTGATTTTTAAACATGATTTTACTTTAATTATTTCTACATTTAGTGATTAAATATTGGACATTGTGGATAACACATTGTAGAAATTCTAAATTCAATAGCCTTCCTTCAAAGAGGGTTGATTTTTATCTAAGCAGGCAGTTCATTTACTGGCTGATCACTTTAACTTGTGCAATCCTGGTATCCTGGTGTTTTGCATTGTTAGATTTGTAAAAAGTTCAAGGTGTTTACAAGTTTCTCTAACTTGGTAAGTCTCACTCTCCAAACTGTGTCTTTCATACAAATTGCTGTGAGGTTTGGTTTTAGGCCTTGTTAGGGTAGATCTGGAGTAGGTCTCCCTCTAGGACATGTCCCTTATTCCTGAGATGTGGACTGTGGTATGCCTGCTGGATGTCAGGAGTTCTGTTGATGTGGTAATAAATCTTGCCCATAAGGTAGGACCAGCGGGGTCCTATCCCCTGCTGCTATTCTTCTCTAAACACTGCTCAACCTCTATCATCTTGGTTCCACTTTCAACTCTATAGCAGCTGATATCTAAAGACTCAGTTTACTCCATTCTGCATAGATGTGCAACTCTGCTGACAGCCAGGGATTCTCAGAAGATTCCTACATAAGTGTAGGAGGTACCCTGCCCCCTTGTGCTGCTTCCTCATCCACACCAGCTAACTGTTCAGCTCCCCTGATCTCTGGTTTCTGCCTCCTCAGATCAGCAGCACCACTATGCCCTACTCAGATTCCAGATCTCTGCACCACGGTCAGGAAATCATCTCCAGGCAAAGGCCTGGGGCAGTTATGCAGCTCACTTCATGCATTTTTCTTCTCTTGAGGATCACCGTCTTATATAGCTTGTTAGCCAAGGCCTGAATTCAGCTATCTCACATATTTTGTCCAGTTTTAGAGGTGTTTTGGTCTGGTCCAATATCAGTCTCCCCATCCATTAGAAGCAGTTGAAGAGTCATCTCTCTCTCTCTCTCTTTTTTTTAAATGGCACCAGTCATCTCTTGATTTCAATACTACCTGACATCACATTCCCACACTGGGCAGAAACACAGGCACCATGGCACTTTCCTTGAGATGTTATTACATAATCCACACCCCAGTTGCAAAAATTCAAATAAAGGTTACTGTTAAATCATTTCAAACTCAAAAGCACATAGTCACACAAGCCATACCTAGCGAAGTGCTCAGCACTAACATGTTCTTCTAGGAATCATTACATCATTTGGTGGATAGAACAGAAAGAAAGAAGGAAGGAGAAAGTACCCACTCCTTAGAGTTCTGACTTATATACCAATTGTCTATGGTCTTGGGCCTACAACTATATTTAGCACATCTTTGTTTGGGATCACTGGAGAAACCTCATTAAAACCTAAAAAAGCCTAGTAGTAAATTTATATCTGTAATTTGCCTTGATTATATCCTCTGAAAGATACTTTCTAAGATCACTCATCATTGTTGTGGTTTTGTTGCAGAATTAAACAGGTTTCAAGCTTGGCAACTGGGGTAATAATGTTGGAGGGCTCTCCTAATTTCAGAAAGAGCTTTACTCCCATAATTATATTGAATTTGTCAGAAAGAAAAGAGCCAATGACACAGGAAAGCTTTGAATAACAAATAGCAGTTTGGTAGTATCAAGGAGATAGAAGGAGACCTTTCAATTAAGAAAATGATTTAAATATAAATAAAAATATAAATATATGTACCTATATATAAAATGTCACATAAGTGATTAGACTGTCCTTTTTTCTGGAGAATAATGTTAAGGTCTCAGTAGGCCAGAAATGTATACTGATTCAATGCAATTATACCTTTGGGTGGGTCATCAAAGATGCAATGACTGTGACCTAAGCAAGCCATAACACAAGCTGAAATGTCTAAAGGAATCCCAACAGAGTAAAAGGAGTGCTTAGCAACATGGTCTCGTGTTCCCTCTTAGTGCAAAGGGTTAAGCCTGACACCTGCTCTGATCAGCCTTCCACTTTCAGAACAATCTGCTCTTACAGACAGAGTAGAAGTAGGATGAAAGGAAACACATCTGCTCTCAGATCACTTTTTCCTCTTTCCCCATTCTTCCTTTAGTTATGAATCCTGTTTTCCTCTGGAAGAAAAAATACGATCCCTTGGTTTTTTCCTGGGCCATCACCAAGGCACCTTGCCCCCCAGTATTTTGTATTTCAATGCTCAAAAATGGAAGACATCGTAGGTCCTGAGAAGTCTGAAGAGGGAGATGGTTTTGGAGCTCTGGTCCTGATATTTCTGCTGAAAAAAAAATAACATTCCTTCGTGCTGAAGGTGAAGGTACCTTATAGGTTTTTCCAGAGGAATTTCTGGAACTAGGCTTGGTATTGTCTGCATGGCTGTTTTAAAGTAATGTGAAAAAAGTGTGTGAGGTAGCTATGCCTGCAAATATCCTGCAAAGAAATAAAGGAACAAATGACAATATTAAAATAAACCAACTCAATACAGTCTTTGGGTGTTACATAAATTCTGGATGTTGCACAATTAGTGTCTGTTGAACTTTTTCTCATCATTATATGCAATTATATGTGAGACATTTTGCCTTTGCTGTCACGGTTTAATGGGACAAACTGCAGAGACACAACCCTTCCTCACCTCCTGTACTCAGTTCTCTGATATAGGTCACTGTCAATAAACTCTCCAGTTTATTGTTTTTTAAGCAGTAAAAAAGTATTATATTCTATGTAAGGATTATCTATATAACCTAAAGTCCTTAACTCCTCTATCCTTCTGAGGTCATCTTTTTTTATAAAAAAAAAACAATAATCCTCTTACATAATACAGAAAGTCCAATGTGTTCTTCAGTGCTCCTGCAGATTCTGGAGTTGAGACTTAATTCTTTCCATTTTCTCTTGCTCCAAACTCTTACTTCTGATGTTACTCCATCTTTTCTTTCCACCTGCCATGGCTCCTACATGCTACCCCAGGCCATTCTAGTCTGCTTTGCTTCAAAATGCAGACTTGCCATTTGCTTCTTCAGGACAAAGCTGTATGAGTACTCATGTTCTGTTACATTTTAGTGTACTGTTTGTATAGTACAGAGGAGCTATCCCACAAAATGGGGGACTGCTTCACACTGAACGCTGGGCAGCACTACTGCTAAGGTGACCTGAAGTCTTCACTCAGAGGAGTCATTACTGGCAGCCCTCTCACTGTGCATTTCTGAGGCCTGCTCTCTAGACTCTGAGAATGCTTTTTGTTTTTAATCCCTCTTTCATGGTCTGGCCCTCCTCAGCTCTGCAGTGGTGGGAGGAAGGCACTCCAAAATTCCTGTAAATTTATGATGCAGAGAAGTTTGGCTCCCCTTAGGCTTACCCCCTCCCATTCAGAGTCCTCTGGGGTCTATCCTCGCTCAGCTAAAAAAGCCCATTGGATAGTTTCCCAAACAAAAGAGCAGTTTTCTCTTCAAGAGGAATTCTGTTACTCTCCTGGACCAACCAATGAAAATTACTGTCAGTTTAAAAAATTTCTTTTTAGTTATAACCGTTACTTTTCTAAATATACGTCTACATAATGTTTTGAATAAAGTGATCTGACAGAAGACTTAAGAAGAGGGTAGATAAGGATGGAGGGCCAAGTTGCCAAGTAAGGTGATTCTAGCTGAGGCAGAAAAATCATGGTTGGAAGAAGAGAGAGTTTGAGATTTTTCTCTTTTTTTTTCCAGAGACTTCAGTTAGGCAGACAGTGTCAGTCACCTCAACCATGTGTGGCTTCTCAAAACCCCCAAAGTAAAGTGATCTCAAAGTTAAGTCACTATTGAACCGGTGTCCACGAAGAAGAGATGACATTTCAACTGAGGCTAGGGAAGGTGAGAAGAAATTCTTGGTGACATTTTATATTCCAGGAATGCAGCTGAGACGCAGGGAGCTGAAAGGCTGCTCTCAGAGGCGAGCTCGCTCCAGGCATCACCTTAGGATTCTCCTTGGGGCAGTGATGAGCTTGGAGGGGAAAGGGAAGTAGGTTTTATGCTGGAGGTTTGGATGCGCACCATCTACATCCTCAATGTTACTGTACGAGACACTAAATGCTGTTTTTATATGTCAATTAAAATAACAGTTAAGAGTACTTCTGTATTCCAACACTCCTGGGAGTGTTGGAAAGGGGAAATATATCCCGTGGCAATATCCCATTAAATAAATTGCCTACAGAAATGAAGATTTGCAAGTATGCCTATACAAGGCATATAATTACTACAGGAGATTAGGTGTAATCTCCTGACAAATTCCAACATTGCCTGAGTAACTATTTATTTCGTTGCCTCATTTTAAAAATAGATATGATGTAGCATTTCCCAATAGAAGATTTATAAAAAGGTTTTTGGAATCAGAATAGAAAAACTTCTGTCCTAGTGAAGATAAGCTGTGCAATAACAGTAAAGTCATATACCCAGTTCTTATTTTGAATTTACTTTCTCTCATCTTTTACATCACCAATAACAAAACTTCCTTACAATTTCACCTTGATATACCTTGTCAGCTGAGTTATTTTCTGTATATTTTATAATATGATAGTTTTTAGGCTTTAAAAAAGCGAATCAACTCTCTTAAGAAATTTCAAAAGGCCTATTCACAGTTCATACTTAGATCAGTTGCCTTAAGACTTTTCTGGCCTGACTGGTATGGATCAGTGGGTTGCACATCGTCCTGCAAACTAAAAACTTGCTGGTTTGATTCCCAGTCAGGGCACATACCTGGGCTGCAGGCCAGGTCCCTGGTTAGGGGCTGCAGGTAACCAATTGATGTTTCTCTCATGTGTTGATGTTTCTCTCATTCTTTACCCCTCTCTCTAAAAGTAAATAAATAAAATATTTAAAAAATACTTTTCTGGAACATATCACAACATAAAGTGGTTTATGGATATTGTCTTTTCAGCTGGGTGGTCTTGCTTAGTGGTAAAATGCAGTCAAAGAGACATGCACTGGATGTTTATGCTGATTATCTCTGGGTACTGGATTGCCAGTGGTTTTTCTTGTTTCCACTGTTCTTTGTGTTGTTTCCCAAGTTTGGCACATTGACAACTGACTAAGGTTCAAGTGTAGAAAATAAAGTCACAAAAGTACTACAAGAGAATATTAGCATTTTTTAAATCTTTTTTTTGAGAAGGTCTTACTAATTATGTCAGTAAAGTCAGAAACCATAAATGGGAAAACCCACACATTAGATGACATATATAATATTAAAATTCAGAATGGCAAATGATCCTATGAAATTTCATAAAATAATAATTTCTGTGGAAATGCAACATATGACAAAACAATTTACAAATAGCTACTATAAATTGATAAATAAAATGAACAACCTAAAAGAAAACCGCCAAAGAAAAGAACGTGCATCTACAGAAGAAATGCACACGACTTAAGCTCACGTCATGGCTTAGACAAGTGAGCAAGACAGTCCTCGGTAGAAACAAAAGAAGTGCAGATGGCTCAGGGCAACAAGGAAAAGGAGAATTGAGCTAACTTAGCATTCAGAAGAGTGTGAAGGGAGGACTGTGACCAGGAGGGTGAGTTCTTCCTCGAGAGGATGGGTATGAGCCTTGTGACCTGTGCAGGTGCCCTGAGGTGCTGAGGCGGACCAAAGCGATTACTTTCCGTGGTGAAGTTTGGTGAGAGGTGCCTGAAGATGGGGATAGAAGAAGGGGCTTCAAATTGGGTGTCCCCAGTCAGAAACATGTGGTTCTGCTAGAAACATATTGGAGAATTTTTTCTCCAATATTTGATTTGGAAAAATTTCAAACATAGAGAAGGTAAAATAATTTTATAGTAAACACTTATACACCCACCATCTAAGTCCTACCATTAACATTGTACTGTGTTTTATTATGTGTGTGTGCATGTCCAACTTTCCATTCACCCAATTTTTTTGATGCATTCAAAGTAAGGTGAGGACATCAGCATAATTTTATTTACTTATTTTTTTTACTTTAAAGTATATTTTATTGATTATGCTATTACAGTTGTCCCATTTTTCCCCATCCCACTCCACCCTGCACTACCCCTCCCACCAGCATTCCCCATCTTAGTTCATGTTCATGGGTCGTACATATAAGTTCTTTGGGTTCTCCATTTCCCATGCTATTCTTAATCTCCCCCTGTCTATTTTGTACCTACAATTTATGCTTCTTATTCTCTGAACCTTTTCTCCCATTCTCCCCCTGACCCCTCCCCACTGATGACCCTCTATATGATCTTCATTTCTGTGATTCTGTTCCTGTTCTAATTTGCTTAGTTAGTTTTTGTTTTTGTTTTTAGGTTCAGTTGTTGATAGTTGTGAGTTTGTAGTTATTTTATTGTTCATAGTTTTGATCTTCTTTTTCTTAGATAAATCCCTTTAACATTTCATATAATAAGGGCTCAGTGGTGGTGAACTCCTTTAGCTTTACCTTGTCTGGGAAGCACTTTATCTGTCTTTCCATTCTAAATGATAGCTTTGCCTGATGGAGTAATCTTGGATTTAGGTCCTTGCCTTTCCTGACTTTGAATACTTCTTTGCAGTCCCTTCTAGCTTTCAAGATTTCTTTTGAGAAATCAGCTGAGAGGCTTATAGGAACTCCTTTGCATGTGTTTTCTGTTTTTCTCTTGCTGCTTTTAAGGTTCTCTCCTTATCTTTTATTTTTAGATTATTTATTTTTAGAGAGAGGGTAAGGGAGAGAGAAAGAGAGGGAGAGAGACATCAATGTGTGGTTGCCTCTTGCCCACCCCACGCAGGGGACCTGGCCTTCAATGCAGGCATATGCCCTGACTGGAAATTGAACTGGTGACCCTTTAGTTCTCAGGCCAGTAGTCAGTCCACTGAGTCACATCAGCCAGGGGTAAGATTATCTCTTTATCTTTAATCTTGGGTAATTTAATTATGATGTGTTCGCTGTGTCCCTCCTTTGGTCCAATTTCTTTGGGACTCTCTGAGCTTCCTGGAGTTTCTGGAAGTCTATTTCCTTCACCACACTGGGGCAGCTTTCCTTCATTATTTGTTCAAACAAATTTTCAATTTCTTGCTCTTCCTCTTCTCCTCTGACACCCCTATGATTTGGATGTTGCAACAATTAAAGTTGTCTCAGAGGTTCCTAAGCCTCTCCTTGTTTTTTAAAATTCTTCTTTCTTCATTCTGTTCTGGTTGAATGTTTATTTCTTTCTTCTGGTACAAACTGTTGATTTGAGTTCCAGTTTCCTTCCCTTCACTGTTGGTTCCTTGTATATTTTTCTTTATTTCACTTTGCATAGCCTTCACTTCTTCCTGTATTTTGCATCCGTATTCAATCATTCCTGTGAGCAGCCTGATTAGTAGTGTTTTGAACTCTACAACTGGTAGGTTGGCTATCTCCTCCTTGCTTAGTTCTTTTTCTGCAGTTTTGATCTGTTCTTTCACTTGGGCTATATTTCTTTGTCTCCTCACACCTATTACATTAGGTATTGGCCAAGGCAGGGCAACCCACATTGTTGTGATATGGTGCTGTATGTGGGGGAGGGGTCAGAGAGGGAACAATGTTACATGCTGGGTTCTCTCCCATTTTCAGTCACTTCCTCTGCTATCCACAAGCAAATTGGGCCCTTCTGGTGCTGATTCTAGGGTGGGTTGGTTTGTATATGTTCTAGGACCCTGTGGATTTCTCCAATGAACTCTCCTGTGAGACTGGGAGTTTCTTGTGCCATCGTAACCCCCACAGATTTTTACAGCCAGAGGTTTTGAGGCTTTAGTTTCCCACATGGGAACCCTGGGTTGTGCAGTCTGTTTCATTCCCCAGTTTTTCTTTCTGGTTTATCTGCACACAAATGTGGGACTGCCCAGTCTACTAGCTGCCACCTTGCTCACTTGGTCCACCAGCTGCCACCTTGCCACATGTCCTCTCTGCCCCTTCAACCAGTCTGGATGAATATTTCTTCTTTAACTTTTTGGTTGTTGGACTTACATATGATTTTCCAGTTCAATTTTCTGGCAGTTCTGGTTGTTTTTTGTGTTTAAGTTGGTTGTTGTCCTTCTTTTGGTGGTGTGAGGAAGCAAAGCATGCCTACCTATACCTCTATCTTGGCCCTGAATTTTGCATATTTTTACTTAAATACATCAATATATACATCACAAACCAGAAGTGAATATTGGTTTACATTTTTCCTGAGGTAAAATTTACAAAGAATGAAATGTGCAACTCTTAAGTGTACTACTCAATGAATTTTGACAACTGCATACATCTCTGTAGCTCAGACACCTAGCAAGATACAAATATTACCATCATTCTAGAAAGTTCTCCTATACCCATTCCCAGTTAACCCATACTTTTCCTCCACCAGTGGAAACCAGTGTTTTTATATTTTTCCACCATAGACCAGTTCTGTTTGCTCTTGTTCTAGAACTTGAAACAAATTAAATCATTTATATGCTCACAAAATAAATGAAATCATATATTCATATAAATGAAATCATTTATATACTTATAAAGAGAAATTAAATAACTTATAGATCAGTATGTACCCTTGTACAAGGCTTCTTTCTCTTACCATGTTTTTGAGACACATCGCCATTGTATATATCAACCCTTCAGTCCTTTTTATTGCCAGGATATATGGCCATTGAATAAATGCATAAGAGTTTGTTGGTCCATTCTTCTATTGAGAAACATCTGGGCTGAACTTTTGGTTTTCATAATTAAAGTTATTATTAAACATTCTTGTACAAGTCTTTGTATGAACATATGTTTTCATTTCACTTGGATGAATGCCTAGGAGTAGAATTGCTGAGTAATAAAGTATGCATGTGGTTTTATAACAAACTGTCAGACCTTTTCATAAAATGCTTGTACCATTTTGTACTTACACAAGCAGAACATGAGGATCCAAGTTGTGCTGCATCCTTGGCAACATCAAGTGTTGTCCTTCCTTTTTCATTTTAGCCACTCTGGAGGGTGTGTAGTGGTGTTTCACTGTGATTGCTAATCTGCATTTTTTACACCAGTGGTTTTCAAACACTGGTGTGCTTGACACAGCTGGAATGCAGTTAAACTGTGGACTCCTGGGCACTGACTAGGGCACTTTTACTGGAATATTTTTGTATTTACTTTTTATTTTTGTATTTGTATTTGTTGAATCTGGCAACCCAAGCCCCAATGCAGTTTTGAGTTCAGTAAGTCTGGAGTGGGGCACAGACCTATATGCCCCTTAATAAGCTCTCTGGAGATTCTCTTGAACATAGTTTATAGAGCAGCTCTGAGAAACTGGCCCTCCCATCACAGAACTGACACTTGGAATCTGATGTCAGTGTGTGCTCACTTCTCCATGGCAACTAGAATAAATTGGTTTAATTCTTTCCAATGAAGTGTTTGGGCACTTTTCATGCTTAATAAAATGTTTATCCTGGTTACTAAACTTTTAGTCTTAAAAAGTTGAGGACTCAGTGATAAACACATTGTCTCATGAAGAACACAAGAATCTAGACTACCTGAACCAAATTCCAAAAGGAAGATCTTTGAGAAACTGTGCTCAAAAAGAGAGAAAAAAATCTATATTTTCAGATATCTATAATCAGCATATTATTCTCAAAAATTACTTTATGGATCAGAGGTGGAGATAATGAGTAATATAATTTTATTTTCTTTCTTTTTAAGATTTTTTAATTTTAATCATTGTTCAAGTACAGTTTTCTCCCCTTTACTCCCAATCCAGCCCACCCACCCAACCCTCCCCACTTCCCACCCATTACCACCCTTCCCCTAGTTTTTGTCCATGTATCCTTTAAATTTGTTCCTGTAAACCCTTCCCATTGTCCCCTGAAATTCCCTCTTCTCTCCCCTATGGTCACTGTCAGCCTGTCCTCTATTTCAGTGTCTTTGGTTATATTTGCTTACTTGTTTGTTTTGTTGATTAGGTTCCTGTTAAAGGTGAGATCATATGGTATTTGTCTTTCACTGCCTGGCTTGTTTCGCTTAGCATGCTTTCCAGCTCCATCCACGCTGTTGCAAAGGGTAGGAGCTCCTTCTTTCTTTCTGCTGCATAGAATTCCATTGTGTAAATGTACCATAGTTTTTTGATCCATTCATTTACTGATGGGATCTAGGTTGCTTCCAGCATCTAGCTATTGTAAATTGTGCTGCTATGAACATTGGGATGCATAGGTTCTTTTGGATTGGTGTTTTAGTGTTCTTAGGATAAAGCCCCAGCAGTGGAATTGCTGGGTCAAAAGGCAGATCCATTTTTAGTTTTCTGAGGAAGTTCCATACTGCTTTCCATAGTGGTTGTACCAGTCTGCAGTCCCACCAACAGTGCACTAGGGACCCCTTTTCTCCACAGCCTCTCCAACACTTGTTGTTTGTTGCTTGGTTTATGATGGCCATTCTGACTGGTGTGAAGTGGTATCTCACTGTGGTTTTAATCTGCATCTCTCTGATAGCTAATGATATTGAACATTGTTTCATGTGTCTTTGGATCTTCTGTATGTCCACCTTGGAGAAGTGTCTGTTCAAGTCCTTTGTCCATTTTTTAATTGGATTCCTTGTCTTCTTAGAATGTAGTCATGTAAGTTCTTTATATATTTTGGAGATTAAACCCTTGTCTGAGGTATCATTGGCAAATATGTTTTCCCATACAGTTGGTTCTCTTATAATTTTATTTTCATTATTGGATTAATATATTTGCTAGTTCTGTGATACATTAATAATGTTGTATGTCATCTAGTGAGCCAAGTATAGTCCTGAAATAGCCTTATGGCAACTAGTAGGAAAAATATTGGAAATACACAAGTATTTCATTATTACTGTATTGGGTGCTAAGAATGAGGGGGAGGAAGGACAAAGCTGCTATTACCCTGAAGAGACAATAATAACATGCTGTACACAGGCCTCAGACAAAGGAGTGATGTGAATAATGAAAATAATAATAACAGACACATTGAATGCATCTGGCACATTTTTATCAAGAGCTCAAAGGCTTTTATGAGTGATGGCTCCTTAAATCTCACAGCATCTCTATAAGTCAGGCAGGGGAAGGGGTTACACCATTTTTTTTTCCAGTGGAGAAACTAAGGAATAGATAGAACCTTTAATACAAGGATTGTTATAAAAGATAGAACCAAAAACAAGTAGAGAACTAAAAATGACCCTGTGGCTCATAACTTCATTTTGTGTGTTCCAGTTCTCAAGTCCTGCTTGGTTAAATCATTCATTACCAGAACACATCTTGGTTTGCCAAGTATGTACCACCTTGAACACACAGATGGGATTTCTAGATTCAGCTGGGCATAGATGAACAAGATCACTGTTCTGCATTTGAAGAATCTAGTTCATATTTCTCTTTTCTTTAAATAGCGCTGACTAAGAAGTAAAGAGTACTATTTAAGTGAAGCACTGCAATCTCATTTCAGTTCTAAGGAGTTTACAGATTAATATCTTATTGAGCACAAAACTCAAACTATCCATTCTGCCTTGAGTGATTTCTTCCCCTCCCCACAACCCCACATTGAACATGTGTGTGTCTCTTTAAGGATTTGTCTGGCCTGGTGGGTCACCCAGCCACTGAGTGCTGAATGTCATCACAGCTGCCTTTGCAGAGGCACTCAACCTGCCTCTTGGAGCCTCTTCAGCTCCCGGACATCTGCAGCTGTTGACTGGTTATAACTAGACATTCCACAGAGAAGAATTATCTCTAGATCTCTGAAAAGAGAAACCCCGTTAGGTGTTTGGTGTGGACAACACATCATTTTCCAGATCTGCTGTACTTACAGGCATCTGTGGAAATGTTTGCCATTATTTCGCAAATTTCATTTGGCAGGTGGGGAAGTGTGTGCAGCTCAAAGATGGACGAGTTCTCCACCATTTGAAACCCTCGACAGTTCCTCTTTTCCCAGTAGGAATCTCTAGCTCTCTTTTTTCTTATCTCGCCTCCATAATTTTTGCTACTTTAACTACTCTTTCCTTTTCTTCTATTAAACTTATTCCTCTCTATTCTTTTACTTTGGCCAGGCTTTCCAACCAAGTTTAGGAAATACCATGTAGCTCCGGGCCGTGCTATTTCCTTTCCTAAGTAGAAATAGGAACATTGGATCTCCATCTTCATTATAAAGCTTTTTGGGGCCCTTTTCTCCTCTATCCTCTAATTACCTTTGTTGCTCAATACTGAACTTTTCCTAGTTTCCCATGACCCCATAAGTTAGAAACTAGAAAGAGATTACACCTCTCTTACCAGGTTATGGTTTCCAGTGTCATATATTAGCATTGATTTTGGTTCAGAGATCACCAGTCACGAGCCATTTAATTTTACCCCACCTGGAAACCATTTTTAAGGTACAGCCCATCACTTCCTTCGTCTCCATCTCACCTACTTTAATTTCAACTCGCCACCTATTGGTCATTGACCCTTTAGAAAAGAAAACCAAGTCAGTGCTTTCATGCTCAATTATCTTTGACTTGCAGTATAAAACAAACATTTACTGAACAAATGGGAAAGGAAACATTAAAAGCAAAAGCTATTAAAGAATTATAGACTTAAGAAGCCTCGCAGTACCTATGAATTTTGCTCTGTAGTCAAGGAACCTATAAAATTGTACACACATTAGGGGAAAAGTTTCCACCCAGCATGCATGGACTTAATGGCATAACTCCCAGTCACGTAAAGTGTAGACCTTGATTCTTAGGGCACAGTTTGTTGTTATCCTCTCTTTCGTAATAGGACAGGGTTTAAAAATATGCTACTGTGCATACACAATAGCTGCTTTTCACATATGCTTTTATCTGTGCAGAAATTATTCTCTCAGGCAAAAGATTAAAATAAATATATTACAACTTTTTAAGAATTGCTAATCCAGGCAAACTTCTCTGAGAAAATTCAGCCTTTAAAAAAGTAATTTCAAACCTTGGCACAAACAATAAACACAAATAAAATTTACTCCTTTTTACAATGGACAATGATGAAAATGAGATAGACAGATGATCTTTGCCTTGGGAAGCCAGCTTGGTGCTGGAGGTATATGCCGTACTGCATTCTACGGTACCAGTAAGGCTGAATTTATGTGGGTACATTTTGTGTCTATACCCAAATAGGGATTACATAAGGTTGATGTTTTGAGTCAAGTGGATAATAGGAAGGAACATAAAATGGGTACAGGCTGCTGCTGTTGGAAAGGAATTCTGCGAGTCCTGAGGCTGGCATTAAGGCCTGGATCTGCCTTGTGGCTTTAGACAAGTCACTTTTATTGTGGGGTTGGATGGGAGGCAGAGAAAGAATCATGCTAGAATCTAACTTGCATTATCTTCTTTTGACTCTTCTGGGTTTTGACAGGAAGAAACAGGCTCAGAGAACATGTGAATTGTTGCGTGTTCCTTAGCAGAAAGCCCTTTGCTTTGGTAAGCCTGAGAGAGAAAATAAGCTTGACTTGAAGTTTTTCATTTAAATATGTTGCTCCTGTCTTGCTCTTTCCATCTTCATTTGGTGCCCAAGGCTTTGCCTCAGGAAATCTTTAACCAGGCTTACTCACTTGTGAGTTGAAGCTCTACCTGCAAAGCCTAGTTTGGGTTTCTTTTTTCTGCAATTGCCTTTCTCTCTGTTCTCTGAGCCCTGCCCAGAGTTTCCTAACAACTCAGATTAGCCTCATTCTTTCCTGATATCACCTTGTCCTGTCCTAAAAAGGCTTCTTTCTTCTAGTCATGACTTCACATAAGAGGAACGCTTTACAATCCATGCCCTGATGTCCACTTGGATGGCTCCACTCACTGTTTACAACCACAAACTCTCAAGGGTAGAGAAAACCATCAGTATAGTTTTAGGTCCATCTCAAAGAATCTCATTCTACAATTAAATGTGACTTCAGAGAAAATGTAGTTTACACTCATTTTCTTAAAGATTTTATTTATTTTATTTTTTGACAGAGGGGAAGGGAGGGAGAAAGAGAGGGAAACATCAATGTGTGGTTTCCTGTCATGTGCCCCCTACTGGGGACCTGGCCCTCAACTCAGGCATGTGCCCTGACTGGGAATCAAACTGGCAACCATTTGGTTCTCAGGCCAGCTCTCAATCTACTGAGCTACACCAGCCAGGGCTACACTCATTTTATAGATGAAAAACCTGATGTCCCAATTTCCCCAAGGTCATAAAATAGCTGAACAGAACAGCTGAGATTAGAACCCAGGTCTCTGAGTCCCAGTCTGGGGCTCTCTACCACATCACATAGCAGTTAAACCATTAAAAATAGCTACTATCTTCTAGTACCATCGTCTTTTACAAATTTCAAAAATGGAACTGCATATTAACATTTTATTCTGAACTCTGTTTCTCTTTTTGCACTGCTACTAGAATTGACTCTTGCATGTCAAATCTCTCTCCATTCTCTCTCTCTCTGCTTTTTTTGGTGAGAAGAATGTGTTGACCATAAATACATGAAATTACGTAGTTTTCTACATGTTGTTCTTCTCTTATAAAATGACTTTGCCTGAGTCTACTCGCCTGGTCATATAATCCAACCCAAATTATGTGCTCCTGGAATACTATACTATGTCATAGTGCCTTCCCACACCAATATCTTCTAGCTCAGTCATCCTCAAACTTTGATGTGCAAAGAACTGCCCAGGTACAAACTAGTGTCATCTGGGACACTACTTTCTGATTCAGTAGGTCTTTTGTGAGGGCTGAGAATATGCTTTTTGAATAAGTTCCTAGATGCTGCTGCTGCTGCTGCTGGTGATCCAGATGTTGAGAACCACTGTCCAGCCTGAGCAGTCTCCCCCTGTAGGCCCCCTAGTCAGAAGCTATGTAGACATTTCCTTGGGGATGAGTGGCCTCTGGTTGATCCAGAGGTGGACATCTGAGAGAGGGGATTAGCCAAGGATTAACTGGAGGTGAATAGAGTATAGAAATCAAGAGAAAGTTTGCAATGGAGAGGGAGAGAGAGAGAGAGAGAGAGAGATCCAAGGAGCTTTTGGAGCTTTCATGGAATGAATGAATCCACCCTACATAGAAATGATCATTATGGTCATTTTGGGGGCAATGGTGTTAGTTCTATGCACTGCATATAGTTGTAGCTATTGGAATCCATCCAGGACTTTAGGGGATCTTTTTGACCTCTACTCTTCCTGTAGTAATGGTAACATAGTGAATACACAGGGTTTGTCTGTAGGAAGGGCTTTCAGGACTACAGTCTGAATAGGACTAGGACCACCAGAGGGATTGCTGTGAAGCTGCATTTGCCTAGCAAGAGTTTGTTTTTATTTAGATTGTCTAATAGGTGCGTTGTGCAGGTGCTGCTGTAAATTGTAGGTGAATGGGTAAAGAAGGTCCAATTCACACCTTGACACTCTCCTTGGTTTCTAGTAGGAAAAACAGCCTCATGTGTACTTGTCCCATCCCTTTTCTTTTACCTCAGCAGTTATGGTAGCTGCAGAGCCTCTGTTTCCATCCCATGCTGCGTTCTCTTATTTCAGAGCTTGTACAGGCTCTCTGTGAAGTACCCCTTCTTCCTTATTTCTAAATCTTCAAGGATACATTTATAAATGTATCCTCAAGGATACATTTATTAATTTTAAAGAAAAGGGAAGAAGGAGAGAGAGAGAAATATTGATGTCAGAGAGAAATGCCCATTGGTTGCCTCCCATATGTTCTTTGACCAGGGATCCAACAGCAACCTTGGTGTATATCCTGACCAGGAATTGAACCTGCAACTTTTTGGTGTAAGGGTCAAGGTTCCAACGAACTGAGCCACACTACTAGGGTCATGAAGTACCCTGAAGACAAACAATATGATTAGCTATGCTGTCGTTGACAACTTCATTTGTAATGGATCTTTAGGATGTATATAATCTTATAAATTGCTTGTGGACATCTGAGAGAGAGAGAAGATAAGGGAGGGGAGAGGACGGGAGACTGCCTTTTCTTACTAACACAGAGATAACCACATTGTTATGATTTCCACCATTGATGGTAGTCTTGAAAATTTTAAAAAGAGATTCAATAGTCAATACTTATATGGTAATACAAGCTCTCTGGAAAACAATTTGGCAAGTTTCTATTTCTTTTGTCTAGACATGCCTGCTACATAGTAAGGGGAGGAGCCTTGGGTATTTACTAGGGCAGGGAAACCAGGGTCTTGTGACCCGGTATGTATGGGAGGGGTACCAGAGGGAATGCTAGTGGGAGGGAGGTGCAGGGCAGAGGGGAATAAAGAAGAGAAATAAAATGGGATAACTGTAATAGCATAATCAATAAAATATATGAAAAACAAAAACAATAGAAGTTTCTATTTCTTGGCTCAGTACCTTTACTTCCAGGATCTACCCTAAGTAAGTGAACAGTGATGCAAACATCCACATCAAAGACATTTCCTAAAATCTTTTTGTCAGTAGTTGTGGTAGACGTGGTAAGTTAAAGCTCAGTATACTTTCAGCCTTGTTCTTGTTCCTGTCCTGTTCTGCAGAGACTGGAAAGCTAAGACAGACACAGCCCAATATCACTCACACATATGATCCATATGCAAATTAGATCCCCCAAGTAGTTGTGCTCACATGATATACAGAATGAAATTGAAGCAGAGTACATCTTCCTGTGACCTAAGGTTTTGCGAACGTGGTGGAAACACTGGGTTTTCCTGAAGATCGTTCCAGTGTCTATCACTCATTTGGGGAGTATAGAGAGATGCTGTAGCAGTGGTGGCAATGGTCCTGCTTCTCGGATGCAGTGTGCTCCTGCAGTCAGCAATCCCAGGAGGGGTGCCCTGATTCCCCTCATGCATCCATCCTGTCTGCTGTTCTAGGAGTCATTCCTGTGCCCCAGCCTAAAGCTCGCTCTTTCAAATCTTCTGTAATTTTTTAAGGTCCCAATTCCTTGTATCTAAGGCCTTTCTGCTTAACATAGTACAGAGGCTCTGTCTCTTGACTCTTGATTAGGATTGACTAGAATGTCCAGTAATAATGAAAGGTTAAATATCTTGTAATGTATCTCTTTGATGGAACATCTTGCATATATTAAAAATAATGTTTTAGCCCTGAGCCGTATGGCTCATTTGACTGAGTGTCATTTCAAAAAGCAAAAAATAATGTTTTAGAAGGAAGTGTAATGATATAGATGTTTATTTCATGCAGGAAAAGAGAGGAGAGAGATTTAAAAAGGGGAAAAAAAACCTGCTGATAAACATAATATTAAAGATTGGGAAGAAATTGACTCCTAAATGTTCACAGTAGTTACCTCTGGGTAGAAGAAATATGAGTGCTTTTTATTTATTTGTTATGCTTTCTTCTATCTTCCAAGTTTATCTTCCTTGTAACTTCAGTAACTAGAAGGAAATAAAATAATAAATGTCAGTGACTTTTTAGATAAACTATTTGCTAACTTGTATGATGTAAAGTTTTTAAATGTTGAATACAATTATTGGCCAAGATTACTGAAAAGCCATTAATTGGAACTTTTTGTACATGAGTCTTACAGCACCACGATTTTTCCTATATTGATTTATCCCTTGTATTTCACAAAATGTGCTTACTAGGACCAATGTATAATGTATTACATTGTTATACAGAAATGGTTATTTTGTTGTAGTCCAAAATATTTTTAAAAGACTTTATTTATTTATTTTTAGAGAGAGAAGGGAGGGAGAAAGAGAGAGAGAGAGAAACATCAATGTGGGGTTGCTGGGGGCTGTGGCCTGCAACCCAGGCATGTGCCCTGACTGGGAATTGAACCTGTGACACTTTGATTCACAGCCCGCACTCAATCCACTGAGCTACGCCAGCCAGGGAATACTTTTACAATAATATATTTAAAAGCATTTTCCTATGCTTCCTGCCTTGTATAAAGAATAAAAAGATAGATGAACTATAGGTAACAGATGATAGAAAGTAGTAGTGTTCAACTCGATAAAGACAGAACCAGTCGACTCTTCCACGTATATCAAAGCCATAGCCTTGCTCAGCAGACTAACTCCATTGGAGAGGGAAGTAATTATGCTTTTATTTTTAATCTCAGTTTTAGGATTAATGTGATCATAATATGTTGAACTAGATTCATAGATTTTAATCTTAAAAGATTGACTTGCTTATTACTCTGAACTATTTAAACAGTTTGTAATAGATGAAAATCCACCCTGTTGAACACCAACAATAAAGAATGTTCTATTTCAAGTAATTTATTGCTATTCTAGCTGTGAAAATTACTTTTTTATCTTTTATCTTTTTAAAAAAGATTGTTTCTTTATTTATTTTTAGGCAGAGGGGGAGAGAGAGGGACAGAAACATCAATGTGTGGTTGCCTCTCATGCCCTACATTGGGAACCTGGACCGCAATCCAGACATGTGCCCTGACTGGGAATCAAACCAGTGACTCTTTGGTTCTTAGGCTGGCACTCAATCCACTTAGCCACACCAGCCAGGGCTAACTTTTATTTCTTATTTCACTGTTTTAGGTTATTTCTTTGTGGTCCAGCTTTAATATTGATGGAGAATAAGGATATAAATGTACTTCTTAATATTTAAAATTTATTATTAAATTACTCTTTGATCTTCTATACTTCAGGCTAGGAAATCTCAGTTTCTATTATTGGTCTTTTCACTATTTTTCCCTATTGTTTGCACAGTCCATGGGGCATGCTTCTGTTGTATCCAGTTCATGAATTTTAGAAAACACATTGAAGAGGATCCTTATTATACTCCTAGCTCAATTTCTTTTATTTTTTTTAAATTATATTTTATTGATTATGCTATTATAGTCCCATTTTTTCCCCTTCACCCCCTACACCCAGCACTCCCCCCACTCCCTCAGGCAATCCCTGCTACCTTGTTCATGTCTGTGGGTCATGGGTCAAGTTCTTTGGCTACTCCATTTCCTATACTGTACTTTACATCCCCATGGTACTCTGTAATGACCTATTTGTACTTCTTAATCCCCTCACGTCTTCACCCATTCTCGCATACACCACTCCCATCTGGCAACCACCAAAATGCTCTTTGTATCCATGGTACTGTCTCTGTTCTTCTTGGTTGCTTGTTTGCTTTTTAGATTCAATTGTTGATAGATATGTATTTACTGCTATTTTATTGTTCATAGATTTTATTTTTTAAAAAAATATATTTTATTGATTATGCTATAACAGTTGTCCCATATTCCTTCTTTTATTCCTCTCTGCCATGCACACCCCTCCCACCGACATCCTTCCCCCTTTAGATCATGTCCATGGGTTGTTCATATAAGTTCTTGGGCTTCTATATTTCTTATACTATTCTTGCCCTCCCCCTGTCTATTTTCTACCTACCACTTATGCTTCTTATTCTCTGTACTTTCCCCCCACTCTCTTTCCCTCCCATTCCCCTGTTGCTAACCCTCCATGTGATCTCCATCTCTGTGATTCTGTTCTTGTTCTAGTTGTTTGCTTAGCTTGTTTTTGTTTTTGTTTTAGATTTGGTTGTTAATAGCTGTGAGTTTATTGTCATTTTTTACTGTTTGTATTTTTGATCTTCTTTTTGAGGAATACTGGAGTCCTCAGCACACTGACTGTAGCCCAGGTTTGCATTACACAGGTTACTAGGAGTGACAGGCAACAAAGCAGTGGTGTCAGGGGCCTGCCAATTGCCCACAGTATGGACCCTTCTGGCCTTCTGATGTCTTTGGACTGGCCTCAGCAGGAGCCTGCCACACACTAGGAGCATGCCTGCTCCTGCTGGTTGCTGAGCAGCCTGGTCTTGTGGGAGTAGCCTTGAGCAGCACCATGCTGCAGGTAGGGCCGGGGAGAAGCACCAGGGTATGGATGCCATGCTGGTCCCCAGTGGCACTGATGTTCTGTGTAGTTCTGGTCTGGGTGGTGCTGGTGTAAATGGTGTTGTTCTGGGTGGTACAGCTCTGGCACTCTAGTCTCCTGTGAGCCAGTTCTGTGCTCTGTTGATGCTGTTGGGTGTCCTCAGGAGGCCCTTTCCCATTACACAGAGCTCTGGCCCCTTGCCAACCTGCTGCCTTGGTTGTCTGCTCTCCACAGTTGTTCTGGGTTAGCTTGCAGGAAACATTGACACAGAAAGATATCACTGCATCATTTGCTCATTCCTCTCCCATCTCTTTCCCATCTGGCAATGAGGAACCTTGAATGTTGGCCTCTCCTTTATAGCCAGGACTCCATCGTGACCCTCCTGCATTTTGACCCAGACAGATGGAGCAGAGCCTGCTGAGCTCAAAAGTCAGCCTTGGACCCAGTGTGTCTGTTAATTATTGGGACAATTTTTCTTGAAACAATAAACATTCTGAAATTCCTATGGCAGGCTTGGCTACTATTATAGTCAACTCCCATAGCTGGGCATTGAGGTCCGAGCTCACATGCAGCTCAGAGAAAGCCTAGGAGATGCTGGACTCCAGCTCGCCAATCTTGGCTTTACAATTTTGGCACTGGATCTTAGCTTTCTCATGCTTTTTCTCATTCTTGCTTTCTTCTCCCCTTCTATAGTGGCATAGTCAATGGCTTTCCACATCACTTGGAATTTCTCTTTCCTGCACAAGGTAGTGATGAAGGTTCTGTGAAAATATCAGTTTGCATGGCCCTTCCAGCCGCCTGTGGATGCCATCAAACTGGGTCTGACACTCAGCAACAATATCAGAGCTGCAAGAAAGGAAAGCTACAAGAACAGATGAAACATTGCAATGGCCCCTAGCTCAATTTCTGAAGCCTTCTGACAAGTTTGAAAAATAGGTGCCAATATAGCAATGCAAAGCATTGAAAAAGGGAAAAAGCATATTGCTTAGAATAATTGAAGTAGATTTCATGGAAAAGAGGGATTTGAGTTGGGCTCCAAACAAATGAGTACAATTTGGTGAGCACTGGGAAAGATGGTGACTTGAATGAGAAAATCAATTATATTCTCCACACTGGCAATGACTAGCGAATAGCCTGTGTCCAGGTCATGTCTTCACAGTTACGTATGTGAAGTCTCCACCAGAGCTTGTTGGTGAGGGGTCTCGATCATGTCTTTTATAAGTTAATAATATTGTTAACTTCTTTCATTTTTCAAATATAATTTTAGAAAACCACATTTGTTAATATGAAAAGACCCTTTTAAATGTGGAAATACAATTCTATAATTTTATTGACTAATCTGAAAATCCTATTTTTCCCCTATAGTCTTCTCACAAAATTAGATCATCTGCCATGTACAGATGGAGATCCCACTACACACTTGACAGTGGTTAATAGGGAAACGAGCATGTCCACAGACTGGAGACCGTTTTCTGCCATAAAGTGAGATAAATGAATTGATAGCCACTAAAAAGAAAAAAATATGAGCAAGCTGAGATGGTATGAAGGAGAAATATATCTCCTAACAAAAAATAATAAAACAAAGGGAACAAATACATCCGTAGCTGTCTCACATTGAGAAATATTCCGTGACGCACTGCACGGTGATGAGAGTAGGTGCTGGCTGCCAATTTATGTAGAGGACGGCGGGGAATTGGTATCAGATAGGGACTGGTTCATGAATTTAGAAAAGGTAAAAGAAAACAACAACTATGAGCTTAAGTCAGAGCACAAGGGTGGTCTGCATTATAAACACAACCTTATTTGGGACAAAATTATTTGGTAACTGAATACTGAGACTGGCTTTTCTCACATAATCTTTAACCCTATTTTCAACAAGAATTAGTACAGCATGCCCTTCTGGAATTTTGCTATTAGTTACAGAACAGCTTTGCCAAAAAAGTTCGGAAATTGGGCTAGGAGGGAAATGGGGCCTCCCCTATGTGTTTTCTGAAATTCATGGAACCTTAATTTATTTGGGCTCTGGCTTCTGTTTTTTATTGCAAGGCATAGTCAGTCTATTTGGCAGTACTGGTGATAAAATATAGCTGGAAAAATAAATAGGAAAAATACTTACTGTTTATGGTAAATGGAATCTAAATCATCCTTCCTATGAAACCTCCACAATTTCATGTTTTTGAAGGAACAATCACAATGCACTTTAAGACACATGAGTTTACTTAGGGAAAATCACAAGCAGAGAGCAAAAGCCCGATATTGTTTATTTCTTGTTGACTGAGCAAACTGCTCTCTAAAAAGAAGTTAAACTTTCCCTTAAGAAGAATTTAGTTAGGGCGCTTGAGGTCTATGCTCACTTTTGAGGTCAGGTGTCCTTGCAAACATCCCTTGGTGCCACTGTCAGAGTCAGAATTTGGGGCTGGATAGATGATTGTTTCTGACTAATAAGACTGGTCTCATGAGTTCTTGTTTTTGTAAGTGAGGGGAATCCAGCAGGAGAGTACTGTCAAGACCGGGAGGGACACAGACACAATGGCATTTACCCCCGGGGTTCTCCCCTCTTTGCTCCTGCCCCAGGATGCTGCCGCAGATCTCCACAATAGTCCTTGGAGCTGCAGGTGTGTCCCCTCTGTCCTGCACCCTGTACGTTTGTTCTCTTCTTGAGGATTAGGGAGAAAAGATGAGAATGTGCCAGAGAGTACATATTATTACAGTAGATCTCAATGTCCATTTATTTCAGTTCTACCAATGCTTTTTAAAAAACTTCCATTTACTTTTTTACTCACTACATCCTACTCCCACAAACTCTTCATGCAGAACTGAGGTTGAATATACAGATGTGACGGCCAAATGGCTGGACCAACAAATTTGGGGCATCTGCCAGCCACAAGACTAGTGCCCTGCATATGAAGTACTCAAGAGGTCTTTATTGAAGGAATGGATCCTACTTGCAAGAAACAATGAAAAGTGTCCCCGAGGAGCCAGGGACTGGTCTTCTGGGTCTCTGTAGCTCATGTGACTCTGTTACTTTCTGGTGGAACTGGCAGCCTAGCTTTCTAATAGCTTTGCTACCTTGAGTGCATGGCTTATTTGAGGAGGAAAGCCATCTTTTGGCAGCAAACACTGGCTATGAATAAAGCCCAGTGCAGAGCTCCTCAGAAACCTAGGGAACAGATGTAACTGATGTTCTTTTCATCTGTCTACCATTTGCCAGCCAGGATGCCATTTTTAATTTTGAGTAGTTACATATATTACTTGGCAAGGAAGATTTATTTACATTTTGTGTTCTTATCATTATGTTTTGTGGTTTGCGAGGCAGTGAATTTGTTAGAAATGAGCAAATTAAGTGGAGTGTGTATAAGTGAATAACATTCTGGTTCTCAAACCCCTGAGTAAAATGTGAAATTCAGTGTTCAAGGCCCTATCCCTCCCCACCCCCATTCTTATTCATTCTGAAGGTAAAGCCCCAGGAATCCACACACTTGATGCAGAAGGTGCATGAATCTTTCTTTATGAAGACTTGGTATGCATAAAAGGGTCTTGTAAAACATGTGCAAAATAAAGTTTTAAATTGTTAGTAAACTTTCCCTACTAATAGCTGTCATTCACCAGCTTCTGTGCCCCAGATTCATGATCTAGATCACCTTATTACCCCATTTTCCAGATGAGGAAACTGAGACACAGAAAGAATAGTCGAGAGCAGAGCCAGGACTCAACACAGGTGGTTTGACCCACTGTCCACTGTCTTGGCCACAAGTATCCTGCTTCTCCCATTTCTGCTCGGCTTTTAGTGGATACTCCTGATATGAAAACTTGATGCTTCTAGAAATTCTACCTAGCACTGTCATCTCTGATACTCATATTTAAACACAGTCATAAATGGACAGTCCGCAGTAAACGTGCAGCAAAGGTGCGATGGGGATCCCTGAGGACACTGAGCAGGCGCTTCCACAACGCCGTGCACACGTCTTGGTTGTGAGCTGACCCTGGTAAGTTGAAACAGTCTGATGCAGTCTAGAACTTTCATCTTTGACTTATATGTTGATAGATTTTTACTAATTTGGGGGGAAAATTCCTTTGGGATGGGGGATTATTATTTAAATTGTTTGGTATTAGGTGGCTTTGCACTTTAGTGCTGCTAAAGGAAAGATATATACAATTTTGGTTGATTGACAGAATTTTGACCAAATTAATCAGATGTTTGAGCATTATGAAAAGAGTCATTTTCCTTTACCACTCAGTTATTGCCTTCTAAATGAGTAAAGTAATATGAAAGTAATAAGTGAGGCCTTGCTAGAGGCTGTGGTACGTAAGCAAATACATACACGGAGGGACACAAAAGAACCCAGACTTTATTAATATTTTTTTTGGTTCTGAGCTTTTTTTGGGGGGAAGTTTTTCCAAATATATTTTAGTGATTGTGCTATTACAGTTCCATTTTTTTCTCCCCTTTATCCCCCTCCACCTTGCACTCCCCATACTAGCAGCATTCCCTGCTTCCCCTCCTCCCTTAGTTCATGTAGAGAACCCAGAGTTTATTTATAAAAATTTGTCTTACATGTTCAAATTTCTGCCACCTTCAAAGCACTCTCCATTCGATGCAATACACCTATCAAGATGTGTTTTTCCATTGCTCAGAACAATTTTTGAGCTTGTCATTTCTGATGCCTTTTAGTGCTTCTGCCATTTTTTGTTTTATATCTTCCACATCAGCACAGCATTTCCCTTTGAGGGTTTTTCTCAGCTGGGGAAACAAATAAAAGTTGCTCAGTGCAAGATCCAATGAATACGGAGGGTGGGGCACAGGAATCATGCCATTTTTGATCAAAAGTTGCTGAGTATTCTGCACGGTATGGGCAGGTGTGCTTGTAAATCACCCATCATGAAATGGGCAAACACATTGAAATGGTCCTCAAAAAAAATTCACTGAAGCATAATGCAGCCTCTCACAACAATGCCAACCAGCACACCGATACAGATGGGTTCCCAGAACACTCACTCAGCAGGGGAAGCCTGTGTGCACTACAAGGGGCCTCCCTCCAGAAGATGCATGTGTGGTGTGTGTGTCCCCCTTTGCATGTTATTATGGCACGGTTGAAAACAGTGGCTGATTTACACATAAAAAGTATTTCATTCATTTTTTAAATAATTCACTGTTTAATCAGTAAGTTTAAAAAAATTAAAGGATGTAGATTACTTAAAAAGACTCTACTTATTTCTTGATTTTTTCTCTCTTTTTTTCCTCTCTTTTTTCTTTCTCTATAACTGCTGGCACTTTAATGTAGAATATAGGCTCATTCATCTCATCTTCTCATGAGTTTGACTGTACAGTGTAAGGAAAAATATAGTCTAGAGAGAGGTGTTAAGGTTGGATTCTAAGAGCCCCAATATTTGTGCTTTTGACTCTATCATCTTTTATCATGTAACAAAGGACATAAAAAATAACAAAATGTGCTATGTATAGAAAATACCTATCTATATCTGTTTTGTTAACCCAAGAGTTGACCCCTTTACATGTAATTTGAGGTTTAAAATAAGATCAAAGGCCAGAGCTCCGGCTATGTATGCACTGCGACCTCCCCCAGCCTGTGAGTTCCCTGGGGAAGGCACCAGGTCTTTCGCTGTCATCCTCTCACACGCAGCAGACTGCCGCAGTCCCAGTGCATTTGAGGGCGAACTGTTTGCACCGTGACCAGTTCGGGCGGCTTTGACAGCAATGTCTTCGCTTGTTGAAATGGCTCTTGGGCACCTATGAAGTGTCATCGTTTTACAGTCGGCGTGCTTTGCTGGAAAAGACGCTGCCTGGGCAGTCAGCAAGTGTGAGCTCTGTCGTTACTCTGCAACCTTAAGCAGTTCTAGGGGTTTTAGGCTACAGTTTCCTCAGAGAGAAAGTAAAATGCTTGGGCTAAGTGGTTTTCTTCAGTCTCTTCCAGCTTTAAAAGTTATGTTTTAAAATTAAATAAAATACACTTACCATTTTAAAACCTTTTAAATTTGAAATAATTTCAAAATCACAGAAAAGTTGCCAGAAGAGGAGCCCTTTTACCCTTCACTGAGACTCATTTTACCTCCAGTGCTTTGCCGTCCTTTGCCAGCCTTTGAGGGGCAGGTATCGCCCCCATATACTCTAGAACTTATGTCCTAAGTACAATGATGTTTTCTCTCGTAACCATGATAGTTTTATCCAATTCAGGAAAGTTAACATGGAATCAATACAATACTGTTAGCTAATAAATAGCCCGTGTTTAAATGTTGCCAGTGGTCATATTTTCTACGTCGATTTTTGCCCTGCTCCAGGGCCTGTTCCAGGGTTTCATGTTGCTCTTAGCAGTCTCTCTCATCCCCTCGAATCTGGAACAGTACCCAGCGTCTCTTTTGTTTTGCATGACTTTGACATTTATGAAAATTACAGTCCAATTTTTTAATAGAAAATCTCTTAATTTTGGCTTGTATGATGTTTCCTAATGATTAGATTCAGATTATGTATTTCTGGCAGTAGTACTACATTAAGTAATGTTGTGTTCATTTTTCTGCATTATAACAGGAGGCACATGACATCATGATTTAAAAAAAATTAAGATGTGAATTTCCTGTGGGAGGGGAGTTTTTCCATTCTGGTTGGATTTGGGCTCTATAAAACCATAAAAAGGAAAATAATTACAAAATTACCTAGATACCAGAATTCCATATATTAAAAACTCAATTGCCTGTATATTTTAGTTTTTATCTAAATAATTTTATTTGCATGATAGAGGACCTTAAAATAACTATCCCTACTATCAGCTAAAAAAAATCTCAATAAGTTTGAAAAGTATTTGTAAAGGGTTTTAAAGAGGATGCAGTATCTTCATTCTGGAACTGACATAATGTATTTTTTTCCTGAAAAAAAACATAAAAAATTGACCTTGCTAACATTATGCCAAGCAGAATTATGAAGGCTAAATAGAAAACTAGATCAAACAACGATAGCACAAGAAAAAGAACAAGAATCAACTCTGCTGACCTTTAATACTTTTTCACTACATTGTTGTTCCCATAATTCACTCACTATTTAGAATCTGGCCTTTTTTTTTTTTTAAGTAAAGAAAGCCATTCATCAATGACTATACACATTTAACATATTTCATAGTGCCTTCAGAAGAGCACCATGGACCAGTTCCAATGACAAAGCCCCTTAAGAAAATAAAAGTAACCACCTGGGGCTCATTTGGGGCCACTTTGGGGCACTGTAGTGTAACTGCTAAGCAGTAGATGGCACTGTTAATGTACATTGATTTTATTATAAAATCTGGGAAAGGGAAGTAGCATTCAAGAGATTTACTATATGGTTGTTCCAACTAAAGTTAGTGACACTTCACTTATTTGGTAAAGTCCTATCAATGGTATGATAGCTATGATATTTATTTTCTTCTCCCCTGATATCTGGCTGAGGAGGTTTGGGGCATTTTTGTTTGTTTTAGTTTTTTTTTTTTTTTTGCACATACAAATAATGCAACTTGTCAACTTTACTCCAAGAGCTTGGTACTTCACTGGGCACTGGGAAGGCACTTATTATTTACCTTAGATAATGGAGACTTAGGAAGATATAACAGGTCTGTCTGGAAAAAGTTCAGCCATTGTTAATAGAATGAGAACATTCTGCATGACATCGATGTAACCTGGCAGCCAAGGAGAGTGGACTGGAACACGCATGCGTGAACAATGACAACTTCACTGTACTAGTCAGTGGCGGGGGGGGTGGGTAGAGGCATTGAGTGAGCATGTGTACTGTGTGGACATCACATTCAAAATGACTGAGCAAGTAGAGCAATGAATCTGTATCAAATTTTGCACTAAGCTTGAACATTCCTCTGCAGAAACTAGATGATTCAGAAGGCTTCTGAGTATGATGCAATGAGTGCAGTGCGAATAAAAGTGTGGCACAAATGCTTGAAAGATGCTTGAGAATCCATTGAAAGCAATCCATATTCTGGAAGGCCTGCAACAAGCAGAACACCTAAGAATGTTGAATGGGTATGGACTACAGTTAACAAAGATCAGAGAACTGTGTGAGGTCCCAAGGTGTCTACTTTGAAGAGGACTGAGGCATCATTGTCTTGTGTACAATGTTTATTGTATCTTCTATGTTCTTCAGTAAAGGCCTCCATTTTTCATAACACATGGCTGGATACTTTCTGGGCAGACCTCATATCATCTCTCTAATAACCTTTATATATTTCTTAGCTAAAAAAATATACTTTAGAGTATTTCATACTTGGCCTATTTGTGTGCTGCTTACATAGAAAAAAACTTTTTAATGTATTTAATTTTTCTGATGCTTGTTTACCATATTTTACAGTATATATATATAATGCATACCCATATTTTTTGCCCAAACTGTCAGGAAAAAAAATCTTCCATTTTAATTTTGTAATTCAACTATGTATTTATTTATTTATTTATTTATATTTAGATACTTGTTTTTTGTATTATAAAGGAATTTTAGCATTAAATTATATAGAAACAGAATTAATACTACCCATGTATAATATGCATCCTTATTTTTCCCTCAAAAATTTGGGCAAAATGTGTGATTATACATGGCAAAATATGGTAGTTATTTAAAATAACTAGATTGTTGATTGTTGTCATTTCAATAAAAATAGTTTGAAGGTACAGGTGTTTCATATTTCATGGCATCATTTTTTTGGAATGAGTGGGTAAGGTATTTTGTAAATCACACACATAAAGAAACCTAAAAAAAAATCTGGAAATAGTAGCATCTACATCATCCTTAATGAATTCAGGCCTTGATTATTTGCATTGAATGCAAACTTTACTGGCTCATCATATCACCGTTTAAACACCTCACTTAAATTATGCAGATAAAAATTATATTCTGTCCCTTTACTTAAAAAACCTGAAGAAATAATTAAAACTGTGTTTAACCAAGTGCTTCAGAGTAGAAAAATCATAAATAATAAAATGGCATTCATCCTTGCTTCTTTTAAAAAATAAAATAATGTAGTTTTCCATCTTCAGGGTAGAGAAGTTACACTTTCGAGAACCATGACATCATATGAAATGTTGACATCTATTATCAACCTAATTAACTATTTGCTGTTCAAATTGTGGTGAAAGTACATTGAGACTTCTTTTGTACTCTTATCACTTGTTTAATACCAAATTGCCTGGCATCTGTGTATTAAGGCTTTGATCTAATACTCTATCAGTTGTTGGCTCAGGCACAAGAGACTGCAGAGTACACAAAGCTGTCGCTGCAGACTCCAGGGGAAAAAAGAGGCTGTGGATGTACAACCACGATTAGCTAAGTTGGTCAATATTTGCATGATGCAATGATAATGCATTCTTTATGTGAGATTGTTATTTCACTGAAGCAAGTAGGAAACTTCCTTTTCAAGAACTTGGTATATTTTTTTAGAAATTCCCCCCAAGCCCCCTCCCACTCTGTACACATATGGCATATTTTCTTTCATCTCTGTCCATTTTCCTTCCTGCCTTCAACATTTGACTATACACAAATGTAACATGATAGGTATTCTTGAGGCGTCATTATTTTTCAAGATTTATATGTCAAGGAATTTTGAAAAGAAATGATCTTGCCTACAATATGTCAAAATCTTAGAATCAGAATCAGCTGCTTTATTTTTATATCTTAAATGTAAAAGCTGCTTATTTTATTCCTATTTTCTATTCTTATTTTCAATTAGTTGTTCGCAAACTTAAAACACTGATGTCTTAATTTTACTTTCTAGTATAGGCTTCAGGCTAGTACATCTTTTAACATTACATACAGGTTATGAAAAATTAATCTTATAAAATTAATACTTGAATGAGGACAACAGAAAGCTATGTTGTTCCCAGCAAAAATTAAACTTTTCTCTATCATGTTTCTTGTTTCACATTATTTTAGAATTCTTGGCCTTTGCAATGAGGGTTTGGTATTCATAAGATTCTATTTGTACCTTACAAATTTTCCTCATCACTTTCTATTATCTGAGATGCTCTTTCCATTTCTTTTGTTTTTAACATATGAGAAGTCAATGGTAATAAAACAATGACACTGGTATCTTTTTAAGTCATTCTTTTTTGTTTTTTTTAAGTATATTTTATTGACTATGCTATCACAGTTGTCCCATTCCTCCCCCCAATCCCTCTCTGCCCTGCATGCCTTCCCGTTTTGTTCATGTCCAAGGGTCATACATATAAGTTCTTTGGCTTCTTCATTTCCTACTCTATTCTTAACCTCTCCCTGTCTATTTTGTACCTACCATTTATGCTTCTTATTCCCTGTACCCTTTCCCCGATTCTCCCCGTCCCCCTTGCCATTGATAACCCTCCATGAGATCTTCATTTCTGTAATTCTGTTCCTGATCTAGTTGTTTGCCTGTTTGTTTGTTTTGGTTCAGTTGTTAATAGTTGTTTTTTGTCATTTTACTGTTCATAGTTCTGATCTTCTTTTTCTTAGATAAGTTCTTTAACCTGACCTTGTCTGGGAAGCACTTTATCTGCCCTTCCATTCTAAATGATAGCTTTGCTGGATAGAATACTCTAGGTTTTAGGTCTCTGCTTTTCATGACTTTGAATACTTCTTTCCAGCCCCTTCTTGCCCATAAGATTTCATTGAAGGAATCAGCTGATAGTCCTATGAACACTCCTTTGTAGGTAACTCTCTCCTTTTCTTTTACTGTTTTTAAGAGTCTCTACTTATCTCTATTCTAGGATAATGTAATTATGGTGTGTCTTAGTGTGTTCCTCTTTGAGTCTAATTTCTTTGAGACTCTCTGGAAGTCTATTTTCTTCACCAGACTGGGGTTTTTTTCCTTCATTATTTGTTCACATAAGTTTTCAATTTCTTGCTCTTCCCCTTCTCCTTCTGGCACCCATGTGATTTGGATGTTGGAACATTTAAAAGTGTCCCGAAGGCTCCCCAGCCTCTCCTCATTTTTTGAATTCTGGTTTCTTCATTCTGTTCCAGTTGAATGTTTATTTCTTCCTTCTGTTCCAAATCTTTGATTTGAGTCCCAGTTTCCTTCCTTTCACTGTTGGTTTTTTGTATATTTTTCTTTATTTCACTTTGCATAGCCTTCACTTCTTATATTTTGCCACTAAACTCAATCATTTCTGCGAGCATACTGATTAGCAGTCTTTGGAACTCTGTATCTGGTAGGTTAGCTATTTCCTTGCTTAGCTCTTTTTCTGGAGTTTTAATGTGTTATTTCACTTGGGACATATTTATTTGACTTAGCACACCTGTTATGTTGTAAGGGGCAGAGCCTTATGTAATGGCCAGAGCAGGGATAGGGATAGTAACCCATGTTGCTGTGTTGTAGTGCTGTATGTGGGTGAGGAGTCCGAGAGGGAGCAGTGCTGCTTGTTTGTCTTTTGGCCAACTTTTAGTTACTTCTCCAACTACTTACATGAAAATTGGACCCTTCTGAAGCTGATTCCCAGGTAAGTGGGCTTGTATAGAATGTATACATTCTAGAACCATGTGGGTCTCTACAACAAACTCTCCTGTGAGTCTGGGAGTTTCTCCCACCACCGTAACCCCCACAGGTTTTTACAGCCAGAGGTTTTGAGGCTTTATTTCCCTGCTCTGGGTTGTGCAGTCTGTCTCGCTCCCCAGTCCTTCTTCCAGGCTCATCTGCACACAAATGTCGGACCACCCAGTCCTCTGCTTTGTTGCATCCTGTCCATGCTGGCCGTCCATCTCTGCACCCTTCTTACCACTCTCGATAAATGTTTCTTCTTTGATTCCTTGGTTGTCAGACTTCCATACAGTTCAATTTTCTGGCAGTTTTAGTTGTTTGTTGTGTTTAAATTTGTTGTTGTCCTTCTTTTGGTTGTGTGAGGAAGCAAAGCCTTTCTACCTATGCCTCCATCTTGGCTGGAGGTCCCCTTTTAAACCATTCAATCAATATTTATGGAGTAAGCACTGTGTTTTTTACTGGAGGGGACATATATAAGACACTGGCCCTTACCTCAGAGAGTATACAGTTTGGTACATCAGTTGACCTGTAATGTCAAGTAACATGAAAAATATAGGGACTGTGATAAAGCTCTATATAAGGCATTCTCTGGGCATGCAGGAAGAAGTGGCTAATTCCACTTGGGTTGGATGGTCTGATGGGCTTAATGGCAAAGGGAATACAGCAAAAGTGTTATGAAGAACAGCATCCAGGTAAAGAAAGCCATATGAGCAAAGGTATAGTACAGAAAAACCAGGACATTAAGGACAACTTAATTTTTCAAAAGTTATGCCTGGGGTTGGGATGTAAGAAGGAAAGAAAATAGATATACAAAATGTTACAGAAGTCAACAGGAGCCAGATCGCAGAGGGCCTTACAGATGAGCTAGGTTTTATCTTGAAATGGTAGGATATTATAGCTTTTTTACAGCAGGCCTATGATCAGATTCATATTTTGGAAAGACATCATGGCAGCAACATGGAGGGACAGGTCAGAAGGGTGAGACTAGAAACAGGAAGAATAACTAGAATACTGTCAACAATTAGACTAAGCTCATTTTTATTAACCCTTTTGGGGTCCCGTATCCCTTTTTAAAATCATATATACATATACATACATATTTTACATTTAATATTAGGTAACTCATAGATCTCTTGAAGTCTATTCACAGATTCATGTGAGTCCATGAATTCCAGGTAAAGAACTTCTTGAAGAGATGATAGGGGAATAATCTAATGCAGTAGCAATGAGGAGAGAGAAAAGCAGGTATGTGTCAGAAGTCTAAGAAATCTCTGGGACTTGTTTGAAAGATAGCATATGAGGGTGTTGTTAGGGATGACCAGGTATTTCCATGACTCCTATGATTCTAGGTGTAGTGACTGGGTAGAGAGTAGGGCTTTTATCATTACAAAGAATAGAGAGGGAGGAACATGTTTTTGAGATTGTTTAATTACCTGTGGAATATTCTTGTGGAGATGTTAGAAGGGAGGCATAAGAATCTGGAGTTCAGTAGGGGCTTTGAACTAAAGATGCTGATTATTTTAGAATCTTGAAACAGATATAAATAGATATTAAACCCATAGGTTGAGCTCAACCAAGGAGCACGTGTACAGTAAGAAAGAAAAAGCTAAGCAACAACTCTTGGGGAACATTGACTTTGAAGGATCTAAGAAGGAACAGTTAGCAAAGGAGATTGAGGTTGCAGTAAAAACAAGAGTGACGAGTCTTAAAAGCTAAAGGAAAAAAATACTATCAGTGAAGAACTGTTCCACAGCTTCAAATATTTGAAGGACAAATAGGGAAAATACTTAAAGGTTTTGTTGTATATGGCAATTAGGTATTTATGACTCCTACCAGAAGAGTTCCAATGGAATTGGGGGTGAGTGAAGGTAATAAGCCACACTACTAGAAGTCAGAGTGAATGGGAAATGAGAAAGTGAGTACAGAATATTTCTTCAATGACACTGACTATGATAGTAAGGTGAGTGATAGAGCTAAGTGAGAATTTATGGTATTGCTGTGTCAAAATTCATGTGCATTTTCAATACAGAGAGATCATAGCTGATTGCCTCCCACAAAATGTTCCATTCATTCACTTCTACAACTGTGTATGTAAGTAAACTATTTTCTACCCCTTCACAACTGTATATTAACATGCCTCCTAACCTTTGCTCATCTGATGGCAAGAACTAACTGTTAATTTTCAATTTTCTGTTATTAATGATGTTAAACATGTTTTTTAGGTATTTGTATTCTAATGAAGATTCTTATCTTGCTTGTTTATAATTTTTTCCACTTTCCTATTGAGTGTGTTATTTCATTGATTTGCAAGAATTCCTCATAAATATTGATGTTGATCCTTTTTCTGTTATACATGTTGGAAAAAATTTTCTTCCAGGCTGTCTTTTGTGCTTTAGTTTTGTTTACAGTATGTTTATGACAACCATAAATGTCAATCTTTACCTTTATAAAATTAAAACTTTCTTAATCATTTTATTCCAGTGTTTTAAAGATTGTTTTTATTATACATGGCTCTTTATTCTACTTGGAATTTGTATGTGTGACATTTTATAGCACACAAACTTGATTCTTGTAAAATGGATACTTTACTTTTCCAACATCATGTATTAAACATCCATTCTTTTCCTGATGACTTGAAATGTAACCTTTATTATATACTGAATTCCATGCAGATGAGTCTGTTTTCAGATTTTCTATTTGTTCCATTGCTGTATTTGCCTATCCATGCACTGTTTTAGATAATATAGATAATATCAAACAGTATGTTTGATATCTGACAGGATAAATATTCTTCATTTTTCCTTTTTTTCAGAAATTTTGAAGGCCTGTTCTTGCTCACTGTCTTTTCCAAATTAACTTTAGAATCAGCTGGTAAGTTCTATTAAACATCTTAATAGAATTTCAGTTGACAGAACATTAGCTCATAGATAAAAATCTTTATCCTAAGAAATCTTCCCAATCAGAGACTGGTCCATTAATTTTTTTAAGACTTTTTTAAAAATAGTTTTCTTCACATGGCTCTTGTATTTTTCTTATTTTATTTATTTCTAATATTATAGTTTTTGCTTCTTTCATGCACGAAATTTTTTCCCATTGCATGGATTGTTGTGATGTACCAGTTAGGAATGTGTTTACCCACAAACAACAGAAATCACAGCTGTGGCTTAAAGACACAGGAGTTTATTTTCCTCATGAAAAAGCAAGGCCAAAGGCAAGCAGCTGCCAGTGTCGGCTTAGCAGCTTGATGATGGCAGAGGATGTGTCTCTTTTGCCCCTTGTGGCCTTATCTTTGCAAGATACCCAGTCAGCACAGCCAGGCAGCTGTAGCCCCTTGTCAGGTGGGGAAAAGAGAGGGAAAGTCATGATTCCTGTGTCAGGAATGAAGCAAGCTCCTCAGGAGAGTTGGCATAATTCTCATAGTCAGAAGGTTGCACCACCACCTCCAAGCGGCCCAGGAGGTGCAAGACCCAAGGGGGGTCAGAATGAAGGTTTGGTCAGCCCAACAACAGTGTTTCCCTACTGGCTTTCAGGAAAGCTATTAATGTGTGTTTATTGATTTTATACCAGATGCCTTAGTAAACATTCTTATTAGTTTTAGTAATGTTTCAATGGATTCCCTTGCACTGTCTAGGTGTCTAGGTAGGAGATTGTATGTCTACAGACAATGACAGTCTGTTTCTTCTTTTCCAGTAGCTGCACTTCATTTTCTAAAAATATTTTTTCTTTTAGGTTTTTTAAAATAATCACCCAAGGATATGTTTATTGATGAGAGAGAGATAGAGATAGAGATAGAGAGATTGAAGGGAAGAGATGGATGTGAGAGACAAACATTGATTTGTTGCCTTTCATATGCACCATGTCCAGGGATCGAACCAACAACCTCATATGTGTCCTGACCAGGGATTGAACACACAACTCTTTGGTGTACAGGATGACCACCAAACTGAGCCACCTGGCCAGGGCTCTTTTCGGTCTTATTGCACTAGATAACATTACACACACACACACACATACATATGTATATACATATTTGTCTTACGGATTCAATAACCTCAAATCATTTTGAAGATATCAATCAGAAGTTATTTTTTCATTCTTTTAATTATTTTTAATCTTTATGGAAACTTTTTGTTATTATTGTTAAATGTTATTTGTTTTCCTTCAATATCTGGCAAGCCTCAGTTGTTTAAGTAACATAAATAATGATGGAAAGATTAGGTGCATTAACATAGGCAGCTAATACAGTTCCCCTCCAAAGCAGTACTCACCCTTTACCCGACAGGGAGGGTTGACTGAGACTGACAGGTGTCATCTGAAGTGCCTGGGTCTGGAGCAGCAGGCTGTGGACTGACCCCCTCAACCACTCTCCACTGATTAATTCTGATGCTGAGGCAGGTAGTACATTTGCCTCCTGGGCAGAGGTACTTCCCCATCACATCTTCCCCTTCCTTGTCAGTTCTAAAGTTCCAGAGTTCCTCATATTCTACCTTCCTCCTTTTCAGGGGCCTTGCACCCAAACAGGGAGCCCACAGTCTTCAAAGAGAGAGGTCCTACAGGCTTAGAGAGTGGTTAAAAGCAGCTCCTGTGAGCAACTTTGCATTCACAAGAGAAAGGGGAAACCTACCAGTCTTCGTTGTTCCAAGGGCAGTTCTTCAGTGAACCCTCAAGTCCTCTCCAGGGCCTACTCCAAGAGCCCGGACTTCTCTGCGTATGCATGTCTCTCTGCTCTCGGAGTGGGCTGTGTTCTTTCCCTCTGGTCTCGTTCTCAGGCAACACTATCTCCCTTTGCTTTTCTATCTTCTAAGCTTCTTTACAATTTCGTGTGTGCTGATGAAAACTTCCTTTATTTTTCAGTATCCTCGTGAATTGTTCTGTTAAGATACCTGCCTTTTTCAGGTATTTCAGATACTTCTGGGGTTGCAACCAGGAGTAGGTGCATTTGTTGGGTCTGCTATCTGATTCGTACTTCCATGGATGCACACTTATAAAATCATTTGCCTGTGGTCACTTGGTTGTCCTTGCAAATCAAACAAAATGCAGCTGTGTTGTGATTAATTGTTCAGTAACCATTCTGTGCTCTGAAAATCTTGCAATAATAAATACAATGTATAGTTTGATATATAACAATGCATTTTTAGGCTTTATTATAGAGAAATAAATGTTGATACCTTAAAGTACTGATTCAGTATGTCTCAAAATGCACCCCTGTTGTTGTTTGTCTGCTTTCTGTGTGCTTGTCTCATCCTGGAGACAACTTGTTTTAAAAAAATTTAACTGAGTATTTCCTGACAATACAAAATTTCCTAAAAGTGGTGTTTAAACAACACTGATGCCTAGAAATCATAAGCAGAAGTTCCATTTACTATATTTTGTTGTTGTTCTTTTCCCCTTTCTTTTGAAAAGGCAAAGAGAGTAGAAGGATATTTTCTGCCTTCTTCAGAAACGAAATTGTTTGTTAAAGGAAACTATTATATTACCATAGCAATATATTTCATTTTCTACTTAACATACCTCTAGGGTGACTACTTGTCCAGCAAGAAAGCCCTGGACGCTTATCAAATGACTAGACTGATAAACTCACCGCAGAATGAGGAGCAGCCTTGCTGACTATGGAATGGAGGACGGATTCATCTTCATCATAAACTCATGGCAGAGTTATGTTTGAAAATGAAAGAGGATGAAACATGATTGTTTCAGTGGTGACCTCTGGTTTCTCATCCTTAAACTTTATTCTTATCATATTAAAATGCTACAAAAATTATACCACGTGAAACAAGCATCCAAAGGTCCTTAACAAAACATTAGGCTCTGAAATTCATGAAGTCAAATGGTACCTGTAAGGAAAAGCTTTTCTAATACAGTACTGCTAAAGATTCCACCTTCTTCCTTCTACTCGTTTTATTATTTATCCGCTGGTTTTACCTGGAAGGTAATATTACAACCTATGATGCAGATGAGACTGAGTAAATAATCATGCTAGATATTATTGAATAGCTCAGTAAAATATACTTGAAAATAACAGCAAATATCCCTTAGCTTTTTGTTCCAGGAACATTAGTTTACTATTACCGACTTAGAAATATATTTTCAGCACTTTCCCCAGAAGAAGGGAATTTAGTAATATACATGGCTATAACGCAGTCCAATTTGACCTAGTTTGTAGGAATAGGGTTTGGAGGAAGAATAAATTGCACTATTTGCTAAAATGGGGTTTTAGGGTTATTTAAAAGGAAACAATAACTTCATGTATTGCTTTTCACTCCATTTACTCTTCGATTATGGATTTCTCATTTTATACCGAGCAGTCAATATACTCAGAGCTAGGCATCCCAATGGCCAAAAGACAGTTTAAGAGTCTCTGGACAAACATTCCTGCAGGGCCAGAAATGCTATCCAAATTTCCTCAAAAAAGATCTGAATGTTTGTCTTTAGTCTAATTTAAATCACACTGTGATTTACTAAGGCTTTAAAAATGCAGTTTAATCTTGTTCAGTTTCCAAAGAGGGGTGAACATACAATGAAATGAATTAACTAGGCCAATCATAATCAAACACAGAGGAAAGCCAGGCAGACCTACCATATGCTGAGGGTTTTGCAAACAGATCTCACCCTGCCTGGGAAAACTTGACACTGAGCACGTGTGTGTGTGTGTGTGTGTGTGTGTGTGTGTAGTAACTGGGGGAAGCGAGATGTTCCTAGGGAAAGAGCACTACTCCTTTCATGAAATCTGTGCATATGACTTACAACAAAGCACCAACAATGTTGTCATTGTATTTTACATGTAGCTAAATTATTCTGGTAGCTGAGGACAAAATTTGAAGCCACTGTGGAGGCAGCTCTGCTCATCACATACCTTGGCTAAAGGTGATACTCTTATTCTCTCTGATGATAATTTGTTCATCTAATAAAATGGCATGGAATCTGAAATAATCACTGAATATTTTTAAACTCAGCTAAGAAATACTTCTTTGAGGGGGAAGCAGTGTAATATTAAGAACAGAAGGTGCAGAGTAAGACCTTCTGGAGCCTTACCACAGACTTTGCTGTTGCCTATTGATGCAACCGTGGGCCTAAGTGAAATTATAAGTGACCCAGCTTCAATGAGTTTGGTTTTTCTAATCTGTAAGGTAGGGGTAATAACTTCCTGATGTTAATGTTAAGGTTAAGTGAGATAACATGAACAAAGTGTTTAGCACACTGCATGGCACATTGTAAATGCTCAATCAACATTAACAATTATTATTGTTAAAACAGTCAAAATACTGGAACTTTTCTTCATGCAACAAATACTGATTGTACATTTACTGTGTGTCAAACCTTGCTAAGTACTAGGAATTAAGGACTGCATCCCTGTCGGCTAGAGATGGCACTTTCTGCTTTTTTTTTTTTTAAAGAAGGCCTCACTCAAAGATCACCATTTATTTATTCATTTATTTATTTAATCCTCATATGAAAATGTGCTTAATGATTTTAGAGAGAGGGAAGGAAGGGAGAGAGAGGGAGAGAAATATCCATGTGAGAGAGAAAAATCAATCGGTTGCCTCTCCTACGTGCCCCAAAAGATATTGAACCCACAACCTAGGCGTGTGCCCTGACTGAGAATTGAACCCGTGACCTTTGGATTTGTAGGATGACGCTCCAACTAAGTGAGCCACACTTCCCAGGGCCAATTTCTGCTTCTTGACCTTACTTTAAAGACAAAACTTTACAGTCCATCATTCACTTAAACAGGCCAACCCATTGACACATTTTAAAAAGTTCAACCCTAGTGTATTTTAGTGATGCTTAATGAACAGCTACATCAGCAACACATAAATTCAAGTGCACTTCAAGCGGCTTCTGTCTCAAATAAAATATGGGTAGTAGGGTTTCAATCAGGATTGTGGAAGAAAGAAAGGAGCCAGTGTTACATGCCTCTGTAATGCTTTTGCATGGGTTATTATTTTTATTTTTGCTCCCCTTCCCTTTTCATATCTGATACATGCTAAGATTTTCATGTGCATAGTTATCACTGCCTAAGAGGACATTTTGCTTGTAGGTGAGCATGGAATCCGCTTGACAGTTATGTTTGCTCGCGTCTCTAGCAGCTGGAGGAAGAGTGGCATCAGGCAGGGGTGTGAGCCCTGACCCACTGTGTGTCCTCTGGATGCATGGAGCTCCACCTTCCTGGAGAATGTGCTTCGAAGCAGGGAGGACTGTGGGCCAGCGACTTGTCTGGGCTCTCATTAATCTCTGAAGATGGGAGGGTAATCCCTGCACAAATATGGGAATGGGGGCTGCTCTGAGGCTGGCAAATAATAAACAATGAGAGTTTTTCTTTTCTTTTCTTTTTTGGCCTGGATTCCTCTTGTCCTTCTCTCTGTAGTCCTCAGCAATAACTTAGCTCTTGTCTTCCTCTCTGAAGGATTTCAATGGAATGACCTTAATTCTTGCTTTGTTTGCACTCTATCTCTTAAGGAGCTGCAGTGAAGGCCTAGACAAACAGTAGATTAACAGTACCTTTTATAAAGCTGATTAGTTCCTAAAATATGCTGAAAGAAAACAAAATCAAGAGAGAGAGAGAGAGAGAGAGAGAATGAGAATGAGAATGAATGGAGGCTGAGACAGAAGCCTTTGTCCAAGAGTTTGAAATAGATACAATCCTTTCATATAGTTATAGATATTGACCTCCCAGTGAAATGTTTCCTTTGTGTGCAAAGGCTTTTCCAGGACAGCATTTATAGTATTAAGCAGGAGCCTAGTAAGTTTTTTTAAACAAATATTACTCACTGCCTAATTTTGGTTTAAGGAGAGTTGTTCTAGAGATAAATTCAGAAAACATTTGATTGTGGCTCGTCTGCTGCTCCCTGTAGCAACGGCTATCAAGTGGCTGACAGTGTCCAAATAGGAATTTCAATGATGCTGTTCCATGATGAGTCATTAAGAGGAGCATGGCCTCCTGAAACCTCCTTCAGCTCTTCTGGATTTGAAGGAATTTACACAGAAACTTCCAAGTCACCTGGGCTCTATCCAAATGGGAGCCAAAGCACTGTGGCGTGACAGAGCTGCAAGTGTGCCTCCGGAAAGAAGAAAATACATATAAAGCTACATGGAAAATAGTTCTGGGCATCAGCTACTATTTCCCTTAAGGGATAGGAGGATGTTACTGAAATTGTTCAATTTAATTTAATGTTAAATAAAAATGTGAAAGGCTAGGGTGCATTAATAAGATGATCCATCTGCTTATAATAATAGGATAATTCACATCTTCATTGTCAGAGCAGAAAGCCTCCGATAAGGTCAATCATTAAACTCAATATGTTTCATTCTTCGGTGCCGTCGCTCTTACATTCTCACTGCCACTCATCTGCCCTTCTTTTCCACTATGCACCTATATTGCAAATTTAGTTCCATTAGGTAGGTGCTCACAACATTATGAAGCCTGATTCCATCATTTTCAAAGTGCCAAGCCACTTAAATGCAGTGCAGTCTTTGGTCATATTTAATCCAAACATTTACACACATCCAGCTCCTTCTTATCTTTTTAAGTAGGATGCAGGGCTTATTTTTAAATTACATCCTCATTCATGCTGTATAAAAGCATCGAGAAAAACTGGCCATGGTATTTAAATTCTGGTCCACAGGTGCTGCTTCCAATTCCTGGCATGGCCGTTAAATCCTAGCTCCAGCCTAATTCTTGGCATGACACTCTTGTGTTGAGGCAGAAAAGATAAAATAGAAACATCCATTTTCCTCCCCTCTCAGAAATTATACTACACTGAAGTACACTGTAGCTTTTGCCTTCTTCTTTATTTATACCTAATTAAAAAAAACATTTTAAAATAAGGGTACACAGAAAAGAGACATCAGTGGGAAGTTAGGATGCTTAAAATGAGGCAAGTGCTTACCAAAAACTGCATGCATGATTTCTGTCACCATGTGGGATCAATTAAATATGCACCTATTGGGGAGAGATTTCTGTTGATACAATGAGTCTTCCCATGACTTGGGTGCTACAACTAATATCAACATTTCCCAGCAGTCCTGAATCATCCACGGTTCCTTCAAACTGTCTTTTCTACAGATTCCCTCCCCTGCTGGTTTCTGGTATTGGCTGTTCAGTTCAGCCACATAACAAACGCACAGACACCCTGAAGATACAGATGCTCTAGCTTTCTTTCTTCCACTGCTCTGCAGGTACTGGCACAGTAAGAACTCTCTCTTGTCAACTTCGAAAAGCAGCCAGGTCAAACTACTTCGTGCTTAAACAAACAACTTGGTTTCAACCTACCTTGTCTTCTCCTCTACTTAAAAAAAGAGTCCTAACGGTGCAGTGGGGGTTGCCGTGGGAGTCCATGTGAGATCCCCAACTGATCAAAACTGTGCACTTGTCCTGGGCGCACTTCTCTGATAGGCTGCCATTTGTTCCTACTCACCTAGAGAGCTTGTGGATAGCCTGAGAGGTCGTGTGCGTGTGTGCGTTTTAACAAATTTTCTAAAGTTGCCATGGGGAGAGAATAGAAAGAAAGCCCTTCAAACAGGAAATTATTTTCACAGCATCATCACCAGAAAAACACCCCTGCAATGGATATCTTTGAAGGTCGACTGCAATCTGAACTAATTGGGGAGGGGTGGGGAGAGCTTTCAGATTTGCTCACCTTTTGTAATGGGTCTCAGAGAAGTGATCCGCAGCCACGGCTCCCTGCAATGAGTGGTTTGGGCACTTTCTAAGCAAAAGGAAAGGCTCCTCCAGTTTCTTCTTGTTCATGTCACTGAGAGAGGTCACCACCTTCCCTCTTTTACTTGCCACTTCTGATTATTGGGTAGGTTTGCTCCAAAAGTCATCTTTTGTTGTGAGGACATTAATCTTCTCCCCAGTGTTGAAATGCTTGGTAAGAAGGAGGGGTGGGAGTGGGAAGCCTGATCTCAAAAGCCTCAAGATCACAGCCAAAGAGCATTATTTACAGACCTTTACTGAAAATCAACTTCCATCTGTGTTGAATGGACTACATTAAACCAATAACAGACAACAAGCTTGTGAATATTTGGCATGATGATGAAATGGCCACAGCCTTCTGCTGTGGGGGGGAGCAGTCTCGAAGTGCTGGCCCTCCTCCTTCGAGTGGGTCTGTTGTGATTGCTAGCTGGTTGCCACAGATCCTTGCTGAATATTACACCATTAAACAGTATGAAAGAAAATCAAAACATATGTTTACAGGGTACTAAGTAGTAAGTGCCCTTTCAAATGCTCTTTAATGGCTAAGCTTTAAAGTCACCGTGGAGCACCCTCCAAAAGCAAGAGCAGCGTGTCTCGCAGGTTTCTGTGGCTGTAAACCACCACGAGATGCTGAATGAAAGTGTGCTGAGCTTCATGAACACCCCACACTCCGTATGCTTAAAGGCATATCCAGGAAGGAAAAACAGCCCTCTGCCACATATATTCTTGAATTTGTACTTTTAATTGAAAAATCGGTGATGTCTCAGCTGTATTCTCCAGAAGTTGAGTGACAATCAATGCCTAGTTCAACATAATGGGTATACTTCCTGGGGGCATTCAAGGAAGGAATACATGTTTGGGGGGTGAATTAGAGTGAGCAGTGGCTAAATGTGACAAAATACTTGCGGTGTGAAAATAGCTATAGTTAGGAGTATTTGCAGACTACAGTTCTCGTAGTATATTATTATTTGTATCTGTATGTTAGATCTACTAGTGCTCCATGTATGAACAGATACATAGCCCAAGGTAACAGAACAGGAGGTCCAGAAATAGACTGAAAACAAAATAGACTTTAGCATCTCTACAGGGAATATTTCAAATCAGTAGAAGAAAAGATGGGTTATTGCATTATTGGTGATGGGATAGCTATATAGTTATTCCATCTGGACAAATTTAAAGTTGAATCTGTATCTCATAACCTGCTCAAGGATAAAGTTTAAATATTAATATTAAATGTGAAAGAAAAGAAAAGAAATCATACAAGTACTACAAAAATACATGGGAGAATTTCTTTATACCCTTGGAATAAGGATGAAAGAAAAAAGACAGAAGCCATAAGATATTTGTGACTACATAAAAACCAGAACTTCTGCATGGAAAAACTCCATATCCAAAGTCAAAAGAAAAATTACAGATTGGGAAAATCTATTTTCAACTCTATTTTCAACTCTTAACACAACAGAGGGTAAATTTCTTAATTACCTGAAGAACTTCCAGAAATTAATTAGACAAATATCAACACCCTAAAAGAAATATGGGCAAAATATCTAGAGAGAGGGTTAATGGGAAAAGAAATGATTCTAAAATGTATAAAATATATTTGACTTCACTAATTATAGAATTTAAATTAAAACTGAAGAGTGGTACTATTGTTTTACCTATCAGATTGGCAGAATTTCAAAAGTTTAGTATTAACTTTTGTTGGCACGGTGTGGGGAACTAGGTACTTTTGCCTGCCGTTGATGGAGTATATAAATTGAAACAACTCCTATAGGGTCAATTTGAGAATTTTCATTAAATTCATAAATGCAAATATACTCTTTAACCATAGAAATTTCATTTCTGGGATTCTATCTTTTACATATATTTATATACATAAAAATGACCACTATACATGGTCCTCCATAATAAAAGCAAAATATTGGGAATAACCTAAATGTCTACCAATAGAGACTGATTAAATAAATTATAGTACATTTATACCATAGAATACTATGCCATTACAAAAAGAACAAAAAAAGAAGGGTGGAAATCTCTGCTCTGATTTGGAAAAAGAACCAAATATAGTGGTAAGTGAAAGGTGCAGAACAGGGTGAAGAGCATGCTACCATTTGTGTATGCAAGAGGTAAGATGAGAATCTCCATTCATATTTTCTGACATTTGCTTTAGGAAATTTTGGAAAACTGCAAACAAATCTAACTCCAATGGTCATATATAGAGGACTGGAAAAGAACTAGATAGATTTCAGGGGTGGGAGGGAAACTTGTCATAGTAAACTTTTTTATCTTTATACATATTTAATAATATTTTACCAAATGCTACCAACTTAAAATTTTGTATCATTAAAATAATTAAATGAAACAGTTAAAATATAAATTAAATCATTCCAAAATCAAATAAACAAATGAGAAAGTTCATAGTAAAATAAATTATACCAATTCTAATGAAAGTAGTTAATGATTAGGGCAGGTGTATGTCTACCAACCCAATGATAAAAAAAAAAAAGATTGAGCAATTTTTTTATAGAAACCATTATTATTTGGCCCTTATCTATGTGACATCCTTTCATTTGTCACTTACCTATGATTTATATCTCCATTACCTGGTTTAAAAACGTGGAAAGTTGAAAGCTAAGTTGAGGAATAATTATATTTATTTTGGTTAGTTTCAAAATCATTTTTTATGAGTTGAATAAAAAGTTCTTAGCTGTGGCTTGTGTGGTTCAGTGGATTGAGCACCAGACTGAGAAGCAAAGGGTTGCTAGTTCAATTCCAAGTCAGGGCATATGCCTAGGGTTGCAGGCCAGGTCCCCAGTAGGGAGCACATGAGAGGCAACCACACACTGATGTTTCTCTCCTTTTCTTTCTCCTTCCCTTCCTCTCTCTCTAAAAATAAATAAATAAAATATTTTTTTAAGTTCTGTGTAGTCAGCTCTAATCTTTAAAAAATTATTTCCTGATACCCAAAGTAGAAATTGATCCTGCCCTATCTTGTCACCAAAAGAAAATCTGTCCAACTCTTAATTCTGTGTCACTTGTAACTTCCAACGTGCTGTCTTTGCCTCAAATAGAATATAAGGTTAAAGTAGCAGAGCCTCAAGAATCAAAGAGCCGATGCTACAGTTGTATAGTAAAAAACTATATTTACCCTAAATTGCAAAATGGTAGGTATTGTATGTGATGTTTAAGTTGCAGCAATTGTTCTAGTAATAAATGTAATATTCAGCAGCGTTTTTCATAGATTACTCAGTTCATCATTAGTGCCATTTTGCCTCTTTATAATAATGTGCACTTTCCTTTAGAAAGAGCTTGGTTATTTCTTTGGTTGGGCCTATTTGCTCCTTTTTTATGTGAGATTTTTCAATACTATGAAATGATGCAGAGCAAAAAAGGTCCATCCACTTCACTTGTGTTGCCTCCTTCGTTACCTAAACCACAACAGAACAATGACAGACAACAGAGCCTTTCTCCTCTCTAACAATTCAGTCACCATGACAACCAGCAGAAGAACGTTGGGCCAGAAAAAAGCATTGAGCTTGAGGGACTAGACTAATCAAAAAATGGAATAACATGGCAACAATTACACTGATGAGTGAGAGGGAAGCTACGATGCATTCAGACACCTATGGCACCGCAGACTCAACGCATTCAGCATTTTGTGTTTAGTGTCTTGTGTTTTTGAGAGCAGGTAAATAGACAAGATCGAATTGTGTAACAGAATGTCAGTGCTCTAGTTAAATAGAAAATTCCTTTCCTTTGGCGGTGCTACTTCAAGCGCATTGAAGAGGGTTTAGGGGAGATGAGGTTTTGAAGTGAAATGTGTAATAGATACAATATGAGTGCCACAAGGCATTATTTAGTTTTAAAAAAGTAAACTTAGGTATGCTCCCCCCCGCCCCCATTTTTTTCAAACATATAGTCACAAATAAAGGGAGAATGATGCTGGGTTAGTGGCCAACACTCTCTTAAAACCAGCTTCACATTAGGAATATACATAATTCACCTCTATTAATATGCTTCTGAGGCATACTGATTTTTACTGACAAAATAAAACACCACGTTAGCAGTGTCAGGTCTAACACTGTCTGGATAAAGTTAAGCTGACAGGGTCAGAAGAGGCCTGTGGGTCACGCAGCAGGAGTGCGAAAGTTTAGGTGCGTACCCTCCTCATCTCTCGCCTCCACAGCAGCCTCAGTTTATCTCCTCAAGAATTCTCTTCTTCCTGAGGAGGATAGTATAATTTCTGTGTATATTTTAATGGCACTTATATTGACATTACTTTTTGATTGTAGATATAGTTGTTGGGTTGAAAATAGATTTTGCATGCACTGACCTCTGCCTCAATTTCTCTGAGTAATTTTTCTCATAATATTTGTGCTTTGTGTACTGTGCTTAATTAATTTGGTGGATGTTTTTAGTAAATCATATCTGGTTTTGATTTATCAAAGGCAATTTTTCTTTCCTTCCCTAAACAGGAAAATTCTACCTGGGATTTAAAAAAAATTGAAGTAAACTTGGAGTAATGTTATAATTGAAGTAATGTTATAATATTATATTATATTATATTATATTTATTATATTATATTAGTTTCAGGTGTATATACACTACAGAGTGATCACAGCAATAAACCTAGTTATCATCCATCACCTTACAACTGACCCCCTTCACCTATTTTCCCCCTTCCCCAACCCCCTTCTCGTCTCATAATGATGAATTTGTTCTCTGTACCTATGAGATTCATCTTGTTTTGTTTGTTCATTTGTGGTGGTGTTTGACACATAAGGGAAGGCATTGATATGTTTTTCTCTTGTCTGATTTATTTCACTTAGCATGACATCCTCAAGGTCCATCCATGTTGTTGCAAATGGCAAAATTTCATTCTTTGTTATGGCTGAGTAGGAGTCCATTGTATATAGGTCTATACATACCTCATATCTTCATCCATTCACTCATTGACAGATACCTAGGTTATTTCCATAGGTTAAATGTCTGGCTATTGTAAATAATACTGTGATAAATATAGAAGTGCATAAATATTTTTAAATTAGTGTTATTGTTTCCTTTGAAATAGCTTAATGGAAGTTCTCTTTTTAATTTATTGAGAAATTTCCATATTGTTTTCCATATTGACAACACTAATTTATATTCCTACTGGCAGAGTAACCCACCGCATCCTCTCCAAAACTTGTCATTTCTTGTCTTTTTCACAATAACCACTCTAACAGGTGTAAGATGATCTCGCATTGTAGTTTTGATTTGCAATTCCCTGATAATTTGAGCTGTTGAACATCTTTTCATGTGCCTACTGGCCATCTGTGTGTCTTCTTGGGAAAAATGTCTATTTGGTTCCTCTGCACATTTTTAAATTGAATTGTTTATTGTTTTGCAGTTGAGTTCTGTATATATTTTGGATATTAACCCCTAACTGGATATGTGATTTGCAAATTTTTTTTCATTTAGTATATTGTCTTTTCATTTTGTTGATGGTTTCTTTTATTATACATCTTTTTAAATTTAATGTAGCACCACTTATTTATTTTTGCTTTTGTTGCCTCTGCTTTTGGAGTCAGATCCAAGGATTCAGCACCAAGACCATTATCAAGGAGCTTACCACTTACCTTTTCTTTTAGGTATTCTGTGGTTTCAGATCTTACATGCTACTCTTTAATCCATGCTGAGCTAATTTTTGTGTGTGGTGTAAGACAGTGATCTAATTTTATTTTTTGCATGTGGCTGCCCAGCTTTCTTAACACTACTTATCAAAAAGATGTTCTTTTTCTGTTGTATATTCTTGGCTCCTCTGTCATAAATTAATTGGCCATATAGGTGTGGGTTTATTTCTGAGCTCCCTGTTCTGTTCCATGGATCTATGTGTCTGTTTTACCATCCTGTTTTGATTACTGTAACTATGCAGTAGAGTTTGAAATCAGGGAATGTGATATCTCCAACTTTGTTCTTCTTTCTCAAGATTGCTTTAGCTATTTGGGGTCTTTAGTGATTCCATACAAATTTTAGAATTATTTCTTCTAGTTCTGTGAAAAATGCCACTGGATTTCAATAGAGGTTGCACTGAATCTGTAATTAGGATTACTTTATTCAATTATAAACAGAAACAGATAACCTCCTCTCAAAAAAGTAAAAACTGAAATATTGTTTTAGAGAAACAATTTCTTAGAGAAAAATGTCATTTTCTTGGAGATGTTCCTCATAGAGGAGGAATGAGAACTGATTTTTTTGTTTCCTAGTTTAGACTATTTATGTTGGAGTGGGATTGGAAGGCTCCTGTCTACTGCCTCTGAGCTAGTGCTACCTCTGCAGACTTCACGGACTGCAGCATCTTCGGCTGTTACCTGTTCTATGACTCAGTATATTTTGTAGTCTGGTTATTTTGAGTTCTGTGACTCAGTTCACCTATCTAAAATGGATGCTTTTTCACTCTACGCTGTTTATTAAGGGGAGGGGGCAAGTGTAATGAGTTTACATTGAGTCTGTATGTGAACATTTATTAATGATAAGAACTTTCCAAAAAAAAAAAAAAAGAACTTTCCTACATCAGTGGATGAGTTATTCTCTTTATTTTGGTGTTGGTCATGTTAAAGTTTCTAACTAAAATATAGTGCTCATTTAAAAGATGATTCTAAATGGTTTTTCCTAGGTTAATTTTTCTACTCTCTGATGAGAAGAACAGCATGGTTAGAATGACAATAGCCACTTTTAAAATGTCCATTTATTCATAGTGAGTAGTTCATCTACTTTAAAAAAAAAGGTTGCAGCAAGTTTACACAAGAAATGGAATCCTTATAAAATAGACTCATTAATAAAAGCTAAAAGACAAACAAGAAGTTACTGTTGAAGAAAAAAATATACTAAGAAAATCTGGCAAAACAGAAAAATTTCTGGCTTTTCAGCAATCAGGCAAAGAGAGAAACCTTATGAACTACAGAGCCCTCCTTGACCAATAATAGCAGTTGAACTGGTTCTTTAACAGATGCAGCCCTTTTCAGTTCCTAGACTCCTCCAGGGGGCGTTTGCCCTGGGAAGTGGTGTATGGGAGGCTGGCTGTGCGCGCTCTAAACCTCGGGTTGGCTCTCAGCAGAGGAGGATTTGTCCTTCTGACTTTGGCTGATGCCCCTTCAGAGTCAGGAGAAAGGAGAGTCGTTCTTTTCCTCTGTGTGACCAGGGAGGGATAAGGAGAGAGGAAAGGGGAAGGACAAACTCTTCTGGGCACAGAGAAGAGATCCACATACCTTAAAAGCAAGTTAAAACAGCTTTTTAGGAAACCACCATATAGAAGGGGGCCTGATTTGGCCAAAGTAATTGTTTTTATCCAAGACCTTCTTGCTTTAAAGGTAAAGTAGCTGATGACTGGATATTCCGAAGGGGCTCATTGGCTGCAGTGGGCTTCCTTCCTGAAGAAGGCCAGCTGAGCTGCTTTGAGACTTCATGACAGATTTGAATGAAAAATGAGGATTTTCTATGAGATTGTTGTGAAAAGGTGAGAAACAACTAAATCAGCTTTGTAGGAGATAAACGGTGGTATCTTGAGTAGATCACACTTTACAAAAGCCAGATCTTATTTTAGAAAACATAAGTGTGATCATTCTTTTTGTAGCCTTTGGTATTTTACTGTCCTGCAAAGAAAATCTGCTTATCAGTCTTAACACCCTTCTCTGAGTTGCCAGATAATAGGCCACAGCAATCGGAAGAAATTTATCTTTAAAATGTTTCTATTATGCTTGGTAACAATACCTTTTCCACTGAGAACTTCTCTAGTATGTATTTTTTTTTTTCCTATGGAAGAAGCAGGAATCAAAAAAGACTTGGGCTCTGCTACAGGAGAACAATACAGACATGCAAACACCGAGCCTGGTGTGGCCTTAAGCTCTGAAAATGCTTTAGGGAACTGGTGGCACCGTGCACATGCATCAAGGCAAGGGTTTTCGCATTCTAGGAAATTTATCACAGTATGACAATCTGTGCAGGGCTCCCAGGCGGAGTTTGTTCCTACCTAGTTCTCCCTTTTATTTCCTTTCAGTGGCCTCACACATTCTGGAATATGTCCGGCAGGGGAGGATTCACTGAGCTTTTGGTATTTTACCAAGGGAAGAAGCAGTCCATTGGGTTAATTTGCTTTCCCCCACACCTTGCCTTCATTGTAGAATAATGAGGCTAACCCACTCTTTCTGGGAGGCTGTCTGCACTGGTCAGGCACCAGGTGAGTCACTTCACTCACATTATTGCCAGCCCTCACCGCGGCCCTATGAAAATAAGTATTCTGGTCCTGCCTGAGTTCGTGTATTAATCTGACATTCACGCAACACAGTTCTGGAGGACCTATGCAGACATAGTTGTCGACATTGAGAACCTAGTGATTGGCTCCCCACACATAAATGGGAAAACTAACTAGAAAAAATGGTTAAGGGACCTCGCCCAGGAAGGAGTACAACCAGAATGAAACCGTTTGTACAATTCTAGAACTCACGCTGTTTCCTCCACACCATGCTGTTTTCTTGACTAGTTCCCATCTTCCGATTTGAGTTTCCTGAGGTTGAGAGCACTGATTTAGGGCTCAAGGCAAAGTGTTTTGGCTGATCTTGGGAAAATCGTGTGCCCTCTCTGGCCTAAATGATTTTATATGTAAAACAAGAATTCTGATATCAACTTCTTAATTACATTCTGAGGCTTAGATGAGATTGTGTGTAGAAAGCCTTTAGCACTGTGCCCAGCACATAGCAATGCTCAGTAAATGTAAATATGACCATCCCCTTCTTCACTATGGCTTTCTCTTACACTGAGGGATCTCCGGGCTGTTTGCTTTTACCTAAAATTATAGTCTCTTCCCTTCCCTCCCTTTTCTGGTTGGCATTGCCACCCCCCAACCCCTTCCGTGGCCTGTCAGAGTTTTTGCTCTGACCTGAGGTGACAATTGTCATGATTTTCCTGTTTACACTGGGGGCCTACCGGAATGAAGATGGAAAAGTGTCCTTGTGCTATATAATGATGACATTATGTAATGTTATCAGGAAGAGGGGTCTCAAGAGAAAGACTCTGAAGAGTTGAGTTTTAGCATCTCTGATTCCTGAGACTCACACAGGGATGGATTACCTTCCTCTGTTCAAATGTCTGTCTTTCTCTGTTAGGGGAACATATCAGGGAAATGACAAGGTCTTACTCATCTTTGTCATCTTAGTTCCTGTCATGGTACTTAACATATAGTAAGTGCACATTAAAAATTGTGGAATGAATAAAAGAATGAAAAGTGATCCAAAAAGTTTTGTTTAATTATTTGTTGCTTTAAAAATGTATACATTTCTCAGCCCTGGCTGGTGTAGCTCAGTGGAGTGCGGGCTGTGAACCAAGGTGTCACAGGTTTGATTCCCAGTCAGGGCACACGCCTGGGTTGCAAGCCATGGCCCCCCAGCAACTGCACATTGATGTTTCTCTCTCTCTCTCTTTCTCCCTCCCTTCCCTTTCTAAAAATAAATAAATAAAATCTTTAAAAAAATGTATACATTTCTCTATTTCAAAAGGACCAGAAAAACATATACCAAAATGTAATGTGGAACAGTGGTTTTCTCTCGGTGCTGGGATTTGGAGGTGATATTTTTACTTTGTGCTTTTAGAATTTTGTGGAATAACATTGATAGCAAGTGATGTTATCAAACAAAAGATCTTTGGACTTGTAGGGTGGAAGAGCTTGGTGTTTCTAGACCAAAGGGTATCATGACGAGAGATAGAGCCTCTGGAAGTACAATGTGATGCTGGAGCGCAGCATCCTTCTTGCCGTACTCTCACCAGGCACTGAGCACAGACCATGGTTAGTATGCCTTTGTAGTTCAAATTATGTCGCTCTTTTGAAGCTCTCAGCTCTTTGAAACCATTATTGCATTTAGCCTTCCAATTAGGGGGCTAACATGACCAATCCCATTGGACAGCGATCGGAAAGATTATACCTTTGACCCCAGTTTAAGGTCCCACACTCTACTCTTCTGCAATCATAGCTCAGAGTGGTAACTTACCCCCTTCCTCACCCCCGCCACCCCTAGTGCAAATGCTAATATGAACAATCAGCAGGAGCCAAGATGCCTAATTATGTTTAGTTCACAAGTGATGTTATTCTTAATAGTTTGAGAAAGTTTCGTTCTTTCTTTTGCTGCAACTGACTCTTTCAAAACTGGTTGTTTTCAGCAATGATCTACATACCCTTTTTTTAAAAAAAGACTTTATTTATTTATTTATTTTTAGAGAGGGGGGAAGGGAGGGAGAAAGAAAGGGAGAGAAACATCAACGTGTGTCCCCCCTTCTCATGGGCTCTGTACTGGGGACCTGGCCCACAACTCAGGCATGTGTCCTAACTGAGAATCGAACTGATAACCCTTTGCTTTGAAGTACAGTGCTCAATCCACTGAGCCACACCAGCCAGGATAACCTACATACTCTTATCTCCTCCTCACTATTAGATGGATCATGAAGGTGTGTCCTGTAAATTCTGAGCTCTGTTGCTTTCCAACTGGGTTATGGTAAAGGTTTTGAGTCACTGAAGAACAAGTTCACAACCATCCTCTCTTTTACTCTGAGGTTATTTTGAAAAATAGACGCTGAATCATTATGCCGTCATTTGGGTCAACACAGGATGATAAATGTGCCTCCTAGTGCAGGTGCAATGGCAGGCCACTAGGTTATTTTGTTTTCTTGGGGATCACAAGCACATGCTTACCTCCTTGGGCCACCACAAGGCTCTTTCTTTTGCCAGAACTAAGTTTTGGGAAGACAGCACCCTAGATTAGGAAGAAGTAAGAGGGCCTCACAGGTGTGGGGAATTCATAAAATGAATCTTGACTAAATTTTATATCTCTTCTAAAAATTATTAGTGATAGCATCAACTAGATTCTCCCAAATATATAGTTTACTATCTGGTAGTAAGTTAGGCAATTTCAGAACATAAATTCATCAAATAAATTGAGCTCTGCTATGCATCAGCCAACTAATGTATTATCTTTCCTAGGCACATGCTTCTGCTTAGTGAGCTTGTGCCTGCTTCTAAGAGATCCTCTGGGACTGATGTTAATGGTGAGCTTGCAAGTCCCCAGAGTCTTTGGTCAGAAAGTACTATGGGAGGCACCTAATCCCATCCTATAAGGGACTTCCTAATATAGCTCTTTATCTGACAACAGGAAATCATCTCTTCAGGCAGGCTTTCTAGAAAGTCCAGAGTCAAGCCCCTTACCATTTTAGATAATTTTAAAAAACATTCTGGAAACTGTGTTTTATTTATTTTAATATGGGAATAATTGAGTTTGGGAACTTTACGGGGTTTTAGGAAATTTTGGTGGTATAGCTAGCTAGTTGTATGGTATCCCCACAACAGTTATGTCCACCCAGAACCTAAGAAGGTTACCTTACTTGGAGTAAAGGTCTTTGCATATGTAATTAAGGTATCAAGATGAGATTTTGTTCAGATGGGTCTTTATTACAATTGCAAATGTCCTTATAAAAGAAAAGAAGATATGGAGACACAGAGGGGAATGCCCTAGGAAGACAGATACAAAGATTAGAGTTTTGGCGCTGCAAGCCAAGGATCCTTGGGAGACACTACAAGCTGGGAGAGGCAAGCAAGGATTCTTCCCTAATTCCTACAGAGGAATCTTGGTCCCGCTTATACCTGGATTTCAGACTTCTGGTAGCCAGAATTGTTAAGTAAATACATTTCTGTTATTTTAAGTTAACACAGTTTGTGGTGATTTGTTATGGCAGCCCTAGGAAACTAACACAAGCACATTCTTTGAGGTCCAGACCTCAAATACTCTCAAGGTTGGCAGAATAATTTGGGAGTGTGTATTGCCTAGAATTTTTTCTGAGGGGTCTAGATTTAGTTGGTTTGTTAGGGTCATATCATATTCTGTTGGCAGCAGATGAGGTATCATTATGTTTTCACTTACTTTGGAAAAGACCCAAAATCCAGGATACAGCTCCCACTTTTTGGTAAAGGATTGACTATCAATGTAGTAAGTTCTTTATGCATTTTTGGAATAAGTAAACAAATAGCACCATGAGGTGCTATTTGTTCCAAACATCTTTTTCACTGGGAGTTCACCTTCTTGAAGAGCCTGAGACAAGGAATGCCAAAGGCATGAACAATAATTAACTCCTGATTGCAGTGTATAGCCAGAAGTCCTGTTTTGTTATCAGTTCCCTGAATCTCTAAGAGATTAAACATTTGATTAAACATTTCAGCAACAGAAACTACTGAAATGGCTTTTGAACTCTGGAGGTCACGTAGCTGCTGCATATTTACCTTCTGCATGATGAAACAGTATCCTGTGCTCTGCCTGTTTGTTTATGTGCTTGAAGGAGCTGAGCTGCTACATCTCTGCATTCCACCCTTTTCTGAACAACAGGGATATAATTCCATTCAAGAAATATTTGGCATGTGCCTACTATGTGAACTAAACACTATCAGAGCTGGGTGGGTTACAACAAAAGTGAAAGGCCAAGACTCCAAGTGCTTCCAGGTGAATCAAGGAGGGAGACTGTGTAAGTAATCCTTGTGTCAAAGAAACCCACAGTGTCTAACAGAAACACCCAAACCAGTGTCACTATGCACTGTTGATTGTCCTTTTTCTCCAGCGACTCCTTCTTAGTTAGTTACCAGGCCTCTACCTCTTCAACCAGCCATTAGTTAGAAGAGTCCCACAAGGTTCCATTAGATGCTTCTTTTATTCTCCCTCCATCTCTCTCCCTAGGCAAGAGAGTTCATACTCACTAATGCTTCAGTTACTAACAAGATCCCCAAATAATACATCTTCTGCTCAGAGCTTTTCTCTGAGCTCTGGACTGCTATACGCAACTACCTGACATCTCTTGTGTGACTCAAACGAACCTCACACTCAACATGACAAACGAAACTCACTATCTTTAATCCCTTGCCTTGGATCTGACCATCTTTCAATGTTTTCTGTGCCCAAGAATGACCAAGACAGAAACCAAAGAGTCATCTTTGATACTTTTCTCTCTTGTACCCTTACCCCCAAACCATCCCAGAGTCCTATAAATTTTACCCTCTGAATTTTTCTCAAATTTATGTTTCTCTTCATTTCCACAGACACCTCTGTAATATATCTCACAACCCAACCAGAGGAGTGACTTCCCATCACCTTTGCCATATTCTGTTGGTTAGAAGCAAGTCAGAGGTACTGCCCACACTGAAGGGGAGGCTAGCATAAAGGACAGCTCCAGGGAGCCAAGGTCATGGGGCCATTGCAGCACTCCGCTTATCATAGATCTCAACTCCACTCACTTCCTTGGAAAAACCTCCACCAGCCCACACCAGTAGACTGTACTGCTGGTTCACCTGTGGTTAGGCAGGGTCATGTGACTACCCTTGTTATTTCCAGGCAAAGGCATTTCAGAGTCAGTATGTCTGTCTGGCAATATAGAAAACACTCATTGAATGGCTGAAGAATACAGAATACATTTTCAACACATAAAAATTAATTTAGTACCAACTTGGAAGGCCAATCAGCAGTACCAGAGTTAGATGAAGTTAATTGTGAAAGATTACCTAGGGAAAGGGGATTTTGAATTGGGTTTGAAGGTAGAGAATTGTGGTAATTGGTGAGCAGAAAGTGATAAAAAGCAGGAACAAAATGTTTAAAGGCTTAGGAACAGCAGATTTGTTTACTGGAACACAAATTTCATTAAGAAATAATGAAAGAGAATGGCTAGTTTCATATATGTAGTCTCCATAATACCTAGCAGAGTACATACTAGATAAATGTTTAGTACAAGTTGCAAAGTTCAAAGGTCAAGTTCCTAAACAAATTGGAAATGAACCATCCTTATTAGAAATAAATTCTCACTTGACTTCGTTGATCAAATTCAGTGTAAGGAATTCTGAGACAATGAGAAAACTTATAAGTTTTTCTGAGATGTGTGACCCTCCTTGGAGAAATGATATCATCTACCAGGAAACCAAATATTATGGTTTGCTTGCTTTTCTTAAAATGAATATTCTAGACTTAATCCATCCAAATAAATCAAAGTGGTATTGCTGGGAGATGTAGGTGCTATAATTTCCAGCAAAGGGTTTCTTGAAATGAATGGGGTATTCAAAGTCCATAGTCTTTTATTTGAATATCTTCAGAGAAAATAGATTTGATTTCTGAAATGAGAAAGTTGTACAGAGGCCAGTTTAGGTGAGTAGGACTAGTTTTGGGAAAGGTGGAGCCAGTAACCTCTGTAACCTGACCCTGCTTTTTCTGATACAAATTTGTTCTCCAAATTACCAAAGAAGGATTGCAAAAGTTTGGTTAGCATCATAACGCCTATCTACTTTTCTGTGGTGACCATGTGGGAGGGCGAAGCCTAGATAAAAATACACAGTCCTACCGAACAGCAGCAGAAACATAAGCACACCTTCCCAGTGGCCAACATGGGCTCAGCAAGAAACAGTGGTAACCACACCTATGGCCCCACTGCCCCCTGAAAAGCACTGGCTTCTGCGGCAGTTTGAAGCAAGTTTCATGCCTTCCTCGGTGCCTTTTCCTACTAAAGCAGTTCCTGAAATATGGCTGCTTATCATTTTACTTTGCAGAAAGGCACGGAGGGGAGGTAAGCTGAGCCCTGTGGGAACATTAGAAATGGCCCGGAATTTAACAAGAAAGAAAAAGCAATCATTCAGCCTGGAGCCCCGGTATTCACGCAGATCGCGCTGCTGCAGAGGAGCAGGCGGGCCATGGTCCTCAGGTGGTGAAAGGGAAACGGGGAAAATGGAAGCAGCCTGATTCGTGTGCTAAACTGAACCCTGAAGTAGTGACGAGAGTGTATTGTGCAGGGAGGCTTGAGAGCAAAATGGGGTGTAGGATGAGTCACAGCCAGCACACTGAAAATACAAGAGGGTGTGAGGGATAATGTGGGTGGGGAGAGGCAGAATTCTTGTTCTGTGGGTAATAAGTTGGGTAACAAAAGAATACATAGGAGGAAATCAGGGGCCTTGAGCCTTCGTGAATTCTCCCCTGCTATCGAAGGCACTCCATTGTTATGAAATAACATTTTTCAGGGTCTAATTGCCTTGTATGAGCGCACTTATATTTTTTCTGACTTTTGGTTTATCCAGGTTTATTCTCCTTTACTGACTGTTTCCCATCTGACTCCTCAGACATAACAATCACTTAGTGCCTCATGTTTAAGTGACATCTTATCACCTATTTTCCAGACAAGTGTCATGGCGTCCTAGATACCTCAAAACAGCACCACAACCTTCTGTTTATCACCACATCCTCTTGTAACAGAAATTTTGTAAAAGGCATTCTTGCGATCAATTTTTTTCTTTGAAGGATCAGCATTTAAAATCATTACATTTAACACAGCAGAATTGTAGGGATGATCTCCAAAATAATTTGCCCTATTTCTGTCACCCTCTCCTAGGCAATGCTTCTCTTCCTCATCCTTTTCCTTTTTCTTTAAGGATATTGCTTCTCGCATAGATGCCAGCAAACAGTAAGTCCTCGATAGATATGTCATATATGGATAAATGAATGAACTGTCACTTGGTAACACATGTCTTTCCATAGTGGTTTAACCAACATGCTTTCTGGAGGCATGGAAATAAATGACTTTCTAAAGTCCCTCGAGGGCCTAAGCCTCGAACATTTAAAGACATGTATTCAGAGACCTTTCAAAAAAGCGATACTGTAGTCCACCGTCAGCATCAGGGGAAGTGAGCCGGGGAAAAGGGCGGCGTGTGTGTGCATGTCTGCCATGCACACACACACAAATCTAACATTCCACACATTCCTATGATATTGGACATAAATTTTTTTATAAGCAGTACTTGATACATAGCTCTAAAGAATCTACATTTCATGAAGAATTAAATGATTTTTATTCATAAGTGTAACTGCAACCCTTGGACATGGTGAAATCAGGGATTGTTTATTGCTAGAAATAGGCTGATCTGTAGTAGGGCCTCAACTTCTGGATAAGAAAACAGGTCCAGAAAATTTCCATAGGTTTCAAGTCTTCATGGGCTGGTGGCAAAGGAGAAACCAGGCTCCCAGGGTTCTGTCTTCTGGTCCAGCCGCCTTCGAGAGGCTCATGCGTCACGGGGGGCGGCCATGCTGCTGAGAGTGGGCATCTTGGGAAGAGCTCCAAGAAACAAAAACGTTATAGATTTTTTTCTTCACACAAGAGGGTGGAATGACTTAAAGGGTTGATGAAATAAAACAATAAGAGACAAATAGAGAATTATCAGAAATATTCTTTCTTTTATATTGTAAATCAAGGACATTCCCCATGAGGAATATCTGTGAAGACCTCAAACGTCTAAACAGGTGGTGTTTAGTTTTTAAATTAATTAGTTAATTAATGTGGTGTGCTATGGGGTTAATTAAAGATTTCATTTTAATATTAAATACTCTCGGGAAATGTCCAACCTTAAGTCTACTTCAGTCACTAGCTTACACGAGAAACTAAGATATGGATTTAATAAGTATATTGGAATTTGGAGTATAACTTGGAAAGGAAGTAAGTTTCAAAAATATATTCATCAGCATTAAGAAAAAAGGAATTGATTTCACAATTATGGGTTTCAAAGAATAACTTATTTTTTTAATCTGCTCCTATTTTTATGTGTAATGACTTTTTCACTATTCTCCATTGATAAGCAACATTGTTTTCATTTCTATTGCTGCAATAAAATATTATAGCTGACCAGTTGGTGGAGCAATTACATTTCCATAGCATTTAATGGCTATTTTGCTTAGGTACTAGTAACTTAATAAGAATCAAGAGATTATTAATATTCTAAGGACTAACTGAACTGATCACAAACTTCCAGGTGAAATGACAGATAAAATCACTTTAACAACATCCAGCCCATTGAAGACAACTGTAATTAAATTAAAGTGGTAATACCACTCATGACAGCTGGAGAGTCCCCTCTCAGCTCACCTCCAAGAGGTAGGCCCATTCCTGCAAAGTCACAGCTATGGGTGAAGTATGAGTAAGGAATGGAGGAAGGTCAGCCCTAGCGTTCCCGTGCTCAGAAACATGAGGTTAATGCAATTATGATTTTTAATGGCAAACCAAATACCTTGTTACAAGACCACTCGGCACAGATTTCAATGTAATTATTAGGCTCTTTGGCAGAGGCAGCTATCCCAAAGAGATGGCCTCTGGGAAGGCAGTGTGCTCAGTCCAGATATCCTCCAAAAAGAATCACTAGCTCAGTGTTTGCCAGTCCAACACTTTGGTCCCCTCAAATCATTGCAGCTATTTATGGTACTTTAAAAACATAACTTTCATCTGTGACATATTCAAATTAAAAAATGGAGGAATGAGTATGGTTATGATTATGCAAAAAGTAAATCCTTTGAATAGACAACTATGAAAAAACATAAAATGTTAACAATGATGGTTTATAGTTGCATAGTGAGACTCAGTGGTTTTTATTTTTTCTTCCATTTTCTTTGGTTTTCAAAATTTTCTAAAATAACTGTTTATTCATTTACTTTAAAAAACTATTTTAAAGTGTAATTCAAAAGGTAGGAAATTAGTGCCAGTGGACTTAAACAAAATGACTAAGTGCATAATGTATAAAAATATAAACAGGATAATACTATCTTAAGGCTACCTAAGTACATTATTGTCAGAAAGACCATGCGATACAGAGGCTGGCCACCTGCTCGTGGCTGAAGTCAAGGACTCACCTGAATATGCTGGTGGAGTTATGTTGCCCAGCAAGCTGAAGAGGAAAGGGGGCTGACTGACACAGGTTAGAGTGAGGTTGGAGGTGTTATTTTCTAAAATTTAAGTCTCTTGCAGATGTGTTTTATTTTTTCATTAAAGTTTTTTTTTAATCCTTACCCAAGGATATGTTTATTGATTTTAGAGAGAGAGAAAGGGAGAGAGAGAAACATTGATGTGGGAGAGAAACATTGACTCTCTTGGGTTAACTTCCATACATGCTCCAACTGGGGATCGAACCTACAACCTAAGTATGTGCCCTGACCACTGGTTGAACCTGCAGTCTTTTGGTGTACAGGATGACACTGCTGCCAACTGAGACATCTAGCCTGAGCCATTCAGCTGGGCTTTAAAGCCAGCTTTAAAACAAATATTTATTAAATACCTAATGATGTGCCAAGCACTGTTCTAGACAATAAAGTTAAAGCAGTAAATGAAATAGATTGGGGGGCTTACTTTTAGATGAGGGAGGCTGAGAATAAACACATAAACAGAACTGTAGTATTTTAGATGGTGATAAGAACAACAAAATAAAGCAGAAGGATACAGAATGCCTGGAAATGGAAGAGAGAAGATGACCAGGGAAAGCCTTCTCGATAAGGCAATATTAAGCTAAGCCCTAAAATAGTATGACAATCTCTGGTGTGAGAGTTACAAGCAGGAAAAAAAAAAAAAAGGCAAGTTTAAGCATGCCTATGTGTCCCAGACTCAGCCGAGAGGCAGGGGTGGGGCAGAGTCTGGGAGGGGAGTTGGGAAGTAAGGTCAGCGGTGTAAGGGAGCGCTGGACCACATGGCCCCAGTGGACCATTTAAAGAATTTTGGCTTTTACTGAAAAGGATGGAAAACCACTGAAAAGTGTGGGACAGAGGTGTGACTTGATACAATTTTTAAAGGTACACTCTGTTTTACTGAGAGCAGACTTTGAAAGAGAAAGCAAAGACAGAGGCAGGGATTATTAGGATGCTATTGAAATCATTGAGACAAAAGATAGTGCTGGTTGGACCTAGGAAGTAGCCATAGAGGTAGTGAAAAGTGACAGTATTCTGAGTAAATCCTGAAGGTAGAGCCACATGATTGCTAATAGATTGAATATAATACAAGAGAAAGAGAAACTTCAAATTTTTGGTCAAAGTAACTGGAAGAACAGAGTTGGCATACACTGCAGTGGGAAGACAGTGTGGGGAACACATATGTGTGGGTGAAGCTGAGAGTTTGGTTTTGAACATATATATTAAACATGAGTGGCTCGTTAGATATTCAGATGCACATGTGAAGTAGGTAATTGGGTGTACAAGTGTCAAACTGAGGGGAGAAGTCTAGGCTGGAGATAGAAATTGGGAAGTTGTCAGCATATAGGTGGTATATATATATGGAGAGAGAGAGAGACTTACGGTTATAAGACCCCCTCCCCCCACCACTTCTACGGCTCTTTGGAGCTCTCTGAGCCAGAAACCCCTTGTTGTGCTGCTGAGCAACATCATCTAAACACATACCATCCTTTGTACTTTGAAACAAACTACAACTAACAAAATGTGAATCAAAAATAGCTCAAAAAATAGCAGAAATTGTGCCATGAAAGAATAGTAAACATCTGAACCATTTAAGTAATTAAGTTTAAACATTCACTGAAAATGTGATCCTTGAAATTAATAAATATATATAAAATATTTTTTCAAAGAAAATTATTTCAAAAAGTTTTTTCAACATAAATCTGGGCCTAGAGCCACAGAAATTATTAAGACCTAAAATATATATTATGCCACCTGTGTGTCAGATATCAAATTCAAATTACATGCTCCTTAACAGACATGTATGTAAAATAAAATAACTGGCCCATGGAGGATGGATTCACATATAAATATCAAAATGGAAATCTTGACTAAAATAGCAAGTCAAAGCCAGCAGTATATTGCTTTATCGGATACTATTTATTTTGAGAATATAAATATTAGGAAACTGACTGGTCCTATTTGTCACATGAACAGGTTAAAGAAAGACAACAATATAATTGTGTACAAAGGGTCTGACAAAATTAACTATCCATTCAAAAAAAGAAATCTCAAAAATATAGAAATTAAAGATTTTATATTTAACATGATAAAGAGTAAAAAAAGAATGCCAAACTAAGTGTAATGATAAAAATTCTAGGAATTTTTTTATAAAAAATAGGAGTCAGAAAGAGTGTCTACTATTGAGACTGTTCACCCTTTTGATGACACTAAATATGTCCACAAATTCTTTGAGACTCACCTGGGCAGCAGGTTCTCCAGCCCTAGTGCAGCCTATCTGACATCCCAACTGCAACTTCCTGAGAATTACCTGACTGATCTGCTACTGGATTCCTGACCCTCAAAAACTGTGAGATAATAAATGTTTGCTGGTTTAAGTTGCTAAACTTGGGGGTAATTTGTTACACAGCGATGTTTAACTATTATGCCCTGTTCATAAATTTCTAGCCAATCAATATAAAATCAATGAAATGATACATAAAATAAGCTATGACTATGAAATTGGAAGAGACAAAAACAATAATTTTTGAAGATTACATAAAGTGCATTATTGATGAGTTAAAACTTTTAAGAAGGCAGAAACTAGAAAAAGGTGTAAATGAATGTTTTATTGATCTAGAAATTGCTATAAGAATAAAAAACAAAACATTATAAAGTATAAAAGCAATAGTAGAAATCATAATGGCATCTAATGTTCATTAGCCCACACTATATACTAGACATTACAGCAAGAACTATAATTCTATAACTCATTTTATCCTTGCAATAATTTCATAAAGATGAGGAAATTGAGAGAAGTTATTTTGCTCAAGTCTGTAGCTTATTTACTGAGTTTAGGCCTGTTTAAATGTGCCAGGCTTGTCTGTCCAAAAGTAGTTTTAGATTTCAAAACTCTACAAAATACATCATTGGAATCTTGATAGGAATTGTGCTGAATCAATAGATTGCTTTGGGTAGTATGGACATTTTAATGATGTTAATTCTTCCTATCCATGATCACAGTATGTGCTTCCACTTATCTGTATCTTCTTCAATTTCTTTCTTCAGTGTCTTATAATTTTCCATGTACAGGTCTTTTATATCCTTGGTTAGGTTTATTTCTAGGTATTTTATTCTTTTTGAAACAATTGTGAACGGAATTGTTTTCTTAATTCCCATTTTTGTTAGTTCATTATTGGCAAATAAAAATGCAGCTGATTTCTGGATATTAATTTTGTATCCTGCTAGAACAAATATTTCAAAATTTTATATGGAACCACAAAAGGCCCTACATAGCAAGAGTGATCCTGAGGAAGAAGAACAAAACTTGAGGAATCACTCTACCTAATATCAAACTATTCTATAAGGCCATAGTAATCGAAACAGCATGGTACTGGCATAAAAACAGACACAAGAATCAATGGAACAGAATAGAGAGCCCAAAATAAACCCATAGTTTTTTATTGCTCTTTATGATTTTTATTTCTTAATACTTGACAGCTAAGAAAATGCCAATATAAGTAAATGCAATATAGTCAGATATTCTATTAATGATTTAGTCACTGTGGTAATTACCTTCAAGACAAGAAAATGAGTTCAGAAAAGAATATACAGGGAGTTTCAGATTATAAAAACATAAACTTATAAAACAAAGATAGAAAAATATAGTCAAAAATCTCTTTAACTGATGGAGATCTTTCTTGTAAAGAGATAGATGTAAAGTGTTCAAGTATTTTATTTATTTTAGTCAAACACATTACCAGTTAAACACAGGTAGAGGAAACTCATATTTCTTCTACAGTTCTTAAATTAGCACACAAATGGTTCCAAGTTTAGAAGCAAAATATTATTGCCAAAATTGCAACTTCTCAATGGTGAATTTCTGTTTTTTTAACTAAGATTTTTTTCTTTCTTAGGAGTTAGTTAGTTTGTTTATTTATTTATATTTATTATTCAGGTACAGTTTTCTGCTTTTCCCTCCCACCGCAGTCCAAAACCCCAGCCCTCCCCACCTCCCTCCCCTGTTCTCACCCCTCCCTCCTTGTTATTGTCCATTTGTCCCTTATAATTGTTCCTGAAAACCTTTCACCCTTTTCCCCTAAAATTCCCTCCCCTCTCCCTTTGGTCACTGTCAGCCTGTTCTCAATTTCAGTGTCTTTGGTTATATTTTGCTTACTTGTTTGTTTTGTTGATTAGGTTCCTGTTAAAGGAGAGATCATATGGTATTTGTCTTTCACCGCCTGGGTTTGCCAGGAACTATAAGAAACAAACCAAAGAAGTTCAGATTTGTCTTGGCTGGGTGGCTCAGTTGGTTGGATGTCAGGGTTCTGGGTTCGATCCCCAGTTGGGGCACACCCGAGAGTCACCAGTGGGTGTGTGGGTGGGTGGAGCAGCAGACCGATGTCTCTTTCTTCCTCCCCTCTCTCTAAAAAATCAATAAATGAAAAATAAAATAAAAACAAATCTTAAAAGAGTATGAATTAGCACCTTAAGTTTATTAAAAGTTTTTTTTTTTATGCCGTAAATGCTGCCCTGCACATTCTAAAAGCTTTTTCCTGTGAGGACAAGACCAAATGCATCCAAGATGATACATTAAGTGTTCTCTTTCTCCCAAATGACAGTAGAGAACTTGAAGAAAGAGCTTTGGCTTTTGCACTTTTGATTGATGCTCCATTTAAACTGGGGCTTTTTTTTTTTTGTCTGAGACACTCTAGCTATCTGCTCCATTTACAAAGAGGGGGCAATTGCATCTAAGATAGGCCAAACAAGAGAGTTTAGAGTGATTGTGAAAATCCATTACCACAAATCACAATACAATAAATAACATTTTTTGAAAGCTCCTAATGAAAAACCAGAATGGGATGAAAACAACAACATATTTCATCAGTCCAAAATCTTTACTTTGAAAGAGATTTTACACCAAAGCTTGAAGAACCTTCAACAAAATCTTTTAAAGCTAGGACTAGCATAAATGACTTGTTCTAATTTGTGCCTTCAAAGTTGCAAAAACACAGTCCAATACAGAATACTTGTGTGTTTGACATAGTCCTACTAATTGGGGTAAATCCTGTCTTTACTGAGACAAGGGTCCCTCCTGTTGGAGCCCGGGACTAGGGGGCCAAGCCCACCTGTCTGTTGTTCAGTCAATAGTGAATCGAGTATTAGCTGCTGCTTCACACTCTCAGGACCCACAGCCTTATCTAAGTACTTCCAAGAAAAAAAAATGCCTAGGAGCAGTGTCACCCACATTTTTCCAAATATTGAAGCCCACCAGGTCACCTAAAAAACCTGCATCTCCAGACTATTTCCAAAACTCTGTATGCAACCCTTGGCTGATTGAGGTGAAGCCTGGCTTCGGAGGCCACAGCTGGCTGGGAAGAGGATGGCCCCCTCTGGGGTCCCGGGCCCTTGGATGCCTCCCTGCTTCTTGGCATTCACTTCCCCCTAAATACTCTAGGGTTGCCTAAAGCCATTCAGTTAGAGGTTTATTTCTTAAACTTGGCTTCTGTTGAAGTGCAATACCACTGGGGGAGTTAAAAGCAACTTTCAACACAGTGTGAAGGTGTTTATCAGATTCCTTTATGAAGCAGGTTGTGGTTGAGCAGAACAACCCTTGGTGCCCCTCCAGAAAATCAGGAAAGCAACAAGAAGGAGAAACGTTTCCCGGAAGGGGAGACTGGGAATATGGACACCTTTGAATTGCACTATTTTTCTTCATCTGCTTTTGGTCTTAAGTGTTAAAATGCTCTCTGTCCCTATCATGAAATCTTAACTTCTTATCTGATAAACTATTCTAATCGAAAGCCACATCAAATTTGTGTGTGCCCAAGTTTTCTCTATCTTGACCAAATACAGGAAATAAATAACTTTGCAAAGCACACGGAGACCAGCCAAAGCAACCTGTGAATTGGGTAACTCTCTCCCAGCTCTCAGCTCTATGTATTCAGCAAGGACTTCAGGAGAAACTACATTCTTGTTCTCCCTCTCAAATGCACACGCCCCACTTTCTAAAAAATTTCATTTATTTATTTATTTTGGGGGGTTGACTTCTCAGCTTTGATTTTGCAACTTCTGGTTTTGGGAAGAAGCAGAAAATAGTAGGACTTCACTTGTTTTGTGTTTTTTCCTTGTGTTTTGTCCTCGTATTAAGATATATTAGAATGGACTTTCAACTAGGAAACTACAGAGTGTGTCTCCTTTCCTTGTACACACACACACACACACACACACACTTATAAAAAATCATGTGGCTGTGAATTGGTGGCCTATATGATCCTATTTGTAGTATAGAGTGAAAAAAAAAACTACCTTGAAGGGCAGGAGAAAAAACGGATTTCCATGAATCACTCAGCCAATCTTAGAACTAGACTCCTATATTCTGTTTTCTTTTGATTTACTGAGTGGTACTAACTGTGGAAACTCACTAGCCTTTCTATTTCTGAGGCTGTTTTAGAAGCAACTAACATAAGCAGGTATATTATTTTTGCTACAAGATGGTATGATCTTCTCTCTAACTGTACTCATCACTGAATTCAAGTACAGGATCTTTATAAAGACACTATGCCATTATTAAACGTTTAACTTCAAAAGCATATGAGGTGGAGATGATAGTAAACTGTAAATGGAATTTAAAGGCAAATTCAATTTTTTTTCTTAGGGCTGTCATGAACTTCGGCTCTGCAGGCTGTATTTCATTTGTCACAGGATCTGAAATGAGTACATACTGTGTGCAGCTGCGTAATGTAGTTGCCCTAAACTTCAGTACATTCACTTTTGAGTACCATTTACAGATTGTTTCTCTAACACGCAAAACCTGAGTTACTGAAGTTTAAAAGCGCATAAGGCCCTTATGGGGACCTTGTTTATAGCTCAAGAATTCCCAAGGCATTCTGAAATGCCTTCCTGCTTTGAATACATAGATAATGTCACGATTTGACATAGGATGACTAGTTCTTGACAAAAGGCACTGAGGAAGAGTAAGAGCAATAAATCAAATAATTAGAAGGCTGACCGCTTCATAGGTATATACAGTTCAGCAGCTACCAACTTGGATTCTACCATTTCTTTAAAGTTTGTACAAGGGCATATTGTGTTTCTTGACACTCTTAGTTCTCACTGTATTTCCAGAACTTACTATATGTAAAACTCTTGATGCTTTCAGCTACAAATAACAGAAAATCTAGCTAACAGTTGAATAGACTGTAACAACATTGGTTTACCCATTATGCCTAGAGGTGGGAGACTTCAGGATTGTCCTGGCAGTTCAACTGTTACCAACTTTGTCTTTCCACTCTGCCACTCTTTAGAGGGTTGGCTTTTAATCCACACCTATGTCTGCATGTGGTTTTACTCCCACTTACACAATCAAGGCATGAGGAAGGAGGCAGGGGCTGCACTGCATGTCTGAAATCAAGTCTTTCTGTGGCGAGTGAGAAGGGACTAAAAATATAGCAGTTACCCTAGTCAGTGTAACTCAGTGCTTTGGAATGTCATCCTGTAGCCAAAAGGTTTCAAGTTAAATTCCCAATCAGGGAGCACATATACCTAGGTTGTATGTTCAGTTCCTGATCTGGGCACATACAATCCCCCATCCAGGTGCGTATTGGAGGCAGCCAATCCGTGCTTCTCTCTTGGGTCATGTTTCTTTCTCTCCTTTCCTCTCTCTCTAAAAGCAATGAAAAAAAAACTGTCCTTGGGTGAGGATTTAAAAAAAGAAGAAGAAGAGAAAACAGCTGTTGTATAAGCCAACCAGAAATGATGGTTATAGGTAAGAAGAGGCTGTTCTCTTTGTTGAGATATGTCTTAGGCTGAGTGTTATTTTTCTCATTACAGCTTCTTCCATCTAATAGTAAAAAAAAATTCCTCCAAGATGCTGGCAATGAGTTGTTAATTTTTCAGTTAGTGTGAATTTGTCTTTCAGGGTGTTGAGAGTAAATGGAGTTACTTGAATTTTCAAACCTTCACATCTTGTATCTCCTGTATCATGTGAGGTAAGTTAAGTATGCATAATTAACAAGTAAGTATGAAACTATCCAACATATTCTACATATTATGACATTGAGTGCTAGAGACTAGGTGATCAAGTAGACAGATGGTATAAATCAGGATATTTATGATGCTCAAGGACAACTAACAAAGAGCTAGACACGGCACAGCAGGTCCTTAGTCCAGGTCAGACACAATGCATTTCTGTCTAGTTTGATTCCACTATTTAGTCTAATGGTAAAAATGCATTTCAAAAATAAAAGACATACTGTATAGAACACATATCAGGAATCTAGGAAATTCTTTGTTTCTTTCTTTTTTCATTTGGATTTCATAGCTTGTGTATTTATTTAACTCATATGAAAGTAGTGGGAACACCGCACAAAACTAACTCACTCTTTGATACCAGCACATTCTGGCAATTCTCTACTGAAGGCCTACTGGTGAGTAAGGAAGGCCTGAGAGGAAGAGAAGCTTTAGGATGCCTGATCGTTCTTTCCTTTATGTCATCATTCTCAGTGTAAGGAGTGGGCTAACACAGAGAAACACAAGTAAAAAAGGACACTATAGAGTTCTTTGGATTTTGTGTTTCTTAAAGTGCTATTGCCAGCTTTTGTCATTCAAAGCAAGCTGTGGTTCAAATGTAAAAATGTGTCTTCTTGAGTGGGGTTGCTAAAGTTGTCCAGTAAAAATACAAGTCAAACAATTAAATCTGGATCACAGATAAACAACAAATCATTTTTTTAGTACAAGTATATTCCAAATATTGCATGGGACATACTGTATTTTATCTGGCAACCCTATGCAAGAATTTCTGTCATTTCACTGTTTCTAAAACCACCTCAACCTCTATTTTTCTCTGGTCTGAGTATTGCCTTGAATTAAGCAATTTTGCTTAATTCTTCTACCTGTGCAATGGGAATAATTTTATATAGTACCTGCCTTGCTTGAATTAATTTGTTAATGTGCACAAAATGATTTTTAACATGAAAATTGTTAAGCATTAACATTAGTTCTTCTAATTGTGTATTTACTGCACAGTTGTTAAATCTAAAAAGAAAAAAACCCTAACAAACAAATAAAGAATGTTGATAAAAGGTTGCAATTCTCTGTAATAGGCAGCACTTAGCTGATGATGCTGCAAGCTAAATCATTATGAGTCTATTTTAGTATTCTCCCAAGTGAAATAAATCCAGAAAATGAAAATTAAATGGGTTTCACTTAGAAGTAAACTAACTGAATTTGTTGATAGAGCTTAATTGACCTACAGGCTTTGAATGTTTCAGCAGCAAGATTTTGTGTCATGTATCACTTTTGCTGTATTATTCAGTTCATTCTAGCTTAGTACTTCCTTTCATTGTTTTCCTATTATGTCCTACAGATAACCATTGTTGAATTAATGAATTATACTTCATAATATGTATGGCTTGATTTTCAACTAAAATGCTTCCTCAGCATTTATGAGCTGCCTCTCTACACAATAGAAACCCTTTATCATGCTAATCCTTATATTCTGCATTAAAAATTTCCCCAGTGGTTTCATATGTATGTATGTTTCTTCCCTAACTTCATGAACAGGACCTACTTCCTTTATTTTCTTTGGGAATCCTGATGAAAATGTTCTTAATATCATGAACACAATACAACCCTTTGTGTTTATGTTTACATAATACTTAAGAATATTTTCAAAGCATTTTTCATATCTATTAATTTATTTGATCTTCATTGAGGTATGTATGTGTTATTTTTTTAATAAAAATATCTGCATCATTTATATTTATAGCATTTTTCGTTGCCAAAATGAAATCCTAAAGTCTTTAGAAAAGGATAAAATTAATATTTTTATAATATTAATCTTTCATTCATAATATTACTTTCATTTTTGTTCACACTTAAGAATTTAAGGTAGGCATATTGGGAGAGCACAGGCCAGAGTGGTTAAAGGATGAGCTGAAAGTTGTATGCTATTTGGTCAAGGGTGTGAGAACAGAACTTGGGGAAAACCACGTGACTTTGGCAGAAATAATCTGAGGTGGACATTCCTCTCTGGTGACAAAGAAGCCTGCAAGAGTTGGGTGCTCCTTACAAAACTATTTTTCAGGAACAGGAAATCATCCTACCAAGCAACTATTGAGAACCTCCCAGGTTAAGCAGCTACTCTTTATAAAGATAACCTCGGCCTACTCCTCAAGTTGCTTTATGTAGGTGAGACATGCATTTACATAAATAAGACCCTGCAAATCAGTGGTGACTGCACTTTGGGAAATCAATTTAAGTCACATTTCATTGTGCTTGGTTCAGCCTGGAGGATAGCAGAGGTTGCGGGGAAGCAAGCAGTGGGAAGAAGTAAAAAAAAACTTTATAAAGCTATAAATCATATCAATGAACACAATGAAATAAAAAGACACTTGCCCTGGCTGGATAGCTTAGTTGGCTGGAGCATTGTCCCAATAAGCCAAGATTTCAGTTCAATCCCCGGTCACAGCACATTCAAGAAGCAGCCAATGAGTGCATAAATAAGTGGAACAACAAAACAATGTTTTTCTCTCTCCCCTCTTCTCTCTCTAAAATCAATAAAAAATTTTTTAAAAGAAAAGATACCAACAACTTTACATAAAAGTAATTAGCATTCATTTTACTATATTATAATTCATTATTTACATGTTTATCATTGCTACTGAGCTTCTCATTACCAAAACCTTTTTTCTTTTGGATGAGATTACTAGTTGAGTACTAAAATTCACTTTCCTCTTCTTTCATAGCATTAGAACCCTGACTATTAAAGAATAATATTCAGCTTCTGGCCAAAATGGAGGCATAGGCAGAAATGTTTCCCTTCATCACACAACCAAAAGGAGGACAACAACAAAGTTAAAAACAAAAAAACAACCAGAACTGTCAGAAAATCGAACTGTATGGAAGTCTGACAACCAAGGAGTTAAAGAAACATTCACCCAGACTGGCAGGAGGGCATAAATGGGAAGCTAGGGCTGGACAAAGATGAGAGAAAAGGCAGCCAGCTGGTAGACTGGGTGGTCCCTCTTTTGCATGCAGATATGCCAGGAGGAACAACTGGGGAGTGAGACAGATCATGTAACCCATGGTTCCAGCATGGGAAGCTAAAGCCTCAAAACCTCTGGCTGGAGAAACCTGTGGGGGTTTCGGCAGTAGAAAAAACTCCTGGTCTCACAGGAGGGTCCATTGGAGGGGCTTATAGGATCCTAAATTGTACACAGGCCCACCCACATGGGAATCAGCACCTGAAAGGGCACAGCTGTGGGAAGTGAGGAACGTGACTGAAAACAGGTGAGAGACAAGCAAGCAGCATTGTTCCCTTTCTGACCCCTCCACACATACAGCACTACGACACAGCAAAGAGGGTTGCCCAGCTCTGGTGAATACATAAGACTCCACCCCTTACAATGTAATAGGTGCTCCAAGACAAAGAAATATGATCCAAATGAATAAACAGATCAAAACTCCAGAAAAGAACTGAGCTGCAAGGAGTTAGACAACCTATCAGATGCAGAGTTCAAAACACTGGTAATCAGGATGCTTACAGAAATGATTGTTTCATTGCAAAATGAAGGAAAAAATGAAGGTTACACAAAGTGAAATAAAGGAAAATATACAGGGAACTAATAGTGAAGGGAAGGAAACCAGGACTTAAATCAACAATTTGGAACAAAAGAAAGAAATAAACACCCAACTGGAACAGAATAAAGAAACAAAAATTCAAAAAAATGAGGAGAGGCTTAAGAACCTCTGGGACAACTTTAAATGTTCTAACATCTGAATCATAGGGGTGCCAGAAGGAGAAGACGAAGAGCAAGACTTTGAAAACTTATTGAAAAAATAATGAAGGAAATCTTTCCCAATCTGTCAAAGGAACTAGACATGCAAGTCTAGAAAGCTTAGAGAGTCCCAAAGAAGTTGGATCCAAGGAGAAACACACCAAGGCACATCATAATTACATAATCAAAGATTAAAGATGAGAGATTTGGCTGGGGTCAGGGGGAGTTGGCGGCGGGGGTGGGGGGGAGGCAGACAACTGTAATTGAATGGCAATAAAAAAACAACAACAAAAAATAAAGATAAGGAGAGAATCTTAAAGGCAGCAAGAAAAAAGGAGAGTTACCTACAAAGGAGTTCCCATTAGACTATTAGCTGATTTCTCCAAAGAAATCTTACAGGCAAGAAGGGGCTGGAAAGAAGTATTCCAAGTCATGAAAGGCAAGGACCTACATCTGACATTACTCTATCCAGCAAAGCTATCATTTAGAATGGAAGGGCAGATAAAGTGCTTCCCAGGTAAGGTCAAGTTAAAGGAGTTCATCATCACCAAGCCCTTATTATATGAAATGTTAAAGGGACTAATCTGAGAAAAAGAAGATCAAAATACAAACAGTAAAATGACAACAAACTCACAATTATCAACAACTGAACCTAAAAACAAAAACAAACTAAGCAAACAACTAGAACAGGAACAGAATCAGAGAAATGGAGATCACATGGAGGGTTATCAGTGGGTAGTGGGAGGGGGAGAATGGGGAAAAGGTACAGAGAAAAAGAAGCACAATTGCTAGGCATGAAATAGACAGGGGGAGGTTAAGAATAGTATGGGAAATGTAGAAGCCAAAGAACTTATTTATATGACCCATAGACATGAACTAAGGGGGATATGCTGGGTGCAGGGCAGAGGAGGACAAAAGGGAGAAAAATATGGGACAACTGTAATAGCATAATCAATAAATTATATTTTAAAAAGAATAATATTCAACTGAGTAAATTTTAAAGACCTTATTGGCTTTATTCAGCCCTTCATGAATTGAGCAGCATCCAATTTAGCAGAAAGGAGTCCTAAGGAGCAGTACAATATTAAGGGCTTTTATAGGCAGAAGGAGCAGGAACAGAGAAGTCATTTGAGGATGAGCAGATTGGTTATTGCAAGGTTACTTTTCTTAAATGGAACAAAGGGATGTCCTTGAGCTGGGTCAGATAACCTGTGCTAAGCATTTGGTTGACCTATGCCTTCCTTCCTTGGAAGAACCAAGTATAGAAATTTAGTTACATTTTGGTGTGCTAACATGGGGTTTAGAATGAGTAACTCCATTTTGGACCTAATCTGGTTATTTTAACATGACTTTTTGGCTGAACAAGTGACAACAGAATTAAGTCTAAATCTCCCAGCCTTCCATGCAGCTAAGCATATGACTAAATTCTAGCAAGTAAGATGTGAGCCAAATTACTAAGTGGAGATTCTGGAAAAACTCCTTAAGGGGAAGAGATATATACCTTCTGTGCTTTGCTTCTATCTTTCATCCTGGTGCCTGGGAAACACATGTAGTAGATGATGTTTTGGCAACTATCTTGAACCTTGAGATGACCTGAGGGTAGGAGAAAAAGGAGGACGCTAGATCCTTGATGAATTTTTGGAACTCCCACCCTCTGAGCTGCTTACCTACCATTATTATTTTACAGTACACAGGAGAATAGGTCTCAGTGTGCTTAAGCCTCACAGTTAAGTTTTTTAAAATAATAATTAAATTTGCTAATTTCTGAAGCACATCCTAAGCAACAGTCATTATATTTTTATACTCACAACAAAGAACATGGTACCTAAGTTGGTAGATGTTCAAGGTATATGCACTTTAAATTTTATTTAGTTACTTATACTTGCTTTATCCCAGAAATAAAGATGGGGTACTAAATAAATGACTGAAAAGACTGAACTTATACCAGTTTATCAAGGAAGAGCATAAAGGCCAACTCAGGAAAACAGATGCAAGAATGGAGAGTCAGTCTTCAAGACATAAAAATCATAAAAGTTATCCAAATGCATGTAAAGGCAAATGCCATTCCTCTGCTGGGAAGAAAATCTGACAACATAATTTTAAAATATGAATAATAAAATAAAAATGAGTAAAAACTGTCTCTAAGTATGAGTTGCTAATATAGGGCAAAAATCAAATTTAAAATGGTAGTGGAGAAGTGTCCCCTATTAAAAAGCAGGGAGAGGTTGAATGCATAAGTGGTGAGTAGCATTTGAAGCAGTAAAAGGAACAACAAAACTGTAACAAAAATAAACTTGGTCAGAGAACCACATGCTAAATAAGCACTGGTAACTGATTTATTTAATAATCACTGATTTAGCAGCTCTCCTATCCAGGCACTATTCTAAACACTACAAATATTAATGCATTAAACCCACATAACAACTGTTTGAGTAGTTATTGTCATACGTTCATTTTTCAGATGGTGAAACTGGAGCCCAGGGAGTTTATGTTTCTTGTCTAATATAACACGGTGAGTGAAGGAGTAGGATTTCACCCAGAGACCAACACTTTTAAGATGAAAAGTGGTAGGCATTATTCTTCATTCCCCTAAGGCATACTTTAGTACAGACCAGCTTCCTGGCACTTTAAATCTAGCTCACATTTTGAAATTGTGGGGAAAGAAGGAATCGGGAAAATGCTCAGAGAAAGGTAAAAATGAAAAGTATGGGATGAGAAGCTGGACCTCTGAGGAAAAACCAAAGATGGTGAATGCACTAAATTTACAGGAGAGGCCATAGCCGTGAATTTGCCAGCCTCCAGCTAGAGGGTGTGGTTAGGCGAGAGAAGGGACTAGGTGGCTGTGAAAGCCATAAAAGAAGGTATTGGAAACCCTGATCGTGGCAGTTCTTAAAATGACAATAGCTGGTGTAAGATATAAAGTTTATGAAGATTTTATAAAATATTTGTATCTCTTCTTTTGTGTATATTCTTCTGAACTAAGCCTTATAACCCACATATGTCCTGAATGCTTTCTCTGCCTTTCTCTCTCCTTGTCTGCCTGGGAACTCCCCTAACTCCAAGGTTCTGCTTCAGTGCCGCACCCCTGGAAGCTTGAGAAGCCTCACTCTGACCTTTCTGAGCACAACTGGCTGGAGGCAGTTTGGAAATTTGTAGCTCTTGTAGATACTTCTACTCAAGACAGAAGCCAAAGCAAGGTGTCAATATGGGTGTTATCAGTTGTTTTTTCTTGAGAGAACTTTGCCATCTATAGCCAGGACCCGTCATTGTTGACTCTTTGACCTTTGTCTTTGAAAAGGTAAATAGAAGATCCCTGATCCAGGACTTGAAACAATATGAAGACAAAAAGCAGGGGGAAATTTGACCGTGTTCCTCACAGTTTCCTTGAGAATTTTTAGTGGTTGCCGCCTTTGTACTTTGGCTATGACCTCTGTTTACCCCAAGGTCAGGTCAGCTTTGCTCATAGCTTATGGATTAAACCCCTTGGACCATGCTAGAGCCTGAGCTTTAACTGGTCTCAAGGACATGCACCCACACCTGCATAATCTTTTCTTTTGCTTTACAGGGAATTGGAGGCGGAGGGAGGACTCCTTTTTAAACCTAAGTTTCAAAAGACAGTAACTAGAATTTATGCTGAAGTGGAGTAACAGGCTTTGGAGCTGAGTAGCGTCCTAATACAGGTGAAATGCATGTATTGATTACCTAAAGTTAAAATAAAAGCAATTTTTCTCCCCATTTCGACACATTGCAGCTTTTGGCCTATCCACTTATAGCTAAAAAAGCATTCTTTCCTGATAATCAAGCTTCAGCTGTCTGAATTTCAGGCCGAGCCTCTCCTCCTGAGCTGCATTGAAGAGCTGCTTTAATTAACCATTATACCACAGATGTTATTGATTTTTTTTTCAAATCTGGTTGAAACATCATTGTGCTGGATCATGGCCAAAACTAAGGCCCGAATTTGTGTGTGTGTGCTGCTTTTACTCCTTCTGCATACCTTATTAGTCTCCATGTCTGTTGAGTGCAATTCTTAGCATTAACTCAGAAAATATAGAATTGATTTTTAGCCCAGTAGCCGTGAGCTAAGGGCTCCTAATTTGAAATCTGAAAACCTCAGTTGCTGAGGAAGTCTTTCTGCTGTTACTCTACACTTCCTTGAAGTAAGCTTTTGATTCTTTAATTTAAAAGATCTCCCTCTGCCTTTTATTTCTCTCTCTTTCACACACACACACACACACACACACACACACACACACTGGAGGTTTTGCAGGAATGGGACCGTTCTTTGCATTTGGAATGCGTTTGTTGTGAAAGGTCCCCAGAGTCTGTCCTTGTTTGTCCAGAATGGGTGGCTTCCAGTGTGGACCGCATGAAATTTTAAAATTGAAATATCTCAACACTTTCCATATTTTGAAGACAATTTAGAAGAATTTAAGCAACATTCCCTTTGAGCAAATTGCAGGATATCCGAAACCACAGGGCATCAGCACTGCTTTTACAATACCATCTTCCAGCAATGAGAAACTCAATAACCAAACAATCACAGTGGGTTCCTAAATTCTGATAAGGTTTCTGTGAGTTTAGTGATACATTCTTTAAACATAATTTGAAGCTTTTAAAATACTGTAATGGCAGCTCTTGACCTTTAAAAAAAATCACATAGAGCAAGAGGTGGTGAAAAATGTTTATTTACTCTGCATTAGTGGCTAACCCCCCGTTCCTGCCTAGAACCGGTAGTTCTTTTATACTTGGGAACTCACGCATGTCACCCCCATTCTTCCAATGCGAACCAGACAGGCCCACTTGAGCTGGAGAAACAATGGCCTGCAGTCGGTCCCATGCCTCAGTGAGAAACAACAATGCAAGCCTCTTGACGAATTCTGGCGTCGCGAGTGGGATCTTGCAATTCAACATGTCTGCTGAACAGAAGTTGGAAAAAGAAAAGATCATCTTGTAAACAATTAATTAATGTTTGTCATGAATTATCATTTTTACTTCCTTCTCAAGAGGCTCAAAGGGAATAAAAAGGCATTTTTGCAGGTGGTGGCATTCAAAGTAAGGGCAATCAAAGGTTTGAGAGCTGAGGCACAGCACTCTGAGTCTCTGAGGGTGAATGGTGCTAGGATTAGAGCACAGCAGGGGGTTGAGGGCTTCAGGTGTGAAGCTTAATGTTTGTGATCAGCAAAAAAAGTCTTGAATTTATCTAAACTGCTCTTCTGCTAACAGTACTTCTAGCACATAAATGTTCTGAAACTGACAAGTGTTCTCATTGCTCTCCTAATGCAAACATGATCTGCATTTGAAAGATGCATCCCTCTTGCCTAATTTAGAATGTGCATCACAAAGAGCGTTAGATGATGACCCCCACAAAGAGATCTCCCTCTCTCACTCTCTCCCCCTCTCTCTCAGGCACACACACAAACTTGAGATATGCATGCTGCATGTGTATACATGCATGCAAGCTGCCTCTTTCTTGCCTGCATCTTCTCTGAAGCTTCCAGCAAGAATCCAGTAGGACAGTTTTTCTCTGGATTCCCAAGCCAGAGGTTGAAAACTAGATGACTCAATAGCCATCTGACCAAGGAGTTCCTCTGAATACTCTACATGAATAATTCCTTTTCATTTGGTTTGGATAATTAATTGCCTAGAATTTATCATGCTGCATTTCAATTTGTAGTTCTCCTGCCATCCCCAACACTTCTATCAGCAGTACAACGTAGAAAGTTATCCAATATATAAAAATTTAAAACACGCTCACATATACAACCAATATTAAAATTTCCTAAAGAATTATAGGTAATGTTTGCTACCCCTAGAACCAATACCCAATATGGGCATTGTCGATGGTTACAAGGTTGCTAAAGTCCATACAAATACATCTGATTGCTTTATGAATCCTCTCCATAATCTACTGCTGAACTCATTAAAAACTCATTTTCTCTTCTGGTATCATCGATAGATCTCACCTACTAGGAAACCTCTAAAAAGAAATATAAATGAAAGGTTAATAAGACATGACAGTGAAAATCAATCATAGGCAAAATTTGGAAGGACCAAGATTAACCTGAGATTCTAAATCCTTAATTTAACCTTCCAACATTTTCCACTATCCCATGGTACCCACCCATTTTTTTCTGCATTCATAATTTGTGTTCCCTTTAGTATTCACTCACCATAATATAATAAGCACTGTCTTTGGGCACCAAGCTTCCTCTTTTCTCCTGGAGTCCGAGGCAGGTGGGGGGTGGGGTGCGGTGGCTAGGGAGGTCCAGGGAAATGTGAGCTTGTGTCTGGGCTCCTCTGGGGCCAACACAGCCATGCCTTGCTCTGGGCCTTTGTGGCTGCCGCCCTAGACCATGTCATGCAGGTTTCCCTGGAATCCAAGTAGGTAATATAAACCTGCAGGTTTAATTTAGGAAAGACACCCAGAAACTATAGAAGAATGTGGGAAGGAAGGGCCAGACTGGAATGTAAGGTAAAGAACATGGGAAGGAGTTTTAGAAGGTTTAGAGGAGAACGGGACCAGGAGGAAAGAAATCCAGCACAGCCTCTGAGACGGAATAGAGATCAAGGGGTCCCTTTCCTGAAATTTCTGGAAACTCTTTAAGTTAATATCACTAGGTAAAATGATTGACAAGAAAAAGTAAATTAATTTCTCATAATTATTAAAGTTCTCCAAATGCAGAGGTCTCTCAAAAAGTATTTAGTTTGGTTCCCCACTTTATAGAAAGATGTGAAAATCCCATTAAAAGCCTAAAGCCAACTGCTTTAGAATCGCATGTGAAAACAGTGAAAATAAAGTGGCGGTGGCTGTGGTTCAAGTGGGAAGAAGAGAGTTCCCGACACCCAGAGCCCATGCCCAGTGTGGAAAGGAGCCACCTCAGATCGCTGCCGGGTTCGTGGAGCTTGTTTCTAGGCCCCAGAATCAGGGAACTTCATCAGCGTCTGTTACTCTGGTGGCCTGTCTCTCTGAACCTGATCTCCACCAAACTCCTTGCTGAGGAACATTGAGCCTGTGGCACTGTCTGCAGAACAGATCATTTCCTTGGGGGAGAGGAAGCTCACCTTTACTCCCTGCCTGCATCATGCGAGGCTTGCTGCCACGTGCTACTGTTTCTTCTTACCGTGGTACTTTGGATGCTTGAGGTGGCACTCCCAAGTGGGGGTGTGGGGGAGAACTGAAAAGTCCCCAAAAGATTGAAAAATTGAAAGTCTGTGTGGATTTTACAGGTATTAGTTCAATGGGTCTAGACCTAACTGGAAAATGTTTTACTGTAGGATGAATTTTTACAAAATTTAGAGCACTTAGCTTTAAAACAAATGGATTGATTAATCTAACCATTTAAAAAAAATGTACGAAAAATACCAGCCTGTTGACCTCTCCCCAGCAGGAATGAAGTAGGTTTAAAAGTGGATGGCAATGGGTGTTCTTTTTTCTCAGTGTAAACAAATAGATTCCACCAAGTAGTTAGCTGCAAGCTGCAGTAACCCAAAGTAACACAGAGTAGTTTTAAGTAGTAAAAGCAAAGACTAGTTTTAAGGAATATGACTAAGAACATATCTACTTCCTTCTATAGCAGAAAAACAGTTTTTGAAATAAAGGCCTTCTCTACATTGCTAATAAGTGTCAGCCATCCAAGAATGAGTTGATGATGAAAGAATTAAAAATTACCACTCCAATGGCTCTGCTGGTTGGATCTGTCTCTTCCAAAGGGACTGACCTTTCCAGAACTTCTGTCTGCCTGAGAGGTCCCACCCACCCTGTTACTGTTTTAAGGAGAACTGTGAACAGCTCCTTACGTGTCCCCCCCCCCCCCCGCCCCCATTCTGCCACCACTGTGTGCTAGTGCTTGAAATTAATCAAGGGCCCCTTCTAGGAAAGGGATTCCTCTTTGACAGAAACGGAAGTGGACACTCCTCTGCCTTCCTGCTTCCCTCTGCCCCGCCGGCGTCTGGCTCCCCAAAGCTCCCCAGACAAAGCCCCAGGACTCTGGGGGAAGCTGTGAGGAGCCACAGACCTGTCTTTGCCAGACAGCTGCTGTTTGAACCCAGCTCTGACCGTAAAATCAAAAGTGGGTCCGAGGGAAGCGGTAAACACTGTGCAATGAGCCTTTTGAAGGCAGCTGATGCCTCATTTGGGGTGACATGCTGTGGCTGATGAGTGTGGATGATGTGGGGTTTTCGATAAGTGCCTCATCAGTATCCTCATCATGCTCGTGTTGCTCCGCCGCGGCGTGTGCCCTGACTTGATTGTAATTGCCCGAATCTGCTCCCGCTGCTCAGGCGCGCACAGTAATATGCAATAAAACAGCAAGAAGTGAATGTTAACCATCTGAGTTCTGACACGGCGGCTCTGCAGTTCAAGATCTCCATTAAGGGGGAAAAAAAAAAAGCCTGTAAGAAAAGAAGGAATCGACAAAATTCCAAGGTCTGTGTCTGTGATCAAAGACAAAGTCCAGAAATTCAGGCGCAGTCCTAGGTCCTCGCAGGTAGAGAATAACAGGTAGTTCCCTGGCATTTATTTATTTATATATTTGTGATTTAATTTTTCACCTCCCAGGTGTCCCTGCTTTTGCTCATTAGCTCTGATGGTGTGCCCCGCCGTCGCCTTCCCCAGGTGCAGACCGTGGTCCACTCTCTTCAGAGCAGGCAGCCGGAGTCTGTCTGTGCCCTGGGGGTGCAGTGGGCTGTTTCAGACCCTGGGTTTCTAGACCCAATTTTCAGCGACTCCAAGAGGCAGACAGCTGAAGCTGTGCTTAATCAAATCGCCCACGGCTGACTGGCTCGGTTTGTCAACTTGGCCAACATTTGGGTGACATAAGTTGTCTTTTCTGTGCTTTCTGCAGTCCCCACACACCTGTGGAGGCCTCATTCAGTACTTTGAAATTAGAACTTACACTGTTGTGAGCACCGCAGAACCAACGCGGGGGTGGGGGGCGGGGGGCGATGATCCCCAGGACTGTGCATTTCATCTTCAATTGTAAGAAAACCTCTGGCTGGAAAACAAGACCATGTTCAGGTGTGTGTGCAGTGAGTGAAATATTCGAAACAGGGGAGGGGAGGGATTGTAGTTTATTTTTAAAGAAATAACATAATTTTCTTAGTTAAGTTAGAATTTGTACAAAGGTATCATTTTTTGTCTGAATATAAGTATAGAGTCTAATGATAAATATGCACACTTGAAAATCTAATTTCAATATACAAAAATAACTTCAATCTACTTTTCTTAGCCTTACCTCCCTTTCTTCTACCCTGGAATGAACCATAATTGCTTATCATTTGGAGGTAAAAGCTACTATCCAACCTATTGTCTACTTAGGAGCACTTCTTAAAGCTTATCAAAGAAAATACCATATTCTTTACAATTTCCTGTTAATTGAGTTCTTTGGAAGCCAGTTGCAATGGTAACTTCAGAATGAGATTTTAATTACATATAGAAACCTTTACCATTGTTTTTCATTTTAAAGAAAGTAGGGTTTGCTTGAAAGCATTTATTCTTTTTTCCCTTCCCCATTTCCAATAGCGATGTCTTTTCAGAACTTTACAAATGCTGTTTGTTTGGATAGTGGGTTTTCTCCTTGCTTAAAGAAAAGAAGAGAAAAAGGGGGGGGAGCCTCATGTCTGAAACTAATGAATTCAGCCTGTACTTCCACTTGGAAGCCCCTATCCAGATGGAGTTTCATTAACTGTTTGAATATCTCTATCAGTAACTGCTCAAGAGAAACAATTCCTACCCACATGGATAATTAATAGAGCACTTCACAGGAAAAGACCATCTCTTCCTGTAACTACCTGGCCCTTGCTTAGCAAACCTGTCAGGTTTCAATTCTTTCTGCAGCCAGAAAGCTCCTCTTCATAGGGAATGACTGACTAACCGCTTGCCTCCGACTGCTGCAGCCCTACCAAGGTCCTGCCTGCACTCCCAGGAGACTCAGCGTGAGTCTGCACCCGGGAGAATAAACTTACCCTGTGGCTGGTACCCTCAGGAATGCTATAGGAGGCAGCCTTTCTCTCTGCCCCAAGGACATGCCCTAGCTTGGTGCTCAGCACACCCTCTCTTTGATATTGACCTTATCCATCATTTATTGATAAGACAAGATTTAACCCTGGGTTTTTGGTTCAGAGCCCCACATGAAGCCATTATATTCCAGCTTTTAAACACACATCCCTCTCCCAATTCTGGTGGAGGAAGTCTTTCCATCTATGTCCTGCCTTACCTAGGTGTGCGATGTTAGCGGTGCTATGCTTACTTACAACTTTTTTTTTTTTATTTAACAAGTGGCTGAATTTCAGCAGTGGGTAATTCCAGGATAGAGTTCTGGCTCTTCTAATTAACTCTGCAATCTTTTGCGGTTTATAGAAGATGTTCCCTTAACAAGTGACATACAAATGAACAAGCATTAGGATTTTTGACCTCTTAAAGACAGGCATATTAAGTGAATACAATTTTCGAGCAGGGTTTTTATATATTCTTTAATTAAATTTATTGGGCCATTGGTTAATAAAATTATGTAAATTTCAGGTTTACTACTCTAAGTCCAATTGCCTTTCATTGCCATATATTTGACCCCAAAACAGGGTTTTTAAAAACCCAAAAGAATACAAACTGTGTTAGAGAAGCAAGATTGGGTAAACTGAGTAAATGTGCAGTCCCCAGCAACTGTGAGAGTGCTCTACAATCAGGGAGCTACAGGAGGAAAGAAGTTAAACCAAAAAATGTTTTTAAATATTCAAACATCACCTGGAGGCTAGCAAATTTCTTTGCAGAAACTGATGTTTGTGTAATTTTTTCCAGAAACTGATTATAAAGAATTTGCAATAAGCAAATACTAAGTAATTTATAAAGCATTTTGGTGGAAGGGAGATTTTTAGGATTCTACCCTTAACGAATATCAATTCGCTAAATATGATAGCCCAGAAAAGTAGTAAATGGAAAAGAAACTACATAGAACTTTCTAGATATAGAAAATGTCTAAGCTTTTAAATGTGTAGTCCTTCAAGTATTACATGTACAGACACACACACATGTATATGTTCATGTAAATCTCAAGTAAGGGTTTGCAAGAGAGTTTGCTCCCAAGTAGTTTTCTACATAAGCAATTAGGAGAAAATAGTGAAGGGAAGAAAATGAATTCTGAAATGCAAAAAGCTTTTGTTAAATGGCAGGTTTAATCAGTAAGAATGCATAAGTCATCTTTTAGATGGTATGTCTGAGTGAACCTGATTGGTTTCAGGCTGGTAAGTTTCAGCTGTGAATTCTGCACAAGTTCATTTCAAAAAGGTTCCAGGAAAAAAAAAACCTGCAGTAACATTTCAGCATTAATAGATGGGGTTGCCATGGGCACCAGAGAGATCAGGATAAGGACTGCTGCCTGAGGTTACTTGTGGGGGATGGGCATAAAGCAGGAGGCACAATGTGTGGGGCCTGGCATCATCAGCTGAACGGTAGTGTCTTCATTCCATGGGGATACAGCAAATGCTGTGGAGTGTTGGTCAGCGGAGGAGAACCAGTCCATACACTGGTGATAGATATGCTTGTGAAGTGAGAAACAACCAATACCCTTGTGTTTATAAAGGGATAAACTGAAGTTCCTTGTCCAGACAATGTGAGAGTCAGTTGTCCCCATCCTGGTCCTGCTCCCACGTGCTGTAGCTCTGGGAACTGACTGGCCAGGTATCCTTCCTCATTGCAGGTTAGCTCAGGTCAGAATTACCCCCAAGTTGCAAATATGGACAGGATTTGGTAAGTTTATGTGGCCCTGGGCCAAAATGAGCAAAAGGGTCCAGGAAGGACTACTCCCTTCCGGAGTCATCTGGAATTGAGTTTATTCAAGCAGAAATTTGGAATAGCCCAAATAACTCACCACTCCTGATTCTTGGGACCACCCACAGCAGCCGGGACAGAGCCCCAAGGATCAGAAATAAAATGTGTCATCAGTTTGGAACCACAACCCTGGGATTGAAAAGAGCAATTCAACTTATTATATTCCATGAACATAGAAGGAGCTTTATTGATTAATGGTAAGTTCACGGGATAGAGTCTGTTAGCATCACAAGAAGGGTGTGAAAACGATGGCTGTTACAGGTACAGCAGACATGAGCAAATACTCAAACGTTCATGAATAAGACATTCCTGTCTTTCCTAAACTTGGGAGTAAAGAGAGTAGGAAGGAATTTGATCTTTATGCATTCTTTTAGCCAATAAGGAGAACTTTCAAAGAAAAAAAATCCATGGAATAAACTAGAAATGTGCCTCAAGACGGACAAAGGGAATGCAAAATTAAATTTTTGATGTGAAAGGGAAGACACAATGAAACTCTCTAGATGAGATACCTTTGGAAAAAATTTCAATTTCACTGTTTTCTTTTCTTTCTTGCTTGCTTTATTTTTTTCACAGATATGCTCTGTGAAATGCCTGAAAGCCTTTTTATTCTTTTTCTTTTTACTATGTGGTATACATTTATTTATTTTCTGTCTCCCTTCCATATCGAAGCAGTTCCCATTTTTCTAGTTTTGTTTCTGACACCAGGCTGTGACCAACAATACCTTCCATTGATTCCTTTTTTGTCTGCTCAGTCCATCTTATTCCCTTCCCTCCTCTCCCTTCACCTCCTCCTTACCTCTTATTAACCCTTGCAGTTCCAGGTACATTGTGACTCTTATAAAGACACACTTCTCTCTCTCTCTTTTTTTATCAAGCCTACCCTATTTTCAACATAAACTCAACTTTATATCTATGATTCTATTTAACTAGATTCATGCACTCAATCTTTTTAGAAAACAGGGAACTCATATTAATTTATTATACATTATATATTTTGCTTCTTTTTTTTGAGGGTGCTTGTAAGATGCTATTTTCCTTAGGAGAATAGAGTATATTTTAGCCTGGGTATAGAACATCTTCACAAACAGCTTTAGATTGTATTAACCTGTGAAGTAACTGACTCCCAATGGTCTCTGACACTAGGTTATGACATGATTTTACATGACATGATGTCCTTTGATAATTTTCCATATGGTTTTTCTTATGGAAGGGTGATGAGTATTCCATTGAGTGACATTTATGTCAAGAAAACGTCTTTCAGAAGCTAAACTTGTGTGAGATGAACTAAAATTTAAAATTGCCAGATAATTTCAATATCTTAAATAAGCTCTTTTTCCAGACACATACATGGGCATGACATTTGGGTGTTTACATAATTATTCACCATAAAGAAATCCAAATTTACAAAGAAGAGTTATCTCATTTACAGTACCTACCCTAATCGTGAATATTTGCTCTTTGCTATATCCTTCCACAAATTTATATTTGAACACTCTATTTTTCTATGTAAAGCTCTGAAACATAAGGAGAAAACAATATTCTTGTAAACCAGGGATTGTCTTTGCTTGTGGATATGGAATATGTAAACTTTTCTTTAAATAATATAAAATAAATTGAGAGAATGTATAATATCCAAATGAGCTTATTTATCAGAAAAAAGTCTTGCTTTAAATCTAACCAGGGAAGGATTTTTGTAAAAAATCACACTTTGACTAAACATTCACATTTTAATGAACTTATTGAAAAATTGAGAACAGTGGATGAGATTCGGCTGAGGAGGGCAAAGAAGAAAAATTGGGACAACTGTAATAGAATAACAATAACTTTTTAATTGATAAAACGTGGCACTATATTTTGCATGACTCAACAATGAGATTTTTTACAAACTTAATTTGGAAATTTCTTTTTCAGTGGTCTTCTCTACTTTGGAAATAAGGCTTACAGGAAGCACTTTTATTTTTCTCTTTCAAGGAATAGTTTGCTTTTACTATAACAGAAATAAGTCTTTACTTTTAAAAGCATTTATAGAAGTAAAGCCTTGATTGAATAGAAACCAAAAAACTTAGGGATAAACTTTTTGGACATATCTCAATGACAAAGGAGCATTGTTTTTGTGACAATATAATCACTAAGTAGAGCAAGTTGAACAAATGAGGAAAAGACTATAATCAGAATTAAATTGAAATATGAAATATTTAGAAAATCTTAGAAAACTATTTAATGTAACATTTAAAAATATTTTTAAAGTTTTATTTTACAAATTCTATAGGCTCATGTGCCCCTTAAAATCATGGAATAGAGAACTGATCTTCACCACACTATTTTAAAATAGTCACAAAGCTGAAAATAGTCACACATCGAAATTATTTGTTCATATACCACAGATAAGTTTTTATGTGTTACATTTAATGTCAAAAAGCATATATAAAAACTACTAGAGAGATAGTTATAGGTAAATTATCTTTTTGTCTTAGGAGTAGTGTCTTTGTTTTATTTTAGTATTCTCTTTCCTCTTAGTCACAGCACAAACTTTCATTTTCATCAGTTGGGCTTAAACAATAATATTTTAATTTCCACTGTGTTCTAGAGGATTTTTACAACTTCTTTTATTCATGAATTCGAAGGTATTGTTCCAGTAAAATATGCTTTCAGAATTGCTGAGGATATCATATTCTTTTAATAGGCAACAGTCATTTTCTCCAACCACATTATGTCTCTCTGTGTCAGTCTAACAATTATGTGCAGTTGGTTGGTGTCATTACCTCTGGGATTCCCTGTCTGCTATGCACCACTTTGGACCATTTCACTTTATTCAACACACTCTCTAATTGCCATATCAAAGGTTTACTTGAACTCATTTTTTAAATATAATGCATTTGACCATAAAATCATGCATTTGCAGTTGAGTATGCATTTACATCAAACTTGTAGCTTTAATTTTCACTTATGAGAAAAGCCTCATATTTTAATGCAGGTTTTGAATGCAGATTTACTATAAAATAAGTGAATAATAACGCCTGGTTATTTTGGAAAGTGTTCTTTTATGCAATCACTGCATTTAATACACTCACAAAGTGGTCGCCCAACAGGTGGTCTTTTCAGAGTGTTAAGCCACAACAATCAGAACAAAAAGGACACCAGAATCTAATGTTCTTCAGAATTTAAAAAGCTGTTCACTTTCTTTTGTTAATTTCCAGAGTTAGCCATGTTCATTATTGTTGAGCCCCAAATGCAGGACATTCTTTTTTGACATTTTGCCCTAAATAGACACTGACCGAGGCTGACTCTCCAACTAGCTGTTTTGTCACATGCAAGCGGAAACTAGTTGTGAACAATGAGTGTGCATTCTTGGTACTTAAATGGCTGAGGAAAAGACCAGTTTTGACATGCTGCAAATCTGGCAAAGTCTTGGTTAACAAAAGTGTATTTGACAAAAGATGAAGTTTCTTTTCCTATATTTCCCCAAAAGTAAGTATTTAATTATGTCGTAGCATGTTTCCTTCTTCTTCGCCTGGAGGATTACATGTCCCAGTGACAAGCTCATTCACTCTCTGAGGTTATCGGATGGCATTTTGGACTGTAGCATTCAAAGCCTTTTGGGAAGAAACTATTCTTTAACCAGTAATTATTCAGTTAAGGGAGAAGGATTACAAAAACATGAAACTTCATTGTAGAGTTACCATCACACTGTGGTGCTAAGCATTTTACAAGGCAAAGTTGCTCAAGGAACTTCCCGGAAAATTGAGAAATATGACAATATATTTTCCTAAGCAAAAGATCAGGCTACATTAAACACAAGAAGGAGAACATTTCAAAGGATTTGAAGTTATAAATCCTCAGGTGAATTAAAGAAGAAAATAAAACATGACATTTTATGCTTCAATGCAAGACTTAAAGTTCACCTTAGAGTAAATTGTTGACAATCTCTGCCTTCATTGTAAAATCTGTAGAATTTTAGGTTGAGGTTTTAAATATCAATATGCACAAAGCCTGGCATTGTTTATATTTCTGCAAAACTAAGTAATCTTTCACTTACAGGAAGAGGCTTAGTGGTAGGTGGTTGTGAGAACATAAATGTAGATCTTATAATATGAATAAATCAAACGTATTGTAAAAAATTCTCATTTGTTGCATCCAGCAAACGTTGAGAACAAATGTTGAAATGTTGCATCCAGCAAACTCGAGAACAAATGTCGGAGACTTTCAGGGTATCAAGGATGTTACTTTATTGGCCAAGTTTAACCTGCGCAGGGGTGAACTCTCAGTGTCCAGAGACACGGTACCCACAAAGGGCTGCAAACGAGAGACGCACCAGGTGCTTACAACTACATCCTTATACAGGGGTGGGCAAGCAAGCGTTATACAGAAGCAGACGTGGCAGTTAGCAATTCGCTTACAAAGACCACGCGGGAATTTCAAACCAAGCATTTTTGCATAAGGCGGGAAGGCAGGATGTTTGTTCATTAACCTAGTAATCTCCTGGCTCTAGCTAGCTAGGTTCCTATTTTCTCATGGTCTAAGTTTTTCCCTACTCCTTACATCATTCATCTGCAACAAATAGGAAGTTAAAATAACTGAAGTGTTTTTGTCTGGGTAGTGTCACAGAAATAAAAAATACAATAAAGATCTTGCATTTTAGGGTTTTATTTAAAAGTACAACCTAAGGAATGTTATGCACTGTTCCAGATTCAGCCAAATCCCCCTCACTTTTGGCGTGGGCTGTACAGTTCATAGAACGCTGATGTTCCTCGTGGTGAAGCTGAAGCGCTTGGAATTGACTTGTCTGCACCGTCATCAAAAAAAGATTGCGTTATGTCTGTTTGAGTTTTAAAAAAACCCTCTATATTACTGTATCTTAATCCTTAACATTCAGTATGTACTATAAGCAGAACTTCCAGTTTCCAAGATTCAGTTTTTTAAAAAATGGACTTCTGTGGTGCTCACAGCTCTTACTAGACTGGCCTAAACAGCTTCCATTCTTGAAGCATTCCAAAGCGTCCCGGTTTTGAGAATTTCAGGCTAATCATTTGGGTTTCTATCTGAATTTCAAAGTAGACTGAAGTTTCCCCATGTAAACTGGAACTTAACTCAAAGAAAATCTGCTAAGAAGAGATTAGAGACATTATGGCCAAGCCAGAAAAAGGCTTACATCACATCCAGGGCTCATCTCGCCTCCACCCACACCCCACTGGCCAGGCTGCAGTCGCACGGTCTGTATGCAGCTGCAGAAGGTCTGGGAAAAGTGGTCTTCCCTCATGTCCATAGAAGGAAAATGGTATCGATGAGTCTCTAACAGATCTTGGCCACAGTGATCCTTAGCAAAAATTAGAAATCATTAACTTTTCCTTTCAATCACTCAGGTATATCCATTGCTAAGTGTGATCTTCCTCTGCACAGATGTTAAGTATCTTCTTGACATCTCTGGTCTGTGCTGTCGACTGACCTGATCGTGAGAACTTGAGAAGAAAAAGTACAACACCCTTCCAGTCCTTCCAAAGTATTTTTAAGTGATCTGGAATTTAGGGACATAGCTTTAATTAGCATAAAGAAAAAGTATCCTGCTATTTCTCTAATAAACACTGGCCCTTAAACTTGTTTAAATTTATGAAAATGTCAAATCTCAATGTAAAAAATATATAAATTTGTATGGTATATCTCTGGAAAAGAAAATGGAAAGGTTCTATTGTGTTATTTTAGTGGTACTAATTAAAATTCAAAGCAAGACTATAAAAGTTGTGAGGTTTAGCATATATGTTACTAAAGTAGAAAATACACACATTGGAAAAAATTAGGATCAGTGGTATGTGTGAACTGTTCGAATAGACTCTGGCTCTCTGGATTATCAAACATCTCTTATTTTTAATAGGTGATTATAATCTTTTATCCTCTGGTTCAGAAGTGTGAGAAGTATGTCTTCAATATGAAATTTAAATTTAACATCAAGTAGCATTGGAGATGACTGTTCTTTTATTATGCTCTTAGAGAGTTTGCAGTATATTGTGGAATTAGAACATTGCGCTGTAATTAATTTGGGTAGCTAGTCCAGCCACATGGACAGAAGCAATTCACTTGCACTTATGAAGCTGACTAGGCAGAGAGAATCTATTTTACTGCCGAGACCAAATAGATTTTTCATGATATTGTTATGCTAAGTTGAACATCACACCTTTTATATTCTCTCCATTCGTCCTTGAATAAACATCAGTACAATAATAATCTAAATGGTTTGCAAGTGGTCATGAGTAGTTGCCCATCTGCTTTGGACAGAATTAGACAAATCAATTACATGAACATAAAAGCCAAACAAATGTGGGTGAATCAACAACAGAAACGAAATGGATGAACTCTCAAGTTTTGTTCATCATATATCACCCCTTTAGTAACCAAAGATGGGTAAATTACACTCATTAACCTTGAAAAATTAGATGATTTGTACATAATAGGTTTGAAACAATACCTTTCTATTCCCAGCTATGACGAGGACTTTGCCCATGACTCAGCATAGTTTAACGGAAGGTCTACAAAGGGAATTGTTTTAATACGGTTTGCCTCCTCCTAGAGATTACTCGATACAATTAGCTTTTGTTTGTGTTTTACTCTATAACTCAAACTTAAAAAAAAAAACATTTGCTCAGTTACATTTAGGTAAAAGTGAACATCGACTACCCTAGGAGTATAGTAAGTCTGTATTTAGTTCACAGGAATCAATCCTGAGCCTGCAGGCAGGGGCTTACCTTGAAAGAGGCCAAAGGAAACACTGTTTAAGCTTCCTATGGACATTTGTCAAGAAAGTCTTAAATTATTTATCACTGCCACAACAGAAAATAAACCTATCAACAAAGAAAATTTTCATGTTGGGATTAAAGTTAATCAAAACCTGCAACATTCAGCTTTTCTGAAGCATTCTTTTATGATAAAAGTAAGTCTTACTGAGATGTCTTTTCTGGTCCAGAGACTGTTGGGGAGATCATAACTGGGGAACTCTGAGGGATGTGTTTCAGGTCCAGGTTCTCTGTTTCTGATAAAATGAGACACTGCAATATTACTACATATCGGTTGCTTCCACCCTTATCAGAGAAGCTTCCAAGTTATAGAATCTGGGCTGAAAATCCCAGTGGCTATCCCCTCAGAATGGCTTTGGAGGAAGACTTTGGCTAAAGGTTCTCCAAACTGAGAAAAACCTGTGCATGAAGAGACAAACCATCTTATATTTACAGAGAGAGAGTATTATACTGACATAGAAGGAATGCTTTTATTAACTGAATTGAAATGGGCTTTGTAAATTAATAGTTATATTGTGGTGGCTAATTTTGTGTGTCGACTTGACTGGGATGAGGGATGTCCAAAGAGCTGGTAGAACATTATTTTGGTGTGTGTCTGTGAGGGTGTTTACAAAGAAATTAACATGTAAATCAGCGGACTGAATAGAGATCCCCTTCACCATTGTGGGTTGGCACCACCCAATCTGGTGAGGGCCTGAATATAACAAAAAGGTGGAGGCAGGGCAATTTTGGTCTCTGTTGAGCGGGACACCGTCTGCTCCTGCCCTTGGACGTTGGTGCTCCTGCTCTCAGGCCTTTGGATTTCAACTAGAACTACACTACTCTTAGGCCTCTAGCTGGCAAGTGTTAAACTTCAGTCTCCACATTATGTGAGCCAATCCCTCATAATCAGTCTCTATCTCTCTTATCTACTCATCCATCCTATTGGCTGTTTCTCTGAACACCACTGAGTGATACACACAGCTAGGACGTGTCACTGGATGTTACCAGCCTGGACAAAAGGTGGCTCGTTCCCCCTTTTGTGCTGCAAATCTACTTAAAATCACCGCGGAAAAATTTTCTTTCCATCCCTACCTTTTGTTCACTGCTTTTCATGTGCTTCATGCTAACTTTTCTTGAGCACTTACTCTGTGCTAGGCCCTCTGCTAAAGCCTTGCATCTTACATATTCTTCATGCCTTCCTCCTCCCACAGTTTCTCCCAAAGTGAGATGTGATATAACTCTAGCGCATTTGAAGCCTTAGGTTCACATTCTCTGGTTGTCCTGACAGTGTGTCTGGGCAAGCTTTCTGGTTTCGATTTGCCATCTTTCTGCATGTTTTTTTTTTTTTACTAGCACCTGCACACATCTTGATTTCTTAATCACTCTGAGTTGTTGCTTACCATTGTTATGTTTTTAAAGCTCTTCATGCATCAGAATTAATCCAGAGGATGTAAGCTTGGCACTGGGGGAGTTAAAACACTTGAGGAGTAGTGTACGTTCTTAATTAATACAGAAAGAAGAATCACTTATAATTTATTTAAAAATATCCAATGCTGATCCAAATAATATTTTGGAGTAAATGGGTATGTAGTGAACAGTCTTCTATGGTTCCTCATTCACCAATTCTTCCTGCTGGTGTGAGGGCTGTTCAAAACAGCACTTCACTTTTTGGTTTATTTATTAAGATCCTGCACTCAACTATAAGAAATTAGCCTCCTAGAGGTGAATCACTTCCTACACTGCAAAGAAGAAATCTGTTTCTATAGCAAAGACGAAACTCCTGCATACATTTCTGAGGTGCACACACACAAAGATCGAATAGGTTTATTGCACAGCCTGTTCCAAGTGTGAAAGAGGGCAGCTGGGTGTTTAAGTGATGTGGATTGTAGTGTCTGCAAGAGCGATCTTGTTACCACCCATTAGACAAGGGGTACATCGGAGATGGGAATGTGATGGGTTTTATTTGGTGAACTTTTAAACTCAAAGCTCTTTAATAATTGAAAAATGGAATAGCTTGAGGAAAAGTGTTTCCCCCCATGTAGGATATTCTGAAAGCTAATAGCATAACTGCACTGGAAGAGACGTTGAGAGAGCTCTAGTCGAGCCCTGTGTCAGGTATGTTAAAAATCATCCTGCTGCGAGGTAAAGTCTGTGCTTTAATTATCTGCAAAATGCTCTGGCAGCGGGAATGTTTCTCTTTCCTCCTGTTTTCACTCAGTGTACTGGCTGCTGGTTTATTGCCTTGGAGTTTTCAAAGACTCCCTGACTTCCTTTCTGGTAGCTAATGCCAGTTAGACTTTAAGTCTCTCCCCAAATATATTCCTCAGAAAGGCCTCCTTCAGCAATAGGTATACCGATTTATTGGCCTGAGTGATTCCACCTGCAAGCCCAAAGAGGCCAGACAGGGGCTGAGAGAATTACTAAATTTGGTTTTGCCTCTCTTCCCTTCCTCCTCTTCCATCTTTTTGATTTGCTGCTTTGTCAACAAGTAAAAAGGCACAAAAAACATGGACCCATGTTTAGAAAAACAGACATGGCTAGTACCAAATCCCACAGAGAGGCTAGATATACTCTCACTTTGCTCAACTAAGTAATTTTTTTTTTTGCTTGTTCAGATACAGCTAGTGAAAAACCTAAGCATTAGTTTAAGGGCTGATTCCTAATCCCTACTTCTCATAACACTTCAACAATTATTCCAGAAATCCTGAGTGCTGACCATGTACACAGTACTCTGCGGCATGTTGGACATACAGCTCTTGTTCTCTGTACCTACATGTAGATGCACCTGCCTCCTGGCTAGCCGGCCCTCTCTGTGAGGCAGGCTAACGTGGGCCAGCATCCTCCTTGCACCCTTCCTGTCAATGCTCACTGGTCCCTGATGTTTTTGGTAGTTGATGACCAGTTAATGAAATGTGTCAGGTAATGATGCCACTAGGCATATTGTGGTAAGATCTTTGCCATGCAGTAGGGAGGCTGGTTTCAGGAAGAAATTTCCTGTGCTCCTCAAATCTCAGTATGTGGGTGGACATTGGCTGTCCAACTGGCCCTGGATTAGACTGTATCTTTGACATGAATTGAACCTTCAGAGTAACTGGATCTCCCTCCAAAAAGAATCTGCATTCTAGAATTTTTGGCACAAACGTGGGTGAAAGTGTCTTTTGGGGAGGGGAGGTCCACTGTCCCCTGTAGCGAGGAGTGTTGCCTTGCCAGGCTGCCAAACCTGCTAGAAGCAGCTGCCATTTGGGGGATTTGAATGCTGATCAAACCTCCTTGCCCAGTGACAAATGCCAGGTTCTGTGAGAGGGGCTGTGTTAAAAAAGTTAAGTATTACTCTTTTCTGTAACATTTTTTCTTTAATACTAGTACCTCAGCAAGAAGGCCAACTCTTGGATTCCATACTTCAGTAGAAGCTATGTCTATTGTTGTACTTGTGGTATCCCCCCAAAATTCAAAGTTGATACTCTCCAAGCTCCATATTTCTTCTTTTGAGAAGCGAATACCTCTTTCGCTCCTATCAAAAGGGTAATTCCTCATAAAATTTTATTTATTTTAAATTAATTTTTCCCTTTTCTTCTAGCTGATTATTTCTCCCCTTTATTCTGTTTTTGTCCCAGGTTACCTCAGCCTTTACCCTCCCCAACTGCTGCCTAAATTGGCTGTACTATATGTAAGTGTATTGGCAGCCTTTTGTAGTGGCAAGAACATGAACTTCCGAGAGGGTGGGTGAGGGCAAGCTCACCAACCCTGCCCCTTACAGAGGGCAGGACTCACCTTTCTGATCTCAAATCTTGTATCTGCAAACAGGGACAATAACACAGTCACTTCTCTGCTTTTTGTAAAGATTAAATGAGGTAATTCATAAGAAGGCCTTCATCCTCTTCTGGTTTGAGTGAGGGTATTCTTAATTGTTAGTTCCCGCCAGCTCTTCCTTCCTTTTTCTCCATTTTAAATTCTTACCTCTGTCCTAAGGTTGAGGTAAGGTATTGGTAGTAGGGTTAGTGTTGGAATTTCACTCAATGTTTGGTTTAGGTTTAGGATACTATTAGGTCCAGGGTTAGGATACTATTAGGTTAGGGTTAGGGATAGGTTTAGGATTACAGTTAAGGTTATGGTTGGAAAGTTAAGGTTAGGTTTAGAATTAGTGTTAGTTGAAATTCAGAGAATTGAATAAAATTGCAGATGTTTGCTATACAGATAATGACCTTAAAAAATGGCATTGAAATAGACTAATGAGATATTTAGAACAGATATATTGTGGTTTCTTCAAAAGGGCCCTTTTTCTTGAAATTTTCCTTTTGAGGCCTAGAGGTTAAGGTTAAGACCATGTTTATAATAATAACTTCTTAATCAAGTATAATGTACCTAAGTATAGTAATCTATTCACACTGTAGCAGAAGCCAGAGTAATTTTCCCACCATTTGGGTCTGACCAGGCCTGCCCCCTGCTCCTCCCACTGGCTTCTTTAACTGATTTCCAAGGGAGGGTGGGAGAGGTTCCTCTCCCACCCTCCCCCACTCTGCCACCCCCAGCACCTGGAAGTGTGGTGCAATCTGCAGCTACACAAAGGCAATGTGTTGAGTGGATACACAGATGAATGAATCAAGAAAGAACACAGTGGTTACACACTGCATAGCTTGTACTGAACTCAAGAACTCCACAGATGGCTTTCTTGCTGCAGCAGAGAAAAAGTTTATTTTTTAATTTAAATACAAAGTGAGACAAAAAGAGGTTTACAGTTGTGAGCAGGCAGGACAGTTTATTCTTGTATTAGCATTCATTAATTATTGTTTTATTTTCCGTATGAACAGCTGTAAACCTACTTCACCCCACCTTTGTATATATCTGTATTAGGCTATTAAAGAAAGGTCATAATTAAGAAATTCAATCAATGTTAGGATTGTTTTTAAGGTAATTTTTTCCCCATGGGAATTTTCTACTTTGTGATCTGTATGTCTGGTGTATTTTCTGGAAGACAAATTTCTTTTCTATAGACTATAGCCTTGGATGGCAAACAATTACATTAACATATGTGCATATGTATTAGATGTATAAGAACAGTGAGCGTGGAGAGACAGAAGTGCCCGGGCTTACCTCAGTGTTTTCATGGAAAAACCTCCAGCTCTTCAAACCAATGGAAAAGAAGTATGTTGAAAAATAAAATTCTGTAACCATAAAATAAACCATGCTGAAACTGCTCACAAGATGATTTTCCAGAGGACGGAGACAGACAATAAACGTGATGTTTAAGTAAATTATGTAGTTTGTTAGAAGAAACTGAGTGGTATGAGGAAAGTAAAAACCAACAAAGCAGGTGAGAGGAATCTGGAGTCTGAGAGGAGAGGGAAAGAAAGGAGTACTTGAGTCAGGGTAGAACCCATTGTGGGGTTGCCAAACTTAGGTAAAAATGAAACCCAAACAATGGGATGCCCAGTTAAATGTGAGTTTCAGATAAACAATGAAGAATTTATTCAGTCTGTGTCCCATGCAGTATTTGGGACATCCACTAAAGTGCTATTCATTGCATATCTGAAATCCAGGTGTAACCGGTACCTTGTATTTTTTTCTGACACCCCTAATCGCACTGAGAGTGGGACCGGAGTGCGGATCTGGAGTGAGGGGACATCTGACAGTACCTTGGGGAGGAGCGCTCCAGGCCCGAAGGGCAGCGCGGAGGCAGGGTATATTCCAGGTGGCAAGGAGGCTGGTGTAGCTGGGCTGAGGAGTACAGCGGAGATGGGCAGAGAAGGAGGGGGCCCGGCAGGCCTTAGGGAGAATTGTGTTTTCTCTCCTGAGGGAACTAAGAATCCATTGTAGGGTTTTCAGCACGGATGTGATGTGAACTGTCTTCTGATTTCAAGGGCTCACTCTGGCTGCTGTGATGAAAATAGAGAACAGAGGGGCTGGGCAGAGTCAGGGAGACCCCAGGGAGATCTTGAGATAATCCAGGGGCTTAGAGTGATGGTCACTCACATTGGGGTGGTAGCAGTGTAGCCAAGAGAGATGGCTGGATTTTGAATATATGAGTATTTTGAGGAGACAACAGAATTTTCTGACACATTGAATGTGGGGTATGAAAGAAAGGTAGGAGTTAAACATAGGAATCATGGGTGATTTTTTGGTCTGAGGGCCTGAAAAGTAGGGAATCGCCATCCATCGAGATGAGAGAGATGTGACTGGAGCAGGTCAGAGGAAAAGATCAGGAGTTTATAGTCTCAGAAGTGCCAAGTTTGATATAACTTAAGGCATCTAAGCAGTGACTTTAAATGAGCCACTTGATGTAGGAGTCTGGGCTGGGCAGGAGATGGAAATTTTGCACTCCCTGTAACCTCCATTCAAATCAGCATTCCCCAAGAGAAATGGCTTGTCACAATCCTCTCAAGGAAATTTTTGTTCCATCCTTCTAATTTTACTTAGAAAATGTCTTTCTTTGAACATATTTGTTTTGTTAGTTTCATCTATCCATCACTTTTCAATGATAGGGATGAGGGGTGACAAATTTAAAACATTTCTTCCATTTTTTACCCCCTGAAATTCAGGAAAGGGGGAAGAGACTTTTTTTCTACACAAGGCCCCCTCTAGTGAGATTCTTCTCAGCTCTGTCTTTGAGGGTCTCTCTCTAGGTAATCTTGTTCTTTTAAAATTTGACTTTGGTCTCTTTCACAATCAGTTTGTAAATAGGATTTAAGGGCACACAAGTGTCTAGCCCAAGGCTCGCTGGATTCTGAGTTTGTGTGGGATATGTGGAATTCCAAACAGAGGAGGGTGACAGGAGGAGCATTCAGAAAACAAACATTTTGCATCTAATATATCTAAGGTCTTTAGATTTCAGGGACCTAAAAGCCGCAGCTAGCTTGGAGATGGTAAGATCTAAAAGAAGACATCATATTGTAATTTATTCACTAGGAAGATTGTGACTATTTTACAGTTTTTTAACAGGATTTTACAGTGTCCGATAATTTTAAGTTACATGACATTATGAAATAGCTCCAAAGCATTGGATTAGGAATGAAGTAATTCTGATGCTTTAACTACTTAGCCATGAAGTCTTTGGGCAAACCTTTTAACATTTGGCCTGTCCCAGGTCTCATATCTAAAAAATAGGGAATCAATTATAGCTGTTTATTCATTCCTAGACTAAGAATGAGATATAGTTCAGATTAATGCATGAGAAAGCACTTTAAAGACATAACATATTCTATAAAGTTAAGAAATTATTTCCCTATTGTCAACAGTATTATTTTCTCCAAGAATTTCATGAAGTTTGGCTTATTAGCAAAATATAGAGTCAGGGACATACTTTTGTTTCTTAAAAGAAGAGTGTTCTTTCATTGATGAAATGAACATTTTAAACATTGAGTAACACCTAATTTCTATTTAGCTTCCCATTTGAAGTTTTGAATTGTAATTTTTTGTAATATTTTGCTCCTAATACTGATCTTGCCTTCCTGTTACAGATAGCTAGTGTAGTCAGATGAAAACTTTAAAAGCAAATTAGCTGATCAATTTGTTTAACACATATTCTAATTTCCCATCTACAGCATTGTCTGTACATCCCTGAGCTTTGCACAATACTTGTCCTCTGTTTGGTTAGTTTGTATTTGTTTGTTTGTTTTTTTAAACTCTATAGTAGAGGACATTTGGCATATGGTTGCTCAATCTTTTAAATTGGGCTAAAGTAGTCTAAAGCAATCATGGAAATGTAATTCCCCTGCCAGTGATTGGTTTAAGAAGGTGCATGTGATGTAGTTCTGGCCAATGGGATATAAGAGAATGTCTCATAAAAAAAGATACTTGGAAGGAAATACTGTATTTTTTGCCCTGTATAATGTACTCCCATGTATAATGAGCACCCATGTTTTTGGCCCAAACTTTCAGGACAAAAAAATTGTTTTAATTTTTAATTCAATTATTTATATATTTATATTAGATACTTGTTTTTTTGTATTATAAAGAAATTTTAGCATTTGTTGTTGAACATATTATGGGACAAGAAATTTTAACAAATAATTACAAGACACAAGAACAGATACAAGGTATTTCAGGTACTACCCATATATGATGAGCACCTTAATTTTTCCTTCAAACATTTGAATAAAAAAGTACGCATTATACATGGCAAAATACTACTTCTCATGCTCTTCTGCATTGTTTTCCCTGGATGTGACCCCTGCAAGTGTGGCAGCCACCTCGCCCCCGTGAAGGCCGAAGGTGATAAAGCAGGGAGATGGGAAGAACCTGGGTCTTCAGTAACGATGAACTAATAAATTACCCAAACTTGGACTTATATGCATCATAATAAATCCCCTTGATGTTAAGCCAGTTGAGTGGGATTTTTCTGTAATCTGTATACGATACCAGTATGATATAAAAATCCTAATACTGTTTAGCTTTTCTGGTTATTTTTTTCATATATTCTCTTGATTAAGTTAGTTACACTTCTTGGGCATCTCCAGATTCCCCTAGTTTTCTTGAAAAGAAGCAACTGGGGTAGTTATCATTGCTGTGGATAAGGATAAGCATTCTGAGTGTAGAGATTCTCTGGGTTTTATGTATCAGTATTTACCCAGCCTCATTGTAGTGCTTGTTATTCAATAAATGTTAAATGAAAAAATTAATGTTCCATAATCCCTTTAAAAAATCATAATGGCTCATTGGGCTGACAGTCTCAGGCCACAGACTAAGGTGTACAGAATGCCCTTTTAACTCCCTTTTTCTGATTTTACCTTATAAAGGTAAATAGAGGTCAGAGGTCATGACTTTTTTAGCACCAGGCATATTTTTTTTCTCTAGATTTGTTAATTGGCATGAGAGTTCATCTATGCTCAGCTTTCTATTGAGACAGAAAAATGAGAGCTGGATTCCAAGAGCAAGAGAAAAAAGCGCAGTGAATAGCACTATTTAATAGGCTGCCACATGAAGGCTGAAGTTCTTTAGCAACAGTGATTTTCAAAGCATACACACCATGCTTTTAAACCTAAATGTTTAAATCAGCCGAGATGATACAGGAAAGAAATGATATTAAAAAATGAATGTACATTTTAGGCTTGGTTATACTTTTCTGTCTACCACTTGAAATACCTGGTTCTAGCCATAATAAATAAATAAATAACTTGTTAATTTGCATCCCTGTTTTAAAATTACATTTCAGTAAGTCTCTGGGCTAGTTTGTTTGCCAAGGTTGGAGGCTATGTGCTTGCAAGCTACCTACTCCAGAGGCCACCACACACAGTCCAGGGCGTCATCCCAAAAATGAAAGTGTGGGAACAACTTAGGTGTCCCTCATTTGGGAACTGGACGATAAACTCTGGTTTACTCATACATTTGAAATATTAAATGGAAGTTCAAGTAGGTAAAGAAGATCTGCATAAATCATTACGCTTAAAACTCAAAACAATGTCCAGTGAAAAGCAAGCTTTAGGTATGATAGAATTAATGTAACACATTAAAACCAAAACAAGACTTTAAAAATGCATGAGTGATGCATATCAAACTCAGAATTGTGGTTCCCCTGGGGGTGGGGAGGATTGATTTTCTCTATATCTGTACTTGGCCTAATTCTTTCAAAATAAAAACTTGAAGTAAACATAGCAAATGTTATTTGTTAAAGCTGGGTGGTGAGACATGGTTGTCTGATACACAGTGTGTACTTTGCTGTGCGTTTGAAATAGTTCATACTTTTTTCTAAAAGGCTAATCTCACAATTCTAGAATGGCAAAAAATCTATTATTAACCCCTTCTGTTTGACAGTTTAAACTTACATCAATATTTTAATTTTAAGATAACTTGGGAAAAAATTCTATTTCCTAGTGATTTACAATAGTGTAGATAAAGGTCATCCTGCAAATGCCAGTTGAAGACAAGAAAATAGCACTTACAATAAATTTAATTTCTCAGATAGTTCTGTACACTTAGCAAGAGCTGCAAATTATAAGAAATAAGTAAGCACATTTGAAGTATTTTGTCCTACAGGGACGGATTATTTTGGAAAGTATCACAACTTTTTATGTAGAGAAAGCAGTCTGCCAGCTACTTAAAACATTTAGGATTTTTAAAAAGCAGAAATGTGAACATTTTGCAATCCAAGGATTTTCTCGGATTTATTCATTTCTCTTGACTAAAGATTCCATTGTTCCACTTCCTTATTATTTAGGAAGCATGTGGGGAAGTAATCTCATGTATCTTTAACTTTCTTGAAGCCATTTAAAAAAAATAAACCCTTGAAAATGATTTAACCTGTATTTAAGATATAAAAATATATGAACTCTCGATATACCAGGAAAAACAGTCATCATTATTTACCACCTGGGTCCAAGGAGTCTTACAATTTTAAAAAAATACTGTATGTATTTATGTAATTTTATGAATAATTTATAGAAATATAAGAAGATAGTTTAATTAGAAACTTTAATAAGAATTTAAGCATAGTAAACAATTTTTATTTGTTTTTTAGACTTTGAAGTTATATACACTTGAAATGGGCAAAGTTGGTTGAACGTAACATCACCTGTCACGCATTAATTTGGAACATATTCATCTTGTAAATAGTGACTCCAGATTTCAAATACATTTCTATTAGGTTCCAACTTCTTTACTTCTGGTTCTTTTTTGCACTTGCATCACCAAAATGCAATACTTTTTAAAAACCTTGATGACATGATTTGTTGAAAATGGTAGTGATTATTGGAAAACATTTTCATTTTTATATTTAGAAGTACCAATCAGTATGATGTCTATTTTTTTCATTTCTACATTATTTATCACCTTTGTATACATAGCTGTCTTCAGAATGTTTCAACTTTGCAATTATATCAAGTAATTTTGGTGAATAAACATCAGTAAAGGTGAAAGAATACTGCCACGCCATCCATTTAGCAAAATTAGAGGGTCCAGCTTCTTGTTGTAAAACATTGTATGATGAAGCCCTTCCTGTTGAAGAACTGGATGAGAACACCATACTTCCTTTTTGTTCTTAGAAATACAGAGTCCACTTATCTATTCTTGAGTTTGAGAAAACTCATTTAGAACATGCACCAGAAGAGTCATAGTCTGAGATTTTGCTTACCTGATCAATTTAGTCCACATCTTTTGGATCTAGAGTAGTCTTGTTATTTTGCATTCATCTTGTGATTCCTTTAATAAGTATGAAAACTTCTCTGCTAACTTTCTCCTATTTGCCATTATGGTTAAAATGAAAACTTTTAAACTCTCAACTATAGTCATTGAAAGCCTACAGCAAAGGACTCTAAGGGTGGTGTGTCTTCTTTGAAGATATAAAAGTCTTTGGTCAATGCTATATGAAAATTGAAGGATTAAGTAATAGTGATAATTTATTATATTATTATGTTCTCTTTTTAGGTGATTCTATCATTGTTGCATTTCTTTATTATTTCAGTATTTTTGAGAAATAGTGGATTAGTGATGATTAAATACTTCTTGGGATAAAAATAGCAAAATATTTCAAAAGGGGTAGGAAAAGTTAAATCACTGAGACCCTATAATGTATCTCAGAGTTATAAAAGGGGCCCAATGGATCTATGTGGGATTTGAAACATATGAGTTTTATTCTATTTTTTAAAGGAAATTCTCTTTATTCTCTTGGAGAATATTAGGGATGACTAAAAGTCATTAAACATCAATTCTTACAGCTAGAACTGCTCAAAAAACTAAAATTCTGTCCAGTAGCCCTGGATTGTATCTCTAGGGTTAAAGGATCATAAAAAGTTTTTGGTTAAAGTCATGGAAAAAGTTATTTCTTAGAGAACTGAACACTTTAAAAAGGCCAGCTGTCCACCAGTCTAGACCACAGGGTCAGAGTTCCGAGGCCACGCTTTCTGTGTTGGAATTGCCCCTCACCCCACAAGGCGCTGGGCAAGTGGTCTTCGAGAGCCTAACACTCAAGCCACAGATAATTAATTTGTCGATGGGTGGACAGTTGACCCAAGTTGAGATACGAATTCCTCTTTTTCCAGAATTTGAATCATAACAAACATGAGACACTGGAGCCAGGAGCTAGGTCGGGGCTAGCAGCACCACAGGGCCCAAAGTCTAGAGCAAAACTAAACTGCAAAGAAGCAGGAAAGAAGATGTCTTCACAGAAGCCAAGCCATGGAGTGAAGCAGATACATAGAATCAGGACAACATGATTAGAAGTCCAGTGATGGGAAGAAGGTGACAAAACCTGACTGAACTTCCTGCAACTTGAATTATTCACATTCTTTATAACAAAATCCCTTTCCTTAAGTTAGAATTAGATTTCTGTCCCTTGAAAACAACGCATCCCTAAAACAGAAATTAGTGCTAGGAATGGGAGTGCAAGTAACAGGCTCTGAGTGAAAATGTCGAACCAGCTGTGGAGTCAAGGCAGAGGGCTGGGCCACCGGCAGGTGACAGGGCCCACTAAAACCCCAGGCCAGTCAGCGCCAGAAGAACCTTATTTCCCTGTTCCACGGAAAACTGGCAGTGTTGAGGTAAGAGATGGCAAAATAGCTAATTAAAAAACACTTGTCTAAAATCTTGGGACACAAACCATATGTTACTAAAGGCAAAGCTTCACATTTAAAAATTGTCAAATATTGAAATTAGGAATGTACTAGATACAATTAAAATTCAGTGGCAAAGAGGGTTTTCTATACCAGGTTGCCTGGCTAAAAACAAACAGAGAAAAGCAGCAAATTACAGTTACATTTCATCAGGGGAAATATTTTCTGCTCAGATTGCTGAAAATCAAACCCTGATATCATTTGTGAATTTGGAAAAGCCCAGGGCTCAGGAGCCTAGCAGCTGAGAGGAAGGCGTCTAGCAGTGGCTAGAAGCTTGGGAAGCCCACCTCTTTTCCACAGACTAAACATGTTGATGCCTGTCACCTATCCCCCCTGCCCCAGCCCCAACTCCCAACTCCTAATAAAACACCTCCCCAAGTTGGAATGTAACGTGTGGAGGAGAGGGATATTTAGGAACAGACCACAGGAAGTGCTTCCTGTCCTGCAAATCTCTTTCCAGTCACTTTTTCTCCTTTATGCTCTTGAGGACAGGGCCATTAACAATGGGTCTAAGAAGAGCTGAATAACAAAAATCCTCAAGTATGGTCATTAGGCAGCCTGGTGAGTAAGGGAGCAAACTCACCCTGCAGAAATTCCTGGCATGCCTTTTACTCAATGATGTACTCAAGAAAGACAATTTTGAAAGCCCACTGAAATTCTGAGGTAGTTATCACCAGAAGAACTTTTCTCTTGAACAAGCACCTATACCAACTTATCCCAACACAGTGTTGAGTCCTGGTCTCTTCTGGAGGCTCTGACTCAAGTAGAAAGGATGCTGGCACCAGACAATATTCACTGAAGCGTAGAGAGGAAGACGCTAATGTCCTTTAGAAAAGCAGGCCTGAAGGCCAGTGAAAAAAGGAAATCCTCCTAATGGCCAGACCCTGGGACTGTCAGGCATGACTGAAGAACTTGTCTAGTGCCAAAGGAGTCAGTAAACATACTCATGGCCTTAATTTAGGGGCAGACTGGTGACCTGTATGTGATCCTGTTGTCTGGGTATTTTTTTTAAAGATTTTACTTATTTTTAGAGATGGGAAAGGAGAGAAATATCAATCAGTTGCATTCTGCATGCCCCCGGCGTGGGACCTGGCCAGCAATTCACTCTTGTGCCCTGTGAACTGAGCAGCATCTTTGGGTTTGCAGGCCAGAGCTCAGTCCACTGAGCCGCACCAGCCACGGCTATTTTCTAGGTTTCTTGTCCACAACCAAGTCAGCCTCTTTTTCTAAGTGATCATTTTGATTGATGGCTTACCTACTGCATTGGTGGTGTGATGGTGGTAAAATGTGCCAATAAGCCCAGAGGGGGTCATTCTAGCAGGATGGTGATTACAAGGACCAGACGGAAACTGAGGGGCAGGCATTTGTAGCAGCTGTACCTATAATACTGGAGCATGTTAGGTGAAGCTATCTTGAAAGATGAGTTTACTCCACAGAGAAGAAATATAGTAAGAGTTAGTAGAACTGACCTAGTGTGTACATCCACTTCTTGGGAATGATTCCAAAACCCCCATTTTTTCCCAGGTGATTCCATTTTCAAGGCTGCCACAAATAGCTGTGCACGGTTGTGTGTACACTGCAATCCTATGGAGAGGTTCCTGCGCCATCTTTCTGTCCACAACTGAGACCCCTCATTGCACTGAATGAGATTCAGTCTCTGAATAACTTCAACTAAGAGATACAAAGACAGGTAAGCAGCAGCAGTCAATGGCATTGTGAGGTTCTATAAAATTGGGTTCAGAGTTTGTACCATGGCAGCTCTGAGGCATGAAGAGGCCAAGGCCATGGAGACAGGACTAATGTGTCACTGAGTGGGGAAGCAGAAATGAAGAGGTCTTCAGAGAAACCAGTTCAGAGAGAGAGGAATAAAGAAGATGCATAGGGGATTATATGTTAAAAAAATGAGGAAAAGGGGGACAGAGGGAGAGCAGGAAACGAGGGTAGAGGGCAGAGACAGAACCAGAGAGAGAAAAGAGACAGAGGCAGCTAGGGGCATAGTGAGATGAACTGCCAATGACTTTCTAGACATCACCATGTCCAGCTATACTTCCTGCAATTAATTCCAGGTTTCTGATTTTTTTTAACAATTCCCCTTTTCTGAACTACATAGACTACTTCTGATTCTTACAACCAAACAATTCTTGACTTCAACGTCTGCTCCTTGACTGTAGTTGCATCTTTTTAATGTTTACTTTGCAAGTATGGAAATATATGTACTGCCTAACATAACTGGGGTACTGTAAAAAAAAAAGTGAAGCTCTCAAGAGGAACTATAATTTGTAATGTTTTAACAATTTACCAGAGGCAGAGTTGGTTTTATACAATAGTAGCTAACATTCATTGAGCACTTCCTTTGGGCTAGTTTCAAAAGTCGTACACGCATGATTTCACCTATTCTTCACAACAACCATATGTTCTATTAAAATGGCAAGATCAGTCCCATTTTACAGATAAGGAAAGCAAGGTACACAGAGAGATCAATAAATAACTTGCTCAAAGTCACACAGTCAATAAGGGGATAAAGGTAGAATATACTATTTATTTACATTTCAATAGACATCTGAAAAAAGTATGCATGCATTTAAAAATCATTTTGGTCAATTAGGTTTTTGTTGAATGCCTTATTATGTACAAAATTTAAACTAATAAACTGGTTAACATCAGTGTTACAAATATAAAGTCCTTTTAAAATATCACTATTCAAAGCAAATCTTCCTTCTGTGGTACATACACACACACAAAAAAGATGTATTAAGTTTTTTAATTTCCAAAATACCTCCTTTAAAACAGAAGGAAATAAATTCTGACAATGCTATTTTCAATGCATTAACTATTTCAAAATTCATTGGAATATCTGAAGATTACCTGTTGTAAAATGGACTCATGTGAAAACAAACATTGATTGCAGAGGGATATCTGCATTGAAAAATATGTATCCATTTAACTAATTTCAAAGTAAGTCACACACATGAATATAAGAAGTAAGATGACAAGGATAAAAGGAGTTTTTCATGGAAGGTGGTGAGTTGCTATGGACCCTGCCTCTCTGGATTTCCGAAGCAGGGCCTGCCTGAGAGCACTGATCTTCTCATCGAGTTCAGCCAGTGAATAGTTCTGCTGTAAACAATAAGAACACAAACTGCTGAGTAAGACTCTGAAGAATCTCAATGCAGATAGAGTGCTAAATGAACTATACATATTTAAAACATTCAAAAGCATGATAAATGTCTTCTTTTCTCATGAGAATAATTTTAAAATTGAACCATATATGTTGACTCTATCATGAATTTTAAGGTATAAAATAACAAGGCCTAAATATTTCTTTCTTTCTCTTTCCTAATGAAAGCTCTCCTGGGCTTTTTATTCTGTGAAAGGATTATAAGAACTTTTTTTAACTGACCATACTCATAATCAACAATGAAAAAACAAAAATTAAAGTTTAGGATTCGCATGAGTGCTTAAAATACCTGGAAATTGTCTTTCAATTGCAATCAACTACCTCTCCTGGAAAAAAATGGATCCTCTAAAAAATGTCCTCTAAATTTTACAGTAAAAAAACAAGTAACATGCTACACTTAAAAAATAACCCAACCAAAAATTTTTAAAAGTTTTCCCCAACTTAAATTTATATTACCACCACTGAAAGCTAACAAAACCTTACTAATTATGATTAAGCTAATTAATACATCATTACTGTGGACAGGGATGGGCTGAAGACACCCTCTGTCCCTCTTCTTTGATTTAGATGCTGCTAATTAGTGGTGTCTGCAAAAGGGGGTGGGGGTGAGATTTAAATTACTTAAGCATTTATGACTTTTTAGCATTTTGTAACTGATACATCCCTTCTACTATTAACAGCTGAATACAGACTTTTATATTTACTAGGCAGGCCCATCTGAGTCATCCCATGCCCTTGAACTAAAATTAATTCTCTAATTCAGGTACATTAATTTATGGTGCCCTTTATTTTAGTTCTAAATCCCCAGGTATGACCTAAAAAGCCACAGTAGTAGAAACTTTTATTAAGAAAGGTATACAGCAAATCAAACTGTTTCAGAAGCTAAAATGAAAATGCAGTAACTTACTTGAGGTGGTTGAATTTTTCTTCTTTTGCCAGAAAAGTTCTAGATTAAAAGTAAAAAATATTAATGCTTACAAAATCTAAACAATTTTCCTTCACAGAGTCCTGAATAAAATATGGACAACCCTGGCAGAAACAAAGCCCACAAACTCAGCAACCACTATCTGCAACCATCATCCACTTTCTTGTATTTTGGAAATTACTATCCAGAGATATTAAAAGTATATAGTAGCAACATCACAGCGACATGCCTGTCCCTGGCTACACACACTTTCCCATTAATTCTCAGCTTCTAATGAGGTTGAGTGTTTGTGGAAAGAGGTGCTTTGGGGATCTTCTTAGTTTCTTTTTTATCATCTTTCCATCCCAGGATACTGAACAAATGAAGCAGCAACCGACGGAGGAAAACAGAATCTGGACTACCAGGGCAAAGGGTGAAAACACACCACACACACTCCTGCCCGACTACAGCAGGACACTGTGGCTGAGGGAGCACCTACCCACTGCCCCTCCGTACGACTGGGGAACTCAGGTCCCACCCCACCAGTCTTGTCAGTGCCCACAATGGGCATGAGTGAGGAGAGGTCTGCTGGGGATTAGGGGGAGAGCCTCTGAACAAAATCTCCTCACTTCTAAGAGAAAACCCTAAAAGGAGGCAAGTTCCTCAGGACACTGCTGCTGGACTAGACACGTGACAGTGCTGTTGTCACCTTGCCATCTACTTGAGGAAAAAGCCACCGCTAAGAAGAGCTGAGAGGGGAAAGAGCCCAATTCTTTGCCAATCATGATTTAGCCAATAAATCATTTAACCCTGAGGACTGCACTAGCATTGAACTTCCTCTTTTATAAGGTAATTTCTATATTGTTTAAGCCATTTTGAGTTTAAATTTCTATTGTATTAAGCTGACAACATCCTTACACACTGTTGAACTTTTTAAATACTGACCTAATGAATTGTCTAGATACTGTTTTGGCTTCAAAGAACCACAAGCTTTCAAAAGGCAAATTAGTATATTAGTACATTTGACAAAGAAACTGTTAACGTAGAAGACAAAATTTTCTCATGAACATTTCTGACCATTGAGGTTTAGAACAAAGGTGAAGACACATTTTCCTTGTGTCAAAAGCTGTTTCAAGGAATACTGAGGTATGCCTCTTATCAATACTTATAAATGGGAAATCATTCAAGTGTGAGAATTATTAAATATGGGGGAAAACTGCTTTATGAACACGTTCCTTCCTTTGCCAAACTGAGCTGAATACCACTGGTGGCACTTGTGGGCAGGTAAGGGCTTAATGTTTAGTTTGGTCACTGCTCAGTGTCTCACCCTCCCCAGAGTTGGCTTTTTACAAACCTGATGAAAATAAACTCACTCCCCTTTGTTTTCTCAACAGTTTAATCTGTACAGTATTGCCAGTTTCCATGTCATTGAGCAATCAGACACTTTAGCGTCATTGTATCATGACACTAAAGTGAAAAGTATCAGAATAAGGCAAATAAGGACATCAGTGGTGCAACGACTAGAAACAGTAAAATGTGGGCCCTGGCCAGTGTGGCTCAGTTGGTTGGCACGTTGTCCCATAAACTGAAAGGCTGTGGGTTTGATTTCTGGTTGAGGAGCCCATAAGGGGCAAGCAATTGATGTTTCTCTCTGACTCTCTCTCCTCCTTCCTCTTTTGCTAACAATGAAAAACAATGTCCCTGGGTGAGGATGAAAAAAAAAAAAACAAACCCACTATGATGTCTTAAGAGACTTATCTGAAACCTGAGCAGAGTATTTTAACAGGTAGAACACTTAGAAACACATCTACTGTGGAAAAGCTTTAAAATTTATTGTTTTTAGGCACAAGGTAGCAATTTTTAAGTTTTTGGTATCTGGGAGAAATATTTGAGAGCACAGCACACTAAATAGCTAAAGAGACATAATTTTAAAAATGACTCTTCTCTCCTGTGATTTTACCTTAGCAGGTAATTTAGCTGCATTGCCCATGTCCTGATGAAAAGGGGATCTCTCTCTCTCTCTCTCTCTCTCTCTCTCTCTCTCTCTCTCTCTCTCTCTCTCTCTCACACACACACACACACACACACACACACACACAGAGGTCCAGGGAACCCATGCTCCAAGGAAACTCAGTGGTAAGGAGGCCTCTTCTCTGACCAACCCCCTTCCTTACTCCTGATCAGTTCAGGACTACTGACTTTAAAGATGCTGTGTCTTAAATGCTTCTTCCCTTCTGGCCCCACTGCCCTGATTCAAACTTCATTTCTCCCTGGTTTGGACAATGATGTTTCCTGAACTACTCTCCTTGACTCTAATCTCTTTCCAACTCATACCTCATAATGCCATCAGATAGGAACCTAAATTACAGGTTTCTTTTTCTCAGCGACACTGGAATTGCAAACTGGTTCCCATGACCTTCAAGGCCCTCCTAAATGTGTTTGCAATTTAACTTTCCAGCTGGATCTGTGTTTGCTCCCTACTTTGGGCCCACAGGCCTGGCCTGTACGCATAAGATTGTCTTGGTCTTCAGCAACCCCCTCTCCTGACACTTCCCTAAGAACCAGAAGTTACCATACAGAACAAATTTAAGATTTTGCCTAGTCAGTGTTTGGGAACAAAGTTAACACACCTTCAAAAGTTCAATAATTAACTATCAGTCAAGTCCTACCCATTCATTTGTACATGTAGTCAATGCCTATTACATTCTGTGTGTTAAAAGATGAATGAGACAGTCCCTGTCCTTCAGAGATTCAAAATACAGTGTGAAAAACAGGTGTGAAAACATGTAATTATAAGTGATAAGTGCTATCGAATGAACAAAGTGCTGTGGAAACATACTTGTGAAGCATGTTATACTCACTGTTTTCAAGGGTCATAATTTAAAATCAGTAATTCTTTGGAAATACTCATAAGGATTGTACCTTTTAAATGGTCTGTTATGCGATGCCCTTAAATTTTTAAAAATACTACCACACAAATCTTTCCATGTTGAATGTGAAGGGTAAAGATTTTTGGAATGATTATATGAAAGGGGGAAAAATACTATTCTCTGTCGTAATTCCTACTTCATGTATGTTAACTACTTTTAGAGTTTTATGTCTGTTTCATAAATAAACATAACTTTACATTGTTCAGTTTTATTTTGTAAACCTGGTACAATTCGTGTCTTATTTTTCTCTCAATGCTCCCCTTTTCGTGCGCTGCACTTCAGTGTCACCTAGATGTCTCAAGTGCTGAGTCCTCCGTCTGGAAAAGCTTACCCAATATTTCTATCTGTATATCCTGCTATGACTTCAAATTCACATCCTCCCCAAAACATCTCCTCCTCCAGATTTTATTTCTATTAATGATTGCATCGTTTTCCCAACAAGAAACTGGACTCACTCTTGCTCTATGTCTCTCCACATATTAATGATCTACACAGTATTTGTCAACTTTTCTTTCCTCCCGACTCCTGCATTAATCTTTTCTATTCTCATGTCCTTAGTTCAGGATCTCACTTCACATCTAATTTAGTATAATACTGTCTCCTTATTCTTAGTCTTTCCATTTTCATTTATCTCCCAGGACAATACTAGATAAATCATCTAAATAACACTTGAACAAGTCACTTCTATGCTTAAATGCTTTTAAGGGCATTTAAACTTTAGAAACGTTAAATTTCTGGGTACACCATTTAAGGTCCTCTATAATCTGACTACTTCTACCTCTTTAACCAAACACCCTAAAAATTCTATCCTATGTATAGTAGAACCCCCCAAAACAAGATTATGATTTGAAGAACCTGTTCTTTTGTTAACCAAGTTACATAACCGGTATATGTTAAGCTTTTATAAATCAGAATCAAAGAGATAAATGATGGGGCAACGTTTCACTGGGGGTGTCTAATACTATGATATTCTCTTGTAAGATCAATTCTGTTGTTAACAAGAATTATATTAACAAGGTATGAAACTGAACTGGAAAAATATCCTGCCTAGGTATTACATAATAAAAGCAACTTTAATGGGAAAACTTATGGTAGATTGTTGTAGGAAAAGGCATAAAATCTTAATAAGGTTTCCTAGAAAGATACATTAAAAAAATAACCCTAGCAGTATGAAGACCTTTGAAATCATGTAGTATAAACAACAATTCTCAAACTGTTTAAGTGTAGGCTAGAAGAACTGTGTGACATTCACATTTATACGGCTACTTCATGGATGGCTCCCGAAACGCAGTAACTGGCAATATATACTGAGGTTTTACTATGTGCTGGGGAGGGTGGTAAGTGCTTGACTGGTGTTACCTCACTTAATCCTCCTTGCATTAGCCCTTAATACTTTAACAAACACCATTTTACATTTGAGGGAAGTAAATCACTAAAACTCTTTCTCTAAATTTGTGATCTTTAGAATTCACTGCTCACTTGTTATGTAACCTGCCTTCTTCATCTAGAAATAACTTCTGCGTACCTCACTCTAATACCCAATTTAAGACTTTGGAAAGATTGATGCTATACCTAAAATAATTTTAAATATAGTTTCACCAGTGACTTATAATGATCCATGCTGATATGAGCTATTTTACATAATATTTCACAGTTTTAGAAAAAATATTACTAAAAATTTTGTTCACTTTTACATTATTTAGCTGTTTTCTAATATGCCACGGCTTAAAAGAAAACCAAAAAACAAAATCACACATCCAGACCTCAGAAAAGGCAGCTGTTATGGAAAAATCACTCCAGAAGATGGAGGGAATAATACAGTGAGCTCAGGATCACTGTCTAAAGCACAACGATGTTACAAAGAAGATACCTATCAGCACAACACTGTTTCTTACTGTCCTTGGAAGAGATAAGAATGAATAAATGACCAAATAAATGCTAGAGTTGAGGAATCGACAATACACACTAGTCTTTCAAAGTCCAGTGGCTAAGGTAAAGAAAAAGGCAGGGTGGCAGACTGCGGTCTGTTTGTTCCGTGTGGGGGAGAAATGTAAACGTGCATGAGCTGAGGAAGGGAGTCCGTGAAGAGTGAAGGATCAGAGAGACAGGAAGGAGAACTGACAGAGCTGGGTCCCAGAAGAAGCCTTTGCATTACAAGACAGCAGGTTCACAGTGACAAGTTGGACTACCACCTAGACTGATATGTTATGACACAAAAATGGCTTAAGTTTCAGAAACTGCGTAACGTATAATGAAATTACCCCCTTAAAAAATTATGAGTCTACAGTACAATACTTGGAATCATAATTTTTAAAAAACTAGGCGACACCCTACACAGAACTATGTTCATTCATCTTTGAATTATTGAAAGTGTTTCACATATAGCAGATCAACGAGTAAATTATTATATAATGACGAATCCTAAAATAAAACAACACTTAGTTATTTTTAAAAGATACTTATACTTACTACAGATTGAAAATACTCAGGAGAGATGCCTTCCAATTCAAGGATCTTATCCTCAAGTTTTTTAATCCTCTGATAAATGTCTCTTGGCACTGGACCACCTGAATACATTTAAACATTCTGAGATACTTTTGAACAATTCTCCTTACAATTTTTGTTATTAAAATACCATGCAAAGATACTTATGCATAGGAATGGGAAATATTTAAAATTAAAATAAATTAACAAGAGTACATTAGAATAAAATCCTTAGCTCACATTTTCATATTATAAACTATAGGATATATTATTATACTATACCTCTTCCCCAAGTTCCATTTAGGCTTCCTATACAACTATGAGTTTTGTTTTATGTTAAATCCATTTTATAAGATGTTGAGCAGTTCCTGTACAGAACAATTTGTATTTCTAATAGACTTTGATAGTTACTTGGGAGGAGAAAATGCAGTTATAATTGATAAATTCAACTCAGTGGCTGCAATATGCTGATCATTTTTTTCAATTTATATTACTCTTTACATGTCCATATTTTCTCCTTTAACCTAGAACAACATTATGAGGAGTTTCACAATTTTCTTAACTAACAAACTTTCCAGGGTAGGGGATGGTAAATTAAGGTTACTCAAATTTCAAGGTTATGACCACATCCCAAATCCTTTCATTTCTCAACACCTCTGAAGCAGCCACTCCGGCCCAGACCACCACCTCTCCCAGACCACCACCATGGCCTCCAAACTGGGCTCCTTGTTGCCTGGCTCCCACAGACCATATTCTCAGCAAGACAGCCAGTGATCTTTTTAAAATGTAAGACAGATGTCACTTCTCTGCTCAAAAACTCCACATTTTACTCCAAGTCAAAGCCTTTCAACAGTCTACAGGTCCCACAGAGTTTGGACATTGTTCTCATAGTCATGTCATCCGAGTCTCTTAATTCCTTCTTTCTTACTCAACGAGGCCACGCACCCTCAGTTTTAGCACTTGTGGCTCCCTCTACCTCCATATTCACAAGGCTTGCTCTCACCAACCTCAGGTCAGGGTTCACAACTCTTTAAAAACTACCAGTGTTGCCACCTCCCCCTACCTGGCACCCCTATCCCCTCTCCTTTCCCTTACTTTTCTCCAAACCATTACTACTACCCAATATTCTGTATATGTATTTTATTTATTGCTTGATCCTCCACTCTGAGATCCAGGGGGGCGTAATTTTATGACTTGTTCATTGGGTATGGCTGTCAGCTTGCACCCTGCACAAACCTAGGAAGCATCAGTTCATAGACTACACAGGTGCTCGCTGTTTAATGACTGAATGAACCCAAGATTGTGCAATGAAAGAATACAGGAAAATTTCTTATCAAAAGTATTAGCCTGTAAAATATAAAAATCCTAAAAATATCTATTTTATCTCAGGATCTTGGTAGTTCTTGATCTTGAGTAAGGTAAAATGAATAACTCATTCATTTGACTTTGTTCTTGCTGCTCCCTGTACCTAGAATGTCCCCTGCCTCAACCTTGCACCTTTCAAGAGCCAGTTCAAGCTTCACTGATTCAATAAACCATCGCCCAAATGACTTCATGCCGCTGCTCCTTGTGCCCCCATCACACTCCTTCACAGCCCCCTTAACATTCCACTTCACTATTAATCTGCTTTTCTCCCAAATAGATTATAAAGTCCTTGAAGTGCAAGACTATGACTACATCATCTCAGTATCCCTCATGTCTAAAACAGAGCTTGGCATGTAGTGGGAATTCAATAGGTATTTTTCAAAATTAACTACTTGATACTACTAGACTTAACACACCTGTCAATCCTTTTATACAGCTATATTTTAAATTCATCTAGCTCTGGGCAAGGGGATTAATTTGAACACTAATCTCTTATGACCCAAGAAGATATACTCATTCTCTTTTACCTCTATCCAGCAAATACTCTAGCTGGACTAGACTCAGAAGTTTCCTGAACCATATTTTATGCTTCAGAACTTTTTGCAGATGCTGTTCATTTTTGGAACCCTTTGCTCCTGCCCACTGAAAAACTCCTACTAACACTTCAAAGGCTCAAAGGTCACTTTACCAGGGATACCATTACTTGACCTCCCAAGACAGCTAGGCACTAACTTTGTGTACCCACTGTACCTTGCAAGTATCTAAAAAGGTAAAATGAGCAAATCGTTCCTTCAGCAAACATTTAAATACCTGTTTTGTGCCAGCCAATGCACTAGGTACATAGTAATGAACCTGACAGTTTGCTCTCATTGACCTTAATATCTAGTGGAGGAGACAAGAGTACCAAGAAGGGTAACCCACACCAGTGCGGGGTCAGGAGGGAAAGCATGGGTTAAGGAAAAACCTGAGTAAAGGCCCTATGATAGCAAAATGAATAGGAAGCTTGGGGAGCCCAGAGATGTGGCTGAAACTAAAGATGCAGATCACACTGTTTAAAATACTACCCCCACCCATCTGAATCTCCTTCCCCTTTCCTTGGTCAAGCTGCTCCATCCATAGCCCTTCTTTCCTAGGGTAACATATAAATAATGTACTGGAATTTCTGTCTACATGTATTCTCAGTACCTAGAACAGTACCTGGCTTATCATAGGAACTTAATACCTATTTGTGGAATGAATAAGTACTAAGTTTGGTATGCATATAAGGGCAACAGAAAACCAGTAAAGAATTTTTAGCTGAGGAGTAGCAAGACAGGATTTGAGCTTTAGAAAAAGCAACTGGGCCACAGGGTAAAAAATTGGTCTCAAGAAGGAAGTCTAATGGCAGAATGACCAGTTTACATCCTTCTACCAGTCTGAGAACACAGTCGCTTCAACGAGAGTAGTTGCTGTGGAGAAAGAAGTGGGTGGATTTGAGAGAGATTTTGAAGAGAGAATCAACAGAATCTCACGACTAGATGAGGAGGGAGACTCAGACTTTACAGCCAGTTAGAATCTAGGTTTGTTTTTTTTTAAATTTTGTTTTGTTTTGTTTTAAAGATTTTATTTATTTATTTTTAGGGAGGGAAGGGAGGGGGGAGAGAGAGAGAGAGAGAGAGAGAGAGGGAGAGAAACATCAATGTGCGGTTGCTGGGGGTTATGGCCTGCAACCCAGGCATGTACCCTGGCTGGGAATCGAACCTGGGACACTTTGGTTCCCAGCCCGCGCTCAATCCACTGAGCTACGCCAGCCAGGGCTCTAGAATCTAGGTTTGACTTCTAGCTATCGCTACCTTGGGCATGTTGCTGGAGCTCTCTGAACTGCAGTTTCTTTATCCAACGACGACAACAGATCCAACACCTCACAAGGGCACTGTTAAATATTAAGTGAATTGACATATGCAGAATTCTCTCAGAGTGACTGGCACTTACTATTATTCAATGAATGTTACTTCACTTTCCCCATGGCATTCATTTATTTATATGCTTACCCTCAGTGAGAATTCCCTGACGACTAGGATCACATTTATCAATATTTTGTACCTAGTACATGTAGGTGACAGGAACAAACAATGGTCACAGTTAGGTTATAAAACTAATGGCAGGAAAAGACTATGTTAGTTTTCAGCTCTGACTTTAATAAACTGAGTGTCAGTATCTCTTTGGAACCTGTTCCCATTCTACTAAAACTCTCAAACTCGTGAGCAGAGAAAGAAGAGCGCAAACACATGAACTATAAGTTCTTTGAGAGCAGGGACTATGTTTTGTTTTTCATTTTTGTACCAACCAAAACCATGTTTTGTACAATACATAAGAGGCGCTGAGTAAAACTTTGGTGACTAAATGAATTGGAACTTCTTTAGCCACTTACACAGTTACATTATAGAGCACTGCCCAGCACTCTGCTTACCTGTCTGCAATCGCAAGTGAGCCTCAATATTCTGTAGTCGCTCTTCGACAGCCTGATTACCACACTCTCGGAGCATGCTGCTCGGTGTATGACCTGACCCTTGCACCCCTTCAGGCCGAGTCTGTGGTCCATATGTATTCACAACTCTAGAAACTAAGTTAAGAAACTTTTGAGCCTATTAAAGTTACATTTCAAAAACCAAGAATTCTTTTTCCTTAACAGTACTTTATATATTTTTCATAAAGACCATCTAACCACAAACCCAAGTATGACAAAAGGCAGGATTTTTTGGTTTAAAATAAACAAAATTTAGATAGGACAGTCATTTTTATTACATTTTGCTTATAATCTATAATAAGCCTCATCAAGTAGTACTTACCTTTTACATGACTTTTAAATCCAGGATAAGGGGTAAAAATCGCATCGGTTCTTGCACAACTATTTTCTAAGGAGAAATTAGATGAATATAAGTATATTCTTACTTCAAATGTATGAGATTTTGACAAACATCCAATAATTTGTATTAGTTAACATATAATAAGAGAATATAATCTTAAGTGATCGTAAATAAATTACTATCATATACAGGATAAAATGTAGTGATCTTTGCCCTCTAAAATGTATAATACCTAATCTAATTTTTGGATTTATACATACAAAAGTCCTCAACATTCAGTGGCATAATATAATTTTTAATGAATACCAATATCCCTAAAAACCATCTGGGCCTTTGGGGGGAAACTTTATATAGTACAGAGAATATCTTAATTCTAAGTCAAAGAGAGGTTATTCACTTTATTTCAACATAGAAATAAAAAGAACTAATTATTTTTACTGAACTTTCTTTTTAAAAGTTACAGCATTATTTGATATTACATACTGACCAAATTAGTGAACATCTAACAAAAAGGATTAATTATACACTTCCACATTTTTATTTCTGAACTCCACACAAACACTTTATCCAGATTTCCAATGCTCCTTTAAAAAAAACCCCATATCACAAAGCCATCTATCTCTTTCCAGATTGCCCCTTATGAAAAAATGCACTTTTCTGAAAGCTACATTGTGGGAATTTGTTCTTTTTTCTAAGATTAAAAGTATTATAGTTTCTTACAAATGAGATATCAATATATAAATTAAAAAGCAAGGGGGACTACTAGAAAGATGTTAACATAACATATATTTCAAATATTATAAAATATTTTAAATTATATTAGGCAAAACCATCCATTACAGTACATTTTCTGAAATGTTGTCCTTATTTTATAATAAAATAAATGGCAAAAGAGATCCTGAGAGGAAAATTTTTCCCCACTGAATTTTTTTAAAAAATCCACTGTTGATATATTTAAATCAAAATGAGAAGTATTGAAAGGCACACACTAACACATTACAATAATACATTTGTATTTTTTTCAGTCTACGTTTTCTTAATAGTTCTGTTGATAAAACCAAACTGTGTGAATAAATGCCAAATTCACTTACCTTATATATATAAATACTAAACAGTCATTTTTCTTTTAATTTTTGTTTTGAGACACCTCAAAATATATTTAAAGGGCTATCACTTCTCTATTCCCTTTCTAAAATTTCACAGGGCTAAGGGTTAAAAAAAGAAGCTATCATCCATTTTGGAGCTATATTCCAAACATATAGATTAAATGACCCATCAGACAGAAATTCAGCATGGTGTGAAGACAGTGAATGTATGAGTGCTAGTCACTCTCTACAGCAATTCTTGCTAGCACTGTTTTGAGCCAGCAAGAAATTGAATAGGCCAAGGAATCCTGCTGAGCATTTCAATTCTTGTCAATTTCTATCCCCTGGTGGTTTATAATAATAGAGTTAGCGGGGAGAACAGAGGAATAACATTAGTGACACATGTGCTTGCTCCCTCAACAAACCCTTTCTCATGGGTTGTTTGCAGTTGGACTGTAGTACCTGAGATTCTGCCACTGCTGCACCTGTTTTGAGAAACTAACAGGAAAATATACCAAACCTATATGCACATATAAGGTTAATAGTAGAAAAGGCTGAATTTAGGACCCAACTTGAGAATGTATTATTTCATTAAGAGAATCAGTGTACCGATATAGTAAGAGTCAATTCTAGGTTCATCTGACAATTCTATATTCATGATAATTAGCCATGAGATATTAGAAGCAATAAGGAAAATCCTCATTCCAATTAGAAACTCTTCTCCATAATTTTTATAGGACTACTTGTTCTGATTATTACTATGGTACCTGAATGCTCTATGCCAGTGCTTTACAATATTTTGTATTCTGCAGCATACTTGCAGATCTATAAATATACTATAGCATCAACTGGGGAGGAAAAGGAGAATCTGATGAAAAACAGCAAGTGAGAGAAAGAAAAAAGCGTAAGCATTACAGTTTCATGACAAATTGGTTTTATCGTGACATAAAACATTTTGAACAGTGTAGGAGTATTGAGAAAATTGCTCCCTCTTGAGGAGTATTAACTTTACTAAGTTCACTTTATGTAAGTTCACATCATAATTTCGTAAGTACATTTATAGGCATGAAATGTATATAGCTTAGTTCCTCCTTACTGAGACCCAGCAACCCTGTTACTCACACTTCATCTTTATTTTCTAAAAAAATTTCAAAACATTGCACCTGTGGTAAACATGAGCCTTTTATTATGTTACCCTTTATTTGATTTTTGTGTAAATGAAACCATTTTGCAATATAGTCAATTATTAAACAGAAGGAAATTCTGTTGCCTTGGTTTCTAAGTAAACTTATGAAACAAACTGCATTCATAATGTTATTTTTAAAAACAAGTGAAAGATCAGAGCAACTGTAAAAACTGTTCTTAAAATCCTATGAAAATTATTCTTCTAGATAGTTACCTTGATTACAATCAATAACATTGCAAAATTCCCTGACGTTGTTTTCATTGATTTCAGCTTGCTTTCTTTCAATAAATGCCGATATTCGTCTGTCAATCTACAAACAGTAAGTATGCATGTTTAAACAACTGGAATATAACAATATTTAAAAACTAATGCTCCCCCCGAAAATAAAACCTTCTTACTTCTGCTTTTCCAGCCTTTATTTGAACTACTTCTGGATCAAAATGGACCTGCGTCTTTTTCACATCCCCTAAATCACAATCTTTGTGCTGCTCTTCCTTTTGTAGGTCGCCTACGGGAAATGTGGCATCTACTTCATTCTTGTTCCCTTTTTCTCCTTTTCCTATCTCTTCAACAACAGTTGTATTCTCCTCTTTAATCAGAGGCTGAAGTTTTGCTAAAAAAGGCTGAGAAGAACACAATCCATTTGCTGGGGTTCAAACTGATCAAAATCAATTATACATTTACCATGTTTATATAAATTTCTGCTACATATAAGTGCAATATTTAGAGTCAAATAGCTAAATATAAAAAGTTAGCATATCAGAATACATAAATCTGACCACAAGTAACTGTATGCTGTTCTCTGTATTGTGACCATTATCATTTGTTCTATATCTGTTTTTTGTGTGTTTTTTTTTTTTAAAGGAGAGACAAAAAACCTGAGGAAATTTAAAATTTTCTTTGAGGGAATCATTCTGTCACTCATCTTTTATTTTGTGCCATATCAAAGCCTCAGCCTCTGGCACCAATGCCACTTAATTAACATGTCATTCAAATGCCTCCTCAGAACACTAGGCTTAGTATTTTTCCTCTTTAACATGAGAGCCAGTGCTCTCACTCAGCAAAGCCCTGCATTATCACTATATCACTGGAGATTCTCCACTTGAAACTGCAGTTGGCCAAAGTGAATGAGAGAGTATAGACATGAAATACATAGGTGTTAGGCTGAGTGAACACTCAGGCTTTTCTTGACATGGCAAGGTATCTTCTTGGGTCATGAAATCAAATTTTTACAAAGAAAATGAACAAAACAACAAAAAAAACCTACCACGACCCACAGATGAAAAGAGACATGCCTATCAGTATACTAGAGGGGGAAAAACCCTGCTGTATAATGTGAATTATACTACCCATGTCTGTACCACAATTAGGCCTCAACTAAGTTCTATAGTCATTGCTTCTGCCCTTTAAAACTAGAGCTATTACTTTTAACATAAAACAGAGTTAAAATTTCCTGAAGTCATTAAACAGAGAGCTGAAAATTAATGTCTCTTCCATTAATCAAAACACACCAGCATCTGTCAGTATTTCAATTATTTTTTCATACCTACAATTTTGCTTCCATTGTTTCCTATACCAAATACTCTTCTGAAAACCTTACACTGCAATAGCAACAAACTGACCGGTCCAAACAGTTCTTCCAGTTACCTTTTTGACAATTCATATTTTATATTTTGATTAGAGATAAACTGCAAACTTGCATCAATTATAATTGTAGACATATTCAACTGAAAACCAGCAAGATCAAAATGCTATTCAGTTATTTGAACTAATATACTAAATATTTTATAACATAGCAATAGTATTATAAATAACAATTTAATGTTGTCTTCTAATACAAAGTATGAATTATTTCAAACTGTTAAGAAAAAGGTAACCTAGTGACTGGATACTGACTAAGATGAGACACTAATGCCACAGAAATTACTTTCTTTTTAAAAACTATGCTGAAACTGTTTAATTGCAACAGACACTCCAGGATGTGTCATGCTGGGATAATGCCACTTCTTGAACCACTGAAAGCACTCCATGAGCCTCCAAACTCACCCAAGGCATGGAATCATTATCATGGCATGACACACACCTGCCGTGTCTTATTGCTTAATTATAACCCACCATAGATGCAACTGTATTGAATTTTCAGTGCAAGTCTAGAATTGAATAGAATTGTGTTCATTCAATCTTCATACCCACATCAGCCTATTGGGCTATATTTCTGTAACTGTTCTGATCACTATGTAAATTGACAGATTTGGATCCAATCTGGATGAAGTAATCTTTTATTATTAATACTATTAATACAGTGTTAAGATAGAACTGACAAATACTCCAGCTTATAATTAAAGTACACTTAATACTTATATCGAGTTAACATTTTAAACAAGAATTTACCTGTAAATATAAAACATGCTGCTCGAGTGCACTAAAGAGCAAAGCAGGCTGGAATGCTGAGAGGCTCTGGAGTTTGTTCCAATCGATTGTAATTTTCACCACATCATCTCTGAGGTTAAGCTTCAAAGGGGCAAACCAGCAACATTACAAAAATTATACGATTAAGCTGTACATATATGGGATTGTCACACAAAAAAAGATTTCTGTACAATCACATGCCTATTTAGCTCAAAGTTATCAAGTTTTTAATGATACACTAGTAACAAGCTCTATCAAGTTACCATTTTAAAAGGCCAATAAAGGTGCCATTTTCATTAAAAAGTAAAATGACATCTCATTCTAATTCTATTCTTGGTTCTTTGTAATAGGATCATTTTGGGGGTGAAACCATCCACAAAAGATGAAAAGATGAGGCTTTTTTGACACTTCAATATCTAAAAACCTTTTGACAGAGGCCAAGATATGCTTGTGCTATTCAGAATCCTACACTTCAGGTTCAGAGCATTAAACAGAGGGGCATGCACATTTATGAAAGCACTGATGGACACGTTCTTTCTGTGAGATATAAATAGATAACTGAACTATATTATTACTCTGATGTCTTCTGTATCACATTTTCATTGTTTTCTACTTTAACAAATTTTTAAAATAATTTAAAAGTCATAATTATTCACATATAAAGTCTAGGGATAAATGACAACATGTTTATCTACTTCCAATAAAAAACAAACTGGATTAAATGACCAGATATTTTGCTGAATTGTATTTTCAATTTATAATAAGTGAGGTAAGTGTGACCTATTTAAATAAAGTTACATATGGAAAACTACCAAGAACCTAAATATAAAATTAATATCAAAATCAGCAAAAACGTTAGAGGGAAAGCTTCTATCCTTCGTCCTTTGAATGAATAAAAGTGAACCTCCATAAACTTTTCTAGGAACACGTGCTTATACTGTAAGGATATATATTGCATAGAAGGATCAAGTTCACTACTATATTATTTTTTCAGAAATTGTTTTTTAAAAACTAGTCACATTTGCTACAAAATAAAGACAAGCATGACATTAGTTCAAATACTAGTCTTATGAGTTGTAACTATAATAAAACAAAAAGATGAATAATTGTACAAAGAACCAAAGAAATTCAAAAGGCACTATATTGAATGAATACTGTAAGACAGACATTTACCACTCTTTGAATAGGAGACCAGAATCATTTAAAGTCCGTATTAGACAACTACAAAGAAAAAGGAAGTTTTGTGTAGGTTGCACTGGCAAAAGTTAGTTTATATCAATTTTACTAACATTCTATATTAAGATTACCACATTAATCTTGTTAATGTGGTTAATGTGGTATAATGTCTATAAAGACTTTTTTAGACAACTTATGTATGGGAATAAACTATTACTATAGTTTTACAGTCCTCAAAGAGATCTATATTTGACTATACAAACTTATGAATACTGTTTGCGGATAAAGCAAACAATCCTTAACCAAAGGACAGACTCAGATTTTCTAGAGAAAATAATAGCTTACAGAAAATAAATCATAATATTTGGATATTCTCATTTTAAGTCAGCAAGATTATGTAAAACTTCAAGTGAAATTAAAGAAGTCCAATTTCAGAAGACCACATAATACTGCTACAAATTAAAACTATCCCAACACATCCAATTAGTTATTCAACAAATTCCGTTAATAATATAAATTCTATGTTAATAATTCTAAATTCTATGCATTCTATGTATTATAGAATAATAATACAAATTCTATTTTTACTATATAGAACTTATAACTGTAAAACACTCACTCAAAAATGTATTACTCTGCCATTAATGTGAACTATTTAAATATGCATTTTCAATAAAAACTTTTTAAAATTAATATAACAATCCAAGTTAAAAATAAGCAATTCTTCAGCTTGGCAAAATGGCCCACCCAGAGCTAAGCAGTAAGGGTAAAAATCAATAAATTTGAAATCTGAAATAGAAACTTTCGTATATTCAATTTTATGTTCCCTTTTTGAGCTCTAATAATACAATGATAATATACAGAATGAACTTAGGCACTCACAACATACATTTTTAAAAAATCCTTTAAACTGGTTGCAAAAAGAAATAGTAATTTTCTCCAGGGGCAATTTTGTTAAGTATGGTACTCAGGCTTCCATTCTCTTCTTCAAGAAATAAATCTCAAAATACAGAGTATTATCAAAATGGTTAGCCATTTAATTGGTGACACAATCTTATTTTTTAACACTTGCATACATGGTCACTTCATTGTGTTAAGTAAACTGTCAAATATTTAAACATTTCTGACAGATGACATGAGTAAATTTTAATTACATCTCTACTTGTACCTACAGAATACCTGAATGTTTAAATTTTTAAATGTTTTAAAAATTCAGTACGCAAATATTTTAAAAGACATGTTAAAATTATGTCTTTTGTCATTTAAAAAAATCTCATTACATAAAACAAAAAACTAAAAACCTTAAAAGTTCCAGTGCAGGCCAGAAAAAGTGCTCCAACTTTTAAACCATTTACAGGTTTTGGGTCTTAAGACTGAAATGTTAACGTTCCCAAGTCTTTGGAATATCTTATTATAAGTTCATGGCAAATAACTGAATTTAAAAGTTACAGCTTTTAGCAGATTCCATTAACAATTGTTCTATTACACCAAACTGAATATTTAACTTAGAGCAATGCTCTTTGTAAATCACAACAAACATAATAGGACTTTTTAAAATACTGAAATAACTTTTTAAAAATTGATTCTCCATCTACCCAAAGCTTTTAAAAATAATTTTCACAAATCAGACAAACGCTCTTTTCATAAAAGAAGTTACATTATCTCTGACACAAACGCCTTCTGTTCCTACTACATGCACTAGTACCAGCCCCTCAACAAACTTTTATAGTTAGAAAATACTCCGTCTAAGCTATAAGAGAAAATATTTCTTTTTAAAAGCAAGCTTTTTCAAGTTGCTTATTTAAATTTGCTTTGCATTTTACATCATGAAACGAAACAGTGACTTGACTGGAATAGTGTAAGAAGCATTTTTATTTAAACAGAATTTTATTCTGACGTTTCTGCAAAAGCTATGCATCAGCCAGTTAAAGTAGTTAACAGTTAAATAACAGTTCTGACGTGAACAGTATCCACCATGGATAACTCATACAACTTTTGATCTAATTATTTCATATTAATTTATTTTATATTCCTCCCCCTTTGAAAAGGTAACTGAAGTACACAACGGCCAAAAGCAAAAAAGTCAGTGACTCCTAAGAGCAAATCATATAAAAAAAAAAAGTGGAGAGATCTTCCAGAAATCTCAGGCCATACTAACCTACCAGTTTCCACAGTGAATGAACTGGAGGAAAAGGTATCCTAAGCTCCAGGAGCCTACCAAGCCCTCACAGCTCTCCCGCACTCGTTCAGCCGGTTCCTCTCAGAGCCAGGTTTCCACTAACCTCACTCACTCCAGGGGAGAAGAGTTGCAAGAAAATCTCGCCCGCAGCGGGTCCTGAAATGGGTTCGTGCGGCCACTCTCACTCCGAGCGCAGTTGGCTGGGCGCCGGCTCCTCCCCGGCCTCGGCTACTCCGGCCGGGTCCTAGGCAGGCCTCCGCGGTCCCCAAGCCCCGTGGCCCCCGTCCCGCCCCCCGCCTCCGCTGGAGGAAAAAGGAAGGGCGGGAGAATTCCCGTACCAACATCTCACAGGCCATCACTCACTTGTCCAGCCAGCGTGTGCAGGGAGCGGAAGATTTCGAAGAGCACCTCTTGGGAGAGGCTGGGGCTGCAGCTCTGCTCCAGGCTTCTGTCACCGGTGCACGGAAGACTAAGCTCAGCAACAGCAGCCATGACACCTTCGCAGGCTGCCCCCAACACCATCCCCTCCTTTCTCCAGCTTTCGTCGCTCGGTGATGACGTAAAACACAGCGCTCGACAGAAGCCGGACTTTGAGAAACCACTCTTTCTACTTGACTGACAATCTGATGCACCAATCAGATGCAGCTATAGCTTCATAGACTGGGTAACTGCCCACCAGCGTGGGGCTGGAAACAGTCTTTGGGGTGATGATTGCAGGTGTGGTTCGCTGAGGGGTAGCTTTGTGAGGTTTTCCTTGACTGTTAGATGTTGCTTACGAGTTCTGGTAGGAGGAAGTTTATAGTTAAATGGTAGCATATTAGTCCCAACTTAAAAGTTGACATTTTAACAGCTCTGTGGATTGGTTTGGAGAAAGATTGCTGGTCAGGGGTGCAGGTGCCCACATGTATTTCTAAACCCTGGAAAGCAGAATTGTACTAATTGGATAGAACATTTGCATCTCTACGAGGTAGTTTACAACTTACACAAATTAACGTCGCTAATTTTTCATGCGAGCATATAAACAATAAAATGCTTTATTATGCCTCATTTACAGTCAAGAGAATGGCATTTAAAATCTGCGAAATAATTATATCATTTTATATTTTAAAATTTTTAATGGTGTTCTATTACAGTTGTCCCAAATTTCCCCCCTTTGCACTCCTCTGCCCCCACAGTCAATTCCCACACCCTTTTCCATGTTCATGGGTCGTTCATATACATTCCTTGAATAATCCCTTCATCTTCTTTCAAACAGTCCCCATCTCCATCCTCCCATCCTACAGCTATCAGTCTGTTCCATGATTCTATTGCCTCTGGTTCTATTTTGCTCATTAGTTTATTTTACTCATTAGATTCCTCTTATAAGTGAGGTCATATGGTATTTCTCTTTCACAGACTCCTTACTCAACTTGGCATAATACTCTCCAGTTCTATCCATGCAGTCCTAAAAGGTATGAGTTCCTTCTTTCTTTCTGTTGCATAGTATTCCACTGTGTAAATGTACCACAGTTTTTTGTCCCCTCATTTACTGATGGACACTTAGGCTGTTTCCACCACTTGTCTATTGTAACTATTGCTGCTATGAAAACAGGGGTGCATACGTTCTTTTCAATCAGTGATTCATGATCCTTAGGATCTATTCCCAGCAGCAGAGTCGTGAGATCAAAAGGCAGTTCGATTTTTATTTTTTTGTGGAAATTCCATACTGTTTTCCATAGTGGCTGTGCCAGTTTGCATTCCCACCAAAAGTGCACTAGCGTTCCCTTTTCTCCACATCCTTGGCAGCCCTTCTTCTCTGTTGATTAATGATAGCCATTTTTGGCAGATGTGAGGTGATATCTCCTTATGGTTTTAATTTGCACCTCTGATGGGTAGTGATATTGAGCATCTTTTCATGTGTCTATGGGCTGTCTGTATGTCCTCCTTGGAGAACTGTCTATTCAGGTCCGTTGCAAATTTTTAGTTGGATTATTTGTCTTCCTGGTGTTGAGTAATATGAGTTCTTTATATATTTTGGAGATGAAATCCTTGTCCAATATATCATTGGCAAGTATGTTCACCCATACAGTAGGTTCCTTTTTCATTTTGATGATGGTTTCTTTAGCTCTGCATAAGCTTTTTAATTTGATGCAATCCCATTTGTTTATTTTTCCTTTATTTCTCTTGCCATAAGGAGATATATCAGCAGAAAATATTGCTACATAGGATATCTGAAATTTTACTGCTTATGTTTTTCCTCTAGGACTTTTTTGGTATCATGACATATATTAAGTATTTTATCCATTTTGAGTTTATTCTGGTGGATGCTGTAAGTCGGTGGTCTAGTTTCATTTTTTAAATATATTTTATTAATTATACTATTACAGTTGTCTCATTTTCCCCTGTTATTCCCCTCTGCCCTGCACACACCCTCCCACCTGCATCCCCCCACTCCTAGTTCATGTCCATGGGTCGTACATATAAGTTCTTTGGCTTCTACATTTCCTATAATATTCTTAACCTCCCCCTGTCTATTTTGTACCTACCATTTATGCTACTTATTCCCTATACCTTTTCCCCCATTCCCCCATTCTCCCCACTGATAACCCTCCATGTGATCTCCATTTCTCTGATTCTGTCCCTGTTCTAGTTGTTTGCTTAGTTTGTTTTTGGTTTTGTTTTCTTTTTAGGTTCAGTTGTTGATAGTTGTGAGTTTATTGTCATTTTACTGCTCATGTTTTTGATCTTCTTCTTTTTCTTAACTAAGTCCCTTTAACATTTCATATAATAAGGGCTTGGTGATAATGAACTCCTTTAACTTGACCTTATCTGGGAAGCACTTTATCTGCCCTTCTATTCTAAATGATAGCTTTGCTGGATAGAGTAATCAAGATTGTAGGTCCTAGCTTTTCATGACTTTGAATACTTCTTTCCAGTCCCTTCTTGCCCGCAAAGTTTCTTTTGAGAAATCAGCTGTTAGTCTTATGGGAACTTCTTTGTAGGTAACTGTCTCCTTTTCTCTCGCTGCTTTTAAGATTCTCTCCTTACCTGTAAATGTTGGATTATGTAATTATGATGTGCCTTGGTGTGTTCCTCCTTGGGTCCAACTTCTTTGGGACTCTCTGAGCTTCCTGGGCTTCCTGGAAGTCTATTTCCTTTGCCAGATTGGGGAAATTCTCCTTTATTATTTGTTCAAGTGAGTTTTTCAATTTCTTGCTCTTCTTCTTCTCCTTCTGGCACCCCTATGATTCTGATTGGAACATTTAAAGTTGTCCCAGAGGTTCCTAACCCTGTTTTCATTTTTTGAATTCTTGCTTTTTCATTCTGTTCTGGTTGAATGTTTATTTCTTCCTTCTGGTCCAAATTGTTGATTTGAGTCCCAGTTTCCTTCCCTTCACTGTTAGTTCCCTTCATTTCACTTTTCGTAGCCTTCACTTTTTCTTCTATTTTGTGACCACACTCCACCATTTCTGTGAGCATCTTGATTACCAGTGTTTTGGACTGTGTATCTGATAGGTAGGGTGTCTCTTTGTTGCTTAGTTGTATTTTTTCTGGAGCTTTGATCTGTCCTTTCATTTGGGCCATTTGTTTTTTGGTCTCATCCTGCCTGTTATGTAGTGAGGGGCAGAACCTTAGGTGTTCACTAGGGTGGGGCAACTGAAGTGACCATGTTGTGGTGCTGTGTGTAGGGGAAGGGTCCAAGAGGGAACAATGCCACTTGCTCAGCTCTCTGCTGGCTTTCGGTCACTTCCTCTGCTACCCACAAGCAAAGTGGGTCCTTCTGGTGCTGATTCCCATGTGGGTGGTTTTGTGTATGTTCTAGGACCCTATGGGTCTCTCCAGTGAACTCTCCTGTGAGGATGGGAGTTTCTTCTGCCACAGCAACCCCCACAGGTTTTTTCTGTAAGATGTATTGAGTCTTTATTTCACCACACTGGAACCCTGGGTTGCACAGTCTGTCTTGCTCCCCAGTTCCTTCTGGTTTAATCCGCATGTGAATGTGGGACCACCCCCTCCACCAGCCACCGCCTTGCCCACCCCTGTTCTCCAGCCACCACCTTGCTGCGAGTCCTCTCCTCCTGACTGCATGTCTCTGCCCCTCCTACTGGTCTGGATGGATGTTTCTTCTTTAACTCCTTGGTTGTCAGACTTCCATACAGTTTGATTTTCTGGCAGATATGTTGTTTTTGCTTTTAAATTTATTGCCCTTTTGGTTGTGCAAGGAGGCACAGTGTGTATGCCTACAACTCCATCTTGGCTGGACGTCTCTAGTTTCATTTTTTCTCACATGTACCAATCCATTTCTCCAAACCACTTATTGATGAGGCTATTTTTACTCTATTGTGTGCTCATGTCCCTGTTCGTCAAATGTTAATTGGCTGTAGAGAAATGGATCTATTTCTGGGCTCTCTATTTTGTTCCATTGATCTATGTGTCTGTTCTTATGCCAATACCAGACTGTTTTGATTATAGTTGTCTTATAGTATAGTTTGATATCAAGTATTGTGATCCCTCCTACCTTGTTCTTCTTTCTCATGATTGCTGAGGCTATTTGGATTCCTTTTGTTTTGTTCTATACAATTTTTTGAAATATTTGTTCTAGATCTGTGAAATATGCCATTGGTATTTTAGTAGGAATTGCATTGCATCTATAGATTGCTTTAGGTAGTATGGACATTTTAATGATGCTTATTTTCTAGTCCATTGACACAGTATTTGCTTGCATTCATTTTTATCTTTCTCAGTTTCTTTCTTCAGTGTTCTTAGTTTTCTAAGTACAGGTCTTTGTCCTCCTTGGTTAAATTTATTCCTAGGTACTTTGCTTTTCTTGTTGCTGTAGTAAATGGGAATTTTTTTAAGTTTCTCTTTCTAATTGTTGGTGTATGAAAAATACCATTGATTTCCGAATATTGACTTTGTATTTTGCTAATTCACTTGTTAGGTAGTTGTTTGTTTGTGTGTGTGTGTGGAGACTATAGGGTTTTCTATGTACACTATCATGTTGTCTGTGAATAATGACAGTTTTACTTCCCCCTTTTGTATTTGGATGCCTTTTATTTCTTTTTTTTTTTTTTGTCTGAATGATGTGGCTAGAAATTCCAGTACTGTGTTGAAAAGCAGACACCCTTGGCTTGTTCGTAATTTTAAGGGGAAAGCCTTTAGTTTTTGCCCATTGAATATGATGCTAGCAGTAGGTTTCTCATATATGGCATTATGCTGAGGTATGCTCCCTCTATTTCCACTTTGCTGAATGTTTTCATCATAAATGGATATTGGACTTTATGAAATGCTTTTTTAGCATCTGTTGATGATTATGTGACTTTTATTCTTTATTATATTTGTGTGGTATACTGTGTTTATTGATTTGTGAATATTGTACCATCCTTGCATCCCTGGTATGAATCCCACTTGATCATAGCATATGATCTTTTTAATGTACTGCTGAGTCCAGATTGCCAATATTTTGTTGAGGATTTTAGCATCAATGTTCATTAGAGATATTGGCCTATAGTTTTCCTTCTTAGTTGTGTCTTTACCTGGTTTTGGAATTAGGATAAACTGGCCTTGTAAAAAGAGTTTGGGAGTCTTCCCTCTTCTTGAATTTTTTATAATAGTTTGAGAATGATAGGAATTAGTTCTTTGAATGTTTACCAGAGTTTGCTTGTGAAGCATTCAGTCTAGGGCTATTGTGTGCCTGGAGTTTTTTTATTACTACTTTAATTTCACTGTTATCAGCCTATTCATGCTTTCTGCTTCTTCTTGATTCAGTTTTGGAAGATTGTATGTTTCTAGAAATTTATCCATGTCACCCAGGTTGTCCAATTTCTTGGCACATGGTTGTTCATTGTAATTTCTTAAAATGCTTTGTATTATTGTGGTATTATAATTATGTTAAGTTTTAAAACGTGCATCCATTGCTATTTTCTGAGTTATACAGTAGGGACATTTACCCCAAAACTGTTTCAAAGAAGTGAAACATTGTGAATATGATTCCAACAAGAATTTATCCCAAGCATTGCATGCAGCACAATCTTTGAAATAAGGAGGAACACATAAATCTGACTTGAAATTTGACTAAGTATTAATTATTAGATAGCTTTATTAAAAGGTATTTGTAATTTCATAATAAAAGTCCAACATTTAAAAAAGTTTTTCCCAATTGAAAAAAAAAACGAGTCTAGAAGGATTTTTAGTGTTAAGCTCTATTCAAAAACACTTAAAATAACAGTTTAGAGATAAAGGATTAAAAAACCTTAATTCTTATAGTCTCATGAATTACAGTAGAGGAAGCAAAGGTGGAAAGTTGCACAATGTGTATTCTTCAGTTTTTGAGTAGTCGAATGAGAGGGGAGGACTGAGGCACCAAAGAACTGGGATAAGGACTGTATGGAGAAAAGAATTCCTTTGACCTGTCCCTAGGGAGCCTCTTAATTAGGCTTTTACATCTAAAGATTGCAGGCTTCACAGGATCTTGAGAAGTCTTGTCTGTTCCCTTGTTCCCAGCAAGATATAAAGTTTATAATCCAGCCTATGTCTAGAGATATCCAGGAAAAAAAATCACAATATCTAATCCCATATTGAGCAACCTTCTCATTCAAGTCATTCATTCCTGTATCTAACCTACAGGCATGATTCTTTGGAATGTTAGCACATTTTCTTTTCCCCTGGTTCTCTTGTTAAAATGAAGATAATTGTAATGGGTTAACTAGCAGTTCTTGTTTTACAACAAATTAGCAACCATTTTCAGATCATTTGTTTTCCTCTAGGTGTGAAGGTTCCTCCCCCCAATATTTAGGACACTAGTGTGAAACAGATTTAGAACATGTTTTGTATATTACAAGAATACAATCTTTAAGATACAATAAATAAGGTACTGCTTCTATCTTGATTTGCCATCACTGATTTTGAAATTTCAAGCTTTACTTGTTCCCTTGAACTCCTAAAATAGAATTAATTGATAGTCATTTCCCCTGCAATAGCCAAAAGTAGAACTTTCCAATCAAACCTTTCATAAGACAGAATGGTGTAACCAAGATGCAATTACCATTAATTTATATAAAAATATTTTGAGCATTCACAGACCCCCAAAATCTATCAAATGATACCACACATGCTTAATTACATCCATTTTTACGTTAGGCATACCACCCTTACTAACTGTCTTAGGCTTTCAGATACCTTCGTGTTAATAGATGCACAAAGTAATTCTGCGCTTCCACTTATATCTTAGCATTTATAATACTTGGCTTAGGTACTACTTAGAATTTAACATATTTATGCATTATTTTTTCTTTCCAGGGACCAGTCTTACTCTTTCCTAATGTCCATTACTTTCATTTTGGAAAAGAATTTAAATTTTCTTCTATTTTTAAAAAAAGCATTTGTAGCTTAAAAGATGTGGATTTCATTGGGCTAACTTTAAATAGAAATATATAGATAGCAATGAATAACAAAAAAAGGTGAAGTAATGAAATCTAGAAAGGGAATAAAGGAAATAATTCACCTTTTGTGAAAGACTAATTACAGTTCATAAAATGGGTTGCTGAAAAATGTACTGCTTAGAGGAAATGATTCAAAGTGTTTGTTGGTCTTGGCATTAGCAAGAGTTACAAATGCTGTCCCGCAGGTCGATCCTACTGGGAGGATAGAAACACTAGTTGAAATCTAGGCTATCTACCTACCTTACCAACAAAAACATCCTTCATAAAGAGCTTTAAAAGTACAACTCTGTTAAGTAATCCAATGTCCAACAACATGCCTGAGATACTATATATGCTCAAGAGATATTTGTGCAATGTATAGAAGTAATAATTTTTTTCTAATGTAGAAAACAAAAAAAATAAATGTTATTTGCCTTCTCTGGCTCGCTATGGCCTGTTGGGTAAGTCCAAGTTCCTTAGAATGGCAACTAAGGCTCTTCTCATGATCTGGCCTTTGCCTAAATTTCCAGCCTCATTTTCTACCACAAACCATTTGGTGCTTAATGCTCCTGAAATCGTTCTTACTTCAAAGCTTCACTATTTTTTTTGCCTCCATCTTTTCAAATGTATAACCATGCCTTCTTAGAAAACTATTTCATTTTCAAACTCCAGCTTGGAAGTCTCTGGAAAGTCTTTCCTCATATTCCTTTTCATAAAGATTTTATCTTCTCTGCTAAACTACTTCGACAACTCACATATTCTTTCATTATTGTGGATGTCACATTGATACTGAATATTTGGTTATGAATCTCTCTCCCCATTGAACTATGGGCATTTATATGTATCATGTTCATGTTCTTAAGGCTTAGCACAGTTCCTGGCAGAGTAGTTGAACAGCATAGGCTTGTTGAGCTGAACTTAGGTGTTTGCCTATCTGAGGTGAACAGATTTATAAAATGGAAAAAACAACAACAACCAAGTTTCTACTCTTGAGGTGAAATTGTAAAACATACTAAGAATGCTATAAACAATTCACTTCATATAATGAATCATGTCTGTTTATCCTCTCCTGGAATACCCAATTCAAAGTGCTCAGATTTTTTTTATTGTTCCTCAGTTACAGTTGACTGCATTTTGCCCCCACTACTCCCCCCACCCAGCCAAACCCCCTTCCCTGCCTTGCTTCCACCCTCTCATTTGGTTTTGTCCATGTGTCCTTTGTAGTAGTAGTTCCTGAAAACCCTTCACCCCAATGTCCCCTCTTTCCTCCCCTCTGGTTACTGTCAGATTGTTCTTACTTTCAGTGTCTCTGATTATGTTTTGCTTGCTTTTTTCTTTTGTTGATTATGTTACAGTTAAAGGTGAGATCATATGGTATTTGTCCCTCACTGCCTGGCTTATTTCACAAAGTGCTTTGATTTTCCTTAACGAATAAATATAACTGGACTCCATAAACCATTCTCATAAATGCTGTGCATGCAAATTAATTATACTTACTTAATGCCAGACACTCTGATCAGCATTGGAGGTACAAAGATGAGTTTGGACAAGGAGTGTCTCTTTAAAAGCTCCAATTATAGTGGGCAAGACATATATGAAAGCAAACAACTATGATATAATGTGACAATGATTATATTGGAGGAATGTATAAAACATACAACCAATTATTTTCTTTGGGGTAGTATTTGGGTTCAGTGTCAGAAAAAGTTCTAAACACCTGTAAAACAAGGACTGAGGCCCAAATGATCAGTAAAAATTTTTGATATAGGTAAAATATGAGTGACAACTTAAACATGATTGATGTGTTTGGGGAGGATCCCATTGAACAGAGAAGTATGGCTAAGCCACCATTTTCCAAAGTTTGTTCTGCTGAATACTAGCCACATAAGAAGCTTCTTTCAACAAAAATTTGCATGATTAAATAGGCTGGAGTTATATTGCCTAATTATGTTGCCATGTCGTACAATGGATCACAACATTCCACTTCCTATTAGCAAGGAACTCAGCACTACAGTCAGGCCCAAGGACACAACTAAACCAATCTCAAAGTTCCGTCTTTGAGGATTTGTTTACTGGGACTCTCTGTATCAATTTTTGAATCAGTTAAGGCTTAGTCAGGAGACAGAAACCATGCCTGTTATTGTAATAGAAAATTTTAATAAAAATTGTTCATTAGGGTAAGTTGTTAATTAAATGAAAAGATAACAAAGAACAATAATATGTCACAGAGTTAGCAGATTCAGGAAGCAGCTAACTCTTCTAGGGTGGAGGAACAAGGGAAGAATTTGGAACTATTAAAATTTGGGAGCTTAAAGGAACATCTCTGTGGAGACTTTCAGAAAAGGGGGTACTGCTAGCTGAGACTGATGTCTTAAGTGGGGACATGAAGAAGCTGATTTGGCACTGCCTTAAAGTTGCAGATAGAGCATACAGGCACTGTAGGACAACGCCATGCTGTCAGACATATGTGTAATTGGAATCCCTAAAGGAGAACAGAAGAAACAGTTCAAGAGATGGTGGTAGAGAAATTTCCAAAAATAATGAAGGCACCAGACCACAGACCAAGACACCTAGAGAACTCCAATGTTAATTATGTACTGCTGTGTAACAAATTACCCCCAAATTTAGTGGCTTAAAACAAGCATTTTTTATCTTCCAGGTTCTGTTGGTTGAGAAATTGTGGAGTAGCTTTGCTTGGTTGTTCTATCATCTACTATGGAGAAAGCCAATAAGACAGAGAGGCCACACTGCCTTTTAGGGCCTAGTCTCTTATTGTCATCTAGTTCAGTTCGTTAGGTGCAAGTTACTGACCCACAGTCAAGAGGAAAATATTAGGCTCTGTATCTCACTTTCAAATATGAAGGAGAAATAAAGATTTTTTAAGTAAACAAAATGAAGATAATTCCTTACCAGCAGATCCGCATGCACTACAAGAAATGTGAAAGGAAGATTTTCAGGCAAGGGGACTATAGCAGAAAGAAATTTGTATCTACACAATGAAGTTAAGATCTTAAGAAATTGTTAAAGTGATATACAAAAGAAATTTATCTTATTTTTATTTTCTTAAGATATTAACTGTCTAAAGCAACAATAGTGGCAAATTATTGTGGGTTTACAGCACATGCAAAAGGAATCTATGACAACAATAGCACAGAAATCGAGAGGGAAGAGCTGCAAGTATACAGTTGTAAGGCTCCTACACTGCACATAAAGCAATATATTATTTGAAGGTGGACTGTGATAAATCAAAGATGTAAATTATACGTCCTAGGGCAACTACTAAAAAATTTTTAGAAGAAATATAAATAAGCTAATAATAGAGAGATGAAGGAATCATAAAACTAATCCAAAAGGTTGCAATGGAATAAGAAGAAGAAAGAAACAAAAAATAGAAGAATAAACAAAATAATTTACAAGGTAATGCATTTTAATCCAACCACAACAATAGTAACATTAAATATGAATTATCTAAACACAGATTGACTGACTATTAAAATCTAACTATATGCTGACTAAAGGAAACTCACTTTAAATATAAAGACAGAAATAGGTTAGCAGATAAAACATGAAAAAGTATATATGCAAACCCCAATAAAAATAAAGCCAGAATGACTATTTTAATATCAGACAAAGTAGACAGAACAGTAGTCTGTAAATTTAAAAGAGTCAGCACACCAGCAAGACTTAACAGCGCAAGCAGGAATAACTATAACAGCATAAACAACAACAACAAAACAATAAAAACTTAGCATTAGCAGTGTTGTTTGTGCACCCACAACATATCTTCAAAATATCTGAAGCAAAAACTGATAAAACTGAAAGAAAGATAGAAATCCACAATTATGTTTGAAAACTTCAACACCTTTCTCTCAGTAATTGGTAGAAGTAGAAAACACTATATAAATTACTAATTTTAATAGAAGATGGGCCAACTAAAAGGAAATGGCTCATTCAAGGGAAGAAAAGTACACCTTTAAAATTTGTCCTTTCGTTTTTTAAATTATATTTTATCGATTATGCTATTACAGTTGTCCCAATTTTCCCCTTTTTGCCCCCCTCTACCCAGTACCACCCACTCCCTCAGGCAATCCCCACACCATTGTTCATGTCCATGGGTCATACATATGTTCTGTGGCTACTCCATTTCCTATACTGTACTGTATATCCCCATGGCTACTCTGTAACTACCTATTTGTACTTCTTAGTCCCTTCACCTCTCTACTCATTCCTCCACAATCCCCTCTCATCTATCAACCATCAAATAGCCCTCTGTATCCACAATTCTGTCTCTGTTCTTCTTGTTTGCTTAGTTTGTTTCTTAGATTCAATTTTTGATAGATAGGTATTTATTGCCATTTTATTGTTCATAGTTTTGGTCTTTTCATTGAATAACATTTAATAAAAATGTTTTATTAACATTTAACATTTCATATAATGATGGTTTGGTTATGATGAACTTTAGTTTTTTCTTATCTGAGAAGCTCTTTATCTGCCCTTCAATTCTAAATGATAGTAGCTTTGCTGGGTAGGGTAATCTTGGCTTTAGGCTCCTGCTTTTCATGGCTTTGAATATTTCTTGCCAATCCCTTCTGGCCTACAAAGTTTCTTTGAGAAATCAGCTGATAACCTTATGGAGACTCCCCTGTAGATAATTAGCTTGTTTTCTTTAGCTGCTTTTAAGATGTTCTCTTTGTCTTTAACTTTTGGCATTTTAATCATGATGTGTCTTGGAGTGGGCCTCTTTGCAACCATCTTGTCTGGGACTCTCTGTGCTTCCTAGACTTGCATGTCTATTTCCTTCCTCAAATTAGAGAAGTTTCTTTTTATTATTTTTTTCAAATAGATTTCCAATTTCTTGCCTTTTCCCTTCTCCCTCTAGCACCCCTATGATGCAAAAGTTGGACCTCTTGAAGTTGTCTCAGAGGCTGCTTATACTATCCTCATTTTTAAAATTCTTTTTTCTTCTTGTTGTTCGGATTGGTTGTTTTTTGGTTCCTTATGTTCCAAATCATTGATTTGATTCTTGGCTTCATCCACTCTACTGTCGTTTCCCTGTAAATGTTCTTTATTTCAATTAGTTTATCCTTCATTTCTGACTGGATTTTTTTAATGCTGTTGAGGCCCTCGCTAAGTTCCTTGAGCATCCTTATGACCAGTGTTTTGAACTCTGAATCTTATAGATTGCTTATCTCCATTTTGTTTAGCTCTTTTTTTGGAGTTTTGATCCATTGTTTCATTTGGGCCATGTTTCTTTGTCTCCTCATTTTGGCAGCCTCCTTTTGTTTGTTTCTATGTTTTAGGTAGAGCTGCTTTGACTTCATGTTCTGGTAACATGGCCTAATGTAGTAGATGTCCTGTAGAGTCCAGTGGCACAGCCTACCCTATCACCCAAGCCAGATACTAGTGCTGCACCCTTTGTGTGAGCTGTGTACACCCCTCCTCTTGTACTTGAGCTTTGATTGCTATTGGTAGGTCAATGGGAGGGATTTACCCAGGCCAGTCAGCTGCAAGAACTGGCTGTGTCCATTGACCACTACTTTCCACCCTCCATTGGAGATCAGCTGTGCAGGGGCAGGGTGGTGGTGCTCCAAGGTGGCTGGTAGCTTGTCCATGGGTACACAGGCTCTGGGGTTTCCTGGGTGGTGAATGCCAAGGTCAGCCCCCACCTGTATTCTGTCTAGGACCACCCTGTCTGAGCTATAAAACTATCTGGGATGGCTGCTGCTTATGCTGGGCTTGAAGAGTCCCAGATGAAGCCAAGCTGTGAATCTAGGCTGGCTACTGCTAGTGTCAGGCCTGGGGCCACTTAGCAAGAGGTATGGGGGCTGGGGGCTCACTGAGGCCAGCTGTTACTTGTTTGAGAGGATTTAGAAAGTTGTGAAGCATGAGTCGAGACCAGCCATTCATATCTTGGGTGGGCCCCAAAGTTGGCTCTGACAGAATCTCAGGGGATCTCGTAGGTGGGGCAAAAAGTGTTAGCTTGGTTAATGGAGTCTCAGATATGGCACCTGCCAGCTGGCTCTGTGACTCAGTGGGGGAAGGATTCCAAAAAGGTACAATGGTCTCTGTTCACCTTTCTGTTTGAGTGAAAACTGTCCCCCAGCTCCCGCCTTAATACCAAACACTTCAGTTTTTCCCTGTATGCCACTGGTACCTCTTAAGCTGCTACCCAGGTTCTGGAGCTCAGATGAAGTGAGTCTGAGTAAGTCTGTGTCTGGGTTCTTTAAGAGGAACTGCTTGGGGTTCCAGAAGTTTCTTCCACCAGCTCAATCCCTGCTGATTTTTGCAGCCAGAAGTTATGGAGGCTTATTTTCCTAGCACTGGATCCCTGGGCTGGGGTACCTGGTATTGAGCTGGGACTCCTTGCTCCCAAGATATCTCTACCAAGTTTTTATCTACCACATGTGGATGTGGGACCAGTCTGTTTCACATCTCCACCCATTTGGATGGATGTGGTTTCTTTAATTCTGTAGCTGTTAGACTTCCATTCAACTCAATTTTTGATCATTCTGAGTGATGGTTGTTCTGTATTTCAGCTGCAGTTTTGATGTGGTTTTGCAAGGAGGTGAGCCATGTTTACCCATCCTGCCATATTGACTGGAAGTCTGTCCTTTAATTTTTTATAGCTATTAATCACTTATTTATTTTCAATGAACACTTACCTTATATTATAAATAGATTTTTTTGGTAAATCATGTAAATCAATCTTGACCAAATTAATCTATTTTCCCATTTGTATTCTAATTTCGGAGGTAGTTTGTACTTATTTCTAATTTATTTTCACAAGTCAGTAGTTCCTAATATTTAAGATATGTTTCCCAGGTAATGTACAACAAAATCTATATGAAGAAAACTGTAAGACACCTCTGAGAAACACAAAGTAAATGAACAAATAGAAAGACCTTCCATGTTCTTGGCTAAGAATTAAATATCATGATGTCAACTGTTCCCCCCATGTTCATGTATATAATTAATAAAATTTTATTAAAAAGATCAACAAATTTTTCCTGGACCTATAAGTTCATTTTAAAGTTAATGTGGAAAGATGAACAAGAATAGTTAGGAAAATGTTATATCCTCCCACAAAAATGATTATTTGGCCTTGCACAATTATCTTTTAATGAAACAAAAAAATAAGAGTGTATTTTATGTTAATGGGCATATTCATTATTTCTGGTGGTTTTCATCTGTTGTGTAGATCAAAATTTTAATGTGGCATTACTTTCTCTGTGTTTGAAGAGCATTCTTTAACTTTTTTTTGTAGTGAAGATATGCTTCTCTTTTTGTTTTACTGAAAAATTATTTTACTTTTAATTTTTAATATATTTGTTGGCCAAAGAAATCTGCTATTTTTCTTCCTGTACCTTAAAGATGTATTTTCATGATCTTTTGGTTTACATTATTTCTTGAGAAGTCTGCTGTAATTCCTAACTTCATTTCTCTGTATTTAATGTCCCTTCCACCCCTGCTGCTTTTAACATTTTTCTTTTTGTTGCTTGTTTTCAGAAATTTTGATTATGCTGTGCCTTGACATCATTTTCTTTATTTTTATTCTATTCAGGGTTCATTGAATTGCCTGGATCTTTGTGTTTGTAGGTCTCACCAATTTTGAAAAATTTTACCTTTTATTTCTTTGAATATTATTTCTATCACTTCCTTTTCGTCCTTTCCTTTTGGGACTTTTACTAAACATATGTTAGGCCACTTGATAATATCTTAGATGTCTAGTCATTTTTTCCTATTCTTTTTCTCTTGGTGCTTCTTTTTGAATTATTTCCATTACTATGTCTTCAAGGTCACTGATAATATCTTCTGAAGTGTTTAATTTGTCCTAAATCCCATCTAGTGTATTTTTTTCATTCCTTACATTATACTTACTTTCTCTAGAAGTTCCATTGGAATCTTATTTTAAATTGCATACCAAACTAAAGAAAAATTTATATTTATTTTAAATAAATAAAATAAAAATTAAATGTAAAATAAACATTAAAAGTAAAATTTTATTTATTTATATCATCTACATCTCTCCTCATTATGGTTATGTTTCCTCATTTTTTGAACATATAGAGCATATTTATATTAACTATTTTAATACTATTAACTATTTTTAAATGGTTAGTTACACCATTTTTTTATTTCTGGGTCTGTTTCTATTGAATAATTTTTCTTATGGTTATAAGTCACATTTTCCTAATATTTTGGATTGCCAGATATTACAAATTTTACACTATTGGTTCCTAGATGAAGCATTCATTCAAATAGGATTTTATTTTGGCATGCAATTTAGTTATGTATAATCAGTTGGATGCTTTGGAGGCTTGTTTTTAAGCTTTGTCTTATCATGTCCAGAGCAGCTTTAGCCTAGGGCTCATTTAGCCCCACAACTAAGAGGGTACACATTTTGAGTATTCTGATTAATGCCCTTTGCCTTGCGAGAGCTTTCTACTCTTGTTGGTGAGAATACAAGCTGTTTTCATCCTTGTGTGTGCCGAGAATTGTTCTGCCTGTTACTCTCTAGTCCTGGGTAGTTTCCTCTCACATGTATCCAGATCAATACTCAACCAAAGACTTACAGGGATCCCTCTGCACATCTCCACAACATTCTCTTCAGAGCTCCTTTTTCTCTAATACTCTGTCCCACAAACTCTAGCTGCCTTGCCACCCTAAACTGTGATCACTATCTCCTCAACCTAGTGAGACAGGCTTATTTGCATCTACCTCTTGAGCTGCAGACTGTAAACTGTCTATAGGCTGTGAACTGGTGCAATTGTAGGGCTCAACTTGGTTGTTTCTTTTCTCTCAAGGATCAAAGTCCTCTGATTCCTGTGTGTCCAGTGTCTGGAAACAGTTGCTTTTTATCCCCCCTAGTTGTTTAAGTGGGAGGACAAATCTGGCCCCTGTTACTTCATCTGGGTCAGAACTAGACATCTATCACTGCTTTTGTTAGGCCTTTTTATTATCTTATGGGTCATGCAGTGGTTGAAACACTCTCCATAGGTAACATCCCCCAGAACTGGAAAAGCCAAATTCCCTCTAATCCAGTAGGGCTACATTTTCATAAGGGTAGGGAGAGGGTGTTGGGTAAAGCACAGAAAGCTCCCAGGTGTTTCTGACAATAACTCTACCTCTAATTTTCTCCTCTTCTGAAAAGTTCACTTCCTAACTTTGACTTAACACCATTTAAAAGAGTGGTTCTGATACCAAGTTTGCTTCAAGAAGAACAGTTACAAGTCTACTTCTCCAAACATCTTAAAACAAAGATCCATGGGTGGATCTTAAAACAAAGATCCATGGGTGTTAAACTTTCTGTATTCTTACATGTCTGAAAGTATCTTTAGTTTTGTTTCACTCTTTTTAAAAATATATTTGATTGATTATGCTCTTACAGTTGTCCCATTTTTCCCCCCCTCATTCCACTCTGCCCTGCACACCCTCTCCCACCCACATTCCCCCCCTTTAGTTCATGTCCATGGGTCGTACATATAAGTTCTTTGGCTTCTACATTTCCTGTACGATTCTTACCCTCCCCCTGTCTATTTTCTACCTACCATCTATGCTACTTATTCTCTGTACATTTTTCCCCTCTCTCCCCCGCCCCACTTCCCTGTTGATAATGCTCCACGTGATCTCCATTTCTGTGGTTCTGTTCCTGTTCTAGCTGTTTGCTTAGTTTGCTTTTGTTTTTGTTTTGGGTGTGGTTGTTAATGATTGCAAGTTTGCTGTCATTTTACTGTTCATGTATTTTATCCTCTTTTTCTTAGATAAATCCCTTTAACATTTCATATAATAAGGGCTTGGTGATGATGAACTCCTTTAACTTGACCTTATCTGAGAAGCACTTTATCTGCTCTTCCATTCTAAATGAAAGCTTTGCTGGATAGAGTAATCTTGGGTGTAGGTCTTTCTTTGCCTTTCATGACTTGGAATACTTTCCAGCCCCTTCTTGCCTGCAAGGTCTCTTTTGAGAAATTAGCTGACAGTCTTATGGGAACTCCTTTGTAAGTAATTGTCTTATTTTCTCTTGCTGCTTCTGGGATTCTCTCCTTAATTTTAATCTTGAGTAATGTAATTATGATGTGCCTTGGTGTGTTCCTCCTTGGGTCCAACTTCTTTAGGACTCTCTGAGCCTCCTGGACTTCCTCGAAGTCTATTTCCTTTGCCAGATTGGGGAAGTTCTCCTTTATTATTTGTTTAAATAACTTTTCCATGTGTTGCTCTTCCTCTTTTCCTTCTGGCACCCCTATAATTCAGATGTTGGAACATTTAAAGATGTCCCTGAGTTTCCTAAGCCACTCCTCATTTTTTTAAAAAATCTTGTTTCCTTATTCTTTTCTAGTTGGATGTTTCTTTCTTCCTTCTGGTCCAAACTGTTGATTTGAGTCCCAGTTTCCTTCCCATCACTATTGATTCCCTGTGCATTCCTTTATTTCACTTAGCATAGCCTTCACTTTTTCATCTAGTTTGCAACCAAATTCAACCAATTCTGTGAGCATCTTGATTATCATTGTTTTGAATTGTGCATCTGATAGGTTGGCTATCTCTTCATCACTTAGTTGTATTTTTTCTGGAGCTTTGATCTGTTCTTTCGTTTGGGCCATTTTTTTTTTTTTGTCTTGATGCGCCTGTTACATAGCGAGGAGTGGAGCCTTATGTGTTCAACTGGGTGGGATAATCCACGCCGCTGTGTTGTGATGTTGTAAGTGGGGGAGGGGTCCCAGTGGGAACAATGGCATTTGCTCTGTTCTCTGCTGGATTTCAGTCACTTCAACTGCTACCCACAAGCAAATTGGGCCCTTCTGATGCTGATTCCTGTGTGGGGGGGGTTATGTATGTCCTAGGACCCCATGGGTCTCTCTAGTGAATTCTCCTGTGAGGCTGGGAGTTTCTCCTGCCGCCTCAACTCCCACATGTGTTTTCAGTCAGTGGTTTGAGGCTTTATGTCCCTGTGCTGGGGCCCTAGGTTGCACAGACTGTCCAGTTCCCCAGTTGTTTCTGCTGGTTTACATGCACATGAATGTGGGACCACCTGCCCCACCAGTTGCCACCTCGCTGGGTCTGCCAGCCACCACCTTGCCTGCCTCAGTCCTCCAGCTGCCACTTTGCCACAAGTCCTCTCTGCCCCTCTTACTGGTCTGGGTGAATATGTCTTCTTTAACTCCTTTGCTGTGGGACTTCCATGCAGTTTGATTTTCTGTCAGTTCTTGTTGTGTTTTGTTTTTAAATTGTCATTGTCCTTCTTTTGGTTGTGTGAGGAGGCAAAGTATGTTTACCTAAGGTTCCATCTTGGCCAGAAGTCCTGTTTTCACTCTTGAATGATAGTTCGACCTGTCAAAAATATCTAGACTCAAAGAATTTTTTTGTTGTTATTTTACCTCAGTACTTTGAAAGTATTTTCTTTGTTTATTTCTTCTAGAGCCAGTGTTACTGATGAAGTCTAATGACATTTCTCGTTCTTTACAGTAATCTGTGTTTTTTTCTGTAGAAGCTTGATTTAGTTCACTTTTTACAAGTTTCATCATGAGCTTAGATATGAGTTTTTTCCCCAGTTAATTTTGATCAGCATTTGATCAGTGTTTAAAATATGAGGACACAGGTCTTTTTAAAAAATTGGCTGCCCTTGCCAATATAGCTCAGTTGGTTGGAGTGTTGTCCCATACACCAAAATGTTGGGGGTTTGATTCCTGGTCAGGACATGTACCTAGGTTAAAGGTTTGGTTCAATCCCCAGTCGGGGTACTTATGGGAGGCAATCAATCGATCTCTCTCTCCCCACACACTTTCCCTCTCTCTAAAGTCAGTAAACATACTTTTAAAACTTAAAAAAAATCTGCCAAATTGTTAGTGATTTTGTCTTAAGATGTTGCCCACCCACCATTCTGTTTTTTTTTTACTACTGGATATATGTCCAGAGTATCTCTTAACATTTCTTTTATATTTTATGTCTCTTTATACTTTGATGCTGGGGATTTCCCCAGTCCCATCTTCCTGCTCATGAATTTGTTTTCCATCTCCATTTGCCTGCTATTTTACCCATCTTCTGAGTTTTTTATTTTAAATATAGTTTTTACTTCTAAGACGTATAATTGGTTATTTTTCTTAACTACTACATTAATGTGTATGTTTCATCACCTATTTTTGTTTGCTTGTTGATTTCCTCCTTTATCTCTTTGAAAATATTAAATGTATTTATTTAATATTTTTAACTCAGGGTTTTACTTATTTTTTTGTTTTAGAAGTATTTATTTAAAAACAGGCAACAGAATAGTAAAGCAATACATTCAATAGTATTAAAAGAAATCAATATAAGATATATTTCATTAAGGTGCAATTAAAATACTCAAAATGGCATATATCTATTATTTCAAGCCAGTATAATAGCTTTTTTTGGAAATAAATTATTTTTTATTGTTTATTTTATTACAGTTGTCCTGGTTTCTTTTTTCTCTTTTGCCCCTCTCCACTCAACGCATTCCTCTCGCCCACAGTCTCCCTCTCTGTTGTCTATGTCCATGGGTCATCCCTACATGTTCAGAGACTAGTCCCTTCCCTTTCCTTCCACCATTCCTTCTCTTCCTTTTTCCCTCCTACCCTCCCCTCCTACAGCTATCAGTGTGTTTCATGTTTTCATGTCTCTTAATTCAGACTTTTATATTTTGCCAAGCATTTGCCGGTCAATTCTTTCTTAGGTTGTGTGGAGACAATTTCATCTACTTCATAAAGTTGTAAGTGTGAAAATACATCATATAAAAAAATGTCTCAGAAGAGTGGTTAGCCATACAATAAGCCAACTATTTTTTCCACCATTCTTCTCAAGTAATTTGACTATATTCTTTCTTTGATTCTCATTGATATTTTCATCTTTACTCCTATTTTCAGCCACCTATTACTTTAAAAAGAAAGAAATGAAAACTGAACCATGTCACTTCCTCCTCTCAATTGTTTTCCTCTCTCATTTTAATGGTTTCTAACCAGAGATCCCACACCCTCCTGCAAGATCAGAAATTGTCTCTTGGTGTATCTCCTGATTGACTAGAAGTAGTTTTTCTTACAGTCTACATTTATTTAACAGAAATCTAAACCTACCTCTTGTGTTAAGAAATTGGGTCACTACACATAGTTGTTGAGGTGATTACTCTTCATCTCTTTTCTGAGTCATGTAGTTTTCTTTATTAATGCATGTAAAATGCTAGCACACTGTGCCATACATATAGTGAGTTCTCAGTAAAATTAGCTGCTGCTATTATTATTAAGATCTTATCTTTTGGGGGAAAAAAAGAAGCCCTAGCTGGCATAGCTCAGTGGATTGAGCGTGTTCTACGAACCAAAGTGTCGCAGGTTCGATTCCCAGCCAGGGTACATGCCTGGGTTGCAGGCCATGACCCCCAGCAACCGCACATTGATGTTTCTCTCTCTCTCTCTCTCTTTCCCTTCCCTCTCTAAAAATAAATAAATAAATAAATAAATAAATAAATAAATAAATATTTTATCTTTTTGAAAAAGGAATAATTAAAATTGATGATGCTTTTGAAATATCTTACTATGCTAATATAGAAACTTATTAATTTTCTTCCAGAACATAATGAGAAGAAACAATGCAAACTGAGATTTAAGGGCTTCTGTCTTCAACACTGAAGAGAAATGCAAGGAAAACTTCCTATAGATTTTTAGGGATTGTAAAAAGTATGATTGTTCTCAAAGGCAATGAGTGACTACATAAAATCAAATCCTTTCTGATCCTGTCTGTGCCTTCTAGTATTTGGTAAATATAACCTCACAATCTATCCTAAAATAAGTACTCTGAAATACAACAAAAAAGTTTTGAGGAAAATATCTTTCTATTTATGCATGTTTAAAAACCATAAGTATCTTAATATCATTATTAAAATAATATTTAAAGACTCAACATGGGAAAATGCTTGTTATAATTTTAAAAGAAAAGTGTGGGATAATAGACTGTATAAAGTATTAACTCAATTACTGGAATAGTTTCATAGAAAAAAGACTGAAAGGAAATTCACTAAAATATTTTCTATGATTGGTTCAGAGTGGTCTTTTTCTGTATATTTTCCTGTATTTTAATTTTCTACAAATTGGCTTGAATGATCAAGGAAATAGAAAAAAATCAATGGGCTAGTATTAGTTGCATAAATTAACTTACAAGTTGTTCAAATCAATTGAGATCGAGTATGTGAAAGCATACTGTAAACTATAAACCAAAGTAGTCAGGTAAATTATTGTTATTATCAGTCACTGAAGGGTAATATAATTCATCTTTTGAACTCTCATATGGAGAGCTCTTTTTTTCAGCCAATTTTATCTAATTTATTTTTGTCGATACACATGGGGTTCCAAAACACTTGGAAAATCTCCCTGAAGATACTAGACTGTGTTATCTGTTTTGTTATTGCTTTAAACTATTACAGTAATGATAACAAAACCTTTAAGCCAGTTTTATTTCATGTTCTTACACCCGGACAGCAGCAGCACCCACCGAGAGAGAGAGAGAGAGAGAGAGAGAGAGAGAGAAGATTATTGACATTTAAAATACAGCTTTCCAACAACTTTCTTGAAAAGGTGAGTTAGTTAAATCAAGGACAGAGAAAATACCAAAATTTACGCGAACAAATGTATGCTTATTAAGCAACACATTAACTGCAAGTGATTTCATATGTAGATTACTTATAATTTGAATGCAATTTTCTAAATTTTTTTAATATGAGTCTCTCCAAAAGTGCTTTGGTATTGAATAACATGTGATATTATTAAGACACTTGTGAAGGCGCCCATGTTTTGGTCAGTGCCTGACCCTTTCAAGATACTGCCTGAGAGATTGCTACACTAGTTACTTAAAACTGGAGGTAACTATCTCTGGATGTCCTGGCGTCCTTCCTCTGCAAATCAAGGTGTGTCTGACACTTTGGTAGGCGGTGGAAATCCAGACATGAACAAGCCGGTTATAAACCCATCCTTGAGTTGTATGAAGTCTAGTCATATGAGTATTTGAGTGTCTGGTGTAAACCCAGCCCTATCCTGACAAATTTTGGGTTCCCAAGGAAAAGGATACTCTGTATGTTTGAAGAGCTTTTCAGCTTTCACCCTTTTGAATGGTATTTTCCTCATTACTATGTAACAGCTTATACCGACCACCTAGCTGGCTTCCTAAAGAGAAGAATTGAGAATAACCAGAATTGTCAGCTTCTTTCCATCTAAGGCTGGGAACCCATCTAAACTGAGGAAAATCCAGGTGTTAGAAAATGGATTTAAAATAAAAGCTACTAATTCTGCTATAGAGTTTTAGAATTGTGATGTATTCAATCATAACATTTTTGAACAAGCTAATTCCATTTTGCCATATTTTCTTCTAGTCATTTCAAATATGCAAAAACATGGGATATGTAAATCCTGACTAGACAGGCAGCATAAATGAACATGATAGTAGCTAAATCAGTAGAGGCTGTTCTCTAATTTGTACAGATTTAACGTCCTCTGAAAGGGTCTCCCCATTTATTCAAAAAAAGAATTTATAGGATTTATAGTATGAAATTTCCAGAATCCCACAATGGAAAAGTAACTTTTATTTATTTGTTTGTTTGTTTATTTAATATTAATTTTATAACATCTTGAATTTAACCCTTGTATAGTTTTTTAAAAGTTTAGGATAGGAGTTTATTGTAAGTGGACTCTTCTGTGGACATTTTGATACAAATAATACTAAAATAAGTTTACTAATGATAAAACTATTTCAGTAGTCCTGTTGGAATGTGATTTTAGAACAGGACAGGAACTTAATAATTCATTTTTATGGGTTAAGAATATGGGTAAATATCATGTAACACAAAGTTTTGCGGGGTAGAAAGGGCTTACCTTTAGAAGACTGAACAACTCCACATTTATTAAACCCCTATCATTCTGCCGTACAACCCTCACCTTCAATCACCACCCTACCCCATGTGTTTCCCTGATACTCTTCTTGTATTACAGAAAATTTTGTTAAAATAGTGTTCTTGGAGAAAGCCGCACCACTATGTATACTGTGGCCTACTGCAAAATCAGTCTATCCTACTCCCAAGGGGTTCTCATTGCTGCTTTACAATCTTGATATTGATTTCCATTTACTCCCTAGCACACTTCCCCTACAGGTACTTCAGGTCTCTCTGCTCACACACCTGATTCACTACCTACCCTTTCCATTCTCACCAGGCAATAACCATCCCACTTTACTGAGAAGTTCAAAGCTAACTAGTTGTGCTTTCTCATTTTTCCTTATCTCTACCTTAAAGCAGCAAACTTTTATTGAATATCAGTCATGTGCCAATTACCGTGTTTGGGCAATGGTATGCCAAAAGTGATATAGCTGATTGATTTTTGTATATACCACACCTAGCAGAGCTCCTGGCCGATAGTAGGTGCTCAATAATTGTTGAAATGAATATATGTATTCATGAAAAGGTAGATCTAGAGGCCAAAATACTTTTAGTTGAAGAGGGGGAAAAGAAGCACACAATAGATATTGTTTCCTTAGATGTTCTTTCCTAGTGAATAAGGATGGTTTCTAACTCTAAGGAAGAGGCGTTTTTTTATTAGCAAGGCTAAACTCCTCATACCATTCCTTTCCCCTTCCTCTGTGAACTTGATTTGACTCTCTCCAAGGTGGATCACTTCATTACACCTAAATCTCTCCCTTCATAAACAAGCAAAAAACAAACAAACAAAAAAAAACCATGACCATCATCAACAACTAAAATTCTGACTGTACTTACTGACTATAAACATCCTATTTTCATAGTTTCCTTTTGCATAAGTGGTCTACAATTACTAGAGTATACCAATGTCTTTACCACCATATGGTCCCCTTGCATTCATTTTGTCTGTTTTATTACTCTCAACTACACCACCTGAAATCTCACCTATTTTTTAAGACTAAGCTTAAGAATCATCTCTCCCACCAAGCCTTCTCTGTCTCCTGTAACTGGAAGCATTCCTGAGAGAGCCAGCATATTCTTTGCTGCTTCTATGACATGCAGCCTAACCTGCCTTTTACTCTATGCAATACGATGGGTTTCATTTTCATAACACACCCAGATTCAATAGATACTGGTTGAATGAGCATTGATAAACTGAATACCTTAAATGAGGATGGCAAAAAAGGTTAAAGATTTTTTTTACAAAATAAACTTTTTCCTTTAATCACTCTAATAAACAATTCATTTGAAATGCTATTTCTATTCATATCTGACCACTAGAATGAATGACATTATCAGCAATTTGGCTAGCTTCCATCTTTAGCTGGCAGCATACTATTAGAAATGGTGATGATGACATAACCTCAGTTCCTCCCTCGATGTGGGAAGATACTAATGCCTTAATATCAGATGTGTTACTAAAATCTTGATTTCTCTAGTGAAACTTCAAGAGAATTGCAGGTCATCTCTGAAAGACTGGTTTCTGAATCAATTCCAAACTGTATTCCTTAAGACTACAAATGAGGATTTCTGGTTTGCTTTCAAATGGTTCTGATGTGTCATGTTTTGTCATGTTTTTCAGATGGTACTGCTTTATCACTGTATTTATCCAATAGCATCCCCATTTTAACTGAGAGTGAAGAGGTTCTTGGATACAGAACTTGTAAAGATTAGGTACAATAAAAAGTCATGAATGGTTCTTAGAATTTGGTAAAATGAAATACTGCATCTAAGTGCAATATAAATGCAAATCTTAGCCATATAAGATCATTATCATAAAGTAATCATGATTAAAAAACTCTAATTGAATCACTATTCTTTCCAAAAGATTGGAATTCTAAGGATACTTCTTTGAAGCTCTCAAACTCAATATGAGGCAGGAAATACTGCAATGAGTACTCAAGAGTGAGAAATGAAAAAACAGTTGTACCATTCTTTCATTATGCTTTTTAATCAATTCATTATTCATAACTATGTAGTGCTTAATGTGTGTTGAAGAATGTGGTCATAGAGGAATGGATCTGTCAGCATATTTGATTGTAAAAAAGAATAAAAGTAAAAACAAAATAAGCATACTCAGTAGGTTCTTGTATTTTATATTTGAAACTTTAGATATATATATATATATTAATTTTTGGAACAAATATCAAAAAAACAAATATTTAAAGTGCATATTAATACCATAACTAGATAAAACAATAAATAAAATGTGTATTTGTGACATAACTAGGTAAAAGCAACCCTCTTATTTTTCTTTTTTTCATAACTGTTCTTGTTTATTGAATTTATTGAGGTGACATTAGTTAATAAAATTATATAAGTTTCAGGTATACAATTCTATAAAACATCTGTGTATTATATTGTGTGTTTACCACCCCAGGTCAAGTCTCCTTCTTCAGATGTCAGAGCAGGAACCAATAAGCTTCACGAACAGTATTTTCAAAGGGAGGCTTTGGCAGGCACCAAATCCTGCCAAAGCAAATTCTTCTTCATGTGGTCAGCATTTGCACAGCAGCTTGCACATCATGGTCTGGGCTGGGCCTCACACTCAGCCAGCCTGAGGGTTGATCCCGAACGGGCCAATAGCAATCAAGACTCAGTTACAACACATAGCCCACACAAGGGACATTCCTAGGGTAACCAGCTCAGGTAATGAGGAGACTGTGGCACTAGATCCCACAGGACACCTAATGTATATAAGGCCACCCTACCAAGTCTGGAAGTCATAGCAGATCTATCTAATACACAGAAACAAACACAAAGAGTCAGCTAAAATGAGGAGACAAATAAACAGGCCCCAAATGAAAGAACAGGAGAACTCTCCAGAAAAAAAAGAGCTAAATGAAAGGGAGGTGAGCAATTTACCAGATAGAGAGTTCAAAGTTTAAGTGATAAGGATGCTCAAGGAACTTAGGATTACAACAGCATGGAAAAGGACATAGAAAACATAAAAATGACTAGTCATAAATGAAGAATACAATATATGACATCAAGAATTCAATGCAAGGAATAAATTGTAGGTTAGATGAAGCAGAGGATTGAATCATTGATTTGGGAGACAAGGTGAAAAAAAACCCCACCAGATCAGAGCAGCAAAAAGAAAAAGAATTTAAAAGAATGAGGATAGTTTAAGAGACCTACAGGACAACATGAAGCATAACAACATCCACATCACAAGGGTACTAGAAGGAGAAGAGAGAGAGCAAGGGATTGAGAACCTATTTGAAGAAATAATGACTGAAAACTTTTCTAACCCAGTGAAGGAAAAAAACACATGTCCAAGAAGTTCACAGAGTCACAAACAAGAAGAACCTGAAGAGCTACATACCAAGACAAATCATAGGTAAAAGCAACTCCAGTGGTTTAGTAAAGCCAAACATGTGATTTCTTTTATATATATATATATATATATATATATATATATATATATATATTTTTTTTTTTTTTTATTGATTATGCTATTGCAGTTGTCCCATTTCCCCCCTTCTCTCCCCTCCCCCCTGTACCCCCCTCCCACCCACTTTTCCCTCCTTTAGTTCATGTCCATGTGTCATATTTGTGAGTTCTTTAGTTTCTACATTTCCCGTACTATTCTTGCCCTCCCCCTATCTATTTTCAACCTACATTCTGTGCTACTTATTCTCTATACCTTTTCCCCCTCTCTCCTCCTCCCACTCCCCTGCTGCTAACCCTCCATGTGCCCTCCATTTCTGTGGTTCTGTTCCTGTTCTAATTGTTTACTTAGTTTCTATTGGTTTTGCTTTAGGTGTGGTTGTTAATATTTGTGAGTTTGCTGTCCTTTTACTATACATGTCTTTTCTTTATCTTCTTTTCTTAGATAAGTCCCTTTAGCATTTCATAAAGTAAGGGCTTGGTGATGATGAACTCCTTTAACTTGACCTTATCTGAGAAGCACTTTATCTGCCCTTCCATTCTAAATGAGAGCTTTGCTGGATAGAGCAATCTGGGATGTAGGTCCTTGTCTTTCATGACTTGGAATATTTCTTTCCAGCCCCTTCTTGCCTGTAAGGTCTCTTTTGAGAAATCAGCTGACAGTCTGATGGGAACTCCTTTGTAGGTGACTGTCCCCTTATCTCTTGCTGCTTCTAGGATTCTCTCCTTCGTTTTTACCTTGGCTAATGTAATTATGATGTGCCTTGGTGTGTTTCTTCTTGGGTCCAACTTCTTTGGGGCTGTCTGAGCTTCTTGGATTTCTTGGAAGACTGTTCCCTTTGCCAGATTGGGGAAGTTCTCCTTTATTATTTGTTCAAATCATGCTCAGTCGGTTGCTTTTCCCCTTCCGATTCTAGTACCCCTATAATTCAGATATTGGAACGTTTAAAGGTGTCTTGGATGCTCTTAATCTTTTTCTCAATTTTTTGAATTCTTATTTCATCTTGCTTTCCTGCTTGGTTGATTCTATCTTCCTTCTGGTCCACTGTATTGTTTTGAGACTCATATTCCTTCCTTTCACTATTGGCTCTCCTCCTCATATCTTCCTGCATCTCTTTTATGGTAACCTGCATCCTTTCATCTAGATTTCGTCCAAAATCTACCAGTTCCGTGAGCTTTCTGATCACCAGTGTTTTGAACTGCGCATCTGATAGATTGGCTAATTCTTGGTCGCTCAAAAGGATGAGTCCTGGGGGACTGATCTGCTCTGTTGAAAACATATTTTTTTCTCCTGTCTCTCCTTTTTTTTTTTTTTTTTTCCAGTCTGGTTGCTCTTGTTATGGTGGGGGGCAGAGCCTTAGGTGCTCACCAGTCGCTAGATTGTGACATTATATGTGGGGGTGGGGTGGGAGCGGGAGCGGGGACGGGAGAAAACAATGGTGATAGTTCTGTTCTCCTGGACTCAGACCCTTGTCTGGGCTTCTGGGCCATGAGTTCTGCCCTGGTCCATAATCGCTACCCCTCTGGGTCTGCCAGCCGCAGCTTGCGTACTCAGGGATCACCGCTGCCTTCTTGCGCCCCGGATGGCTTTTGCGCCAAGTTCACGCCAAACTTTCCCCGACCTCCGCGCGCCCCCGACCCATGCCAGCCCCGCGCCCACCCGGCTTGTCTTCTCCTACCAGTCCGGATGAACATGTCTACTTCAGCTTCTTGGCTGCCCAACTTCCATTCAGATAAATCCTCTGCCGGATCTGGGTGTTATTCTGATAGTAAATTATTGTTGTAAATTATTGTTTTTTTTAATCTTGGTTGTACGAGGAGGTACGGTGCGTCCACCTATTCCTCCATCTTGCCGGAAGTCCCCCAAACATGTGATTTCTTATTTTGACTACCTGGACAATACCAACAGGAAAATGATGCCAAATGTGCATATCATTTTGCAGCTGTACCTACAAGGACACAAATGATATTTTAATATTCAATCAGAAATATTACATATATAAAAGTCATGGAAATCTATCACTAAACTTTGCAGTGATTAAGATTTTAGTGGAGTCAGTGTTAGTATAAAATTATAATATTATAAAATAATATGCAGAGTTTGAAAATACAATGGATACCAAAGTGGAGAAAGAAAAGGAATTATAAACAACAGGATGCTTGAAGGGTCTATTGAACATGAGTCTTCACCCACAAGTTTAAGAAATGACATACCTAATCTTATATATTTCTGGATCATATTTGAACATGTTTTAATTTAGCCAGTTATTCTGTTTTTCAGTCTTGTTATGTGTTGGCATTCTGAGTGGCATCTTGACTTTAGTAAGCTATTAGGCAGCATTGGATAGGCTATACTTCAGTAATAAATCTTAGCAGCTTAAAACAAGACAAGTTTGTTTCTTGCTGCTATTACATGTCCACCATAAGTTGGCTAGGGATTCTGCTGCACATTATTCTCGTTTAGGTACCATAGCTGAGGAAGAGTCTCCACCTCCATTCTTTCATAATCACTGCAGAAAGGAAAAGTAAAATGTTAAATAGCAAAACTATTAAAACTTCTCCCTAGAAGTGCTGTTTGTCACTTCTGATCACATTACTTGACTGAAGCAAATCATATGGCCATGCTAACTTCAAATGGGGTCAACAACAGTAATCCCCTTATTTGCTCAGGAGAAAAGCCAGAAAATTTAGTGTGCTAATGAGTTCCACAACCATCTGGAAAAGATTGGAGATGGTAACTCTTCTAATTCATTTTTTGTTCAAGCCAAATTTGACTGCAGATTCCTTTTCTAGGTATAGACTGGAAGGATATTAACGAATAACTTTCTTCAAAGATTGAATGTAAGCGAATATTATATAGAACACTAGAATAAACTATTTTATTCTTCCCTCATTTATTTATGTATTTATGGTCTTCCTTTTCTCCAAGAGGCTGTAATTTGGTAGAAAACATAGGCCTGGGCTCCATGAAGGAACTGGAGGATGACGCAGAATATCATTTCATTCACATGAATGGTGATAGGCTACATAATAAAGCAATAGGGACAGGTGACATTAAGTGAAGGATCAGTGTTGAGTGGAGTAAGTTTAGAAAATTTCATTAACAAAGATATACCACTGGATGAACAAGAAATGTTAGGCTCAAATTTATAGAAAGTGTATTTCTATTAGGGAACACAGCAACTAAGAGTCTAGAAATGGGAATGAACAAGGAAGAAGCAGAGATGATATTTCCTCAGCTGGAGTAAAGGGTGAGATTAGAGGCTGAAGTGGCACATTAGGACCAGATGCCTATGAACTTGAACACCAGGCTAAAATGTTTGTATTTGACCTGATGGTCAACCATGAGAAACTATGAATTTAACCAAAGCCAGAATAAAAAGAGTGTTTTAAGTTGTAAGAATGTTTAGGATATACTTAAAAAAAATTCCTAAGAGGTTTTGTTTGGCCACAAAAAAAATATTAAGAAAGCTGAAAATGGGGTTCCTTTTAGACCTCAAGGAGTTTCAATCTGGTTAGGGAGATAGACCATGCCTTTGAAGTAAAAGTAGTCCTTGGTTAACATTTTTAAAAATATTCAATAAATAGTGTTGGGAAAATTGGACAGATACATGCAAAAAAAAAGAAAGAAAGAAAGAAACTATACTACCAACTTATACCATACAAAAGGATAAACTCCAAATGGAAAAAAACACTTATGTGTAAGTTGCAAAAGCATTAAAATCCTAGAAGAAAACATGACAGTAAAATTTCAGATATCTCATGTAGCAATATTTTTGCTGATATATCTTCTGGGGCAAGTGAAACAAAAAAAAATTAAAATGTGACTATATCAAATTAAAAACCTTATGCAGAGCTAAAGAAACCATCAACAAAATGAAAAGGGAACCTAATATATGGTAGAACATGTTTGCCAATGATGTATTGGACAAGGGTTTAATCTCCAAAATACATGAAGAACTCATATTACTCAACACCAGGAGACAAGCAATCCAATTTAAAAAATGGGAAAAGGACCTGAATAGACACTTGTCCAAAGAGGACATACAGAGGGCCCATAGACATATGAAAAAAATACTCAACATCACTAATCATCTGAGAGATACAAATTAAAACCACAATGGGATATGACCTCATACCTGCCAGAATGGCTACCATCAATAAATCAATTAACAACAAGTTTTGGAGAGGATGTGGAGAAAAGGAACCATCATGTACTGTTGGTGGGAATTCAAATTGGTGTAGCCACTGTGGAAAACAGTATGGAGTTTCCTCAAAAAATTAAAAACGGAACTACCTTTTGACCCAGCAATGGTACTTCTGGGAATATATCTTAAGAATACTGAACACCAATTCAAAAGAATACTTGTACTCCCATGTTCATAGCAGCATTATTTACAATAGCCAAGATCTGTAAATGGCCCAAGAGGCCTTCAGCAGATGAGTGGATAAAAAAAACTATGGTACATTTACACAGTGGAATACTATGCAGCAATAAAAAGAAGGAACCCCTGCCTTTTGCTACAACATGGATGAAACTGGAAACTATTATGCTAAGTGAAATAAGCCAGTCAGTAAAAGACAAATACCATATAATTTCACTTACATGTGGAACTAATGAACTTTATTTAGTAAGCAGTTTCAGTTTGCTAATATTTTGTTGAGGATTTTAGCATCTATGTTCATCAGGAATATTGGCCAGTAGTTTTCTTTGTTTGTTGTGTCTTTATCTGGTTTTGGGATTAGGATGATGCTAGCTTTGTAAAAAGAATTTGGGAGTCTTGCCTCTTAGATTTTTTGAAATGGTCTGAGGATAGGGGTTAGCTCTCCCTTAAATGTTTTGTAAAATTCTATGTTTTGTAAAATCCAAATGTTTTGTGAAACCATCTGGTCCAGGGATTTTGTCTGTTGAGAGTTTTTTGATTACTGCTTCGATTTCACCAGCTGTTATTGGTCTGTCCAGGCTTCCTGCTTCTTCTTCATTTGGTTTTGGGAGATTATATTTTTTTAGAAATTTGTCCATTTCACCCAGGTTTTCAAATTTCTTGGCATACAGTTCTTCATAGTAATTTCTTACAATCCTTTATATTTCTGTGTTTTCAGTTATAATCTCTCTTTCATATCTGATTTTATTTATTTGGGTCCTTTTTTTTTCTTGATGACTCTTCTTAAAGGCATGTCAACTTTGTTTATCTTTTTAAAGAATACCTCCTGGATTTATTGATCCTTTGGATTGTTCTTTTAGCCTCTGCATCATTTAATTTTGCTCTAATCTTGGTTATTTCTTTCCTTCTACTTTCTCTGGCTGTCTTTGTTGTTGTTCCTCCAGTTCTTGTAGATGTAGTGTTAGGTTGTTTATTTGAAATGTTTCTATCTTTTTTTTAGGTAGGCCTGTGTCACTATGAACTTCCCTCTTAGGACTGCCTTCGCTGTGTCCCATAAGTTTTGGATTGTTGTGAGTTCATTTTCATTTGATTCCAGAAACTTTTTGATCTCTGCCTTAACCTCATTCTTGACCCATTCATTGTTTAACAGCATGTTATTCAATCTCCATGAATTTGAGTGCTTTTGAGTTTTTCATTGATGTTTCAAGCCCTTGTGGTCCAAGAAAATGCTTGATATTTCAATTTTCTTGAATTTGTTGAGTCTTGTTTCGTGTCCTATCATGTGGTCTATCTTTGAAAATTTTCCATGTGCATTTGAAAAGAATGTGTATTTTGCTTCTTTGGGATGAAAGGTTCTGTATAGATCAGTTAAGTCCACTTGATCCAGGGCATTGTTCAATGCCTCAATGTCCTTGTTGATATTTTGTTTGGAAGATCTATCCATTTTTGACAGTTAAATATTTCTAAAGTATTCATGATCCTTGATTGGTTTTGTTCCACTTAGCAGATGTTCTCTCTTCTCACCTCAAGAACAGAAATTTTCAGCAAACTCCCCAAAACTGTTTGAACAATGCAGTTGTATTTTACTGATGAGGAAACTATACAATATAAGTAGCATTCAAGAAGTTAGTTGAGCTCTGGCTAGTGTGGCTGAGTTGGTTGAACATAATCCTGCAATAGGAAAAGTTTCCTTTTCAATTCCTGACTGGGGCCCATGTCTGGGTTACAGGTATGGAAAACAACCAATCCATGTTTCTCTGTAACATCACTGGTTCTCTCCCTGTCTTTCTCCCTCCCTTCTCCTCTTTTAAAATAAATAAAATAAAATAAAAGTTGAAAATGTAGCACTATTTAACTCACAGCATTTGGTTTATACACTGTGCTGATTTTGTTGTTCTCCAGTAGCTTAGTTGTACCTTGTCTTGTAGAGAAAAAGTTATGCGTATTAGTACATCAGTCCTCCAATTGTATCCCAAGTTTAGCTCATCTAAGTTCCATGGGGATTTAGTCCTTCTCAAAATTGTGTTACTTGTTCTTTCCTTATATTTGCTCTATACTTTGAGTATAGGAGATCTTAAAGTATGGTAATAAGTAAAATGAAAATGAAGAAATAAAATAGAAATCTATATTTAATACCCATAAGGTAGTAATCGTGACATTTTAGTTTGAAAATGTCCTATGAATATGCTAGAGGGCCATTGGCTTAATGGAGTATTGAGGTCTGATGTTTCCTCTGACTGGGTAGATCAGCACAATGTGGAACTAATGTTCTTAGTCTAAGCAATTATGAATAAATGAACAATGGTGATCATTCTCCTGGAGTATTTTACTTCAGTAGTTCCTTAAGAGATGGTCCAGAGTTTCTCTTTTATTGGAGCATAATTCACCGCTTACGTTTTATTGATCACAGATCTTGAAATGGAGTGTGTATGTGTGCATATGTAAAACTCACTTAAGGTGACAAAATAAATGTTCTGTGACTCAGTTGGGCCAGGTAAGTATCTCAGCATTAATGTGTGAAGGGGCTTTGGGACAAATACATCTGACAAGCCACTGAGAAAAAAAGAGCTTTGTTATTTGAAGTGAGTGCAGCTACATCATACAAACAAATAAAAAATGTACCCTAAAAAATAAAGAAAAAGAAAGAGAAAGGGGGAAAACACCACAGCTTAAATTATATATTTGTAAATGTTCTGCTGTTTTATAATTTTTCAGTTAAAACTACAGTTTCTTTTTTATTCTTCTATTTTTATAGCCCAGAAGATAGACATTTGGCAAGCCATAATAGACTGCTCCTTTCCCAGGTATGTCCTGCTTGTTTCCTTTATCTGTGAATAGGAAATGGCTTAAAGGCACCTGTGTGATGAAGGTCCCAGGGGCAGCTGCCTGACCAGTGAATGCCTGATTATGTGTTAACATGCTTTGTCAGATATTGGCAGAATCTGTTCTCTTCTTTTGCCTTTTCAGCAAGGGTACCATTGACAGCCTGGCTACCCATTTATAGAAATGTTGTCCATCAAACTGTGAGGAAGGACAATAGTGTTTTTCTGTGGCCAGTGACTGTGGGAAACTTTCCTTTGGCTATTCAGGCAATTTTTAGAGCTTGCTCTGAAGAGGAGAGACTGATGAGTGCAAAAAGTACAATTAAGCAAAGCCAGACTTCAATTGAAGGCTCTCGTGTAGTCTGCTGTTCTCATTTTTTTTTTTTAAATTTAGAGGGGAAAAAACCCTATGGGTTTTCATGTTGCTGTGTGGCATTCAGCAGGGGGCTATTACAATCCTAAATTTTTTTTCTAGACCACCTAATTCTAAGTTAAAATTAAATGTAATGAGAGCCACTTGGAGTTCTGAATATTTTAAAGCATAATTCCCACAGAAGGGATTCGACCTAAACTGCAGTGAGCATCAGTTGGCTAATTATAGCTGCATTTTATATTACAGCAGGTGTCAGATGCAGTCATCTCAATAAAGTCCACATAATACTGTGGGAAATAACAAAGACTTTTCTTTGAATGTGGGTACTAATTTCTGCTAGGTGTCATATGAGCCTTGATACTTCTTATTGGCATTAACAAGAGCACTGCAGCACTCAGAAATGCTTTTTGCTTGGGATGAATTGATACTGTAAAGCACTTACCAGTCAGAGTTGGCAGATGTCAGTAGTTAATACTAATGTTGCAGAGGTCGGCATATAATGCAAAGAGTCTTATGTAAATACTCTTAGATGATGGGCTGGTTTTGAGAAGGCGCCTGAGCACTGCACCAACTCACTTAATGAAAGTTAAATAGATAGCAGTGGGGTATCTGCATTTACTTTGGCTCCTGCTTTATTGCAACTCCTCTAGAAGTGAAAGGCAGATGGTAAAGCAGTAAACTAGGTGAACAAAATACACTGGACTTGGGTAAAGGCTTGTTACACTCACCATCTTTTCCTTGAACTTGTGTGGGTGATTTGAATTACTAAAGTGATAGGGCAAAAGCATGCCTGAAGATAAGAACTCCTGTTGGGTAACAGATAAAACTAAAATGAATTTAGACTGCTTATGTCTGCAGTTGAAATTATGTCTGCAGTTGAAATACATTTGGACAATTGGCTAGGCAAAAGGCATGTCACTTGAAAATCATGACAGTTGTCCTGCACGGACTGTGTATCTCCGAGAAGTTGTTCCATTCTTCTCGGAGATACACAGTTTATCCAACCTATTGCCGTCACATTGGATCATAGCAAATGCAATCAAAACGGAGTACCTATTAAAATCTTATTACAAAATACCAACTGAGATATGACAAATGTGAACTCTTTATACACATTCCTCTCTGGGATCAATGCTGTTTATTTTACCAATTCAGAGTTAATAAAGCAAAGGTGGTGTCCTTAATTATGACCCCCAAATCAGTTTTGGGATCTCATTTTGGCAGGGTACAGTTTAGGATATCACATAGCAAGCCCTGTACAGTGCTGTCAACGATTAGGCAGAACTTCAAGGAGTTTGACATTCATTCAACACTGGGTCAGTCAACTTTCGGCCATGGTACAGGCAAAACTCTGTTCAGCCCAGCAGGAAAATCTTAGATAGAAAGAGGACAATGTCTGTCCTCAAGTGCTGACCACTTATTCACAAAAGCAGCATCCCTTGCAGCTCTTTTGAAGATTTTTGTTAATTTTCATTTAGATCAGATATGTCTATGAATTTTGATAAAGTTTAGGACAAAATTGTAAAATAGTGTACGAAGTCAGAAAAATCACCGTAAAGGAGAACAGATAATCTGCAAATGGCAATTGAGTCCTCAATAATGTTCAAGTGTTTATAATACCTAAAGCCTCAATTGTGGGTGTTTTATTTTTTATTTTTCTTACACAAATGAAATCTTTATTTATTATAGAAAATTTTAAAGCCATATGTAAGATACAAAAAATCCATAATTTTACTACCTAGCTCAGATATTATTAATATTTTGCTATATATAATGTTTATCTCCATTTTCTTCTATTATATACATATAAAATATATATGTAGATTTTAAATAGTGGGAAATAATGGGAAATAATATTATAATATACTTAGAATATCTTTATACTATTATATACTCTTCCACAACATAATTTTTACTGATTACATAATATTTAGTGCATACATATGCCATGCTTTATTTTTAAATTTACTGTTACTGTACACTTAGCTTATTTCCATTTTTTGGTGCTAAAACCATACTTTAATGAATACTCTTGTACCTAGATGTTTTTCTAAATTCATAATAATTTGCTTATTCCTGGTAGTGGAAATGCTGGATCTAAGAATACTTGCAATTTTTAATTAAAGCTACAGGTTTTAAGGCAATTTTCACAGAGAAGAAAAATATCTTTAGAATGAAATTCTTCATTGTTTTCCACCTAGGTGTGAAATTTTAATTGTAGAAAGATTTTAAAACAAAAGTAAGGAGTTTAGTTTCAAATACTAAATTGTGAATAAAATAAGATCTTCTGCCTAGGAAATTGACCAGCTATTATCTGATTAGTCAGCAGGTGGCTTCTGTAGTTATGAGATCTCAGTAAAACGAATCTATATATTGCGAACTATAAATATGCAGTGCCTGGCAGCACAGTGTGAATATCCAAGGTGCCAGGGTCATTATTTAGACCTTTATGGGGAAAGAACTCTGGTATATATTTAAACATTATATATGTAAATAATTCTGGTGTACCTTGAAACACTATGTGTGTATGCATTAATTGGTCTCATGACTTTAATATTGCAAAATTAAATAAAGAGTGAAAGGGTCCTGACTAGTGTGGTTCAGTGGGTTGGGTGTCATCCTGTAAACCAAAAGGTCACTGGTTTGATTCCTGGTCAGGGCACATGCCTGGGCTGTGAGCCAGGTCTGCAGTTGGGAACATGTGAGAGACAACCAATCGATGTTTCTCGCACACATTGACGTGTCTCTGCCTCTCTTTCTCCTTCCCTTCCCCCCCTCTAAAAACAAATAAATAAAATCTTTTTTAAAAAAAGAATAAAAAGGCCATTAGTTTTGGACTGCCTCTAATTTAAGCTATTCAGCTTCAACTGGCCTGCACTGTGGCTCAGAAATCTTTTTGTGTGTCAATTCTAACCATGCTTTACATAATAATTATGCCAAGTCTTCTTCATTCTCCCCCAGGCTAATCCAAGAAAACTCAAAAGAACCAGAGAAAGCCACTAACTTCCATGCTTTGCATTGATAGTAAAATAATGTATATTTTGATTTAATAGACTATTAGAGATATTAAGTGAGCTTGGAGATATTGTTGGGCTTTAACTGCTTTCCAAGTAGAGTGCTGTAACTAATCATTGAACCTAAAGAATTTAATTAAAGAACTTGAAGATATTAATCCTACATCGAACCCTTGCAGAGAGCTGAGACATTCGACTTTTGAATACTTTCAGTTAAGTGTCAATGTCCTATCTTAGCAATACATTTCAGAATTTAATATAGTCACTTAAATCCCTGTAGTTATTTCATGTAGTAGACACACACTGAGATAGTTGTCTGATATTTGGCACACCTATAGCAGCCCATCTGGACTACCCGTCTACCTGCTTTTGGGGAAAGCCCTTCTCCTCTACCGCCAGACATTAGTGGGTGTTAATAGCTGGGCGTGATCATGGAAAGAGTGACAACATGTCCTGAGATATGCTCCCCAAGGAGCAACATCAGAGGCCTAAACACTGTGAGGGAATGTAGAATTCACTAAACTAATCCAATGAGTACAAATAAACAAACAATAATAACAAACCCCAAAGGGGAAGACCAGTACCTGTTTTATGTAATCCTCCTACCTATACATGATGATTGATTCAGAGATGGGCAAAATACCCAGTCAGGGCCCAAAAAAGCCTTCCCTGGCACATTTTATAATGGAGATGTTGGGTAAGATCACTTTCCTCCCTGTCTGAGAAGACCTGAGGATGTGAGCTTAGGGCTCCTGGCAGCTGTGACTCCTACCCTACACAGAAACTGCCTGCAACTGCAGAGAACAAAGCTAACATGGGAGAGAGAAATAGAACAAGAGGCAAAGAGAGAGGATTGAGACAAGGAGAGAGAATGCATGCAAGAAACAGCTGCCGGCAGACTGATCCATCTGATTCCACATGTCCCAAAGGCCAGCTTCAGCACCTCTCTTCTTGTATTATGGCAATAGATAAGCCACTTATATTCCTTTTTATTCTTTTACATTAACTGATTAGAATTGGTGTTCTATTACCTTCAAACCTTAGAGTTCTGGCTAATAAAGATACTCAATTGTTTCTTATTTGTGTACCCTCAGTAAAATCTTTATAGTTTACAGTGGGAAAATAGAAGTGGGTTCTTTCTCCCAGAGCTCTTGGTAGGGAACCAAAGAAAAATATTGACAGGGTTGATATTTGAGAGTTCACACATGACAATTCATAAGACTTCTAGTTTTTGTTTTAGTGACTATGTAGTTCTTATTTTAATTTCATCTTTCAGACTAAATAATTCTATCATTCATTCTATACTTATTTACTGATGTTTTCGTATGTGCAAGGGACAGTAATAGGTACTGTAGACTGGTAAATAAAATAGCTCCCCTACCTTGAAGACGCTTCCAACTTGGTAGTAATCATGATAGCAAATACATATCTGGGAATTGTTCTAAGTGCTTAACATATTTAACCCTCACCATAACACTATGAAACAGGAATTATTATTGCCTCCCTTTATGGATGAGGAGACTGAGCCACAAAGGTTATGAGTAGCTTGTCCATGTTCCACAGCCAGGTGATGGAGCTGGGATTTGAACCTGGGGTGTGTCACTCCAGAGCCCAAGCTCTTAGCCACTACTTGCTGCCTCCTCTAGTAGTAAAGACTAAACTATAAGAGAAGTCTTCATGTAAGAAAGTTCATGTTAAGTTCTTTATGTAGTAAGTTTCAGAGTGGCAATCTTAATTGTACCTGTATAAAATGAATCTATAAGTTGTTCAACTATTTATATATGCAGAAACCTAACATGGAGATAAATAACTTTATTTACATGTTTAGCAATTAAAGCTTCTCCTTATGAACACAAGCTTCTTTAGTGTTTTCTAACATGTAACCATTTTCTCTGATTGCAAAAGGATACATTTATTTTGAATATATAAAAATATAGAAAATCTTGAGAGTTACCCATAATTTCCCCATCACTGTATACCCGTTGGTAATATTTATTATTTAGATCATGATATTGTCTTATAATTTTTATTTTTCTTAGGTAGGACAGTAATAACAGTGAATCCTATTTCTTTATTTCACCAAGTATGAGAAAGTTGATTTGTTTTTTATGTTTGATTATTTTATGAATGTTCAATTACAGTTGTCTGCATTTGCCCCCTCCACTTTCCCCAACCCCAGCCAAACTGACCTCCCCTCCTTGCTTCTACCCTCCCCCTTGGTTTTGTCCATGTGTTCTTTATAGTAGTTCCTGAAAACCCACATTGTCCCCTCCCACCTCCCCTCTGGCTGTTGTTAGATTGTTCTTAATTTCAATGTCTCTGGGTATATTTTGTTTGCTTTTTTCTTTTGTTGATTGGGTTCCTGTTAAAGGTCAGATCATATGGTATTTTTTTTCATGGCCTGGCTTATTTCACTTAGCATAATGCTTTCCAGTTCCATCCATGCTGTTGCAAAGGGTAGGAGCTCCTTCTTTCTCTCTGCTGCATAGAATTCCATTGTGTAAATGTACCATAGTTTTTTGATCCACTCATTTACTGATAGACACTTAGGTTGCTTCCAGCACTTGGCTATTGTAAATTGTGCTGCTATGAACATTGGAGTGCATAGGTTCTTCTGGATTGGTGTTTTAGGGCTCTTAGGATACAGTCCCAGCAGTGGGATTGCTGGGTCAAAAGGCAGTTCCATTTTCAGTTTTCTGAGGAAATTCCAGACTGTTTTCCACAGTGCCTGAACCAGTCTGCATTCCCACCAACAGTGCACTAGGGTTCCCTTTTCTCCACTACCTCTCCAACACTTGTTTGCTGATTTGTTTATGATGGCCATTCTGACTGGTGTGAAGTGGTATCTCACTGTGGTTTTAATTTGCATCTCTCTGATAGCTAGTGATGCTGAGCATCTTTTCATATGTCTCTGGGCTCTCTGTATGTCCTCCTTGGAGATATATCTGCTCAAGTCTTTTGGCCATTTTTTAATTGGGTTGCTTGTCTCCTTGGAATGGAGTCGTGTGAGTTCTTTATATATTTTGGAGATCAAACCCTTGTCCGAGGTGTTGGCAAGTATGTTTTCCCATATAGTCAGTTTTCTTTCCATTTTAATGCTGTTTTCTTTAGCCATGCAGAAGCTTTTTAATTTGATGAGGTCCCATTTGTTTATTCTTTCCTTTATGTTCTTTGCTCTGGGGGACATATCAGTGAAGATGTTGCTGCGTGGAATGTCTGAGATTTTCCTGTCGATGTTTTTCTCTAGGACTTTTATGGTGTCACAACTTATATTTAAGTCTTTTATCCACCTTGAATTTATTTTTTGTATGGTATAAGTTGGTGATTGAGATTCATTAGATTCATTTTTTTTTTTTTGCATAAAGCTGTTCAGATCTCCCAACACCATTTATTGAAGAGGCTATTTTTACTGCATTTTATTCTTCTTTCCCCTTTGTCAAATATTAATTGACCATAGAGATTTGGCTTTATTTCTGGGCTCTCTGTTCTGTTCCATTGGTCTATGTGCCTGTTCTTATGCCAGTGACAGTCTGTTTTGATTACAGTGGCCTTGTAATACAGTTTAACATCAGGTATTATGATCCCTCCTACTTTGTTCTTCTTTCTCAAAATTGCTGAAGCTATTCAGGGTCATTCATGGTTCCATATAAATTTCTGAAATGTTTGTTCTATATCTGTGAAATATGTCATTGGTACTTTAATAGGGATTGCATTGAATCTATAAATTGCTTTGGGTAGTATGGACATTTTGATGATGTTAATTCTTCCAATCCACGAACATGGTACATGCTTCCATTTGTTTGTGTCTTCCTTAATGTCTTTCTTCAGTGTTGTATAGTTTTTTGAGTACAGATCTTTTACCTCCTTGAGAACATTGGTTCTAATACATCTTATACAATTTCTATTCCAATTTAGCTTTAAAAAGATGCTTTTCAATATTGGGGTTTTTTTAGTATTTACACTGAGATTGGTTTATATAATACCAATCTGCATTAACATGATTACTAAAAACTAAGAGTATGCGCTAATGGTACATTTCACAGCTACTATACCTCATTTAATTCAGTGCCTGTTTCCTGATACCCATAAGCAGGGCAAACAGGCCACTCCTTATTTGAGAAGCACCAATCAAATTACCTTTCTTCAAGAAATAATTCTACATCCTATTGGAAATAATTTTTAATTGAAGGTGTTTCATTTTTAAGATTTCATTATTAACATGTGAATATTATGGAATCTTAATAGTCCTAACTAGTATCACCCAACTTCTTTTTAGAATATTAACAGGAATGAGTTGAGTTAATTTTTTGGAAAGGAAACTAGTATCTAGAAATGAGGAGAATGAGAATCAATGGAAGTTTAATCCACTAGTGAACTGGCCTGGGTTAAAATCCTGCCTCTACTATGGCCTGATTGTATTCAGCTTCTCTGTACTTCAGTTTCCATAACCAGAAAGTAGGAGACACCCCTTACTATCCTTGAAGTAAGCTGCCATAAGATAGGTGGCCTTGTTGGAGAAGCTCACATGGCAAGGAACTGTGGACAGTCTCTAGCAGCTCAGGGTGACCTCAATCCTGCAGCAGCAAGGAAATGAATTCTGCAGACAGCCTGGGGGAGGTTGGAAGCAGATGTTTCCCCAGTAGAGCCTCTGATGAGACCACAGCACTGTCTGACACATAGAATTCAGCTTGGTCAGACCCAGTTAAGCCACTCTTGGACTCCTGATCCACAGAAACCTTGGAATTATACATATGTGTTATTTTTAGCTGTTAAATCATGGCAATTGTTATTCAGTGTAGAAAACAGAGTTATGAAAGTCAATGAAGGACTGAAAAACTGTTCCAGATTAAAGGAGACTGAAATGATAGACAACTAAATGCTTTGCATGATTCTGAACGGGATTGTTCAGACAATTGGGAAAACTTTAACGGGGTCTGAGAATTTAGCAGCAGTTGTATCAGTGTTATTTTCCTGATCCTGATGGTTATTTTGCAGTTAGGTAGGAGGACATGTGGTAATAAACATTAAAGCAGTCAAGAATGAAAAAAAGTAGTGAATGAAGGTGTTTTTTCTTTCTTTTGAAAGACTGATCATTTTTCTACCAAATTTAAAAAAGGAAGCATTGCTTTCTTCTACCTTTCTCCTAATTGTTAGGAAAGGGGATAAAATAGAGGAAATTAATATTTGGGGTTCAATTACTATGTGCCAAAAGTGTAATATCCATTTCACATGAATTATCTAAATTAAGGCTTACAACAGACGCTAAAGGAAATATTATTGTCCATATTTTATAGATCAAGTAGATTGGATTATTATTCCCTGTTCTTCACTGCCTCCCTCTGCCGTGACTTTTCAACACCTCCCCCAAGAGTAGGAAGAGTACATCTCCTCACCCCACTGCTGTGGAGATTATTAGTCATGCAACTTACTTTGACCAAGGGTCTGTGTGCAGAATTGATGTGAACCAAGGATTAAATGTACTTGTGTGAACTGGTTTCTTTCTTGTGCTTCTGCTATTCACTGTGAAAAGAACCTGCCTGCATAGCTACTGTTCTGAGGAGAATAAAGAGAAACATAAGTAGACCTGAACCTAATTCAAAGCCTGGAGCCAAGCCAAGCCAATCCTGGATGAGCCCATCAGAATCAAATCTCCCCAAACACTTGGTGTACAAAAAATATATGCTTATAAGCATAAGCAGTTGAAATTTTGGAGTTGTCACATCTTTATTTCAGTGTGTCTGACTGATACGCTGGCTCAAATTCATATTCTTAGTTAATGAGTTTGTCTGATTCTAAAACCTATCCTCTTTATCCTACCTTATACTACTACAGCTCAGCTAAGACTATGTTCATGGAAACAAAACCCTACTAGTGCTAGGTGAAATATTTTTGAAGTGTCTTGTAGATTTATTTTTGTTTCCTATACTATAAATTTATATTTTTAACCATTTTTAAAAACATTCTCAGGCATTTATCATAAAATCTAATATTTATATAGTCAAACTGGTAACTTTAGGACTGAGATATCTTTGTATAGGCTATATTGATCACATTTTTAAAATGGGAAGTTTTTACATAATTAGGATCTATATTATCAAAGGTATGTTATTATGGTTAGGATATATATTTTGGTTACTTAGGATTTTTTAGGATATTGCCAAAGCACTATGATCCAAAGAATTGAATTTCCAGGTGGCCCATGGGAGATTTAAAAATTCTTCAGGTGAAATTCTGTTGGTATAAGAGAAACCTCTGGCACCCCACTTTGCATACCCCCAGCCTGCCTATGATTACTGCCATGGCTGCGGTGGACAAGAGGTGCACATTCAGACTCAGGTTTATATTGTCCCACTTCAAACATACACTTGTATGTTTCATTTTTTGCCAGGTATCTACTCCAGAGATACAGGAGCTTGCTGGACCTACCTTCAAAAGCAGTCCAGAAGCAGATGGAGTTAATACCACCAGGATGTTGTCAACCAGGTGGGGAAAGTTTGGTGGATGAATACTGCCGCCTTCTGCCTTTGGGGCGGCAGCTCTGGAAGGCATTCTGCATATTTCTTGAAGACCTGTGTGTAATGGAGCCACCTTTGCCCAACAACCATCTTGATAACACACCTGCTATCGCTACTTCCTCCTTTCCCGTCCCACTTGCATCACTCTTTTACTTCTGCTTCCTAGAATCATCTCCCAAGACAACTTCTGTACCCAAATTCTTAACTGCAGGGACCCCAAACTAAGAGGCGTTTCCCAGAAAGTGAGAAGCAAATACTCTTCCCCCGAACCAATATGAGTTTGAACATGGTAAGGGAAATGGGAATGGCAAGATTAGAGCTCAATGAGGACACCTCCCTATTTTGTTACTTGGGTTACATTGTCAGATGGTCAGTTGCCAACAAGAATGCACCAGTTTCACATGCTGATCTTCAAAAGGTCCTGGACTAAGTTAATAGTTGCTGGCACCTGCTTGCCTTTGTTTATTTTGTGGGGACATAATGCTGTGACTCCTTTGAGCAATTAGGAGGAATGACCTCTAGTGCTCAAATCTTCTCTCTGTGACTCACTAGATAACTTTAGGCCTACCATTAAGCCTCAGTTTCCACATCTAGAAAGAGAGGATAATAATTCTACTCTCATTAATTTGTTGCAAAGACAAAGTGAAAATTTTGTAGAAGTGCTTTATTGATTGTAAACACTTTAAAAACATTGGAGCTGGCAGAGTGTGTGCACCATGGGCCTTGGGAGGCAGACTGCCTTTGCCCAACTTACTAGTTGTATGACTTTGAGCAAATTACTTTTTGTGCCCCCATTTCCTCTTTTCTTAATGGGGATAATAACAACACCTAGTTGAGAGGGTCCTTGGGAAGATAAAGTAAGGCAACGTATGAAAAGAATTTAAACAGCACTGGAAACATAATAGTTAATAAACACTAAATATTATTACTATTACTAAATATTTGTATAATCAAATGAGTTTTTGAGTGCCTACAGTAAGCAAACTCTGAGCAGGAAACAATAGTGTATTATTGTAAGCAGCTAATGTTATTTATCCAAATGAATATGTGAGCCATGTACTCACATATGTACAGTACCAAGCAGTATATACGGAATATTGATAGAGGGTTGGAGTTGAGCTGGGCAGGAATTGAGAGATGGTTACTATTTTGATATATGAAGGTGGGGGTTGAGTGTTTTAGTCAGTGAGAGGTGCATGAACGAAGTCACAGACAGGGGAGTGTCAAGAGATTTAAGGTTAGACAAATGTCTTGGGTCCAGGTTGTAGAGAGTCCAGAAAGGCAAGCCCTAGAGCCTGGATTCTCTCTGGAGAGCAGGAGAGAGGCACTGAAGGACTTTTGAGCAAATTGAGCACCACATTAGGAAAATTAATCTGATGGTGGTTTATGTAAAAGAATAGCAGATGGAAGGCTTAGATACCAAGAGATCATTTGGAAGAAAAGTGTGATAGATTGTAATGGTGAGGTAACTGATAAAGGACTGAACCAAAGTAGGGCGGTGGGAGCAGAACAATCAAGACAGATGTGAGAGGCATTTTGCTGAGCAAGTCAAGATGCTGATGAGTTCTTTACTCTTGACTCACAGAAGAGAGCTTACCTACCTGGTTCACCTCAACACATAGCAACCAATTGTGAAAAAAAACCCACAGGGGGCTGGGGGAGAGAGAGAGATGTGTACACGGCTAGATAATACATTCATTCTTATGGTATGCTTTTGTGGGATTTGTCAAAAGGTAACCTTTCTACTCTAAAACTTATGCTTTATCACTCCAAAGTGCTTTGAAAGGTAACCCTGGAAACATTTTTAAAATGAGTTGATAATAGGTAGTGGCAAGTATAGACATTCCTAGAGAAGTAACTGTTACTTCTGACCTACCCACAAAGTTGGCTTGACCCTGTGATCACCATTGCAGAGTAGTCTGGGCCCACTGTTAATATCCCTATTTTACAGACGAGAACACAAAGGTGAAAAATGAGAATTTTATAAACTCCCTTTACAAATCCCTTTCATCCTTCCAGTCTTAGCTCAAATGTCATCTTCTCCCTGAGGACTTTTCAGAGCCTAGAAGCATTCTGAACTCCTTGAACACTTTTTAGAGTCTTTCATGACATTTGGAGTTGGTATTACAGTCATTTGTATAAATCTCATTTACTCAATTATAAGTTTCTTTAAGGTAGAGGCTATTGTATTCATCTTTATATTCACCTTAGAGCATTGTCCTAGTGCCAGACACATAGTAGGGGGCTCAATAAATGTTTGTTGAATTGAATGAAGTATGAACACTAATAAGCCCTATTCTGCTATGGGTATGTTTATTTGAATATGTAAGTGGTAGTTTCCCCAAGGATCCCTTGAAGAGTGTGTTGATACCTTAGCAGCTCTTTGAAGTTCTGGTGCATTTAATTAAATGTGTAATCTTTTTAGAGTTCTTGTACCAAGAAGATAGATTGCATATTTTAATGTATTCATTGTTTATTGCAAAATAAAGGCTTATGCATCAATTAAGTATTCAGTTAAAAAAGACACCAACGATAAGAAATAACTGGGGTTCAAGTATTAACCAATTTCAGTCTCCCTAAAATTAGATATTTTATCATCTGTCTTTTATTTCATATTCTTTTTCCCCTTTTGTTCAGAAATGATCCCTTGCTAGATAATCCCACTTGCTTCTATTTTTCTTACTCACCTGTTTTTACTTCATGTAAGGATTTTTCAAAGAATGCTGTGGTCTGGTTCTCTGAAGTGCAGTTTATCAAGGGGGCTTGCTTTAAGCCACAGAGAGTGTGCTTACAAAGGATGGAGCCAGGAGGGCGGGTGTGTCTTGCAGGCCAATGTGCAGCTGCAGCCTGATGGACTGATGCTGCTGTGGGGCTCTAGGCTGCCAGCCCTCTAGTTAAGGCCATACCTACCTTTGCATAGTCTTCCAGCTGCCAGAATTTTCTAGGCTTAGGGATACAGTAATTTGGTATCCCAAATAGTAACTTCCTAGAAGCATCAGGGGAGGGGCTTGGAATATCTGTTTTTAACAAGCACCCAGATTAAATCTTATGATCAAGTGAATTGGGACAGTTTCATATAGTGGCTTAAAATAACTGGCTCCAGTAGCTTTCACTCACTGGCTATGTGACTCATAAACAAGCTACCTTGCCTCTCTAATTTAGCTTTCTCCACTGTAAAAAGATAATTATAGTATTTACCTATTATTAGGATTTAGAATTAGAGTAAAAGATAGTGTATGTTAAATACTTAGCATAATGTCTGGGACATAGTGTTCAACAAATGGCTGAGATGTAGTGAACTCTCTCCCCTTTTATGATACCAGCAATCTTGCCACCTGAGAGTGTTATAGATCCTTAGGTCACATGATCCAGGAAGTCTTTCCTGTCTAATTCAAAGAGATTAACTGAGGCCCTGTCCTTACTAAATCTGTAGTATCTCTTCTAGGAGATCATAGTACTTAGATTTGAAAAGGGTGTAGAGGTGTATAATCCAATACCTTAATAGCATTGGCTTATTTTTGGTCTACTCCTTACTCATTTTCAGTTAATTCTCTTTTCATGTATAGTTGTAGATTACCCTTCTAGGACCATTTCCCTCCTACCTTCTCCTTAGACTAGACGGCCTCCCAGAGAGTTCCAGGATCACTCTCACACCCAGAAAATTCCCTGCTTTGCTTGGTTCTTTGTGTTTGTAGGGTTTGCTCTTCCATCTAGCATCTTTTCATGGCATCTCTGCCTCCCCTGCCCAAAGAGAAACTCTGTGAATGCTTCTCCTGAATCTTAAAAACCAGTATGTTTTCCTTGGTTCTAGCAATCTAAGAGTCAGCCTTATTAAATTTTATTATATGTTTGTCTAGTTTTCTGTCTATTTTTCTGAATCAGTGTTGTTTCTATTAGACTGTATGTTTCTGAGAGTTGGGATTTTTATTGTTTTCCATTGTCATGGAAAATTTCTACACAACTATGTAATAAATACACAGAAATATGATGCCAATGTTGGTTGTAAATATAATGGAGTGTCTCAACTGACTTAAACTATTATATTGCCTTTGTTTCCATAAAATTCTTTTCATCCAAAGGTATATTTGCCTGATGACTTTTTACTTTAAAAACAATGAAATGTACAATTAATCTTTGCCTCTGCATTTCTCTAATTTTAAGAACCACTTCTTTGTGTGTGCTAATTTGACAAGCAAAACTAACAAACATCTCCGGGAAATTTAGAGTACAGAATTTAGAGGCATTCATTTGCTTTTCTTGGCATTTACTTCCTTAAAGAAGTCAAAAAATTGTCGAAGCATGACTTTTTCATTCCCGAGACTGCATTGGCTATCCTTAATCAAGCTGTGCTTTTCTCAGTGTTCCCCATTTAATCTCCTAAAATACTTCCTAAGACTTTGCCCCCCACAATGGAATCAAAACTAAATGGTCTGTAATTTCCTCAAGTGTTCCCAGATCCTGTTGTACATAATGACATTGTGCTGGCCACTTTCCAGTCTGAATGAAGTGACCTTATAAAAATGTCTGCTCAGTCTTCTATGTCTTTTTTTACATTCTGTAGGGCACTTAGATACAGCTTGGCAAACAATACCTATTCCAAGACACACCATTCTTCACCTCAGTCATGTTATTTCCTTCATATAGGCAGTGCTGTATCCAGAGCTAAAGGACTTGTGTATAAAAGTTAATTAATATTTCAAAATAAGGAATTATAGGTGCATTGTGGCAGAAGACCAGACTGAATGACTTATAAATATCTGAGTTGACAGAAAGAAAATTTATTGTGGTTTTGTAAACTCTTTAAGAAAATGTCGAACTTCATTCAGTCATTAGATAGCTTTTATTGTAATCATGTTCAGTACCTTTTTTTTTAATAAAACAAAAACCATTTCCTACTTTATAATACAAAAACATTTAAAATTAGTCATTCCATGCTGGCAATTGAAAAGGAAGTATTTCACTTTATTGGTAAAGATAGATGTTCTTTCTGAACAATTTTGTTACATTCAGATGAGAAATATTTAATGTTCTGGTTGTCCTAATGCTCACACCCCCTTCACCTCCCCATCAAAAATAAAAAAAAAACAACAACAAAAAAGAATCAGGACACCTGGCAAGGACTAGGGAAAAGCAGCTAAGCTCACTGAAGGGACAGGGTGCTTCTCACATGAAGACAGACTGAAAATACAAAAACCTATTAGTGTGAAATAACAAAGGCTGAAAGGGGAGAAGTAACTGGGACCTCTGAATCCCCAGCTATAAGGGGCCACCAGCTAGTCCAGCTAATTAAATTTAGCTGCCCCATTTTTGTTCATGGCCCATATAAGCATACAAGTTTTATAAATTAGATACAAGTATTACAACTAAGAGTAGTTAAATAAATGGAGATATTGGGAGTTCTCAGCCCAATGGCAGTAATTTTATTATTTTCTTTCAGAAAAACTAAAGGATAATAAACTTGTGAGAGTATTTTGAAGTTTAGGAAGCAAATCAAGAAATAAAGATATTTTGGGGAGTTGTAAAGCTAGTAAATAAGGTGGCAAAAATTTTTTCCTTATAAAGTAGAAGCAAATAAAAATTATTTAAAATTTGGTTGTTCGGTACTGGAGTAAAGTGAATGCTTTTGCTTGTGCTGGCATGACTACAAGCACCACATGTGTTAGTGGGGGCCAGTGTGCATTCACTTACCTTCCCGCAGCATTGTTCAGCTCTACCAAACACCTACAAACACAGCACCCCCTTTGCAGGAGATTGGCAGCAACATTCTATTTAATTAACTAATTAGATGACTCATCCTACACCTAAATTAGCATTATTAGGTCTTTTATAATGATTGTTGAAACATTGTAAATTAATTTCCTTACTGGCTATGACTATTATTTGCTGCTATCACAGTATTAAGAGAGAATGCCATGCACAGTAGGAAATCTCTATCAGCAGAAAATGAACATGGTCATCCTTGGATCACCAATTAGGAAACCTATTGTGTAGCAAAAACATCATTTCTATGCTGTAATATGATCAAATAACCATTAATTACCGTCACTAGTGAGAATTACCTTCTTTGTTGGAGAAGTAGTGCATTTCATATTTATAGTTCAAAGATGTCAGGAGAAACCAGCAACAAAAACATCAATTTCTAAAAATGATACATGTAATCCAAATCATATTAACCTAACATGGTACATGTCAGATTAAATTAGCATAAGCTTTGTTACTGAACCTGAATAATATAGCTTACCTCTTAGCCTTTAGATCTATTGATTAAATAGTTCATCTTCACCTGCCTACAAATACAAATATAATCAAACTGCACTGTTCTCTAGGGAACTGAATGGGAAAAAAAAGCCCTGATAAGTATCCAATCCAGATTCATGATAACTGAAAGCCTGTTTCCTTGCCTAATACACAGATGACAGAATGAAGGTAAGTCCCCAAAGGCTATTCTTAGGGCTGGTGTGTGAGTGTGTGTGTGTGTGTGTGTGTGTGTAAATATGCATGCTTCCTATAACCAGGCTCCAGGAACTTTTATGAGATCCTCAAGGGGCTCTGTGACAGACCCACACCCCCTCTGAAGTGCACCACCATAGAAGTGGTGTGTGCGATCGGCCGCTGTGGAGCGGGCAGACCACTCGTGTGTGATCGCACGGTTCAGCAGCTTTGAACCGACTGGAATGCAGACGGGGGCCTCAGGACTGCCCAGCCAGGCCTCTGTAGCCTCTCTGGGCAGGGGATGGTGTGCTGGTCAGGAGCGGGAGCCCTGGATTAGGTTGTCAGTTCGGTCCCAGCTCCTACCCTTTACCTGCTCTGTGAAGGCAAGGCACCCTAACTCTTCTGTGGCACAATTTCCTCCTATTTAGAATATTACTTCCTTTAAAAGTTTATTTTGACTTTATATATTCTCAATTCTCAAGGAGTTTCTGGAGACCTGAACACCAAATGAAAGAGTAGTAAATTTGACTGTACAAAAATTAAAGTTGCTATAGGACTATAATTATCACAGAAAAATAACATAAATGATATACTTATTATAAAATAATTTAGCAGGAAAGAGGAAGAAAGGTATTGAAGGGAGGGTTGGTAATAAGTGAATTCAGTGTGATAACATTGATAATGCTGGATATTTAGTCCATAAAATTTGTTAATCTATTTTTGTATATAATAAAATTTTCTGAGATAAAACACTTTTTACAAATAAAACATAAAAGTATATACAGTTTCTGAAGAATAATAACAAATTAAGGGAGAAAATATAAGATGTATACTACTAAGGAGATATTTCTCCTAATATATAAAGAGGCCATACAAATCAATAAAGTACAAAAAAGCAGCATTTTAAAAATAGGAATGAACACAATTACAGAAAAAAAGAGAAATGTATCAAGTAATTTTTATTTTATAAAATATTTATTTCTTATTTATTTTAACCTATGTTTAATTAATTTAAATCAATATAATTTATTATACATTTTCATTTATATTTTATGAAATAAAATTTAATTATGTTTAAAATATATTAAGTAATGCTCATTTTATTCATAATAGGAGAAATATAAATTTAAACAATAGTGAGAATCCATTTTTATCTTATCAGCTTGGCAAAGATCAGAAAGTTTGATAGTGCATTGTGGGTAGGAGTATAAAGAAGTATAACTTCTTTGAAGAGCAATTTTACAATATCTGTGGGAAGTTAATATGTACATTCATGTTAGCCATCAATTCCACTTCTGGGAATAACTTACAGAGAAATGAATTGAAAGCAAAACACATAAGGATATTCAATATATTTGATTGTAATAGCAAAAGATTTGCAACACCCTTAATGTCTGTTAGGAGGGAACTGGTTAAACAGTTAAAAAGAATGAGGCAGCTCCAAAACATGAACTGACCTCTAATATGTCAAAAATGAAAAGCACAAGTAGAACAATATATTAGTACATGACCATTTGCGTAAAAAAATGCATGTGCTCCAAATACATAGAATAGGAATCTCTAGAAGGATACACAAAAAACCAGGAGAGTGGAAATGAGGTAGAAGAAGATATAGGCATGGGAGGGAATCTTACTCTTCACTCTATGCCCTTCTATTTTTTAAATTTTTTATCATATACATATATCAGCTATTTATAAAAGTATTTTTTACACTTAAGTGTGTAGAATTGTGTTGGTATGTATTGAATGCTCAATAAGTGTTATCTGCTCCTATTACTATTACTTCATTGTTACTCCAGCCTCCATGTCAGGCTTAATTTTCCACAACACAGCACATCCCTTTTTACAATACCAAAGTGAACAGTAATCAGTCCCCAAATATGCCCTCTGCTCTGCTGCATTATTGTGCTACTTATATTCATGTACTAACCTCCTCTTAGATGTTCCCTTTTCCATTTTTACCTATTGAAATGCCATTTGTCCTTCAGGACCCAATTCAAATACCTCCTCCTCCTGAATTTAAAATTAGCTGTGTAATCTCAAGAAATTTATGTAACTGCTTAAACCTCAGTTTTCACATCTATTAAGTGGAAGGTGAAATAAGTAAGGATTAAATGTGATAAGGCAAGTAAATCTGCCCCTGCATTTACCTAACATACAGGTATTGATCACCTCCTTTGCGTAGGCACTGTGACACGCACTGGGACTAGAGCCATGTAAATGTTGATAATGTCTCTGCCCTCATGAAGTTCCGAGTACACAGAGGACATCTCCACCCTGCCGACAGGTGCTATGGCAAGTGTGAGCACAGGGGAGGGAAGTGCGGAGGGGGTGCACCTACCCCCAAATGGCAAACTCTTAGGTGAGAAATAGTTGGGTTGGAAGAAAAGTTTTAAACAAAATCTGATTTTAACTTTGAGTGACCCCAAAGAAGTTATAAGCGGAAGCAGTAGAGAATTTTAAAAGATTAATCTCGGCACCTTTCATGCCTGCAATTGTCTTGGGACATTGGTCTCTGTGTGTGTGATAAAGGCAATCCCCAGGAAGGAGACGGTGTTCCTCCACCCTTGCCCTGGAAGCTCTGAGAGAAGAAGTCCCCTTGCTGCCCCAAGCCTATCAGCCCCACAAAACCAAGACATAAGACAAACCTCTGGACCATAAGACAAAAAATTAAGTTATTTACTAGAGAATCATGTCCTTCTCTAAATGGTGTTGCAGGGAGAAATTAAAGTTTGATTTAGATGTTCCTTTGTACCAACCAAGGGACAGGGTCTTCCCGAATTAGGAGTACAAAAGGATAATGCCTCCCCCACCCCTCCAGCTGCCCACAGAGGTGACCCCACCTGTGTTCTCTCTCCTCCCTCTGGTCACCCCATCTCAGCCCCTATCTCAAACCCCTCTTCCGGTCTCCAAGCTCGGTGATCCCACTGCTCTCTCTGGGACCAGTCCTCCCTCACCTCTCAAAAGGAAACTTCTTTCTCTGACTCCTTAACAGCACTTGAAAACTCAAGCAAAACCTCAAGTATGACTCAGATATGAGCTGAAGTTCCCCACTCAGTCCATAGTACTCTTGTTCCCTGAAGAAAAGGTAGTGAGAGTATAGCCTCCCCACTGGTGAGAGACGTGTCACAGGCAGAGTAAGTGCAACTTGTAATAACCAGCATTTCCTTTATCAGACTAATTCTCCATAAAGGAAAGAATATTTCTCCCATTATCCTGGCTTTGGCTCTCATGTTTAGGGACTATGACTATCATCAACCTCTGTTATCATTTTGCTCAGAAATATTTTCTAACAACTGAGGCCTCACAGCTTTATGAAAAAACAAAACAAAACAAAACAAAAAAAACCCTTGAACTAGTTGGAAGAATGATTCCAATAAGATTATTTTGACTCCAGATATCCTTCTGATGGAGGTAAAGAAAGACGTTTGCCAGTTCACATGCCATGAATTGAATAACTTTCTAAATGAATTTAAGTTTGGTTTGTCTTTTTGAGGGGAAAGCCGAACACACACATGCACATGTACATCCACACACAAAAACAAAAACAAAATCAAATAAAACAAAAAACCCCACCTCTGAGCCAAAACTAAAACTGTAATTCTCCGAAGAATCCTACAGGGAGCCCAGCTATCTCCACACGGCTTCTGCAGCCATGCCAGCTGAAACAGTAGGCAAGCGAGTTTTTATTAGTTGTGATCAAGTAGCCATGAACTGGAGATGTGATCAGGTTCTGCAGCACACAAAAATCACATGGGGTCCCAGTGGCATCTGCCAGACACAGCCCTAGGCTCCTTTCTGCATTTATAGAAAGGGGGAACCCAAGGCCTCTCTGAGCATGTGCAAGGCAACAGATTTATGCTGCCCTCTACTGGTGAGCAGCCCTACTGCAAACTTTTCATAATGGGAACAGGGCCTGGACTGATTGACTACTGCCCCAATCCCAGCCCCATTTCCTAGCAGCCTCAAAGAGAAATAACCCGCTAAACGTAGAAGCTGAAGGTCATGGGGCTGAGGTGAGAGTGAAGTGGCTGAGAATACAGTCCAGAAGAAGCAGGAAGACTACAAACCAGAGAATGTCACTATTAGAATCCAGTGTAGCCCACTGAGTATCTATGTATTTGCTCTGTGGATGGAAATTTTTATTCGGACTCTCTGGTGACATTTGAGTTACTTAGTACTGAATGCATTCTGCGATGAATTCAGAAAATGCATTTCACTAATGCTTCCCTAATTCATGGGGGCTGCTGTTTTACCAGTCACCACGATCCTTAATCAGTGGAGTTGTATAGCATGTAGATAGTCTGTAAAAGTGCTTAATAAAAATAATTTAATTCTAAATTACATGAGTGCACTTAACCCTAAAGATATTAAAACTGATTGTTTGATGTATTGCCATGAGTAGGTAGAAATTCAAAAATAAAAGCTTCCTGCACTTAAATCAAAGAGTACCAAGCTCATAGCCACTCAGTGCAAGCACATGCACCAGTGTCATGAAGCTGGGCTATGATAAACTAACCCATTTTAGGCTTTTAAACTGTAAATATGAAGTACTTGAGTTTGATCAGTGATGAGATACATAAGTGAGTTTTTCCAAGCAAAGTACTGTATGACCCGATAGCCTGATAGAAGCCTGTGGAGATCACCTGTCACTTGTTTGCCGACTTGGCGAGGGCAGCAGTGGGGCCCGCCAGTGGTGCTGGGCAGGGCTAAGATGAAATGGCAGTCTAGCCTCCAGCCTAGAGGCAAGTCCTGTGTGAGCAAGTAGGGAACAGCGGTGTTTCCATTGGCTGTGTCTTTACCCTTGGGTTTTCCTCATAACCTGTACATTTACGCTTGCTTAATTCACTCAGCACAATACCACGCCCATGAGGAAACTTCAGTCCATTTCAATTATGGATCAAAATAAATTTTGGAGGGGTATACTTGTCAAATTTGCAATAATTTGAACTAATCCTCCAACAATTTGACACTTTTTACTCAAATAGTCTAGTTTATATGATGCTATAAATATACTGAACCAGTATGATGTTCTGTGGAACATTCTTATTTTCCAGGTACCCTCTTATATTAAAATGGGGGGTGGGAGAGTTGATGTAATCTGGATCAAGAACACAAATATGTACCACTGTCTGTGCCACATGAATGCATGCTGCTGTGATCCCACCAGCCAGGTCACTGGCTTCATGCTGTGTATCTAAGGCTGTGTTCGTCTCCCCAGCAAGGATACTACATCATACATAGCAGCTGCAGTGAGACTACTATTTGGTTGAGTTTGCCACAGTCCATTGCCAGCTTCTAGAATTCATCTACTTTTTATGTTGAGCCAGAGTTGTGAGTTAAAAGGGGATATGATGGGAACCCCTGGCCCTGCATCCTTTGTGCCTGTAAGGGTGACACTAATCTCTGCCACTCTCATCAGGATGTAGCAATGCTATTGATTAATAAGCTTGGCAGGTGGGGAAGCAGATTCAGAGGCTGTCACTTGGACTTTCCTACTATGATAGATCTTACTACACAGAAGAATGAACACAAGTGAAGGTTCTTGCCACTCCCAAATATGTCCATTACAAACAATCACCCAACAACTAATGAAATGAGCATGGGCTGCATCTCAGTTCCAGTGGTCCTGGAATGAGCTGGTCAGGAACTCCATCCTTTGTCTAGTTTTAAACAAATTCCCACTAATGAGAGTAATTCAAGCACTTCAGGCCTCTAGATATTAGTGTCAACTCAAACCCTGTGTCCAACTATCATTAGTAATGGCCACAGGCTGCACTGGGGAAGTATGAGGGGAGGCGCTACTATGTATACCAGCCATAATGCTACAGAATCATCGCTCCTCATCTGATGAATGGACCCCAGGTCTGACAGCTGGCTCAGGTCCAAAACTAGACTGAGGGCCATGACTTTTTGTTTGTTTTTGTTTCAATTGAATTATTTATTGGGGTGGCTGCTTTTAACTTCTTCATCATCCACCCTTGATTTCTGTTGAGTGCATAAATTAAGCAATGCTCTTGTCAGCTGTCCCTCTCTCCTGCTCCTGGGAAAACTGAGTACTCTTAACCATCTCCATAGCTCTCTGAGTATCAGACTGCGCTGGCTGCCACTTCGAGGTGACGGCTCATTGAAAGAACTGTGGCCCTGGCTGGGTGGTTCATTTGGTTGGAGTGCCGTCCTGTGCACCAAAAGGTCGCAGTTTCGTCAAGGTTAGGCTGCGTACAGGAGGCAACCAATCGATGTTTTTCTCTCATCATCTCTCTCTTTCTCTCCCTCTCCCCATCACTCCCTTTCCTCTCTCTCTCAAATCAATAAACAGATCCTTGGCTGAGGATTAAAAAAATAAGATGCACACTGTTCATCTCGCTTTGACAGTTAAAGGCCACAATGTAGCCTATGTTGAGGATATTGTCAGCCCCAGTCTACCAGTACCGATTGTTAATATTTCCTACCGTGAGCCATGGCTTACACAGGACAGACATCACTGAGCTTCTCAGCAATGCTGGTGGCCTCCTCACCAGCTCATTCCTTACGACTTTGGTAAACAGAGTTATACTTCAAGCCCTCTCCCTTTGTGCTTATTTCCAGTCTTACATAGAGTAGCTGTTCTAACACACCCATTTCTCTGTGTCTTTTGATTCCATCTTGTCAGGACTTCTTGTTTAATGTGGGCTATTGCTTTACCCAAGCTTCCCAAAGTGTATTAGCACTGTCTCCTGGGCTCCTTGCCAAGAATTAAATCCTGTGTCCCAGGTGAATATTCTTATGTTGGTAAACTCCCCTTTATCCAACTTTACATTCTACCCTCTTTTATCCAGAATTGTTAAGATGAAATCCATAATACTGTTCTGGCTTTTTCTGTTCATTCTGGGTAGGTCCCAAAGACCCTTCAGCTTACAGGTGTGTCCAACCTGTGGCCTGTGAGCCACATGCAGCCTGTGATGGCTATGAATGCAGCCCAACACAAAATCATAAATTTACCTAAAACCTTTTTTTGCTTTTCAGTTTTCATTAGTGTTTGTGTATTTAACATGTGGCCCAAGACACCTCCTCTTCCAGTGTGGCCCAGAGATGCCAAAAGGTTGAACACCCCTATATGCTCAAGTTTATATGCTAAAATTATATGATAAAGTTTAGCATATAATCCCTTTCTTCACTTACAAGCCCAGTACTCCCCTGGCTGGGTCGAGCTGTGACTTGCTGTCAGTTACTGGTCTGGTGGTCAGGAGGGAAGGTGGGTGTGGACCCTGAGCAGACCATGTATGATCCAACAAACAGTCCCCTGCATCATCTTCAGGTGCGGGTGAGGGGCAGTCGCTTTTGGCAGGGAAGATCGGCTCCTGTCTGCAGGTCTGGAGGCTCCTTTCTGCAGCACAGTGCCCACCAGGTGTGCTGTGCTGGATCAGCTGATCAATCAATGCAGGAAATATGTGTGCATGGCAAATAATCGAGATCCCAATACTTTAGTACTTAAATCTGTAATTCCTTTGGAATTTATGTGGGGTGTGATGTGAGGTAAGAACCTAATTTCATTTTTCAAAAGTTACAATTGACTAATATTTTTCAATTGAATAGACCATCATTTCCTTGCTAGCCAGAAATGCTTGTTATCATACTGTGATTTGCATACTGGGTGTGTCTGGGGACTTTCTATTAAGTTGTGAAGATCCATGTGTCTAGTTTGGAATTAATATTCTGTAATTCTTAAATTATGAAGTTTTTTTTTCAATGTAAGTATTGTTCTTCCTCAGAATTTTTTGATTATTGTCACCCATTTATTCTTCCAGATAAAACTTAAAACGTCTTCATACGCCCCCTAACCTCCCAAAATGATGACTAGTGTGTTTGTTAGGATTTCTAGGCTAGTCAGAGAGTGTTGGTATCTTTACAATACGAAGTTGTTTCCTCCAGGAACCTGGCTTTTCTCTCAAATTATTCCATTTTTATTTTATGTAGTCAGTAAAGCTTTATAGTTTCCGTTAATAGTGCTTGTGATGTACATGTGTGCACGTGGGTCTATTGTGCATGAGTTTTTCTCTGTCTTCTGATATTTTATCAAAAACAATTAATTGTATGTTTTTATTGTTTACCTCTTCCCCTCCCTTCCCCCCCGCAGTGGTCTAATTGCTTTTAAATGACTCTTTTAGACTGAATAAAGCTGAGCTGCTTCCCTCTCCAAACATGCACGTTTTTCCTGCGCACTGCGTGGACCCCCAGGGGCGTGGCCCCGCCTCCTTCCTGGCTCTGGAAGGAAGTCCCCGCCGTTTTCACCGCTGGGTTCGATGCCCGGAGTTCCTTTCTGATCCATGTTCTGAATCATTTTATAAAGTTTTCCTCTATTTCTAGTTTATTAGGGGCTTTAATAAGAATAAATATTGAATTTTATCAATTGCTATTGGGTATTAAGTTAATTATTAACCTGGAAGGTGAGTGGCAGGGCCACTCATCTGAAGGAAGAAGTACACTGAGCAATACCTCGGGATAGTGATTACCTTCCTGACCCCCTCAAATGCCTATCAGACACAGACCCCAAATGTGACAGTACACGTACGCCACCCACACACGAGTGCGGAGATGGAGAAAACGCACTGTGCAACCACACCTTGTTTGAGGGCAAAGGAACACCAACAAATAAAGACAGTCATGGCAGCAGCCAAAGACGAAGGAGAAAGGCCAGGTGGCAAGCGTATTCTTTTGCCAGCGCACTGGGAGCCTTGACCAGAGAAGGGCTCCGGGCTAGTGGGAAAGAGACTTGTGTGCCTTTATCATGGCATTAAAGGATGCTTCACTATGGCACCCACATCATAGTTCAACCCCCCCTAAATCTTTTAAACTCCAAAACTCCAGTCCCTCCCACCTCTTAGTAGTGGAGTCTGTTTCTTGGAGAAAATGAACTGTCCCAGAAATTGAGATTAAAGACAGCCCTCTCAAAGGCATAATGAATAAAAGTGGGCTTGTTAGTAAGCAAAGTAAGCAAAATATATGTGGGAATCACTAAATTGTCCTTAGTGGAAGCCCCATTTGAAATTCAGGTCTTTATTATCTTGCAACATTTCCATTTACTGTTTATATTGTGTGCCTGTACTTACTAAGCTTCTCTCTTTCCATGACTGGGTTATGCCGCCAGGTTTCCACAAAAACAAAACAAAACAAACAAACAAAAAAAACAATTAAAAGCTGCTATGTTTGTAGGGTGAGCAAATATCTTTATTCCTCTTCTTTTAGGAATGTAACCCAGCCAGGTCTTTCCCGTACTTGACGAGGGTCAAGGCAGCTGAGAAGCTCTGCAAAGGCAGGATGCCTTCACTCTGGTCTGCCCGTGTCCTTCTGCTGTGGTCAGAAGTGCAAGAAGGAGCTTAGAAAAGGTGTCAGAGGGAGATTTGCTTTAGAGCCCCTAAAAATGCCTTTGCACTAGGAAGGGCTGTCTTGGAAACTGAACCCTCTATCAACTTTGCTGTGGAACTCATTAAGAAGGACTTTGTTCTAAAGAGGTGAAAAATAAACAACAAAACTGGTGCTAGGGCAAGAAACAAGGATACAAACAAGAACCAAATTAGTCAACAGGATTAGCAATTTCATTATCTAAATATCTCTGACAAGCATCTCCCTTTCTCCTTTTGATTTTCATTTCCTTAACTTTAGACCCTCATCACTTTTCATCTTTTTTTAAAATTTGATTTTAGAGAGAGAAAAACATTGACCTGTTATTCCACCCATCTATGCTTTCATTAGTTGATTCCTGTGTGTCTCGACCAGGGATTGAACCCGCAACCTTGGCATATCAGGATGAGGCTCCAACCAACTGAGCTACCCAGCCAGGGCACTTCTCATCTTCATAATTGAAATAGGCAACGCGCTACAGCTTCAGGAGATCTTTCCCCATCCACCAGCCTTGTGTTCTCTGCAGAGGTCACGACTGACCTGAGAAACACAAATAATCTTCTTAAATATATATATCAGGTGCGTAGGTTCAAGGTCATGCCAGCCTTGAATGTTGTGGCTTAAAATTAGTCACATACCAAGTGTATGCACCCAATACGTGTAACAATATTTAAGAAAAGAGTTTGTTTGTGTCTCTCAGATAAGCCTCAAGCTCTGCCAGGTTAAATGCAGACAGGATCATGTTATTGTATAACTAACCCCCCCCCCCCCCGCACCTGCAGTAGCATTTTCCAAAGAAGGGTCTTGCATTAGAGTCATCTGGGATGCTGAATTTTTAAATGCCGATTCCCAGACCTTGCACATCAGGATCAAGCATCTGGGCGTGTGACATTTTCCAAAGTGTCCCAAGGCATTCCTCAGCACACGACAGTCGGACAGCTTGTGATCCACAGTCTAAGTGCACACTCCTCGAGCATGAGAGACCCTTCATGCAACTCGGCCTATCTCTGCAGCCTCATCTCTGCCACTCCCCATTTGTGCTTACAGCTGGATCCAGCTGAACTACTTGTGTTTCGTTGAAACACGCCAGGCATGTCTCTCATCTGTGCCTCTTCACATATCAGTGCCTCCTTTTCCTTTGACTGCTGAAACCCTTGTGTATCCTAAAAGTCACCTCCTCCTTGAAGTCTTCCCTGGTGATGCTCTCTACCAGAGTGTCTTTCTGCCTTGGGGCTCCCACAGCGCATTATTCTGTTTCAACACTCACCCCAAGCTGTTTCTCTATCAGTACCTGCCTCTCCCCTAGATGGAAAGCGTCTGACAGAGGGCCTGGGTCTTATTTATTTTAGCACATCAGGTGCTTGATAAACATTGGCTGAAGAAGTGAAAGCATGTAACATGAGCATTTATATAATTTTTATCTTTCCAGTACACATAGTAAGAAGAGTAAAAAAGAACCCAGTGAAATTAATTCTAATGGTATGTTTTTATTTTAGTCTATCCAAAATATTATCATGTCAGCATGTAACCCATATAGAAAACTATTAGATATTTTACATTCTTTTCTCATAGTGAGTCTTCAAAATTCCAGTGTGTAGTTTAAAATTAATAGCACATCTCAGACCAGACTAAGCCACATTCCAAGTACTCCATAGGCACATGAGGCTAGTGGATACTGCAGGGGACAGTATGATTCTAGACTGGACAGGATGCTGTCCAGAGTCTCAGAGAGAACCTTGGCACGTGAAGAAAGCTGCATGCTGGTCTGGAGTTCATCCTTGGTGGTTACATGTCACTGGAATGGTTTTTACCAAGACCTTGTTAACCTTGGTCTCCCAGCGCTGCACAGAGCTGAGGCCGAGTTCAACCGCACGGGCCCTGCCTATGAGCCGAGCACAGCCCTGCGGCTTCGGGACTGTCAGCAGCCGGCAAGCCTGCTTCTCGCCCAGCCACTTGGAGCTGAGACACTGCCACCGGTCTCGGGAACATTAAAGGCGTTCAGGGAGAATGCTGCATTCCTTGGCATGCAGAGCCACACCCTCCAATGCCATCATCACGGAGGCTCCAGTCACCGAAAGAAAAAGCCACAGAAATGTAAATACAGTTCATTTGTAGATGCCTGGGTAGAGGTAAGCGCCGGGTATCCACACCCTCCAGGGCCATCATTCCATCTGAGGGAGGAGATTAAAAATAAAGTCTTAAGCAGGAAACTTAGAACACTTTTAAGACATGAGCTGTTTGTCTTGCTCAGGCCTGTCTGCTGCCTCCCTCTAACTCAGACTGCAGTGAGTGTTTGCTGGTCCCAACCTCTGCTCTCTTGGGGTCAGAACTAAGAAAAGAAAATGAGTCTCCATCTCCCGCCCCATACTCTGGTGACCTCAATTGAGAAACCCAGTGCCAACTGGCACCGAGTGTGGGGTGTAGCTGAGAGTCGGCTTGGCACTCCCAGCCTGGCTCCCTCTCAGTGCGCAGTGACCCAAAGCAGTCTTTCCCTCTGCGTCCCCTCCCCTAGGCCCCACTTTCAGTTAAAACAGTCAGGTACACAAATTAGCATCTGAACCAAAATGGTTTCCTGGGAAACTAATGGCAAAAATTCCAGTTTTAAAACATTTCCTTTGCAACCTAGGGAGCAAAGCCATGCTTTTCACAGGCACAAAATCCCTGAACCAAACTCCATCTCTTATAAGGCAGCATCATCTACCAAAGAGTCTGGAATAGATGAGAAATGTGATTCTGAGCCAAGGAACTGCATCGCTTGTAAAGCAGCACCACGACCTACCGGACTCGGGAACCCAGGGAAAGTGCCCTTGGAGGGGTTCAGGACGCACTGTGTGCATTTCCTTCCGCCTTGCTCCCGCGCACACCTTGCCCACCATTCACTCATGCCTGTTTTTACAGACGTTAAGCATTTCCTTGTTAATTTTCTTTTCACAGCATCCTCCTTCCTGCAAGAAGTTGAACTCTATAGAGTGTAAGCAGATAGGGGCCAGGTCAGAGGTTTGCCATTGTCAGCGAGAGCAGACCCAATATCATGCCTCTGCCTATCAGAGTGCACCCTTTGGAAATTGTCCGCGGGCAAAAATTGCACTCCAACAACAACAACGCTTTTGTACAGTGGTTCATAGTTTACAGACTGCTTTCACATACATATTTTTTCAATTCAACTTCACAGTATTGGAGTAGAAACAACAGGTTTGGTCTTTCTATGACGAGTTCCACTGGTGAACACACTGGGGGCCTCTGGGGACCTGGACTGGACTTGTGGGGTGCATGGGGGTCAGGGCTGTCAAGACATCAGTCCTTTTGGGAGGAGCTGGGTCTTGTGGGGAAAGTAGAAAACAGACAATAAGTCCATATAACCTGACTGAGGCATGCAGCATGCTGTAGGAACTCATAAGGGGACCCTCAATGCAGAATTTTAATATCAGATAATCCCTTCATCTGAAGAAATTAAACTCCTTAAGGACAGAATATCTGGTATCCTAACAAGCTAGTAAGGGTACTGTTGGCAGAGGGTCTGCCCAAGGAGCCCTAAAATCCTACAGCACTGACTGCCTCTTCCCTGGAAGGTGTAACTATTGTGTGTATGTAACATGCACCGTGTGCACAGTTGCAGTGTGGAATGACGTGTCATCGTCATAACATCAGGGGTGGGTCTAAACTGACAGGCCCGATGCCCTGCCAACAGGACCCAGACCACACACTCTCCGAGTGGGCATCAGCCCCCAGTGCAGAGCAACTACTGGTGTGGTCGTTGCTTAACGCATTTTAAAGTTCCCTTTTTGGCATTTTCTGCAGAATCTGGAGGTAATGTTTCCCCCTCTCTTTTTCTCTTGTTTTCTAATTACAGGAGTAATACATGCACATACTCATGATAAACAATTCAGTATTACACAAATACACAATCTGTAATTTGCACAGACTATACAAGTTGTGTAGACTTAACATTAACTTAAATCACTGCACAGCCCTTCTCTAGAGACATGCACCATAGGTTATTTAAGCAACCTTCTGCTGATGAACACTGAGGTGTTTTTATAATTTTTCAATCTTGTGAACAATGTTGTAAATAATACCCTTATAAATATTTATTTGCACATTGCTTTGAGTATTTCTAGAAAATAAATTCCTAGATGTTGAATTGATAGCATATTTTTTACAGACCCTCAGTGAAGTCAAAGCTTTAACTTCTAAGAATAATAAATAAGTGGTCTGAAATCTGAAAAAATTTTGGTCCAAATAAAACTTGACAACACACGGGGAGGAGAGGGAAGCACTGTGCCAATGACAGCACTAAATGCTTGTGTCGCCATTACTCCTAGAGGTGCGGAATGTACTGACATTACTGCTCCCATTTCAGACACGGGGAAATTGCAGCACAGAGAGGCTATACTTTTCCATGGTCACACAGCCAGCAAATGGCAGAGCCAGGATTGGAACTTAGGTCTTTCTGGTTCTTTTTACTATGCCCCTGCCACCATGAGATGAGATGGGTTGAAAAAAATGGCGGGGGACAGGATAGAGGGAAACCAGGGGCCAAAAGAGCAGTATTCAGGTACTTCTGCCTCTTCTCTGAATGTTGTGTTTCAATTACTTCATTTTGGATCATGAACTCACAAGGCAATACCAATGTTTTCCAACGTAACGCTTTACTTGTGTAGGATTTCCTCATCAGCACTGGGTTTTCCCTTCGTTCAAAGGACTTTCCTGGCACCATTCTCACGTGTTTCCACAGCACCCTCTGCAAACCCCCATCACATCATCACTTATTGCCCGTGTCTTGTCCTTCGTCCTCATTAGAATGAGAGTTTCTTAATAACAAAAACCATTCTCTGTTATCTTTGTGCCCTCGGTTCATAACACAGCACCCAGCACATGGTAAGTGCTCAATAAATTATTTCTTGCTTGAATGAATAGCCTCAGGAGCATTCCTTCCCCTAGACCTTCTGCCTGATGCACTTTGAGTCAAAGAAGCAAACTCCCGAGGTGGCGTGATTTAAGGGGTGGATATACGCTCACAACGTAAAGGATGCCAGGCAATTTGATGGCAGCTCCCCCCAGATGCAGTCTGTTTTCTCCTTTTCCCAGTGTGAACACACAGCTTGGCACCTCTTTACACTCCCCAGAAAGGATTCATTCACAACACAGGCATTCGTGAGCAATGTCGAGTTCACTGCAGGTTTTGTAGGGATGTTAAGGGAGGATTGTGGATGACTTAAGAATCCTGATCAGACAGTTGGTGTCTTTAAAGAAGAAGGCCTCTTTACCCCCAGCCTTGAGGTCACCGTTCCAGCTGAGGCAAAAACCTACCTCACCTGATGGCTGCTATCTCCCTCTCTAGCTTTTAGGAAATCTTCCTTATTAATCTTTATAATTATAATGCCATGCAAATTTATTGATTCATTACTATGTGCCAGGCCTTGTGCAGAGGACTTTCTATACATTACCTTGCTTAGCCTCTAGAACCACTCTGTTAATTGTTATTATTATTATTCCCATTTCAGAAATAAAAATATTTAAGATAAGGGAAATTCAGTAATTTGCCTAAAGGAGCTTAATTCACATGGGGTTTGAATGCAACTCTGATTCCGAAGCCCGTGTGTGTGCTTGGACGCCAGTCTCTCTGAATACAGATCTGACATTACGTCCTTGGCTGCAGTGGTCTTGACATTCCCTTCTTTTCTATCTTGGGTTGTTCTAGGGTGACCCAGAGGTTATGACCTTACCCTTGCCCTATAGGCCACCTCTAGCCTGGTCTACTGTCTTGCTCTTAATTCAGGCAATGTGGCTTCTACCCTAGCCATTGGCACATATGGCTCTGGACCTTTCTTGAAAATGAATAATTTTTATTGTACATCAAGTAACTATAAAAAATCTCGGATTCATATTATTAGATAAAAAAGGCAAAGTGAAGAGAAATGTATATGATATACTACCATGTTTTACAAAGCATAGAAAATCTACCTGGTTCTGGTAGTTTTGGGGTGAAATTGAGATTTTTATTGATCAGATGATAATTAGGGACAGGAGGAGATTTCATTATAGACCTTTTATAATTTTTGATGTTACGACCATATGAATATGTTGCCAATTTTAAAAATAGATAGGTGTTTTAACACAAGTAGCTTTCATGATGGGCAGAAGAGAGCAGTACAGTAGTTAGTAAACAATAATTTAAAAAATAATAAATGAATAAAATAATTTTAAGAAAGAGCACAAAGACAAAGAACCTCTTCTAGAAGGGCATCTCACATAAACCTGGTTATCCCAGGCACCAGTATTACGGGTAATCCAGGCAATGGTCTGAGAGCAATGAGTTGGTAACAGAAGGTACTGATAGGGTTGTGTATGTCCCATTTCCTACACTACCATGGCTAGAGAAGGTCAGGGCCCTTCTCTCTCATACAGCTAGACCTCACTAAATATTAAGTAGTATTAGGGAAAGATTGCCACACAGAATCCCTTTAACTCAAAGAGGAACAAGAAGCCATTTCAATGTGATTTGCTGAGTCCTAGAAAGACATCAGAACCTTCTGGGGCAGAAATGAGTCAACATCAACCCAACTGCTATTGAATAGCACAAAATAAAGGGCAGTCAAGTAAACATCTGTGCCCTCACTCGCATTCTTGACTGCAGTCTTGGAGCATGGACAATCTGCCCTAGCCCAGTCCCACACAGCTCCCGACACAAGTGACTCAAGGAAGCTTGGATCGCTTCTCAGGGACTCTCAGAACTTTGCTAGCTTCAACTTATTACCTTCCCAATACTTGAGCACATCCTATGATAGAATAAATGCCCGCGGCCAATCCTAGAAGAGACTGGCCTTCTCCGTTTTCTTTGGTATGGAGACAACCATGGGTTGAGACCTACTGCCCCTCTTCCCAAGATCAGAATGGACTGGACATGACTTCGGGCTTTCTCTACATTCAGATCCATCTCCCCAGCATGCAGGAATCAGGATAAATGGCAGCATAGTTTCTGTCATATCACTCTTGTAGCAGATGGGATTTTATCCAGATAGTATTTTAAGCCTTATTTTAGAAATCTTGAAATGACAAAAAAAAGGGGGGGGGGGGTTGGGGGACAATGAGTTTAGAAAGCTGACTTGCAGCTGTCCCCAGGCCTAAGGCTGAGAGAAAGTCCAGTGGATTCAGTGAGCCCCCAGTTACCCCGGAGTAGGCTCCAGCAGGAGCTGGTGATGGATGGCTGGGTCCTTTCAGTCCAGGACCCTGAACCCGAGACAGTCACTGATGTGTCCGATCGTGAACACTGATGTGTTCAGATGAAATCTGAATTTTCATGTTTTTCTTTTAAAAAATATTTTAAACATAAAAACTTCCAAATAATCTTAGTTTGCATGCAGGTAGTTTATTTGGAGAATGCTGTCAGTAACAAAACAGTTAAAGAAAAACACAAGCGAGTAAGGGAGGCATGATGGAGCAGAAAGAGAAGCTGAATTTACAACAAATGCTTCAGCTGATCCTTGTGGAGCTCTGAACCTGGGGTGGCCCTTCAGAGCTTCCCAAAACTGAAATAAGAGGGTGAACCTTCCATCCCTGTGCAGACAAACCACTGGATATGGGCTACCTTAGGGAGGGAGTGTAACCTAAGGTAGGTTACACTGAAGGAAATTCCTGGGGACGGACTCAGCCATGGATCTTCCACAGACAGCACCCTGGTAGCTGAGAGAATAAGTACCTCAGCTTATGGGTCCTCAAAGGGGATCTGGACACTGCACAACAGCCTCTACTACATAATCAAACACCTAAATGAATACTGAACAAATGCTTCATTGCTCTGAAAGTAGCGTGCAGTTAGTGCAGAGTGCGGTAGTGTGAAATTTGGTGGAGCAGTGCCCTGGTTGTGTATGTTAGGAAAGTTCTTTACACCATATTTGTCTGTGTATGATTACCTTCTGACTATGAAATTGCTAGCTCAGTAAGCAAGAGGAAGCTGATTAAAAGTCCTATCTATTCTAAAACCCTCAGAGGCGGGGCCTCTCAGGGCCAATTCAAAAGGAGAATTCTTGCTACAGATTCTTCCACATTTTTTCTATTTCTGTGAATTCCATGAGCAGGTGGCCACTACCTGCAGCTGATAATTACAGGCTTTATGTATGCTGTTCCATGAAAGGAACTCGTCTGTGGTGCCAGGACTGGCAGGGAACTATGCAGCATATGTTTGACCTGGTAAAAGGGGAAAAATACCCTTTTGTTATGGGCCATAGGGTTTTCAAGGCTGCTATCCATGGCAAATGCTCACCACACTTAAAGGCTAAGGGCCAAGCATACAACCTTTTAAGAGCTTGTCAATAGAAAGTCCATTCACTGAAAGCCTTGGCTGTCCCACGCAAGCGACGGGTAATCAGAGCCATATTGTATTCCCCCCTTTGTGAAAAGGTAAGAGTTCTATAGCTTCCACCACTGAAAATATTTAATATTGCACCTTTAATTTTCAATGATGATGGTGGTGATAATAATAATAATAAAGAAAATGCTGCCATGGACTTTGTAGATTAAAATGGATATTTTGATCTTTAGGGCAATGTTTTCTCTTCTGGGACGGAGCAAAGCAGCCATTTCACAATACCTGAGGAAATGGCACAGCAGTTCTGGGCAGGAATATTGTGAAAGTTCCATTGGAATTACAGAACAATTGAAACAGGGAATTGGCCCCAAACTGGGTACTGATGCCTTCCCCTCTCATTCTGCTCCTGGTTCGTGTCCACTGATACCTGCCCAAATAGACATTTATTTAAGTATAGATATTAACTAATACTGCATCATTACATTACTATTATTAGAGGTTTTGTTCAATATTAATAGTCACTTATATAATTTATTATGTGATGCTCATAATCTAAATTAGGTCACAAAGTGATAATATGAAAAAGTGGAGTGAGTGAATTCCACTGTGATGGCAATAAATTTCATCTTTCTGATTTCTAAGATGATTATTTGAGAATATGCTAGAAACTACATATTTGTTGAGCCATATGAACATTTTGGGATTAGAGACAAATTGTAAAGTTTTAGAATTAGAGGATACCTTTGAGGTTATTAAGTGCAAGTTTAACTTTTACAAATGAGTGAAGAGGCCCAGAGAGGTGTAATTGCCTCGGGTCCTATGTTCAGAACAAGGATCCAGGCTTCCCGATTCCCTGGCAGTCTTCTTTCCACTAGAATAAACATGTGTCTTGCTTATTAATATTATCTGTGTGTGTTAGTTGCAAATTTTTATTGATTAGAAAAAAAGAAGGCCTAAATGCCTTTTTACTAGACCAGGTTCAGGATTGTTTCTTGTAACCCAGAGAAAACTGGATTCGAGACTGTAAAGCCAACTTGATTTCAGCCTCAGGCACAGCAGATTACTTAACTTTGACTCAGAGGAAGCTGGACAACATACGATTGCACAGGCTGGGAGCTTTGGCATTTCTGGCTCTCACATCATTGTGCCCAGAATCCTTACAGATGTTCGAGGGTGGTTATAACAGCAGCACCCAGTAAAGCTTCCAAAACCCCTAATAGACAACCAAGACACCTAAAGATCCCAACATCCCATTTTGTTCAGATTTCCACATAATACACAGATTCACATAATGATGGCTTGGACACATCATCCTACTAAGAAGTGTTGAATCATTGTGTTCTGCTAAGACCAACCCTACAAATCTGACCCTACCATTCCAATATCCCAGAAAAGTAGAAAAGATAACTAGAGAGGTCAAAATGCAAGTCACTGTGTGAGAAAGCTTCCCCCTTTATATGTGTACCCTTGCCAGTGGTGTGGAGATCTTCAAAATAAAGAAGCAGCTTTTCTTACCTTTCGTTCACAGGGCTTTTTTTCTATGACTGCTGATTCCTGGAGTGTACGTGTATTTCCCAGTTCTCCATAGTTCACTCTCTGTCTTGAAAAGTCTAGTTTGGGACATGAAGTCATGCATGAATACCATGCTCTGCAAGGCTGGATATTGATACATGCTAATTTATAAGCAATGTATTTATTTCTTCAAATGAGTGTGTTGCAGATTTGTGTCTGGGGACAGATGGCAGGATTTATCAGATGGTGCTTGACACAATACCCGTTGAGCTCATGTTAAATCTGAAAACACTGCCTTAATGTGCATCTATCTTCTGGATGGCTACAGTCCTCACAAATATGCCTTCTTTTACCTTCCCTTTTTGCTATTCCGGGGCCTCTATTATAGAAAAGAAGAGTTCTGAGAGAGCTTTGTGAGTTGTGAGTGTGAACCACAGCCCGGAACCTTTCAGCCGTAACTGAGCTGGACATGGAGTTAGGACCTTGGCATTAAGTTTAGGATTAGTTAACTAAGGCTCTATAACAAAGTACTACATACTGGTGCTTTAAACAATAGAAGCTTATTGTTAGTTTAGTTCTTGAGGCTAGAAGTCCAATATTAAAGTGTCAGAAGAATTGATTCCTTCTTAGGACCATGAAGTTGAAGCTGTTCCATAGTTGTTTCCTAGCTCCCAGTGGGTTGCTGGAAATCCCTGACTCTCTTTGGCTTGTAGGTATATCATCCTAATCTTTGCCTTTGTCTTTGCATTGAGTTCTCCCTGTGTGTCTATCTCTGGGTCTGAATTTCCCGTTTTTGTAAGGATGTGGTCTTATCGAATTAGGGCATACTCTAATGACTTCATCTGAACTTGATCATATGCAAAGACCCTATTTCCAAATAACATTCACAGGTACTGGAGGTTAGAACTTGAATATTTTGGGGAAGGGATACAATTCAATTCATAACAGAGCTTCTAATGTAGGTCCAAGAAAGACAATGAGAATAATAGGATTGGACAGATACAGTCCTAATTTCCCTTCTTTCCTACCCCATTGGGTGCTTCCTCATTCTACAGTCCTGCCTAGCTATTCCCTGGATGGTGTGTCCCAAAGGAAGCCCCCTGTTGGCCTAGGATGGGGTCAGGCTTCCTTCTGTCTGCTGAGGCCTTGGGCCTTTGCTCAGATTCTAGGCCTAGGTTTTAATGCTTCTGATACCCAGCATCTGTGTGGGCTTCTGATCCCAAGTAAAACAGACAAATTGTCTGTGATCCTGGTCCTCTTTATCTAAACTTATGGATGAGGCGATATCAGGGTTGAGAACATGGGCTTTGAAGCCAGACTGTCAGCTCTGAAACTTCCTAGATGTGTCTCCTGGACAATATGATTCAATTGTCTCCTCATCTATAAGCCCATCAGGCAGTTATATCAGTGCCTGGCACTTACAGTAAACACTCACTAACATTAACTGACATTATTAGCTTATCCCTGGCCCCATAAGCAAGCTCTGGTTCTTGGAAAGGCAGGCAGGACAAGGGCAATGGGTGAAATATCAGGGTGAGGAGAGGACCCCAAGGACAAGCAGTAGAGAAAACAAGCACCTGTGAGCAAACACCTACAGTGGGGATGAGAGGGAGCCATGACTCAACAGTGAAGGAGCAGGGAGATGAGCGGACAGCAAGGGGTCAGGAACCATCTGGGCAGCAGACCCTTGGAGACAGCCAAGCAAAGAGTCTGGGGAAATAGTTCAGAGCCTCTCGTGTGTTTCTTTTCTGAAAGTAGGATGATTTCAGAGTGTGGGCAGGCTTGAGCCTCAGCAGGCACATATGGAGGTAGACTGGCAGTATGGGTGTGTGTGTGTGTGTGTGTGAGAGAGAGAGAGAGAGAGAGAGAGAGTGAGTCATCAGGAAATACTTGGCTCCAGTGCCCTGTTACATAAACTATGGTCCTATATTCCATACTTACAATCTAAGAAGACTTTGGGGACCATCCTCACATTCACCCTTCAAACTTGTCCTCTGTTTTCACAATGTCAAGTCCATGTCTTTAATCCAGAACAGCTGCCACCCTGGGCTGCTGCCACCACAGAGGTGCTCTGCTTGCAAAATTCTCTGTTTCATTGTCACTGTTTGGCTATTACCCCACTGCAAAGGAACAGTTCAACAAATGAGTTTAAACTATTCACTTTTCAAATATTAGGTTAAGACTATCTGAAGTTTGATCAAGATATGGTGGATAAGAAATCACTGCCCCTCCTAAAAATTTAGGTTATGATTCAAGTGCTCTTTTAAGAAGCATTTCAGAATGTTGACTGTATGCATTATCCCAGTGCCCAGCAACCGTGGCATAGCTGCATTTCGGCAGTCTTTTGTGATGAGAAATGTATGTGGGTGAAGCGTTTGGTCATTCAAAAAAGCACCAACCTTCTCCTGACCCTGCTATTCCCTTAAGGTACCACCCTACCTCTCGCCTTCCTTCTATTCCTCAAATTGTCAAGAAGCTAGTCCGTGCTTGTCTCCACTGCCTCACCACCCACAATCACATTGGACTATATAATCCTTAACCCTTTGCATCCTCACCACCCAGCTAAAACTGCTCTTTGTAGGGTGTAATTATCACGTCACCACGTCCCATGCTACATAACAACCTCTAACCTACCTGAATTTTCTGTAGCATTGTATAAATTTAAAATTCCTCTTCTCCTGAGGCTCCATGACCCTGAGCCACTCTGGGCTTCCTGTTTCTCTGACTGCTCCCCCTTTGGGTCCTTCTTTAGCTAGTCTATTAGCTGTAAATGAAGTGTGTCCTCCTGCCCTTTTTCTCCCCCCTTGTATCTCTCCCTGGCTGTGTCTAGTTTATTAGACACTGAAGGGCTTCCAGTCAGTGGGGTTTTGGAAACACAGAATATCCAAAGCTAGGTATGTTTAGCCCTGGGACTTTGCAGAATCTCCTTACAGGAAATGAGAACAAACATAAGCCCAAGCACCAAAGCAAGATGAACCAATGTAGAAATGTGGCACTGGGGTGCCATGCTTGGGTGCAGCTCAGGATAGAGGATCGGCACCAAAGTGCTTAACCATAGGATAAAGGAGGAGTCCAAAGTGGTCTGTGGGCCAGTGTGCTTGAAGAAGCTTATTTCTGATCGTTGTTTCTAGCAGCTTCAACAGTGTTCCTTATCTCTCCACGGGGGGTAGATATTCCTATTATACTTCCCCAGCAAGTCTTTATTACACTGGGTACAGTGTATTATATACTTACTAGTCTACATCCACCTGTAGACTGTAAGATCTGTAGAGCAAAGACCATATATATCTTATACCATTGTATTTCCAATATCTAGACCAGTGCTTGTCCCATGGAAACAGCTAAATAAATATTTGTTGAATTTGCGAATGAAAGGAGCAGGAGGAGGACGTAGGAGAGGGTAAAGGAAGTATAAGTGCTGATGGATGGAAGGAGATGTGACTTTGGGGGGGCAAGCACACAATACAATATACAGGTGATGTATTATGAGATTGTATACCTGAAATCTATATAATTTCATTAACAAATATCCCAATAAATTCAATTAAAATTTTAAAAATTTAAATAAAAGAAATAATGAGTAAACCATGTTATTAAATTTAGAAATTAAATAGGTAGAAAGTATGGGAAAGAAATCATACGTAAACCAAGATAAAATTTGTATACATTGCATACCATGAAGTCATGTAGCAATGTTGGAGGTGAACTTCCTAGCAGTCAAAGCAAAGAAAAAAAAATCAGTTACAAAATTTATAGTGCCTGTAGGATTTAAAAGAAAAGTTGCTCAAATGATGCACAGCTATCCCTGTGTTGACTGAAGAAGAATGTCTCCATGGATTCTCACGAAGAGCCACTGGCCGGGCTGGAGACGATGCACTCGAGAGTGTCCCTGTGTCGGATGCAGCCGTGAATGCTTCAGGGCTCCTTTTACAATGCCTTTCAGTGTGGGCCAACCACATACCCTACAGTGGTTCTATGACAGGAAGGCCAGAGGCAGGTAGCCAGGTGCCTTTGATGAAATAGCTTGACCCAAGGATAAAATTTAGAATATGTAGAACAAGGTAAGATTTCTCTGGTCAAGTACCTTTGGGAAATATTGTATACTCAGATTATTTTGGATATTTGCATGCACATTAATATGTATTAAATGCTCTAAGAAGTCCCTTCAGTAAAGAAACTTGGTCTAACCAAGAATTTTCCCAAAATAATTTTATCTTTCTATCATCTAATACCTGTTTACATTTCAGGGAAATTCAAAGATGACATTTTGGGGAACGTTTGTCTAGGGAAATTGTCTTCAGGTGATATTCTGTGAATTTGGTTTCTCAGAACTAAGTTAGGTCAGAAGGTATCCAGAGTGCTCCAGGTTATTCCTTTGGGCAAGAACTTGGAGTGCGGATATGCTTTGCTGTCAATTACAAATGGGCCTTTTGCTTTGATAGTCAACTGATTGGCAGGTCATCTACGGGGAAATAAAAGCACCTATCAGTCCTTTTGCTGACACCCTCCTGAGGTAGGATGCAAGGGCAGGCCAAATAGCGTCTTAGGAAACAGTCATGACTCCAGCCTGTTTAAGCCCAGTGATAGAATCTGAAGCAACTCAGTGGAGCACAGTCTCAAAATCTAACTCAGTCTGAACTTCAGTGATGGGATTCTTCCCAAGAACTCCTGTGTGCTTCCAGCAGTGGTGAGGAACACACTGCTGTTGTTTTTAGAAATAACAGCTATCAGTTATCTTAACAATTGACTCTACTCACCATAGGTTAATGTGACAGCAATTCAGGATGCTTGGTTTTTCTACTGAAACTTAAGATTTCAATCACTAAATCATAAAAAATCATACAATGCATTGACCCTTCTATCTGGGCAGGCATGCCTCAAACTAACAATAATGGGTAAATATAATTTCTATGGCAAGAGGGAGGAGAAATGAAGTTTTTCTCCTGGTATATCCCTTACTTCTAACCAAGTGAAGAACCCCTCTGTAGTATGTCAGAAAATCATCAGTTAAATGAGGAACCAGAGACACTCACAGTTCAAATCACCCAGGCCAGATGGGAGAGAGCCCTAAGAAGGAAGAGGAAGACCTAACTTTCATTTATTTTTCTGTTGCTAATCTCCTGGAAATCTCTAAACTATTTCCTGCCCTAACTTACTAGGTTTCATAAAATCAAGAAAGATCAAGCATCATATAAATGTATCAGGTAAGTGAGCTAAAATCAATGTTACATTCTGTTCTGGAGTTCATTATATTTTTGGCAGCAAATTTATCTCCCTAATTATGTTTTACTTCAGCTGAAATTAATTTTAATTGGTATTTCCTATGAACACACTGAATAGAAAGCAGGAAAATCTGCCTGAGATTAAAAATTGACCTTGAATAATCTGAAATTCACACTCACTATGGATGGCCTACCTCATCTACACCCATGACTTCACCCATCCCTGAAGCTCGGAGGGCTTCCAAATCAGCATGTCTCCTCCACCCCCCTCCAGAGCTGTGCATCACATCCCCGCTGTCTCTTGGACGTCTCCATCTATATGTGACATGTGCAATGTGAGTTCGTCATCTTTCCTACAGTTCTTCATCTCTGTCCCCACCCCCATAATCCCAACCACAGTGACTAGAACCACCTCACACCCAACTGCCCAATCCAAAATCTGGAAGCCACTCTAGATTCCTACCTCACCACTGTCTTTCCTGAGACTAAAATACAAATTCCCTTGGCGTGACTTTGAAGGGCCTTCACAGTTTAGCCCAGTGTTTCCCAGGGAAGGCTCTGCTGGCAATTGGGGCACAACAATTTTCTTCTCTGTGCAGAAAGCCCTTCTTATTCCTAGACTACCTACTAAATGCCATAACGATCCCTAGTCATCATCACATCCAAAAAAATGAAAAATGATCTTTTACATTTCCTAATGCTCCAGTGGGGTAATTTTGCCTCTAGCCGAGAATCACAAGTCTAGCCTTGCCTGCTTTTGCTGCCTTATCTCCCACTGTACTCCTTCACAGACCTGGCATTCAGCCATATAGAACGATTTGCTCTTCCCACACATGCTGTGCCCTCTCAGAGCAGGCCTCTGTGCCTTTGCACATGCTGTTTCCTCTGTTGGTAACATCCCCCTTTCAGCCTTCTCCTTATTAGGTCAGATAAAGTTCATGGTTTAAGATCAAATTCAAGCCCCTTTGTCTCTGTGAAGTCTCCCAGCCAACCCCCAACCACAGTGACCCCTCATCCTTGTAAACTCAGGTAGTAATCACTTCCCTTTGGACAGTTCTAGACACGCCAAGCCTCAAAATAGCTGCCATGCCCATTCTGCTTTGAGGGAAACTGCACTCCCCAGAGCCCTGCCCTGTGTAGACCAGCTTTTTGTTGACCCTGTGATTGCCTTGCAACTGCTAGACTCGGAGAGGCTCCAGGTGTGGGAACAGGTCACCATCCACCAGTATTCCATGAAGTGTCCTACTTTAAAGAGATAAAGATAAACTAGGTCCATTATATACTTTCTCTCTCCCTCTTTCTCACTCTCATTTATATTAAGAAATACAAACAGAGTGTGCCATTTGTCAGGAGCCGCTGCTGCTCAGAGGTCATGCGGTAGGGCACCGTGAGAAAAAGATTAAGAGTTAAAGTCCATGTGGACCATGAGAGAAGCAAGGAGACCTGCAGAGTCACAATGTCGCACAACGCCTGGCGTCCTCGCCGCCATGCCCCACTGGTCCCCAGCAGCACTGGCAGCAGTGCCGGGGGCCACTGCCGAGAAGCACGGAGGGACAGCAGGGCACTAGGACTGCTGAGTAAATGAGAGTGACTCCTAGAGTGGAGGCGGAGCTCTTCACGCTGAGCTGCCTCCAAAGACCTGCCGCAACCAGACCGTGACAGACCCTTTTCCTTTTCGACGCTGCATGCTAACCCAAAGAGGACAGGCTGGCTGAAGGGAAAGCTGTTCCTACTCTGCTTCCACCCAGCCATCCCTGTGGTTGCAGGCAAGTGTTTCGGGAGCACATTTTCTCACGTGTAAAACGGATAGTGAGTACCGGCCCTGCCTGAGACCCTACTCAACGATCAATTAACAGCATGACCGTGAACAAGTCATTTGACCTCTGTGAGCTCAGTTTCCCTAATTTTAAAATAGGATCAATGAAACCCACTTCACATAGAGGGCACAATAATCAAAACAGAAACTGAATGTAGGAAATACCTTATAAACTGATAATTACCATATAGGTCTATACAGTTATTATTATTTCTTTTTCCCCAGACTTACAAGCATCATGGAAGATATTTTTATTGGTGTTTTTAATTGTACATAAAGCATATTTACTAGCATTATTCTAACTCTTACTCAATTCTACTGACTTGGTATTACTTAAACCTCAAACCTCCTTTTACACTATTCTGTAACTAAAGATTATCATTTAAACTCAACAGTCTCAGTTATATAAGGGATTACTATACTTATAAGACACATTTATCATTTGCTTTTTTATCACAACATTTTGAAATCCTTTTGCAGACTATAAATCAGTGCCTTTTTCTGCTTGCTACCCACTGTTTCAGTTTTTTTTAAATTTTTATTTATTTATTTTTTTATTTTAATCATTGTTCAAGTACAGTTTTCTCCCCCCTACTCCCATTCCAGCCCACCCACCCAACCCTCCCCCCTTCCCCCCATTACCCCCCACCCCTAGTTTTTGTCCATGTGTCCTCCAAATTTGTTCCTGTAATCCCTACCCATTCCCCCCTGGAATTCCCTCTTCTCTCCCCTCTGGCCACTGTCAGGCTATCCCCTATTTTAGTGTCTTTGGTTATATTTTGCTAGTTTTGTTTTGTTTTGTTTTGTTGTTTAGATTCCTGTTAAAGGTGATATCATGTGGTATTTGTCTTTCACTGCCTGGCTTGTTTCACTTAGCATAATGCTTTCCAGCTCCATCCATGCTGTTGCAAAGGGTATGAGCTCCTTCTTTCTTTCTGCTGCATAGAATTCCATTGTGTAAATGTACCATAGTTTTTTGATCCATTCATTTACTGATGGGCATCTAGGTTGCTTCCAGCACCTAGCTATTGTAAATTGTGCTGCTATGAACATCGGGGTGCAAAGGTTCTTTTGTATTGGTGTTTTAGTGTTCTTAGGATAGAGTCCCAGCAATTCCATTGCTGGGTCATAAGGAAGATCCATTTTTAGTTTTCTGAGGAAGTTCCAAACTGCTTTCCATAGTGATTGTACCAGTCTGCAGTCCCACCAACAGTGCACTAGGGACCCCCTTTCTCCACATCCTCTCCAACACTTGTTGTTTGTTGCTTTGTTTATGATGGCCATTCTGACTGGTGTGAAGTGGTATCTCATTGTGGTTTTAATCTGCATCTCTCTGATGGCTAGCGATATTGAGCATCGCTTCATGTGTCTTTGGGTTTTCTGTATGTCCTCCTTGGAGAAGTGTCTGTTCAAGTCCTTTGCCCATTTTTTAATTGGGTTACTTGTCTTCTTAGAGTAGAGTCGTGTAACTTCTTTATATATTTTGGAGATTAAACCCTTGTCTGAGGTATCATTGGCAAATATGTTTTCCCATACAGTTGGTTCTCTTTTTATTTTGATACTGTTTTCCTTAGCTGTGCAAAAGCTTTTAATTTTGATGAGGTCCCATTTGTTTATTCTTTCCTTTATGTCCCTTGCTCTAGGAGACAAGTCAGTGAAAAAGTTTCTGCGTAAAATATCTGAGATTTTCCTACCTACGTTCTCTTCTAGAACTTTAATGGTGTCACGTTTTATATTTAAGTCTTTTATCCACCTTGAATCTATTTTTGTATAAGGTGTAAGTTGGTGCTCGAGTTTCATTTTTTTGCACGTAGCTGTCCAGTTCTCCCAACACCATTTGTTGAAGAGGCTATTTTTATTCCATTTTATGTTGCTGCTTCCTTTGTCAAATATTAATTGACCGTAGAGGCTTGGGTTTATTTCTGGGCTCTCTGTTCTGTTCCATTGGTCTATGTGCCTGTTTTTATGCCAGTACCAGGCTGTTTTGATTACAGTGACCTTGTAGTATAGTTTAGTGTCAGGTATTGTGATTCCTCCTACTTTACTCTTCTTTCTCAAAATTGCAGCAGCTATTCGGGGTTGTTTATGGTTCCATAGAAATTGTTGAAGTGTTTGTTCTATGTCTGTGAAATATGCCATTGGTACTTTAATAGGTATTGCATTGAATGTATAAATTGCTTTGGGTAGTATGGACATTTTAATGATATTAATTCTTCCAATCCATGAACACGGTATATGTTTCCATTTGTTTGTGTCTTCCTTGATTTCTCTCCTCAGTGTTATGTAGTTTTCTGAATACAGGTCTTTTACCTCTTTGGTTAGGTTTATTCCTAGGTATTTTATTTTTCTTTTTGCTATTTCAAATGGAATTTTTTTCTTGATTTCTGCTTCTGCTGTTTCATTGTTGGTGTACAGAAATGCCTTTGATTTCTGGATATTGACTTTGTATCCCGCTGTTTTACCAAATTCATTTATTAGGTCAAGCAGTTTTTTGGTGGAGTCTATAGGATTTTCTATGTATACTATCATGTCATCTGTGAACAGTGACAGTTTTGTTTCCTCCTTTCCGATTTGGATTCCTTTTATTTCTTTTTCTTGTCTGATTGCTGTGGCTAGAACTTCCAGTACTATATTGAATAGAAGTGGTGAAAGTGGACATCCTTGTCTTGTTCCTGTTCTTAGTGGAAAAGATTTTAATTTTTGCCCATTGAGTATAATGTTGGCTGTAGGTTTCTCATATATGGCCTTTATTATGTTGAGGAATGCTCCCTCTATTCCCACTTTACTGAGTGTTTTTATCATAAATGGGTGCTGTACCTTATCAAATGCTTTTTCTGCATCTATTGATATGATCATGTGGTTTTTGTCTTTGCTTTTGTTTATGTGATGTATTACATTTACTGATTTGCGAATATTGTACCATCCTTGCATACCTGGAATGAATCCCACTTGGTCATGGTGTATGATCTTCTTAATGTACTGTTGGATGCGGTTTGCCAGTATCTTGTTGAGGATTTTAGCGTCAATGTTCATCAGTGATATTGGCCTGTAGTTTCCTTTCTTTGTTGTGTCTTTATCTGGTTTTGGAATTAAGATGATGTTGGCCTCATAAAAAGAGTTTGGGAGTCTTCCATCTTTTTGGATTTTTTGAAATAGTCTGTGAAGGATAGGTGTTAGTTCTTCCTTAAATGCTTTGTAGAATTCTCCTGTGAAGCCATCTGGTCCAGGGCTTTTGTGTGTTGGGAGTTTTTTGATTACTGCTTCAATTTCTTTTGCTGTTATTGGTTTGTTCAGGCTTTCTGCTTCCATTTTGTTGAGTTTTGGGAGGTTATATTTTTCTAGAAATTTGTCCATTTCATCTAGGTTTTCAAATTTCTTGGCATACAGTTCTTTGTAGTAATTTCTTACAATCCTTTGTATTTCTGTGGTATCTGTTGTAATCTCTCCTCTTTCATTTCTGATTGTGTTTATTTGGGTTTTCTCTCTTTTTTTCTTGATGAGTCTGCTTAAAGGCTTGTCCATTTTGTTTATCTTTTCAAAGAACCAACTCTTGGATTCACTGATCTTTAGAATTGTGCTTTTAGTCTCTATGTCATTTAATTCTGCTCTGATCTTGGTTATTTCCTTCCTTCTGCTTGCTCTGGGCTATCTTTGTTGTTGTTCCTCGAGTTCTTGTAGACGTAGGGTTAGGTTGTTTGTTTGAAATGTTTCTAACTTTTTTAGGTGGGCCTGTATCACTATGATCTTCCCTCTCAGGACTGCCTTGGCTGTGTCCCATAAGTTTTGGGTTGTTGTGAGTTCGTTTTCATTTGTTTCCAAAAACCGTTTGATTTCTTCCCTAATATCATTCTTGACCCATTCATTGTTTAATAGCATGCTGTTTAATCTCCATGAATTTGAGTGTTTTGGGTTTTTTTCCTTGGGGTTGGTTTCTAGTTTCAGTCCCTTGTGATCCGAGAAATTGCTTGGTATGATTTCAATTTTTTTGAAATTGTTGAGGCTTGTTTTGTGTCCTATCATGTGGTCATTCTTTGAAAATGTTCCATGTACATTTGAAAAGAATGTGTATTTAGCTTCTTTGGGATGGAGGATTCTGTAAATATCGGTAAAGCCCATTTCGTCTAGTGTATTGTTCAATGCCTCAATATCTTTGTTGATATTTTGTTTGGAAGATCTGTCCATTTTTGATAGAGGGGTGTTAAAATCCCCCACAATAATTGTGTTGCTGTCCATATCTTTCTTGAAGTCCTCTAAGATTTTCTTTATGTATTTGGGTGCTCCTATGTGGGTGCATATATATTTACAATATTTATGTCTTCTTGGTGAATTCTTCCCTTGAGTATTATGAAATGACCTTCTGGGTCTCTCTTTATGGACCTTCTTTGGAAGTCTATTTTGTCAGATATGAGTATTGCTACCCCGGCTTTTTTTTCCTGTCCATTTGCTTGGAAAATTTGTTTCCAGCCCTTCACTTTCAACCTGTGCAGATCTTTTATCCTGAGGTCGGTCTCTTGTAGACAGCATATGTGTGGGTCATGTTTTCTTATCCAATCAGCTATTCTATGTCTTTTGATTGGAGCGTTTAATCCATTTACGTTTAAGGTTATTATTGATAGGTACTTATTCATTGCCTTTTATGTACGTGTGATCCTCTCTGACTCTCTCTTTTCCTTTCTTTCCTTAAAGCAGTCCCTTCAGCATGTCTTGCAGAGCTGGTTTAGTGGAGGTGTATTCTTTTAGACTTCTTTTGTCTGAGAAGCTTCTTATTTGGCCTTCTATCTTAATTGAGAGCCTTGCTGGGTAAAGTAGTCGTGGTTGCAGGCCTCTGGTTCTCATTACTTGGATTATTTCTTGCCATTCTCTTCTGGCTTGGAGTGTTTCCATTGAGAAGTCAGCTGTTAGCCTTATTGGGGCCCCCTTGTATGTTACTTCCTTTTTCTCCCTTGCTGCCTTTAAGATTCTCTCTTTGTCTTGAAATTTTGCCATTTTAATTACGATGTGTCTTGAGGTGGGCCTCTTTGGGTTCCTCTTGATTGGGACTCTCTGTGTTTCCTGTATTTGTGTGACTTTTTGTCTCATCAAATTAGGGAAGTTTCCATCATCACTTGTTCAACTAGGTTTTCTATCCCTTGTTCTTCTTCTTCTCCTTCTGGTATCCCTATTATGCGGATATTATTACGTTTCATATTGTCTTGCATTTCTCTTAATCCCTCTTCATTTTTTCTGAGCCTCTTTTCCTTTTCTTGCTCTTCTGGGTGTTTTCTTCTATTTTGTCCTCTAGCTCGCTGATCCGATCTTCTGCTTCATCGATCCTGCTTTTCATTCCTTCTACTGTGTTCTTCAGTTCAGAAATTGTATTCTTCATTTCCTCTTGGCCCTTGTTGAGAGTTTCTATTTCCTTTTTTATGCTGATGTAGTTTTCGTTGAGTTCATTGTAGCTTCCCTGTAGACTCTCGTAGCTCATTGTGAGCTCATTGAGCTTCCTGACAATCACTGCTTTGAATTCAATATCTGATAGTTGAATTGCCTCTGTTTCATTCAGCATTCTTTTTGAGGCTTCCTCCTTTCCTTTCATTTGGGGATTATTTCTTTGTCTTCCCATTGTTTGTGAGACTCTTCTTGTTCGCCTCAGCTTCTTATATTGATCTGTTCTGGCTCCCTGGGTTTATGATGTGAACTTCTTTAGTAGAGTAGCAGTGAGTTTCAGTGGTGCCGTTTCCTTGACCCCCCACACTCGCTGGTCTTGGGCTGTCGTTTAAGTTGGCTTTGTGTTTGCCTTTGGGTTTTGATTGCTGTTGAGTCTTTCTTTGGTGGTTCCTTCCCGCCAGCTGGTTAAATGTGGGTCACTCTGTCCACCACCTTCTGTATTTTGCTGTGCTGGTGAGGGCAGGTTGTGTTGAAGCTGGATCTTCTGTGTGTACAAGGTTTAAAGAAATCTTGTTCAGTTGTTTGTATTGGGTACTGTCTCTACTGTTTAGTTGTATTTCCAGATAAGTCCTGGATTGAGGTTTGTGTGGTTACTACTCCCTCCTTCACCTTCTTCTGCTGTTATCTGTTAGTGGTTCCTTTGTTGTTGGGTTTCCTCTTCCAGTGGGTATCCTGGTGTTCACCTCCTCCACCTATTCTTTTTTGTCATCTTGTTGTAGCACTCCCCTTAGGATCCGTTCTTTGTTCTTTCGGTTCTGCCACAATCCTTGGTCCTCTGTTTTCAAAAATGCTGAATATGTTGGTTGCTTGCCTTTCTACTCCATAGATTGGTCAGGATTTTCTCCCCTGAGCAGAGGAAAGCAAATCTGCTCCTTCCTACTCCGACGCCATCTTACTACCTCAGTTTAATAATAAATGGTTTAGAACCCTTACATAGCTGTGGATCAGTTTTTTCAAGATTATTTATTATATGACTCCCATTAGTAACCACTGATATTTTTTCAAATTCTTTTGTGCACCCAGAACTCCAAAAGTCCCTGGAACCTGAGCATCACTCTTTATCTTTTTCTTTCCTACCCTTCAATCAATAGGATTTGTTTTGTCTGTCTCATACATATCACTATAATGAGTCCACTGCTGTTATCCTAGTCCAGACCACCTGTGTCCTTCGCCTGAAAGCCTGCAGTGGCTCGGGTCCCTGGCTGGTCTTCCCCTGATCCGTCCCCTGTGCAGGTGCTGTGGGTGATACAGTGAGTAACACAGGCAAGGCATGATGTTCCACTGCCATGGAGATATTCTATACCAGTGGACTAGAGAAAAAAAGGTCTTCAAGAGACCCTCAATTTGCAAATTGTGATGAAGGCTAATAGAGAAACAAAAAGCTGAAATAGAGAATACAGGGGAAGGGGAATTGTATAAAAGGTAGTCAGGGAGAACATCTCTGAGGAGGTAACTTTCAAGCTAAGACTGCAAGAATAAAAACGTGCCAGGAGCATGCCGGGCAGGTGCAAAGGATCCAGGAGGAGGGCATATTTGAGAACCCAGGAGCACCTAGGGCAGTTGCAGCTGTCATTCTTCATGTCTGCAGGTGGAGCCAGTGCCCCTACCCTCAAGCACATGCAGCAAATTGTGTGGAAGTGAGAAGGCGGCACCCACCTAGCTGGGTAATTGCCTGTTTGACAATGTAAATGTGATTATGTTACTTAAGCAGCATCATGACTTCCCATTGTCCCTAAATGACAAACATCTTTGTGTGTGTGTGTGTCAAAGGTTTTTCATTGTATTTTTTCCATTGCCATTTATCCCCCTTATGCCCTCTTCTGCCTTCACCACCCCCTCCCCCTGCAACAACCACACTGGTTTTTCCTACCCGATTCCCCAATCTCGCGTGTTCCCGCTCTCTTTCTCATTTTGCACTGACTTTCCTGTGGTTCCCTGAATGCACCATCCTTTCTTGTGTCCAGAACTTACCTCCTCTGCCCTGCTGACTAGGCCATCCTTCCTCTTCCCTTCACTTTATCACCCCTTTGTCAGGTTTGAAGCCTTAGCTTAAACATTACTTCCCCTGACAAAACCTCTCAAAACATGTGTCTGGGAACTTCTATATCATTCACACTGACCTTTAGCTACTGCGTGTCTGATTCCAGTTACTGCAGTCACTTCAGATCTCTAGGAAGGGGTTTGGGGTGTGTTTTATGACTGCTTCCGGTGTGGCTGGCATTGTACCCATCAACTATTCTATGGCTGAGGATCTCAAGTTGTTCTTCAATAAACTCATTGTCTTTTAACACTCTTTCTGATGGAGTGCCCTGTACCTTGCCATTCCAATATTCAGAACGGCAGCTCTGTCCACGCTCTTATCCAAAGCTGTTGCAGATGTACCAGAAGACTACCTCCTAAAGGAGACCCCAAGACAGAGTAATAAATAGTATAGTTACCAACTCTTAGTGTTAGCAAAGTCCCTTTGGAGGCTGTAAGCTATGGAAGGAGGAGAAGTGAGTCCAGGTTCCTAGTATCATGTTCCCAAACTAATACAGAAAACAAATGCTGACATTCCCCTTTGACAGAAACCTACAGATAGGATCCAAAGGCAAGGGCATGGATTTAAGATGCCCCAAATCCTGCTACAGTGAAATACTGCTTTATATCAATTTCCTTTCATTAATGCTTGTATGCAACCAACGCTTTCTAAAGCATCTGGTTTTCAGAAACATGACAGCATATTTGTACACCCACATGTTTTAACCCACATGCATGTGTACTGCTTGAGACCAAACCTTAAAATAATAATGAATATTTATGCTTCTGAGCAGAAATGCCATGAGGTAATGCAAATGCAAATTAATGATTTATTAGTTAACAAATACCTTACACTTGACATTTTGTCATATTGCATATTCAGAAAAGACAAAGGGAGAGTATAATAGAGTAGCTGCCTTAGGTTACTACGTGGTCCCAGAAGTCTGCTTCCCTTCAGTCTACTAGGAAACCACTTCAATGTTATATTCCAAAGTCGGCTTGTAAGAGATATTCCTACTGAAATGTCCAGCTTCTCCCATTAGTTCTAGAGTTATCAACAGTATGAGTGCTGTTTATTTTACATACACAATTACTTGTTTAAAAAAATAATTTGAGGTGATATAGGTATATGTATGCAGCAAGATTAAAAGTAAAATTATAGGAAAGTAGAGGCAAAGGGGGAATAAAAAGTAGAAAAGCAAGATCAGTGATTTTCAATGGGTGAGCCACAAGAATTTTTACTATTTGGTCAGGGGCACTGACCTCTTTCCCCTTAGATTGTCAAATAAAAAAATGACGACAGCCAGCACAACAATAGCTGCCCAGTGCGAATGAATCAAAATTATACCTATATTATACCTATTTTTTGTCAGATTGGCAAAAAATATATTTTTTGGTGTACCGCAGACTTTCAGTAATTAACTTGTGTGTGCCATGAGATGAACAAGGTTGCACATTGCTGAGTAAGATAAAGCTGGTAGTGAGCAATTACACTGTTTCCAGGGTTTTCAGTTTCACTGCTATTTGACATAATGCAATTTTTATATGTGTCTTAGAGAGATTCATTATTATTCCCCACTCTGCATATCATTATGTTTTTAAATTAAAAAACAACTTTTTCTAGCATTTACCCACATTCTTTCCTAATTTTATTTGTAAGCTCATAAAAATAGACCATAGCTGATTCTAATGTCAGCTTTGGGATCATTGGGAGTAAATACTCTTTTAAATTATTCTATATTTAATAAATATGGTCAATGAATGTAATGTTGATGATATTCTCAGTCACCTGAATGACGGTCCCTGGTGAAGGTAAAAGAAATGTGGCATTGTCCATCAAATCATTTGATTCTCCCAACAAAACCCTACAGCTCACAATTCCTGACAGGGCCCTCTGCCCTCTGCAGAACAGACACCTCTGAGCATCCTGCAGTGTAGCTTCCAGGGCTACATTTCCCCAGCCAGCCAAGGTGCAAATCATAGCCAGGTCTGAAGGCACCATAATGGTGATATCCTAGGAAACCACTAGGTGGAAGGGATTTGTTTCTCATTTCAGTAGACCTGTGTTCTCTCAACCCAAGCCATCCCCTCCAGTGTACCAGAGCTTTAGATTAAGTATTTGTTCTGACTTTTTGTCATTGCATCTTCTAGATAAGTTTGTTCTTATTGTTTTCTCTTACAAAGAGACTTATTTTGAAGGGCACATCGACACATGCTCACCAGTTACCCTGAAAGAGAAATGTTATATTTGAAATGAGAAGGGTTAATTATTCAGACCTGCTTTTCATGTGTGGGAGCTGTCCTCAAGGATAGTTGGTTGGGTCAGAGATCAGTGAGCAGGTTGTGTGTGACCAGTGAAGGTGGGGTCCTCGTGGCCATGGAAAGTTAATGCCAACAGTGCAGGCAAGCTGGTCCACACATGCAAACGTGACTGCAGTGAATCACAGGAAGGTTTCCTTGAAGGTGTGAGTTTTGAGCCACGCTTTGGAGGAGGATGCGGGTGGGGGTAGGGGCTTCTTGGGGCCAAAATGGACATCGCCAGGATCAAAAACAGGAGAGGCTGGGGATGGAGGTTCATCCTGCCATGGCACAGAGCAGCTGCTTCTGAGGAGGAGTCAAAATGGACCCTGGAAATATAGCTCCAGCCCTGTTGGCCACAACCACCCAAGATTAAGGCAAAAGTGAGAAGGATGTCCAATTCTAGACAGGACGCGTATCACTCAGCATTAAGCATGAATAAGAGTTCTGTAGCTCTTGTTGCCTTGATGATGAGGCGAGAGGTCTATATTAAGGAGCAATAAAAATAAGGATTACAATATGATTAGAAGGCTGGCCTGAGTACACGAGTTTACATTTGAAATGATCAACACCAGGAAGCCCTTGGAAATTCTTGAGGGAGATGTGACATTATGCAAAGGGGGTTAATGAAGCCTATTCCAACAGCTGTGTCCGATGAATTGAGGAGGAGAAACTATGTGTGTGTGGGGCGGGGTGAGTGAGGGGCAGCAGTTCAGTAGTTGTGTCTGCTGCCCAGGAGCACTGTTGTCTGACCCTGAAGCAAGTGTGCTGATTTGGTGCCAAACCACAGGATCAAGCTTCCTGGTCCAATATAGTAGGCATCAACTTTTTAAGTTTAAAAAAATTGTGAAAAGATTAATGCAGCCTATTGATCTCTTGCCTCAAGAAATAGTCCACAGTGCCCTGACCGATGTGGCTCAGTGGATTGGGTGTCCTCTGACAAAAGTGAAAGGTCACCGGTTCCATTCCCAGTCAGGGCATATGCGTGGGGTTTGTGGTTTTTGCGCCCCTGGGGGACCATATATGGAGCATCATCAATATTTCTTTCCCTTTCCTTTGCCCCTCCATTTTCTTCTCTCTAAAAATAAAAAAATAAAATCTGAGTGGGAGGGAGGGAGGGGGAGTGAGGGAGGAGAAAGAAAGAAAGAAAAAGAAAGAAAGAAAGAAGAAAAAGAAGAAGAAGCAGAAAACAGAAAGCAAGAATTAAGGAAGCACGCCCCGTCCTCCTTCCTCTCTTCACGTTCCTCCTTCCTTCTCCTCCTCCTTCCTCTCCTCCTTCCTTCACTCCCTTCCTTCCTTCCTTCCTCCTTCCTTCCTCCCCTCCCCTCCCCCTCCCCTCCCTCCCCTCCCTCCCTCCCTCTCTCTCCTCCTCTCTTTCTTTCTTTCTCCCTCCCCTCCCTCCCCTCCCTCTCTCTCTTCCTTCCTTCCTTCCTCCCGCCCCTTCCCCCACCCCCACTAAGTTGTGGCTTCTTGGTGTCATCCAGTTTGTCAATGAAATATTTCTATGGGGCCTGAATTTGCTAACAATGATGGTTAAAGCAGGAACTTTATCTGGAGGGAATAAATGATCTTGTAAAGAGAGCAATTGCATTAATTAAGATAGAGTTCAAAAACAAACAAACAAACAAACAAAAAAGATATAGAGTTCTATCTTTACTGTGTTAGCAGTGTTACTGTCAAAAGCGGCCTTACTTTAGGTATCACCCAGTGCCCACAGCCAGCACACGGACAAAGACACACGCCTTTCTTTGACCCCTGGATAACAATCCAAAGTGCTGAGCAGCTTCATAAAATTCCATCTCAGTGCAATCCTTTTGAAAAAGAATGGATTCATGTACATATGGAATCAGTGGCATCTGCGCAGAGAAAGAGTGCAAGATAGAATGTGACGACTGTAGAAGGTCTGCTTTGGCAGAAAGCCATGAACCGCCTGAGTGCCATGGAGAGGCAGCGGGATAAGCTAATAGAGGAGGGGAAATATAACACCTCCCCCACCCCACCCACTTGGGCAAGGGGGACGCTAGGCCCTGCGCAGAGCAACTGTGCTGGCTGGAGGCTGATTCCCATGTTCGTTCTTCTTTACTGGAAAGTTTGTGTACTGACAACCTCTTTGTGAAAGTGTCTAAAAATAAAGAATTGGTCCATCCTAAAAAAAGTGGCATTATTTTAGAAACAAACACAAGCAGTGAATTTAACAGACCTAAGAAAGCAATGACTATAGTCTATATATGCAATCAACCTGTCTTACTTCTGGTCACTGCAGTGTGGCAGGCAGCTGATTGATGCTCAGCAGAGCACAGAACCTTAAGTGGAGCCAAAGCTATTACGATGAGGCCTCCAGTGCCTGTTTTTGCTTAGACTTGTGATTCTCAGCCTGGTTGGGCATCCTAATCTCCTGGGGAGCTTTTCAAAGACAAGGGATGCAGGGCTCTTGCCAGAATCTGAATCTTGAAGGTTGGAACCTAAATTTATCTTTATGTATGTCACTTTTTTTAGGTTCCTCATATACTCTGGCATGCAGCTGGAGTTGTGAGTTGCTGGCTTAAATGGTAAAGATGAGATGGTCTCACAGAAAGCACGTGCATGCACACAAACATTTCTGCGATAGCCAGCCAAGCTCACCCTTTTTTTTCTTACAGACGGAAGTGTTCGCAGGTATTCTGAGATTGTCAGGTTCCCTAAATCTCCCAATTCTTCAATTCATAGTAAGATCAGCCTCCAGGGTTTCCTTAAAGCTGAGTGCTATTGCAATATAGTACCTTTCCCCAAAACTTCAAAAGCAGTTTTTCTAAGTGAAGATGAGCCCTCACTCACTGCTCAGTGAGATAACAGGAAACTTTTTCTTGTAGTTCTCATTGGTAGTCTGTCCTCTGCCCAGCAGTGCTCACTGAGATCCACATTCCTTGTTGATCTCTCTTCCAAAAATTAAGAAAGGGGGAAAGGAATAGTTTCTGGATCCTAGGAGAAGAATTAGCCTCCCAAGAACAAAGTCACAGAGAAGCTGCTGAATTCTGAAATAATCTCTATTAAATCAAAACACAAAAAGGGAGGCTAATTCAATTAGCAAGTGATTCTTTTTCTTAGAATCAACTTCTTGCGCTACTAAGGATGGAGGACCGCCAAGCCCTGGTGCCCAGACTGCAAACAGAGAAAAGATTGGCAATGCTGGGAGTCTGTTGCCCAAAGGGCCATGGCTGTTCACTTCAGTATTAGTTATTGAAAAATTAGCAAAGTGGTAGGCTCTGTAGGACCTAGAGCTGTGTTCCTAAGATAAAGTACACTGATCAAACATGGAAAAAGGGAAGGGGGAAAATATTCTTCAGGGAAGTGGGGATCTAAAGTGCAGAGGTTAAGAGCTTTAGGGGAACATTTCACGTTCTGGCTTTCAAGTGAGTTGAAAACACAGTTCCTGAAAGAAATGCATCTTGAGAGTGCACTCAGCACAGAGCAGGGAGTTCTTAAAAAACAGTTTTGGGGGGAAGGGGAGGCTACTTGTTTACCATCCAACATGGTGTCTTGTATGTAACAGAACCAGAGAAATGTTTATTGAATTGAACACTATTTCAATATAGATTGGAGTCATATTTTTATTCTCTATAATTTGAAAAAGATACTCAGAATATTAGAGCTGATTCTTTGATCTTAATATTGTCAAACATCTTACCCAGAGTCCCAGTGTCTGCTCTGTTTCCAGCAGATGCTCACAGGAGGTGCAGGCTCTGCTTGTGAGCCCCGCCCTCTACAGTGGTGGCGCCTGAGCAATCTTGAAGAAACCCAAGGGCTTGGGGAGCATGGTTTGGAAGTCTCCAGTCTCAGACCTTTGTTTTTATAGGAAGGAATGAAAATCCAAAGAGTGCAAGAGTTGGAGCCAAGTGCTCTTTGCACCATTACTTAGGTGAAGTCCTACTAGAGGTATTCCTATGTATTTTCTCCCATGTCTGTGGATGTTTCGTCTTGGACCTGTGAGGTACAGTGAAAAGAGCCTGGGTTTGAGGATCAGACAGACCTGGGTCTGAATTCTAACTCTGCACTTATTTGCCCTATGTTCTTAGCATATAACTTCATGTCACTGAGTCTCCACTTCACTTGTCAAGTGTGGCTAAAATGCACATTTCAGATCTTAGCAATGTATGGAAAGTACCTGCTGTGTGGTTCAGTATATGTTGGTGCCCTCTTCCAGGCAGGCAACTGAATATCTGAGCATGTAGACAAGAGAGGTGCAGGATACTATCATAATAACAGTAATGGTAATAGCCATACATAGCACTTACTGTGTGCCGTGTTATGTACTTGGCATATCAGTATGATAACTCATCTAATCTACAGGACAACCCCATGCAGTCGGTACTATTTTTTTACCCCCATCTTACAGGGAAGGAATCTGAGGCACAAACTGGTAAATTAACTTGTCCCAGGTCACAGAACTAAGAAGTAGAGAAGTTGGGATATAAATGGTGACGACATGATTCAGAATCATCCTTCTTTAAAATCGTTGACCCTGTTACATGTGTCTCCCCATTCCCCTGCCCCCCTTTGCTTGACTCCGCCCAGCCCCTGCACCACCCCCAGCCTTCACCACGTTGTTGTCTGTGTCCATGTGCTGTGTATGTTTTCATATGTATTCTTTGGCTAATCTCATCCAGTCCTCCCCTTCCTGCTCCCTCTGACAGCTGTCAGCCTGTTCCATGTATCTATGACTCTGATTTTATTTTGTTTGTCAATTTATTTTGTTGATTAGGTTCCACATATGAGTGAGATCATATGATGTTTATTTATCTCTGACTGGCTTATTTCATGTAACATAATATTCTCCATCCATGCTGTCACAAAGGTTAAGAGTTTCTTCTTTTTTACAGCCATGTAGTATTCCACTGTGTAAACGTACCACTGCTTTTTTATCCACCCTTTTACTGGTGGGCACTTGGGATCTTGGCTATTGTAAATGTACTGACTCATGCCTTTAACTGACATATCGTTTCTGCAAAGGGGAGGGATAGGAAGCAATGTTGGAACAATGTGGGCAGGGACATGGGGGGACTTGGCTGGTCTGGGTGAGAGGAACATGTCGATCTGGCATCAGAGGTGTGTTTACACGAACAGAGGCATCTGGAAAGCAGACAGCTCAGGATTCTGGAGCAGAGAAAGCTGAGCACTCTCTAGATATTAATAGATACATATTTTAATACACCAAACTACCATGTACAGAGCACTTGCTATGTGTTGTATAGAGCACAGGCTTGTCTTATTTAATTTTCACAACAGAATCCTATGAGATAGGGCTGTTACCCAGAACCTTAAAGGTAAAATCACTTGCTTACAGCCACATGCTCACTAAGCAGTGCTAGTATGTGAAGCAGCTAGTGGGCCTTTTCTGCTGCATGGGTCCCCTACTTTTTTTCAAATACTAATTATAAAACTACATGTTCTCATAACTACCTTCAAAGTATTTTACCCCTCAGGACTAACATCATCTATGGATGTTGATAGTTATGTAATTCTTCACTTAGCTCTTTCCCATGTTTACAAGTGACATCTTCATATTTTCCTTTGCTAGGAAGCACCTCTCCACTCGGGCACAGTGGCAGCACTCTTTAGACAATGACCTTTACCCTGTCGTCACTCTTCCACATAGCGCCACAGTGATCAAATCATCTCCCCTGTCCATGAACAACTGCACTTGTGCAGCAGAAATGACTATTAAGAGGACTGGTGCAGACCCCCTGTTGGGAGCTCTAATAGGCTCGGCCCAAGACCAGGGAACTTACTATCACGCCCACATGTGTCCTCTTACAGGGTCGGCCTCATGGAAACAGGCACAATAATAGATTCAGACAAAAGCCAGGGATGATATTGAACTCACTTTCTCAGGAGAAACCTTTCTCAGAAGGCCACCACATTCTTGATTAGGGACAGCAAGCCCAAGGGGAGACATAGACTTGAGATTTTATTTTTCATGTCAAAGCTAGTGAAATTAATTTATATATGATCCCCCAGGGCTTTTATTTGTTTTCCTTCAAACTTGGCCTTTAGTTTGGAGACTCACAGTGAGGGGATCAGCATTAGACACGAGGCCTGCTCCTCTCACTAAAGCCTGTTTTTCTTTTTTTAATTGCAAAGAGTATCTTGGAAAGTGTTATTGCCACTTATTGTTTAAACAAGGCAGGGAAACCTAAAGGCTATGTGAACCCCTATGTGAACCATATCACTCGCCTTCCTTCTCCTAATGTATTTGCAATCCCATGGGTTTTACTTGATTAATTAGATACCAGGTTTCCAAAAATGTTTAAAGATAAAGCAAGTTTGTTTGTTTTTTCACCTGGTTAAAAAAGACCATTTGATTTAAGCTTAGGATGATGGTGAAAAGTAGAAACCTGAGTGACATGCCCATTTCTATGGGACACATGAAGCAATTCTGCAAGGGCATTTTCTGTGTGATTCTAGTTTTCTTTTCTGTTGCAATGCATGTATTTTAGTTGTTGTGTGTCAAAGTTTATACTCCTGCTTTAAAGCATCTCTTCAACTTTAACAGCATAAGTGAAATCACCCAAGTGTATGGCCTCATTGGTAATATGGCTTTTAAAATATAAGCCCTTCTCCATTATTCCCCTTGTCATTAACTGGTAAATTACTAATTTATTTCCTATTAGAATTTATATAGTTTGCAGCAATTAAGAAGAAAGGCATAATTGCTGACAAACCCAGGGCACTATTTAAATCACTTCCTTGTTGACAACATATTTCTCTTTCCTCAAACTGAATGTCACTGAAATCTGATTTGTGCAGAACCCTTGTGGACGAGCATGCTGCACCTGTCACCTGGGCGCTAGCATTCTGCTAAGGATCAATTTACATAACCTCATTTAATGGTTCATAAATCATACCCATTAAGCCCAGCTAACAGGAACCAAGGGTTCTAATTTATGCTGCCTTTCAGAGCAGAAAATTGGGAGGCTGGAGCCTGTGGATAAAGAACCCAGGTCTTGCCTTTGATTGTTGATTGTGATGGTAAATGTATGGATGATGAGAACAGATTTTCACTTTATTGATTTCCTGCCAAAGCACAGCATGCTTTATTGTGAAAGGGCGCCTTTTGGCAGCAATGCTAAAAGTGGCAGTTGTTTAGGAGCCCTTTGCCAAGACGAGGTCTAAGACAATGCAGAGTGGTAAATACTAAAATAATATCAAGCTGAAATGTCATTCTTTAAAAGAAGAAAAAAGAATCTCTAACCTTTTGGAAATCAGTGACCTTTTCTCCTCAGCAGTACCTCCCCCCACCCACCCTGCCACACAACCCCCCAAAACACTCAAAATCAAGAATTGGGACAAGATGCTTTATAAGACATGAAAAAACAATACTTTGCATCCTCTACCCTAAGCCACTTGCTGATGAAGGCTCATGCAAAATAATGCAGATGTCTAGAATCCTTCAGATAATGATATTTCAACCCGCGTGTTCCACTGAGCCAAGTTTGCAGCCTCTGCTGTCTTTCTTCTGCCATGTTCTGCTCTTTGGTTGAAAACCCAGAAACACCATTTTTCTCTCTATTTTCCCCTTTAGGTCAAGATATTTTATCCAACTATATATAGTTCTCTGCAAAATGCAATGTATAAAAGGTCATCTTCTCACAAGTGCTTGGGCTGGATTTCAAAATAGCAAAAGTGGTCCTAAGATCATTTTCCAGATGAAAAACATCTCTTACGTATTGCTGAGGCATATCAGTTCCCTTCTCTCACCTCAGTTCTGCCCCATAATGGGCACTGTATATTCTCATTTTAGCTTGTTCTCAACATTTTTCTTAAACACGGTGATTTTTTTTCTGATAAAATGCAGTACCTTTTGCCCCATCTCACTCCTCAAGGCAGGGTTTTCTGAAACATTTCACTTTCATTCTGGGTTGTGACATTGCTGTGGGGGCTTATTGAGGTGGACTCCTCCCCAGCCCTGTCTTTAAATCCCAAACCTGCCACGTAGACAACTGGTTGGAGCAAGGCAAGAGAGTAGAAGCAAGCTTGGCAATCACTTCTGTCTGCTTTTCCATTCAACATGAAATGTCTCCTGCTTTGTTACGGGTCTCTTTTCAAAAGGGAAAAATCAATGGTATGTGTGTCTAGTCTGTTACCTGGAAGGGTTGATCTACAGCTAGTTACCTCATGCTACTAACAGAATATAAGTGGACGTGCAGAGTTTAAGCATATTTGGAACAACTTATCTCCACCCTCCTGGTAACAGAACCCTCCTTTCCCAGGGGAGCCCATTTATATGAGGAAGATGGGATTGACCCCGCTCCCCACCTCCATCCAAAGGGGTAGACTTGTAACCCAGGCCTGGCCAATGAGAGGATAACCATGCCACTATCCGGTGATGAGCTCAAGAACGGGCACCAGATATGACCCCAGGAGCTGTCTGGAATTGCAGTCAGGGAAGACTATCTGTGTTCTCTGGAGTCATTAATCTGGTGGTATTTAGAGTCTGTCCAAGAAATGGAGAGAGAGTGACAGAGCTTCAAAGGTGTCATTTAAGGTCCTGGATCCAGCCATGTCTAAAGGAAGTTGTACCTCTGGGCTTGCTATTTTCATGATTCATAAATCCTCCTTTGCCCACACCTCCTTTTTAAAATTAAACTGGGTGTCGGCCCTGGCCAGCGTAGCTCAGTGGATTGAGCGTGTTCTACGAACCAAAGTGTCGCAGGTTCGATTTCCAGTCAGGGTACATGCCTGGGTTGCAGGCCATAACCCCCCAGCAACCGCACATTGATGTTTCTCTCTCTCTCTCTCTCTCTCTATCTCCCTCCCTTCCCTCTCTAAAAATAAATAAATAAAATCTTAAAAAAAAAGAAAACTGTTAAAAAAAATTAAACTGGGTGTCTGTAACTTGCTTTAGTAGTTCTATACAATATGCAAAGGAGTTTCATATACAAAAATGTGATGAAAAATAGAACTTTTTTATACTAGAAGTGAGAAATCCAAGTTCTCAATCTTGAAATTGTCACTTAATCTCACTAAGTTTTGGTTTTCTCATTTAATAAAAGGAAGTTCTATATTGGATAATATGTAAGGCCCTTTCTAAATCTATATTTTACTCATTCATTTATCCAATTATTCATTCATTTATTTAACAGATATTTATTGAGAGCCTACTGACTGGCACTGTACCAGGCAGTGGAGATTCAGAAGTGAACAAAACAGAGAAAACCCTTGCCCTTGTGGAGTTTACATGCTAATTAGTAGAGGCAGACACACAGGTAAGGAAGTATCAGGGAAGGTCAACACAGGGAAGGTCCGAAATTTTAAGTAGTTCTTCACGTACTTATGACTATACAACAAACTTTACACTTAGTGGCTTAAAACAACAAGCATTTATTATTTTTTACAATTGTTTGGGTCAATCACTGGATCTAAGCTCAGCTGGGAAGTTCTGCTGATCTTGCCTGGGGCAATTCATGTGACAGTGGTTACCGGCTGTTTGACTAGGGCTAGAGGGTCTAAGATGGTGTCACTCACATGTCTGGGACTTGGATGCAGTGTAAGTACTCCAAGAGAATGAGGGCAGACGCTGCAAAATTTCTCGAGGCCTAGGCTCTGAAACTCACCTACGGCACTTTCACCACTTTCCATTAGTCCAGACTAGCCACCAGTCCAGCTCAGATTCAAGGAGTGGAGGAACAGAATCCACCTATTGTTTTTTTAAATTATCTTTTATTTATTTATTTTTAGAGAGAGGGGGAGGGAGAAAGAGAGGGAGAGAAACATCAGTGTATGGTTGCCTCTCACGTGGCCTGCACTGGGGACCTGGCCTGCAACCCAGGCATGTGCCCTGACTGGGAATCGAACCAGCGACCCTTTGGTTCACAGCCCGTGCTCAATCCACTGAGCTACACCAGTCAGGGCCATAATCCACCTCTTGACGAGGTAGGCTGCAAAATAGTGTGGCCATATTTTTCAACCTACCATAGGTAGGGTGGCCAGAGAAAGCCTCGCTGAAAAGATGTTCATGTAAAGACCTGAGGGGCTCAGGGAACAAGCCATGCATGTATCTCAGGGAAGAGAATTCAGAACAGAGGGAGTAAGTATTACCCGGAGGTGGAAGAAGGAGGAAATGCAGGGAGCAGGAAGAAGAAGGCCAGTGTGGCTACAGGGAAGTGAGCAAGATAGAAAGTAGGAGCAGATGAACTCAAAGGGATCATGGGGAGCTGGTCCTTATAGATGGTTTTAAGGCCTCTGCCTTTTACTCTGAGTCAAAGGAAGGTTCACTGCAAGGTTTCGAGCAGAGGAGTCATAATTTGACTTACATGCTGGATAAGGACCACTCGAACTGCTGTGTTTTGAATAGATTAAAGGGGCCAAGAGAAGAAGGGAAAAGAATAAGAAATAAGCTCAGAAGGTAGTCTGGAGTCAATTTGTGGAAGACTTGAAATGCCAAACAGTGGGTTGGTGCAGTACTGGGTCCCTCCAAACTGGGACCCAGAATTTCTCATCATCTACAAAGGAAGTAAAGGAAGACAGGAAGTGGGGACTACTTTCCTTCTATGAGTTTTATTCACTAGGTCAGAAAGTTTAACTAAGACATTACATTTCTTTCATTTTGGTTAGAGTTACATACCACCTTTTCCTTAGGAAAACCTTGGTTAGGCCATAGTGATGTGAGACTTGACTTGACTGTCACTGGCATCATAGGCATTTTGGGAATATGATTCGGACACTTGGCTTTGTTATTAAACTTACAGACTAGGTGGTTCCTGCAGGGGGAGTGTTTCACAAGGACCTGTGGCAACCACTATTATGGGATGCTTAGTAACAAACAGTGCTTAACTATGCTTTCCTAACTTATTATTGTTTTTTCACATTATAGATTATTGATTTTATATTATTCTGCAACCCTTTTGGCAATTGGTTATTTTTAAAAATTTTTAAATATTTTATTTATTTATTTTTGGAGAGGGAAGGGAGGGAGATAGAGAGAGAGAGAGAAACATGAATGTGCGGTTGCTGGGGGTCATGGCCTGCAACCCAGGAATGTACTCTGGCTGGGAATCGAACCTGGGACACTTTGGTTCCCAGCCCGCGCTCAATCCACTGAGCTACGCCAGCCAGGGCTGGCAATTGGTTATTGATGAAACTTGACTCAATACTGAAGTGGAAGTTTTGCCAGCACTTACTAAATGCCATTTGTTTTGTGCATAGGAGCTTTCAAAACATGAAATTTATAGGCAGAATATGTGTTGATTATTTTTAGTTTAAAAGGAACAATGGAAGTTTGGTGGTGTGGGGCTTAGCATAAGCAGCTCTATTTTTCAGCCTGTTGTCTTGTTTTTAACAGCTCTGTTAGAAAAATCTGTAAAAATAACTTTAAATGGACATATATCTACATATCTAAATTTGTGGGTGCTTGACTAGTTCACCCATCAAGATCATCTTTGCCTTTCATTCTCCTTGAACCATTTGACAATCCTTTAAGTTGTATAAAACTGATATTAATGCCAATGAGTCTTTCTGTATTGCAAATTTGTTGTGTCTGTTACAGTGCAATTGATTGCTCTGTGTGGATAGATAAGATTTTGAGTCTGTAAGTGAATTCATTTAAACTTTCCTTTACCTCATATAAATGTGTTTTTTTATTTTTAATATATTTTATTAAGAACCCATTTCCTTTTTCTTTTGCAGTAGAAGCACATTTTTAGATTTGGATTTACTGACGGCATTCTTTATTCATGACCTTATTCTGTGGTTATCCACCAAATCTGGGGAATATCGTTATGAGTTCCTCTGGGTCAAGAGGCTACAGAAGCACCTGCAGGTCTCAGGAGTTAAGTCGCATTTCAGGAACAATGCAGAAATAAGTTTCGTGTGCTCCATCCTTTCTCTCGTGACTTTCACTTAGAGCATTAGCACTATGTTCAGTATTATCTAATAACTAACATTCTATATTGGTATAGATATTATTTCATTAATGTTGATTTTCTTTGATCATGGAAAATGCATTCTTTCTCTTTAGGGAAGGATTTTTAGTCAGCTGATCTTGTGAGAATGTCGAGGCTTGAGATCATTGAGTTGTCTGTATTTCTTCTTTTAAATCGAAGTAGCCCTGATATCATTTAGCAATTGGATGATATTAAAAATCCCAACACAGCATAGCTCTTCTATTGAAATTGGATTGATTTCTTTAGAGACCATTTTATCTCAGCAGCAGCCTGCAAAAAAAAAAATCCTCTGGATTTTTTTTTAATCTAAGCCCTCAGTGTTTTGAACATGAAAATACCCCTTCTCCCAGTAATTTGCATCTAAAAACAAAAGTGAAAGTGTGCGTGTCTGTACATATAAAAACCTAACACTTCACTCTTGTGCTGAACTTTTTGATTTCTCTACTTACTAGAGAGAATTACCATATTTCAAACGTGCTAAAATTTTCCTTGAAATATCTCACCAACCTGTAAACCCAAAGTTCTCCAAATTGCATATGCTTTTTTAAAATGTGTAGTTTTTAAAAAAGGAACTATAATGTGCCCCCACACTTAAAGTGTGCAGAAACTCAGTGAGTATCTCTCCAGCCCTAGGTTAAGGTCCTCACCTGGAACATGTATGTTTTTCTCTTGAGGCAACTTGAAGCCAAACCATGAAATTTTGAGACATTGTGGTGATGGTTCAAGTTACAAAATGATCCATTATAGGCTCTTTTAAAGTAGTGACCTCTAAAAGCTTTAAAGCAATTTACTTTGAACACATTTGATACTTCTTAGAAATACATATATCGTTGGGAGCAAGATTTCCCAAATTTTAGTCTTTTGTAAACCACATTTTTTTGCTTTATCTGCACATCAGTCACTTATTATTTACTTTATGGTTTTCTTTAAAAGGACTTTAAACCAGGTCCCTGTCCTTTTTGTTATTTTTTTATCTTAAGACTTATCCAAAGAAATAATATTCATAATATTGTGGGATTGATATGTTGATAATTCATTTTTCTGACTCAAAATAAAGGTATAACCATTAAAATAAACATCTTTATGTTTATATAGCACCAAAAAACAGTGGTAAATATATCACGGTTTGAAAATACTGGTGTGAAGAAGGCATTAGGGTTTCTCTGTGATGGGTAATTTTATGTGTAAACTTGACTGGGCAAAGGGATATCCAATAACTTTGTTTCTGGATGTATCTGTGAGGGTGTTCTTAAAAGAATTAGCATTTGAATCAGTGGGTTGAGAAAAGAAGATCCGCCTGCATTGGCGAGTCATCATCCAATCCTTTGGGGACCCCTAATAGAACAAAACAGAGGAGGAAAGGCAAATTCTCTCTCTTTTCTTAAGTTGGGCCAATCATCTCCTGTTCTCAGACATCGGACATTGGATGGGTTCTTGGGCTTTCAGATCCTGGGACTCACACCAGCAGCCCCCTGGCTCTCAGGTCTTTGACCTCAGACTGAAGTATACCACCGGCTTTCCTGCTTCTTCAGCCTGCAAAAGGCAGATTGTAGAATTTCTCAATATCCTCCCTAACTGTGGGAGCCAATTCCTATACTAAATAAATAGGTAGGGAAGTAGGTAGGGAGGTAGGGAGGTAGATGATTAGATAGATAGATAGATAGATAGATAGATAGATAGATAGATAGATAGATAGAATCCTATTGGTTCTGTTTCTCTGGAGAACCCTGAGTAATATAATCTCATTGCCTTTTTTCTAAGTGGCATACAGTCTTCCTGTTTGCAGGTGACAACTAGTGATAAGACTTGTTCTCCACCTTCCACTATTACAATAAGGTCTGCAATTCAGTCCACAGTCTTCTAGGTTGAAGGCTCACAGAGTTCTTGGTATAAAGAAAAGGCCCTGTTTCCCAGCATGCCCGGAATAGGCTCTGCATACCACCAGCAGCTTTCTCCCCCTGCAGCTTCTCATTGCCCTGGAGAGGGATTCCCACTCACTTGGATAAGTGTCTCACTTTCCTAAGGTGACTTTTGGCACCTAAGGCCTAAGATCAACAACCCCAGTGGCATACTTTTCTAGGTCTCTGTAACTACCTTGCATGTCTTTTAAAATAGATCTAGACTAACCTAATGCTATGTGTCAAAAGCCTTAAAATGCATATGTTTTTTTTAACTTATAAACTCTACTTTTAAGACTCTGTTCTAGAAAATAATCAGAGATTTGGACAAAGATTAATTTATAGGATACTGATTGTAGTGTTTATATTAATGAACATAAAGAATATGAGAGTCAATCTAAACTATAAAAGGTTGATTAAACTGTTATACATACATGTGATGGAATATTATGAAATGTTTAAGAAATCAAGTTACAAGACTTATAAAAATATTCATGACATAGTTAAGTAAAAAGAATAAAGGTATGGGGATATATGAGCACACTGTATTTTTCACTTATTTTGCTATAAATCTAAAGCTACTCTAAAAATAAGATATATTAGCCCTGGCTGATATGGTTCAGTGGATTGAGCTCCAGCCTGCAAACCAAAGGATTGCTGGTTTGATTCCCAGTCAGGGCACATGCCTGGTTTGCGAGCCAGGTTTCCCAGTGAGGAGCATGTGAGATGCAACCACACATTGATGTTTCTCTCCTCTTTCTCTCTCTTCCCTTCTGTGTAAAAATAAATAAAATTTTAAAAATAATAAAAAATAAAAATAGAATATATTAATTTTAACTAAAAATGAATAGATAAACAAACAAGTTACAAAATAGTATGTTTATATGATCCCTATTTATAAAACAAAAAAACCTATATACCAAAATAATAGTGTTTTTTTCTTCCAGCATTGAGTAGTGCTAATTTTCTTCTGTTCCCCAAATTTCCAAAGGATAAACATATAAATAATTTTTAAAGAAAAGAAGAAAATTAAACAAGCAGTATATATTGTTTTAAAAAGTCATTAAAGTGTGATAGGTTTGAAAAACTCAAGTTCCGCGTAGTTCAGAGATAGTCCAGGCTGCAGGAACCAGATAAAGAAAACTTAGGACTGTATGAATCCTGCCCCTTATCTTAGTGAAATCTTTTTAGGACAAAAAGATCTTCTAAAGAACAGGTTATTGTTCCTAGAGGAAGTTCTCAGGATGTCACACGACCTTAAAGACCTGGATTCCATTTCAGCTCACCTCATGCCTGCTGCAACACCCTAGCCTTCACTATCCTCCTCGGCAGTGACCTTCTAGAACAGCCCATAGTGTCTCAGAAGAGGTTGTCTTGGGCAGCAAAGGCAGACACAGGGCTAGGAGCCCACAAACAGGAGAGGGCTTGTTACAGTCTTGTTCTGGGGTTAAGGGAGAGATTCCAGTTTCCCTCTGCTCTGCTCCAACCAGTTCTGAGAAGGAAAGAAGGCCAGGATTCCTGGAAGAAGCACAGCTCAAGAATAAAGCTTTACCTCTGATGCTGAAGTCTCTGTACTGGTTTTGAAATATCTCTGGTGTATGTTGTTTTGTTAAGGCAGAAAAGCAAGGGTCATAACAGCATACAGTATGCTACCTTTTGGTAAGAAAGAGAAGAAAATGTAATTTCTCATTTGTTTACATTTCCTCAAAGACAGATTGGAAGGATATACAATACACTAGTGAAAAAATTTACCGAAAGGGAGATGGGAAATAAGGTGGACTGCGACGGACCTATGAGCAATTCTCAATAAATATATTTTTATATCGTTTTGATTTTAAACTATGCGGCTATATTGTCTACTGAAAATAAGTAAAATGCAACCGAAAATGGAAGAAAAATAGGAAGTTTGGTACTTTGAGGGGGATAGAGGACTGGAAGCAGGAGCTCCAGCAGGCAGCACGGGGCCAATCACGTTCAGCACCAGGTGGGGGAGTTATCAGACAGCTCTTCTGATGGACAGGCTGTGGCCCCTTAGGGTCTGGAGATCAACCTCGAAGTTTGATGAGAATTGACTTGGTATCTTACCAGGTTCTGACCCTTGTTCCCAGTCAGGTATTGGGGCCCAGAGCCACTCCTTCACTAGTGGGGTGTGGAAGCTATTTGGTATATAAGCTATTGACCTGCAGTTCTGGGGTGCAAAGAAGTGGGGCCTAAAGCAGAGCACACCTATAGCTGGGCAGATTCTAGATTAGTGGCCATGACCTGTAGCTCCCCCTGCTAATTCAACAGTCCCTGGGGGACCCACTGCTGCTAATTTGCCTTATGTGTTGATGTGTTTAAAAGCATGAAGGGATTGCAAAACATCACTCATATATCTGAATGTGTTATGTTTATAGGAACACACTCAATTCTTGGTTTTCCACAAGTGAAATTATCCACCAGGCAAGGATGGGGTCAGCCAGGAGAGGGTTGGAGCTGGATACAGAACATTCAGATATACATGTATAAAGTAAAAAAGTGAGTGTGGAGAGGAAGAGGACAGAGGGGAGGGAGACTGCCTGCATGACAAAAACTGTAGAAGGGGTTCCGCCTCTCCTTTCACTAACCTGGATATGGAAAGGTCAGATCAGAGGCCATGAAATTTTAGGGACTGGAAGGATGTTAGAAATCAATTAGTGGAACTGCTTCAATTTATCAACATGGGAACTGAATGTAAAACATCTACGTGGTAGGTGGAGGAAGGCCCATTTGTGCACACAGATACAGCATAGGATGTGTTATCTACTCACACAGAGATACACCGTGGAATGCTTTTCTACTTCCCAGGCAACTTAATTTACATTTGCTTTCCTTTAAAATATTATTATTAGTTCATTCTCATTGCTGAAATCAGTCATGAACATCAGACTTCTGTGTTTGTTTAGTATTTTGAAGCAACCCTCAAATACTGTGGAAACGGTTTCATTTACCTCAAGAATTTGCCAAAAAAAATTAATGATGACTGTAACCAGTAATGACTATTTTCTACTTTCTTTTCCTTAAGTAATTGACCATTAATTATAATATCAATAGACAGTGGGTAAGAAAAGCAGACCCATGTTAGGGCTATATTTCATTTGTCACTGTTTTGTATATATCATAAATCTCTAATATTGGGCTATTGTCACCCATGATGAATTATTGTAAGCATGTCAGCACATGGTGGAAGTCAAGTACATTCAAATACTACTCAGTCAGAATTGAATTTGGCATGATAGTCTCATAAAAGGGGGCTCAATTGAGAGTTTCCACTTGCCTGCTCTAAACTTGTCACTTGTAGGTGCTAAAGAGCTTGTTGTGTTGGTTTAATTAGTCAACAAATCGGTCCTTACTTGATTGCGTGGTCGTATCACATATGTTAACACTTCAGTGTTTGATGGAGATATTAACAAGTGACAAGAGTCTCTTGGTCTGTGGACTTTAAAGAAGAGAAGCTCTTCTATATTATTTCATTTGGCCCTGCCAATATTTATTAGATCATGCAGCCCGCAGGCTGCCAGTGAAAGAAAGACAACACAAACATTTTTCAGGGTTATGCTCATCTGTATCCCAAAGAAGGGTCACTGAACAATTGATGGGAGAAGAGCATAAGTAAGATAAGTGTTTTCTTCTACAGCTTACAAATTCATTATTTGATACAGTTTGCTGCAGACCTCCTTTGAGCTTTTTTCACTTAAAGATAATTTATGACGAGAACAGAGAGGTTCTTGAAAATGCTATAGCAACTGAAGCTGAATGATACCACACTGGTGCAAGACGCGAGTCACCAGAGGCTGGTGAAGAGGAAGTTTGCATTTGTATGAAGAACTGTATTAGTTAACATTCACCCATGGTGGGTAAAATTCTGATATTAATAGTCAATAAGAGATTCAAAGAAAAAGTTCAATAACCAAAATGGTTATTCCCAGGAGTGGGGATAGTAGATAAAAAGTTGGTGCCCTGAAAATTTGCAAAAGACCCGTCTATTCACTTTTTCTATAGCAGAACAAACAAAAGGGCCATGCTTGCTTTGAGTGACAGGCTTCATTTGTTCTGTCACCATTCTGGATGGCTTTTATCTGTGCGTTAGCAAGAATTGGGTCTCCAGGCCACGTGCAGCAATGGCGCAAAGCACATGAACCGGAGCCATCAGGTCATTCATTTCGGCAGGGCATTGCTTTGCAAAAAAAAAAAAAGAAAGAAAAAAAAAAACAAAAACAACAACAAAAAAAACACGTTTACATGACTACTAACAGTTAAAAAATTACCAGCAGAGACTTAACCAGTGAATATGGCAGGATATAAAATTATGAGTGAAGGTTTTTCTGGGAAGTTTTAAAATCCAATTTATTTTAGGAAACTACTTGAAAACCCCAAAGATCTTATCTCTTTGCCTCACAAAGAATAAAATCTGCCATTCCTCTCCTGGGAATAACTCACATTGATTTATCCAGTGTTTGTTTATGTGGTGGTCGCCATGACCAACACTTATCTCCTCCTCAACTACCACCATGTGAAGGGGCCCAGCCTGTGGTCACCCACTTGTCGGCTGACGATTGTGTTGTAACTACGGCAAAGCACTGGGAAGAGGTGTATGTGAATAGTTGAGACAACGGTGTCTTTGCACAAACATTCTCTGTACACACAAAATAGACAGTTTTAAGGAAGCTTTTATGTAAATACTATAAAAAAAACCCCAGCAGCAAAACTCTTCAGCTAGTTACAGCATCTTCCTTCCCCAAGGCCACTTCATCTTCAGCTGAGCCCTGGACTGGGGAAGCTGCAATGTCTGTGATAAATAAAGCCTTGTCCACTCTAAGGTGAGCATGGAATTGAAAAGGAGGAGTGCACTCTCTCTTGCTTACTTTCACCTCAGCTTCTGCTTAGCCTAAGTGCCAAATAAATCACCTTTAGGAGGTGATCAAGCCTCAAAACTTCCTCATCCCATCCCCTGCCATCATAAATGCTTTTATATTAGAGTTACAAATCAGTTCTCAAAATCAGCCAATCAGGTTTTACTAGGAAGCAGGCCTTCAATGAATGCTCTTTGACTAACTGATTGATTGACTAAATTATGATTGTCAGTCTAACCAATAAAAACAAAAAGTAATTTGACTGAGTGACTGTTAATAATGAAAGGTTAAAGAGGCAAGATGGGGTGCCCTCTACAAATTTACATTAAGAATGTAAAAGTTTTAGCAAAATATTTTCTTTTGAGGAGTACGAGTTGGAAAATGGGTTGGTTGGCTTACAAAAGATATGGGTACCTTCAGTGCAAGAATTTTCCTTCACTGAACTCTAAAGAAAACAAGAAGAAAGGCAAAGGATGCAGAGAATGAAAAGGCATTTGATGTAAGATGAAGAGGGAGGATTAGGGGGAGGGGTGGGGGAGTAAAAGCTGCTATAAGGGAAGAAAAGGAAGGAAGAAGGAAGTAGGAACACGTGTGACTTAATTTAAGTCTCAAACTCCCAGAGCTCCCAGTGATTTGCTATTACCGGAATGCTATAAAGAACATCCTTAGACATAAAGCTTTGTGAAGTTCTGAAAAGTATTGGGAAGAATGGAAGTATAAGGACTTTTCTACCTACTTTTTGTAATTCTGCAATGTTGGAATTTCATGTAATCAAAATGGATTGACTTTATAGACAGAAAAATATTAATTCAGAAACATTAAATTAAAAAACACTCTTGGAGCTGTGATTATTCTCAAAGAGAGGAAATAGAAATATCAGCCTACCGGGTTTAGCGATATAATAACAAGCTGTGACTATTAAATTTTTTTCAGTTTATTTAGGAATATTTACTTCAGTACGCAGGAAGGTTTTTGTCTCTTTAAGCATGTCTACGTTCAAAGAAGTTCGTAATCTTCTTTAGTTCTAAGAGATTGTTGCTTGCCTCCTCAAACAAGGACAAAAACACTTTTTTCCTGAACGGGTAGAAAAACCCTATTTAAATTATTTTTCCAGCCCCAAACTTCCACATGATGGGAAACTATTCATAGAAGTGAAATGGCCTCACAGAAAGTACATCGTGTTGCCCGGGGCCATGAAAGGGGGAAGGGACCAGCTGCAAAGGGGTGTGTGGGAACAGTTGGGGTGATGTGCCGTATTGGGGTGGTGGTTATATGACTGCATACATCTGTCAAAATTCATACCTCAATAAAGCCTTTTAAAAGTAGCTTTTAAAATGAATTAGTGCTTTTCTGGGCGACCATTTACAAGAATATTCCAAATTTCTTTAAGGATCAGGATGACTTTTCAAATGTCCTAAAACTACCCCCAAGAGATGTTTTAGATTGAAAATCTAAAAGGATCTTCTGTATTTAAATGCCATTTTTATCTATCTGAAACTAGCATAAAAGAATAAAAGAAGTACACATTTTAAATTACAGACTTTTATTTAATAATTCTCGTAGTTCTTTTCTCTTTTAATTTCCCTTTGGGGGTTATCCTCATTCTGGTATTGATATTTGGATTAAGACAAATATCCACCAATTCATTAAAAGTTTCTCTCATATAAAGGAATTCCATTTTTTTTTTTGATTGGTGCTAGACTCACAGACAGACAGAAATAAACTGCCATTCTTCTGTTTGATAGCCAGACGCTGCCAGTTGTAGCCAGGGCAGTCATGCTGTTAAATTAGGTCTAATGAAGGAGTAATTGCTTTAGATATAGTGAACCATTTCAAAGAAAACAAGGATTCTAATTGATTTGCAATTTGTTTGGCACATTGCATTGTCTGCGGCTATTGATTAGTCTTCTGGATTTCACACCGCATGTGTTTCCCTTTAGCAAGGGAATAGCAGGTTACTGATTACTTTCTTTCTGGGTTTAATGCAGCGGTTAATGTCTACTTTGTTCTTGTGTCATGTCACAGGCGAGGAAGGAATAATAGGCAAGTGGGTGGCCCTTTGCTAAGCAACTTCCCTGCTGCTCTGAGCTGTGTGCTCCAAGACAGGCTGAAAAGCAGATCAAGAGAAAGGGTTAGAATAGCAGGACTCACAAGTTATGGCCTGAGTCAGGCTAGACCCGCTCGAAACTTGGCTTTCCCCTCCCAGTCAAAGCGTAGCATGGGACGAAGCAGCTGGTGGTAGATTTGTTCTTGTATCCTTCGATTATTTGTAGACAGGATATGAATCTATGCCCATTGTTTTTGTTTAATAGGTATGCATACTAAATGGGAGCAGAAAAAGAATATTTGAGGTTGAGGCCTTTTGGTTCATTTAACCCTTTGGGAAGTGACATTTTGTTGGCACCTGGGAAGCACTTGTTGCTGAGGTGTCGATATGATCATGAAAATGGCTCTTATGTTTATACCAACTGCAGGGGAGGGAGAAAAAGTTCTCAGGGTTGCAGTCATTTCATTGCCCTCAAAGCACAGCAGGAATTATTAGCTTACCCTGGCGCGCCCCTTTTGTTTTCCTAGGGCTTTGCTCCCTCGGCAGATACTCATTTAAGACGAATCCACTGCTTTCTGAAATGTGTTTTGCAGTGGTGCACAGAACAGGCACTCACTTAGCGGATCTAATCCTTTCACAGCTCAGCTTGTTAATGTAGCAAACTGATGAAAATGGGAAATGGATTCTTTAATGAGACCGGTCCCTTCTTGGCTTTATTCTCCCAGTCCAACCCCCAGGCATTCATTCAAGTGCCCCTCCTTGCCGCTCCGAACCAGGATCAAGCACCCCCACTTCCCACCCAGCAAGCAACCCGTTTTCAGCACGCAGCCCCCCACCTCTGGGCCCCTTGCCTCCCCACGACTTCCCAGAGCTCTTGGAGGCTTACAAACAACAAAGGGGTGTGGGCAGTGAAAGGTCCCTTTTTCTCTGCATCAGTCACTTCCTTCCTCAACCAGAGCCCGTCTTCTCCTGAGTTCTGGCCCTCACCAGCAAGATTGTGGAGAGGAGTGGCATTCAAAGTAGCAAATGCCCAGGGATTGCATCTAGACTTATCAATCAAACACAATTTTGCTATACTACCCAACATATTTATATATTTAATATTAGTTTATTTAATGCAGTTTTTGTGCCTATTGGATTTATAGTGATCCTGATTGAGAATAGACCCAAGCAGGGAAAGTAAACTTGGGCTCTGGTCTTAATTCTTTTCCTTTTACCACTCTTACCCCCATGGGTCTTCCTAAAACCTCTGTACTCCTCCTCCTGAAATCACACTGCCCCGCACAAAGTTCTCAGCAGGTGAAATTCAGGGTGAGTGGAATATTAAAGGCAGCGTAGGAGTCACAACAGGGCAGTCTGCAGCTGGACGTGTTTGGAAGGGAAAATGGGGCCCACTCCACACGTTTGCCTTGCAGACGGCTGACGTGGGAAGGTGGACTCCCCACAAACCAGCTCGGGTCTCCTCCGGGCCTGTCCCTCCATTGCTCTGTGTGTGGCACGGAAGCTCGGCAGCCTTATGACACCTCGTGGGTCTCGCCTGAGAAGGTTGTTAACGCTCAAAATAAAGTACCCAGGATTGCAAAGCAAACCAATTACATTAAAGTTACCAAAATATTTTTAAAAACAAATTTATATATAACAACTTCTTTATTACTTATTAGTAGCACATTTATTGCTTTAAATAATAAGATCTATGGATGTATCTAGCAACTCCTATAATTTTGAAGTAATAACAAGTAATCAAAATTCCAGTAACTGTAATAACTTCAATGTGTTATAAAAACATCTGAGATTTCTCTTGGTGACACACTCACAGGCACTGATAGTTACTGCCTTTGTTGCCTGCACCTATAATCGAAAGGAGTTATAAAAATAAAGATGTATGTTTTCCATCCAAATTCACAGACCCCGCACATTCTATCAGTAAACCCACAGGCCCCTGCCTGCTGTAGTCACAGCCTCTTCCAGGGCCCCATCAGGCAGGTGCCCAGCAGCCTGTCCTTGTGGTTCTAGAAACAGAGGAGAGATGAGCATTTGGAGATGTTCAGCTGGTGGTGCCCTATGTCTGAAACCAGCTCATATCTGAGTCACTAAACCTCGTGGAGCATAGATGTCCTCCATGCCTTCAGAAACTTTTGCTCCTCCCAGCGCCCCCCCCACCCCCAATCTATAAACTCATGCCTATATAGGTTAAGGCCATACACCATAGACCCATGGAGAGAGGAGACCTGGAAAAAGCAAACTTGAGTCTATATGAGTTTATATGAGTCTGATTTCAAGACATACAATTCAATAAATAAAATCTTTCTGGGGGTTGGTAAGATGTAAAAGTAACAAAGTAAAGATATTATCAAGGAAAACTTTGCTCACATTTAGTTAACTTAGGTTGCTAGAATTAGTAGACAAAAATACAAATATTGTTTGAACATACTTATGCTAAAAGATATTTCTTGTTTTTCTGAAATTCAGGTTTAACTGGTGGTTCTGTATTTTATCTGGAAATCCTACATTAACATATCATATAAGGAAAACAAGTAAATCCAAGTATAGATTATAGTTAAGTGATGTGAGAGAACTTTTACTGGTTAAACAATTTTAAATCACCAAGGTTTTGGTGATTTGTTTTAAAATCAAAGAGGATTTTTGGGATTGAAAGGAAAATAAAGAGACGAGGTGTTAAAAGACAAGGAGGAGAAATGTGATGAGCCAGACGCAGGAGGAAGGAGCTGGAGACAAACACAGAACATTATTCTGGACTAGAATTCAGGGCAAGTTAGCTTTTGGCATCTTACCACCAGCACTCTGCTCTGATTCTTTTTTTTTTTAATTGATTTTAGAGAGAGAGAGGAAGAGAGAGGGAGAAAAGGAGGGAAAGGGAGACACAGAGATAGAGACTGAGAGAGAAACATCAATTTATTGTTACACTTATTTATGCATTCATTGGTTGATTCTTGCATATGTCCTGACCCGATATTGAATGCACAACCTTGGCATATGGGAAGGACGCTCCAACTAACTGAGCTACCCAGCCATGGCTCTGCTCAGACTCTTGAAATGGATGAAGACAATGTTACTTGAGTTTCCCCTTAAACCCCACAAGACATAGAAGAACAAAGGCCCAGGGAGGGTAAGCACCTTGCGGGAAGCTTCAGAGCAGGGATTTGCACCCAGGGCTGGCACACCAAAGACTTTACACTTGCCACCATACCTCACTGCCTCTCTAGCAATTAACACTCCAGGATTTTGTTCTCCCTGAGTCTTCCATTTCCACCTCTCCTGTTTACTAGAGAGGATTAAATTATAGGGCCCATAAATGTGTGTTGTATGTCAAACTACGAAGGCCTTCCTCCCCAGGGCCCTTCCTCTTGTCCAAGGGAGAGCAATCAAATTAGCCAGCTGCAAAACTCACTTCCTGGGAAGGAAAAGACAAGCTCGATCTAATTCTTTACTAAGAACAGCAGCAATGGCAACAACAGCAACACAGCAAAGCCCCATTATGACAGCGTATCCTGGCCTTCCCTTTACTCCTGAGTCATGGGAATTTGGACTTGGAGTTTTAAACTTGAGGACGGTGTGTTCAGATCCCAATAGCCCCTGGGGACCTATGCAATCTTGAATGGCTCACCTGTCCCATGCTGGCACTACCTGCCAGAAATGTCTGCCGTACCACACTCATGAAATTCCCAGATGAAGAGCCCTCAGAACAAGGGAAAAGTGTTATTCTATTCATTCTTTTCATGCCCCAGAGCATAAAAAAGGCAACCAGAAGTGAGCTTCAGATACTCTTTGGAAGTCCAGACTTGCTATAAATCACTGGAGATGGCGATGTTGTGTCAGCCCCGATGGGGCCCCACCATCCTCTCCAGAGAGCTGGCCCGTCTTTAAAGCTGCTCCCAGAAAAACTTCCCTGGAGTCAAGTTCCAATGTCCTCCAACCCCGGGATCCCATCCTCTCCTGTTGATGTTCAGGTGTCCCTCCCCTTTGTAGAGGTATTTTGTCTTGCTTTATCACAAGTGGTGTCAATAGGTTATTTATATTTTGAACTTGAAAAGAGGATTATACCAGGACATTTAATTTTAGTTTAAAAATATAGAAATTACTCCCATGTATGAAAAGCACTGCTTTAAAATGAAACAAAATAGTTCACTTCTTGCTGTCACAGCAGTAGAACTGGTAAGTACTTCTAAGTACTTCTAAATTGCTCCACTTTGCTATTGTCTGAGGTCCTTGATAAGCATTCTGCATTTTAAGCTTTATCTATTTCTCATCATTAAAAAGCTCATTAGTTAGTCAGTGTATTGGTACTTTCTTTATAGTTCATAAATTCAGATTATAGCCTTGCACCCTATAAATGGTGCCACTCATTAAATCATACAAAACACTAGCGTGGAGACATTTACTGGTAAGAATTAAAATTAGATTTCTACATTTAGGAGTCATAATAAAATGCCCTGTCTAAAGATTTTAAAGAGAGACATAAAATCAATAGCATTTTATTGTGTAGCTGGACTCAGCTTCTCACTGAGCTATTGCAAAGCTTAGGTTAGAGAGCCAGTGAATGACACTGCCCGTACAGTGCCTGATGAAGATGTAAGGAGTATGTACACCCAGGCTTGAGTTTTTGATACCAAGTTCTTCTTTTCCTGATCTAATGTGAATAGTATTTCCAGTGTCCCCACAGTGGTCAAGTTTTGCAATGATGTCCCTTCTAATATGGCTTTATTGGGAAGCTAATGTGTCTTCATTTGAACCCAGGATTCTTGAACACTATTTGGACAATCTTTATACTAGAAGAAGCCCATAAGTCACAGACTAATAAGCTATGGTTCAGATAGGAACCCAGTGACCTCACTGACCTTGAGTCCACACCCAGCAACCTCAAGATGTGCAGAACCTTCCTAAGGCTATGGCACAGTGCCGAATGTCTTGCTCTGACAGTAGGGATGGGGAGACAGAGAAGAAAATGGTGAAGAGTGTGTTGGGAAAATGGACTCCGCAGACAAGACCTCGTTCTGTTACCCAGTGTAAACAAGCCGCAAATGCAGCCTTACCCATCTATGTTCTAAATGGAAGCAGAGGGAAAATAACCTCCCGTAAAAACTGGGACTGACACTGAGTGAAAAAAGAATTTTAAAAAGCACACATTTATTCCTGCGTGTCCCTTGAAAACATGCATACACACACACACATCCTCCTCTGTGTCCTTATTCTTTCTATTTGTCATTTTGCCCTGGACTAGATACCACTGATCTGAGTGGACCTGTAATACTGCCACCTTTCCCTGAAGTGGCCTACCCGACTTCCATCGCCACTCTGTGTTCTGACAGGGAACTGTCTCCTGGTGCAGAGGCATGAGGTGATGAGGCTGGCATGGATGATCACAGAGCAGCTTGGAGGAGGGGATGAGGGTGGGAGTGGTTCAGAGTGCATACCTGTGGGGCACGGAATTACCCAACAAAATGCTCTAGGCTAGGTGTAACGTTTCTCATACTGAGGAACTTTAGGAATTATGCTTTCTGCCCTGTGCAGCACTTGATGGGTAGGCAAGTTCAGTACTGTATTTTTTGGACTATAAGACACACTTAGGTTTTAGAGGAGGAAAATAGGAAAAAAATTTTTGAAGCAAAAAATGTGGTAAAATATTTAATAACATGAATAACATAATATTTCACCAGTGTAAATGTAAACAGAACTTAACAGCAGCATTAACAACCATTATTCCTCCCAAATTTGCAGGGGGGAAGTGCATCTTATAGTCTGAAAAATATGGTAATTTTACCATGAATGAACATGACTCTTTATTGCCCCGCTTACAAAAACTATCTAGAATGAGAATAGTAGTCCTGGCTACATAGCCCCCTGTCCTTTCATTTCCTTTCCTGTGCATTCCCTGACCATAAGGTAGCATTTGGTTTAATCACTTTTATTTATTGAAGCCCATCTTTGAGAATCTTTCGTGATGCCCATGATGCAGGGTAGCATGGCTCCTTGCCCCGTAAGAAGCATCTGAGTTCACTGTTTCCTAAATACCAGCCTCTCCCTCTCCCCTGCCATGCTCCCCATTGCCCATCTGCCACCTTCCATGTCCACACCCCAAACAACTGCCCCAGTTTTCACACCATCCCCATACTGTGAACACCCAGCCCACAGAGACCAACAGCAGAGAACAACTGAGGAATTCTAGTTTCTATTCCCAACTCTACCAGGCCTGCCTCTGGAAACCTAAACTATTTTCCAATACAATGTGTCTTGGCATCTCGAGGTAAAAAACAATGCTGACATGAGTACTGAATACCAGTGTGAAGCCAGCAGTGAAGCAATGGCGCTGGGTCGTGATACGGAAGGCTGCACGCTCGCTCTAAGCCAGTGTCGTCACTCAGTGTAACCACATGTGTTCCTATGTGAGACAGGGAAGGTCCCCTGCTGAGCTGTCTTCTCCTGGAACATCTTTTAAACGTACTGCTCAGCTTTATTGCTCTCATTCGGATCACATTGCCTCACCACTGGGGAAGTTTAGCCTTTCCCAAACTTTATCCCCACATGTTGGTCGGCCTCTTGAGTTGAGGCAAACACCATGAAATTTGAGCAAAGCATTTTGAAGTTTTGTCTCCATGCTTCTCAAAATTTCTCAGTCAACTGTTTTTCAAGAGCACTGGTTTGTGTAGATAGCTCACTTTACACAATAGATACGCTTTTGGGAGTAGACAGTAGATTTTCTTGTGGATACCATTCTGTTTTAAATAGTACAAAAGAGGATTCACTATAGCAACAACTCATTTGATGAATTATGTTGTAAAGCAAAGAATGAAACACATTGCTGTTTTGAAGAGTAGATTGTCTTAAGACAAGACACACCTCAACACCCCATGCTTTGTGCTGCTTGGTGAGGAACATCGGAGACTCTGTGAGGTCTCACCTTAGTTAAACTCAGTAGTGATTTGTTCTCTGGATGACGCCTGCCTGCCTGACTCTTCTGGGCAGACTCTGCTCATTCCAGTTTCCTCCCACTTAAACAAACAGAGGATGTTGCTATGTTTTACCACAAGTCTGGCCCCAACCTCTGCCATCTCTCACTTCCCTCCCGATCTCCTGCTAAGTCAGGCTGTGAGCTCAGCCTCTGCAGCCTGCAGCCCGTCCTAAGGTGATTCCCTTGGCTTATCCTAATGTCCACTAAAGCCCTTCTGAGCCCTGACATTTGGCTCATATGGATACACGGACAAGGCCTCAGCACTTCTCAGGAACCCAGCCCTTTGCCTCCCCTATCCCTGCATTTTAGAAGTCAGGGCTACAGTGGGCTGTATTTCTTCATGTAGTTCAGAGTTTCTGAGATAGCAATCCATGTCTCTCATTTGCACAGTAAGCCAGCCTGCTGCAGCCCAGCACTGCAATAAAGCATAGCACACGTGGTGATAGCTCTTACCCAGGCCAACCCCGTACTCTTAACTCTGTACCAATTGTCTATGGAAACCATGGAGATCCATTGCCCCTTGTCCTGGCCCCCACCACTCCTAAGTAATCTAGTTCCCTGACATTAAATGGGCAATGACTTACTCACAACTGTAGAGAAGCACAGGCTTACCGTATGTATATTTTCATTGGTTTGTGTGATAAGCAAAATAAGAGTCCTTCAAAAATGTCCATGTTCTAGTCCCTGAAACCTATAAATATGTCACCTTACACTGCAAAGAAGATGCTGCAGTTGTGATTAAATTAAGGACCTTGAGATGGAGAGATTGTCCTGGGTTATCCAGGTGGGCACAACGCATCACCTAAGTCCTTAAAATAGGAAGATCTTGGGGAGAGCCGTGACTTCAGGAGGACAGTGAGGGAGATGCAGTTTGCTGTCTCTGAAGGAGCCGTGAGCCAAGGAGTGTGGGCAGCCTCTAGAAGCTGGAAAAGGCAAGGAAAGGGCCTCCTGAAAGGACTGCAGCCCTGGAGACCCCTGGACTTTAGCCCAACGAGATCCATTTTGGATTTCTGACCCCTAGAACTGTATGATAATAAAATTTGCATTGTTTACACCACTATATTTTTAGTAACTTGTTAGTCACTATGGGAGACTGATACAGTTTGGATAGCAGTTTGCTTTATTTATTGCCACAATTTAACTGACTTGAATACTTTAAGAGTTTTCATTGCATTTCTCTCCAGAGGGTTTCTGGAAACGAATACTACCTGGCCTTTTCATTGTTTTTTCCTTCACTTATAGGCTGACACTTATTCAGGCTTATTCCACAGAAAGGCTGAAGCAAAAAATCATCTCAGCATATAGCCCGAGACAAGAACAATCCACACAGGATGCTACATTTTCTCCCTCAACAAGGAGGGTGCAGGGCGTTGTGCAGGGGCAGCGAATGCATTAACTGAAGACACACTCCAGGAAAGAAGAAAGAAAAGATGTTTTGACCAGCTTGACTGTGGCACTTCATCCCTGGAGTTGTTCCCTGAGTCTCAAGTGCTGCTGACTGGGCAGCTTTCCTCCTGAGAGTGTCTGGCTGTGCTGCCCTGGGGGAAGGCTCAGGGCAGAAGACGGCAGCCATGACAGAATCCCAGCTCTCGCCACACCCCTCCCCTGCCCTCCCAACCATGAAAAGTTAAGAAAACAACCAAATGTGTCCCTCGGAAAAATGCCTAGTCAAGCAGTTGTTTCACCCCTGCCTGTTGAACATTTGGGTCGCCCGATGCAAATGTTAAAGCTGTGTTCAAACCAGAAAAAATAAAAATAATAAGCTGTCAGAATAATTACTAAGAACATGCAAGGATTATACAAAGTAAACTGCAGCCTGCAAAAAAGAGAATTGCATGTTAGCTAATTGTTAATTTTAGCAATCGCAGTGGCTAATTACCACGGCACACAGTGACTATTAGCTAGATGCCCCAGCACCTGCTTTCCCCAATGAACAGATCTCTTCATCGCTAGAACAGGAGCAAAATGTGTAATTATTGGCCATCATTGGGGCGATTTTTCAGTGATTCTTTTGTGCGATGTGAATAAAGCATAATGACATATTTTATTAGAGGGCAAATAGCTGTTTGTTAATGGAAATGATGTGAAATCCAAAAAACTAGAAGCTAGGAGCATGTTTTCGTTATCAGCGTGAATTCAAATGTATTTTCTTTTAACTCTTTATAAAAGGAGCATAGAAATCAAATCTAAACTGAGTATAATATATTTAATGATATGTACAAACACAGCATTGATTAATTACCTCAAATGCTTTCAGCGGTACACCATTTATTTTGTTTCAGTCGTGTGTTAAATTTCAGTATTTCATATTTAAATTCTTATTTTTTGGTCTGAGAGTCTTGGTGGAGCTGGCCTGCGTCACACCTCATTTCCTGAAGAATTCTTCTCACTGGGGTTTGTGGCGCTTGCCAGGCTTTGTTGCTTTGAGAGCTGTGCGCACCAGCATCGCCTGAGGAAAGGAGCATGAATTGGGTGGGTTGTCCGTTGCAAATGAGAGACCCAGAGGACAAGACTGGGACTCTTTCAGGCTTGGAAATGACATTCTTTTCCCTTCCATGACAAAATTAACAGATCTACCCGCACTACAGGAAGCTGTCAAAGCATTAAATCGATGTCTGTCTCTATCTAAGGCATATAAATGATCAGGTGTGAGTGTGCACATGGGTGTGTATGTGTTGATCTATTGGAAAACTTCTGAATGGCAATGATGCAACATAAGAAATCGGGTTTTTTCTTTCAGTTTCATCTCTTGACAAGCCTCTCAAACCTCTGTCTGCTTCCATTCCTTCTTCGCCCCCCTCCCCCAACCCCAATTTGTATTTTTATAAAGGGATAATAATTCTAAATATGGTGCTATGGAACTGGAGTCTAAACTCCTCTGGAACTCACCAATGAAGAAAAGAACATTTAAGAATGGATTAATGAAGAATCAATACTAACATGACCAACATATCTATGTTGTTTGATTAGGCTCGGAGTGGGGGGAAAGCTGGTATTAAGAGAGTGTTTAATTCCACTACATATTTATACCTTATTTGTATTTCTAACTCTGAACACTCTGTGCGGAATTCTTCCTAAACCACGACACAAGAAAAAGCACCTCTTGTTCTCAGCAGGAAAGATTAAAGGGCTGTGCTTGAGATGTGTGTTTGCTGAGCTTTCGTCACTCCGTTCCACTCTCAGGTTCAGTTATGAAAGTTGTGTGTTTTCAAAGGTCACTGGAAGGCAACCCACCTCTGTTTTCTGAGTGTGGGGAACTCGCTCCTAATCGGCAGGCTTATTGTTTTATTACACTGTTTACAAACAGGGAGAAACCCCCCCGAGTGGGCACTTCCCTTTCTTACCACAGGCTCCCACTATTTTAAGATGTAGATAAGTTCAGTATTCAGGTTCACTGTTTGACCCATTAAACTGGTATTGAGGTATAATTTGTGTGTTTTCCCAGTACCGTTGCACATAGAATGGGGTTCATTTCCACACGTTTGAATAAATTTATCCAGTTCAGTGAACCTGTTGTGAAGCTCAGCAAAACTCAGTAGGTGGCTTTAAAGTCCTGTAATTAGCCCATTACAGAAAATCTGTACTTTGGATTTTTGCACATTGGTTAATAAGCATAACGTGCTTCATATATAAATAACATTACATTAAATGATGCAATATAAAGGAATTAAAGGCCAATGGAGTTAAACAAAATACTTGAAAGAAGTCTCAAATTAGCATGTTTAATTCCAACTCAGTGCACAGGAAAAGCCTCCTGCTCTTACTGTACGAGCCCCACAAGCCTGCCATTACATGGGCCCTGCCCAGGGTGCCAGCTCCCCAGTCACACACCCGGCCTGCCTGCTCAGCTTCGGGAGGCCCTGCACAGCCTTACCTGTACCTCATTTCCTTCCATTTGGATCACGGACAAGGAGAAAAGATAGGGAAAAAGAAGAAAACAAAACAAAAGTCAGCCCAGCTGGGACCTTCTGGAATGATATTTGTGTGAACATGTCCTCCCTGACTCATAGGGACAGAGTGGGCCTGGCTCTTCCTTGCTGTTTGCTGGCTTTTATCACTCACGTGTGTTTGACAATCATTTCAGAATGAAGTGCTATGTGAATGTCATGTATACAAAAACTTAACCTTAGAAATTTTACTCTATACCTCTGCAATATTCTCTTACTCTGGCCCATTTGAAAAGGTTTTTCACCTCTCTGTGGAACGAAGTTGTATTTCCATTTAAATGGCCCCCAAATATAGTGTATCAGTAATGTCAACCTGTTTCTAAGAATCCAAGTGCAAGTTCAGTACATAGATGAAGTCGATTGTGGTTACATAACTGGCAACAGAAAACAGTTAAACTACAGCTCACCCTAGAATGTGAGCTCCATGGAGCCGGGAGCCCTGACAGTCTTGTTTTCCTTTGTGCCCCTCACCTGGCACAGGTCATTCATTCATTTATTCATCAACTATTTAATGAGTGCCTACTGCATGCCACACACTGCAACAGGTTTTGGAGATGCAGTGGTAAATAAAAGGAACCCCCACTGAAAGAAACTAGCCAATTGGCCAAAAGTCAACCCTGCAAAGTTAATTCATCACTTGGTCAGTTTACTGAATCACTGTCAAATTTACCAAATGTAATTATTTACCAAAAACATATCTCTTTTAACTATTAATATAATTTGCAACAATTTGTTGCAAATTATGGGATGGTTTCAGGTGATAAATTTTCATTTGCTTTTTATAGCAGCATTTTAAAGAATTCTAATTTGCCAAAGCTAAAGGTAGTTTCAGTCTTATGAAAATATATTATATTCAATATTTCATATTTTTGGATATATGTTATATTCATAAAATAGTTCATATTTTACTCAAAGTTTTCATTATTTTCCTTAGAAATATTCAGTCATACAGATTTTTAAAAGTCATTTACAGTTTTATTAATTATTTAGTACTTAGGAAATTGTTTTTGCCAATTTTCTATGATGAATATTAGTATATGATGTTGCTTCATTATTTCCTAGTTAATTTCTTATTTTAGCTATCTTTTAGCATTTTTAGAATTTTAAACAAATTTTTAAAGTCTTTTTTTTTACAAACTTTAGTTTTATGGTAACATATAAATCAAATTTGAGGTTTTATGATTCATTTAATTATGCCAATCTCTTCCTAGCCTCCTAGTTTCCTTTGTGCATTTTTCATGCTTGAGCAAATTTCCCTCTTATTTCAAATCATTTGGTACATACACCTAGATAAAAATATCTCGACTTATCTTTGCTAGAAAATAAAAATTAAAAAATTGAGCATTTCAGCCCTGGCTGGTGTGGCTCAGTGGATTGAGCACCAGCTGGTGAACCAAAGTGTTACCAGTTCGATTGCCAGTAGGGGCTCATGCCTGCGTTCCTGGCCAGGTTCCTAGTAGGATGCATGTAAGAGGTAACCACACATTGAAGTTTTTCTCCCTCTCTTCCTCCCTCCCTTTCTCTCTCTAAAAATAAATAAATAAATAAAATATTTTTTTTTAAATTGAGCGTTTCAGCCCTGGCCTTGTGGCTCAGTTGGTTAGAGCATCATCCTATAGACTGAAAGGTCGTGGGTTCAATTCTCCATCAGGGCACATACCCAGGTTGCAGGTTCAATCCCCAGTCGGGGTACATACAAGAAGGCAACCCATCAATGTTTCTCTTTAACATTGATGTTTCTCTCTCTCTCACTCTCTCCCTTTCTCTTCCTCTCTCTTTCCCTCTCTCTCCTTTCCCCTTTCTCTAAAAACAATGAAAAAATATCTTCAGGTGAGGGATAAAAAAGATATATATATAATATAAGTATATTTTAAAAATTGAGCATTTCACTTTTTATTTCTAATTTCTGTAATTTTTCTATTTTTAAAATTACAAATATAATTAATATTCATTTTATAATTTCTTGTTGTATGGTGGACTTTAGTTTTGTTTTTAGCAGTTAAATTTTTAAATTGTGGCACTACACATGGAGTGAGATTGTTTCATTTGACTTAGAGTTTTTCCCCATCTTTCTGAATGTCATTTAGAATTTTTTTCCACTCTTTCACTGAGGCCTCAAATGGCATAACAGTCTTGATTTTATATGACTAGCAATTAGTATCTAAAAATCTCTGCAGTTCATGTTGATTTAGTTGCTCTAAATCCATCTTTAGCAATTTCGTACTTAAGGATATGAATGTTAGAATTAGGGTACTAATCTCAAGTAAAGTTTTGGTTACTGATTATTAAATACCCTTTCTTGAATCTTAAATATATATGCTAAAAGAGTAAACCATTCAGTGATCCTTAGCTGTTAACAATGGAATGTTCCTTAAAATGCTATTATAAAGACAAAATTGAAACCAATCAATTAAACCTTCAGAGAAATCATCAAAAGTGTTGACACATTCTATCCTACATAATTTGCTGTATAATTTATAAAGAGAAAAATAATCCATTCTGTTAGACTGGTACATTGCTAAATGTGACAAAGTGTGATTCAGAAAGCTGGATTTCAAAAAACTATTTTTATAAGGGACTCAGAGCTAAAAACAAACAAAACCAAACACAGTCCCTGCTTTCACAGAGCTTGTAAGTGAAGGAGACAGGCAGGGATCCAGGAATCTCATTTCACAGTAAATGATGCCATGAGGGCATACCCAGAGGACTGAACTCCTAGGGAGACCAGGTACAGCAGGGTCAAGTTAACCAGGCAAAGGGGAGTGGGGGCGGGGGTGGGGGACAGTGGCCTTTCAGGAAAAGAAAAAATATGTGCAAGGCCCAGGGCCTAAAGCAAATATATGAGGCCTCCACAGCTGTCAAAGGGATGAATGATCTGCTGTAAGAACTTGTTCAGGTCCTCGGAGCCCTCTTGCAGAAGATGGCCCTCCTTGAAGCCGAGGCGTCCTCATGCCTGCCTCCTGCAGGTTGTGCCTGGAAGGCCTGCATCGCGAGACCAGCAGGGAGCGCATCTGTGAGCCCTCTCTGGTGCCCACAGAAAAGCTTCTCTGCCCCTCACCTGACCCTCTGTCCTGTCTCAAAGTTCTCCTAGAAATAGGTGTTGAAGGAGTAAGAAAGCCTTGGGTGGTAGCTTCAGACATTGCCGGCCATCTCCAGCTCTGGAAAGATGAGAATTCCTGGGGAATATTATTAGTAAGCTTCACCCTAAATAATCCCCTTGAACATCAGCTCTCTCAGCACTTGCCTAACTCCAGGCTGGTTTCCTCAGAATTTACTTTTCTAATGAGAGACACGAGACCCTTCCACAGAATGAGAACTTTAGGAGAGAGGATCTCAGGAGATGTGTTTTAACAACTGCCTCCTCAGATTATTTTACACCCCAACATTTGAGAACGCCAGTATAAATGCTGGAATAAATAAAACTCAAAGAGAATATCATGGCAGGGTTAATCTGATGGGGTTTTATCTGTTTCTTGGAGTAAGTTGTTTATTTTTACTCTCGCCCTCATGTTGAAAAATCCATGTCAAGGTGGCAGACGTCGCTGTTCTGTCTCTCCTAACCCCGAGCCACAGGCTTCTCCACCGGCTGGGCTCTGGGCCCTGCTCTCAGCATGGACCCTCCTTGCACACTCTGGGGTTTGGGGTGTCCTGGACCTCAGGTCCACAGCCACAGCTCCCAGGTGGGCCAGGGGTTCCTCTCTTTCACCCTTGCACCCATGTCCCTGGTATAAGGCCATTTCTTTGCTTAGCTGTGTGAGATTGTCCTCCCGCAGAAGTGAGAGAAATGTTCGTGCCTTCACTCAGCTTCCTTTCATTCCCTAACGGCTATCCCCAACCTTCACACACATATATACAACCCACACCACATAGTATTTGGAGGAATGAGATCTTTGGTCAGTTATTTTTGATTGAAAGTGGTGTTTTTGCTAGATAGCCCATGCATCATTGCCCTTGGCCCCTGGAGTTCAGTTTGCTGTAGGTAAGCTCTTCCCATAAAGGTGTACAAACACCCCTCAGTTACACTACTGCATGGGCAGTTCACTGAGAAGAGGGATGGAGCTGGAAAGAAGGAAGAATAAGGATTAAGAGATCGGATTATGGATCTAAACAGACCTGGGTCCTGATTCTGCTGTTTCCCAGAATCGTCATGTCACTTGAGAAAACCATCAAGTCACTCAGTAATATGAGGATAACAATAGTCTCCACTTTGTGTGATGTTGTGAGCATCACAATGTTTGCTGCAGCTCCTAGCATACAGTGCTTAAAAATGTTTGTTAGCTTTTACTGGTATTTTGGGGTTTTTTTCTTTGTTTGTTTGTTTTTAAATAAACTGACTTTTTCTGCCAAATGAGCAGAATGGCAAATAAACATCTAGAAAGCAGGCTATGGTTAGAGTTTATCTGTCTTTAACCGTACCTGGAGGCACAGTGACAAGTCCCATGATGCTCCCCTCCCCGACATTGCACACCAACTTTTGTGCCGTAAGAGGAAGGACACTGTTAGAACCTGGCCATTTCTCAAAAGATGAAACAAACAGAAGCACAATGGACTTTTAAGTTTTTGGACTTTAAACAATGTGCAAAGTCAGGCTCAAAATAGCATAAGCATCAGAAAATAATTTTTTAAATGTTCAAATTTATATTGTGGATATTGAACATAAAGCAACATTTTTAATGTTTGAAGTGTTGAGGAAAGGAAAAACCAAGTATAGGAAATTATTTTTCTCTGATCCACATCTTAACCTGTCACCTCTTGGGTGTGTTGGGAAGAAAGAAGTAGCTGAAGTGTGGTGGAGATGTACACTCAAATATTCATTCATTAAACCAGCTTTTACTGAGCACTTACTAAGTGCCAGGCTCGATATTGACCCTTGTCCTCATGTTGTACACAGTGTGTAGTAATGGAGGTAAACTTTTTTTAGATAATTATAATGCAGTGAGATGTGTATTTTTTTTAAGTAGTCTGGTTTCTCAGAACTTTCTCAGGTTACAGGAAAAGTGCCAAAACTTTCTCAGGCAGTTAAAAATAAGAAGGATCCACTGTCATCACAATTATTATCACCAAGATACTGGGCAACCGTGCACAGTTGTACAGAGCAAAAGGGTGTGCCAGTCATTTCATAGACACCATTGATTTATATACTTATCAGAGTAATTTTCTGAGAGATAAGAAAAAGGCAAGGGTATCACATGACTCTTTTTAATTTTATTTTTATTGTTGACACTGTAACAGGTGTGTCCATTCCCCCACAAGTTCGCCCGCCTCCACCCAGCCCCTACCCCTACTTCCCTTCGGCCGTCACCACACTGTTGTCTGGGTCTGTGTGTCACATGATTCTCAATAGTCCTGCCGCAATGGGACCACTTTTCATTCCATTAGACATTTAATTATTTGATCTTTAAAACAATGATGTGAGTAGGCATTATTTCCCCCCAACTAACAGATGGGGAGAACTAAGGAATAGAAAAATTATATGGCTTGTTCAAGGTCACAAAGATCCATACATGTGATGGTCATGGTTGAGGGCTAATTGAGAAGAATTAGTAATTTATATTCTGAATTGCTTTGCACAGCAGTCTTGGGGGTAGCACTAGATCCCAGCTGAGTGGAGAACCAGTTTACCTTTGATCCAGACAAATCCAAGCACCAGAAAGTGCCTGCTAACTGGAAACTTATGAGAATAGTAGAGAATCTCGATGCTGTGTTCCAGAGCGTAGACCAAGTCATTCCTGGAACATTTGCATTCTCTTGGTTGTTCTGAACTCTTAGCCATATGTAAAAATGGATAACCAGTTGGAATCTTGCTGGTTAAATTTACTCACTCCAGAAGTATTTATTGTGTGCTCATAATGGCACTGGAATGAGTTTGGACACCAACCCCCCTGCCAGGAAACCTACGGTCAAACAGGGTGATGAAATGAATGTAAATAACCAAGAGGTAGAGAGGCAATTGCTCTCGTGGTTCTGATGAGGGAGGGACTCCTAAGTAGGACAGCAGGAAAATCTTCACGGAGGAGAGGCCATTCGACCTAGAACTTGAAAGAGCAGAAGGTGTTGAATAACCAGAAGGGGGAGTGAGGAGAAGATCCCCAAAGTGGCCCACCCCAGGTGGAGGCACAATATAGGAAGGACAGATTTGGAAAATGCAGAGTCATCTGGGTTGAGTGAGCTGCGTGAAACTGCCCCTCTTCCCTGAAGTTTCCCAAGGAAACTCGGGGCGTTTTCTTGGGTATTTCCTTGGGAAACAGAAAAGAAAGGCTATGTCTTGATGTAAACACTCAGAATATCCCCTACATAGGTACTACTCAGTTTTTGAAAGGGGAGGGTTATACCTTAGTAAATGTTCCACATGAAAATATTGTTATTAGGTTTTATGGCAACGATATCATAAAACTTCCAATGATGCTGAGACTAACAGTTCAATATACAACAGATTTTCACTATTTGTGCCACCCTTGTTTTACTAACTGTAAAGGCCCCTATTTACCTCTCAGGGCATGGTAAAGATCTGTCGTATGATCACAATAACATGAGATAATTTATGAAAAGGATCAACCAGGTGATACCAGGACTAGGCATTATTCTTCAATAACAGCAATATGAAAACACAGTTGCCGTTTCTCTGAGCCTTAATATACCAACATTTTGACATGTACAGTTGTTTACATGGCACTTGTACCCCGAAAAGATGTGGATGAAATTTTACCCCTGCTCAGCCACATTCTTCTCCTTTAGAAAGTTTCAGGAGGAATATTTCAGAAAGGACTGGTTGAGGAAATGTAACTCACACTCTTTCATTTCATCTATTTATGGTCCCCAACTTATGATGGTTGGACTTAACAGTTTTTTCAACTTTAACATGGTATGAAAGCAATACACATTCAGTAGAGACTGTATGTTGAATTTGGCATATGATCTTTTCCTGGGGCAGCAATACGCAGGACGTTACTTCTCGTGATGCTGGGCAGCGGCAGTGAGCCACCACACCCAACCAGCCACACAGTGACCGCGGTAAGCAATCAATACCAACAATATACTGTGTTGCCAGTGGTTTTGGGGATATTGTGTTCTGAGCATGTTTATTAAGGTCGTGTAGGCTAAGCTATGATATTCAATAAGTTAAATGTATTAAATGCATTTTCATCTTAGGGTGTTTTCAACTTATCATAGGTTTACCAGAATGTAATCCTATAGTAAGTTGAGGAGGATATATACAGTTTAGAAAATTAAATTTACTTTTGCCGTCAGCTGCCTGGGTTTACCAAATATCATTTTAAATAAACTGTAATTGTGACTTGTTCTTTGCCCCATTGGGAAAAAATCACAAGTAATTAAAAGAAGACAGAAATCACAGACAGTTTTTTCTGTTTGATCTTGAACATGACCATCAGGCAAAGACAGTGATGTCACGGCCAAGTCTTGTCAAGTCTTGTCTGTAGAGTGATGAAGGGCGGTATCCACTTGCTGTGTGAGAACACTGTGTTGTCCAGATCAGAGGAGCAGAAATTAGCTGAGTCTGTTTCCAGTTTTGTGGTGTCACAGGTTGGATTTAAAAGGTGAGCTAGGTCACGTGATAATGGGCTGCCTTCATTGTAACATCTGACAGACGAATTTTTGTCATCACTCAATGGTAGAAAGAAAATGGGTTTGACTAAAAAGTTGTCTGTGCTTAGGTGTTAGGTAAAATAAAAATTAGGTTAGACTGTCTTTTTATTCAGCTAAAAATAATGCAAAACACAATTTTAAATACAAAATTTCTTGAGGTAGACAAGTTTCCTAGGGAAAAATAAAATTACTGAAATGTAAGATATTGTGTAGAGTAAGTACAATTGGGATATGCAAGTAAAATATGTGAAGGACTGGAATAAGAAGAAAGGACTTAAAAGTGTGAAAAGTGAACATTTAAGAAACCGGCTGAAGTAATTACATGTGGTAGGAGCACTTGGGATGATGATGAATGGGTGAAAGAAACTTTTTTTTTACTGTTTGAATAGCTAAACTTTAAATGACTATATAATATCTTTAATTTTTCAGTTAAACACTTGCTACACATTAGTCAAGTGTTCATATGTGTATTGCTTGCTTTATTATTATTATTATTATTCACTTTGTATTTGCCTCAAATAACTTCTGGGAGTTGTTGGATTCCAAATGATAGTGAATCATAAACACAGAAAACCCTGTAAAGCAGTTGGGACGGGGCCAGCTGAGGGGCTCAGACAGAGTATTCCATTGCTCTGACACTTCCTCATCCCCCTTTTATGTTCCACACTCTAAACCTCATAGAATCTCTCTGCAGATTCTGTAATTTCAGTTTTACCCAACTCATCCACCTTGTAATTATGAATATATGGACATAATTAACTGAATCACTTTGAGAGAGAAAAAAATACCCTACTTAAGGCTAATTAGATGAATCACAAATGCCCGGAAGAATGCATTTCAATAAGGTGAAAAACTTTGGATAAAAATTTGATGAAGTTTCCCGTTGCAGTTGACCACAAAGAATATTGATAAGTGTTCATTCCGTGTAGATTACTAAGTTGTACTGATTTAGGGTTTCAGAGTTTAGACGCTGCCGGTTGCCTCCGGAGGAGACCTGGCTGCACTCACATGTCATATGCATAGAAACGCCGCGCTCTAATTGGGGGTCTCCCGCCATCTGCAGACTTGCTTCCGGGCGCGCACGAAATGATCAATGGAAAAGCAGGGTCAGTCCAGGCAGACTGTGAGTGAAATTAAAATAATAAAATGTCTAAACATTTAACTGCAAATAGGAAATCTTTATACCCACCCACACCCTATTCTGTAGCATAAAGCTAAGGCACAATTATTCATATACCTCAAGTAATTTGCAGGCTCCATACAAAATCTCATTTAAAATAAGAAATTGCTATTTCTGCACATTTATTCTACCAAATGCCAGCTAATTGCTGCAATGGCCATTATAAAGAATAATTTTCGCTTAGTGAAAAAAAAAGGAATGAAGAGAACATTTTCTGGTTTTGTTCCGCTGCGAAGGCTCTATTCAGTGAATACTGAATGCACAGCGTTTCACTGCTACGTTTATTATGCTGAGAGGTCAAGTATTACACAGCATCTTGTATTACGCTTTGCATGCTAAGTATTTCACTTCACAAATTGACCCTCCGGTGTATTTACTACATAATGCTTTAAAAACCCAGCTAAAACGCAGGACAATTAGCAATACTTTCACTTCCAGTTAACAATGGGAACACCAATGTAGGTGATTGCATTTACAGTGTAGCTTTCTTCACAAAACATTTTTGACACATTAAGGTACTTCGGAATTGTGCAGTACCAGTCCTCTCTTGTGAATGGCTTTCCAGCATTTGCAGAGAGAAACAGTTACTCTATGTTAGAGCTTAATTGAAAAGAATTCAGCCACGGCCTATGAAGCACCAATTAGGGTGATATTATATCATAAAAAGCTGTAATATCCATTTTCAGACGTGTGCATCAGCCAATACAAAGTAGGACACAATTAAAAAGGTATATAGTTTAAACTCTTGTAACTGTTCAATTTAATTAGGAGTTCGGTATGAGAGAAAAAAAAAGCATGAGGGGTGGTGGGAGCAGGAAGAAGGAAGTTACCTGCAGAGCAGAAGACCAGCAGGTACTAGCTGCCCAAGAAGACCACATAAGTTGGTCCTTTCCATAATGCAAGTGTGGCTGTTTGTTTTGCCCCACAACTAGTTTTGAGGTTAGATGAATATTCATGCTGGTTGGAAAGTCCTGCTCTCCAGTAATTCAGGTGTCTGATGAGGTCTGGGAGGGAAAGAAAGCAGAACCTGGACCAGAAAAGCGGGAGTGTGGTATTGATGTTCTCTTGCCCACACAGATCAAACACAATTAAAAGGGAGTTAACTGCATTGCTTTTCATGAAGAAAGACACAGATAATTGTGAAATAAAATGGACATGGCCAGATTGGTGTAAGTGTCTCTACAGGCTTGGCTCTGAATATAATATTTAAATACTGGAACCTGCATGAAATCCCACTTTGAGGTGACAGCCGGCAGGTAATTATCAGTAAAACAACGCTATCAAAGTTCTCGCACATAGCGCGTTTGGCTGCCTGGAGTGCTTCTCCTTCCACGTCCTGCTAATATCCATTTCAGTCTGCTTTAATATGTGCACGAGTTGGGGCTTATTTTGAATTCCACTGGGTAAATGAGGACAACACACTCCGAATTTACATACTATACTCGTTCCTTTCATTTATAGAAGGTTTCCAGAGTATTTTTTGAATGAAACTGCTAACATCCAGAATAAAAACAGAAATATCTCCACTATAACTACAATGAAAATAGAAAGCAGCTCCTTTACCTATTGTATTTATTCTATTTGAAGCTATGTAAGAGTTCTGTGAAAATGATCTTCATTATGTTTAAAGAAGGAAAAGTCATTTTAACAATGTATCAGTGTTGATGCAGTTTTCTAAGGTATTCAAGGTATTGGAATTAGAAGTTAATTTTTTTAAAAGTCTGTATTTTAAAAAATGCAGATGGAAAGTCCTCATCTCTGATTTGAGAAGGTCTCTCTTTAATCCACGGGTTACTTCAGGCCTTTTTTAAATTTCCACCTCTTTCCTGACCAACAAATAAGAGGAACTGAAGGGACATTTTATTGATGAGATACATTTCAGTTTTAGATGATCTAAAATCAGATATCCCATGTTCCCTTCTCCTTCAACAAACTCTTCATGGCCTTTAAAAAAAATTCAGCAAACGGATAGTGGTATCTCATGAAAGATCCAAGGATGCCCCACTCTCAAGCCCACTGGCTCTTGCAGAGAATTCAGGAGACACAGGCATCACTTTGGAGCAACATCCGATACCCGCCATGGCTACTGATACCTTGAATTAAATTAGGACATTGACAAATACCCACAGGTACCATGGAAGTCTATAGTAAAGCCACATGAAATGGTACAATACAAGCTGGTTTGGTTTTATTGGCTGTACGTGTAACAAGAGGCATGTCTTTGCTGGGAGATTCTACCTTTGAAAGCTGGGCCAGTAAGGTGGAAGTGGTAGGAAAAGATGCCTTTTCTTTTCATGAAAATGGAGCCAAAATGCTTGTGATTAACATAAGAGGGACTTTAAGGGGTATGAGTGTGAAGGAATTTAGATAACTCTCAAGCAGCTACATAGGAATTATACACTGAATAATGTAGATTCTAGACCTTTCTATCCAATCTCTTTTCTGTGTTAGATCCCTCTTACTAAATGGAAAGATGGGGGAGGTTCAGTTTGCAAGTTTTAATGATGATTTAGTAGCTTGTATTAAGAGTCTTCCAAGGTGACAGTCAATTTTGCAAATGTTTTTCTGTTTGTCTTCTGACTAATGGTATTTCTGTAATTCTCACCCTATGAGGGGCTGAGAGAATTAATTATCCCAGGTGGTCTAGAACTGATTTGATGATGAAAATTGCTGCTGAGGTATCAAAGACCTATTTTTATTCTTTTCTGTGGGAAAAGAAATGTCCCTTCCTCCACTCACAGTTTCCATCTGAAAGATGCCGAATGGCTTAGGCATCAGCACCCCACTGTTCCTTCCATTGTAGTGTTTTTTATCTTATTCATCCCTAGAGCTCACTCTACTTGCTACTCAAGAAATAATCAAATTTTCTTTCTCTATAAATACCCAGGGGTCACAGTTCATACACAAGCCAGGGGCAGTAGGAGACATAAATGGGCAAAGTGGATGGGGTATATAGAAAATAAGGCATGGCTAGGGAACACCGGGGAAGGAAAACTGAAAATAAAGTAAATCACAGTACGGCTACAACCCAGAAGTGGTAGGAAATGAAGCAGACTATACCAACCAGTTGACCTGGGGATATTCTCTTGAGTTATTCCCTAGTAGAAAAGACAAATGTAGGAAAAGGGTATATAATATGATCCTATTTTTCTAAAAAAGTGGCCCCCCAAACCCATGCATGGGAATGTATATATACTTCTATGTAGGTATATGTATGTTTATATAGGATTATATGAGCATGGATTACAAATATGCAAAGATTCAAGCCAGTTTGATAGCATGGGAGTCAGTTGGGCGGCAGGAAAGGAGATGCGGAGGTAGGAGGTTTGCAGAAGGAAAAAAAAAGAGTCTGCACTAAAACCCTCAACGGGTACACTCTAAACCCATGTATTCATTAATGCAAAGATTTATATATATTATATATGTCCAAATCATTTCTTAATATAATAAAAATGCAAATCTGGTTAAATGAAAAGAAATGAAACATTCCAAACTAATGGCACTTGACTAAGATTTAGACTTTAGACTGAGGCAAGTGAATTCACATCACACAGTAGAAAAACTTAAACCAATTGCAGGTGCTTCCCAGAGGTAGATGGCAGCCAGGCAGACAGACCAAGCTTTCCAATGTTTTTTTTAAATCTCCAAAGTATATGAATCTGCCATCCCCATACCCACCCAAATCCCGCTCTTCGGGTTCTTTCCAGAGAATATAACCTCAAACTCCTTGCTATCCAAATGAGCTGAAAGCTATCCCAACAGTCTCAGTCTCCAAACAGAAAAGTGGGTTTGTTACAGTTGCTGTTAGTTGATAATTTTAATAATGATGGCTTAACCTGGGTTTTCTTCTAAGTGATAGTTCTGGCAAACCTATCCAGGCAAAGGTTTGTAATGCAAATTGGTGTACATTTTGGACTGGACCTGCTATACAAAGGACACTACGTGTCTGACAACAAAGTAGACTCAAAGAAGCTGCTGAACCTGCTGCAGGTTGGAAGTTTTAATAATTAGTATTCTCACTGTAGATACTAAACAAATCATTTTCTTTAATTGTGGACTTTGTTACCTCTGCAAACCACTTTTGTCGTTCAGCCAGCCGCATTGCAAGCAGAGAGACATTAATCAAAGAAGAAAAGAATTTTCCAAATTTGAAGCTTCCATTCTTAGTGCAGATATTTAGGTGTCTCTTAAGGCTGCCCACCATTTTCACAGTGGTGGGGAAGCCAGGAAAGGAGCTCATAGATTTCTGATTTCCATCACTCACCCTGTGCTATCGGCCTAAACTTCCATAGCCCAGCTGGTGAGACAGAGCACGCGGGCCTGAGCCCAGTGCCGGCCCTGCAGTGCATGCACGGCCCAGTGACCCGAGATAAGTCATTTGCACCCTCTGCAGCCTCGCCTTCTCGTGCGTTCTCTCACATCAGATCTCAGAGAACCCTGTTCGTTTATTTAATAGCACTTATTAAAATTTGTAATTATATGCTTATGTGTCTGATTATCTAATTGCCGTCTTCTCCACTAAAACATAACCTCTACATAGATAGGGACAATAAGCCCAACACCTATTATAGTGGCTGACACACATTCATATTCAATAAAAATTTATTGATTTAATGGATGAGTAAATGTATAAAATGAAGAAATGATCTCAAAGTACCCCACTGACTCTTACATACTCTTAGTATGTAATTCTCTAAATGCAAGAGGCTTTGGTTTTTGAAATTAGGCTGTAATTCTCAGTTGGTCCAAACATCATCTAGTAGACTAAGTGCCTAAGTGAGCATGGCTCTTTTCTGTATAGTCACTCTGAGAAAGAGACCTGCTATAAGCCCGTATCCCTGTAGGGGTCTGCAAGATGCCACTTTACCCATAGCTCTCTCAGCAAAGGGAGCTGAGCCTCTCAGCAGAACTGTAATTCATGAAGATAGGTATTTGGTGTTTATTCTATAATTCGTGAAGGTAGGTATTTGGTGTTTATTCTAAAAGATTTTTAATTTTCCCTGTTATTTTGTTCCTGGAGCTTATAATCCTAATGGTAATAAAGAATTACTAGAAAGAATTCACAGAAAGAAGAGGACTTAGAATGGTCTAGTTCAGTCATTTTCAAACTATATTTTAGCAGTAGGACAATGTTTTTTAAAAAAGAAGTCTTATACAGAAACTCAGTACTTTTATATGTTACTTGATATCTATGTAAATAGATACAGATTTTTTAAGGGAAGGAGGAAGGAAGGGAAGAAAGAGAAAAAGAATAAAGAGAAAGAAAATATATGCCCTGGTTGAAGTGAGAAAGGGCCCTCTCCCTCAAGCTTTGCCTTGAGTGAATTTCAAGGTCCCAAGGGTGGTGGACCATTGGGCTCCTGGTCCACCACCCTCCCTGCCTTCACCTGTCCTGCCTAATGCATAATGCCCTCTATTGTAATCACTGAGATCAGCTTTGTTCAAATGATTTGAAAGCCACCAGTCCGAATGACTATCTCCTCTTTTTTTAAACATCTCCTTTTAACAAATAAGAAACTAAGATTTGACGATTGAGCCACATTGTTCTTCAGTTTTCCAAATCCTTCCTTCCAAAAGTAAACCCATCCTTTTGTGTTTCTTGTTAGTAGATGACTCTGTACAGTCTTCTCCAAAGTAATTTTATATGAATCCAGATCATCTTTGCTCTGCATAGTTTTCTTACAGTTACCTACCTAACTACCACAATTTAATTTTACTCATATAATTTTCTTTTAACAAAACAATTTTTGGAACTATAAAAGTTTCATAAGCACTGCTTTCCTGTTACAAAAATATATGATTTATTTTAAAAACAATATTGACCTTTATAATCACAAGTGTAATTTTTGCTCATGTTTATTATGAAGAAACAGGGGTGAACTAAAAGGAGATGTCATTTAACCCTGTCAAATGAAACAAAGACTTCCTTATCCAAAATGGAAAGCATGAGGTACAGTGACTTGGTATAAAGCAAAAGCTATGTCTACCGAAGAGCAGACATGCAGTTATTGACCTGGAATTGGCATAGTGACAAACTGCTCTGCAAAGCTTCCTTTTCCCAATTAAGGTGTCTCTCTTGAATTGATTGAAAGCTATTTGATAAGTATACTTTTTTTCAAGATGGTGTGCTCAGTTGGGGGTCTTTCTATGAAACTGAAATTCCATCATTAGCTTTGACTAGCACCAGCTGCTGTATATATTCTGTGTGGATGTAGACCTCCACTGGTATTCCAAATAGTACAGGTGAACCTGCGACTCCAAAATGCTCACACATACAGTATGAATAATTAACACCTGATAAATGCAGAAGAGAAAAAACTCTCGTTAGAAGACACAGTAGTGGGTTCACAATCCCATCTCAGCTCCTCAGAACACTGAACCAAACAGGACTTCAGTTGTTAAAATAAGAAGCATTTTAAAATCTCTCCACTTCCTAATTTTTCATTATACATGATCAGGAATGGGGAAGTTGGGACACAAGATAAAACGTTTTAGTCTTGCAGCAAAGTTAAAGACAGAATCCCAGACCCAGCACATTCTAACTTATGTTTACTTGAGTGTTCTACTTGCAGCTCAACTTCCAGGAATTTGGGGCTTGTACCAGTCATAATTTTTCTCCCTTCTAAATAGTTCACCATCCATCACTACTTTACATGAAAGAGAAACTGTATTTATAATTGTAATGTTATTTCTGTGGGATATATAGTAAAATAGCACAAAAGAGTTAAAGAAAGTTCCTTACAATGTTGAATTTCTAAAAGCATCTACTTTATGTACCAGGTGTGCTAGGAGGACTTCTCCTAAGTATAGTCAGTATGTTCAGGAGATACGTTTTAAACCATGACAAATTTGAACCCATGAAATAAATACATTTAAATAAAACATGCCATAATAATAGTAGTACAGTGGTTGAGAGAGGAATGTTCTGGAGTTCAATTCCTGAAGCTCAGTTTCTTTACCTGTAAAATGGGAATAATATTACTATAAGGCTAATAGAGTTACTTCAAGCTCTGAGAGAATGCATAGATGGTATTTAGCATAACAGAGTATATTTATTTCTATTGCTGCATAACATATACCACATACTTAGTGGCTAAAAACAATACTCATTTATTATCTCAAAATTTCTACAGGTCAGGGCATCGCTTAGATGGTTCCTCTTTTTAGAGCCTCCCAAGACTGCGATCAAGGTGTCAGCTGGACTGTGTTCTCATTTGGTGGCTCAACTGGGGAAGAAACCCCTTCCAAGCTCACTCGTATCCTTGGCAGAATTCATTTCCTTGAAGCTTTAAGTCCAAGGATGCCAGCTTCTTCCTGGCTGTTGGAGGAAAGCTACTCACAGTTCCTCACCAAGTGGGCTTCCCCAGCATGGCTGCCTGCTTCCTCAAGCCAGGACAGTCTTTAGGATGAGTATTCTAGTAAGACAGAATCCTCTATTATGTAACACGATCATAGGTGGAACATACCACTTTTGTCACATTTTATTGATTAGAAGAAAGTCATAGGTCCTACCCACACTCAAGGGCAAATACCAGGAAGCAGGCTTGTTGGGGCTACCACAGATTCTGTGTATAATATAAAATAAATGAATAGATGTGTGAATGAATGGATAAATGAGTGAGTGAACCTGAGTACCAATTTAGGGATGAATAGAGTAAGCCATAGACCTCTTAGACATCATAAAACATGCTAAATAGTTCTAAATTTAGGACAAACAAATGGACAGTGGACTCTACACAGAACTGCTCAGTTGAAGCCACAATACAGGTATTCAAACTTTGTGAAAATAATATATTTAAAAGCTATGGGACCTGGGCTCTGAGGCCCAGAGAATATCAGTATAATATCCCAAGGATGCTGGGGAATGGAACCCCGAGGGAAAAATAGGGTTCTTAATATCACTTTAAAGTGATAACAGTCTTATAATTGAAGCAAAAGGCGAAATAAGAAATGAAATAAAATGGTCAAATACTGTTACAATTTTTAACTTGTAAGCAATAAAAATAACAATAAAAACAAAAGAGAATATTTACCAAAAATGAAAAGTAGTTATGTCTAAATTTATTTAAACATATTTATGAATACTACCAATATCCCAATGGATAAATGGGCAAAGGACATGATTATGTGATTCAGGCACAGAAAGTGTAAGTAGTAAAATAATTAGAAAAATGGTTTAAATCTAATATGGATGGGGCAGAATTCTTACAAACAAAATTTTTAAGTGCCAATCTCTAATTTTTGTTTTACTAGCTGATTACTCCAAGATGAGAGAGTAAACAGTAAAATAAATTACATTAGCATTGTTCACCAAACACCTGCCATAACTTGTAACTCATCCTGGGTGGATGGATGTTTGATGGTAATTGACTCTCAGTTAGTTGTAAGAGAACTGAAATGGATGACTTCATAACTACATAATCAAAAAAAAAAAAACAGGTTCACATTAGCATGAATCCAATATAGAAAAAAGGTATAAAATGTTCTTTCTAATTTGTTTCTACTACCCTCATAGCTGAAACTCAGTAAAACAGGTACAGATCAGACTCAGAAAGAACAAAAAACTAGGGTAAGGGATTAGGTATAAGAAGACACCACTTGCCCGATACTGAAGTCAGTGCCTTTATTTCAGTGAATGTCCTTCTTGACAACGCCTTGACGTCCGACGCCCTCCCCCTTCTCAGCAGGCTCGCTGGATGAAGCAGGTCAAGCTCCATTCCTGCACTGGGCACAGGGCAGACGCAGGTGTGTTTGCTGCTTCCCCCTCTTCCTTAGGCCTGTTCTGGGTAAACACGGGGTATCAGTTTTGATGCCAGTGATAATGTGCTAATGTTTGTCCACATGTGTCATCCTATCTCTGAGTCATTACAGTATGTCTCTTGTCATTGCCAGAAATGGAAAGGCCAACAATTACATGAATAACAGTAAGCACTCACTAAATATTTGTTGTTGCTTTTAATGTTATTTTTATCGTCGGTGAGAATGACACCGACAAGGATGGGTTTGTTCCTGGACTCCTGATGGGCTCCTTTGGTGTGTGGGAGGGGTGCACTCACCACACAGCGCAGCGGAGGCGGTGGGAGGAGGCCCAGCTGACGAGCTCGGCACCTGAAGATGATGCTGACAGACAAGCGGTGACAGCCGTGGCCAGGGCCTGTGGTTTCCAAAGACATCTCCAGGCTGACTAGCTACAGGGGGGCTGGTAAGCTCTTCAAACCAGTGCCATCCACCGCCCTGCTGATGAAGGGCAGGGTTAGTCTGGGACCTGAATAATATGGGAAAGGTGGGCCAAAGGGGAGGAAGTTCGAGAACCAAGCATGTGGTGGTTACAGTACCTTTCTGACAGAGCCACGTTTTACTATGCACTGGAGGAGGGGAGGAAATAGGGAGATCTTACAAAAGAGATCTTCAGAGGGAATGAGCAGACCACACATTGGTTCTTTACATTTGGCCCAGTGAAGGCTGGGTGTCCCAGCTGGTCTGCATGGGTCTCTTCCTTCTCAGTCTCTGGCACACTGTACATGTATTTGAGTCCTGCTGCTTTAACTGTGACTGCCCTAGACTGCCCGCATCAGTATGGCTTTCTTAGACTGTAAACTTTTACAATGCAGAGACCAAATCTACATAGTTCTCTTTGAACAGTGCGTAACACTGTAAAGAGGTAGATGAAAATGGTGCTACTTACAAAATATAAAAAATGAATGCAATTCATAAAGCCATTCTTGTTTGTAATAGTATCGATGGGGCTTGAAATGTTAGTACTGTGCTAGTGGGAAAACAGCTGTATCGCTTCCAACCCTTAATGTGAAACTGGCTTTCTTATTCCTCTTAAGATGTTTACAATTGTAAGCCCACTTCTCAAAGCCAACTGAAAATAATCAGCAATATGAACAGATTTATTTGTAAACAGATGGACACCTTGCTAGGAAAAATGACCAAGTGAAGCTAGGTAAGATGAAATATCTAGCAGTCATCAAGCTCATAGTCAATAACATTAACAGGAAAATGCTCACATTAAAAAAGCAAGTAAAAAAACATACGAACAGTTTTTCAAAGCATAGAAACATTAGAAAGAAATATACCACAACGTCACAAAGTATGTGGCAGGGGGAGTGATGGCAGAGAAGTGGCTTAGAGGTGAGCAATGCAGAAACAAGGCTAAGTAATGGGAAACTAACATTTCTGAACACCGACTGTGTGCAAGCATTGGGCTAAGTATTTAACCATATTAATAATTATTTTGATAATTAAAAAAAAGAATTGGAACAAGGCCACTGGGAGAAGAATGACTCCACAATGAACAGAAGCCGTCCATCTCAGCTCAGTGAAAAGCGCAGGAAGGCTGAGACGCTCTGAGTGAAGTCCCAGTGAGCAAGCACATGACATGACTCAGATGTGGTTAGGAGCCCATCTCCACTGCGGAGCAGCTGAACATGACAGCGAAGAGAAGAGTAGGAATTAGCCATGGCAACAAATAACAAGTGTTGGAGAAGATGTGGAGAAAGGGAAACCTTTCTTGTGCACTGTTGGCAGGATTGAAAACTGGTGTAGCCACATTATAGGCGTGTCTCAAAAAAATTAAAAATGAAACTACCTTATGACCCAGAGATTCCATTTCTGGGTTTTTATCTGAAGAAAACAAAACACTAATTAAAAAAAAAACAAACCCAGGTCTGTCCAGAAGGTATCCATCCATGCAACATGAAAAATAGAGACATTTATTGAACAAGATACAAGAAACATTGTACATAGGACAATGATGATTCAGCCCCCTTCAAAGTAAGCACCTTGGGACCTCACACAGTTCTTCCAATTGCCATCAGCTGTCCCATCATATTTTCCTGAATCTCACTGACAGTCTGAAATCTCTTTCCTTTCAAACCTAATTTTATTTTTAGGAAAATCCAGAAATCACAGAATGCCAAATCTGGGCAGTAGCATGGCTGAGTCACCTGAGTGATTTGATGTTTCACCAAAAACTCTGCATGAGACTTGATGCATGAGTGAGCACGTTGTCATGATGAAGCTGCCAATCACCGGTTGCCCACAGCTGAAACCTTTTGAATCATCTAAATAGTTTCCATGGAGGAATGTTCAAGCTTAATGCAAAGTTTGATGAAGATTCATTGCTCTATTCTCTTAGTCATTTTGAATGCAACAGCCACACAGTACACATGCTCATGCAATGGTGTCTACCACCCTCACTGACTAGTACAGTGAAGTCATCATTGTTCACACATGCACATTCCGGTCCACTCTCCTTGGCTGCCAGGTTACATCAATGTCACAAAAACCTTTCTCATTATATTAACAATGGCTGGACTTTTTCCAGACAGACCTCATATGCACCCCTATGTTCATTGCAGTATTATTTACAATAGCCAAGATTTGGAAGCAGCCTAAATGCCTACCAATAGATGAGTAGATAAAGAAGATGTTATATGTGTGTGTGTGTATATATATATATATATATATATGAACATGACTAGGCCATAAAGAAAACAATGAAATCTTACCATTTGTGACAACATGGATGGATCTAGGGGGCATTATGCTAAGTGAAATAAGTCAGAAAGAGAATGACAAATACCATATGATTCATTTATATGTGGAATCTAAGGAACAAAATAAGTGAATAAACAAAACAGAAACAGACCCATAGACACAGAGAACTGACTGATGGTTGCCAGATGGGAGGGGTTTGAGGGTCTGAGTTAAAAGGGGGAAAGGATTAAAAACTACAAAGTGGTAGTTACAAATAATCACAGGGATATAAAATAAAATATACTATAGGGACCCTAGTCAGTGTGGCTTAGTTGGTTGGGCGTCATCCAACAAAGTCAAAGGTTGCCAGTTCGATTCCTGGTCACAGCATGGTCCCCAGTTGAAGTGTGTACAAGAGACAACCCATCAATGTTTTCCTCCTCTTTTTCTCCTTCCCTTCCCCAATCTAAATAAATAAATAAATAAATGTACCCCATGGGGAATATAGTCAATAATATTGTTGCACTTTCGGCCAAGAGGGAGGCATAGGTAGATATGCTTAAAAACAAAAAACAACCAGAACTGCAAGAAAAATCAAATTGTATGGAAGTTCTACAACCAAGGAGTTAAAGAAACATTCATCCAGACTGGTAGGAGGGGAGGAGACAGGCAGCTGGGGTGGAGAGGACAGGGTGGCAAGGTGACTGATTGTGGTGGGTAAGGCAGGGTCTGGCAGACCAGGCGGTCCCAGAAGAAACTCCAAGTCTCACAGGAGAGTCTATTGGAGGGGCCCACAGAACCCTAGAACATATACCAGCCCACTCACTTGGGAGTCACAGACCAGAAGGGCCCAATTTGCTTGTGGGAAGTGGGGTGACTGACAGCAGGACAAGAGCCAAGCGAGCTGAATTGTTCCATCTCTGACATCTCCCCCACATACAGCGCCACAACGCAGTGACATGGGTTGCCCCCTGGGAAAATATCTAAGGCTCTGCCCTTTACAATGTAACAGCTGTGCTGAGACAAGGAAATATGGCCCAAATGAAAGAACATATCAAAAATCCAGAAAAATAACTAAGCTATGTATCAGATCCAGAGTTCAAAACACTGGTAATCACGATGCTCACAGAAATGATTGAGTATGGATGCAAAATACAGGAAAAAGTGAAGTCCATGCAAACTGAAATAAAGAAAAATGTACAGGAACCAACAGTGAAGGGAAGGAAACCTGGAATCAAATCAAAGTTTTGGAACAGAAGAAAGAAATAAACATTCAACCACAACAGAATGAAGAAACAATAATTCAAAAAAATGACAAGAGGCTTAGGAACCTCTGGGACAACTTTAAATGTTCCAACATCTGAATCATAGGGGTGCCAGACGGAGAAGAGGAAGAGCAAGAAATTGAAAAGTTATTTGAAAAGATCATAAAGAAAAACTTCCCTAATCTGGTGAAGGAAATAGTCTTCTAGGAAGTCCAGGAAGCTCAATAAGTCCCAAAGAAATTGGATCCAAGGAGGAACACACCAAGGCACATCATAATTGAGTTACCCAATATTAAAGAGAAGAAGAGAATCGTAAAAGCAGCAAGAGAAAAGGAGCAGTTACCTACAAAGGAGTTCCCATAAGACTGTCAGCTGATTTCTCAAAAGAAACCTTGCAGACAAGAAGGGACTGGAAAGAAGTATTTGAAGTCATGAAAGGCAAGGACCTACATCCAAGATTACTCTACCCAGCAAAGCTATCATTTAGAATGGAAGGGCAGATAAAGTGCTTCCCAGATAAGGTCAAGTTAAAGGAGTTCATCATCACCAAGCCCTTATTTTATGAAATGTTAAACAGACTTATCTAAGAAAAAGATGATTAAGACTTATGGACAGTAACATGACAACAAACTCACAGCTATCAACAATTGAACCTAAAACAAAACCAAAAACAAACTAAGCAAACAGGGACAGAATCACAGAAATGGAGATCATGTGGGTGATTATCAGTGGGGTGGGGAAGGCAGGAGAATAGGGGGAAAAGGTACAGGGAATAAGAAGCATAATTGGTAGGCACAAAATAGGGGGAGGTTAAGAATAGTACAGGAAATGGAGAAGCCAAAGAACTTATATGTATGACCCGTGGACATGAACTAAGAGCAGGGGGAATGCTGGAGGGTGGGGGTGCAGGGAGGAGGGGGATAAAGGGGAGGAAAAAAATGGGACAACTGTAATATCATAATCAATAAAATATACTTTAAAAATATAAAAAAGAAAAAGTAATGTAATATCTATGTACGGTGATAGGTGGTACTTGAAATATTGGGGGATCCATTTGGAAATTATATAAGTGTACAACCACTATGCTGTATACCTGAAACTAATGTAAAATAATATTGAATATCAGCTGTTGTTTAAATATAAAATTAAAAAATAATTTTAAAATGTTTTTTAATTAGCCAAATGGGGATTAATTATAGGCACTGTGGAGGTATATGAGAAGAGGGGATAGACAAGACTTTAGTCTATAATAGTCCCTAAATCTCATCCAGAATACTTGAGATCTTTCTAAATCTACAGTTGTGCAACCGAGAAGGCACAGGCCAAAGTAGCCATATCAGGTTGTAGGTAAAAACAAAATAAGATAAAATAGTGGATGGACAGTGCATAGAGAATGGAAGAAACTCACAAGCCATTTGCATGATCTGTGCTTGATGCTTTATATAGGCTAACTCACTGATCCCCTCACAACAGCATTCCATAACAAGTATGGCTTTCTCCACTTAACCTCTCCTACACTCTCTCTTGGTTCATTTGTGACATATACTTTTCTACTGATGTATCCCAGCAACATTCAAATGTGTTCTTCTTTATCCCATACCCACCTTGAGCTACTGCACTCCTCTACTCTGCCCTCTCCTTCAAAGCCCAAGTTCTCTAAATGGTCACTCACATGGTCATTTCCTCATCTCTGTAGATTCCTCAAGCCATTACCATCTGGCACCTGTGCCCTCCTTCTTCCTAAAACTGCTTTCTCCAATGTCACTAGGAGATTTCTTATTGCTAAAAATAATTGCATACTTCTATTTCTTATCTTACCTGATTTTTTAAAATCAAATTTAACCTATGAGCTGTAGAGTCACATGTCCAGCTACTTAATGGACACCCCACAACTTCTTACCTCAAATTCAAATTCAGTATTTTCCAAGCTGCACTCATATTCCCCCCAACACACCTTATTCTATGTCTCTACATCAATACGTGGCACCACCACCAAAACCAGAAACATTTGCATTTTAGCCAGATATTTCTTCTCCTCCACCCCCAAAGCACTCTCCCTCATCCTGACAGCACTATGGTCACCACCCTCACTCACCCAGCATCCTCATCCTCCCACTGCCCACCACCGTCTCCAACCTATCCCCTGGAATGCAGTCCAAGGGAGCTTTCTAAAATGCAAGTCTGATTATGTTAGTGGCCTTCTTTAAAATTTTCTGTGGATTTCTACTGTTCCTAACAAATGTCTGAAGTTCTTAATGTGGCTTGTGAAATTCTCCACCAGCTTCATCTTCAACACATCCCCTCTGTACACCACAACCCAGCCATACTTCTTGCTGTTACTCCACTGTAAGTATATTCTCTTCTGTCTCTAGCTGTTTCCAGTGCCTCAAATACTATCTCCTGGATTTTATTCTTCTTAGGTTCTTCCAAACCTTTAGGTTTCAGCTTGTATTTACTTCCCAAGGCCAGTTAAATATCCTTGTTATGGGCATCCATTGTATTGTGAATGCTCTCAAAATGGACTTCCACTTAACCAGCTCACTTGATAGACACCATTTCCTTTTTGAAGCATAGTGACTCCAGCCCAGCCTTACCAGTGCTCAAAGGTGGTAACATACTCTCAGGACATCCACCTTACTTCTGCTCCCAGTACTTGAATTGCCTTGTAGACCTAACAGGTGTGAGATGTGTTTGTTCCAAACTTTCTTTATACCAGTTTTATTTGTTATTATAACTATATTATTCAATGAAACATTATGTAAATCAATAAAATATGACTACAGAAGGCAAGCTGTTATTTCTATGAAAAACAATGTAAAAAAAGAAAAATAATATAGAAAAATAAATGTGCACTGCTAATAAAAACTGCTGTTGAGCCCTGGCTGGTATGGCTCAGTGGATTGAGCACTGGCCTGAGAAGTGAAAGGTCACTGGTTCAGTTCCCAGTCAGGACACGTGCCTGGTTGCAGGTCCAGTGCCCCAGCATTGATGTTTCTCTCCCTCTCTTTTTCCCTCCCTTTCCCTCTCTCTAAAATTAAATAAACAATAACTTAAAAAAAAGAACTACTGTCGACTTCTGGTCAAGATGGCAGTATAGTTAAAGATGACTCACCTTCTCACAAAACCACATCAAAATTACAACTAAACTATAGAACAACCATCACTTGGAGCCATCAAAAATCAAGTTGAAAGGAAAAATGAAATTAAACCATATCCATCCAGACTGCTAGGAGGGACAGAGACATGGAATGGGCTGATTCTACAATCATGTGTGGTGGATAAAAAATTCAGAATTGAGTACCCTGGGAGTAAGGACTCTAAGCCCCACACCAGGCCCCCAGCTCAGGGTTCCAGTTCCAAAAAGATGAGTCCCCATAAGTTATGGCTGCAAAAACCAGTGGGAATTGAGTTGGTGTAAGAAACTGATGGAATCACAAGCAGTTCCCCTTAAAGAACCCCCACACAGACTTACTCAGACTCACTCCCTCTGAGTTCCAGCACCAGCGTAGCAGCCTAAGAGGCACCTGGGGCATACTGAGGAGAACTGAGGTGTCTGACATCAAGGCAAGAGCTGGGGGGACAAGTTTCTCCCAGACAGAAATGTGGGCACAAGCTATTGTCCGTTTTCTGAACCCTCCCCCGCACAGAGCCACAGAACCTGCAGGCAGGTACCATAACTGAGACTCCATCAACCTGGCAAACACTGTTTTCACCACCCTGGAGAACCCCTGAGACTTCATCCCACCCAAAATCAGGCCCACCCAAGCTGTTAACAGAGACTTTTCTATATGAATGGCTAGTCTTGGTGTATGCCTCACAACTTCCTAAATCCTCTCAAATAAGCAACAGCCAGCCTCAGTGAGTCCCCAACCCCCATATCTCTAGCAAAGTGGCCCCAGTCCTGGCACTGGCACTGGCAGAAGCCAGCCAGATTAAAGTCAAAGCTTGGCTTCGCCTGGGAATCTCCAATCTCAGCACAAGTAGCAGCCTTCTCAGATTGCTATATAGTCCAGGCAAAATGGACCCAGGCAGAACACAGGTGGAGACTGACCCTGGCCAGCACCACTCTGGAAACCCCAAATCCTGGGCAGCCAGTGGACAGCTACAAACCACATTGGAGCATCACCACTGTGCCCCTGAAGAGCAGATCCTTCACAAAAGGTGGAGGTTGGTGGTCAGTAGTCACACCCAGTCCTTGCAGCTAACTGGCCTGGGTAAATCCCTCCCATTGACCTACCACTAGTAATCAAGTCTCAACTACAAGAGGAGAGTGCACTCAGCCCACATAAAAGGTGCATCTTGAGTACCTAGCTTGGGTGATAAGGGAAGCTGTGCCACTGGGCCCTACAGGACACCTACTATATTAAGCCACACTACCAAGACAGGGAGTCATAGCAGCTCTACCTACTACATAGAAACACACACAGGAAGGCTGCCAAAATGAGGAGACAAAGAAATATGGCCCAGATGAAAGAACAGATCAAAACTCCAGAAAAAGAGGTAAACAAAATGGAGATAAGTCATCTATCAGATGCAGAGTTCAAAACACTGGTTATAAGGATCCTCAAGGAACTTAGTGATGCCCTCACTAAGTCATGTAGTCAGAAACAAAGGATTCATTAATTGAAATAAAGAACAATCTATAAGCAAACAACACTAGAGTGGATCAAGCTAAGAATTCAAATCAATGATTTGGAACATAAGAAAGCAAAACAAAACAAAACAAAACAAAACAAAACCATGCAGAACAATAAGAAGAAAAAAAAGAATCCCCCCCCCCAAATGAGGATGGTGTAAGTGGCCTCTGGGACAACTTCAAGAAGTCCAACATTCATGTCATAGCAATGCTAGAAGGAGAAGAAAAAGAGCAAGAAACTAGAAGTCCATTTGTAAAAAAATAATGAAAGAAAGCTTCTCTAGTTTGGTGAAGGAAATAGACATACAAGTCTGGGAACAGAGAGTTGCAAACAAGATGGATGCCAAGAGACTCACTCTAAGACACATCACAATTAAAAATAGACCACACACAAGAGTAAATTCAAAATCAATCAAAGACTTATGTATTAGACCTCAAAGCATAAGAATTATAGAAGAAAACATAGCCAGCAAAATCTCAGACATTACTTGTAGCAATATTTTATTAGATATATCTCTCCAGGCAAGGGAACAAAAGAAAAAATAAATAAATGGGACTACATCAAACTCAACGTTTTTGCACAGCAAAGGAAATCATCAACAAAATAAAAAGACAACCCACAGAATGAAAGAATATATTTGCTGATATAACTGATAAGGCATTAATATCCAAAATTTATAAAGTACTTAACAAAACTCAACACCAAAAAAATAAATAACCCAATTAAAAAATGGGCAAAAGACCTGAAGACACTTCTCCAAAGAGAACATACAGATGGCCAATAGACATATGAAAAGAGGCTCAACATCACTAATCATCAGAGAGATGCAAATTAAAATCACAATGATATATCATCTCACAATTGTCAGAATGGCTATCATCAATAAATCAACAAACAACAAGTGATGGTGAGGATGTGGAGAAAAGGGAACACTTGTGCACTGTTGGTGGGAATGCAGATTAGTGTAGCTTCTATGGAAAGTAGGATGGAGATACCTCAAGAAATTAAAAATGAATCTAATTTTTGACTCAGCAGTTTCACTTCTAGGAATATATCTGGAAGAATGCAAAACACTAATTTGAAAGAACATAAGTACACCCCATGTTCATTGGAGCATTATTTACAATCGCCAATATATGGTGGCAGCCCAAGGGTCCATCAGTAGATGAGTGCATAAAACAACTATGGGATTTTTATATAATGGAATACCACTTGGCCATAAGAAAGAAGAAAATTTTATCTTTTGCAACAGCATGAATGGACCTGGAAAACATTATGCTAAGTGAAATTGGCCAGTCAAAGAAAGACAAATACCATGTGATTTCACTGATATATGAAATCTAATGAACAACATGGACTAACAAGGCAAATGGGGACAGACTCATAGTTGGAGAACAGATGACAGCTGGGGGCCATTAGGTAGTGGAAGGATGGAGCGAAAAGGAAAAAGGACTTATGGATGTGGACAACAGTGTGGTGATTGCTGTGGGGAGGGGATACAAGGGGACTAAATGGTAATGGGAAAAATACAATAAAGATTAAATCAAAATAAAATAAATAAAGACAAAAAGAAAAAGAAAAATGACAAAGTTTAAAGATAAGGAGAAAATCTTAAATGCAGCAAGAGAAAAGCAGTTAGTTAGCTACAGGGGAGTCCTCCTAAGATTGTCAGCTGATTTCTCAAAAGAACCTTTGCAGGCTAGAAGGGATTGGCAAGAAATATTCAAAGTAATGAAAAGTAGCCAAGATTGCCCTACCCAGCAAAGCTATCATTTAGAATTGAAGGGCAGATAAAGAGCTTCCCAGATAAGAAAAAACTACAGGAGTTCATCATCACCAAACTATTATTATATAAAATGTTAAAGGGACTTAATTGAAGAAAAAGATCAAAACTATAAACAATAAATTGGCAATAAATACATATCTATCAACAATTTAATCTAAAAAGCAAACTAAGCAAACAAGAAGAACAGAGACAGAATTGTGGATATGGAGGTCTATTTAATGGTTGCCAGCTGGGAGGGGGATGTGGGGGAATAGATTAAGAGGTGAGGGGATTAAGAAGTACAAATAGGAGGATCCAGCCAAGATGGAGACATAGGCAGAAACACATCACTTCCTTGCACAACCAAAAGAAGGATAACAACCAATTTAATAACAAAAAGCAACCAGAACTGCCAGAAAATAATTTTCATGAAAGTCCAACAACAAAGGAGTTAAAGAAACATTCATCCAGACTGCTAGGAGGGGCAGAGATGGGTAGCCGGGGTGAAGAGGACACACAGCAATACAAGGCTGGGAACTGCAAGGACGATCCCATATTCATGCACAGATAATCCAGAAAGAACAACAGGGAGCAAGACAGGCCGCAAAGCCCAGGGTTTCAGCATGAGAAACTAAAGACTCAAAGCCCCTGGCTGTAAAAATCTGTGGGGGTTGCAGCAGTGGGGGAAACTCCCAGTCTCACACAAGAGTCTGTTAGAGAGGCCCATAGGGTCCTAAAACATACACAAACCTGCCCATCTTTGAATCAGCACCTGAAAGGGCACTATCCCCTTGTGGGAAGTGAGGGAAGCGACTGAAAGTGGGACCAGAGCTGAGCAAGCCACATTATTCCCTCTCTGACCCCTCCCCCACATATAGTACCACAACACAGCAATGTGGGTTGCCCTGCCCTGGCAAATACCTAAGTCTCTGCCCCTTACCATGTAACAGGTGAGCCAGGACCAAGAAATATGGCCCAAATGAAAGAACAGATCAAAACTCCAGAAAAAGAACTAAGTGACAAGGAGATAGACAACCTATCCAATACAAAGTTCAAAACACTGGTAACCAGGTTGCTTACAGAATTGATTGAGCTTGGCTGCATAATAAAGAAATGAAGGCTACACAAAGTGAAATAAAGAAAAAACATACAAGGAACCAACATGAAGGGAAGGAAACCAGGACTCAAATCAAAGATTGGGAACAAAAGGAAGAAATAAACATTCATCTAGAACAGAATTCCAAAAAGTGAGGAGAGGCTGAGAAACCTCTGGGACAACTTTAAATGTTCCAGCATCTGAATCATAGGGGTGCCAAAAGGAGAACAAGAAAAGCAAGAAATTGGAAAGTTATTTGAAAAAATAATGAAGGAAAACTTCCCTAATCTAGTGAAGTCCAGGAAGCTCAGAAAATCCCGAAGAAATTGGATCCAAGGAGGAACATACCAAGACACATCATAATTGAGTTACCTGAGATTAAAGAGAAGAAGAGAATCGTAAAAGCAGCAAGAGAAAAGGAACTCCTACAAAGGAATTCCCATAAGGCTATCAGCTGATTTCTCAAAAGAAATGTTACAGGAAAGAAGGTACTGGTAAGAAGTATTCAAAGTCCTGAAAGGCAAGGACCTACTTCCAAGATTACTCTATCCAGCAAAGCTATCATTTAGAATGGTAGGGCAGATAAAGTGCTTCCCAGATAAGATCAAGTTAAAGGAGTTCATCATCACCCAGCCCTTATTATATGAAATGTTAAAGGGACTTATCTAAGAAAAAGATAAAAAACTATGAACAGTAAAATGACAATAAACTCACAAGTATCAACAACCAAACCTAAAAAAAGAAAAATTCAAACTAAGCAAACAACTAGAACAGGAACAGATTCACAGAAATGGAGATCACATGGAGGGTTGTCAGCAGGGAGGGTGAGGGGAGAATGGGGGAAAGATACAGGGAATTAAAAGCATAATAGATAGGCACCAAATAGACAGGGGGAGGTTAATAGCATAGGAAATGGAGAAGCCAAAGAACTTGTATGTACAACCCATGGACATGAAGTAAGAGGCAGGGGAATGCCGCAGGGTGGGGGAGAGTGCATGGAGCAGGGAGAGAAAGGGGAGAAAAAAATTGGGACAACTGTAATATCATAATCAATAAAATATACTTTAAAAAAAGAAGTACATATAGGCCCTGGCTGGTGTGGCTCAGTGGATTGAGTGCTGACCTGTAAACTAAAATGTGTTGGGTTCGATTCCCCATCAGGACACATGCCTAGGTTGCAGGCCAGGCCCCCATTTGGGGGCACAAGAGAGGCAACCACACAGTGATGTTTTTCTATTTTTCTTCCTCCCTTCTCCTCTCTCTAAAAATAAATTTTAAAAATCTTAAAAAAAGAGAGAAGTACAAATACATAGTTACAAAACAGCCATGGGGATGTAAAGTACAGCATAGGACATGGAGTAGTCAAGGAACATACATGCATGACCTGTGGACATGAACATTGGTGTGGGGATTGCCTGAGGGAGTGTGGGGGGGGGGTGCTAGGTGGAGCGGGGCAAGCGGAAAAATTGGGGCAACTTTAATAGCGCAATCAATAAAATGTAATTAAAAATAAAATAAAAGCTGTAAATGGAGAAATCATATATCTGAACAGGTTCTACTCTGAGATAGATTTGCAGGTATCTGAGTTCTTATCCCAATTTTTGAAAAATTGATACTGGAAATCAAAGGATATATATCACAGGTGTGGTATATATATATACACAATGCTGGAAAGATGACTGGACCTTCAATTATTGGCCACATACCTAAAGAAAAGTTCTTTGCTCTTCATCAAAAGATTGATAAAAAAGAATGCACATTTGATTTTTTGAGGTGAAATTCACCTAACATACAATTAGCCATTTTAAATTGTACACACTCGGTGGCATTTCGTGCATTCACAATGTTGTGCCACCACCACCTCTTTCTGGTTTCAAAACTTCCTCATCACCCCAGGAAAACACCCAGCACTGTTTAAGTAATCACTCCTCATTCTCCCTCCCCGACAGCTCCTCATATGCTTAAGTTGAAATAGAACATTTAAAGCATGTAGATAACATTTTTAATGATTCTCTTGTTTACTGAATTGTTTGATTACTCTATTGGTTCAACTCAAGTTGGGTAAGTGTGTTACCCTTACAGCTCTGTACGATTTTCACTTTTTTGGTGGGCTGTGTCCCAACCTCCAGGCACTGAGCACTCTGCAGGCAGGGCCCACGTTCAAGCCCTTCATTCATGGTCTGCAGCACATAGCACAACGTCAGGCACACTACGTGCTCCATATTTGTGGGAAATTAACAAGAAGTTAACTTGTCCAAGGAGATATCGCTTGCAAATGATGAGTCACAATTTAAGCCTAGGTCTTTCTACAGCACACTAAGCAGCAAATGGGAGCTGTTTGGGAGGTGAATTTATACAGCAATCACACTAGGGCTGATATCGAGGAGGGCTTACAATGTACTGGGTGCTGTTCTAAGCCCTTTTCAAGTATTACATCATTTAATTCTCCTAACACTCCTACAAGATGAATAGTACTATTAGCCCAGAAATTCTGGAGTGGGAGGTGGATGTGCCTGGATTCAATCCAAGTATTACAGGAAACCAGAAGAGACTTTGAGTCCAGGAGTAGCTTAGTCCAATGCCAGGAAAGAACCATCATTTTTATTACTTTAGTAACAGGACAACACATTTTAGGACTGGATTAAGGAAAAAGGAAGAGAGATAAGATGGCTAAAATGGAACCTACTTTAGAGTTTGCCCTCCTACACACATAGAAAGCGGGGGGAGAGAGAGTTCTTGTGTTGTGTTTCACAAGTGCTTGACTAAAATTCTTTTTTTTAAAATACATCCACCTTCTCCTTTTTAAAAAAGATTTTATTTATTTACTTTTTAGAGAGGGAAGGGAGGGAGATAGAGAGAGAAACATCAATGTGCGGTTGCTGGGGGCCGTGGCCTGCAACCCAGGCATGTGCCCTGGCTGGGAATCGAACCTGCAATGCTTTGGTTTGCAGCCCGCACTCAATCCACTGAGCTATGCCAGCAAGGAGGTATAATTCTTTTTTTAAAAGAGATTTTATTTATTTAGTTTTAGAGAGAGGGGAAGGGAGGGAGAAAGAGGGAGAGAAACATCAACATTTGCTTCCTCTCATGTGGCCCCCACTGGGGACCTGGCACACAACCCAGGCAAGTGGCCTGACTGGGAATTGAACAGGTGACCCTTTGGTTTGCAGCCTGCGCTCAATCCACTGAAACATACCAGACAGGGCTAATTCTTTTTTTTTCTTTAATTGCTTTTAGGGAGAGAGCAACATCAATGTAAAAGAGAAACATTAAATTGGTTGCCTCCCAGAGGTGCCTGGACCAGGGATCATCCACACCCTGATCAAGGATCAAACCCACAACTTAGGTATGTGCTCTTACCTGGAATCAAAACTGCAACCTTTCAGTTACAGGATGATGCTCCAACCCACTGAGCCACACCAGTGAAGGCACTTAGTTATAATTCTTGTGGAAGGTGCCATTTTTTGGGGGGGGTTGTTTTTGTTTTTGCCCTGTTGGGTACTACTGCATCCTGTAGGTTCAACCATATCTGCTGTAAACTAGAATACTGCCGTCTTCCTGCTAGGCACACTGCACTTCAAGGCTCTACCATGCCTGTGCCTCTCAGGGACCACTGCCTTCTACACAGCCAACCATCCCTCTCCTGGGCACCACTGCTGCTGGTTATGCTGGGTGCTGCCCCCAAACCCTGCAGCACAGCCCTGCCAACATGCACAGAGATCTGTGGATAAGTGGAGAAGAACACCTCTTTCTCTTACTGTCCACATCAGATGTTCCTAAAGCAGTATGGCTGGCTCTGTGACGTCTTAACAGGCTTGGTGAAGATGGGTCTTCTGGTTTTCAGTCACAGTCCTCTCTCTCTTGCAAGACTCAGTACTGAGTCCATTAAATCTGGACCTAGGGCAAATGAGACTCACCCTGAGGTACTCACAGTGACTGCTCTGCTCTAACATCTAAGGATTGTAACTGGGCTGGGCTAGTCCCACCTGACTCCCTTCCCCTTAGTCCAAGACAAGGGCAGATGATTTGAATCCTAAAGTGGGGACACTTTTAGCCTAGACCTGGGACTCCATTTCACTCCCACTCAAGACCTAGGGTGGAAATTAGAAGTGCGGAAGTGAAAGAAGAGCAGTTTGAGGCCCTGCAAGAGGTGGAGCTCAAGATTTGTTAAACCCTGGATGACAGACCTGTAGCACTAACATTCTGAGTTTCTCTGGAAAAGTTTAATATTTTGTTCCAAACTTTAGAGAGTTCTGTGAAGGAAAACAATGGCAGTATAAGAAGTAGAATTTTAAAATCTAGTTCCTGAATTTCTATCCTGTCCTGTCATCACAGGAATTAGTGAGATTGTACTCAGTATGCCACTTTAAAGCCTTGATTGAAATGCGTTTGTGGAGGAACACCTCCGTGCAGAACGCCAGGGCTCCTGCGGGGGGTTCAGACAGGGCGGGATGAATTCTGATTCCTCACAGCACTCTTGTGTGGGGAAGCAGCAACACAAATTGATACCCTGTGAGCTTTTCAAACTTCTGGAAGGTAGTTAGGGTGATTATTGTATTCTCCATTTTGCTTACCCATACGCTCTAGTTTTCTAGCAGTCATATATATTGGTTGGGCCGTTTTTTTAAAACGAAGTAAATACTCTTTAATCAGAGTTGCCATCTGGTGCCCGGAAGGCTGAGTCCTCAGCCTTGTCTTACCCTTCTCCTTGATCACAGATACAAGTGCTCAAAAGGAACCAGAGGACCTCTGGTTCGATTTCTTCTTTTGTTCCCTCTGCTTTATCACTGAGCAAATGGATCCACTCGACACCTCATGAAGCCTTCTCTGTGCATTGAAAACTCCAAGCTGTTATGCTAAATAATAACAACAATAGAAATAACAATACTGTGTCTGGGGCTGTTACAAAACAAACAGGCTGGGTGTGGATTGAGTGCTGACCCAAAATCAAAGTAAAAAGCCTTAAACAAAATGTTTCTCAGTGTGCCTCTCTGCCATTCATTTTTCAATGTGATTCTAAATAAATAATTATTCTACTCCATTTTTTAACAAAGAAAAATCTTTTTTAATATATATATTTTATTTGTTTACTTTTGGAAAGAGAGAGAAACATTGATCAGTTGCCCCTTGCAGGCCCCGAACGGGGGACCTGGCCCACAACCCAGACATGTGCCCTGACCAGGAACAGAACCAGTGACCTTTCAGTCTGCAGGCTGGTGCTCAACCCACTGAGCCACACCAGCTAGGGCTAAACAAAGAAAAAATCTTTTTGTGAGCTTTCTTCTAAAAGCATAAGAATCAGGTTAGTTTTTGGTGTTTTTTTTTTCTTTTCTCAACTCATGAAAAAGATATTCTTACGTATATAACTCTTGTAAACCAAGTAGGTAATAAAATTTTAGAGTTCAAATTCAAATATCTCTCTATAAAAATATCTTTTTAATAACTGGCTTTCTGTAATGTCTGTTTATGATTCAGCCATCCTGTTCATCATCATCACCACCACTACAAACATCTAGAGTGAACTCGAAGAATCTTTCTGCATAGTTGCCCCACTGTCCCCATGTTATTGAGAAAACCACAGTGCATGGAGGCTGAAATGACTTGCCTAGAATCCCACAGCTGGTTTCAGGCCCAGAGCCAGGTGTCAGTCTTGAATCTGCCAGCTCTTTGTTTTTTATTCTTTATTGTACCACACTGCTGTTCCATCTCCTTAGTTACTGGGTTAAGTTAGTACCATTGATATTTGGCTTCACTTAGGAAATTTAAAAGACAACTGAGTGTCTACCTTTATCACAACCCCAAGAAACCAACGCGGGGGTATAAACTGAGTCTGACGGAGCCCTCCTATCTCACTCCACATCGGTCTGCCCTGGTAAATCTAGCCCCCAATCTTAAGGGCATGCCTGTGGAACATCAGCAGAGGATTTTAGAATTTTCTTGGTACTACAACTGGTGGCAAGGTGGCTATGTCTCCCTTCAATCAATAATTCTGTTTTAGATTTTATGTATTTATTTTTAGAAAGGGACAAAGAGAGGGAGAGAAACATCGATGTGAGAGAGAAGTATCTTTCAGTTGCCTCTCATATGTGCCCCAGCCAGGGACTGAACCTGCAACCCAGGCATGTGCCCTGGCTGGGAATCGAACCAGCAACCTTTCGCTTTGCAAGATGATGCCCAACCAACTGAGCCACACAGCTCGGGGCTCAATCACTGATGTTTAACAAATTCTTTGAAAATACACAGTCTGAACAAAATGTTCTATTAGCAGGCAGCAGGCCTAAGCAATAGAGGGTGAGGCAGCATCCAATGGGGCTAGATTGAAATTTTTGATTTGGGGGTTTCAAACCCGTGTGGCATCTTGCCTCAGAGAGTAAGCACATAAGACTAGGGCACATGCCTGCCAAAGTGTGTCACATGAAATATTTAGGACATACTTATAGTAAAAGCTATTCATCATTTATCTAGAATTAAATTTAATGGGGCATCCTGTATTTAATCTGGCAACCCTACTCTGGAGGCCAATCCATATGGCAGCTATGGGCCAGATGCAGAGAATGCTTGTTTGGGGATCTCCCTGATGAGCCCAGAGCTAGAACTGAGCTGATGTGAGCTCGTCTGAATTAAGTCCTTGGTGGTACACATACATCGTTTTCTTGTGTTTCATCATCCACACGGGCCTTTTGTCTTTGATTGAAAGTCTCTGTAAACTGTGCCTGAATACCGCAGCGTTAATCACAAGCCTCCTGAAGTATTTTCACATTGTGTGTAATAAATGCCCATATACTTAGGGCTTAAAGTAAGAACTACTCACCACAATATTTAGTTAAAATTACAAAGGGAGTACAAATTAAGCCATCGTTTTGTTATGGTGTGTATTATAAGTCTTATTTAATTTCCCCATGTTCTCATATGTGTGTTTGTATAATTGTTGTGTCAAAACTTTCACTGATAAAGTATTTCAATTTGCTGCTAAAAGAAATACATTTTAAGGAGTAACAACTGATGTACATTTGGGCTAAATACCTATAATCAGAGTTGTTTCTCACCTGAGTCCCTCTTGCTGATGTTATGTAACAAGTGGCCCTGATTGCTGGCAAGAGCTCACTTAACATGTTCACATTTGTGCAGTAATTGCATAAAAATAATGACTCACTAGCACTTCAAAAAAGAAACTGATACTAAGTTTAGGGTAGACAGGTTACATGGTCACTTTACCATATCTGGAAGTCTAATTCCTAAATCAACAGGATTTTTCAGATGCTTTTCCACAGAGCTGATTTGAGAGCAATTACAGTGGTGGTGAGTCACCTGCCTTCATGCTCACCCACCTCTACGTTTCCACCTGCTTGCCAATACCTTCCCTGGGTAAGCGGGGATTTTCACTTGGGTGTATCCAGTATCACCTGGATAAAAATGGCTAAAATGAGCTGGGCAGGGGCATTGGTAACAGCAGTAGTAGTGATGAGGAGATTCAGTGCAGAAGTGTACAGGAAGTGAAACCACCCCTCGCTCCCGACGAGGGCCTTTCTGTCCCTGTGCTGTTTGTGTGGTGATTGTTTCACTCTTCAACAATCTTCTGACACTGTCTTTTATAATCATCAAGTCATCAACAGTTTTTCTCCCAAATTGTTTATTCTCTACCGCTTTCCTTCATAACCTCATAGTCTCAGCTCATGCCAGTAACCAGAGAATTCTCAAGATCTAATTCTATCCCACTATCGTCCCCCAAACCACCTTAGTGTGTCTGGGAAATTTATGGAGCTGCAATCCTGTCAAAGAAAAGTAGCATTTCTGTGGCAAAGCAGCTAATCTTTTTTAAATTTATTATTTTTTTTAATTAAGCCCAGTGCCAAACAGGGAGTAAAGGTAAACACACACCTGGTTTAGAATCTGAGCAGAGAGGAAGACTGTGTAAGTGTGAGTGTGTGAGGACATGTACGACATGGTTCTGGTGCATCTTCGCCTCCATTCTCACGACTGTGTGAATGGCTCTTGATTCTGCTCTGCGACCCCAGTCAGGAAGGCTGCTGGCAAGGAGCCTTGCTTGGTGAAAACTCAGACTGTTGCCTAAGCTGCCGGCAGCCATGCTTCCCAGCTTTCCTGCACCATCATCCCAGGGCTGCCTCCTCCCCGGCCACGCTGCTGTCCTAGCACATAAGCCATGGAATATTCTCCCTCTGCACCCCATCATCCCAGCTGCCACTGAACTCTGTTCAGTCAAGTTTGAAGAAGTGGAATGGCAGGCAGATATGTCACACACAGAACTGAGCTCAAGAACTATCAGTGGAAGGCATATTGGGGCAACTTCTTTTGCTGTATCAATTATGTGGCAATATCACAGAAAAATTGTAATTGTGCTTTTATATATTGATTTTACTTTGGGCAATTAATTCTATAAATAACACTTATAAAAGTACACAAAAATATGCATGTTTGCCAAAATATTATTTGAAAAAGGAAAAAAGACTAAAAATATCCATCAATATGGGGATAGTCATATTCATAATAGCATATTACTTGATATTTTCTGTACAGCTTCTAGAACAGGGGTGTCAAATTCATTTTCACTGGGGGCCACATCAGCTTTGTGGTTGCCTTCAAAGGGCTGAATGTAATTTTAGGACTGTGTAAATGTAACTACTCCTTAACAGTTAAGCGAGAGCTCGGCGCTGTTGCCAGGTAGAAACAAGGTGCTGGGCCAGATTAAACAAGGTGGAGGCCAGGATTCAACCCACGGGCCTTCTGTTTGCCACCTGTGTTCTAGAAGAATGAGGTTGTCTATGTGTAGGGCATGGAACATTAGCCAGAATATACTGCTCAGTGAATAAAAGCAAGTTCAGTGTAGCAAATATATTGTATGATTTCATTTGTGATTTAAAAGAACATATGCTTGCATATGAAGTTTTTAAATGTCTTCTAAAATATATGGAAAGCATTATTAATGGCTACCAATGGGGAATGAGATTAAGGGAGCTGGGAGGAAAGAAACTTTTTTTAAACTTTATATCCTGTTTGTATTTTTTTAAAGATTTTATTTATTTATTTTTAGACAGAGGGAAAGATGGGAGAAAAAGAGGGGGAGCAACATCAATGTGTAGTTACCTCTCATGTGCCCCCTACTGGGGACCTGGCCCACAACCCAGGCATGTGCCATGACTGGAAATCAAACCAGTGACCCTTTGGTTCACAGGCAGGTGCTCAATCCACTGAGCCACACCAGCCAGGGCCTGCTTATACTGTTTTTACAATTAAAACATTCACTTGCACCCAGCCATTTATTCCTCAGGTTCCTATGGTGTGTAGGTTATATAGGGTTTAATGATCATTTTTTACTCATAATTAGCCCTCACTTTTAAAATTCTCCAAAAGAGTTCTTCATGACTGAGTAAAGAGCTATGGCCAACATTAACTGAAGTTCACAGAACTAATTTCAGCTTTGTGGACATAAGTTCAAAATCCAACTCATATAGAAAACTGAGTAAAATTTCCCATGATTACAAAAATCATTGTGTTGAGGCTTCAGACTGTTGATGAGGCTGTCAATAATTTTAATATTATTCTTGACCACCCACAAACTTCCCATCAACACTTACCTGTGCACATCTTTTAAGGAATGAATTTTAGTTTGTATCTTGTGCCTCCAGCAAGATTTTCCATGCACTAGGATCAAAAATCATGCAAAACTTCGTACCATATTTCACAAGCCTACAGGAAGTGAAGAAGAAAAGATGCTTCCATATTATGCAAGAGCCCTGCTGCTAAAGAAGAGACTACTCAGGGAAGACTTACACAAAGTGGTAGATTCTGAGAGTAAGTTTTCAAATCCTGATAATTGGAACCATTCAGTCAGTCTCTGTGCCTGATCCTGAAGAAAGAGAACCTGAGACAAGAAACGAGAAGATGAGAAAATGCTAAGGTGAGAAAAAAGTAGTTGGTAGATACAATTGACAATAAACTCCAAATAGGTTCTCTTGAAGCAACACTTTACTCATGAAACTTGAACATAGCGAATTTCATTTGGGGTATAAATTTCCATGCACCTACCTTTTTCAAGACTTCTGGTTGCTAAGATGATGATGTCTTTGGTTACTAATTTAACAAAGTTTTCTGGTATCAAGAAGTTTTGCAATTTGCCTTTCTGTCTGCAATGCAGGAAAAAAAGTTGAGGCTGTACAACATTAATTTAAATATCTTGCATGATTTTTTTTGTCTTTTTGTAATAGCATTTTGTGTTTACAAATATAGAAAAATCTACATTTCCTTGGTAGTAAGATGGTAGGTTTATACTAGAAGCTCCAAACAGACAAACCAAGCAAATAGATCATTAATCTTGCTGTGATTATAACCAGGTATAGTTTATAGAAGTAATCCAAGCCTGGAATTTATAAACAATTTTAAGAGATCTTCAAAACCAAAGCATACTTCTTAGGTTATCCCCCAAACCTTTAAGAATTTCCACTTGCAACTAAATGCACAATAACCACTGAAATAAGGAAAAGAGGGGTTAAAACATCAGCAATGAGGAAGAAATAACAAAAATTAAGAGGAAAATAAAGCAATAGTATAATACCTTTGCTTGCCTAATTCACTTATTACCAAGCAGTTCATCTCCAATTATGAAAATAAATGTAACTTTCCAAGAAAAGTTTGCTTCCACAAAACTTATTCTTACTAGAATAAGTTCTAATCATTTGGTAATTTAATGTCAAATATACGTGTTGGCATAACTTAGGGTTTAAAGACTTTCAATACCTAGAAGGAGGTGTCCAGAAATAAATTATCTTGACAACTAATGTAAAGTCCAAATGCTCATGGGGCCCTATTATTGGAGTTACATGGGTGGAAGTATAGTTTTGAACTCAATTCTGCAGACATCTTGCCCACACATACCCAAAGAAGTCCATAGGGTTCGGATACCTCTTCAAATTCATAGAACAATTTCTCCTTTGAACCACTAATCAATTTTATTATGTGCAGTTTCTAAAATACATCTCTTTGCCCCAATGTCTTAACATTATAGTACTCTCTCATCAGAATATGGGTCGGATTCCCTAGTGTGAATCACTTATCCAGTTGCTTGCCTGATTATTCACATGTTTTTGAGATTTGTGAAATGTGGCAGATAAACAGGTTTATGCTGTGTGCAGCTTGGAGGGCAGCCAATGTCTGTCTGCCTATATAGCATATTTACTCTCCTTCCTCGAATCTCTCTCCGATACAAAGAAGCTGTGTTTTAAGACTAAAATCAGTGTAGCATGCCATCCAGTAATGTCACTGCAGGTGCTCATCCACTCATTTGTGGTGATTCTTACAGTGAAGAAAGTGAATCAATGATTCACCCAATGGACAAAGAAACAGTACAGTGACTGTTTGGAAAAGTCAAATGCAGGAACGAAGCCATCTCATCCAAAGGTGTGCTCTGATTTTAGAAAGTAAAATCTCCTACAAGAAAATCAGGAATTCTGTTGAAGTGCTCTGGCTGTACCTGCAGAAAGCCGTGGCATGCACCCTCTCTCCCTGCTTCTTCTGTTTTATTGCTTTTGTGTTGTACTTCTAAAATAAATATCAATAAATCATTGCAGTTAGATACTCTAATACAGACAGAAATGTACTTGACTCCCTACAGTCATTACAATTGGAGGGGACTCTGATTAGGATGCTTTACTTAATTAAGTGATATCGTCTAAAGAGAGTTCTTCCCTCCATTTTCTGTTTAACAGTCTTATAAAACACCAACAGAGGAAATTCATTCTGTTGTTTGCTTTCCTTGTTGTAAACGGTTTCTTCTCATTCATAGTTTACAGAAGATGTTGCGTTAATGAAATGGCTAATAAGCCAAAGACTGAGGTTCAGCTCCACACAGAGCTTTGTCAAATCAGCCCAAGCTATACCAGGCTTAAGAATATTTTTCTCCCTCAGTCTCAGAAATGTATTTTAAAATTTAGTTTTATAATCTGTAACCTAAAATCAAGATGATTCAAAAGAATTTTTTTCTCTGAGAAATTGTTCTTCATCTGGTTTATGTATGGTTAAAAATCTGTTTCTTTGAAAAATAGAAAATATGGGCAAAGAATAAGCAATCCTTATGCATAAGATGTTATTTGTGAGGCACTTTAATTTTACTGAAAGAAGTCATTAAATTTGGATTGCCAATACAAATATGATTATATATGTTTTCTAAATAAAATGTTATTATGTTGCAACTGAACTCATCCATTTATTATTTGTTTACCTAATGCTCAAACACATGTTTTATTCATAGATGCCTGGGAGAAAAAATTTTGCCTGATAATCACACCAAGCATATTTAACAAAAGCAATTCTCCTTTATTAGGGAACAAGTTAAAGCAGAATGATTTCATTTTTTTCCATTTAGTTAATTCAGAGTTGCAGAATCCTCAGTATACAGCTTTTGTTTCTCCCTCTGCTGCCTTTTATGCTTTTAATGTATGCATGCCTGTCCACTGATGGGAAAATATCATTTCCTGCAACTCTTCCTTTTTCCTTCTTGATGATTCTCCCCAGTGATTTCTGGTTTGGGTTAGTTTTCACTAGTTAGTTCTGTCAAATCATTTACAAGACTGACAAATTAAAGCCACGTAAATAGTTCACTATCCTGTTGAAGATATTTAACTCTTTTATTAGGGTGATTTTGAATCCTAAACATATGTACTCAGTCTTTGAAAAACAAATAATATATTTATATTTTTAAAGAAATTAAAAATTAATATAAAGTAGTCAAGAAAGTGAAGACTTACTAATATCTGTGAAATTGTTTTCATTACCAAATAGAACATTTTAAGAAAATGTTTGCAATTTTAACAAAATACCAATGACTTATATTAAATTTAGTACATTTATTTCTATTAAAAGCAACATAAATGTAAGCATTTTTAAATGAACTCAACTAGTTTACAATAGATTTTTTTAAACCTTAACACAACATACAGATAATAGCATTTAATGGCCTGAAATTTTTAAATACGTATGACTCAAAATATAAAAATAGATATTAATGAATCACATGCAAGGGGATTTTAACTAATTGCTAAACTATTAAAAGAACACTTTATAACATTGATAAGAACCTGAATTGTTTTAATTCCTGATGTGTATAGCTTGGTCATTTTTCAAGCAAAATAATAATAGAAATAATAATAATCCATAATTGTGAAATGAATTCATTAATGTTGTACAACTCTAAGGCTTTTGTTTTTGTTTTGTTTCTAAATGCATTAACACTAAGTCCTGCATAAAACCAGTATCTGCAAACATTCTGAAGTTCCATGTTTTCTTACCTCCTGAGTTAAAGCAGATTTGCCACAGAAAACCAGAAAGACAGTAAAGCAATGTGCCCCTGGGCATGTTACCCAAAGTAAACCCCAGAAGTTGTTCATAATTGCTTTTATTTTTTAAAAGATTGCTCTTTATTAAAGACAAGCCTTATATTAGTTCTAAAGTTCATTAAATATTGGTCATTTTCTAATTTTGTAATCTAGATAGTTTTTAAAACCAAAAGCTTAGTTAACCTGCTTTCCATTAAATAAACTTCTTTATAGATTCTCTTTAAGCTCTTCATTTAAAAAGGTGCCTTTGTCCTGAAACTAAACATATGGCTTGCCTGTCCCTGAAGAAAAAATTTAAAGAACTGAATAAGAGTAAATTCTGTTAATGATTTTATTCCATTCTCCTATGTCTTTTTACTTCTTTAGAAATTATGTAATTAAAAAAAATAAAGAATGTGGCTTTTTTTTCCCCTAAGACTTGAAGATGAATGAGCATGGTGTCGAGTGAAGTCCCACTGAAGTCAGAGGAGCCACGGAGTCATTATCTGGCACAAGAATGTGTCCCGTTTCGCCCGAACCAATTATTTTTGTCAAATGAGTTTTCTATCTAAATTGTTAGCCATAAGAAATAATGACGTTAGAGATCAGCAGAGTGATTTCAATATGCATCTTAACAGCATTATTATTTCAATTCCTAGAAATCAAACTAAATGCAATGGGGCCAATTTTGCACTGTTATTTACTGAAAACTGTTTTTTATTGGATCAGTGAATACTTGTAGCTAGTACTTCAAACCTGACATGAAGATATATCAGATTTAAAATTTTTTAACACAAAACATCACTATGTATTTAATAGGCTCTTTAGTCAGAAAAGATATTTACATCCTAACATAGCCTTTTTCTGTATTTGTAAGCTGAGCATTGTAAAGTATTTGCCATCAAAACCATTTGTCTCTGTAAAGCAGTAGGAAGAGTGAGTTTCCTAAAGAGCACCCAGCTAGGAGACACCTTCCTGCAATGAAGTGGTCTAATCTGTGCAAAGAGGAATACAAAGAAAAAAGTTGAGTGCTAGAGAGGATAGTTCTTTAAAACTTATTTTTTTCTTTTTACAGAAATATAGAAGGAACATTGAAGAAGGAAAATATTTAGCAAAAAGCCTTTTTTGAGAGCAGGGAGAGAAAAAAATCTTATGTGATATGAAAGGAGAAAACATATAGACCAAAACAAACAAACAAGAAATGAAAATAGTCAAAAGTGAACTCTGTAGTATTTGTTTTTTTCTAAAGCCGGTTTCCTCTAGGCACGAGGCGACTGCAGTCTGGAGGTGCACTTTGTAAAGGCAGGAGAACCAGATCGGCTCAACTCATTGGGAAGACAATTCTCTTATTAATAGCACCAGTTTCACAGGCATTTTTGCCTCTAAAAGGGGCACCTGCTAGACATTTACAAATTAGCTTTTATGACAGCGATAAACTACCATCAAGATGTGTATATTTTTAATCCAAGTTAAACATTTTAACAAACCATCTTACAAATCTGTTTCGAAGCACCTCAGTGGCCCAGAGGGAGCTCCACCTTTAATGTGAGAAGACAACATAACAAAGAACCTGTCTCTCACATGCACACACACAGGAATGGCAGGGAGGAAAAACAAGCGCTGCTTACAAGGAACAGACTATGAACTTCATGAAAACATGACAAAAGCAACATTTTTGCCCAAGCAGAACAATTCCTGATGTAGAATAAATGAAACTAAAGTAAAACTTTTGAGCAGAACCAAGTATTGAATAAATTTTAGAACTATAATCATGTTAGGTATCGCATATTCTTTTAAGACATATGATACAGATGTTAATGTAGATTACTTAGTCAGTATTCTGTTAATATGAAAATAGCTAAAATGCAGTCCTCCATTCTTTGTAAAATACTAATTAATCATTTACAATATATGGCTCAGCAGTCCAGGAAAAGCCCAGTTACCTTCACAGATACAATAACCATGCATAAATCATATAGTACCTCAAATACATGCACTGAATTTTATTTTCAAAAATTTACATTTTTCCTCATGTTTAAACACATACAAAATTAAAACAAACAATGTAACACAGATTATCCATAATCCTAAAACACAAATGGAACAACATTTGGGGATTTTCATAATCTTATTTTCATAACCATGACCTAAAAATAATTATTGGGAAGAACAATTGAAATATATCATACATTTTAACAACATATATTTATTTCTCCCCTTTTGCCTCGACTGTGGGAAACTTGTATTATGAAGATCAGATGGTGTGCTGATGTGAGAAACGCTGCAGAGCACCCTGTAGACTGGTTCTAATTAACTGCAATGCTCTTGTGTTCTCAGTTTTAGCCGCCACACACTGCACAATGTCTTTTATTTTGCTTTGAATGGATTGTTACTTAAAAACAGCTGATCTCAATACTCACAGCATTTTGGCTTTTTATCTCTTAAATTTTTCCTGCAATATGCTCTTTTCAATTTTAAAAGATAAATTTGAAAATATTTCTAAAGCATAAAGTGTAATCAGTTAAATTAACAGCACTCGTGTGGTCTTTCACATGTATTTTGCATGTTCTATAGTACGTGATTACATTCTCAAACCACATCTAAATTCCTCTTTAAAAGTTACACATCTGAGCCATAGTTTATGCAGAAAAATCTGAAAAGCAATTTAGAGCATGCGGCTAGTATTTTTTTTTTTTATTTGTATAAGTAGGCTACTCACCAGAACAGAGCTAAAACAGAGACCATGAGCAAGGGACAGGAAGGATTTCAGAATTAAAAGTATTAAATAAAATTCTTTGCACTCACCTTTCTCTGATGACTTAAGCTCAAGCAGCCCTGACAGAGAAAAGTCATGAATTTTCATCAACTTCACACATGTCATACATTTAAAAACATTTTGATTTGCCGTGGGACCCCTGCATGTCTCTGAAGCACATTACCAGTGCTGTGCTGCTTTGTAGGTACAAACCTTATGAACTCCCAGAGCTCTAGAAGATATATTACTAATGTAAACAGGCCCTTAAGTGAAAAAAAAGAAAAGAAAAGGAGCATTAAGTAACAGGAAGTTTCCAAGGAAATGCAGAATTTAAAATAAGGAGAGTATTATTAGAAGCCATACACTTTCTATAGTTTTAAGAGCCACAATTTTATCCATATACTAACTTTCTGAGAACATACAATTATCTGCCTGAGAAGCACTCATTTTGGAAAGGAAAATCCATAACCTAAAAATTGGAGCTAAATCCTTAATTTAGGTAGTAGACATTGCAAGTAATGAAATAGTTCTCTTTTGGTTCACATGAGGATAAAATGTGACTTGTGTCCACAGTTTCAAGATGGCTACCAACATCCTACTCTTTCCAGGAGGAAAGCTGAGTGTATTTAGTGCTATGCATTACAAAACAGAATTTTTGCCCTAAATAACACATTCTGGAATTATCTTTCAAATATTTCTGTTCCTTTCAAAGTTGCGGCAGATCGTGAAGATGAGGTAAGAAAGAAATAAACATTAGAAGAGATTAACAACTGCAAACAAAGTCCCAAATCATAGCATGATATAAAGTGGCATTACAGATCATTTATATTGCACTCCTCACTTTATAACTGAGAAAACTGAGACCCAAAGAAGTGAAGTGACTTCCCCAAGGTCTTACAAAACTGAAGATGTAAAGCTGAACTAAAGGCAAATCTCTTGACTCCTAATAGCACTCTTTCTACGACACTACAGTCCTTTAGCGCAGTAACAGAAATGTCACCTCAGGTGGGTGTCAATGACACCATTAGGTAAAACAATGAGCAATGTACACTTGACCCTAAAAGATATGTACAGGGCATACAAAATTAATCGGCAATCTTTACCCAATGTGAACAGTCATTTTCCTTAGAAAGATGCCTCTGTGGAAAATATCTCAATGCCCTCATTCTTGCCAGGATTTGAGGATTGTTTCTATTTAGTGAAATAGCACATTCCCTCCAAGCAGGCAGGTAAAAACAACCACCATGTAGTCTCACTGACACTAATTTGTCCCCACTTCCAGTCCATTCTCTAGTCTGCTAACTGCATGTCTTTCTAAAATGTGCATCTGATTATATGTAAATTTCTTCCATGGCTTTCCATCTGCTACATGATAAATCTATACTTCTCAGTCTGTCATTCAGAGTCTTCAAAACGTTTCACCCATGCTACCCCTTCAGTTTCACTCCCCATACTTGCCTCACACTTTCTGCTCCAGCAATATAAACTAGGTACGATTCCATGGCCATGATATGCTTTTCATTGTCATGGGCCTTTGTACATGCTCTTTGCTACAACTGGAATACCTGATAACACTGCTTCTCCTTCAAGAGTGAGCTCAAGCATAATCTTTTCTCCTCCTGCCAAGAATAGATGCTCCTTTCCCTGAGGTCCCACTGCCTTTTACACAGCCCTCACATTACTTTACTCAATGCATTGAACTGTATTGTCTGTTTACCGGCCTGACTCCTCAGATGCATTGTCTTTGAGGTTGGAGACATATCTTTTTCTCCATGCCTAGTATTTTGCCTACTGTGAGCACTCAGTGAGTGTTTACTGACTAAAGACATAAGTCAATAAACAGGCTATCATATTTTTTCTTATCACAGAAGCTTTACATTTTAGGGTGATATCCCCTAGTTCCTTTGCATAACTCTAAACTGGATATACATTGGCAACAGGATATTTGTATAAGCTCTGTTTTTTGTTTCTATCAATGATTTTCTCTATAATTTTATAATCACTCTCATTACAGTGGTTTGATTTTGGCATGAAGTTGGCGATGAAATGTTGACTCCTATCTGCAGGTGAATGAAGAGAAGAATTTGGGGGCAAACAATGAGTCACCATTTGCTCAGACATTGGTGAAGAACATTCTGTTTTATTGAAAACACACGTTGAAGGATTACCTGTAACCCACTAAGAGCGTAAAATGCATGTTTGGATAAAAACAGTAGGTGATATCAGTGCCAAGTGAGTGCTTTAGACAGGATTTTTAGTCTTACATAAATAGAATTTAGATTTAAGATTTAGCTTATTAGGGTTCTATTGCTGTTCAACTCGCCATCTTCCCCATCTCACTGAGCAAATGCTTCTGGAGGCACGTGTCTTCTAGGGAGCCTGCTCAGTTGGAACCAGGGGTACCCTTGGTACATATACATACACTGGCCACTTGAAATAATACCCTCATATTGATAAAAGGCTTCACATCAAAATAGAAAAGAATCTGCCAGTATAGCCTTTCCTGAAGATGTACATATCAGACCCCAAATCAATAAAGAGAGGATCCCTAGGCATTTTCCCTAAGGATTTTCCTAGGCATTACTTGAGCCAAAGCAGGGCACAGGGAAAAGCAGGTTTACAGTTGTAAAATAAATAATAGTATGATAATTAATAACTAATACAAGAAAAACTCTGTTTCATGTGCTCACAGCTGTAAACCTACTTTTGTCCACCCCTGTATAAGTCACAGGGCATCCCAACTCTGAAGCTACTTGCCATCTTTCGATTACCCCCGACTCCTCTCCATTGGTTCCATTGTGCCTCAGAGCTGCAGCCCCTACTCAAGTGTGAAGGGTGCTCACTAAGGGACAGAAGTTGGGAACGCTGTAATAGTAGCCTTTGCTTCTGTGCAGTGAACGAATTCCTCTTGCCGGTTGGGCCACCTTTCACAGAGGAGCCCTATGTGGTAGACCATTATCAATCAACACCAGTTTTTTAATTCTTTTCTAGTGAATGATACCACACTGGTCAGCTCCCATTCCTACCCCCTAAAAAATGATAGGATTTGAGAATTTCTGGTCCCCTCACCACTTCAGAAGAATTTTAGAGTTTTAAAGGTCTTGAATAGTGGGTGTGCCATAGAAAGTTTAAGCCTGGACTGAAAAAAGAAACTAACTCTAAGGATTTTCCTAGGCATTACTTTTTAGGGTGTATTTTGTGTTACATCTAAGCTTTGGGGGAGTGTTTGTTTTAAGCATTACAGCATTTCCTCAGTTTTCATTTGACTAGACAGAAGAATGTAAGAGATTCCTTCTTTGCTAACTACATAGAATGAGGCCTCTTTTCTGTCATGTTGAGTCAACCTACCTAGAATTTAAAAAATTTTTTTTTTTTACTTTATTGATTCTAGAGAGAGGGGAAGAGAGGGAGAGAAACATCAATCGGTTGCCTTCTGCACACACCCCAGCTGGGCACCAAACCGGCAGCCCAGGCAAGTGCCCAGACCCGGAATTGAACTGTCAGCCTTTTGGTTGGCAGGATGATGCCCAATCAACTGAGCCACACTGGTCAGGGCCCACCTAGAATTTTGCTAATTTTTTTGTTCACATTAAAAACAAGAAAAAGGTTAATCATACTCCTTTATCTTTATATTTTTGCATATCAGAAAAGACTACGACAAGAAAAATAGTGAAAGTGTTTTATAAATTCATTAATTCAACAAACTTATAGAACTACTGTGTGCCAGGCCCCATACGGGCACTGACTCACAGCAGACACACAAAGGGGAAAAAGAATATGGCTGTTTACAGATTTAATTTAAGAACGTCAGATGCCACATAGGCTTAGAATTTTCTTGTCTATTTTTCTGTTCTCCTGAAAAAAAAAAAAACTTCTTTACCAGGGAATGCTATTCAAGGTGGAATATGTTCATCAGTATAAATTCTAACTTTACAACTTAGTAAGCAAGAAAAATATATCTGTGTCTCCAACTTGGGTGGGGCAATTTGAAAGTTCTTCATGAACTTAGAAAAAGACATAAGCTCTAGTTTTCTCGATCAACTGAAATGAATCCATTACACTAAAATGGCTCTTAGTAGCAAGAACAAGTAATGATTTGCATTATAAGCTAATAAAATAGGCATATCTGTACAATAAGATCTTTTTATTCACTCTTATATTCCTCCCATTCTCATTCTCTCCCATTCCTGCTTAAATGAACTTGGAAGATTGTTCACCATTCAGTATTGTTTAAATTATAAGGCACAAATCTGTCATCTGGTTTTAAAATATTTTCCCCTTTGATAATGTAGATGAGTAATATCTATCTCCATTCTTTAAAATATGCTAATGTAATGATAGTGCAATTTTGAAAAATATTAGTTTTTTATATCTCACATCCAGAAACCTCCTGACATATTAGAAAGTATAATATTCTTCTAAAAATACACTTTGCTAGTTTTTCTGAACACTCATACTTCAATGAATTGAACTTTTCTATCCAAAAAGTGCCAAAAGGCCTCTCACACAAGCAAATCACAAGTCAGTCTGCAGGTAACGGTACCTACTAATAAAAGTTATGGTTTTATCATCAATCACGATAGTTCATTCTAGTCCCAAAGCCACTTCCAATGTACGAGCGTGATGAAAGGGCCTATTTTGCCAGTAAGGGAACCCAGGACGTCTTGTTTCACCCTTATGATTCTTTTGTTTTACACTCCTAGATTTTACCTCCTCAAGAAAAGTCCACTAACATTAGAGAGAGGTGCATTTTGCTTTTACAATGTCCCTGTATGCCAAACACCTGCTTGTTGAGGTAGGAAAAAAAAATATTTTCATATAATTCAATTTCACATTTCTCTGAAAGTTGAGCACCTAAATCTTAGCAAGTTAGCAATAATTTCTCTATTAATGCAATGCAAAAGCCAGAAGTTTGTACCAGTGACAAGAAGAAATAATACTCCAAATTTCATTAAAAACTCTTGATTTTTTTTCCCCACTACTATCTGATAAGGGAAACTTTTCCTGATTTTTGCTCCCTGTTAGTAATGAGGATCTATTTCTATCTGTGGCAGATTTCAAAACTGGGACTATCAAGTAATGCACTTACAACTTACTTTCCAAGGTAACTGCTTGAGAGCACCTATAATGAAGTCACTTCTTATCATTCTCCTCCCTGCCCTTCCCATGAGTGAATTCCCCATGAATGATTTGTTTTATATATAAATTTTAAAATGAAGTTGATTGGTGGATTTGCTTGTTGCTACTAAAGTTTTCCTGGTACTTTCTAGATGCTACTGCAGGATTACATGACTAATTTGCTCCTCTCCTTGTCTCCTGGCAGCTAAATGGGAACATTGGAGAGCTGCCAGGAGGGTAGGTAGCCAACCTGCTTGCCCTTGATTGTGCCTGCCAGGTTTTTAATAACAGAAGTAGGGTCAAGTAAGTGAAATCACAAACTGAGGAGAGCATTCTGAGAATGCAAAGGCAGTTAATGTCCTTCCAAGCCTCAGATGGCTGGCAACCCTTGGCAGAGTAATCTATGATTTGTGGCGCCTGACCCTTCCACTGTGACTGTTATCTGTGTATTCACTAGAAACATATTTACAGAATCTCTCCATTAGCAAAGATGCCTTCTGTGTGATTACCCAATTGTCATGGTCACACTAGGGTTTTGATACAGTTCCTATTCACAAATGAAAAACTGCACTAAACTGCACACAGGACTGGTTTAAAGCAGGGATCCTCAATCAAATAGATCAAGACTTCTCTTGGTAGATCTCAGAGATTATCACAGACTTGCCTAACCCCAAGACCACCCCACCCCATCCATGGCAAGACAGAATCTCCTTTATTCCCTCAAAGTCTTAAGAATTATGCTTAATAAAGTTAAGCATAATTAGCTATAGGAATTATCCAGAGATAAGTCTCCTTAAAATAAACTCCGCCTCGGAAAACATGAAGAGAGCACCGCTTACTTAAACTACTTATCGTTGCTACCATTTACACAGTGTCAGCAAAGGACTTTCTTCTCATTTAAAATGTTTTAGTTGCAAAGGCAGATAGCAACCTTTCCTTCGCTCTCATGGAATGAAATAAAAAGAACATTTTTTTTGTCCTCTGTGACGGGTGATAATGAGAGCACTTGTTATCCAAAAGTTCACCGGGAAGTTTAAAAGTGGCGTCTCCCTCTCCCCCCATCAAATAACTAGCATCGGGGTCCTCCGCGCCACAGAATTCCTCTTGTTTACACCCTGTGTTAACTCCCACGTTAGTGTTAATTGAGAAAGACGAAGCAGTAATTTAGGGAACCGAAAGAAATTCAGTGGGTGCAAATAAGTGGTCATGAATCATAATGGAAGGAAAAAAACAGCCCCGAAGTCGTCAGGTGTTTTCCACATCAGATGTCTGAGGACGCAGAAGTGACAAAGTTGCACCAGATCAGAAGGCGATAACGTCAACATAGATCAAGAAATACTACTCAAGTGACCTGACTTGACAGTAGTAACCACAGGCGACCCTTGGGAACTGCGCGGGGGTTAAACGCCCAGACACTCGCTGAGATTCTGAAGACCTGGGCGACTGGCCTCGCGCAGCCGGGCGGGGCGGCGCCGGCCCGCGCTCCGGCCGCCTGGGGCCTGATGAGGAAAGGCCGGAGGCCGCCGGGGCCCGGAGGGTCGCCGGGCCGGATCGCCCGAGGGCTGCCGTGCGCCCAGAAGGTACCAGCACCGAGGAGGAACTGGTAGGGGCGAGTCCACCGGGTCCGCCTGCCTGTGCCGCGGGTGCGCGCCGCTGGCTGCGGGGCCGAAGCGACGCCACGTCGGGGCCTCGCCGAGTCCCTCCTCCGCCCGGCAGACACTCCACCTCCGCGGTCTCCGCGCCGCGCCGTAGCGGGTCTGCTCCACCACAGGCAGGGAGACTCAGACCCGCACACCCTGCCCTAAGCCCACGCAGGGACCGTCCCGCTGCGAAGGGCGGAGCGCGCGGCTCCCAGGCGGGACCTAAGGGCCCTGTCCGGGGCCTGGGGACTCCCGGAGCTTGGGCGCCCCTCGCAGCTGGGAATCATCTCAACGCAGTGCTTCCTAGGCGACCTGAATTCAGCCCCCGCGAAGACACTCCGAGCTTTAGTAGCATACAACCGAGAAGAAAGAAGAGTTATTTAAGTGGGGGAGGGGCAGGAGGGAGGATTGGGAGGAAACGAACCGAAAAAGAAATCTCATCACCACCAAACCCATTTCTAAGAAGTCCTGAGGTTGTACGCATGGAGATTTTACTTTAAAGGCTGAAAAAAATTATTCCACTGCTTTTAATTGAAGTAAACAAAGTGCAACAAATCCTAACTCAAATATGATTGCAGTGAGATTAGGGTCTAATTGCTTAGGGTTCAGGTGGAATCTGCGGGCTAAATCCTACAGGGCCAATCTGAATTTCACAATCGTTCTGTCAAAAGGAGAGCGATGAGAGCCCACACGCTTCCTAACAAGTCATTTTTAACAGTTACAAGCTTCGCACAAAGACCACACAGGGCGTCTAAGAGATGCAAATCTAATCCCTGGTCATTCTACAGGCCTTTAACAAAGATGTGCTAAACCCTAATAGAAAAGAAATCAGTTCTCTGTCACCAGCCCCTGGCAAAATCTATTAGAGAATGGACAGAGCCGCATCTACAGCGGTGGCTGCAGAGGTTAAGGACAAGTACAAATAAGAGAGACCCAGTTTTGTTTTCCGTGTGAAATATCGGGAGAAGCTAACCCCAAGTGAATGACGGGATTCGATCCGTGGTTTCGCATTCATTTGAATGCTAGGAAAAAATAATAATAAACACATACACATGAAGACGTTTGAAGACTCGCTTTCTTAATTTAGTAGCGATGAAACAAAAATCCCTCAAAAGTTGAAAATCTCTGCCTCTGAAATTATCGAAGAATATTGAAGAGGGAGAGCCTGGGCATCGGGACCCGGCCGGCTGACCTCGAGCCGACGCTCCCCGTCCTTCCCGGGAGGAGCCTCCGCGGGCCAGGCTCTCGGGCCGAGCTGCGGGGCCGACGGCGGGCAGTGCACGCAGCCACCTTCAGCCCCGACGAGCCGGCGGCGGCCCGGGTCGGTCTCCGGCCTCACCCGCCGGCCCGGGGCCTTTTGGGGAGGCCGGCGCCCCCCCAGGCCGGAAGTCGTCTCCAAAGTGCCCTTGTGTGGCTGCAAAACAAACGAGGTCCTCGCCGCACAGCGCCCTGCCGGGGCATTAAAAGGGTTAATGCGTTGCTGCTAAAATGCAGCACAGCCAGTGTGCAAGACCCTTAAAAAAGGAAGGGCCGGGGATCCAGGCTCGCGGGGAAGCCCCCGAGCTGGCTGGGGAGGGGACTGGGGGGAGGGGCGGGATTCCCTTCTCCACCCGCAGGAGCGCAGCGCACAGAGGCTGCGGGCCCGGCCTCCCCTCGCCGCCGTCGCCCGGCTCAGGGCCCGCGCCGGCCCGTACTGGGGTCGGGGCCGCCCGCCCGCCTCGCGAAGGGACCGCAAGAGGAGACGCGGCCTGCGCGCAGCAGAACGAGGCCCGGCCGAGGGCAGAGAGCCGCTCGCCCTTTCGGAGCCTGCCTTCCAACCGTGGGAAGGGGCTCACAGCCCGAAGGTGAGGGCAGCGGGGCGCCGGGCTCCAAGTCCCGGCGGAATCGCCCAGCCGTTTCCTCGAGCGGCCTGGGCTCGCTCCACGTGGCTCGCCGCTCGAGGCCGCGCTGGTGGGAACGGGAGGGGGCGCTGTCCACCCACCAGGGTCGGGAAAGACCCAGAGTTTCTCCTTTTCCTGAAGTTTCCTCTTCAGTTGCAGAAAGGAGTGGTGGGCACTTGTATGAAGGAAAGGATTTTTGTGTTTCCACAGAAGTTTCCAGAAGCCACTCTTCCTTCCCCCAGGGGCTGCACCTCCGCCCTCCAGGTTCCCCCAGATTTGTTTCTCCCCTGGGTGTGAGCCCCGAGCTGGCCAGTCTGGAGTCTGGCAGGCTAACCCCAGTCCCTGGCTCCTCAGCCTCGTCCGTGGCCCTTTAATTTGCTCCAGCAGAGATTCCCTATTCTTAAATTCTGGAGGAGGAAGGATGGGGTTGCTAGATTTACCTTTTAACTCAGAGGTAAATTACTATACACACATCTGCTTCCTCCTCATCCTGTGATTTGCCTAACCAGGCAAGGTATATGCCTCAAGTTCGGGGTGTATTCATTCCTCCCTATCTACTGACATTAATTGAATTTCTCTGTGGTACAGCTTCTCTTTGCTTATGTAATTTTTCTCGGTAGTCCTCTGATAGGGTGACCTTGGCAGTTCTCTGGTCTTCTTACCCCTCCCTTCCCCCACCCCCAGCCTCCAACTAGCCTCCCACATGGGCCTTACTGGCTTTCCTTCTTTATCTCCGAGCGCGGCCACTTTATTGGCTTTTCCTAGTACTGACATTAGGAAAATGATAACGAATTGCCCGTGAAATAAGACTGTGCCATGAGGTTGGAACTGGACAAGAAAGCAAGTAAAACATAGGCACTGAAATGTAGAAGTAGAAAATGAGGAGGACGAGAACACTAATAGAAAGTAGATAATAAAGTCACATCAGGTCATCCCTACAAGAACACGATGCTCCTGCAGGCGATCTTTGGGTCCTAGTGAAGGTTTCCCGTATCTGCCTTGGGAGACAGTGTGTGTGTAGGGGGGGCGGTTCCCTGAGGAAGACAGTCTGGGATTTCTTCTCCTTGACAGAGATTGTTCCTGATGAGGCAACAATCCTGAGCCTGTGTATCCTTGGTTCCCAGGGAGGTCCAAGAAGGCTGAAAGGAATTAGCACAAATCAATCACAACTCCTAGAAATGGTCGTATAGTTCCCATGTCTGTATGGAGCAGTCAGATGGCTGAAACTCCCTGAACCAGCCTGTTCTGGTTCTCTGCTGCTGCTGTGGGGCACATTCTATGCACCCACTCTATCTACCCGGCCACACCTATGCTGGGGCCCTGTCCACAGGTGGGCGGGCTAGCTCCCCTTTCACCCTTGCAGATTGGGTATTTTTGGTCCCAGACTCCTTCTCACTCCTGCCAGTTCTAGTAGTTCTGTCCTCCCAGTTTGTAGGAGGTCTGAACTTTCCCCCTTGGCTCAGGGTGAATTAGTGCCTCAGGACCACTTTTGTTTATCCAAAGAATGGGTTCTAGAGAAGACAAAATCTAGAGAGTTTACAGCTGGTGTGTGTGTGTGTGTGTGTGTGTGAGAGAGAGAGAGTGAGAGAGAGAGAGATGTGCTTAGATCTTTGTGGTTTCTATAATTTGACATGTGAGAGAACATCTGAGTTTTTAGGACAAATGTTGCAGAAAATTGAGCAATCTGGCAGACTTGTGCAGAATCCCCTCACCACCATTCTCTCACACACACCCCCTCCATCTTGGGTTCTCCTGGATCTTCCCAGAGGCAAGAAATGCTTTGCAAGGACGTCTAAAAATACACTTGCCCAGGAGGCACCAACTTGAGGTTACCGAATTAGTCCCTTTCGAAATACAAATGGAATGGGCGTTGAGCACACATTGTTATTAGATTGGATTTCAGGCAACGAGAAAGCTCCTTAGACGTTGGTGTCTGGGCAGGGACAAAACTTCCCCTTTCCTTACTCATCAGGGAAGCAGCAAGCAGTACATTTGTTTGATTTTGTTCATTTGTTCAAAGAAAGATTGTGTTTTGAGATCATTTAAACAATTCCTTCAAGTTAGGGTTTGGATTACTGTCAAAACGCAGTGAACCAGTATCTTTATATTCTGGCATCGAAATTCACAGGAAATTTCTACTCATTTGCACACCAGACTTTTTGGAGCGTCTCCACACCAGGGGTTGGTGGCCCGGTGGGCGGGCGGGCTTTGGGGAGCCGAGGTGGTTCGGGACGTGAAACCAGAAGGAAAAAAACTACCGCCTGCTCTAAGTCAGAGGTGGGTGAAGCTGGGTGGGAGCAGACAGTGAGCCTGCGCGCTGGGCGGGGGGGGGGGGGGGGCAGGCCGCTCGGTGGGGGCCAGGGAGGGGGCGCGGCAGCGGGGTGAGGCCTCGGGCGCGGGTTGGAGCAGAGCCCGAGAGCGGTGGGGGGTGCTGAAATCCCGGCTAGGAAGAGCGAAGTCCCGGAAAGCTGCTTCTCCTGGTCCTGAAAACCAAAACTTTCCACAACAGGAAACAGCTGGAAATGTTCAGTGCCCACACTGAGAGCTGAACCCCCTGACAACCAACTTGAAACTGCGGGGCCACGAGTGACTCCCAAGTCTGGGGCGGCGCCACGGGGAAGCCGAGGTGCCCACCCCCGGGCTTCGGTCGCAGCTCTGCGCCGCACCCCGAAAGCATCCCGATGGCCCCGCCGCACCCAGGCAGGGCTTTGCGGCTCCAGCCCGCGAATTTTAGTCCCGGACAACCTATTCTGGCGGCTCTTCTTTTATAAAGAAGTTTGAATTTCCCATCAAGTCTTGTACCTGTGCACTCTTCTCTAAATGACTCTTCACTAGAGCCCAGGAGAAGCACAAACATGGTTCCTTTCTCACCTTTCTTGCTGTTTTTTCCCCCCTTCGACCATGTAGTCTGACTTCTCTAAGCAATTAAGTTATATGTTCAACAGGAATATTCGGTCCAAAATTCAACAGGACCAAAGACTGATGCACAAGGTCTGAGGCTTGAAGAAAATATTTAGTGCTCGCCTGCAGATTCTGTCACCCATCATCTGCTGGGAAAGCACCGGTATCTTTCAGCATGTCCGGCTCTTATGATTGCAAATGGCCCTGTTTTCAAATGGAAATAAGACTTGCAAACTGATTATGTGTATTGAATCGGAATCACTCCCTAGATCCTCTTGTTTAAAATGTATTGAAAAAAGGATGATGGCTGCAGACCTCAGTAACCAGCTCTGGCTCTTCTCAGGGAGGTCGATCTATTTTGCAACTTTTTGCTGTTTGAGCATGTTTCAGCTAGATAATTACGTTGCCATTGTATTACTGGTCCAAGGCAAATAAATGGCACACACACTGCCTCCCAGCAGGCTCCCCTGCCATCCCCACTAGCATCACCACTGAAACACCACAAACACACCACACATTCTCCCACTGTGCCCCAACTCTTTGAACCAAAGACGAGCTACAACCAGCACGACTCAGCTGTATCAAAAACGCCAGCAGAATCCCACACACTTTCACTAGGTACAGTTGTCCCTCCCTCCCTCCTTCCCTCCCTCTCTCCCTGCCTTCCTCCTCCCTCCCCTCCTTCCAGTCCTCTTTCTTTTCCTCTCTTGTCTTACCAATGAGCAGAGCCACATACACACAAACTCCCAGCTTCCATAGACACCCAAACAACAAAATCTAAGTATTTAGCCATGCCAAGAATTTTTAACAACTAATTTTGGACTGGTGTGGCATTGTAGTTGTTGGAAACAGTTCATACAGGAAGGTTAATGTTAACTGTTAGGGATGCAGTGAAGGTGCTTATGTGTTCCCACAGACCTCAAAGATTTTCTCTTTGCCCCCCTGTAGTGCTAGATTATGGTTGCCTTTTTTGTTCAATATTTCCAAAGGTTCTCTTGTTTCATTTCAGGATGAAACCTATGTGATGTACAGACAGCTACCTGAGCTATCCACGCTGTGTAAGTGGTGGATATGACAGACTGCAGCACTGATGAAGTTTACTGCACCTAGGCTTCAGCCTCACCAGTCCTGCCTGGGAGCGGTAATTAACATTTCAGATAATATTGCAGGTTGGTGAATAGTCAGGACCTGGCTACAACTTCTAGCCTTGGCCAGAGGCGGAGACGTGGGCTCTGGGCATGCCTGTGGTACATGGGTTGCATTTCTTTCTGAAGCACACTCAGAAGGGAAAGATGAAGACTTCCAGCCCAGCTCGCTCCTCCTCCCTTAGTCCCCACCCTTGCAGACCTTGAGGCACCACGGAGTGGCCAGGAAAGGAGAGGGGTTTAATCCTCTGAGGCTTCAGAGTCTGCCCTGAAAGAGCCCACCACTCTAAGTCTATTTAGAAACGTGGTGCTCTGGGTGAGGGTGGGCATGGGGGTTGCTGCAGGACCCTAACTTGCAGGGTTCCCTCTGCACACAAGCACACCCAGATGTGTTAAACCATTGAGCTGGTCTCCTAGGTTAGAACAGAGCGAGCAGCTAGCTTAGAGGCACCAGGTCTCCGTCCTCTTCTGGTCATTATGGTAATTCCCAGGTTTACATCTGTGCGCACGCACTCAGCCCTGTGTGTTCTGGGTGAATCAGGTAAATCGGTGGCAAACAAACCAAATAAACCCTTGTATCCTAGAGCTGTGGACACCTTCAAGCAGCAGCATCGAGAGGGAGAGTGCTAGGCAATGTCGAGCCCCTGCTGTTCTTTGTGATTTTCCCAAGAAACACTGTGAGGCTTCACGACTGGGGAATGGTATCCAGGGACATTTTTCATGTGGCCTGACATCTATGATTTTGTAAAAATGACACTAGCAATAATCACCATAATCCCTAGAAATGCAGTGTTTGACACTGCACCAACAGCCTGGCAATCAAAGACAAAATTCCTGGAAATGAATGAAATAGGATAAGGGAGAAGGAGAAGTTTGTCTTTTTCTTTTCCAGCTACACGCATAGACCTGCCCTCTTATTTCCACTACTCTGTGAAGGCCAGGTTGGCGGGCGGAGAGGGGGCCGCTACAAAAAAAAAATGGTCAGAAAGCATTTCCATTTGTTTTTGTTAACTGGAAATAGTAATACATGATTTATATTAATGATTTTCACTAGTGGGTAATGTAGGAGCAGCAAATGAAAACAATTTTTGTTATAGATTGCTTCAAGAAGTCCCATCTGTAGCTGTATGTCTCGGGCAACAAGTTTATTTTCTTTAAGAATAAATTTTAATATGTCCCTATAACATAATTAGTTCTCCAGTTTCATGTGAAGGTAAATTAATGTTCGAATTTAAAGTTAGCAAAACTAAGTAAAGTTTTTGTTTGTATGAGTTTTTAAGGGAAATTTAGTTTCATGTGACATCTTGGTTGAGGTAATGAATGTGTTCAACTTTCTTGCATCTTACAGGTTTTGTAAGATTCTCTACTAAGAGAATTCTATAATAATTTTTTCTTTTAAAGTCTATTATAAAATACATATAAGATAGGTACATGTATGCCTGTACCTCTGTAATACACATACAGACAAGCGTCTGTATGCAAATTCTTACACCTACATGCAGAGTAAGCAGAACCAGATGCTACTATTATGTTGGAGGAAAGAGTCATCTTTAGCAAGCCCTATTGCCTGCAATTTTTTTAATGTTTCTTCCCATTTCAGGCAGAGCACTAATAGTGATTGATTATATTGCCATGTCCTGCAAGTAACTCAAGAAGAAATAAAACAGAAATAAATTTAAACCTCACACTTTCCAAAACTGTTGCAATTCATAATCACAAAGACAATACATGTTTAGGAAGCAGAGACCGAATGGGGAACAGTCTCAGCTGAGGAGCCTGGGGCCATTCCTACAAGCTCTCCGAGTAGGGCTTTGGGTTACTGTCCGAGGGAAGTGCAGCCAGCCGCTTCAGCTACGGCTTCAAATGAGGCAAAAGCTGTGCTGTCAAGTTGCTGAGCCTGCTCATCTTCCATTCCTTTGAGAATAATCAGGAAAAGTTTAGAAACACAATTACATGGGGGAGAAGGCATGCAGACCCTGGTTCCCCCCTTGAATGAAACATAATATTTCCTCTATTCCCACTCCTACCCAATTCTTCCAGCTACTTGGGTGGACAAGCTCACCACAGATGGTGACTCAATGTGGGACACTCCTTCCAGAAGCTACTGGCCAAAGAGGCACTAGAAAACTCTGTACTCCAAGTTGAGGCAGGGGCCCAAACTGGATCCCACAGAGGGTGGCCTGAAGCTGCAAGAATACGATTGCACAACCACGAACACGCCAGCCAGGAAGGGGGGGGGCAGAGGAAGTGGTGTCTGGGATTCCTTATAGGTACCTGGTTGAACAAGGAAAACATTAGCCTTATCCCTCTCAATGCTCATGTCTGTCACTTCCCTTCCATTCTAAAAGAAAGCCGAATTTGAAACAAACAACACAGCAAACCATGCCTAAGAGCCATATCATCTCAGATTCACATTTCCCAAAAGGCTTTCTAGTTCTTCACGAATAATATCCTTGCTCACTCTTCTCCCCCGCTAATAATTGGGGGGAGGGGTGATGTCTAGAGAGACTGGGGACATTCGATCAGAATTCACCGAAGCTTCTCACAACTCTCTTGTTTATAGAAAATGAATGGTCTGCCTGGCTTGCTTTTAGTTTAGAAAAGGGGTCAGTCTTTATTGGCACACGTCACAAGATCCTGGACTTTTTTCCCCTCCCTTATCTTAAATTGACCCGCTTTTAAGATAAAGACATAATAGACAAAGCATTGACCTTACCTGGTCCCTAATGAGTTGGAAGTCAGAAAACCCGCTCTCATTTCCTCTTATCTCGGATCGTCTGAGAAGAGACTGGAGCTATCTTTTGTGCACTCTCGCCCGCAGCTAGCTCCTCACCGACTCCCATAAGCCGGCTAGCGCTCTGGGAGAGTGTTGCGGCCTTCGAAGTCTGAGAATTCTTCTCTGGGGTTTCAAAATCGAAGACCTGGCTTCGAAACCTAGGCCTCACCCTGCCTCAGGAGGATTCAAAAACGCTGGAAGGCTCCGGAGCAAGTCTTCCTCTTTCAAAGGCCAATCCCTAGCAGTGGCGAGAAGAGCTGCCTCCTGCCAGGCCCTTGCACTGGCGCGCGCGCGCCGGCCTCCCCTGCAGGAATAAGCACTAGGAGCGTTTCCCGCAGAGCTGACTGCGGCCTGGCTCTGATTTCACTGGGGGGCCGAAGCTAGCTACTTCCCACCAAGCCAGCCACTCTCCTAGAGCCATTGCCCCGGCTGCTGAGGCATTCCCTGCCTCCAGCTGCTTCCTGGCCTTGAAGACTCCAGCTGTCCCCGCTCTTGCCCCTGCTGGGGGCGGCGGCAGTCCAGGCTCCCTGCACCCAGCTCGGAGCATCTGTGACCCGCTCTTCTCGCCTCCTCTGAACCCGGCCCAGTCCCTGGCCCGTCAGCTGAGAGGGCTGCTTTCCTGCGTCTCCGACCAGCAGATCCGGGTTCCCAGGCTGGGGCGGGGGCGGGGAGCCGCTCTGGGATGCTAAACATCAAACAAGCCAAGCCTGGGGTTTCAGGCCCCGAAGCCACTAGAGCCTCTCTCCAGGGCTCTCGAGAAAGTCCTCGTGTTTACATGGCAGGGTGGGGGAGAAGGGGGGGGGGATGTTGTCTGCAAAATCTCCCCTGTGCCCCCGAAGCCGCTGGGGCCTAGGGATGGGTGGGGTGCTTAGGCGGGGGCGCTCAGCTTTGCCCGGAACTCAGGGCGAACTACGTTGCCGCCACTCGTGGGCAAGCTTCCGGCTCTTCCAGGCACTTCAGCGGCAGGAGTGTCCCCAAAAGGCTGATTTCTCCCTCACAGGAGGCCAGAGCTGACCTGAACCAGAGATACTGGAGACTGAGGGGAGGTTCACTCCGGGAGAAGATACCATCCGCTTCGCAGAGGCTGGCCAAGATGTGGGACTGGGGCTTATCCCTAGGTTGCTGTCTTTTGCTGTGACAAGGACGAGCGTGCACCTATTTCCCTAACAAGACGCTTCTAATTGTTTCCAGAGATGCTTCCTGCGGCTACAGTATCCAGGCCAGGAGCGGGAGCTGGTGGACCCCCAAAGCCCTATTTTGTCTCTGGGTTGACGGATTGAATTTACCTTTCCCCAGGACAAGTAAACAAACTTCGTACTAGGCTGTCTCTTTCTAGATGGCAAGAAGAAAAATGCTTTTGATAGAAACTCCATCCACTGCAAAGGTTATAAAGCTGAGAGTAGCACGGCTCATTAAAAGTGTGACTGTCAGGAACCAACTCTGGGCCAAGAGAGGGTGTGGATAGCAACCACCCTAGACATTTACCAGGCACAGCCCATCTTGTCCCCATGCACGCTTGTGCTGGGCACAGGGCAGGTTCATCAGAAGCTCCCCCACCCCACACCCATGGAATTGGGACCTTAGAGCCAGTCCTCTCCCTGGCCTCAGCTGGGTGACCTGACCACTTACACACCCTATCCTGAGACCACGGGGGCCCATTCAAGCATAAGTGTTCAAACTTCCTGGATTTTTCTCAAGTGGGAAAAACTTCCCGAGTGGGTCACCTTGTTTTCCAAAAGGAGATATTCCCCAACTGGCACACTCCCTAGACCCAACCAACTTTTCTTTCTGAACCTCTAAGTCTCTTCTGGGTATTGGAAACATATGTCAGCAGCTGGAGTCCTTGGGGAGAAGCCTGCCCTAGTGCCCAATCCTAAAGCATCACCAGCGAGAAGCCCCCAAGGAATTAAGCAAAGGGGACTTGAGTTACAGAACAAGGCCTGAGGCCTGGCGAGTTCTCTGACAAGTTACTGGAGAGTGAGGGTAGAGGTCAGGAAGAGAAGTGGAGATTCAATGAAATAAAAAGAAGAGAGGAAGTAATGAAGGGGATGGGCAAGAAAGAAAAAAAGTTGAAATTCTAGACAAATAGTGAGTACAGGTAAATATGAAAGAATCCCCCACACTCAAACACTTTCAGGCCTAGGAAAAAACTGCCGGCAGGGGCCTGTGTCCGCAGCCCACTCTGTAGCTTTTCCTCGCAGGCTTATCAGGCTGTGACATGGAAGGGACAACAGCCTGTCTGGGGAATACGATTTCTCTGTGTCCACCAGCACTACTTTCTCCTCCCCTCCCCAGGGCAACCCTGAGAGTTCCCCAGTAGCCACATCTGGGCACCAAAGAGACCAGGAAATAAGAGATAGAAAGAAACATAAAAGATTTTTATTTCTTTTTTTTTTTTTTTTAACAGGGGGCAGGGTAGTCGGGAGAGGTAGAGAATTGGGAACAAGTGAAAGATTCGTTACTACAAAGATTTAGGAGCCCAGAGATGGAAACTGGTAGAATAGAGAGCAAAAGTCCAGCTTCCAAAGTCCTGCCTGATGGGGGCAGGAGGGTGTCCCCAGGCCGGGAGCCGAGCAGGTCACTTCCTGAGGCCAAGAGGCCCTGAACAGTGGGGATCCGTGGCCAACCTGGGGCGAGGATAGCCATTTCAGAGTAGAAGCAAAGCTGGGAGGGACTTCTCCACTTTGGAAAACAATTTCCCACCGAATTCTAATTCCCAGGAGAGTGGGCTATGGATTAGAATTAAAAGATGGATGTTAAAATCTACAGAGCAGTCAGTTCGGTAAAAATAATTGCTCATTCGGGGTTATTGGCTTAGCTGTGCAAGACCACAGTGGACACTTCTGAGGTTTAAAAAAGCAGAAGCCTGCCTCTAAACACTAGTCCTTTGGTCTAGTTCTCTCCCCTTTCCCCTTTCCTTCCTCATGGAAGTAGTTTAGCTTTTCTCCTCTTTATGGTCGAACCCCAGGGCTGCTCAAGGTTTGGTTCTACTGAGTGTGGAGGCAGAAGGCCAGGGCTGCTCAGCGGGTTCGGGCCCCTGTGAGCCTGTAGACAATCCACATCCCCACCCCATCTGGCCACTGAAGAGTATGCTCCCCCACCAAAAATGCCATTTAAAGCCAAATCAAAACCAAACAAAAGGTGGGTTTTTAATCAGAAAAGGCATCTTTTTAATTTGTATAATTTATTAGAAGCTTCTTAAGAACTATATTTAAGCCAGATATCTACATAAGTTACAACAGAAAAAGACTGACGTTTCAAATACCAAACTGCCAAATAATATACACAGATTTGTCAGTGCCCATAAAAAATATGATGGGCAGGGGGTGGGAATGGTTTTTTTTTTTTTTTTAACAACAAAATGTACAGATTACTAAAAACTAGGCGTTTAGTCCAACTTTTGACAGGGTTTTACAGCTACGAGTTCACATCAAACATAAAACAGTTTTAGCCAGGGCTGGCAGGCTGAGCCTGGGCAGCGGAGTTTGCTGGGAGGGGGCATTTCCTGTGTCACTGACAAGCGGGTTCTGTAGAACTGTCTTTCCTCTCCCCAGCCCCGACTCCCCTTCAAAGAAATTCTGGTATTTACAAGCGAGTCCACCTTGCTGGCACAGGGAACCCAGAATGAAGTTTGCGACCTTTGGAGTCCAGAGCCATGCCAGCACAGATCCCGCTCCAAACTCTGCCCGTCCGGGCGTGGGAGGCCTCTCTGAATCACCTAAAGGACACCCCGAAAGTTGCTCTTATGTCCGTCTCTGTTTAAAGGCTCTTTAAAGAACTGGATTCTCTTAGTTTTTATTTTCTTTTTTTTTTAAAAAAAAATCCCACACATTTTAGAAGAAAAAAGAAAAACGAAAGACGTCCAGCAGTTTGGCCTTTGTGTTTTTTCCCTTGGTCTAAACCGGACAGGTTCTTAAGAAAAGCCGAAGCGCTTGGAGAGCCGGGTGGTTGACGTGTGTGGCGGGCAAGAGGAGAAGCGATGAGGCAGTGTGCTGGGCAAGCTGCAGCCCAACGTCCTCTCACCAGGTCCGACCATATAGCAAGGTGGAGCAGGACATGGTGCCGTAGTCCGAGCCCGAGGAGTTCAGGTGGGACAGGCTGGAGACCTGGCCCTGCAGCGCCACGGGGCTGGCAGCGTGGTGCGCCAGGTCCGGAGACTGGCCGGCGCTGCCCGGCTGGTGGCCCGGGTGTGCACCCAGGCCGGGACCGCCGCTGCCAACCGAGATCGCCGCCGCGGCCGCCTGAGCCGCCTGCGCCTGCTGTTGAGCCTGCTGCTGCGCATGGCCTTGCAGGCTGGCTGCCCCAGTGGCCGGGGCGCCCGCTTGGCAGGGTTTGCCGTCTTTCACTAGAACCGGCACCGCCACACGGCGCGGCGACTGCTGCTGCGCTTGCTGCTGCTGTGGGCACCCAGCGCCCCCTCCGCCGCCGCCACTGTCCTGCTGTAGTTGCTGCTGCGCCGCCTTGTCCTTGGCTTGGCGCTTCATTTTGTAGCGGTGGTTCTGGAACCAGATCTTGACCTGCGTGGGTGTCAGGTGGATCATGCTGGCCAGGTGCTCCCGCTCCGGAGCTGACAGGTATTTCTGTTGCTTGAAGCGTCGCTCCAGTTCGTACACTTGCGCCTGGGAGAAGAGCACCCGGCGCTTCCGGCGCGGTGCACTTGGCAACGGGGCCATGTTCTTGCTCACGTCCCCCAGTGAGCCCAGGCCGCCCATGCCGCTCATGTTCATGCCGCTCGCCGGGCCCATGAAGCGGGAGACTGTAAGCGACAAACGCACAGCGTCGGCCGGGGGCCAGGCCGGGCCAGGCCACCTCTTCCTTCTGCGCCTTTGGCTGGCCGGGCCGGGCCCCCGACGGCGCTCTCCTCACCTAGGCCGCCTCACCCAGAGAGGCCCAGCTGGGGGGATCTCCAGAGCCTGCCCTGGCCATGCCGTCGTCGAGGGGCTGCCTGGAGAGCTCCCACCTCAAACCCTGCTACCTCCCTCGGTCTCAGTGCTCCACCCCAAAAGTACAGTTGTTCTGTTAGTACCCAAACCCTGGCTGGAGTTAACGGGGTTAACGGGCCACCGGCGGTGAACTGGGCCCAGGCCAGGAGGTGGGTTTCCACGGTAAGACTCAAATTTGGGGAGTTTAGGAGATAGAGGTATTTAGAAAGCTAGAGGCCCCAGACGCTTTGCTTTGCCTCTTGCCTGCGCTCGCCTGTCAGCCCCGGTGCTGGCACTTGCTTGGCCCATTGAGATCCCGCTCTGGAGCTGCGCGCCCTCCCACCTGATTAGACTGGAGAGAGGCCGCCCCGGAGCCTGAGCGCGTCCTTGCCTGGCAGCATCCCGCCCCACCAGGCCACATCTCTCTGCACCTGCTTTCCCCCGGCTCCCTAAGTTGGGGAGGCACCTTCTTCGGCACTGCGAGGACTCCAGCGCAGAGCAGAGCTGCCAGTTGGCTGCATCTGGGAGACACCGAATACTAGCGCCGGCCCCCCACCCCCAGGTCCCGATACTATAAGTCTGTTCTTAGACCCCTAAGCCCAGCAGGAAGAAGAATCAATCCTCAACTCCCGCGCCCGACTCCCTGGCGCCGCTGCCGGGCGCCGACCCTGATGCCCCGCGAACAGCCCGCAGGCGCCGCGCCCCTCGGGCGGCTCTCCCCGCTCCTCCCGCGCGTAGCACGCAGCCCCTCAGCAGGGCGGCCTCACTTACTCGCGGGGAAGCGCGGGTCTGGGTTGGCTCCGTACCATCCGGGGCCCGAGGCGGTGTTCCGCATGGTGTCCTGGTAGGGAGGCAGCTCGCTCATGTTGCCCAGGTTGCCGTTGCAGTAGCCCCCCACGGCGGAGTGCGAGAGCTGGGGCACCCCCGTTGCTGTCATGTGGTAGGCGGCGGTGACCGCGCCGTGGTGTCCCACGGCGTGCTGCTGCATGGCCGCGGCCGGCGGTGCCGCCTGGCCCTGCCTGTAAGCCGCCAGCGGAGCCCCAAGGCCGCCGCCCTCCATGCCCACTTTCTTGTAGCTTTCCTCCAGGGGACTCAAGATGTCAGACACTGAGAACGGAGTCGTGTGCTTTGGACTCATCGACATGATTCGGCGGCGGCTGGAGGAGGAAGGAAGAGGAGGAAAAAAAAGGGAGAGGGGGAAGGCGAAGACTCGCAGCTTTTTTTTTTTCTCCCTCTGCCAAATATTCTGGTGTTACCTTAACGCCGATCCTGTTGGATGTACACGTAACCGAGTGGACCGAGTCCGCCTTAATTGGCTTGAGTGGAGGCTCGGGGGCTGCCTCGCGTTTGTTTTAGCCCGGCGCCAGGTTTTAGGCAGCTACCAGAGGCGGGGCATAAGCGCTAAAGCAACAAGACAATAGAAGCCTACATCTTGCCCGAGATAATTAGCTTACATGCTGATGACAAGGTAAACACCTTTAAGTTTCACTTGTCAGGATTTTTAGGTCTCAAAGAGGGAGAGAGAGAGAGAGAGGCAGAGACTCGACCCAAAGCATTTCTTCCCCCCTCCCCCGGACACCCCCACCCCTATATTTTGTGGGGTGCCAGTGGCGCGCGGGGGAGGGTGAGGCGGGGGAGGGAGGGAGGAGGGCACGGAGAGTGGGAGGGCAAGAGGTGGGGTAGGGAGTAGCCGAGGAGGAGGGATAGTGGTGAGAAAGGAAGGTGAATGCTGCTTTGCAACCAACTTTCCGAGTTACAAAGTGAACCACTTTTCAGTTCGGTGGGGTTCCCCGGGGCGAAGACAGGTGTTTAAAGGGAGGGGGCTAAGGGCTGGGTTGGGGGTTTCACCTGAGCCGTCTGGGGCTGCTCTTCCCTCCCGCCGCGGCCTCCCAGCCCCGAGCCTTCCCACTGCCTCCGGACCACATCAGGCTTCTCAGCGCCGGGCCCCAGTCGCCACCAAGTGAGCTTGAGAGTCTGGGGACGAACCCTGAGGCCGCACTGTTGGCTGCGTGTCTGTCAGTCTGTCTGCTTCTTCTGCTACCGTCAGAGGGACACCTCTGATCCCCGCCCCCTTTCCCTCTACCCAAGAGAGATTCCCCAGCGGGCGCTGAGCAGGGGATCGGCTGCCGGCGGGAGGCAGTCCCAGATCCCCGCGTCCTCCTTCCCTCCAGCTCAGGGTCTTCTTTGGCGGAGCTGGGTCCCCTCCTCCGCATCACGCCACCCCCTCCTTACATTCGGCTCCCCTCCCCACCCCACCCCACCCCCGGCCAAGACAAACACATCACTGGCAGTTGGAGATGGGAGGCTGGAGGGGGATTAACGCGGGGGCCATAGCTTAAATTGCCCCACCTCGAACAAACCTGGTGTCCCCGACCCTCGCCCAGCGCCTGGACGCGCGGGGTTCTGGAGCTGACTTTCCAAGGACATCACAGCCCCAGCACCCGAGCCCAGGGCCACGCTGATTTCCCCTCTGATGCTTCAGGGAGGGTGCGGGCAGGGAGCGTCCTGAGTGAACTGAGCCTGAACCCCGGCGGGCCCAGCTGGCCAGGAGGGGGCGAATCCCGAGGCGCGAGCAGCCCAGCAGGCGGGAGGCTGGGCTGGGGCTCTCCTCTGCCCAGAGCTCAGCCATGCAAAAGTGCACTTGCTTCCCCGGGAATAACCAAATATCTTTGTTTAAAGTGGCGGCGTAAATGGCCAGTCGCTTTGTGGCCACGCTGGATATTAGTAGATGAGGATCATTCTGCTTCAATTGGACGCCTCTCATCCAGTGAGCAAGAAACTGCTTAGGAGGAAGTGGGTTTCCTGTCTGCGCGTTCCCAGGCTTTAAGTGTGAGCCCCGTGCCTTGAGGGTCCTTGGGCACCTGAAGAGGAGGAGCTGCGCTCCCCAGCCCCACCGAGGCATCTGCCTCGCTGCTCCGGCCAGGCCCAACCTTCCGGCGGAGCAGACCATAGAACGTAGCCCTGCGCGGCGCAAATCCTGAGACCCACTCCGATTTTTTTTTTGCCCTTGGATTTTAAAAGTCTTGTCCCTTTGTTTTATGTTCTTTGCCTGTTTTGGCCTCCTCTCTGCCCTAGGGGCTGGGAGGGGAAGCGTTCCCCGGCTGGGCTGGGGCCTCCAAGGCACCGCGGGGGCCGGTTATGGAGGCTGCTCGAATTTGGTTTTTGTTTTCACATTTTCTTTCCCATCCTTGTAAAGAAGGGACTCCCAAGGATGAAGAGGCACTTTGAAAGATATAATTCAGCAGGTTAGGCGCCTTTTCCATTAACAGCGATTGTAGTAGGAAAGTTTTTTTTATTGGCTTTTTATTTCAATCCTCTCCTTGAGGAGTGCTCTGCACCCCTCCACACAAAGCCAACTTCTATACTAACATTCACTTTCCTCACCACCTACGACCGTTCCTAGGGGAAGAAAGCTCAGAGCACCCCTACCCCCATCGTGTGGGCCCGTGTTTCTGTGTGGCCCCCTTGGCGGCTTTGGAGCCAGCAACCCTGCGTCTCCACGCCAGAGGCGCCTGCTGGTTGTGCTGCGAAGACAGGCACCTCGCCGGCTCCTTGCCCTTCCTTCCAATGGGGTTTCTCTGGGGGGCGCTCTCAGAAAGCACTTAGACTCCATCAATTGTGCTTTCGTCAATGCCGTTGTCTAAACCTAGGGAGCAACGAAGGAAGACCACGTTGGGCTCAGGTGAACGGTGGAAACAGCGCAGATCTTATCTGCAGGCAGGACCCCAGCCTCAGGCCTGTGCCTCCAGCGAGGTCTTAATGCCAAGGCAGGGGTGGGTTTCCCAGTTACCGGTCTTTTTTTTCCCTTTCTTTCTCTACGCTAGGTCATACAATGGGTAAGTGTAGGAAACACCAAGTGCAGAACGGTTCTCCCAATTTCAATGCAATTTAGAAATAAAGGTAATTCTTCACAAGATTTTTGTGAGATTCAAGTAAAATTGGGCAAACAAAAGTGCTTTGGAAGCTTTGAAATGTTTAAGTTCAATGTCAGCCCTGGAGATTTCTTCTCTATCATTACCATCAGTACCTCTCCATCCGTAAGACCTAAAGCTGAGTGAAGGGGTGAGTTGGGTGTATCTTCCACAGTCCCTGAGCCTTGCCTCCTCTGCCCTGGTCCCTCGGCTGATTTCCAGTTCTGCATCAGGCACACGGCCAGGGCAAGTGGCTGGCGGCTCCCCGCCTACACCCTCACCCCAGGCCTGCAGGGGGAACAAGCACTGGGAGCCACACGGCAGGGATTGGGTCAGGGCACTGAGCACGAGAGGGGGATCTTGAAGGAAGGGGACGGGTGGGCAGGCCACTGCTTCTGTACCACCCTCTCTCCGAAACCAGGATTGTGCTGCAACCTTCTCCCCCATCCACTGCTCACCCCCACCCCTTGCTGCCGCACACCAGTACCAACCCTCTTCTAGATTTGGGCTGGGTCTCTCTCTCTCTCTCTCTCTCTCACACACACACACACACACACACACTCACCACTCTACACTCTTTCCTACATGCACTGCACTGTCAAGAATGAGCCCGAAAACTAGTGTCTTGTGGAGAAAAGGAAGATATCTATATTTCCGAGCTTGTCCAAGAAAAGTCCAAAGTCCTTGAGAGTCCCTTTCCTGGCCCCAACACCACTGCCTGGTCAAAGAGTGTTCTTTCAGTCGCCTCTTGGACTCAACTTTAACAGGACGGACCCTAGCTAAACCAGTAATTTCTTGATATCTGCAAGAAATTAGGAACCCCAAGTCCACCCTGCAGGGCCCGCACATCTTCCTTTAGCCCTCAACTAACACATTCTGGGGCGGTGGCAGGGCAGGGCCCAGTTCTGATCTGTCAAGGAGCTTTCCCAGGCGTGGCTGCACACCCGGGTCTCAGTCCGGGCACGATGCTTTGCTACCTCTGATCCGCCCGGGATATAGGACTCCAGGAGGCACAGACCTAGGCCTGGTCAAGGATGTTTGGCATTGCCATCCCCTTTAGCTAACCACCTCCGTGGCCAAAAGCGACCACCCTTTTCTCCTTCCCGGGTCACTTCCTTGAGATTTTAGAAGAGCGGGCTCCTACAGAAGACGAAGCTCAGACCTGGGATGAGAAGGAAATACCCGTTCTCAGCCCTGTCTCCCCCAACCACCACATTTTTCTAATTCCCTTCTTAGTCCTTCACACCTCCTCTTGGGCAGCGGCGAGCGACCTTGTTTCCTGGTGGTGTTATTTTGCTCTGAGTTTTATCGCAATCGGTGAATCATTCCACAAACAATTATTGAGTGCCGGCAGCTCTGCCAGGCTCTGTGCCAGGCCTGAAAACCCAGCCTCCAACAAACAAGACGTGGCCCCTACATATGTTGAGCTTACAAATTAACAATAAATCACCCAAATAATATGTAGTTATTTGGTGACAATTGTTACTCCAGGATCCAATGGAGATAGAGTTATGAAGCTCTGTGTGGGTTTCTGCACCATTGCCCAGTCTTCAAGCACTCGGGGGTGGTGGGCAGAGCACTTGGATATAAGTCAGAAGTTCTGGGATTGCAGCCTGGTTTTGCCACTTTCCAGCTATGTGGGTGTAGCTCTTATGGACCCCCACCGCACTCTGGAGCCGCTCCAGTCACAGCCAGAATAAAACAGAATGTTGTTTTCTGCCTCCTTTCTCGGGGCAAGACCCTATTTTATTTATCTTTGGTGCCCCCAGTGCCTCAAGAAATGTTGAATTAAGAAAATAAAGCCTCTAAGCACCTGTTTCCTGAGCTGTAAAAATGGCTATAACATGCCCTGTGTTGTGCTAAAAATCCAAGTATTTAAGGATGAGATCATGTGTGTGAGTGTGTAAATCATAACAATCGATAGCAAACGGAAGGGGTTATTACTTCTAGTTCCGCACCTGGGGCTTATAGAAATTGTGAATCCAGGACTCTAACTCTGCATGAAGCTCTCGGGTCCCTCATCTGCTCCTGGGCCCAGGCTTATAGAGGGTGAATTTTCCTCAGCCAAGTGCAGGCTCCAGAGCCAGACTGAGCTAGGCTCCCGGGTGCCTTCCAGGCAAGCCAGCCCAGGGAGCAGAAAGGCAGAACGCAACCCGACGCTGGGGATCGCTACTCTCCAATATGATATATCCAAAGAATGGAAACAGAATTCTCTGGAGAGCACCTTCCTCATCCTTAAGGATCTCACAGAACCCCATTGGCCCTTTTCACAGGCACCAGGATCGAGAAGCTCTGATCGTGCGCAGCCCGGGGATGTGCAATAGGGCGGCTTTCTCAGGGAATCCAGGAAGAGATATTCCGAGACCCGCGCTAAAGTGCGCTCTCTCTAGCGCTTCCAGTCTCAGCTTGACTGTCTAGGGTCTTGGTGGGAGACCTGTCTTTTGGTGGCCCTCTACTCAAATCGTGGACGTTGGGTAGGCCCTGGGGGCAGGAAGGGGTGGGGTGGCCAGAGGACGTCGGACTGAGGCCCCTGTGCAGTTCCCTCTTTGCTCCGGCGTGCTTTGGGGTTGGAATAGGAGACGGGGTAGTGAATTGAAGGCCAGATTCCTCTTGGAGAAGAGGAGAGTCTCACCTTGAGGCCTTCAGGATCCAAGAGCCCTGTCCTCTGTCAGTCAAGCCCTCCAAGAGGTTGACACCTACGTGGTCTTGAAACCCACCTATTTTCATGTCTTACAAGTGAAGCCTAGATTCAACTTGTTCCAAGGTATGTGTAGTCAGAATCCCTACCCTCTTTAGTAACTCCAGGAGTGCCCCCTGGAGGGAAGGAGTCTGGGGTAGGAACGAATTTGGGGACTGGGTTACAATGCAGAGATTGGGGGACTGAGTCGGCGCTAGCAGCACTCTTTGAGATTCAGAGAAACCGAGGCAGAGGTGGGAAGTCGGGGATATGTGCCTCTAGCTGCTCTGAGACCCAGCGAATTTGCTGCAGGGCACTACAGGAGACAGATGCACAGAGCCCCACAGCGAATTGGCTTGTTTCTGCCCAGTTCCTCGTTACTGTTTAAATTAAGAGACTCTAAGAGGGTGAGAGAGGGGGTAGTTGTGATTCCATCATACTCTGGACAAATGGGAAGGCTCCATCCTACGGAGCAGGGATACCCTTGGAGGAATCTTGCGGTGCGCGCAGCTTGGAGGAAAGTTTTGCAGCCGCTGCTGAGAAAGGACAGGTGCTGGAAGGATTCTCAGGACAGTAAAGCTGTATTGCCCCCGGATCTGCACAATCTCATTCAACTTTAGAGAGCAGAAACCTGCAGTTTTTTCCACCTTCCATCTCTCATCAAACTGCAGCCCAGCAGTGCGCGCCCATGGACTTGAGTGTTCGCATTTCTCGTGGAGTCGCTAGCAGCACTACGGTTTCTTTCTCTGCTTTCTCCTTTCCAACCTCCCATCCTTCCCCCAGCCCCAAACATTGGGTAGGGAAAAATTTCAGGTAGCCGCAGTAGCAGCTCCAGGAGCTCTCCGGGACATCTCCACAGCTCTGGCCTTTCGGAGAAGTGAGTAAGGCTGGCTTCCCCTTTAGCAGTGCGGGACTAAGGATCTGTTTCTGACAATTGCTGACCGAGGATGTCCGCAGCGCCCTCTTCCGGCCATTAGGGGAACTTCATCCTTAGGGCAGTCCTGGGGAAGCTTTGTTACTAGATCCAGCAAGGCTGGTCCTCTTGAGATTGGTAATGGTTCAACCCTCACTAATTTGCCCACCTAACTATTCATCATATTCACCCGACCATTTTTCCGGCTGTCAGTCTGTCCACCCAAAGCCATTGCAATATAGGTTATGACTGACTATTGGGATCACCCAGCCTCCCGCACCTGTTTGAAACATCTGGGGTGTAGATCACGGTACCTGCTATGATACTTAAAGCCCTTCTCTAACGATACTTTGGATTGGAATCTCGTTCTGAGAATTTCCTCTCTATATCCGGTGGCTATTGAACACATATTTGGTGGCCAGTGAAATAGCTTGCACTTTCTTCATGTCCAAAGTCTGCAGAAAGCAATGGCTCTACTTGCTTGACACAAGGGGGCTCTGTTTGCTATTGCAGCTGTAGGTGCATAGTGTCTAAAAATGTTGGAGCAAGAATACTTCTGAGACTAGCTGCAGCAGGACCGGTCCCCTGTAGCCCTGTAATCTCTGGCATCAGCTCAACCAGCAAGGCTTTCTCCTCAGTTATTCCCCCCCACCCCCCGCACTCTTGTCAAGACTGAATTCTCTCCACTTCCCTCCCTGGATGCCTAAATTACTCTGTTTTTGCTCTTTTCCACTTAGCCAGAATATCATTATTCCCACCCCCACAACTAAGTCATACTCTTCTTTTGTAAAAGCCCAATTGCCTCTTCTAAAACTAAATGTCTGACACACAGTAGGAGCTCAATATGTAGAATGAATGAATGAATCTTTATTACAATTCCCTGTTACATAAGTAAGACAATTTTCCCTAATGGAATGATTTTATCCTATTTCTTCCTAATTTTTAAAAAAGATTTGATTTATTTATTTTTAGACAGAGGAGAAGGGAAGGGAAAAGTGAGGGAGAGAAATATCAATGAGTGATTGCCTCTCACATGGCCCCTACTGGGGACCTGGCTCAAAGCAACCCAGGCATGTGCCCTGACTAGGAATCAAACCAGCGAACTTTTGGTTCTCAGGCCGACACTCAATCCACTGAGCCACACCAGCCAGGGCTCCTAATTGTTTCATATGTGTTTGTGATTTTAAGATCCTTTATTTTAAGGGCCATGCCAAATATTCACACATGTTTCCAGAAATGTGCCCAGTGTGCTGCATCATTTGATATTGTTAATCCCTCTTTTCAAAATTCTCTCATTGGCCTCAGAGTTACCACTCAGTCATGATTCTCCTCTGTCTCTGGCCATTTCTTCTCCATTGTTGGTGGACTTTCCTCCTCCACTGTATACCCATGTCCAGCTTCAACTGCCACCCATTGCTGATGGTTCCCAAATATGTTCCTCTAGCCAACCTCTCTCCAGAGCTTCAGTCCTGTATTTCCAGTTGTTTATCTCCTCCTGTTAATGTCCACCAAATGTAACATACCCTGCTATGAGCTCATTACCCTACTCCAACTGGCCTCTTATACTGTGTTCCTGATCTAGGTGAATGGCATGAACATCACCCCCTCCCTACTACCCCACTATCCCTTAGCTTTTGTATTATCTGCTTGGGCTGCCATAACAAAATACCATAGACCGGTAGCTTAAGAAATAGAACTTTATTTTCTCACAAGGCTTTATTTTATTTTCTGGAAGCTGGGAAATCCAAGATCAAGGTTGCACAAGTTTCAGTTTTAGGTGAAGATTCTTCCTGGCTTGCACAAGGCATTTTCTCATGGTGTCCTCACATGATGGAGAAAGATGTCTCTCCCTCTTCTTATACAGCCACAGTCTTATTGGTTCAGATCCCACACTTGTGGCCTCATTGAACACATTTAATATTAATTATCAACTAAGTGCCTTATTTTCAGCTATAGTCACACTAGGGGTTTGGGCTTCCACATATGAATGTACAGGGACAAATTTAGTTTGAAGCAACTCACAAGTCAGATTCCTAAACATCAGCCTTTTTCTTCAACGCATCCAAATGATCATAAAGTTATATCAGTTCTGGCCTTTGTGCTACTGTTATCATACCTTTACTTCTAAATATATGATATACTCTACATTACACAGTTATCTCTTAATGAAATATAAATATTAAGGAAAAGAATCTTTTATATTTTACACATAGTCACTATTTCTGGTGCTCTTCAATAGATCCATACTTATACCTCATTATTTTCCTTCTGTCTGAGGAATTTCTTTTAAACATTTCTTGTAGTACCGGACTGATGGTGATAAATTCTTTCAGCTTTTGCATACCAAACAATGTCTTTATTTTATCTTTATTTTTTGAAGATATTTTCTTTAGGTAGAGAATTATATGTGGGCAGTGTTTTTTCCTTGCAATATTTTAAAGATGTCACTCCACTGTCTTCTGGCTTACATTGCTTCCAGGAACAGCACATAGGAGAGGAGCATGGGGAGGGCTCAGCTTTCCTCCAACTCCCTTAAACTCTCTTTAAACTCCCTCCAGCCTCTGACATGGAGAGTTGGCTTTTACTCCCTTGGTAAGCACGGTTCCATGGCCCAGCTGCCCTCCTGCCCCAAAGGCACACAAGACTGTCACCTCTCACTGTATCCAGTGTGAACTGCCACTGATTTTTTCCAGAATAGCAGTCACTATATTTCTGTGTAGAAATATCAGAGTTAGACTTTTAAGCCTTTCCAGGATGTGATTGCCATTATCATGCCTGTTCTTCTCTTGGTAAGGTCTCTTATACATCACCCATCAAGATGCATTATTTTGGGAAAGTGAAGAGTAAACTACCATATAACTTTTCAAAAAGATACTTTGTGTTTAAGTTGAAGTTGTTCATTGAAATCTTGTCCCCTTTTAAAAACAAAGTATTAGGGGAACATAGATTGAATTCCAAACCAATTGTAACCTGGGCTTTCTGAAAACAACACTTGCACACACAACACACTTAAATAAAGGGAAAGTCCTGGACCATTCCTTCTGACATGTCCTAGGTAATGTTCCAGGCATTTCTGCATTCATATTACCAGAGAGGAGTACTATTTTCCTAATATTTATAGACAAGAACACCAAGGCTCAGAAAACACAGGAAAATGCTGAAGATAGCAAAACTAGTAAGTAATAGAGCTAAGTGTTGATCATTAGTATGCCATATTCCAAAATACAAAAGAAGTTGTAGCCTAGACGAATGGGATCATTTAAGAATTCTCTACCTATCCTCCATTCCACATGTTTTAATTTTGTAGGGTTTTTTTCTTTGACAGTAACATAGTTTGAATGTCTACTCACCTGTTTAGAGAATAATCTTTTGTCTAGCTCAGTAGTTCTTAACTTTAATGTGCATAAAAATACTGTATCGAATTATATACACAACATTTTGTCACAATTTTATAGAATTTTCTAGGGTAGTTTTGATATGCATACAAATCACCTAAAAAGCTTTGTTTTGAGTGCATATTCCTGAATGGGAGTTCTGATTCTGGTAATCGAAAGTACCATAACTTATCTTAGATTAAGCCTTTCTCAGGTAAAAAATAAATTCTGGGGTCAGGGGGAGGAGTTCCAGCCAAGGTGGAGGCATAGATAGATATGCTTCATTTCCTCACACAACCAAAAGAAAAATAACAACCAATCTAAAAACAAAAAACAACCAGAACTGCCAGAAAATCAGAATGTATGGAAGTCTGACAACTAAGGAGTTGATGGAGAAACATTCATCCAGACGAGTAGGAGGGGCAGAGATGGGCAGCTAGGGTGGAGAGGGTGCTCAGCAAGGCAGCACCTGGCAGTCTGGGGCAGGCAAGGCAGTGGCTGGACGACCAGAATATCTTATATTCGCATGCAGAGAAGCTGAGAGGAACAAATGGGGAGCAAGACAGACTGAACAACCCAGAGTTCCAGCACAGGAAACTAAAGCCTCAAAACCTCTGACAGTAAAAACCTGTGGGGACTTCCGGCCAAGATGGAGACGTAGGTAGATGCACTGCTCCTTCTTGCACATCCAAAAGAAGGACAACAACAATTTAAAAACAAAACAAAACAAAACAAAAAAGACAAGCAGAACTGACAGAAAATCGAACTGTATGGAATTCCAACAACCAAGGAATTAAAGAAGACATACTCCCTCAGACCAGTAGGAGGGGCAGAGACAGGCAGCCAGGAGGAGAGGACTGAAGGCAAGGAGGTGGCTAGCAGACCCTGCAAGGTAGAGACTGGTGGAGCGGGTGGTCCCACATTCACTTGCAGATAAACCAGGAGAAACAACTAGGGAGCAGGATGGACTGTGAAATTCAGGGCCCAAGCTTGGGAAATAAAGCCTCAAACCATACATTGAAAACACCTGGGGGTCCGAGGTGGCAGTGGGAGAAACTCCCAGCCTCACAGGAGAGATCATTAGAGAGACTCACAGAGTCACAGAATGTACACAAACCCATCCACATGGGAATCAGTACCAGAAAGGCCCAATTTGCTTATGAGAAGTGGGGAAGTTACTGAAATCTGGCAGACATTGGAGCAAGCACCATTGTTCCCTCCTGACCCCTCCCCCACATACAGCACCAGAACTCGGTGACATGGGTTGCTCAGCCCTGGTGAGCACTTAAGGCTCTACTCCTCAATAAGTAACAGGCACAACAAGACAAAAAAAATGGCCCAAATGAAAGAACAGATCAAAGCTTTAGAAAAAATACAACTAAGTAACAAAGAGCCAACCTATCAGATGCACAGTTCAAAACACTGATAATCAGGATGTTCACAGAATTGACTTAATTTGGTCACAAATTAGATTTAAAAAATGAAGGCTATGCTAAGTGAAATAAAGGAAAATGTACAGGGAACCAATAGTGATGGGAAGGAAACTGGGACTCAAATCAATGGTGTGGACCAGAAGGAAGAAACATCCAACCAGAAAAAAAAATGAGGAAAAAATAATTCAAAAAAATGAGGAGAGGCTTAGGAACCTCCAAGACATCTTTCAACATTCCAACATCCGAATTATAGGGGTACCAGAAGGAGAAGAGGAAGAGCAACAAGTGGAAAAGTTATTTAAACAAATAATAAAAGAGAACTTATCCATTCTGGCAAAGGGAATAGAATTCCAGAAAGTCCAGGAAGCTCAGAGAATCCCAAAGAAGTTGGACCCAAGGAGGAACACACCAACTCACATCATAATTACATTAGCCAAGACAAAAATGAAAAAAAGAATCCTAGAAGCAGCAAGAGAAAAGGAGACAGTTACCCACAAAGGAGTTCCCATCAGACTGTCAGCTGATTTCTCAAAAGAGACCTTACAGGCAAGAAGGGGCTGGAAAGAAGTATTCCAAGTTATGAAAGGCAAGGACCTACACCCAAGATTGCTCTATGCAGCAAAACTTTCATTTAGAATGGAAAGGCAGGAAAGTGCTTCTCAGATAAGGTCAAGTTAAAGGAGTTCATCATCACCAAGCCCTTATTTTATGAAAGACACTTATCTAAGAAAAAGAAGGTAAAAAATATGAATAGTAGAATGACAGCAAACTCACAATTATTAACAACCACACCTAAAACAAAAACAAAAGCAAACAACTAGAACAGGAACAGAACCACAGAAATGGAGATCACATGGAAGGTTATCAACAGGGGAGTGGGAGGAGGAGAGAGGGGGAAAAGGTATAGAGAATAAGTAGCATAAATGGTAGGTATAAAATAGACAGGGGAAGGTTAAGAATAGTACAGGAAATGTAGAAGCCAAAGAACTTATATGTACCACCCATGGACATGAACTAACAGGGGGAATGTGGTGGGAGGGGGTGTGCAGGGTGGAGGGGAGTGAAGCTGGGGAAATAGGACAACTGTAATAGCATAATCAATAACATATATTAAAAAAAGTAAAAACCTGTGGGGGTTGTGGTGGTGGGAAAATCTCCCGACCTCACAAGAGAGTCTGCTAGAGAGGCCCATATGGTCCTAGAATGCACTCATGCCCACCTACTTGGGAAGTAGCACCTGAAAGGGCACTATCTGCTTGTGGGAAGCAAGGGAAGTGATGGAAAGTGGCTAAAGACCTGAGTAAGCTAGCAAGCTGCATTGTTCCCTCTCTGACCCCTCCCCCGCATACAGAATCATAAGCAGTGGATGTGGGTTGCCCTACCCTCATGAGTGTCTAAGCCTCCGCCCCTTATAACAGGGGTGACAAAATAAATAAATATGGCTCAAATGAAAAAACAGATAAAAACTCTAGAAAAAGAATGAAGTGATGAGGAGATAGACAACCTGTCAGATGCAGAGTTCAAAACACTGGTAATCAGGATGCTCAGAGAAATGATTGAGTATAGTCACAAAATAGAGGAAGAAATGAAGGCTATACAAAGTGAAATAAAGAAAAATATACAGGGTTGGAGAAAATTGTCAATCCAAAGTGTGAAGAGAAGCCATCTATGTATTGAGCCCAGGGCTAGAAAAGAAATAAATTACCAATACTTTGTGTGGATTTATACACACACACACACACACACACACACACACACACATACAAGGAACCAAGAGTGAAGGGAAGGAAACTGAGACTCAAAGCAACAATTGAGGATAAAAAAAAGAAATAAACATCCAACCAGAAAAGAATGAAGAGAAAGGAATTCAAAAAAATGAGGAGAGGCTGAGGAACCTCTGGGACAACTTTAAATGTTCCAACATCTAACTCATAGGGGTGTCAGAAGGAGAAGCGGAAGAGCAAGAAATTGAAAACTTATTTGAAAACATAATGAAGGAAAACTTCCCCAAACTGTCAAAGGAAATAGACTTCCAGGAAGTCCAGGAAGCTCAGAGAGTTCCAAAGAAGTTGGATCCAAGAAGAAACACACCAACGCACATCATAATTAAATTACCCAAAATTAAAGATAAAGAGAGAATCTTAAAAGCAGCAAGAGAAAAGGAGACAGTTACTTCCAAAAGAGTTCTTGTAAGACTGTCAGCTGATTTCTCAAAAGAGATCTTACAGGCAAGAAGGGGCTGGAAAGAAATATTCAAAGTCATGAAAGGCAAGGACCTACATCCAAGATTGCTCTATCCAACAAAGTTACCATTTAGAATGGAAGGGCAGATAAAGTGCTTCCCAGATAAGGTCAAATTAAATGAGTTCATCATCACCAAGCCCTTATATGAAATGTTAAAGGGACTTATCTAAGAAAAAAAAGATCATAACTATGAACAGTAAGATGACAACAAACTCACCACTATCAACAACTGAACATAAGCCTTGGCTGGTATAGCTCAGTGGTTGAGTGCCAGCCTGTGAATCAAGGGTTGCTAGTTCAATTTCCAGTCTAGGGCACATGCCTGGGTTGTGGGCCAGGTCCCCCATAGGGGGTGCACTCAAGGCATCCACACATTGATGTTTCCCTCCCTCCTTTTTCCTCTCTCTGAAAATAAATAATAAATAAAATCTTTAAAACAATAAAATATTGAAAAAAACCACCAACAACTGAACATAAAAAACAAAAACTAAGCAAACAACTGGAATAGGAACAGATTCGCAGAAGTGGAGATCACATGGAGGATTATCAGCAGGGATGGTGAGAGGGGAGAATAGGGGAAAAGTTACAGGGAATAAGAAGCATAATTGGTAGGTACAAAATAGACAGGGGGAAGTTAAGAATAGTATAGGAAATAGAGAAGCCAAAGAACTTACATATATGACCCATGGAGATGAAATAAGGTGGGGGCAATGCTGGAGGAAGTGGGATGCAGGGCAGAGGGGGAGAAAGGGGAGAAAAAATGGGAGAACTCTAATAGCATAATCAATAATATATATATATAAAAGAAATTCTGGAATGCATACACAATTGTTTGAAGGTACTGGAAAGTGATCAAAATCAGGCAGGAACTAAAGGGAGTTGTAGTCTTTAATGGAATCGCTCACAGAGTAACAATCAAGCATACAAGGCTATTCCACAGACGGCATGACTCAGACCACGGAGGACAGGGAAGATAGAAGACAATCATAAAAGCCCTACTGTTTCAGCTTGATGACATAGTTAGAGGCTGCAGGAATATCTGGAAAATTAAGGTAGATGAATCCCAGAAGAGAGGACCCCATGCAGGGGTGGGGAACAGCTGTGGTGGGGGATAACTAAAATTTGGATTTAAAGGCCAATTACACCACAGGCTAATTCCTGAAATGCATACGCCCAGGAGAGAGTCCAAGGAGCTTGGGAAAGAACAGTACATGAAAGAATGTACAAGCTGAGCAGGAGATTTAAAGTTTAATTCTCACCAAGTCAAACGAATTCAGTGAACACCTCTGACTTTCCATCAAAAGAAAGCTTGCTGTGGAAAGTAAGACAATGTCATCCCAGGAATAAAACATTGACCTCCAGTATAAGGGGAAAATAAATATACCTAGCAATGTGTAAAACCAATGCTCCACAAGTTCAAGGGGGAATCAACTGGTAATTTAACTGCTTGGTAGAACAAAAATCAATGCTCTTCCAAGAAAATAACAGAATCCAGAATCCAAAGACTCTAAAATGTATTATTCACATTGGCCGGATTATAATAAAAAAATCACTGGGCATGTGAAGACATAGGAGTTAGTCCCCAATTTCTAAAGAGAGAGTAGTTAATAAAAAGAGATGTCTAGAAGACCAAGCTTTTGGAATTCATCAAAAAGTACATTTAGAGGACTTCTGGTTAAGATGTCAGCATAGGCAGACATGGCTCACTTCTTTACACAACCACATCAAAATTACAACTAAAATATAGAACAACCATTACAAGTGAACCATCAGAAATTGAGTTGAATGGAAGTCTGACAACTATGGAATTAAAGAAACCACATCCATCCAGACTGTTGGTGGGGGGGCACAGACATGGAATGGGCTGGTCCCACACCCACATGTGGTGGATAATAATTCGGGAAGGATATCTTGGGAGTGAGGTGTCCCAACTTCACACAACGCCCCTGAGTCCAGGTTTCCACTTCCAGGAAGATAAGTCCCAGCAACTTCTGGTTGCAAATACCAGCAGGGATTGAGTCAGTGGAAGAAAATCCTAGAGCCCCAAGCAGTTCCTCTTAAAGAACCCACACACAGATTCACCTACCCAGACTTACTCCCTCTGAGCTCTAACACCTGGGTATCAGCCAGTGGTGTAAGGCACCAGTGGTATACAGGGAGAAACTGAAGTGTCTGGCATCAAGGTAAGCAGGGGCCATTGTCCCTTTTCTAAACTCTCCCCCCACAACTCCTGCAAGCTGGTGCCATAACTGAGACTCCATTAATTTGGCTAACACTATTTGAGCCATGTGGAGATCCCCAGAGGTTCTGCCCCACCCAATTTATAGACCCCCACCCCAAACTGCTTTTCCATATGAATGGCTGGTCATGGCTCCTGCTTCACAACTTCATAAATCCTCTCAAATGAGCAACAACCAGCCTCAGTGGGCCACAGGCCTGGCACTAGCAGCAGCCAGATTAGTCATGGCTTGGCTTCACCTGGATATCTCTAACCCCAGCACAAGTAGCAGCCATCTCAGATTGCTTTATAGTTCAGGCATGGTGCCCTGAGCAAAACAGAGGTGGGGGCTGACCTTGGCCTGCACCATCTGGGAAACTCCAGGGCCAGTGCACCCAGTGGACAGCCACAAACCATGTCGGAGAACTGCCACCCTGCTCCTGCACAGCTGATCCTCCACTGAGGGTGGAGGGTTTTGGTCAGTGTTTACAGCCAATCTTGCACCTGACTGGCCTGGGTAAATCCCTGCCATTGACCTATCAAGAGCAATCAAGGCTCAACTACAAGAGGAGGGTGTACTGAGTCCACACAAAGGGTGTACCTTGAGTACTCAGTATTAATGATAGGGGAGGCTGTGCCACTGGACCCTACAGGACACCTACTACATTAAGCCAGACTACAAAGATAGGGAGTCAAAGCAGCTCTACCTAACACATAGAAACAAACCCAGGAAGGCTGCTAAAATGAGGAGACAAAGGAACATGGACCAAATGAAGGAACAGATCAAAAGTCCAGAAAAAGCTAAATGAAATGGAGATGAGCAATCTATCAGATGCAGAGTTCAAAACACTGGTTGTAAGGATGCTCAAGGACCTTAGTGAGGACCCCAGCAGCATAAAAAAGATCCAGTCAAAACTGAAGAAGCCCTGGCTAGTGTGGCTCAGTGGATTGAGTGCCAGCCTGAGAAATAGTTTGATTACCAGTTAGGGCATATGCCTTGTGGGCAGGTCCCCAGTCAGGGCATGTGAGAGGCACCCAACACAATGATGTTTATCTTCATCTGTTTTTCCCTCCCTTGCCCTCTCTCTGTACATAAATAAATAAAATCTTTTAAATTTTTTTTAAAAAGAAATGAGGGATACACTAATTAAGATAAAGAAAAATTTACAGGGAAAGAATGGTAGAGTGGATGAAGCTGAAAATCAGATCAATGATTTGGAACATAAGGAAGGAAAAGACAACCAATCAGAACAACAAGAAGAAAAACATTAAAGAAATGAGGATAGTATAAGCAGCCTCTGGGACAACTTCAAGAGGTCCAACATTCCCATCATAGGAGTGTCAGAAGAAGAAGAGAAAGCAAGAAATTGGAAATCTATTTGAAAAAAAAAATAATAAAAGGAAACATCACTAAATTGGTGAAGGAAATAGACATGCAAGGCCAGGAAGCACAGAGAGTCCCAAACAAGATGGATGCAAAGAGGTCCACTCCAAGACACATCATAATTAAAATGCCAAAGGTTAAAAATAAAGAGAGAATCTTAAAAGCAGCAAGAGAAAAGAAATTAGTTACCTACAGGGGAGTTCCCATAAGACTGTCAGCTGATTTCTCAAAAGAAACTTTGCAGGAAGAAGGGTTTGGCAAAAAATATTCAAAGTCATAAAAAACAGGACCCACAGACAAGATTGCTCTACCCAGCAAAGCTATCATTTAGAATTGAAAGGCAGATAAAGAGCTTCCCAAACAGAAAGAACTAAAGGAGTTCTTCATCAAACCATTATTATATGGCATATTAAAGGGACTTATTTAAGAAAAAGGAGAACAAAACTATGAACAATAAAATGGCAATAAATACACATCTATCAACAATTGAATCTTAAAGACAAACTAAGCAAACAAAAAGAACAGAGGCAGAATCATGGATGTGGAAGGCTATTTGATGGTTGCCAGCTGGGAAGTGGTTGGAAGAGAATGGAGAGAGGTGGGGGGATTGAGAAGTACAAATAGGTAGTTACAGAGTAGCCATGGGCTACTGTATAGCCATGTAGCTATACAGTACAGTATAGTAAGTGGTGTAGCCAAAGAATTTATACACATGGTCCATGGATATGAACAATAGTGTGGGGACTGCCTGAGGGAGTGGGGGGTGCTGTATGGAAGAGGGCAAAGGGATAAAAGTCAGAACAACTATAATAGCATAATATATAAAGTATGATTTTTAAAAATTACATTTAAAGATGCAAATATATATAATAATATGTTTATATTCAAAGACAATTAATATATTGTAATTATAACTGAACAAATGGGAGAAACTTATCAGAGATACAGAAGTTATTTGAAAAATCAAATGGGCCCTGCCTGGTGTGGCTCCATGCTTGAATGCTGGCCTGCAAATCAAAAGGTCCTCGGTTCAATTCCCAGTCTAGGGCACCCTAGAGGGTGCATTCCCAGAGGGGCATGCCTCAGTTGGAGGCCAGGTCCCCAGTAGAGGGTGTGTGATAGGCAACCACACATTGATGTTTCTCTTCCTCTTTTTCTCCCTCACTTCACCACTCTAAAAAATAAGTAAATAAAATCTTTTTTTAAAAGATTTGTTTTTATCTTTTGGACACACTACTGGGAATGGGAGGAATGGGAGAGGCAGAGAGGGAGAGTAACATAGATGTACAGGAAAAACATCTCTCAGTTGCCTCTCACATGCCCCCAACTGGGTACTTGGCCCGCAACCCAGCCATGTACCTTAACCAGGAATCGAACTGGCAGCCTTTCAGCCAAATCTTTAAAAGATTGTGTTATGGACACAATGTGTCTCAATAGAAGCTCTTCTACCTGCCTCACTGGCCAATCAAACATGGGTCACTATTTCTTGGCCTGACTTCTCCTTTCAGCAGAAAATTTATCAGAACCATTGCTAAGTAGCTAAATGTTCCTCTTCCTTTTATCCAGGGGAGTGGGGAGAATGTTGTAAAATAAAATAATATTATATTTTTATCAACTTTCTTTAGTTGAATATCTATTTTTGAAATTGATGAAATGCTTCTTTCATCACTTTGTCTAGATCTACCTTTTATCTTGAAAGCCTGGTTGAACATTTCTTCCCAGTACAATGGGTATAGCTGTTAGTAACATGACAATGATCTGTGTGCACTGTGGGTAGTTGATATTTTCCAACATGGCTTCAAAGAGAAAGAAATTTCTCTCATATATGATCAAATCTGTTATATTGGTTGATATGGTAAATGCTTCCCAAGTACAATGGTACCATTGAGTGTTTTTTGTTTTGTTTTGTTTTGTTTTGTTTTTTGTAGGATCTGCTATGCATGGTCAGAGAATCCAAAGGAAGTTCTATTCAAAGACTCATTGATTTGATGCCTGTTTAGTCAACATCTTCCATGCTATTGAGGCTGCAAATTATCCAAGAGGAGTTGCTTAACTTTAGTAGGCATTGGGCTAGGTCCTGCTTAAATTGCTGGATGTTATCATTCTGATCCATGTACAAGTACAGAATACCTCTCATCCTATTTATAGAGAAGCTCATGGGTTCCTTTCTTGTCACAGTCAATGTGGCTACATGCAAGGTTAAAGCCCAAGCCCCAGAAACACAGTATAGATGGTAATGGATCTTGGTATCCTGGTCAACATCACATGTTTTAGTGGAAAAAAAGACCTGTGGTTGGACTTTGGAACAGCAGCAATGTTAACTTGACAATACTGTCATAGTTATCCAATTTATCCCATACAGTTTAATTATTAGGTCTTGGAAGATTAATGTTTTAAGAGGTTCTTTTAAAAAAGATTTTATTTTTTTATTTTTAGAGGGGGGGAAGGAGAGAGGGAAAAAAAACATTAATGTGTGGTTGCCTCTCATGCACCACCTACTGGGGACCCGGCCTGCAGCCCAGGTATGTGATCTGACTGGGAATTGAACCTGTGACCCTTTGTTTCTCAGGCTGGCACATAATCCACTGAGCCACACCAGCCAGGGCTCTTAAGATGTCCTTAAACTGAGAGAGACTTTGTGAAATTGAAGAATAGGACATGACTGCATCAGGTGAACTTGCAATTTCAAATTGTTGATTCTGATTGTAAGCATCACATGCTAAATTTAACTTTTGGCTTGGATTCTTCAGGCCTCCCGGCTCACTTTGGCCACGAGTCCTCCTGTGATCTTACCATGTGCTCAGGTTGCTGTCTTGACATTTGGTTCTTATTTATAGTTTCCATTCATTCTTATTACAAGCATTTTTTCCCCTTACGTCCTTGAGCATGATGTAATATAATAACAGCTTAAAATTCTTGTCTGATAATTTCAAATTTGAGTCATCCTTGGGTTGGTATCCATTGATTATCTTTTGTGTATGTTTCTCATTTTCTCTTTTTCTTTTCTTCTTTGTTAAGATTTTATTTTATTTTATTTTATTTTTAGAGGGTAAAGGAAAGAGGAGAGGGAGAGAAACATCAATGTGTGGTTGCCTCTCACACGCCCCCTACTGGGGGACCAGGTCCACAACCCAGTTATATATCCTGACTGGGAATCAAATCAACAACCCTTTGGTTCTCAGACCAGAGATCAATCCACTGAGCCACACCAGCCAGGACTCTCTCTTTCTTTATAGTATAACTGAATTGCATCTATTGTTAATGATTCATTGTAGAGGTTCTTTGGGTTTCTGAGTTTTAGTTTCCACTGTGGTCTCTCTTTAAGAAAAAAGCTGTAAAAGTGAGAAACTCCTTCAGTGCTCTTCTGTTCATCTAGATGACTCCCTTCTAGTTTCTGCCTGCTTTTGGTTACTCTCTGGGGTTTTTAGGTAGTTGTCTTTTACATTTTGTTTAGAGTTTATAATTATAGCCCTGGCTAGTGTGGCTCAGTGGATTGAGCACTGGCCTGCAAACCAAAGGGTCACCAGTTCAATTCCCTGTCAGGGTACATGCCTGGGTTGCAGGCCAGGTCCCCAGTGTGGGAAACACTGGTGTTTCTCTCCCTCTCTTTCTCCTTCCTCTCCCCTCTCTCTAAAATAAATAAATAAAATATTTTAAAAATAAAATTTATAGTTATCTGTGAAAGATTTGGTTAAATAAGAAGCTACTTAGCCATTATAAGAAGAGCCCCATACTCTTACTTTTAATGCATTTGTGACTTTATATTAATCTTTTTTTGCAGACGGCATATAGTTGGGTCTTCCTTTTTTTACTCAAATTGATGATTTCTACCTTTTAATTAGGGTATTTAAACCACATATATTTAAAACAATTGTTAACATGGTTGGTTTACTTGTACTGTACTGCTGTTTGTCTGATATTTTCCTCATTGTTCTTTATTCTTGTTTCCCCTCCTTTTCAGCCTTCTTTTGGTAGTTGAGTATTTTTTTAATAATCTGTTGTAACATCACCTCACCTACTTTGCTTTAAATATTTATGCTATTTATGCTAAATGCTTTAATTATTTTAGAAGTGGTTTTTCTAGAGGTTATAATATACTCTTTAATTTACCGTAGTTTACTTTAAAATATTATAACACTTCATATATAAAGATCTTATAATAGTATATTTCAATTTTTTCTCCACATTATTTCTGCTATTGTCATGCACTTGACTTCTATATATGCTATAAACATTCTTATTTCAAAATTAAATGTAAAAATCAGAGAAGCAATCTTTTATATATACTTACATATTTCTTATTTCTGTTACTCTATCTTTTGTGTAGGTCCCATTTTCCATCTGGTATTACACATTCCTTCAGTCTGAAAAACTTCCATTAACCTTTTTTTGTAGTGCAAGTCTTCTGGCAATGAAGTCTGTCGTTTCTTTTTGGTCAGAAAATGTTTTATTTTGCTTTCTTTTTTGAAGATTTTTTTGGGGGTATAAAATTCTAAGTTGACAATCTTTTCCTTTTCAAACCACTTTATTGAGTTGAAATCGACATTACAAAAAGCTGTACATATTTAATGTATACATTTTTTTATTGTTGTCATGTTTTTTTAATGTTTTTTTTTAGATTTTATTTATTTATTTTTAGAGAGGGAAGGGAGGGAGATAGAGAGAGAGAAACATCAATGTGTGGTTGCTGGGGGTCACGGCCTGCAACCCAGGCATGTACCCTGGCTGGGAATCGAACCTGGGATACTTTGGTTCCCAGCCTGAGCTCAATCCACTGAGCTACGCCAGCCAGGGTTAATATATACATTTTAATGAGATGAGACAATTCCATTTCTTTCAGCATTTGAAAGTGTTATTCCATTGTCTTTTGTCTTCTATTATTTTTAACAAGAATCCCCTATTATGATTATCTTTGGTTTTCTGGCTGCTTTTAACATTTTTCTCCTTGTCACCATTTTCAGCAACTTGTTTATTATGCATCATGGTGTAATATTCTTTTGTGATTAGCACGCTTGAAATTTGTTAAATTTATTGGATATGTGGGCTTATAGTTTTCATGAAATTGGAAAATTCTGATCTTATTTCTTGAAAAATTTTCTGGACTTTCCCTTTATGGACTACAATTACAAGGATGCTAGACTGCTTGAAATTTTCCTACAGATCACTGAGCATTATTCATTTTTCTCTTTTTAGTTTGGAGAGATTCAATTGCTGTGTCTTCAAGTCCTGTCTACTCTCCTCTTAAGCTCATCATGTAAATTTATAATTGCAGACATTGCATTTTTTTATCTCTAGAAGTTCCACTTACTGTTTTTATGTCTTCTCTTTCCCTGCTCATTATATGTTCATATTTTTCTTTAAATCCTTGAATATATTTATAATAGTTGTTTTAAACTCCTATCTGCTAACTTATCTCCATAATATCTGGGTTTCTTTCTTTCTAAATGCTTTTTTTTTTCTGGTTCTGGGTTACATTTTTGTGTTCCTTGAAATGCCTCATCATTTTTTAATGGGGTGCTAGAGATTGTGAATGTTACATTGTTGAGTATCTAGATTTTATTACTGAGTGTTGGATTGTGTTTTGTCAGACAGATAAGTTACTTGCTGATCAGCTTGCTCATTTTGAGAGCTTACTTGTAAGCACTTAGGGCAGATCTACCATAGCCTTACTCTATGGTTCAGTTACTCTACTACTAAGGTATGATATTTCTGTGATCTGTGACTGAGTGCCTTAGAGTCATAAAGGCTCCTCACTCTGCTTATTAGAACTCAAAACACTTCTTAGCCCAGTATGAACTATGAGAAATTTTAAGTTTCCAGCTCCATTGATTTCCTGGCCTTCTAGAATCTCATCCTATTTATGTGCTGCTTATATTTAGGCAAAAACTTAAGAAGATGCAATGCATATTTCAGGAGCTCTTTCTTGGCATAGCTCCCTCCTCTCTAGTGCTTTGTCCCACACATTCCAGCCAGCACATCCTCTTCAAACTGTGCTCTCTGTCTCCAAAAGTGAGCAAAACTACTTATGCAGCTTATGCTCCTTTCCCCATGCCATTGTCCAGATTGTCCAGATTGTCCTTGCAGGCATAAAGCTGGGGTGATTAGAGAGCTCTACTCATTTATTTCTCTTTTCTCAGGGATCAAGACTGAACTAGTGCAGTCCAATATCCGAGAAGCTGTTTCTTATGTTTTATCTAGTTTTCTACTTGGGACAGTGGGAGGGTATACTTGGTATTAGTTACTCAGTCATGGAAGTGGAACAAGTGACCTTTTTTTTTTTTATTCCTTGCAAACTTCTTTAAACCAAGAGCTAGAGTTAATAGCTTTTAACACTTTAACAGCTGTATGGACATAGAACATATAGAATTAGATTTGAGTGAACAACTTTTTTCTTCTCAGGAGGCAGCTGGAGAAATGGTTACATAAGTTCTGGCACCTAAATCCCTCACTGCTTGTTCATTGCTTCTAATTTACTAGGGAAAGATAATATCATGTGCCAGTAAAGTAAAGGTATTTCTGCTAAATATAGTACACATTCAACTGGACAAAAGGAAGTCAGTAAGTATTGATGTGAAAGCCCCCTCCTAAGAAACAACAAAATAACCACAAAGTTAAACTGAGAAGACTTAGGAGAAACCAGCTAGTGTTTCCAAATTTTGAAATAAGTAACAGGAAGTAACACAGGTCATGGATTAGGTGGGGAACTTTATCAGTCAAGGTTCAATTAACGAAGCAGAATCCCTAGGAGATAGATAGATAGTAGATAGATAAGGTAAACATATACAACTACACTGAGATATATTTCAGAGAGAGAGAGGAGGCAAAAGAGAGTGGGCATTTTGTTACAGGAATTTGATTACAATTGTGGGCATTGGTCTAGAAACCTTTGTAGGGTTGTTAACTTCACATCTGATATTACAGCTTGGAGTTTATAGGGTAGGCAGCAGGAAGGAAAAGATGAATTTAAAGTGCAGGAGAGAAAGGACAAGCATGATCCATAAGCATGGCCTGAAACACACCAGGATGAACCAAAAACTGTGTTAGTTCTCACTGCCTCTATTCTCGATGGCATAGATATACTGCAGGAGAAACTTGCCCTTGGCCACGGAACTAAACACACACCAGGCCTAGGAGTTGGAAAAGCTGAAGGAGCTGAAGGAAGATGGAGCTGTGGCAGACCAACAAGATGAGCTAGCAGGTAAGTGACAACGTATGCAAACTATAAAACAAATGTCTAGGACTCACTCTTGTCCTTCAAATTCAGTACGAGAATATCTCTTGTGGCCTGCCCTAACTGGAAACATACAGCAGAAAGAATTCTGTGAGATGTAGTGCAGCCTAGCCCGTTGACACATTACAAAACCACACAGGGGCTCTTGGTTCCATGGGACTTTTCAGCAGTGCTAATTAACAGTTATTTTAAAAAGTGGCAGCCCTGACTTGTGTGGCTCAGGTGATTGGAGATTCATCAGGCAACTGAAAGGCTGTGGATTCAATTCCTGGTCAGGGCACAAACCTAGCTTGTGGGTTTGGTCCCCATCCAGGCTGTACCATGTCTGGTCAGGCACGCACAATCTCTGGTCCCAGGATGTACAGGAGACAACCAGTCAATGCTTCTCTCTCACATCAATGTTTCTGTCTCTCCTTTCCTCTGTCTCTTCTTCTCTCTCTAAAAAGCAATGGAAAATTGTCCTTGGGTGAGGATAAAGACATAAATTAATTTAGATAAATAAGTAAGTAAGTAAATAAGTAAATAAATGGAGTGGCAGTGGGAAACCATCAGGCGCAGAACTATTCCAGTGGACCAGCCTTAGACCCTATGAAGTCTGCAGCAGGAAGGCACTTGGCGAAACATTTGTACTGAACATGAATGACTGGCTGAATGGAAACAGGATACAGTCAGACTTGGTTCTTGACTATCTCCCATCTCGAACAATTCAGTTCTTGATGAAGTTATTCATGGAAAAAATGTCTTGGTTGTCAAACAAAACTTCTGTTTTCAACTGGACGACCCCTTCGTGCTGATACCAGTATGATCAGTCACACGTTTCTCAGGCAGCAAACAAAAAATGCAATGGGGGAGCATGAATATGATTCTGTTTTTGAACAAATCACTTCTCAAAGAGCCCTCCTAAAAGAAGTAAGTTTGAGAACTGAGGTTCCAGTGTATTCATTTTCTGGATAAAGACATTTACTGCCCAGCATAGCAGCTTCACTAGACACAGGGGAGAGGTACCACAGGGATGGAGTTCCTCTGCTTGGGTTTGCCAGCTTTTCATTATCCTTCTCATGAGCCCTAGGATTCCAGTTTACTATAGTTATATCAACTTGACTTCTGACTGAAAACAAAAGTACAGCAACAACCTGGGGGATAATGAGGAAATCAAGTACAATATACCTTGTGTGTTTATGGGAAAAGCCAGGCTTAGAAAATGCTTCTCCATTGAGGATAATAAGAAAGAAAGAGAACTAACATAAAGAATATGAAAAGGTATTGAAAAATAAAAAATGAAGAAAGTAGTTTTGAGTGAGAAGAACATACTTAAAAAAATATTTTCTATAAGGCCAGAATACCTGATTATTGTTCTCAAAAACACTTTAAACTTATTCTATGAAATAAAACATAAAAGAGGATATAAAATAGCAGGCCCCCCCCCCAAAAAAAAATAGCAGACTGAGATGGAAAGGAAGGTGATTGAGAGGTAGGGGAAAATACAAAGGAACTGGGATGATTTAAGGAGAGACATCATTATACAATGAAATAGCTAGCATATACTAAATTTGTATTAAAAACAGAGACTTCTGGCCAAGACGGAGGGGTAAGTCAATACACTTAGCATCCTCACACAACCAGAAGAAAGATAACAACCAATCTAAAAACAAAACAACCAGAACTGTCAGAAAATCAGACTGTATGGAAGTCTTACAACCAAGGAGTTAAAGAAGAAACCTTCATCTGGACTGGTAGGAGGGGCAAAAATGGGCAGCCAGGGCAGAGAGGACACATGGTGAGGCAGTGGCTGGTAGACTGGGCAGTCCCACATTTGCCTGCAGATAAAAACCAAAAGGAACAACTGGGGAGCGAGTAATCCCAGCCCAGGACAGACCACACAACCCAGGGTTCCAGCACCAGGAAAATAAAGCCTCATAACCTCTGGATGTAAAAACCTGTGGGGGTTGTGGCAGTGGAAAAAACTTCCAGTCTCTCAGGAGAGTGTGTTTGAGGGGCCCTCGGGGTCCTAGAATGTACACAAGCCCAGCTACTTGGCAGTCAGCACCAGGGCAGTGATTGGAAGGGCACCAGTTGCTTGTGGGAAGGAGGGGAAGTTACTAAAAGCTGAGTGAGAGCCCAGCAAGCAGCATTGCTCCCTCTCTGACCCCTCCCCCACATAGAGTGCCACAACAGAAGAAGCAGATTGCCACCAACTAGTGAATACCTAAGGCTCTGCCCCTTACAACATAACAGTGTGCTGACAAATTGGGGAGAAAAAGAAATATGAACCAAATGAAAAAACAGATCGAAACTCCAGGAAAAGACCTAAGTGATGAGGAGATAGCCAACCTATCAGATGCAGAGTTCAAAACACTGGTAATCAGGATGCTCAGAGAAATGATTGAGTACAGCCACACACACACAAAAAAAGGAAGAAGTGAAGGCTATACAAAGTGAAATAAAGAAAAAGTATACAGGGAACCAAGAAGGGAAAAAAGTCAACAATTTGCAACCAAAGGAAGATGTAAACATTCAACTGGGACAGAAAGAAGAAACAAAAATTTTTAAAAATGAGGAGAGGCTTAGGAACCTCTGGGACAATTTTAGATGCTGCAACATCCCAATCACAGGGGTGTCAGAAGGAGAAGAGGAAGAGCAAGAAACTGAAAAATTATTTGAACAAATAATGAAGGAAAACTTCCCCAAACTGCCAAAGGAAATAGATTTTCAGGAAGTCCAGTATGCTCAGAGAGTCCTAAAGAGGTTGGATCTAAGAAGAAACACACCAACACACATCATAATTAAAATGCCAAAGGTTAAAGATAAAGAGAGAATCTTAAAAGTAGCAAGAGAAAAGGAGACAGTTACCTACAAAGGAGCTCTCATAAAACTGTCAGCTGATTTCTCAAAAGAAACTGCAGGCAAGAAGGAACTGGTAAGAAGTATTCAGTCATGAAAGGCAAGGACCTACTTCCAAGATTACTCTATCCAGCAAAGCTTTCATTTAGAATGGAAGGGCAGATAAAGTGTTCCCAGACAAGGTAAAGCTAAAGGAGTTCATCATCACCAAGACATTATTACATGAAATGTTAAAGGGACTTACCTAAGAAAAAGAAGATCAAATCTACAAACAGCAAAATGGTAACAAATTCACAACTATCAACAACTGAATCTAAGAAAACACACTAAGCAAACAACAGGAAGAGGAACAGAATCTTAGATATAGAGATCATTTGGAAGTTTATCAGCCAGGTGGGGGAGGGGGGAGAATGAGGGAAAAGATGTAGGGATTAAGAAGCATAAATTGGTAGGTACAAAATAGACAGGGGGAGGTTAAGAATAGTATAGGAAGGGGAGAAGCCAAAGAACTTATATGTATGACCCATAGACATGAACTAAGGGGGATATTGCTAGAGGGAATGGGGGTACTGGGTGGAAGGGGGGGCAAAAGGGAAAAAATGGGACAACTGTAATAGCACAATCAATAAAATATATTTAAAATATAATAAGCATCCCAAAGTATTCCTCCTTGATCTTTATGCACCACATGTGAATCGGAACCACCTGCCCTGCTGCCACCCCCTCTGCACTACACCTTGTCTGTGCACCTCTCTGTCCATCTCAGTCTCCACCCCTTCTGCCTGTCTGGATGAATGTGGCTTCTTTAAATCCTTGGTTGTTGGACTTCTGTACAGCTCAATTTTCTGATGGTTCTGGGTGTTACTTGTTTTGAGGTCTAGTTGTAATTCTTTCTGTGGTTGTGCCAGGAAGTGAAGTGCATTGACTCATACCTTTATCGTGACCAGAAGTCATGATATTGCCTTTTAAGCAAAAAATATTTAATAAGCATTAAGTGTTGTTGTTGCTGTTATGTATGGTTATTTCCATTTATCCTGTTCTGATACTGATTTGGAAAAATCTCTTTGTATCTCAGCTTCTTCTGAATGATTGGGAAAATCCCACTAGAATTTAATAAATATTATGTGTAATTCTTAAGGGACTTTAAATCATTTGGGAATAAATCGAAACCAGTCTATTCACATTACTTATTTTGAACTTGCAGTTTTGAATTTCCTCTGCATGAGGGTTTGTTGCTCTTGTTCCCTGCATAATCCAGTCCAATGGCACAGATTCTAATGGCCTCATCACATCCTAGATTCGACAGAGTTAAGTGTCACTGAGTTTATTTTTACAGCCCCAAACCCTGCTAGTTTGAATGAATGACAATCTTTCCTCAAATAATATCCCCAAGTTCAAAAGCTCATTTCATTCACTGATCTTTTTATTTTTTTGTAACATTATTTAAATTTAACAAATTGCTGCATGTGATTTATTTTGAATTTAATTACAGAGCCAAAATGCCACATATAATTATGGATGTAAGTAGCAGTAATTCTTTACCCTGATGGCTTGGGAAAGGCTGTAAAATGTAGCAGAGTCTTTATACACAATCTCCTGTGAGCCTTCTCTCTGTGCCATTGAATCGTGCTGACAAATAAAGTATCAGAATAGCAACTAATAAGGGTCATGCTTTTGTGCTGAGCCCACCCCTTGCTCCTCATTCATACTGATGTTAATGGGATGTCATTTAACACAGCCCAGGAAAATTCATAAAATCAGACTGCTTGGGAAGAACATTTGATCAAAGATAGGCAAATCACAGCACTTCAGGAACTAGTTTAAAATAAGTTATATGACATAGTTCCCTTTGTTATGAGTTAAAGATCTAAAGGGCATTTATATATTCTTAGGGAAGAGATTCAGCAATATTGAACAGAGCAGGCAAATATGAAGAAAACAATGACCTCACTGATGATAAAACCAGTTTTAATTCTATACCATACAACTAGAGGGTTCCAAAATGGAACTGCAGCCCTGACTGGTGTCACTCAGTTGGGTGGGCATTGTCCAGTAAGGTGCAAGTTTGCTGGTTTGATTCCAGGTTCAGGGCACATTCCTAGGTGGCAGATTTGATACCCAGCTGGGGAGTGGATGAGAAGCAACCAATCAATGTTACTCTCTCCCATCAATGTTTCTATCCCTCTCTTCTTTCTCTCTCTCATCTCCTCTCTCTCTCTCTTAAAAAAAAAAAAAAAAAAAAAAAAGGAACTGCAGGTCCCACCTATTCTCTGGAATTTAAGATGGACAAGTACATTTCTGGGATTCTTCACTGAATGAGAGGTCTGGTATCATCTTAACATTAGATACAGGGCTTTTAGTTTACTAACTCTGAGGCCTTGGGCAGGCTACTTAACTTCCCTGAGTCTCAGTCCCTCTATTTATATTTTAGAGGTAATAATACCCTACAGAAGTGTTGTTTGGATTAACTGAATATGCACAGTGCCTGGTCCATAGTGGTGGACAATAATGTCAATTGTTATTAATTTACATGTAGCTTTCTTCTGTTTGGGTTTTTTTTTTCCACCTCAGTTCTTGCAGCCAGGTAAAGAATATATGTTTAGGGACTACTTATATAGTCTAAGTTTTTATATTGGCAGCAACTTTGTCCCAGTGGTTGTGAAGCCTGGGGGACTCTGGCTCCACTGCCTCAGTGGGGGCACTCAGCAGCTGTCTTTGTTCTGGCTGCTGTAACGAATGCCACAGACTGGGTGGCGTGAACAACAAACATTTATTTTTCACCATTCTGGAGGCTGGAAAGTCCTAGGTGATCATGCTGACAGATCCAGTTTCTGGTGAAGCCTGGTTTGCAGATAGTCATCTTGTATTGTATCTTCACTTGGTGGAGAACTTAGAGAGAAGAAGCAAACTTTATGTAACTCTTCTTATAAGGGCACTAATCCTTTTCACAAGTGTTACAGAACACAACAAGGGGGGCCTGGGAAGATATACTATTATTGAAAGAAGGCCCCGGGTCCGTTATGTCCGCCGCCAGAGGAAAGACGTCTCTCAATGCCAGAGATTCATGAAAAGGAAAGGAAACGTTTATTTAATGCTATACAAACTTAAAGTAGTGACCTAATGTCTTCACCAAAATCCCAAAGTCCCTTAAAACACCCACAAACAGACACAGTCCTTCCTTCCTTCCCCCTTTGCCCAGTCCAGAGTACCGTATCTCAGGAAAGGAAATAGAAGTCCTTGGCTCAGGCAGTCCTCTGGTTCTTCCCAGTTAGTACTCCATCTCGACTGGGAGACCTCCCTGGGTTCCCGGCACCCTCAGCTGAGTCGCCGGGATCTCTGCTAAAACCAGGTGGTGGTTCCCCCTTCTAAAGCTGCGGGGGGGGGGGGGGTCTCCACTCTGTCAAGGCCGCGTGGTTCTCCCTCTCTCAGAGCTGCGGGAGTCTTCACTCTGCTAAAGCTGTGTGGCTCTCTCTCCAATGGCCGTGATCCTCTCTGCACCTCCACGGCCACATGGTTCTGTCCTCTCCGGGCTGCGCATGGCTCTCTCTCCTAAAGCAGCATGGTTCTCCTTCTCCTCTCAATGGCCGCCAAGTCGGGGTTTTAAATCCCCGTGGCCAATCTTCCTCTGCAGCCTCATTTCCGACTCCTCCCACACTCGGCTTCACATGCCGGAACTCGTATCCTTCCAGCTTTACTGGGCTGCCATCATGAGTCTGGGCAGGTGTGGCCCCATGTCCTGGAGCCAATCCTCTCTGAGCTCCCACGCAGGTGCTGTAACTCAGGGGACCTGCTCCCCCCAGTTACATCTGGGTGGGGAAGTTACTTCTGGGTGGGGAAGTTACTTCCATTCCCCTGGCTTAGAGCTGATCACAGCTACTTAACATATCTATGCAACCAGTCAAAGGTTATAGATATGCCAAATGACCACGCCAGAGCTTAGCTGCAAGGCTGTTGCTATGCTAAACAGCTCTCAATGGCCCTGCTCCATTTGTCCCTTCCCCCAACCCACACCCTGGGGTGGGGGATGGAGACATCTTAAAATCTCCTGGACACCTTAAGTTCTGGACCGCATTTCAAATGCCCATTTGGGGTACCCCCTCTTGGCTGCACCCTGTAACACAAGGGCCCCACCTGCATGACCTAATTACCTCCCAAAGGCCCCACCTGTGAATGCACTGCATTAGGGGTTAGGGTTCAACACATCGTTTGGGACAACACAAATATTCAGTTCATAGCGGCAGCTCTCGTTTGGGCCAGCTCCCTTCTCTACCCTTGCTCAGACATTTTTCATAAAACAACTGAGATGTTATAAGAGGTTAAATAACTTTTTAAACATAAGGGCATGTTTAAAATTTGTTAGTCAAATTTGCCAATTTAAGGGAACTAGGGAGGCCCTGGTCAGGTGGCCCTGTTGGTCGGGGTGTCACTCTATACACCAAAATGCTGTGGGCCTGATTTCTGTGCAGAGCACATATCTTGGTGGCAGGTTCCATCCCCCATTGGGGTGCAAACAGGAGGTAACTAATTGATGTTTCTTTCTTACATTGATGTTTCTCTTTCTTTCTCTCCACCCTCCTCTCACCCTAAAGCCAAAAAACATATCCTTGGGTGAGGGTAAAATTTTTGAAAATTTTAAAGAAACTAGGGAAGATTTCATAAAATAAATAATAATTTTATACCTTGTCTTTGTGTCTCTGTCCATATTTTTCAAGTATTTAATGCATTTTTTAAGAAAATTTGGGATATTCTCACTTCTAAATTAACAGGATAAGTTTTAGAAATCTATTCCACAAGGTAAAATAGGTAGTTATGAAAGGGAAGAAGAAAGGAAAGACAAGAAGAGAGGGAGCCGGAATTAAATGTATATGTCCAACAGAGGCTCATACCCATTGATTTTATTTTCTTATTTTTTAAATTGTAGTAAATTTCTTGGGATGGCATTGGTTAATAAAATTATATAGGTTTCAGGTGTACAATTCTATGATACATCATCTGTACACTGGATTGTGCATTCACCACCCCAAGTCAAGTCTCCTTCCATCACCATTCACCCCCTCTTTACCCTCTTTTACCTCCCTGCACATCCCTTTCCCTCTGGGAATCACCATACTCTGATCTGTGCCTATGAGGTTGTTGTTGTTTTTTTAAGCTTAATCCTTTCACCATTTTCACCCAGCCCTGTAACCCCTTCCCCTGTGACAGCTGTCAGTCTGTTCTCTGAGACCGTTTCAATTTTTTTGTTAGTTAATTTTGTTCATTAGATTCTGCATATGAGTGAAGTCACATGGTACTTGTCTTTTCATTGATTTTATTTTTAAACCACTGTATGGAGAGAAAATTTCCACACCATAAATGTTTCCCATAGTAAATGTGTAATTCAGTGGTTTTAGTATACTGACTGAGTTGTGTGGCCACCACAACAATCCAACTTTAGAACATTTTCATCGGCTTGAAAAGAAACCTTACAAACATTAAGAACCACTCTCCATTCCTCACCTTCAGCCCTAACCAATCACTAATCTACTTTCTGACTCTCTATATTTGCCTATTTTGCACATACAGTATATGGTCTTTTGTGTCTGGATTCTTTCATTTACTGTAATTTTTTTAGATTTGACTACATTGGCAGATCGTGTAGCAGTTCTTCATTCCTTCCATTGACATTTTAAAGATTTTATTTATTTATTTTTAGAGAGATGGGAAGGGAGAGCGAAAGAGAGGGAGAGAAACATCAGTGAGAGAAACATGGACTGGCTGCCTCACGCACACCACCAACTGGGGACCTGGCCTGCAACCCAGGCATGTGCCCTGACCAGGAATCAAACCGGTGAGCAATTTTCCAGTTCAGAGGCTGGAGCTCAACCCACTGAGCCATACCTGTCAGTGACTTTCCATCGATATTTTAAAGAATATTTTATAATTTTATTTTATGTTTCAGGCAAAAATGTCTGATTTTAAGCCTCTGATGATAAATATAAGATATGATATATACTGTATTTTGCTGTGTATAATGTGCTCCCATGTACACTGTGTACCCACTTTTTTGGCCTAAACTTTCAGAAAAAAAAATCTTCCATTTTAATTTTTCAATTCAATTATTTATTTATTTATATTTAGAACCAAAGCAGAGTATCATATTCCAGGGTGTTATTTTGCATATGGATATCATTATTGTTTTCTAGAGTTAAACTTTTAACATATAAGCATAATTAAAGAATTAAAAACATTTATATAGATACAGACTTAGTACTACCCATATATAATGTGCATCCTTATTTTTCCTCAAAAATTGGGCAAAAAAGTGTGCATTATACACAGGAAAATATGGTAGTTACTTATAAAATAACAACTCATAAAATTTGCACACACTAGTGTATTGAAATCAAATTATGGTGACTTTAATAAAAAAGAGGAAATAGTTTCAAACAGACAGTAGAACTGATCTTTAAAGGTTAAATAAGGTTGCTTGGTGCTAATGTTAGTTGAGAAAAAAAATGCCCTGGATAGAGGAATTAGAAGAGATAGAGGACAGAGAATCTTTTCTCGGACAATTAACACAGAGCTTGTGTGTTAATTAAGGCCTTCTGTGGGTGACAGTGAAATATTGGTGCTGAAAGTTTTCATAGACTGTTGGAAGAAATGAGATGAATCGATAACTGATATAAGATATAGCTACAATCTACCTGAGGAATAACAGTGGGCAAAATTTGCTAAGGGGACAATTCCATCTTCCATGTTTTAAATAGACTTTGCTTTTTAGAGCAGTTTTAGGTTCACAGCAAAATTGTGGGGAAGGTACAGAGATTTCCCATTCACACCCTGCTCCTACACAGTCCTAGCCTTCCTCATTATCAACACCCCACCAAGAGCTGTACATCTGTTACAAATGATGAACCCACGTTGACATAGTATCGCCCAGAATCCACAGTTTATATTAGCGTTCCATCTTGTACATTCTACAGGTTTGGACAGATTAATAATGACATGTACTCAGCATTATAGTGTCATAGAAAGAAGTTTCATGGCCCTAAAAATCCTCTGAGCTTTCATTATTCAACCCTCCCACCCCACTAACCTCTGGCAACCATTGATCTTTTATCTTCATGGTTTTGCTTTTTCCCGGAATGTTATACAGTTGAAATCATACAGCATGTAGCCTTTCCATGTATATACAGTAATATGTATATAAGTTTTCTCCATCTCTTCTCATGGCTTAATAGTTCATTTATTTTTGTTGTTGAATAAAATATCAATGTATGGAGATATCACAGTTGACTTATCCACTCACCTACTGAAGGGCATCTTGGTTACCTCCAAGTTTCGGCAATTATGACATGCAGATTTTTGTGTAGCATAAATTTTCATCTCCTTTGAGTGAACACCAAAGAGCTCAATTTCTGGGGCAATATGGTAAGGAGACTGTTTGGTTTTGTGGTGTTTTGTATTTACTACTTTGGTGGCACTGCGCTCCTCCTTTTTCAACAAAGTGTCTGCCACTTTCATTTTGCACTGGGCTCTCCAACTTATGTAGTCAGCCTTTAGGGTCCCATTTAAAGGGCAAGAAACTGGGGTGGAAGTAGAAGACCTGCCTCAGTTCAGAGGGAACAAAATAGCTAAATAAGGGCCAAGCTTGTAGGTCATGGGTACCTAAATGATGGACATGGGAAGCACACTTGTGGGACATCAGCTGACGTGTGGATGTGAACATATGGGAGGGTAACTATTGCCAGGAAACCCAGCATTACATGGTGGGAGTCCTTTCTTTGCTTTGAAGGTACATTTCATTTTATTTTCCTCTTTTGCAATTAAAACATAAAGAAAAAAATTAACAAAGGCTTTTTGAAGTGTTTTGCAAGAGATCCAGAATGTGTACATGTTTTCCTAACCTGACCTAGATTTTTTCTACATGTATTATTCAGCAAAATCATGAAATAGCAGCACAGAAAGTAGGCTCAAAATTATTTGGTGATAAAAGCAACTTTTTGTGGTACAAGAAATAGAATCAAATGGTAATTGAAAGTTTGAGTGATCCTTAATTCAATGCACACATAACTACAAAAGTGAGAAGTTCTCATCATATATATATATATGACTTATTTTATATAATATTTAAAGTGTTATTATTAAAGGCTATTAATTCAGAATAAAACCTTAAAAATTCATTCAAAGTCCAACTTGTTACATTCCAATATTGAGTTTTAGTATTTAGAGTGCTTGCAAAAATCACTTTGCTTCCTTCTCTGGTAGCATGCTGGCAAACTCCAGGTCACCTTAGTATGTTAAGGATGGAATTCTTCAGCTGAACTCTGCATTTTCTCAACAGTTCAAGGTGCCTCTTGATGTATTCTCCTGATACAGAGGGATTTACACTTTTAAGTCTTAGAATATTGTGATGAAAATATCCTTGATTTTTTTTATCTATGAAGAGATCATTGTTTAATTTGGGTTGAGCATTTGAATTCCAATTCTTATCTTAGTTACTATGGCATAAATAATATGAAAGTAGCCAAGTGAGAAAATATATTTTTCTCCTTGACATTGGTCTTGGAAAATACATTTTTTTTCTTGATTTGAAACCAAAAGCAAAAGCAGCAAAAGCAAATAAACAAGTGGGATTGTATCAACCGTAAAAGCTTTTGTACAGCAAAGAAACCATCAACATACTAAAAAGGCAAATTACTGAATGGGAGAACATATTTACAAGTCATGTTATATCTGATAAGGGATTAATACCCAATATGTATAAAGTACCCATTCAACTCAAAAGAAAAAACATCTAAACAGTCAATTGAAAAATAGGCAGAGGATCTGAATAGACATTTTTCCAAAGAAGACATACAGATGGACAACAGGTACATGAAAAAGTGCTTAACATCACTAATATCAGAGAAATGTAAATAAAAAGCAATGAGATGTTACCTCACTCTTGTTAGAATGACAATTATAAAAGAAGACAAGAAATAAGTGTGAAGATGCGGACAAAAGGGAACCCTTGTGCATCATTGGTGAGAATGTAAATTGTTGCAGCCAGTATGAAAACAGTAGATAGTTCCTTAAAAAATTAAAAAGTAGAACTACCATATGATTCAGAAATTCCACTTCTGGGTATTTATCCAAAGAAAATGAAAACACCAACTCAAAAAGATATGTGTACCCCCATGCTCACTGCAGCATTGTTTCCAATAGCCAAGACATGGAAGCAACTTAAGAAAGAGTCTATCCACAGATGAATGGACAAAGCAAACATGACATATATGTATTTCAGCCATAAAAAAGCAGGAAATCTTACTATTTGTGACAACATGGATGGACCTTGAGGGTGTTATATGCTAAGTAAAATAAGTTGGACAAAGCTAAATACTGTATAACCTCAGTTATATGTTGAAAATAAAAAATACAAGCTCAGAAATACAAAGAACAGATTGGTGGTTGCCAGGGAGTGGAGGGTGGATGAAATGGGAGAAAAGAGTGAAAAGGTACAAACTTCCAATTATAAAATAAGTAAGTCATGGGGATGTGATATACAGCATGGTGACTATAGCTAATAACACTGTACGTATATTTGAAATTGGTAAAAGAGTAGATCTTAAAAGTTTTCATCACCTGGCTGGTGTAGCTCAGTGGATTGAGCACAGGCTGTGAACCAAAGCATTGCAGGTTCGATTCCCAGTCAGGGCACATGCCTAGGTTGCAGGCCATGACCCCCAGCAACCACACATTGATGTTTCTCTCTCTCTCTCTCTCTCTCTCTCTCTCTCTCTCTCCCTTCCCTCTCCAAAAATAAATAAAATCTTTAAAAAAAGTTTTAATCAAAAGGAAAAAATTGTAACTATGTTTGGTGATGGATATTAACTAGCTTTATTGTGGTAATCATTCATAACATACACAAATATTGAATAATTATGTTGGTCACTTGAAACTAATATAATATGTCTATTATTTCTCAATTATAAAATACTAAAAAAAGAAGATACATTTTTCTTCTCTTGCATGGCCATTATTTTTTGTCAGCAAAAGTATGATATATTAACTTAAGGTCATTAAACTTTCAAGAGAATTGAAGAATATATAGATATCTTGCCACATTCCAATATTTCTAAATATTTAAGGCTGTATTTCATATAAAAGGGAATGGTGTTCTGCTACTACGATTTTCAATTCCTTCTTGGTCTCTTTTGCTTTAACAAACTTGCTTGGTGATCTTATTCCATTATTCTGACTAAACAGTCTTGGGGGCTGGGCAGGAATGGCCAACCAATGAGTCTCTGAGTGTGAGGTCAAAAATGGTGGTGCAGAGGCCAAACTCTGCTGTTTTTGTAAACAAACTCTGTTAAAACACAATTACACCCGTTAGTCTTTTCTGTTGTCTATGTCTGCTTTTACGTCAGAGCAGCAGAGTTGAGTCATAGAGGGAGGAAGATCAAATGGCTTGTGAGGCTGAAAATATTTACCACCTAGCCTTTTACAGGAAAAATTTGCTGAATCCTGCCCTGTCTTATTTTCCCTGTTTAATAAGAAAATCCACCACACATTCAGTTTTAGAAGAAAAATCATGTGAAGTAAGCACTATGTTCCAGTTTTGTCCACTTACTTTTGTCATTCATACATGGACAGAAGAAGTATACTCTTCTCATCATTCTGTTCTCCAGACAAGTGAAAAGGGTAAAACATTATACAAGATGCTTCAAACCTAAATATTACTTTTGAAGCTGAAGGGTCATGAATAAAACCACTGTTATAAATCAGAGTTTTCTTTACATTTCTTTAATATTGAAAACCAGAGGTTTGGGAGTTCAAACTTCAATGCACTCTGAGGAATATTATCTCATTTGAGCTTAAAAATGAGATACAAACTCCTGGCTGGCATAGCTCAGTGGACTGAGCGCGGGCTGGGAACCAAAGTGTCCCAGGCTCGATTCCCAGCCAGGGTACATTCCTGGGTTGCAGGCCATACCCCCCAGCAACTGCACATTGATGACTCTCTCTCTCTCTCTCTCTCTCTCTCTCTCTCTCTCCCTCCCTCCCTTCCTTCCCTAAAAAATAAATAAATAAAATCTTAAAAAAAAAAAGAATCAAAAGACTGAAAATGGCCAGGCAATATTGATTAAAAAAAAGAGATACAAAATGAGCTCCAAACTCTTTTGATTTTGCATAAATTATTCCCATTTTACAGATGATGAAACTGAAAGTTAAATTGTTAAGTATATTTCAAGGTCAGGTTACTAAGTGAAAAGTTTGATTTTTTTTACATGATGTAATTTTTTAAAATTTTCAATTACAGCTTATATTCAATATTAATTTTGTATTATTTTGAACTGTACAGCATAGAGGTTAGATAATCATATACTTTACAAAGTGATTCCCCAGGTGTTTCAAGTACCCACCTGGCACCACACATAGTTATCACAATGTCATTGACTATATTCCCTGAGCTGTACTTTTCATCCCAGTGACTATTTTGTGACTCTCAAATTGTACTTCTCATTCCCTTCACCTATTGTTGGGAACTGCCCTGCCTGGTATGAGAAGCTGTAACCCCCACCAAGGCTAAGGCTGAGGGAATGACCTTGGACCATAAGCCACCTGGGAGACAAAAGCTTATCTCCCTGGCAGGAGCACCACTTCTGCTCCTTTTACTTCATCTTGCCTGGCCCCCAATGCTTGATCAGTTAGCCAATGATGGGTAAGAGTCCCCAAGGGGGAAATGATCTAAGACAGGCACGATTATGTGGGAGGCCCCCAAGGAAGGACTTTGGGGGCTATAGCAAAAGGGGGTGATGGACCCTCACCCCTCAGCTTTGATGTAGCCTGAGTCCTTATTGTCTGGGAGAAAATCTCCTAATCTTTTGGCTGCCTTACTTTCCTTGCTCCACCTAAGCCTGAAACAATGACAGAGGGGGGTGCAGCTCTGCTGGAAAGGGCGGGTTCCCTGGGTGATCAGGCCTAAGAAAGAATATGTAAAATCCTGTGAAACTTGCTTTGTTTAGAATGCTCTCAATTGAATGATAAGGGTCCAGGGAAAAAGTAAGTTTGTTTTTCTTAAAGTTTTACAGCTCTTTGACCCTGACTCAAAATAGGCCCTCAGAGTTCCTTGTTATCTAATGTTTGATCCTTATTTTCTGGCAAAGAGTAATAAGTTTTACCTGAATTCTTATGCAAACGAACCCAATAAAAGCCATTGAGGAAAAGGCTGTTGGTCCTTCTCCTATGAGAGATCGGCCACCTTTCCTCTCCAAGCAGATCATGTCTTGGTAGACTTATTCTCATCTGTGGTGGATGGGGGGGCTCTGCGGGCAGAGTCCCCCACAACCTGTTTCACTCAGCCTCCCAATTCCCTTCCCCTCTGGCAACCATCAATCTGATCCCTGTATCTATGAGTCTGTTTCTGTTGACAAGCTTGGTCTTAAACTTGCCTGATTCAGTGATATTTCTAACTACGTCTTAGCACCATCCGTTTTTATGGTTAATCATGGCATGTGCCAGTTCCTCAGGGTCTTCTACTCACCAGACAGTTTATATACAATGTTATTAGATCCTCACACAATTTCTTAAGATAATTGGTATTGTATGCATTTCATACAGAAAGAAACTAAAATAAGAAAGGTGTGGAACTTGCCCCAAATCACACAGCCATGAAAACAGTCTGACTCTGCAGTGCAAACTCTTTCTCCTCTGCCACAGCTGGGCTTCAGCTCAGGGCTGGCTTAAAAACGGATGATTCAAAGGAAGGAGGAATCTGTTTAAAGTCTATGATAATATATATGCACTTTTTCAATTTTTAAGAATAAATCTTTCTCATAATTTTTACTTCCTTGAATATTAACTAAATGTAGATAATAAAAACTCAAGTAGATAAAAACAATAAAGAAAAAGGAATGATTTTTTTTGAAATTCAGTGAAGATTTGTCATAGATTGATCTCACTCATCTAACTAGTTAGGTAGCTAGCTTTGTTTCTCTTTTAGAGGCGGAAGAGAGGGAGAGAAATGTTGATTGGTTACTTCTTGCATGTATCTGCAACCCAGGCATGTGCCCTGATAGGGAATCTAACTGGTGACCTTTAGCTTTGTGGGGTGATGCCCAACCAGCTGAGCCACAGCTAGGGTAGCTAGCTAGCTTTTAGCAATTTGGCAACTAATGTGATCAGAGACACATAAAATAATGAATTAACTAAACTTAGTTGTTTATAAATATTTATCATTTATTTGTTTGATATCTTCACTTGTTATATATCGCTGTCAGTTAGGATGGCAATTTCATGTATATACTTTACTGACTTTCTTTACAGGGACCCATACTCAATATTTCACACAGTGCTGCCTGTAATTAAAAGTATTAGAAATTTCTGAAGCTGAAAAAGGGACCTCTAGTACACTGCTGGTAGAAATGCAGAGTGGGGCAGCCACTGAAGAAAACAAGATGGCATTTCCTCAAAAACTAAAAATGGAACTCCTTTTGATCCAGTGATCCCACTACTGGGATTGTACCCCAAGAATCCTGAAATACCAATTTAAATGAATCTATGCACCCCAATGTTCATAGCAGCACTATTTATAATAGCCAAGTGCTGGAAACAGCCCAATTGCCAATCAGTAAGTGAGTGGATCAAAAAACAGTGGTACATTTACACAATGGAATGCTACGCAGCAGAAGGAAAGAAGGAGCTCCTACTCCTCGTGTCAGCATGGATGGAACTGAAGAGCATTATGCTAAGTGAAATAAGCCAGGCAGTGAGGGGCAAATACCATATGATCTCACCTATAACAGGAACATAGTGAACAAAACAAACAAGTGAACAAAATAGAACCAGAGGCATGAAAACAAGGAACAAACTGACAGGGACCAGAGGGGTAGGAGGAGGATGATAAAGGAGGGAAAAAGGGGAACAGCCTAGTTAAAGAACAAGTATGAATGAGCCATGGACGTGGACAACAAGATGTGATTGACTGTGGGAGCAGGGGCTGGGTGGGGCAGGGGAGAGCAACAGGGGAAAATTGGGACAGCTGTAATAGAACAACAATTAAAAAAATGAAAAGAAAAAGACATGAACCATTGATACATGCAACAGTGCAGATATATCTTAAAATAATGATGCTGATAAAAGAAGCCAGGCAAATAAAACCAGGTACACTGTACAGTTGCATTGATATACAATTCTAGGAAATGCAAAATCAGGTATAGGGACAGATCAGTGGTTGCCTGTTGATGAACAAGAGGAGGGTGATGCAGAATGGAGGGGTTACAAAGGGTGTAAGAATAATCTGGGAGGTAATAGATATGTTCATTATCTTAATTGTAGTCATGAGATATGCCAAAACTGTCAATTTTGCACATTCAATATAGGCAGCTTATTATATGCCAACTGTAACTCCATAAAATTGGTTAGCAAAACTCAAAAAAAAAAAAAAGAAAAGAAATTTCTCAAGCTGATAACCATTCTATGTGTTTGAAGTCTCATCAAAGTTATGCCTCAATAATTTCACCCTTTCTTTTCTATTACTGTTATAGTCTGTCTGACCTTATAGGAGAGAAGAGCTTTTGTAGGACGACCATCTGTCCACTACCCAGGAATGTGGCCCTCCCTGGCATGCAGGACTTTTAGTACAAGGACCAGAACAGGAGGAAAATTGAAAACAGTAAATTACCATATAACTGTGTATTGAAATTTTTAAAATCTGGGGCTGTAATTTCATTTTTGTTTCCAGTCATCCAAGCTATTTAGAATAATTTAATATTTGACCTAAAAGTGAGAACATTTATGTCCATTTTACATTTTTTATAAGATATGAAAATATATCTTATCTTTTTTAAGTGAAAAAGAGGTTTCAACAAGCAATCTTATACAGAAGAGTCCCCTAGTCTGTCCTCTCTTAATTGATACACTCTATACATAAAAAAGTGAAACATTGAAATTGGGGGTTCCCTGTGATTTATTAAGATTTTTGCCAGGGCCATTATTAAACCATTCTCCTCTTACTGAATTGAAATAACACATTTACCATATGAACTTGGATCTATGGTTGAACTTTCTAATGAGTTCTTTGCCTATTCTAGTTATATGTCATAATTATATTGTTTTGACCACAGTAACTTTATAGGTTTTTATATTTGGGACACATTTTACTTTTTCAAAAATATTCATTATATTTGTTATTTCACGTGAATATGTATGTGCATATAAATACATTTATTATTTCATATATGCATTTCAGTTTCAAGAAAAAATACATCTATTATTTCTGAAAAAAATCCTATTGGGATTTTGACTGGACTTAAATCAAGTGTATACGTTACTTTGGAAAAGAGTTATATTTTATCATGTTATTCTCTCAACCATAGCATAATGTGCCTTAATATTGACTCATGTTTCTTTTATGTCCTTCAGTAAAATGCTATGATTTTTCTCTATAGGTTCTTTTTTGCTCAATTTATGCCTGAGTATGTTTTAGTCCACTGTCTAGCTCATTTTCATGATCTGAATCCAACTCTTCCACAGCATACACTAAATGTGTGCTGACACAATAGCCACTAGTCACATACAACAGGCAAAATTTAAAGATTAAATAAAATTTAAAATTCTGTTCTAGTTTTATTTAGTTATTACTATGTTTTCTTTAATACCAATTTAATTATTGTTTTTTAAATTTTTATTGATTTGAGAGAGAGAGAGAGAGAGAGAAGAAAGAGAAAAAGAAACACCAAGTTGTTGTTTTGCTCATTTATCCATTCCTTGGTTGATTCTTGTATGTGCCCTGACCGAGGACTAAACCCACAACCTTGCACAATGGGATGACAATTTAACCAACTGAGTTAAGTGGCCAGGGCCCAATTTAATTATTCTTATCAATTTTTATTTTTAATAGAGTCTCATTGATTTTCTAAATATGTAGTCAAATCATCCATGAGTATTTTTTTACTTTAAAAAGTACATTTTACTGATTATGCCATTATAGTTGTCCTAACTGGACCCCTTTGCCCACCTCCACTGGGTACCCCCCATTCCCTCCAGCAATCCCCTGCTTAGTTCATGTCCATGGGTCATGCATTCAAATTCTTTGGCTATTCTATTTCCTATACTCTTCTTAACATCCCCCGTCTATTTTGCACCTACCAATTTGTACTTTTTAAAAAATACATTTTATTGATTATACTAGTTATTTGCTTAGTTTGCTTTTGTTTGTTTTTTTAGGTTCAGTTGTTGATAGTTGTGAGTTTGTTATCATTTTACTGTTCATAAGTCTTGATCTTCTTAGGTAAGTCCCTTCAACATTTCATATAATGAGGGCTCGGTGATGATGAACTCCTTTATGTTTACCTTATCTGAAAAGCACTTTATCTGCCCTTCCATTCTAAATGATAGCTTTGCTGGGTAGAGTAATCTTGGATGTAGGTCCTAGTATTTCATGACCTCGAATACTTCTTTCCAGCCCCTTCTTGCCTGCAAAGTTTCTTTTGAGAAATCAGCTGATGTCTTATGAGCACTCCTTTGTAGGTAACTGTCTCCTTTTCTCTTGCTGCTTTTAAGAATTTCTCCTTATGTTTAATCTTGGGTAATTTAGTTATGGTGTGCCTTGGAGTGTGCTTCCTTGGGTCCAACTTCCTTGGGACTCTCTGAGTTTCCTGAATTTCCTGGAAGTCTATTTCCTGTGCCAGATTAGGGAAGTTCTCCTTCTTTATGTTTTCAAATAATTTTTCAATTTCTTGTTCTTCCTCTTCTCCTTCTGGCACCCCTATGATTTGGATGTCACATCATCTAAAATTGTCCCAGAGGTTCCTAAGCCTCTCCTCATTTTTTTTTAAATTCTTGTTTCTTCATTCTGTTGTTTGATAGTTTGTTTCTTCCTTATGCCCCAAACTGTTGATTTGAGTTCCAGGTGTCTTCCTTTCATTGTTGGTTCCCTGTATATTTTCCTTGATTTCACTTTTCAGAGCCTTCACTTTTTTCTCTATTTTGTGACCATACTCAACTATTTCTCTGAGTATCCTGATTACCAGTGTTTTTAACTCTGCATCTGATAGGTTGCCTATTTCTTCATTGCATAGTTGTATTTTTTCTCTGGAGCTTTAATCTGTTCTTTCATTTGGGCCATATTTTTTTTGTCACAGTGTGCCTATTATGTAGTAAGGGTCAGAGCCTTAGGTATTAGCCAGAATGGGGCAACCCACGTGGCTATGCTGTGGTGCTGTATGTGGGGGAGGGGTTAGGAAGGAAGAGTGCTGCTTGCTCCACTCTCTGCAGGCTTTCAGTCACTTCCCCTGCTACTCACAAGCAAATTGGGCCCTTCTGGTGCTGATTCCTGGGTGGGTTGGTTTGTGCATGTTCTAGGACCCCGTGGGTCTCTCCAACAGACTCTCCCAGTACTGCAGCTGCTGCCTTGCCTCGAGTCCTCCCCACCTGGTGGCCTGTGTCTGCCCCTCCTTCCAGTCTAGATGACTATTTCTTCTTTAACTCCTTGCTTGTCAGACTTCCATACAGTTCAATTTTCTGGCAGTTCTGATTATTTTTTGTTTTTAAATTTGTTGTCCTTCTTTTGGTTGTGTGAGAAGGCAAAGTGTATCTACCTATACCTCCATCTTGGCCAGAAGTCCCCCGTCCATAGTTACTTAGGAAGACATCTGGATAACTTTGAGGTGGGGAAAGAACTGCTCACATAAGTTAGAAAACTCAAACTGATATAAATGATGGGTTTGCTATCTAAGATTTTTAAATCTGCAGATAGTAATAACTGGCATACACTGAATATTTTTTTAAGAAGTTTACATTTAGAAAGTGCTCGGGATAAGCTAGCTAAAACTTGGCTGTACTACTTTTGACACCTATTAGGATCAGCTATGCTTCATCATAGGTACTTTGAAAGTTTTCCATCAAGAAAGCAGGAATCGTAGGATTGACGCCCTGAAAAGGTGGAATTCATGAACAGGTAAGAACAGCCAGAGAAACAAGAGGGGGCACTTGAATCCCTGGAGAGTGAACATATAAGGACTGTGTTTTGGGTAATTAGGGCTTTTGATGGCTCAAGAGGAAAACAAACAGTATGGATGGCAATAAGATTACAAAGGAACCAAATATATCTGCGAACTCCATATTATGGAACACAATTTAAGAGAGGTTTAAAAGCCCAAAACCTCTTCTTTTGAAGTGACTGTAAGGACACTGGGTTACTGACAGTATACGGAGGCAACTGTGTGTGATGTATGTCGGTGAAAAGGTGGAAAGAACATTGGCATTTCTTTTCTAGTCAATAATCAAACAGCCATTGTCTTGAATCTAGTGGAGACTTTGGCCAAGCTGTATCATCTCTTAGTTGATGTCATACAATTTGAGACCATCATCTATCCTATAGAATGCTTCTAGGACATTCCATTACTTCTGCTGGACAACCAAAATACAGCACGTCAAGCCCATCTTCACTGCCCCACCAGTGTACTGTGAATATTCTAATTATAACAGACACTTGATATCACCACAGTGAACATCATTCAGTACAAAAGTTAGACCCTGAAACCTTTATTATTCAATCTTTTTAATGCTTAGAGAATTTGCATTTTACACTAAGTGGTGGTGTTAGCATCAAAATATGTGAACAATCCTGGAATATCACCCACCTTACTAAGTTGTGCTCCTGTCCTGCAGATAATAGTCCCCTCCACCAGGGGTCTCTAGCTCACTGACATTATCAGCATCTAACTCCTCCATCCAAATGCTAAACCTGTGCTGTCCAACACAATAGCTACCAGCCACACGTGGCTATCTAAATTTAAATTAGTTAAGATTACATAAAATTTTTAATTCAGTTTTTCAGTTGCACTAACCACATTCTAAGTGCTCAATAGCCAGATGTGGCTAGTGATTCCCATACTGGACAGTACCGATATCTAACATTGCAGGAAGTGCTGTATTAATCCTGTAATTTTAATTCCTCAATGTAGAATACTAGCTTAACTCATCAGTTTAGAACCCTAGGATCACACCATTAAAAGGACAAAGAGGCAGCACGTGTCCTGCCTGAACTGCCCCCACTAAGTCTTTAGTAAATCTTCCCTTTTTCCAGTTGGTGTCCTGGGTGGATGATGAAAATGGGTTCTCTGTGAATACATTCAATTTACTCTCCCTCACAGCCAGCATGTTATAGCTCTTTAATAACTCATAAATATCATTTCTTTTTTTCTCCAAGAAATGTGGTTTTGAAAAAAGAATCAGAAGGCCTTAATTTTTCCCCCCAAACACACCCTTACCAAGCTGAGAGACAGAGTGTCACTGGATTTCTCGGGGCCTACATCTGCTCCCTAGTTGGGCGGCCAGGTGTTCTCTAAGACCTAAGACACTGGAACCTACACCTAAAGTGCAGCAGGACTGTGGTGTGTATTCCTTTAAGTAAAACTAATTTCTGCCCCATGCAAGAGGGTCCAATATGCCTAGACCATGTGAGCATCTTCTGCCTCATGTCACAGATGAACTCAAGTCACAAAGTGATGTGTCTTCAGAACAATTTTGGTAAATAGCATTAGATAATTGTTGAAACCATATTAGAAGATAATTACCAATTTTAGTATAAATAGCATTTTTTCTTTTATTTAAGATTAGTGACTTTAAGAGAGAATACTAATTCCATTTTTTTGTTGCTAATGCATCACAACTAGTATGTCACTTCAGTAAGAATATTTCAAAATAATGATATGGCTGCCCTGGCTGACGTGGCTCAGTTGGCCGGAGCATTGTCCTGTAACCTAAGGGTTGCAGGTTCCATTCCCCGTCAGAGCACATGCCTAAGTTGTGGGTTTGGCCTCCAGTCTGGGTGCTGATCCCTGGTCCAGGTGCATACAGGAGGCAACCAATTGATGCTTCTCTCTCCCATCAATTTTCTCTCTCCCTCTCTCTCTAAAACCAATTTTAAAAAGTCCTCATGTGAGAATAAAAAAATGATAAAAATAATGATGTGGCTTTATTCTAAGGATCTCACTTACAAACTTAATCTAATATCTTGGTCATTAAAAAAACACAAAGCCTCCCTAAAATGGTTTCATTCATTGTTCCTCTCTGTAAGATACCACTCCTTAAAACGAATGCTACTCTTTCAATAGAAATGTAGCCACGGGCTCTGTTGTCTGTTCTGTCACTGACATTTTGAACAAGTATTTTAAAAATCATTTTATTTTAAATTAAAAAATGAATTTCTTTTCAAGCTTAATGTTTCCACTCTTCTCAAACTCTAGATGGAAAAAAATATTTTTAAATCCTCACTTGAGGATAATGTTTATTGATTTTAGAGAGAGGGGAAAGGAAAGAGAGAAACATCCTTCAGTTGCCTCTCCCTGACTGGGGTTTGAACCCACAACCTAGGTATGTGCCCTGACCGAGAATTGAACCCACAATCTTTTGATGTACAGACAATGTTCCAACCAACTGAGCCACCCAGCGAGGGGAAGATGAAAATGTTTCTGTATCTGGAATTTCTGTAGTGTTCATCCTTCAGTGGGTGGGCCAATCCTCGTGCATTTACATGTCTTTCATTGCTTATCACATCTATAATTCATAGTGGGCTGAATACAGGGAAAATCAGTGATAAAATGGGGTTTAAGAAGAGAAAACTATGGACAGGAGGAAACATGATTAAAATGGAAATGGTGGTCAGGAGTCTCAGTTGTTTTCCCCATGTGCTTTGTTGGGAGAAATTTAAAAAATAAAAAACTTTTCTGTCAAACTCCACCTGAATTTTTTCAAGTACAATGATATAAAGAAAATACACGCTAATTATGAGCAGGAACATTATCTATTAATATGTTAATGAGGCAGGTTTGCTAATGGTGAGAGACCTGAATTTTAATAAAATTTTAAGAGCTTCTTGATTACGTGTTTGTTAGTCGATATGATCATTTAAAATTATCTCTAGGTGGCTTGACGTGGAATAAAACCTACATTAGAACTGTATTCTAAACAGGCCTTAATGAAGCAGGTGAGGATACCATCTGTGACATAAACACTGTCAGCCAGAAATTCACTTCAAAAGAAATGTAAACTAGTTAACAGGAAACATGTTATCATATCTGCCAGTGACAGTTTTCAATGTGGGTAATTTATTTATGCATTTACTTGCTAATTTTTTTAAACATATTTGCTTATGAAAATAATGTTCAATTGAATTAATAGATACTGCCTTTCAATATTGGAAGGGTTATTTTTCATTAAAAAAAAAACAATTCCAGTGTCCTGTTTTGACAACATCCCATACATAGATGAAAACTGTTTTATCCACCTAAATCCAGACACCTTTTAGGAAAAAGTGCCACAAAAAGTCCAAAAGTCAAACCAGAATTAGTAGAGAAACCTCTCTGATGTGTCTTCTTAATAGGAGAAACTGTGTTACCTTGTTGTTCAAGGTGGTTTCAGCATTAAAGTGGGTGGTAATCCCTCCCTGTCTCTACAACATGTGTGAAGAGGCACCTGGCACCCTCCTTCATTTTGATTATTTGAAGCATGAGGCCCTGATTGGTGGTAAAACCTGGATTACAACCCAAGGCTTCTGAAGAGAGAGCAGATGCTGAGGGGGTCAGAATGGAGCCCCAGATGTAGACTCCAGCTAGATGAGCCTAAGGAACCCAGGGCCAAGCTGGCTCAGAGTCTCTGCAGGATGTGTGCAATAGGCTTTGTTGTCTCTTTGCAGGGATGTGGCCTGGATGTGGGTGGGACTTGTGGGTATGAGGCAGTGATGAAGGTGTTAATGAGGCAAAGCAAAAGTTAACGCTAGAAACCAAGGAAGGACAGCTGAGAACCCAGTCTCAGCTGCTGGAATCAGTTGCTTATGTGCTTAATAGGCCAAGAATGAAGAAAAGTGAAGGAGGCAGGTGGTGGGATGAGGAAGAGCAGCGACCTCTAACTCTCACCTGTCACTATGGCAGTTTGAAGAGAGGTAGCAGAGGAGAGGTTATGACAGTAGACCACGTTCACAGACTCAAACCCCATCTGAGAAGCCAGAGGTGCTTCCTCCATTCACCCAGCTTCTTAATTTCCCAGGTATTGTAATGCGGTTTATTTCATGAAGTCAATAAAACATATTTCTGTGGTAGTTATTAGAAATTGATAATAGTCTCATAAGTTTTTGATAGTGTCTCTAGTGAAATTTCCGAGGGTCTTTTTTAAGGTCTAAAAGAAACAATTTGAGAAGGTTAATTGGCCATTTCAATGGCTTCTAACTGGGACCTGTGTGGGGTTTTTTGAGGGCATGCTGCCCTCTAGGGGTTGAAGCACGCGGCGTAAGGGAGGATATCACGCATGTACGAGCCTTGTTTGTTTGGAGGAATGAAATACTTTGTTAGAGGAGTTTGGTTTTTTCATATAATAGATTCATTTTTTCCCCATCAAATTGTATTTCAGCTCTAGAAAAATTTTATTTTTATAGAAATGATTACCTATTCTAAAGGAAGCAATATCAGATTCAGTGCAGTCCTTTTTAGTCCTTTTTCAAGATTTAGTATTCGCCATGAGGTAAGGTGGATGGGACAGAGAGAAGTACACAAGCATTTTTAAAACCATAATACTCCCATTCTTGTTCATTCAGTGCAGTCTTTCCCCCTTTGCAGGCCGCGCTCAGATGGTCTGTCCCCACGCAGCCGCATCTGATTCTCGCTTCGATGTTACTGAGCTGTTCAGGTCCTGCAGTCAGGATTCAACAGGACCTCTATTTGAACTTAAGTCTCCTTGTTTTAAAATCAGTGCGCTTCCCATTTGCCACCAGAAAAATACAGCTGGTTGACACTTAGCTTTTAAACAACTTGTTATTTGACACTTTTCTTTTAATGCGTCTCTGATTTTGTACAATAATGATGGCTTTAACTTTTTAATAAATAAAAGGATTCACAGGTAGATAAATATATGGTAACCATACATTTTATCATTTGGCAACACATTCATCCAAAACCTCAATTTTGCTAACATAGCCTTGAAAAAAAAAACCGATTGTGAAAATTAGTGTTGTGGCATAGGTCAGGGGCCACAGATAGTCAGGTCTTAAAGAAATTCAGGGATTGAGCCAGAAAACTTAAAATAGCAATAGAAAACCAAAGTGGAGGCACGGGGCAAACTAAGGAAAATGGCGTATAAAGTAGTTAACCAGTTGAATCCTGACCTCCTGCAGCTAGGGTGCTTCATGCGTCCCAGGAGGACGGAGCAGAGAATCACAGCCCTTTCTGAGCGGGCTGTGTGCTCCCGCCCAGGTGGTTGCTCCCAGCTGGGACACTTTTGTTCCTTTCCCCTGCCTTCCACCCCAGCCCACACTAAACAGCATGGGAAACAAAAAGGTCAGGGCAGGCTGTAAAGCCGTTGTTCTTGCTGCTACAGAGGCTGTATTAGTGGAGAGGGAGTTTGTGGAGTGGAAAGCCACAGCACAGAGAAGGGTAATTCTCGGAGTCATAAACAGCTGCAGCTGGCACTCTACATTCAGCGTGCCCTCCAGACACATGCGCACACACACACACCTGAATAAATAAATACCAGCATCACAAAATCTAAGAATTGGAAATGACTTTACAAATAGGTCTTCTAACCCAGCTATCTAAAATGCACAAATCCTTGTCTGAGCTTCCCTAGTAATCCTCTAACTTTTAGCAAGTCCTTGCCTAATTACATTCACATAAATCTGCCTTTATCTTTAAATCCTCCAGACCTAGCTCTGACTGATGCTAGTGGATTGGATAGCAAATATTTCAGTCCAGTATATCTTTCTCAAATCCTGGCCCCTTAGACATAATAACAAGAATCCTACCCAACCCTCCGTCATGGCCTTAGTGACCAGCCTGCCCCACTCCCCGCTGTCTAGTCCTAATGTATTATGCAGAGGGCACTCCCAGCATGGTTGCTTTTGTTTTTAATCCTCACCTGAGGATATGCTTATTGATTTGAGAGAGAGAGAGAGAGAGAGAGAGAGAGAGAAATATTGATCCGTTGCCTCCCAGGGAATCAAACTTGCAACCTAGGTATATGCCCTGACCGGGGATTGAACCTGCAACCTTTTAGTGCACAGAACAACACTCCAACCAACTGAGCCACCTGGCCAGGGCCAGTGTGGGTGCTTTTCTAATGATGGTGTTGATGTCGTCAGTGATTTTCTTTCTTTTTCCACAACTTCTAAAATCATCTCCTTGAAGTGGAAAAACCAATGCTGACAAACTTCTAAACAGGAAAAATCGAACTGTCTGGGTCCTCTTCTTTTGTAAAAGAACTGACCGAGGAAGAAAAAAACCTGTTATTTTATACCTGAAGTTGCCTTAGAAAGTTGCCTGATACCCTTTTTTAAAATAATAGAACCACCTCAAACAAACTAGTTATAAATCTATTTGCTAGTGAGTGTGTATCTGAGGGGAGGGAGGGAAGGGGAGAGAGAGAGAGAGAGGTGGGGAGAGGTGCTCACTTTCCCTGCTGTCTAACCTAATGGGTCCTGCTAAATTTCAGGCCACTTCCCCAAGTCCAGGCCTCAATCAAATGGACTCCAGCTACTCAACACTTCCACACCCTCCTCCCCATCTCTTTTTCCCTTGAAGGTGTTTGAATAACTTGTTTTTCTATAGAAAGCTTTCTTTAGTCTTTGGGGATTTTTCCCCCTCAAATCTTTTATAACTATCTTTCTCTGGAAAATATGGCTTAGATTATATGTTCAGAAAAAGGAAGATGTAATATTTATCACCTCTATACCTCATGCTGAAATTAAAGAAGAATATCTCAAAGTTTTTAAAGCGCTATAAGTTTTACTGTTTCTTAGCAACACTGGATTTCTTTAGGCTTATCTTCTTCCTCATGTAGTCATCCCTAATTTCATTTTAAACCAGTTTAAAATCAGAACACTCAAATTCTAGATGGGTGTATTAACTTGCTTGGACATAAAGAACTCAATGACCCAGAGTGAGCACACTAAGAAGGAATTTTTACGAGAAAATGCTGTATTTCCTCTTCCTTCTTTCCCTGGAGAGCAGTTTGGTTCTCACTCAGGGTCAGAAGTAAAGGTCTATGATCTTCCCACCCATGGCCCCACCGTAGTCCTCTGAGGGGAGAAAGGATTAGAAGCCTGAGGCACTTCTCAAACCAATGTCTCAGCTCAGACCTCTCTGAGAAAACCTTGATCTCATCCCTGCACCGCACAGGCCTGGTTCTAGAGCACTGCTGCCTAATCTATTCATACAGATTTTACATGTATATCCTGAAAGGCTGTCATGTTCCAAGCACTGTACTAGGTGCAAGTAGTACAGAGACGAACACAATTTATATGGTCCCTGTCCTCATGGCAAGTAAGAGAAGTAAATAGGTAATTACAGAAGTGCACTTAGAACTGTGATGGAAAAGCAGAGTGCTGTATGAAGAGTGGGCAGATCCCTGGAAACTGAATGGGATTGAGGACAGTCAGGAAAAACCTCTCTGAGGAGGATACCTTTAAATTAAGGTCTGAAGGACCCTTTAAAGATAGAACAAGAGGAATAAATGTGAAGAACTAGAAAGAGGAGTTTGATGTTTTTAAAGAACTGAGGGATGTCTGCTTTCACCTCTCTTATTTGACATAGTACTGGAAGTCCTCACCACAACAATCAGGCAAGAAGAATTAAAACAACTAAATCAGAAAGGAAGAAGTAAAACTGTCTGTATTTGCAGATGATATGGTACTGTACATAGAGAACCCCAAAGATTCCACCAAGAAACTACTATGGCTTATAAATGAATTTAGCGAAGTAGCAGGATGCAATATTAATATCTGGAAATCAGTTGCATTTTTATATGTTCATAATGACTAACAGAAAGGGAAATTAAGAAAACAATCCCATTCACAAGTGCTTCAAAAAGAATAAAATACCTAGGAATATACCTAACCAAAAATGTAAAAGACCTATCTATACTCAGAAAATTATAATATACTTAAGAAAGAAATTGAAGAAGATACAAATAAGTGGAAGCACATACCATGTTCATGGATAGGAAGAATTAACATCATTAAAATGTTCATACTACCCAAAGCAATCTATAGATTCAGCACAATTCCTATCAAGAGTCCAATGGCATATTTCACAGAACTAAAATAAATATTTCAAAAAATTATATGGAACCACAAAAGGTCCTGCATAGCAACAGTGATCCTCAGAAAGAAGAACAAAGGTGGAGGAATCATGCTACCTAATATCAAACTGTACTATACGAGGCCATAGTAATCAAAACAACATAGTACTGACACAAAATCAGCCACATAGATCAATGGAACAGAACAGAGAGTCCAGAAAGAAACCCACGTCTCTATAGTCAATTAATATTCAACAGAGGAAGCAAGCTCATACAATGGGCTAAAGACAATTTATGCAACAAATGATGTTGGGAATGGACAGATATATGCAGAAAAACCAGATCACTTTCTTACACCATATCAAAAGAATAAATTCAAAATGGATCAAAGACTCAAATGTTAGACCCCAAACCATAAAAATCCTAAAAGAAAACATAAGCAGCAAAATCTCAGACATTGCTCACAGAAATTTTTTATTGGATATATCTCCCCAGGCAAGGGAAACAAAAGAAAAAATAAACAAAAAAACTAAAAAATTTGCATAGCAAAGGAAATCATCAACAAAATAAAAAGACAACCCACAGAACGGGAGAACATATTCGCTCATACATCTGATAAGAGGTTAATATCCAAAATTTACAAAGTACTTACAAAACTCAACAGTAAAAAACAAACAGCCCAATTTGAAAAATGAGCAAAGGACCTGAATGGACACTTCTTCAAAGAGAGCATACAGATGGCCAATAGACATATGAAAAAATGTTCAATGTCACTAGTCATCAGAGAAATGCACATTAAAACCACAATGAAATATCATCTCACACCTGTCAGAATGGCCATTGTCAATTAATAAACAAACAAACAAACAAGTGCTGGCTAGGATGTGGAGAAAGGGGAATACTCTTGCACTGTTCGTGGGAATGCACACTGGTGCAGCCACTGTGGAAAACAGTATAGAGACACCTCAAAAAATTAAAAATGGATCTGCCTTTTGACCCAGTGATTCCACTTCTGGGAATATATGTGAAGGAACCCAAAATACTAATTGGAAAGAACATAAGCACCCCTATGGTAAACACCACATAAGCAGTGTTATTTACAATCATCAAAATATGGAAACAGCCCAAGTCTCTATCATTAGATGCATAGATAAAAAAAACTGTGGGACATTTATGAAATGGAATAGTACTCGGCCATAAAAAAGAAAATTTTACCTTTTGCAACACTTGGATGTACCTGGAGAACATTACGCTAAGTAAAATAAGCCAGTCAGAGGAAGACATTTACCACAGGATTTCACTTATACATGGAATCTAATGAACAAACTGAACTAACATGCATAACAGAGACAGACTCATAAATGGAGAGCAGATGACAGCTAGTGGGGGCAGGTTAGAGCGTGGAGGAATTGAATGAAAAGGAAAAAGGACTCATGGACATGGGCAACAGTGAGGTGATTGATGGGGGAAGAAGGTATAAAGGGCTAAATAGTAATGGAAAAATACAATAAATATGAAACTAAAAAAATTCACATCAAACAAAAAAATAAAGAACTGTGAGGAATTCAGTATAACTGTTTATACTGTATATGTGTGTGGGGGGGGGGTGGTTTGGTGAGTGTAGGGCATTTGGAGGAGAAAGTGGCTTATGGCGAGAAATGAAAGTAAATAACAGCTATATCCCATGTTAGGAAATTTGGGCTTGATCCTACAAGAAGTGACTAGCCACTGCAGGGTGTTAAGCAGCTGAACAACATGATCAGACATGTATGATGTAAACACCACCATGAATACAATGTGGAGATGGAAAGTAAAGCCAGAAGCAAGGAGGAGACTGCAGTAACCTGTTGAAAGAAGACAGTGGTCCATACAGCACCATGCTCTGACCCCAGGCTTCTAGACCCAAGACTGGACCAGAGCTTCCAAGAACCATTATAGTTCCCCTGTATCATTCACTCATGAAGGTAACACTCTGTGAGGCAGGTCAGCTTGTTATTGTTGCACATTAACATGCTTTTTATTATATGTATTTTATGATGCTTTGACATCTTGAAACTTTGTGGATAGGGGAGGGACTCCTCCCAGGGTTAGCTAATTCCTAGAGACTGCAAGCAGCTTGCCTGTAAGCATGCCTTCCGTATGCAAACTAATCAATCCAGAGCCCCTACTCCAAACCACCTTCTCCGTCTGACTTTTATGCTCCAAGAAGCAGTATCCATCTGTGCCAATTACCCCAGGACTGGGTACTGGACAACTAGGGACCACCCCTAGAGCTCAGAGCCCACTGAAATTATTCAACCTTTCCAATCCTATGCCCAATCAGCTGCTTATCTTAACTAGCCCCTTCCTTCCCACAAAAACCTTAATAGAGTCTTTTGTTCATCATTTCCCCTTGTTCCTTCTGCCTCCTGACTGACCCTGGAGATATGATATGCCTCACTCCTTTTGGAAACAGTGACTAACAAACTGCCTTTTCAATGACAATTGTCTCCCAATCTGTTGTTCTCGCCATACCTGAATAAAAACAAAATCTCAGATACATCTTAAGATAAGTTACATTTCACCTAGGTGAGTCCCATCCTAATGAAGTCTTGAGACTCCATGACTAATTTTATTTAGGTCTAAAATGCTCTACAATTTTATTGAGTGCTTTTACATATTGTCCTGCTTATGTCATCTATAGTAGTTTTATGAGTTCTGTAAGAGAGTTAAAGTCTTTTGTGAACCTTAAACACAGATAGTATTAGATTTAGCAATTGGAAGATCATTGGTGGCCTTGATGCAAAGAGTTTCTGCAGAACTGTGGAGCAAACGCTTATTAGAGTAAGTTTACAGGAAACCAGGGGATTTCCCCTTGGACCATAAAGAATTAGCAGCAACAGGAATTACCCTTCAGCTATAAATAATAATGAACTTGATAAAATAGGTGAAACAATGGTTTTCAGACATTGGGCAATAGGCAACATAAAACAGTAATCACTAAGAGAAGGGAAACAAATGAGATGAGCTTTAGGATTTCCTACTTTTCTGTTTAGAGCCAGTTTCAGGCAATACTACAGGGAAGGTGAACCTGAAGAACCTAACACTCCTACTGAATTAAAGAGAATTAGATCAGAGTTTGAGGATACCAAGATGCCTAGAATCTATGAGGCAAAGTATTGAAAAGGAGGGTGCTTCATTAAGGAAAAGCTCTGAAGATCAGCAGAGGAGTCCTCTTGAGTCTTTGGCTGAATACTCACCTGCACATAAATGAGAGAAAACTCCCCAAAGCTGGGGACAGAGTAACCAGGACAATTCCTGGAGATCACACAGTGCTGGAAGGAGTTCATGTTCCCACCAACCAAGACAGAAAGATCCCATAATATGTTGGTTAGGGTCCTCAGAAGGGTTATACTTCAGTGATAAAACTAAATTAGTTCCCCACATATAGGCTGTTCTGGACTCAACCTAACAAAGCTTAAAATCCAGCCTCAGAAGAACCAAACTGATTCACAAGTACCTTAAACAGATGCCTGGGAAAAAAATCCTTAAAGGAATACAACAAAATACAGTAGTAAATAAAGCAAAATTCAAAATTCCACTTAAAATATACTAGGCATATAAAGAAGCAGAGAAATACAGCCCATAACCAGAATAAAAAGTAATCAAGAGACAGAACCAGAAATGACAAAATCATGGGAATCATAAATAAGGACTTTAAAACAAGTACTATAAATCTTATAAATATGCTCAAGGGTGTTTAGAGAAATATAAACTTGATAAGGAGAGATATGGAAGATATATAAGCATAGCTCATTTTATTGGACTTGACTTTATTGAATTTCACAGATGTTGCTTTTTTTTTTTTTTACAAATTGAAAGCAAGTCCTCCCACCAGCAAAAAGATTATGACTCACATTGTTTCAACACTTGCTTTATTGTGACACTCACTTTTTTGTGATCACCTGGAATTGAACCCACAGTAGCTTCAAGATATGTCTGTATATTTAAAAAAGGACCCAAATAAAACTTCTAGAAATAAAAATACAATACCAGAAAAGATAACTGAACTTGAAGATACTGCAAAACAAACAAACCAACAAGAAACACACACACAAATCCACACCACTAATTACTTTCTAATATACCTGTAACTGGAGCCCCAGAGGAAAGGAGACTTGGGGAAGATAAAGGGACATAAAATATAACTGAAGAAATAAGAACAAAACAATGCAGATTTGTTGAAAATTATAGGCCCATAAATCCAAAAGATCAAAAAAACCCAAGCAGAATAAGTTAAGCCATTTCAAGGCACATCATAATCAAATTGTAAAAATGCAGTGGTAATGAAAAAAAATGTTAAAGCATCTAGGGGGAAAGATACATTATCTAAAGAGAAATAAAGGTAAGGAGAAATAAAGGCATCAGGCCTATTATCAGATGTTGCACAGGCCAGAAGATGACAGAACAACATCTTTAAAGTGCTGAAAGGAAAAAAAAAATTAACCTGGAATCCTACACCCAGTAAAAATATCTCAAACAGAAACATGATCAATAAATTCAAAGTAATCCCAATCAAAATCCTAGCAGACTTTAAAAAATACAAATTGACAAGCTCATTCTAAATTTTATTTGAAAATGTAAATTACCTAGAATATCCAAGCTGATTTTGGGAAAAAACACAAAAGTTTTAGAATTCACAATACCTGACTTCAAGATTTACTATAAAGCTGGGTTATCAAAAAAGTGTAATAGTGGAGAGTTCCTGCCAAGATGGAGGTGTAGGTAGAAACCCTTTGCTTCCTCACACAGCCAAAAGGAGGATAATAACCCATCTAAAATCAATAAACAACCAGAAGCGCCAGAAAATCAAACTTCATGGAACTCCGACAGCCAAGGAATTAAAGAAAAAATCAACCAGAACAACGGGACCAGGCTGCCCCAGAAAAACCAAAGTGAGGTAGTGGACCAGGTGGGCAAGGCTGGCTGAGAGTGAAACTGAGCCTCAGAGTTGACTGTGGACTATGGTGGTAGTTGCCATGGTAGGAGAAACTTCTCATGGTAGGAGTCTCACACGGGAGTTCCTCAGAAAGTGGCTTGAGACAAGAAGGCGAGCTGCAATGTTCCCTCTCTGGCCCCTCCCCACAGCACAGGAAGGAGTGTTGCCCAGCCCTGGTGAATACCTAAGGCCCCGCCCCCTTACAACTTACTAGGTGTGCCAAGATAAAGAAATAGGGCCCAAGTGAAAGAACAGAGCAAAACTTCAGAAAGAGAACTAAGCGATGAAGAGAATGCCAACCTATCTGATGGAGAATTTAAAGCCCTGGTAATCAAAATGCTCACAGATCTGATTGAGCTTGGTTGAAAAATGAAAAGGCAAGTGAAAGATACCCAACATGAAATAAAGCAAAATATTCAGGGAACAAACAGTGACAGGAAAAAAACCAGGACTCAAAGCAATGATTTAGAACATAAGGAAAAAAATAAACATCCAACTAGAACAGAATGAAGAAATGAGAATTTAAAAAAATGAAGAGAGACTTACAAACCTCTGGGACAACCTGAAATGTTCCAATATCTGAATCATAGGGGTGACAGAAGGAGAAGAACAACAGCAAGAAATTGAAAACTTATTTGAACAAATAATGAAGGAAAACTTCCCCAGTCTGGCAAAGGAAATAGACTTTCAGGATGTCCAGGAAGCTCAGAGAGTCCCAAAGAATTTGAGCCCAAGGAGGAACACACCAAGGCACATCAGAATTACATTAGCTAAGATTAAAGAGAAGGAGAGACTCTTCAAAGCAGCAAGAGGAAAGAGAAGAGTTACCTACAAAGGAGTTCCCATAAGCCTATCAGCTGACTTCTCAAAACAAACCTTACAGGCAAGAAGGGGCTGGAAAGAAGTATTCCAAGTCATGAAAGGCAAGGACCTACATCCAAGATTACTCCATCTAGCAGACCTATCCCAAATAAGGTCAAGTTAAAGGAGTTCATCATCACCAAGCTCTTATTATATGAAAGGTTAAAGGGACTTATTTAAGAAAAAGAAGATCAAAACTATGAACAGTAAAATGACAACAAACTCACAGCTATTAACAACCAAACCTAAAACAAAAACAAAAACAAACTAAGCAAACAACTAGAACAGGAACAGAATTACAGAAATGGAGAACACATGGAGGGTTATTAGTGGGGGAGTGGGAGGGGGAGAGAGGGGGAGAATGTACAGAGAATAAGTAGCATAAATGGTAGGTAGAAAATAGACGGGGGGGGGGGGGTGGTTAGAATAGTATGGGAAATAGAGAAGCCAAATAACTTATATGTATGACCCATAAACATGAACTAAAGCAGGGGAATGCAGGTAGGAGGGGGTGTGCAGGGTGGAGGGGAATAAAGGGGGGAAAATGGGACAACTGTAATAGCATATCAATAAAACATATATTTTAAAAAATCAATAAATTGGGGTTCATCAGAATTTAAAATTTTTGGTTTTTGAAAAACAACCTTAAAAATAAAAGTGTAAGCCACTGACAGAGAAAATATTTTCAAAACTCACATCTGATAGAATCGACACTTTTGTCCACAATACATAAAGAACTCATAATAACATAGTAACAAGAAGACAAAAATATCCAGTTTATTTTTTAAATGGGCAAAGGATTTGAAGAGGCACTTCACCAAAGAAGATATTTGTTAGCAAATAAACACATCAAAAGATACTCAAAGTCATGACTCATTAAGTGAATGCAAATTAAAAGTATGAAATATGTCTGCAACTCACTAGAATGGATGAAATGTAAAAAGACTGACAAGCCCAGTGCACACTGAAGATGTGGAGCAACTTGAACTCTCATTTTAATTGTCACTGAGAATGCACGTTGCTGCGGCCAATTTGGAAAACAGTTTGGCAGTTTCCTTCACAATTAAAAGAATACTTTTATATGACCGAATAGTTGCTTTTGTTAAGTATTTACCCAAGGGAAATGAAGCCACTTGTACACATACAGACTTGTTCATGAATGTTCATAGCAGTTGTGTTATGACCAAAATTGATAATTTAAAGAAATGAAAACAACTACAAGAAACCAAACAATGACATAAATACATCACAAATTATCATGCTGCATGAAAGAAGTCTTACAAAAGGCCTCATGCTTTATGATTCCACTTATATAAAATTACACAGGAGGCAAAACTATAGTTACAGAAGTTGGGTTACTGTTTCCCAGAAGCTGGCAGGTGAGGAGAAGGAAATGACTACAAAGAGGCATGTGGGAGCATTTTTAAGGTGATGGAAATGTTTTATATCTTAATTCTGTGGTTTTACATGACAGTTTATACTTGTCAAAACTCATTAAATTGGTAAATGCTACTGTATGCAAATTATACCTCAAAAAAGCTTAAAACCAGAGAGAGTAGAAGAGAAATGGAAGGCTGTGAATATAGACAAGCATTTGAAGAGTTTTGCTGAAAGGAGGTGAGAGTTGGCAAAGGAAGTAGGGTCAAGAGAAAGTACTTATTTAAAGATGATCTAGCAGCATGTTTGTATGCTGGTGGGAATGATGCAATAGAGAGGGAAAATGATCATGTATACGCAAGAAATAAACATTAGGAGAGTGAGATCCTTGGAGGAAATAGGAGCAGGGACCACGCATCTGTGATAACAGTTGGGAAGACAGAGTATGAAGAAGCACTGACTATTAAGGTAATGATGTGGTGGCACAGGCCTGTGGGTGATGTCTCTTCTGGTTACTTCAGTTTTCACAGTACAGTTGGAACCTGATGAGGCCTGGGGAGGAGGTGGGAAGTTGAGGAAAAACAAAACGGTATGAAACAGTCAAGGAGGATAATGGGGGGGCGAATGATCTAGAGACACCTAGCATGATGGCCTGGCAACATTAAGGACTCATTTGACATCAGTAGTTATAAATTTAAAGTAAGTCCAATCGGTGTGGTTGTGTGTTTTCCTCCAGACATATGATGCTGCCTGGGTTTGCAGAATAGATGGAGAGTTGGATTTGGCAAGAACTATAGTTTTGCTTGTGTACAATGAAATGAGAGGGCCAGGGTATTGAAAGGGGGCTCAGGGAGATGATTATGATGATTGGCCATGGAATTAAAGTTGGGTAAGGAAGGAAGTGAGGGCATCAAGGGATTGGGGAATAACGAAGGGTCAGAGGACCAATGGATTGGAATAAAAAACCTGAAAGATGTACACTCTGCTTCAGTCAACAATCTGCATTTAGGAATTCGTCCTTGAGAGGTATTGTTGCATGTATAACACCTATAAAAATGTTCATTTCCGTATTTTATATAACAGTAAAATCACATGTAATACAATTATATAAATATCAATGAGAAGTGGTTAAATAAATTATAGTTGTAAGTTAAAAACAGGTTTTGTGGTGTTGTGTGTTTTTCTATCAGGTAATATACGAGGCTATGCTGTGGATTTATATGGAAGCTGGACTGGAACTTGGCTTCTGGCATTTCAAGTTAATGTTGTTTGTCCTTCCATTTTTCTGATACCATATTAGGATATAGGTGGACTTCCTAGAATAGTAATAAAGTAAAAGAGAATGCAATTAGTTCTTGCAGTGATTTTTTAAATCACCTACAGAGGAATCACAGCAGAAGAATCTTCACAGGAATAGCCCTCACATTAGGCAGCTAAACACAACAGCCTAACTGAGGATCAGCACTTGTGGTGTTTCCGATGCCCTCCTACCTGCTTGTAAAGTTGGGTGTTGACCGCTCTTCTAAATGTCACCAAAAGCCTGTGGCATAGACATTGTTCCACATCATGGGAATGGACATATTTCCTACTCTTCTGAAGACTATAGTATTATTTATATAATATATGCAGTATGTACTTTATAGTATGAAATATCACATTGCATATTTTCTTCCAGAAGTTAAAAGGCATAATTAACATTGTAAGCATGTGTATTTGGTCATAAATTAGACAGTTAAGAAGAATACAAATGTATTAGATATGATATTATGTCTGTGCAGAAGTGGACCCCTGTGGACCCACTATAGTCATTGTTAGTAAGAAATACCTAAGTTTAGATAAGCTTCTCAGGCTCCCTGTGTTGTCTGCAAATTAACTGACTGAGGATCACATAGTGACAATGACAAGAGAATGTCAATGTGAAACACATTGCAAAGGTGCCTCTCCAGAGAGATTGAATGCAACTAGACATCCTAAAATCAATTTAGAATTAATCATTGCCCTACTTTCCAAGGCTTCACAGACATGGGCTTTGGGTAATATAACCAACTAATAACCAGCTCCCCTATGTCTTTTTGTCCTGTTTCATAGTTTGTTTGTTTTTTTCTTGTTAAAGGCAGAAACAGATGTGGCTCCCAGTCCATGACTGTCAGCAGAGGGAACAATCCGAGGCTGCAGAGAAGAGGAAACCGAAGGCTAGAGAACTGTCTTTCCCAAACCCATATGATCGCAGTCATTTCTCTTTGTAGTTATAACTCATAATCATACAAATGAAATATTTCCCCTGCACTTTTAATAGCTTACCTGAGTCTCTCATTCATTATAACGTTATTTGATTAATGAGGAACCAAATGTATGAAAATAACTATATTTCTGAGCATGGCTTATTTATACACTTCTGTGTTTTCCATACTATCATACAAAGAAAATATGTTATTTTTAGAATACAAAAATCCACCCTACCTGGTCTCACAAGTGAGATTATAAATTAGTTTTTCCTCCTCACTAAGAAAAAGAACTAAACATTTTCAAAATCTGCTACATACACTCTTGCAATTAGTTCTTGCAGTGATTTTGTATGAACTTTGCAGCTCTATGTATGTATTTTACATGCATACATAGAATATTTACACACTAAAGACAGTTGTGGAATTAGGTTGTTGAGCTGTTAGGCATATGTGAAGTATGTGAGCGCATGTTCACTTTCCTCTCAATCAGTGACAAGTCAGGTGAAAAACAGAGAATATTCCTGCAGCATTTCCTGGACAACAAAATTCTGGGAGCTCTGTTTTATTATTAAGTTAGTCCCTTCTGTTCCTTCACACCCACAAACTGATAGAGTCATTAGCTTTATTTAAGGCAATGTTTCATCCACAAATCTGGGAAATCATAAAGTTTCACTCTATCTCTACATTTGACTTGAGTTAAATATTAAATGTTTGCCCCACTGAATTAGGAGCACCATTAAACACTTGGTCCAACAGATGACGGAATTCATCATTGTGATTAGATAGTAAAAACTTTCCCAGAAAAGTGGTTACTTATTTGCTCACCATCCTAGGTTTCTTTTGTCTTTTCCGGGTGCTTTGTGTCTCTTGCTCTGAATTTCAATTTTGTTGCTAAAAAAGCTTTCTTGTCATTTCACTGATACTTATCTAACTGTCAGACCCTGACCTGTTATGATGATTCTGGTTTGAGGTTGCTTCTGGTTGAGAATTTACCTTCCAAGAAGTAATTAAAACCTAAACTGATAACTTCTTTAGGAAGAAGAGTTGTTTAAAGCACTATTCTTTAGCAAAGCTGGTGGAGGAACAGACAACTCAGGTCCTTTTAATGGATGTTTGGCACTCTCATCTCCAGTTTAATTTGCAAGCAGCCTCCACTCCCTGTGCCATTGAATTCTGCCAAGTATCCCATCCAGCCTCTAGGGAAAGGGGAGGGGAGGGGGGGGCAGTTGGTATTAGGAGAGAAAAGCCTTCAGACAGTCCTTCAGAGCTTTTAGCTGGGGAAATACATTTAAAAAGCTGTTGGCTTATAAAGGACCACCCGGTGAAAATGCAGGAGGAAATTAAGCATGACCAAGGTCCCCTCGATGTTCTTTCCATAACACCCTACTCACAGAAGCTACAGTGAAACTTCAACAGCTTTGGAAATTACATGACCTCAGTAAAGACCTGGATACTTTTACTGGTCCACAAAGCAGGATATTGAAGATGAATTGATCTTTGACCTCTAAAATGGGATGTTACTTTTCTGCATAAATGATAAAACCCCTCCACTGGATGTGTTTAGAAAAACATGAGAAACCCTGTGCTTGGAAATTTGGGATAGATGTGTGACTGTTCAATAGCCTAATCGAATTTCCCTGGTCACACCACCATTCTATGGACCAACATTGGAAAGAACACTGTTTGCTTCTTTGGTGGGCTTATAGACTAAGGGACCTGAATGGTGGGTACACAGGAGGGATAGGTCACGTACCTTTAGTTGTTAGCTTGGGCTCGGGGTTAGAGGGCAGTTAACAGGTGCAGAATTAGAATTGTGAAAACAATTCAGGTACCATGTAGTAAATGCTCTCCTACTTCATGGCCTGAAAAAAGATGAGTGACCTGGAGGGATACACTTTCTTACTGCAGATTTTTGAATACTAAGTGATGCAATCATATACATGAAAATGATCGTGCCTTGACATAAGTACAGTACTTTCTCAACATCCCAAAAGCTCCTTTAACTGTCTAGTATTCATGTTTACAGATATCCCGCCTGGGCTGGTTAACTGAAACACCCAGAAAGGATAAACACGGTTAAAAATTTAGCCATGCTAGGCCCCCAATTATCCGGCCTGGGCATTTTATTTCTAAGTCTAAAATGTTTTAAAGGGGAAAAAATGTTTTAAAGGTAGTGAAGTGTGTGTGTGTGTGTGCACACGCATGTGTGTTGACGAGGCAAATTAATTGTGTAAACAAGGCAAGAGAACAATTAACATCTAAACACCACTGTTAGAAGGAAAGGTATAGGTTAACCTGGGCTCAGATAACTTCCTTCTAATCCATCAGGAGCACATTTTCTAAGATTCTAGAGAGCTAAATCGGTCAGATAAGAGATGTGCTAAGATGTAAGATCCTCTGAACAATGAGAAAAGAAAATTGAAGTGAAAATTGCCATCTCCACCCACAAGAGACTTAAGTGACATGAAGTGAAAATGTTTGCCATGGAAGAAGAGAGAGGACGATAGAGGATGATATTTAATAATAAAGATAACACTGGAGACTTAGGAAGGAAGAGATGACTGGGGAAAGGGCTGGGGAAGACTCCCCAGGGGTCTGGGCCTGGGGAGAGAGAAAGCTTAGAGGAGCTTATCAGAGTCAGTAGCAAACCAAACCCTGAGTAGACAATCGGTGTCAAGACAGGAGCAGCAGATGTTTTCCTGGAAGAATGGTGGAGTGATAGTCACAGGAAAATATTGTGACTTGCTGACAAGAGCTGGGCTTCATTGACAGCTGGATGAGAATGCACACAAGCAGACGCAGGGGAAGACAATGGCTCTGTCCAAAAGCTGAGGTTTGGGAGATGGGGAGGGAGGGAGGAGGGTAGAGGAAGAGAGAGAGGGAAAGAGACAAAAGGACACAAAAAACATGTCTTTTAGAGAAGCGTCTATAAGGTAACCAGGTCTGTGAACTGGGGAAATCAAATTAAACAAAGAGTGGGAAATAATTCCCACCACACGGTTCAAGGCATGAGATCCAGAGTTAGCTGCTGGGTTCAGATACTCTTTGTCACTTTCTAGCTGTGCGACCATGGACAAGTTACTCATAACCTCTTTGGCCTTCAATGTCTTCACCTGTAAAGTAGGAACTATAGTACCATCCCATGGGGTTGTTGTGAAGCTTGACTTAGTTAATATGAGTAAAGGAACTTAGAATATTGCCTGGTCTACAGGATACATTGAAATGTTAACAACTATGGTGCTATCACGTGATCAGCTTCTGTGAGCAGCCCTGAGCTGTGTGGTGTGCTTTTGGCATGCCCTCTGATCCCTCCAGACCATCCATTAGACATGCTTATGATGGTCAGGTAGTGCATATAGCATCACCACATCAAGACTGGGATTGTTCTCCTGCAGGGCAGTTTGCAGGGTGGCTTAAACGGGGGTTAAGCCAAGGACAATGGTGACACCCTGTGAGGTTTACAACTGCTTTGGACAAGTCACTCTCACATTGAGCCTCGGTTTTTGTTTTTGTTTTTGTTTGTTTTACCTTAAAATGGAGGTATTACTGTCAAAGTGCCTAGAACAATGCCTGGAGCATGCAAGTTTCAATACAGCCAAACCTCCATTCTTGAACGCCCCCATCTCGAAAACTTCAGTTCTCTACCCAAGTCATTCACAGAAAAAATGTCTTGGCTGTTGAACGAAACTACAGTTCTTGACCTCACAATCCTTTCATGCTAATACCTATGTAATCAGCCACACATCTCTCAAGCAACAAAGATTTAGTTTTCAAACAAATCGCTTCTAGAACAGCCTTTGGGAACAAATTAAGTTTGAGAACCAAGATTCCACTGTATAAATTTGCTGAGTGTGAATCTGCCTTGTGACGTTGGTGATGGGTGACAGATCTGAAACGCTCTCATGTAGGGAGGGAAACCCTATCTTTATAGCTGCTGGTAGAGAAGCCTTGGTTTTAGCTTCCCCTGTCAGAGCCTGGAAAACTGATCTGTTAGGTCAGCAAGGAAACTGAGTTATCTTTTCTGCTCATCACAGGTGCAAACAGAAGAAAATGACAGCCTGAGTCTCTAAAATGGGTCAGTAATGATGGGAGTGTATTTTTTAAAAAGTTTTTATTTATTTACCTTTAGAGAGAGAGGGAGGGAGGGAGAGAAAGATCTACATGTGCATGTGCGAGAGATACATCTGGTCAATCTGTTGGGCTGCCTCTCTCACACCCCCAACTGGAGGCCTGGCCTGCAACCCAGGCACGTGCCCTGACTGGGAATCAACCAGCATTCTCCAGAGCGCAGGCTGGTGCTCAATCCACTGAGCCATGCCGGCCAGGGCTGGGAGTGCATTTTAAAGTCCCATTTTAACTCCCATTTATGGCTTTTTTTCTCTTTCTCTAAAAGAAATGGTCTAAAAAATAGAGAGAGAAAAAGAAATCAGATAACAGATTACACTTTATGGCTCCTGATACTAATGTTACAGGAAATCACTGCCCTCCTCCTGCCCAGGACACAGACAGGCTTGCTCTGGGCATTCTGCTGTGCTCTGAGCACCTTGCTGGGAAGCAGATAAATGGTTTGTTATTGGTTAGACCTTTGGATGAATTTGGTTGAGGACATACTTTCCCAAACAGCCTCCTGGGAAGAGCTTCTCTCCATAGTCTTATGGGCCTCATTATTTAATAGGGTCTCTCTGCTTTGCACACCCTACTTAGTAAGAGTTACTTTCTCTGGAGCTCCAGGAAAAGAAAATGCAAGAAACTGAACAGGTAGTGATTTTGCACTTTCTTCCCAAGACATTTACAATTCTGTCACCAATAGCAGAAAACAACCTACTGTACCTCCATCCTTGAAGTAAACACCCCTGCAGGAGGAATCCAGCAACCAGCCAGCTGACCACAGGGACAAGTCCCAACTCAGGCCTTCTTCGAAAATTCTTCCCTCCTTTTGTTTCCCATCTCCTCTGCTGGGTTTAACTAGGAAGTCCCAGGGCAATTTCCAATATACGTCTTACAATGTCCATGATCTCTCCACAGTAATCATTTATCGGAATGATGTTTTATGATACAAATTTGATAATCTCCCATGCACACTGGCACCGTTCTAATTGAAGTTGTAAGGCCATAAATTTTGAGGCCTTTGTCTTTCTGAAGGCCACAAGGTTTAAAAAGATACTATTGTACTTCCTAACACCCACTACATTGTCACCAGGGACTGATTAAACAGAGTCCTGAATCGAAAACAGTGCGGATTTTGTCTAGGTCCTTTTCAGGCCTGACAATGCCCTTTTCAGTTCCCAAGACAAAAGGAGGTTTAAGGATTGAGATTCTTCCAAGATAACCACATCCATATGGAAGGCAAGGTGGCCAGCAGCTGAGACCCAAACACCCACTCCCTTCCCCCTCTGTCCTCCTTTCCCTCCCCATCGCCCCCCCCCCCCCCCCCCCCCCCCCCCCCCGCCCCAAACCCCAGGTGATAGCACCATCTAAGCCACCCTTCCTCCTCCTCCTCCTCCTCCTGGAACAAGAAAGGGGCCCTAAACAGGCCCAATGGCTACTCCTCACTGAGCCCTTGCTCCCTTCTTTGGATCTGTTGCCAGAACTGCTGGCCTTGCTCAGTGCCCTGCAGTGGGTGCCAGGCGGAGAGGTCCTCACTTCCTCTCTAAAGAGTGACCGATGCACAGGAGGCTGTGCAGTTCTATTGACCACGGCAAAGCGCAATTAGTGAGGGGTGAAACGCTCGCTCCCCCAGCCTAGTGTGCTATGGGACAGCTGATGAATTGAGTCCCAGCATGTCCTACGTTGATGTCATGCCATCAGGGCTCTCCAAACTGGTCCTCCTTCAACTGGCAGCCCCAAGGTGGGTCATTCTCCACCACTCTTTGGTTTTTTCACCACTTCACCCACCAGGAGTAGTGCCAAGAACAGGCAGGGAATCACAGGTACCATGATAGGCACTGAAAGGCTTAACTGGGGGTTAAAAGGTCTGCTCTCCGAGGCCCAGAGCACTGGCCGCTGCACTCCGGAAACCGACGACGGCTTGCAGCCAAGCCTCGGCTGCTCCTGCTCCCGCGCAGAAAGCCCCCCCCCCCCCCCCCCCCCCCCGCCGCCGACTCCCGCCCCCGGCCGCCCGGAGCGATTGCACATCTCTAGAGAATCCACACGGAGAAGCATATGTCCTGTCTTGGTCTTGGACGACTGGATTGACTTCTGGTGTTTGAACCTGCAGCAGCTTGGGGAACCCAGAGGGGCCTTCGAGTTCCTTCGGGCCAGAACCACCCAAAACTAACAGGGACCCCAGAGTTGCTCTGCTTCCTCGCTCTCCCTCCCCTCCCCCCTTATATTCCTAAAGCCATGTAAGGACTCCAACCCAGCTCAGGGTGGGGCTTAATTCACCTGGTCATAGAAAAACACAGCTCCCACCTACATTCCTGCAAGAGCGCACGAGGACCCAACCCTACACATTTTATTTTAGCACCACGTAGAGGAAAAATATTCTATTTCTTTTAAAATAAGTTGTTTCCCATACAAATGGCTATTTTAAAAATATACAATGAAGGTTCAAGCAATAAGATCTAACTTTGGGGCTGGCCGTCCAGGAGATGAGGAGATGGGGCGCGGGGGAATATGACGGAAATTCCCTGTGCGCTGGCTGGCTCGTGAGACCTGGGCAGGGGACCTTGGTGCCAAAAGACATTGAGCTTGCTGGGTGGTGAAGCCCGGGGAGCGCTCCTGGTCATGGGCCCCACCCCTGCACCTGCCTTCGTGCGTACTACAAAGTCTGGGGTAGGCCCAATGCCCTCGCCCCGCAGCTGCCTCACCAGTTCCAAGAGACCAGAGAGGGGGTCGCTAAGTGCTGGTAGGCGGGGAAGAGGCCGAGAGCCGAGCCCGGCCCGAAGGCGGCGTAGCCGGGCAGAGGGCAGGAGGCAGCTGAGAGAGCGCCGTTTTTGTCCTGGGCAGCGGCTGTGCCCACGTCGCTGCTGCCCCCGCACGGCTGCCCATCGCGCACCAGCACGGGTACCACCACACGGCGCAGCAAGCCCGGCGCGCCGCGCAGCTCTGCAGAAGCTGCCAAGTCGGGCGACTCCGCGGCCCCGGGCGCACGCGTGCGCTTCAGCTTGTAGCGGTGGTTCTGGAACCAGATTTTGACCTGCGTGGGAGTGAGGCGCAGCACGCGCGCCAGCTGCTCGCGCTCGGGCGCGGACAAGTATCGCTGCTGCCTGAAGCGCCGCTCCAACTCCAGCGTCTGAGCTTTGGAGAACAACACCCGCCGCTTCTTCCTCTTCTCCGCGTCCGAGCTCGGAGATGCAGGCTGAGCCGGCGGCCGCTGCGTCGAGTCCGGCGGGCTGGTCTCTGGGCTGCTCTCGTCCGAGGCTAAGGACGGCAAAGGAGACAGGGCCTGGTGAGGCGCCGGCCGCTCTGTGCGCCCGCTGCTTCTCGCGTGCCCGCGGAAGCCCAGCCACCTGCCGAAGGGAGCACCACTCTCCCGCAGCTTTTGAGATGAAGCCATTTCCTTCCCTGGTCCCACACCTGGGCAACCACCTCTCCGAATTCAGTGATCTTTTTATACTACAACTTGAGACCGCGCCCCCATTCAGGGCCCTCTTGAAACAAGTCCACACTGGTCTTGTGGTGATGCATTTACCTCAAGCTGGCTCACCAACACTGGCCACCTCAGGATCCAGTGCACCACAGTTTGCAAAGGTTTGCAAAACCCTGAATCCAGGAGAGCTAAGTTCGCCAATGCTACCATCCCACACTGAGGACTGGAGAACATGACCGTGTTTTCAGCATTTCAGGGCCCGGCCCTAAATATTTAAACATTCCCGCCCCTAGAAACAGAAGCCCAAGTACCTGGCGTCAATTCCAGGCGCAGGGATCTGCTCTCAGGATATGCCTACCGGGGGATGCAAGGCGTAAGGGTCTGAGGACAGAGCCTACGGTTTCAACCCTGGGGTAATCCACCCCCGCAGGGGCCGGGCGCGGAATTCTATTCGCTCCCTCCACTCCCGACGCCGTCCTCCGCTTACTCACACGCGTAGCTGCCGCGCTCGGATCCCAGCCAGGTGGCACAGGATCTGGGACAGGGGGCACGTAGCTCGGGCTCCCGCCTCCGCAGGTGATGGGTGTCCTGCTCGGGTAAATCCAGGAGGCTGCGTACGGTGAAGCTGAGGCGTCCAGAGGTGGTCATGGTAGAGGAGGGGAAGGAGGCGAGGGGCAGGTCAGGCTGTGAACCAAGCGACGGCCGCTCCTACTGGCCGGCGTGAGGGGCGCACGCCATGCGCTGGCTGCCGAGATATTAGCGCGTTTACAGCGGAATCCCTTTCTATATAAACAGTTCTTCCCACCCAGGACGCTTTGAAAGGCGAGGTCCTGGTCTCCAGCGTGTTAAGTACCTGAATGAGTGCTGGACCAAAGCCCCCGCGAGCCCGGAAGGTGCCACCTCCGCCCCCTGCTCCGCCCCGTCCTCCGCCCCTCGGCTCCCCGTTACCTCCCAGAGGCAGCAGGAAGCAACCCTCGGCATTAGCAATTCTGTCTGATTAGCGCAAAGTGTGGACAGATAATGGGGATTGTTGCCGATGAATAACAGCTTGGGTGGCGAGCGGTGGCCAACACCCGCCTGCCCATCCCCAGCTTCCTCCTTCTCCTGGCTGACATAGGGCCTGGCCCCGCAGGAGCGCAGGAATGGGTGGGAGCGGCATGGGTAGTTTTATGAGCACCCAGGAATTTATTCCCTGTCTGCTGATTCCTCGAGCTTGTTTGCTAGAGTGTTTGTTTCCCGCAATTATCTAGAAAGTGATTTACAAGGCGGCGTTAAACTGGCGGGCTCTCGTTCTCTTTTTGGTTGGGCGCCTCTAAGGACTGAGGCGAGAATTCCTGTGGGCACAGAGGGGTCGCCTGGCCCCACCGGCATCTGGGCCAAAAGTGTTGAAAGCTGCTTGGAGACTCCCCACACCCCAAAGGACCCCTGCAACTTCAGGGGTGCTGGGGAAGGGCTGGCAGCATCTGGGGAGCCCTGGCTCGGCGCGCGTTTCCCCATACCAGCCAAACAATTTATTACAAAGTGGCAAACTCGTTGGCTGCCCATCGCGCCCTCCTCAGAGCTGAGCCCAGACCCTACTTAGAGTTCACGGGCGGCGCCGTTTCGCAGGGCGGCCTGCGAGGGCTTTGCAGCCTCTTTGGCGTCGCTAGACCCTCTGGCGCCACTTGTAAGCCCTAGCTCCTTGGCCTCAACATCAGACCCAGTGCCAGGAATGTGGCCTCTGCCCAAGAGCAGGCCTCCAGCCGGGGTTCCTCACTCGGTCGCTGCTGCTGGCCTACTCAGGTAATGGGCTGATCCGGATAATTAGACGTGCAGCAAAGACGGCCTGCCCAGGGTTCCCCGGGATCTTCTACTCCTCACAGACCAATCCAAGGAAATGATCGATGTAGAAGGCTCAGGGAGCCACGGGAATTGCATGCATTTTGATGGCCCGTCGTTTCGTCAGGGCCGCGTTTCAGTGTATGACTCAGCGGGTGCATTTTCACAGGTCTCTCCTTCGGCACGCCACTGGTTTGGGTTTCTGTTTGTTAAATTTAGTGAGGGGCGCGGTGCTTGGGTGGCCCGGTCCACCTGAGCTGAACTCGGACCTGGCTCCTGTGCAGTTGCCGCGGCGCCGCTGGGCCTGGCGCACCCTCCCAAGCGGCCTCCCTGTCAAGCGTGCCCAAAGCGCCTGGGGCTGTGCAGCGCGCTGGGTGGTCGCACGGAGGCAACCCCAATACAGGCCAACTGCTAGGCCCTGGACAAAGGGGAAATGGAGCTCGACGCCCCGGACCTGTTGGAAGCATTTGTTCCAGTCAAGATTTTGCATTTGTTCAGTCCGAAATAATGCGTGATTGACGCCTGCTCACAATGCACTTTAGCGCGCCGGGATAAATCAGAGCTTGTCCGTGTTGTCATGGTTTTCAATGGGGTTCAATGGGATTGGGAGCAAGATCGACTCTGCTGGCTGTCTCTCCGCGGCCTCGGCAATAGATTTATTAGTTATGTCTTTTTAAATAAGATTAAATTGAAATGACTTGGTTGTCCTCTCTGAGATGGGGAGGAGAAAGGAACAGTGGGTAGGCCAGGGCAGGGCAGAGCGGGGAGGGCAAAGGCAGAAGCTGGAAACGAGGCTCCCAACCGCGCCCCAGCCCCAGCACCTAAGCTCCAGCATCCTAGAGGTTGGTCAGGTCACAGACCTGCCTAGAGCCTGTGGAATGCTCTTTGGCTAGAGCTCCAGGCCTGGCAGCCTCTCCAGCCCACCTCTGAGAGAGGTGGAAGAAGGGCAGTGGCAAAGGCTGTCCTAGGGAAGCAGTAAGACAGACCTCAAATTAGGGTCTGAACTTCCAGGCGTGGTTAAGCAAAAGCTGCTCTGGTTTGGGAATGGTTTGTCATCCCAGCTCTGTCCCCAACTAACTCTAATCAGCTCCTCAATCTGAGCCTCTTGTTTTTCTCATCAGAAGTAGAGAACAAATTTGGTAACTTCGAAGAACTTTACCAGTTTTATGATTCCATGTCTCTCAATTTTTCCTAAAATCATCATTGCATTACCCTCGTATGCTGGAATTCTCACCCCCAGGACACTGACTCCACACTCTCCAGAATGTCCTAGGACCTGGTGTGCCATCATTTGCGTTTCCAAAAGACCTTCCACAAGAGTGGCATGGGTGGATAACAATTTTGTAAAGAGAACGAAGTCAGTAGAAGGGAAAGAGGAATCTTTCCTGGACTGACTGACCTCTCTTAGCCTTTTAATCTATTTAACATCCTAAGCCCACACTGACGTGTAGAAATAAGTAAACGGCACTCTTCAGTTCTTAAGAGCTCTTTAGCACCAAATATTTGTTTTTACTCTTAGTATTAGGCTCCCAAAGAGGAGATGCATCCCTCATCCAGCAGTTGTGCTGTGGGGAGGGCCTAGTCTGAGATTAGCTCCAAATATTCCTTCTGGCCTCACCACCCTGCCCTGGGAACAGTGCTCCCAGGCCCCAGCGTGTGTTTTGAGTATCCCAGGGAAACTCTGTAACTCCTTCTTCCAGAAAGCACTGCACCTTCCTGGCTTGTTCTGGGATTCTCCCCTCTTTGGTGGGTGCCTTTGTGCCGGTTCAGTCTTCCTCTCAACTCTGCTTTGGGGCTTTCTCTAAATTATCTCCAGCAGTCAGAACAGTCAGGACCTGGGAGTTCCAGGAGGTTGCTTCATTTACACTGTTCCTTCCGAAGGAAGGCATGGAGGAAAGGGGGTGGAGAGCTAGAATTGCTCGAGAAAGGTTTCTTTTCTTTTTTTTTTTAAACGGAATTCCCTTTTTTAAAAATATTTTATTTATTTATTTTTTAGAGAGGGAAGGGAGGGAGATAGAGAGAGAGAGAGAGAAACATCAATGTGCGGTTGCTGGGGGTTATGGCCTGCAACCCAGGAATGTAGCCTGGCTGGGAATCGAACCTGGGTCACTTTGGTTCCCAGCCCTCACTCAATCCACTGAGCTACGCCAGCTAGGGCCAAGAAAGGTTTCTTTATGGCCTCCTCACATCAGATGAACTAAAAGACATGGAAGGAGAAAATTATTTTGACATTGGGCCAATAGAAAAAAGTAGTCAAGTTATTAAGTCTTATACATATTGGATATAATCTATATGAATTGCCTCCAAGGCATAAGTAAATATCTAACCAAATAGTCTTTCCAGATATTAAAATACTGTTTCATGTTCTGGACACTTATTTTGCAATTCAGTATAACTTGTGAGTATTATTATATAATTAGATAAGGAGCTACTTCCCTGTAATTGGAGGCAGTTCCTCGTAATCCCAGTCAGGGTTTTTAATCTTTAGGTGCCTGTGCCACAGTGAAGGCATTTAAGCCGTCTGCACTGATCATCCTTTCACAAGTATTGTCTCAGATGGTCATCACTGCTGTGCACTTAAGAGTTTAAGACTAGAAATTTCTGAAGCAAAACTTGAGTATCTGTTTTTTTTTAAATGACTGCATCTATGTCTCACATTCTGTTTTTAAATCCTTCCATTTTGGTTAAGTGTCTCACAAAATCCTGCAAATCTGTACAGGACTGAAGAGAGGCAACTTTGCAAATTCCCCTTGATAGATGGAGGGCCCTCAACTGCCAGGACATTTTTCTCTGCCTCGTAGCAACTGCCCTTCCCTTTTTATCAGTATTCTGGTTAAAATGGCAAAAGGAAAACAGAAATGGGCTTTTGACACTTCCAAGAAGAAGTGAATGATCTTGATCAGCTTTAAGATGGAAAGAAAAGGCAGCATTTAAAATCAGACCTCTTTGCCTTTCCTTCTGAAAACTAGTGGCCGTGAATAAGTAAACATTTCTCTTTTAATGGCTGATAACCAGTTGCATGGTCATAGTCCGGGCCTGGCTGCAATCTCCTTTAGCTGTGCTGATGATGTCCACAGCACACGGGACAAGGGGCAGCGTCGGCGTTCGGCCTGGGACTTCAGTGCATCTTCAAAATGGCCTCTTTTTTTGCCTTTTAATTATTTTTATTACTCAAAAAAGCTTCATTTTTTTATTTAGCTTTCTGACTCTGTGCTTGTGCCTTCAATACTTTCACAACAAGTTTCTGCTCCTCAGTCAGGAAAGCACGCTCGATCCTGTCCCAGACACTTTTAGCACCCATGGATCCACGATAGGCCCTGCTGACAGGTTTTTTCGTTTTAGACAACTTCATTAGAACTTTAGATCTCACAGCACGAACTCCACGAAGTCGGCCTGTGTACATACCACATGCAGATTTTGGTGCTTTCCCAACCTTTTTGGTATGGAGGTAAACCATCCTATTGCCAGGGGTTCAGGACAGTCTAGTTTTGTTAGAGGCTGTATTGCAGGACAGCCTCTGACAGTATGTCAAATGCTGGACCATTGTGAATACCTAATGGCACTGTTCCCAGAAGAGCTAAAATGGCCTTTAAATTGTATCGTTTGGTGTCAGATGACAAGATTTGAAAGATCCCACCTTAAGTTCCTTAAAGTATTGACTTTACATGAACTTTTGGTGGTTATTCTTCATCTCTAGGAGAAAAGTTTTTCTCTCTTAATATGTTTGTCTGATTGTTTAGGTATATACGTGAAAAAATAGGGGGTAAGATGGTTCAGTGAATTAAAAAGTAAATGTATTTAATTAAATGTCTGTAGTTTCCATTTCCTAAAGAACCAACAGATAACTTTTTAATTTCTAAATTAGTTTATTAGTTTATTTAAATGTTTATCATCTCTCCCGTCCTTTAGAATGGTATAATAAGGTAGCTGTGATAGCACGGGACGTAAGTTGTCAGAATGAACATAACAGCCCATTTGGGGAGGGTGCCAAATCTTATTTGTCCAGAGCTGAACTTCTCATTTTTGTCTAACTTTTTATTGTAAGGTACCAATTTATATTCCCTTAACTGACACAAATATAGTTTGTATAACACAGGGTCCTTACTGATGTTTCACGGCACAGGTTCAGGCCCCAAGTCACACTCACTGTCACGTACAGACACTAGCAGAGGAGACTGGCCCCAGGGACTTGTTTGGTGATATCTGCCCAAGACCTCACACAGGTGTGCCAACAGTACATACGCATACTGAGCACCACTTCCATACAAGCCAATTATTTTATTTTAGTTGCCCCAAATGAGGCACCTTTTTTATACCTTTACTTTGTTTGACATTAACTTTGTGATTTTAAAAGGGTTGCATTATTAAAATGAGATACTATATGTGTCCTGTTTGACAGCAGTTTAAACACCAAGCCAATGATTATTCTGGAGAAGTATTTGTCCATATTTGGTGAAGACAAGGACCACAGTATCTCAGAAGGCTAAAGAATCAAATATTCCATTTTCTTATTAGTGATGATGACAGCAGTAGTAATGAAATATCACTTTATGTTTTGTGCATTTGAGAAGGTTTGCATTGTGCCCTCATACCTGTTAGCACATCCTGAGTCAGGAGAGATTACCCAGAAGAAGCAAAGCTTAAGGAGAGACTTGGAAGCACATGGGCTATGGTAGCCCTAGAACTGAAATTAGGAAAAAGAGTGAAGAGGGCCTAGGGAGGAGTAAGAGAGCCTATTGTTATACAAGGTGGGAGAAAAGAATGATTAAAAGGTGAAAGGGAAACAGAGCCTGCTTCTTTAGAGCTACAGGTTCAATTCATCTCAACTCAGAAAGAAAAAAAAAATGCATGAACATGAAGGCTCCAGTCCATAGCCGCTTCTGTATTCTTTCACAAAGCTTTTATATTTCTAAAAACTAATGACAATAGCTTCCAGTTGTAAGAAGAGTAAGCCCTGGGGATGGACTGTACAGCCTGGTGACTGTGGGTGACAGTATTTTATATGTGAAAGTTGCTAAGAGAGTAGATCTTAAATGTTCCCATCACACACACAAAATACTTGTAACTGTGAGATGGAGACTGTTAACTAAACTAATTCTGGTAATCATTTTGCAATTGACACATATATCAAATCATTATGATGTATACCTAAAACTAATATAATATTATATGTCAATTATATCTCAAAGTTTTAAAATATAAATGACAATAGATAAATTTCAGCTTTTAAAGCACTTCAAGTTTTTCTAGGTTTTTATTTAGTTTATGCTTAAATAACCCTTTGGAAATTTTTTTCCCTCTTCCAAGAGGAGGCAAAAGTGCACAACAGGAGCATGAAATAACAACCTGCAGGAATTTTCCCACAAAAAAAAATGGTAAAAGAGAGTTGTATATGTTTACTGCCGTCTCTGGAAACCCCTTAGCCAGCAAAGGTGGCTGTCTTTGTATTCTTGATTAAAAGGGTATTTGCACTGAAGTCACATACCACACAAAGGAAACAAAACAAAATAAAAATGTCCTCCGTGTTCTGTTTTTCAATCATTTGTGAGAAGGAGGTTCTTGGCCTTTATCACTGTCACTGAAAAGTTCTTCATTGCAAGAGACATTCCACTCGCCCTGCTTCCCGCTCACAGGGAGCTTGCCATGGAAACTACCTCTGCAGACACGGGGCAGATGTACAGATGACAAAGCTCACCACCGAGCATTTAAGGTCTAGCTTTATCTCAGCAGCAGTGTATGAAGAACACTGTTTAGAATTTCTTGAGAAATTTATTGTTCTATTTGTCTTGCTCTGAACCTTAAAACCCATAAATTGGGCTTATTCAAGTTAGGAAACAACTACGTAATGACTTTAAGGAAATTCTGATACTGAAATATGTATGTTAGGTATTGTTAGGTATTTAACACAAATATATATATGTATTTATCTACATATATATAATAAAGCTGTACTTTTTTTAGATGATGTTTTAAATGATAGCTTGAGTATCCCCTGATAAAAAAGTCATCTTTAATATATGTTTGTATTTTTTAATTGGTCATGACCTTTAATTAAGTGAAAAAAAGAAAATTCTGCTACTGGACAAGTTTCTTATGTTTAACAAGATCTATCTTAAACTGTTGTGGGCTTATCCTTAAAATAACATTTTGCTTTGTAACACGAACCTGAGGAAATTTAATACAGAGTGCTTCACTTATGTTAAAAACTAATATTGAAAAATTACACACAAGAATCATATATTTTTATTCCACCTGTTTGTCAATTTTCATTTAATTTGTACATTTGTAATCAGTTCCAGGTCACTCTCCTACCACGTCCCCAAAGTCTGTCTCCAGCTGTGCTCTCTGTCCACGGCCCACACAAGCCCGACACGGACCGCGTACGTCCATCACTCATCTTCATCGCCAGCTCCTCAAACAAATGAAGCTTGTAAAAGCTAGGTTGGTATGTTTTTGGACGGCTGTGGTGTCAGGCATGCACATTTTCTGAATGCATATTTGAAACTCAGTACTTTTCTTGGTTGTGGTGTGAGAAAGAAATGGGTGGTCACACATCGCATTTTAGTTGCTTCTTTGGCTACTTAAAAAAAAGAAAATCTTTTTTTCTTAAGCAAAAGGATTGGGCTATAAAACAAATGTAGGGGGTTGGGAATCAAAGAAGTAATATATGTACCTAAAGTTAGATGTTGTATTTCTTACATGTTAAAATGATTAGTAAAAAGGACAAACTGTGGAAAGCTAAGATGGCAAAGGCAGGGGGTTATAATAAGTAATAAGTCATCTGTGGTGAATTTAGTTTCTGATTTCTTCTAAAATAAAATAAAAATAAAAACCACTCAGGTTTCATGAATTATCATCTTAATCATTTCTTTCATAGAAACACTAGGAAAAGTACCTGAATATCTCTTTTCACGATGCACACTTGTGTTTTTTCCTCTTATTGAGATTTTCCTATTATTTGAATCCTAGTAAGGCCCTGATGCTCACAGCAGCTGATTGTCACAAACGGCATCCTGGAGGGGCAGGCAGCCTGGAAGGGGAACCTGCTAGTGTCCCTGATGCACGGAAGTGTTTGCATAGACCAGGTGTAGAGGTGACTGGGTGAAGGGAGGGAAGAAGGGAGGAAAAAATGAGAGTGGGTGCCTGGTCAGCTTGGTGGCACCCATGTCCATGCCACCACGGTTTTGACCAGCTGGATGGAGGTTGGTGAAAGGAGGCCCTTGGCAGGGAGCTGTGACTGTCCTCTCTGGAGGTGCAGCACCAGGAAGGGCAGAGAAGGTAGAGTGGTTTTGTTCAGATAACAATGAAGGAACTTGAAGGCCTGTGAAATTTTAAAAGTCCTTGTAGGGAACCAGAGGCCAATTTCTAGGAATCCTGTTGTGATTTGCTTTTTAGCAACATCTCAGTGACTAGCAGAGTGTGATTTCATCTGGTCTAAGTTGTATTTGTTTCCAAACAGCTTAACAATGCTAATTGGGCGGCACAGAAACCCTTTGTAAGTTGCATTTTTTAAAAAAAGATTACTCACCCCAGCAATGAACATAGATTGAAAACCAGTTAAAAGCCAGTGAGAACAAATGTGTCTTAAATGGAGGATGAAACAAAGGGAAGGTGGGGGTACATCCCCTAATGTCAATAGGCAGAAAGCTGCACGCGCATAATGGCCAGGAGAGCGACCACCCAAGGTGGTCCCAGTCAATTCTGGGGACAGAGACCTGGAGATGGGGCGAGCGTTGGGGGAGGGGTGTTGGCAGGCCAGCTACCCAGAGTCCTGCTCAGGAGGGAGCCTAGGTGGTAGGGACTTTCTTATTTCTGTCCACTGCCATGCTTCTAACTACAGCCAATTTCCTTCATCCAAATATAACCCCGATGGCAGGAGGCTGCTCTGGCTGCTGTGGCCATCAGTCGCTCCTAGCAGATCCAGAAGGCTTTCATGAGAGGGACTAAGCACTAATGAGAGTCAACTGAATTACTCAAATATATAACCCCCTTCCACTCTCCACCACAAGGCTGCTCACCCACCCAGCCCTATTATCAGTAACATACAAATCCCTCAAGAAGCAGAATTTTTAAGAAAATTGTAATCCACAAATACATGAGTAACTAATGAATACCAGGCACTGAGCTAGTACTAAGGCTGATCTAGGGAAATGCAAGGCCCCGTCCAGGAAAAGCAATCTGATTTTTCTTTCCAACATGTGCAAGATTTGGGGATCAGACAGGAAGAACCAGACCTGGATTTGAAGTCTGGCTTATGCAATAAAATCTGAGTGATCTGGGCCAACATTTATAATTTCTTGGAGCTACAGTCCCTCATCTATAAAGTGAAAATAATAATTGATATGGGTGTTGTGAGGATTAAAAAGATATTTGATGCAAGGGGGTGCCTGTCAGGGTGCTTGCCCATAGTTAGCAGGCTCTCAGCCAATCGTGGCAGCTGTGGCTCTAGCCATACCTCAGGGGCGGGAGGTGTGCGGAGAGGGTGGGTGTGGCACTCACACAGCCTCTCGGAGTTTAGAATTGTCAGTCACAGAACTGAAGCAACCTTTATCTAGCTCACAGAAAAAGAAGCTGAGGCACAGAGAAAGGATGAGTGACTTGCCCAGCACCTCACAGAGTCTGACTTGGATTCCATATTTTCCTAATGGTTCTCTCTTCTCTAGCACACCCCATGTTACAAGTCCCTGAAGTAACTTCTCCCAATAGAGTGAGGAAAAAGCTGCTCACAAGAAATTTCCTTAAATTCATTGTCATTATCCAGACCCTCTAGTTTCAAAACTTTAACCTTAGGCCTATTTGCTCCTTGTGGCTCTCAAATTTCTGTTCGCCTTGCGAAGACTCTCATTGCACTTAATGGAAGGTTAGAGGCTCCTCCTCCCAAGCCCTCGTGTTTTCATTTCTGGGTGCTGCTGTAGCTGCTTCAGGTGTTTTACCCCAGTCCCTACACTTCATCTTTCTCAGAGCATGAGTCCCTGAAGTAGCATCTGAGTCCTCTCAACTCATCCAGAGCATCTCCTAGTAAAGTTCTTTCTTTAGCACATATGAAACACCACATAAGTACAGAATCAGATGAATTGGAAACAAAAGCATTAGCTTGGAGAGGACCAGAATCAAGGCAAATGTTGACTACTTTAAGAAAGCAAAGGGAAATGCAATAACACTTTTTTTTAAAGGATAGAATTCTTTGCCTCCTGCAAAAAATGGAGAGAATGGTGCTTCACGGCAAGGCTGTCTGTCAGTCATGTTGGTTCCTGGGATCTCCCTGGGCGGCTGTGTGTGAAAGCGGTGGGAAGAAGGCTGTACATTTGATTCTGCGGGTCCTGTGCGCCTCACCTCTGGCTGCCTCACAGCGTCCAGGCAGCCTTCACTCTACAAGAGGAAGTGAGCCAGCTCCCAGAGTCCTCAACACCTAGGCACCCCTGCCCAAGGTCACACATGCTCTCCCATTCTGTGGTTTTCTAAGCATCCTTAGCTCAACACTGTCTGCTTTTCCTTTTAATTGCTCTCAGAGCATTTCAAATGTGTTAATTCCATCTTCCTAATTCAGTTACAAGCCCCTCAAAGACAGGCACTGTGCTCTACGTCTCTTCTGTACTCTCGAAAGAAATACCTGTCCATGTATTTGACTGGCTTAAGACTGTATTGTTAATATAAGACTATTGGACATTTTAGGTATGAAAGCACTCCATTAGAAGGAACAAGTTTCTTCTTTACCACAGGTATATTTAGTTAGATAAGAATATGAGTCAGAATTAATTTCCTACCCAATACAAAATCATTTCCTACTGGAGGTATTGTGAAATGTCGTGGGCAAGAAGTATGTTGAGAGATGTGACCCCCAGTTTGAGAGAACTGACAACCCTTCCAATCCCAGAGCAAAGGGATTCTGTTGTTTGTACAAAAAGTTCTCTTCCTTTGGTCTGTTATTAGACACAATAGATGGTAACAGCTGATTCAGAATAGTTACAGTCTAGTGTATAAATATGTAAACATGGGTAAGTATCTATTTAGACAATTTAAAAGTGTGTCTCATTTACCCAATTATAAACAGCTGTCTGAGAGCAATTACAATTTATCATGTAAATGCTTATTTGCATAATTTGAAATATGAATATTATTTGCTTGATAAAGACTGTAAATAAAAGGCAACTTCAACTTTCTCTTACTTGGAGTTTCATGCTAAGTTTTTACCTCACTGGGAAAAAATTTGTTCAAAATGGGACTTCATTTTGTTAATTCTAGCAGGTCCAGATAATAACCAATTTAGTAAGAAAAGAGCGAAAGTTTTAAAGTAAAGGTGGCTGGCTGAGAAGCAATGACAAGTGTTGCAGTCCTCAGCTACATTCACTCCTGACAACTTCCCCTGCGGGGGCAGCGGATCGCCTTACGACGGCTCTTACTGAACGCGTGTGTCTAATGGCGACTTCTTTCAGGGTGTTTAGCATATTATTCCATGTACTACTATTTGACATACATATAACTTTGAAATAATATAGCCTTATTTTTAAAAATAAGTATGTTTCCAATTGTACTGAGGACCATTTCTCCTTAAAATGTAATTTCAACTTTTATGAGAAGATGTAATAAAATGGGGACATCAAATTTTTCATTCAGGAATTACCTGATGTATTTGTTTTTTAGGGTTGCCTTAACCAATTACCACAAGTGTGGTGGATGAAAGCATCTGAAACATGTTCTCTCCGACAGCTAGAGGCTGCAGGTCCGCAGAGCCATGCTCTGCCTGAGGGCTCCAGGGAAGAATCCTGCCTTGCCTCCTCCTGGCTTTTGGTGCTCACCAGCCGTCCTTGAGTCCCTTGGCTTGCAGCCACAGCATTCCAGTCTCTGCCTCTGTTGTCACATGCACTTCCTCCCTGTGCGTCTGTATTTCTGTGTCTCTCTTTTTATTAGAAGGACACTACTTATTAAATGTAAGGCCCATCCTACTCCAGTGTGACCTCATCTTAACTAAGTACATCTGCAAGTTTTACTCTTTCTGAATAAGGTCACATTCACACAGACCTAAGGTTAGAACATGTGTTTGGGGAGGGTATGAGTCAACTCACCATACTCAAAGAGCACTAATATGCAAAGTAATGTCTCTGAGCACTGAAGGAGCCTGAGATATTATCCAAATTGCCCTTCCCCAAAAGTAATTTGTATTTTGTGTGATTTTGACATGAAAAACAGACAATTATATTATTTGAAAAACTAAGAATTCATATGTGATATACATTACATAGTATATTCTATAATTATTATATAGTATATTCAGCAAATATTCAGTTTTCAAGTGAGTTCTGGCCAAGTGGAGGTGGAGGTAGAAACGTTTCACTTCCTCACACAACCAAGAGAAGAATAACAACCAATTTAAAAACAATAAACAACCAGAACTGCCAGAATAGCAAACTGCATGGAACTCTGACAACCGAGGAGTTAGAGAAACATCCATCTAGAACAGGAGGAGGGGCGGAGATGGGCAGATGGGGGGGCAAATGGAGGAGAGCGGGGGAGAGGACCTGTGGCAAGGCAATGGACCCCACAGGCCAGGCAGTCCTACCTCACTGGGAAACTAAAGTCTCAAAACCTCTAGATGTAGAATCCAGTGGGGTTTCGAAGGCTGGAGAAACTCCCAGTCTCACAGGAGAGTTGGTTGGAAAGTAGGGCTAGAGCGAAACTAGTCAGCGGCACTCTTCCCTCTCTGACCCCTCCCCCACAGACAGCACCACAACGCAGCAAAGAGGGTTGCCCCACCTTGCTGAATACCTAAGGCTCCTCCCCTTACAACATAACAGGTGCACAGAGACAAAGAAATATGGCCCAAATGAAAGAATAGATCAAAACTCCAGAAAAAGAGCTAAGTGATGGGAAGATAGCCAACCTATGTGATGCAGAGTTCAAAACACTGGTAACTAGGATACTCACAGAATTGATTGAGCTTGATCACAAAATGAAGGAAGAAATGAAGGCTACACCAAGTGAAAAACAAGCAAAATATACAGGGAACCAACAGTGAAGGGAGGAAACCAGGACTCAAAGCAATAGTTTGGAACAAAAGGAAAAAATAAGCATCCAACCAGAACAGAATGAAGAAACAAGAATTCAAAAAAGTGAGGAGAGGCTTAGGAACCTCTGGGACAACTTTAAACATTCCAACATCCGAATCATGGGATTTCTAGGAGGAGAAGAGGAAGAGCAAGAAATTGAAAACTTATTTGAACAAATAATGAAGGAAAACTTCCCCAGTCTGGCAAGGGAAATAGACATTCATGAAGTCCAGGAAGCTCAGAGAGTCCCAAGGAAGTTGGACCCAAGGAAGCAACACCAAGACACATCATAATTACATTACCCAAGATTAAAAATAAGGAGAAAATCCTAGAAGCAGCAAGAGAAAAGAAGAGAGTTAACTACAAAGGAGTTCCTATAAGACTAACAGCTGATTTTTCAAAAGAAACCTTACAGGCAAGAAGGGGCTGGAAAGAAGTATTCCAAGTCATGAAAGGCAAGGACCTACATCCAAGATTACTCTATCCATCAAAGCTTTCATTTAGAATGGAAGGGCAGATAAAGTGTTTCTCAGATAAGGTCAAGTTACAGGAGTTCATCATCACCAAGCCCTTATTATATGAAATGTTAAAGGAGTTTATCTAAGAAATAGAAGAAGATCAAAAATTATGAATAGTAAAATGATAACAAACTCACAACTATCAATAACTGAACCTAAAAAACCAGAAATGAGACCAATTAAGCAAACAACTAGAACAAGAACAGAATCACAGAAATGGAGATCGCATGGAGGGGTTATTGGTGGGGAGGGGTAGAGGGGAGAGTGGGGGAAAAGGTACAGGGAGCAAGAAGCATAATTGGTAGGCATAAAATAGACAGGGGGATGTTAAGAATAGTACAGGAAATAGAGAAGCCAAAGATCCACTTCTAAAGAGGAAGCTAAAGTATGCCAAGCACAGTGCTAACCATTTCATGAAAGGTAGCTCATTCAGACCTCATAACCTGGGAGTTATGTTTTATGATATCCTCATTTTAGAGATGTAAAAACTGATATTCTGGTGGGGTCCAAAATCAAACAGCCAGTAAGTGACAGAACCAGTGTAGAAATTTGAATGCTTCTGTTTCCAAAGCTTGCAGCTTTGTCACATATCTTGAAGGCTATCACAGTGTGCCTGGCTGCCTGCTGTCACTTCCTTGGCTGTCCTACTCTCCCAAAAGTGCTCAGGAAAGCTTCCTGTCCATTTCAGCAACATGTTGCTACATCTCCACTAAGTGACTCCTGGTTCCTGGGAGGATACACTGGCCAACTGGGAGCTTGAAAACCTTCATTGACCAGGAGGGGGAAACATAACACATCTCCATGGGGCCCCTGGGAAAATCAAAGCAGGAGAAATCAGGACACCACAGTGATGAAGGGGTGAGAAAACAAGCGGGGGAGTCTGAGGACAGGCACTCGAGTTGCCCACTTCCATGAGCAAGACCCTAAATTTGAGCTCATCAGAACTGAGGTGAAGCGGCAGGTTGAGAGCCTATCCCACACTGGGGGTGTCCAACCGTGCTGAGCAAGCAGGAGAGAACTACTGAAATCTCATGCCCATGTTTGAACTATCACAGCCCCAAAGTATTGCATCTTCTCTCAGCTTGTGTGAAATTTTGCTTCTCTGCCTTTTTAAAATTTTATTTTTTTAATCCTCACCTTAGAATATGTTTTATTGATTTTAGAGAGGGGGTTGGGAGAGAAAGAGAGAACATCGATCAGTTGCCTGCTGCATATGCCCCAACCAGGGACAGCACCCACAACCTAGGTAAGTGCCCTGACTGGGGATGGAAACGGAAAACTTCTGGTGTACAGGAAGATGCTCCAACCGAGTGAGCCACCCGGCCAGGGCTTCCCTGCCTTTATCATGTCTCCACTTGTTGCAAGTTTCCCAGAGCAGGGGATTGTTGTCACCACCTGTCTATTGTGTGTGTCCTGTCAGCTCAACGCGAAGGCAGGCCGACTGAAGGCGGAGTCTTCCTCTCCTGCAGTCCCCACATCACCCGCAGTTCCCACAGGGCCGCAAGACCACATCCTGTCTCAGCCCTGGACGTTCAGAGAGAACCATATCTCAGAAGCATAAATAAGGAAAATCAGTCATTGACCAGCTGGGTTTTAGTTTTTCTAAGTTAAAATTTTTACTTTTAGAAGAAAAGGCATGTTTTGCTCATACCCAGTTTCACTCAGTGAAAGATCCCATGGCTTATATAATCTGTGTGGGGCTTCCGTGCCTCAGAATGCCAAAGGACCAATTGGTTCAGGGTCAATTCTAGTATTCACAGAAATATGCAGAATCAGTATTTAGCACTTTTTGGTCGAGATTCCTCTTTTTTTTTGTCAGGATCTTTTTCTTTTTGTTCTAGCTAGTGAAAATTAAATCTAGTACAGGAGTCTGATTTCTGTGACTCCAAAATCATACATTCTAAAGCCCACACTGAGAAAAAATGAACTTCAGTGCTTTCTTTTCTAATTGTGCTTTCCCGTTCAAATCACAAACAAAGGTCCATTAGCATTTCATGGTGCCTGTTAGTGAGGGACCAGTGGGGTCATAAAGTGCACCAGGCAGAGAAACTTCCACACGGGCATAAAGACGAAGTTCCCCTGGGTCCTACATGGCTCCTGAGTTACAACAAAAGTCAAGAAACCCAGTTGGAATCACCACTCTGTCTCAGTACTCTCCAAAGATTAGGACCTTTACCAGAAAACCAGGTAGGGTAGGTCCTGTCCCTCTCTTGCCACATGTCAGTCTGAACTCCTTGTACCACCTTCAGCCATGCCTCATTTACCATAAGTCCTAATACTTTTTAATTTATTTCCTTACCAGTCTTCATAGCAAGCCTGTGGAAGAGGCTCATTTTTCTAGCTCCTTTATAGATTAGCTTCAGGGTAGGATTGTAAGTCAGTTTTGGACACTAAGTATGACATTTGAATTTTTGAGAATCAATCATTTCCCCACCAAGGGCTATTAATTTATTATTGCTAGTTTATTCATCTATTCATTCAGTCACAAGCATGTTTGAAATGCCTATCTACCATGTGACAACTGCAGTAAGTTCTGGAAAATTATAGTTACATAATATTTCACAATTCCCAGAACAGAAAGTGAATATTTCCTTTGCTTTGTTTGCAGTTCTAGAAGGTATGTTTTATTATCTCTACTTTACAGATACAAAAACTGACAGTACCCAGAGGGGAGGTGGGAAGGGATAGTGGGGGAAAGGGAGAAGGGTTGTCGATGAACACGTATAAAGACACATGGACAAAGCCATAGAGGGGTAGGTTCCGGGGTGGGGGGTGGGGATGGCTGGGGTCGGGGGAAGTGTTAGAGTGAAAATGGAGACAAGTGTACTTGAACCACAATAAAAAGGAAGAAAACGTTAATAAGTTTTTATCATAAACAATTTTTCTCTAACAACTTGAATAATTTAGATGAAAAAAACCTGAGGTTCAGGCCCCAGAGCCTTAATGAGGACAGGACTGTCATCTAAGGTTAGACTGTGGTGAGTACAAGGAGCAGATGCCTTTTTGTGAGACTGTGCTGGAAATTTATAGTAAAAAAAATGAACCGAGCCCCTGGCCTTGAGGGGTTGAATGTTTAATATACTCAGATATGCTACCACAGAATTTGCATGAAATTTATGATCCAAACAGACACTTCGAGAGGGCAAATGGGCACTACAATAATTATGCCAGGAAACTGGTACAAACTAGGTGGGATGATTTTCCTTCCCCCCAGCCTGTCTGTCTGTCCAAGGAGAAACATATTTGCACTCACAGAAGCTAAGCACGGCCAAGGAGTGTGAAGGGGGCCAGAGTGGGGGCAGAAAGACCGAGGCAGAGAGGACTGAGGGGAGCAGGAAGCAGTACCTGGGTTGAATGCATGCACCAACCCAGTAGTCAGAGATGAGCCCACCACGGGAGGCTGGTGCTGTGATTGGGGTGGGCAGAGGCTTTATTTTAAGCTGCAACAGAGAAGAGGGAACGTGAGCAGAGACTATATTCTCCAGACAAAATCAGTCCATCTCGTTTTCCGTTCCCTTTCAGTAAAGCCAAGCTCTGTAGTGGGTGAAAATCTTCAAGATCTCCTTGTTTTGGCTGGGAGTCTTTTCATATATGCCTCCGACTCAGGAATTTATTCTCTAACTATGCAGTTTGATATTATTAAAATAATTATTCCCATTGAGTGGGTGCTAACTATGAAAAATTGCAGAGGGCAGGGAAGCTACCTTCCTTTGGTCACTGACTGGATGCTAATAAATGGAAGGAGCACAGTGTGCCCAAGACTGAGACTGAGTGTCTGTGGTCCTGTGGCAATTGAGTCTCCGAGCTGGAAGGAATTTGAGGCGATTATTGGTTCAGCCTTCTGCCTCCAGACAGTGACCACACACTGGGAAGAGAACTGTGGGTGTCAGGGAAATGTACACCCTTCTCAGACTGTCCCCGAGGGCCCTCCTTGACCTTTTCCTGCCCAGCCCACAGCTCCCACCACTTCCTCGCCTGTACTCAAGGCTCCAGCTGTGCTGGCAATGCTGCCTGACACCTTTGGAGCTCTTAGATGCCCTGGGCAGTTTTCTGAGCATTTTACACATGTTATCTCAGTTATTTTTCCAGCCCTGTGAAGGAGTTTATACTGTGGTATTTTTTTATAGATGAGGAATCTGAGATACAGGGAAGTTAAGTAGTTGTCCCAAGGCCACAAGTGGAGACTTGTGTCAGCGCCCAAGGCTGACCTCTACTGGGTTCAGGTCTCTGTCTGACACACCCTTCACCTAAGGGCTGTGCCTCCTGAAGCTGGTTCCACGTCCTGGTCTGGGGGGTGCCCGCATCCCCTGTAGGCACCCGTCCTGGCAGCTTCAGCCACTCTGTCCTCCCCACTGGTTTGCTGACTATCTCCCTGTCTACACTGAGAAAAACTCTTTTACCTTTGGTTTCTAGCACATGGCCCATTATCCGCAACTTAGTAGGCTTTCAGATACATTTAATACAGTAAGATGTACATAGTCAGACAGCAAATTTTAAAATGTGCTGACTTGCCTTTGCAGTGCCCAAGCGGGGACACAGCCGACACACACGGAGCACAGTGATGGAAAAAACACGGCTGCAGGAGGCGGGGCTGTGAGTCCTGTTTGTGACTTTAATTTAGAAATGGTGTTTGGCAGCAACTATTTTTCACCATGGGCCAGTTAAGACTGAATTAATAATAAAAATGAGGTACTATTTTTAGAAAAATACCCTAAAAAGTACTCTGGAGCCTGTTGCTAGACGTGACAGGTGGCATCACCTACCTGGAGAGCAACTGGGTAAAATGTATTGTAACCATGGGAAACTGTAACAGAGGGGAACTGTAACTCCTCCCACCAGTCTGTTGACATTGTTTCTGTAAGTGCTGACCCTGACTAACATGTACCTTATAAAAAACAAAGCGTGTTTGTGTAAGATTTCTAGGAGCTATTGCTCAAAAGATATAGACTTTGACCTCCAGGCATCCCAGCTCTGAGAGATTTGCTGACCTGCAGCTGTGGGGCCAGGATGGCATGAACTCAGAACATCATGAATCCAGGGTGACTAAGCCAGGGTGATGCCTGCCCTACCATCACCTGCCTTATCGGAACGGACAGTGTTCGCCAGCATGTAGAGAACTTTTCAACCTCCTTTCTTGATCTTTTTGTTCTGTTCCTTTTCCCCTTCTTCTAAAACCCCCTGCCTCCACTGAGAAATGGAGATGGGCTTTGAGATGTGAGTCCTCCATCTTCCAGACACCTCGCATGTGAATAAACCACTTTCATTTACATCAGCACCTGCCTCTTGATTATTGGTTTTCATAGCAGCAGACAATGGGACATGCATTCAGTTTCAGTATCAAGGCCCTTAAAAATGTAAATAGCTTTTGACACATTCACTTTTTAGGAATTTTTCCAAGGTAACATTAGGAATATACAAATATGTCTGCATAGCTATTATTGCAGGACTGCCTTAAAAAATGGAGAGTTAGAAGTAACCTAGATGCCCAGGGTCAAGGGCATGGTTAAGGTCACTGTGTTACCATCATATGCCATGTGCCCATAGAATCTATGATGATACAGTATAGGTTTACAGTAGCATATTAAACAAATAAACAAAAAATCCTAGAATATAAGACTCCATAAACAACATGATTTCAACAATGTAAGAAGTGTATGAACACTAGAAGGAAATACACTAAAACATTAAAAATTATTATCTCTGATTGGTGGAACTGAGTAATTATTATTTTTATAGATTCTTTTACTTCCTAAGTTTTATACATTGGACATGTATTACTTTAACATTTAAAAAAATTAGGTTTCTAAAACACTGCATGAGACATATAATGTTATTACAAATGAATAAAGTTGAGAGATAATATGTCATTTTATAATTAAATAAAAAATATATCATTCTCTCTAAAACTAAAAATGAATGAAATCAGACAAATATTTAAAAAGAGTTATAGTAAGTAGAATCTAGATGGTTTCATGGAAGGATAAAAGCACTTTGGATATCAGATAATCTAATTATAGTATTTGTGTCAATAATTGTACAACTTAGAAGACTTATTTAACCTCTTTTTAAGTTTCTTCATTTGTAAAAACGAACTGGTTGGTCTGATGATGTCAAGTTTCCTAGTTTCCTGCTGGTCCTAAAAAGTCTATGGCCATTATCTATTGATTAGTCCATCATTTATCTCAGGTGCTCACAAGAAAATCCCCATTCATGGGCTGATTTAACCGCACTAGATGAGGTGCTGAGTGCGAATGCCCGAAAACCTTCCTGAGCAGCCGAAGGTCGGTGTCTAATTCCTTAGATGAGAGGCAGTGCGGCTGCGAGGGCCAGAGCGGAGAACAGGGTGGAGGAGGGATGGTGGGGAAGGCGTGGAAGTGATGTGAGAGGCCAGATGGGCAGAGGAGGAAGATTCCTGTTCCGATACAATCAGCAAGGGCTGCGTAGTAGGCAGGCTGTGGTTGGGCTTGATTGATCAATGGTTGAGAGGCTGCCTGACAACTCACCAAAGGAAGGACAGAGGCTGGAGGAAGGACAGAGGCTGAGGGTGACCTTTCACCCTCAGGTTCCCAGCCCCAATTCCCTGAAAACCCAGGGTCTTATCACCCTGTGGAGTTAGGAGTGAGTGACTGAAAACAGAGTTCCACCCAGGACATGGCCAAAGGGTAGGTTTTTGACCTATGGTTGAAGACTAGTGAAAGAAATGCTTTTCACCAGAAAGAAAGAAAGCATTTGGCCCAAAATGTAAAAGAGGGGTAAAGAGAAAGGAGGAGCACTCTGCAATTCAAAAAAACCTGTGTCCTAACCCTGACTTTGCTTCAGTCTCACTGGGTGGCCAGCAGACCATTCAGCCTTTCCTGCCGCACTTGCTCTGGCAAGTGCACTTGCTCTGTCTCAGTAAAATGGAGACAGCATTCCATGTTCCCAGCACCATGGAAGGTGTTAGGGGAGTCACAGGTGCCATGAGTAACGGTACTGTATAAATCCAGAGTGTCCCAAGTTCTATTTTTCTTTCTCCTTGGATCAAGTGAATCTGGCAAGGGGTGAAGGGAAGAGATGAAAGAAGGGGAGGGAGAGACAGACAGAGACAGAGACAGAGAGACAGCGAGATCAGTTTCCTTTGAGCTAAGGGGCCAACCCTCTTCTAATCATACTTCCCAAAATAGCAGATGTTAAAAAACAAAAAATCCTACAACCAAAATTCAACCCCAGATTATATACATTCTTCTGAGTCAAAGAACATTTAAATTCTGTGAGAAACACTGAATACTCGGAACACCCACATTACTATTACGTGCGGCAAACAGTAGCTGTTCATTTCCTTCTCGACATTATTTTAATCTGCTGCTGGCTCAGTCACTGTTGCCCTTTGTCTTGCCCATGAAGTCTTCTAGCTTTGTGCTTTACCTGTTGTTCTAATAATATTTGATTAACATGTCCTCAAGGGTAGAGGCAATGATTTTTGCTCCCCTTGTATTTTTAGAGGGACAATGTAGATACTTAAGTTCATGTCTCAGTTCAAACCTAGCACATTCCTTCCAGGGCTGTGACTCCCAGCATTTGCATGTGGCTGTGCCCTAGTGAGCGCAGTGAGCCTGTTTGTAACTCCTGCATGATGCAAGGGTCGGTCAGGTGAAGGTGTTCAGCACATTTTTATTTACGGATTTAATTGATCCTAATCCAGAAATCTCTGAAACCACAACAAATCTGTGCCAAGTACCTCCCATGAAGGAGGATGGTTTAAAGGCCTCTGTCAATCACCCAGCAGAGGAGATGAGTGCCCAAGTATTTTTGATTTTAAGGAGCCCCTTTAATCCAATCAATTTCAGAGACTCTTACTTTCTTCCTCTGAGCCAGATGGATTAATTCTATAAGAGCATCTTTTCCATTAAAGAAACTGATTGCAAACTTCCCTTCTAATTTTGAAAATGCTCACCTGCTTAAAGCAAACGGTTCTGGAAAGGTACCTTCATTTTGCTTCAGTTATTTGGCCAAGGAGAGTGGAGCTTCAACAGAAGTGTAAGAAGTTAAAATTCAACATTCATCTGCATTCACAGAGCAATTTGTGCCTCAGGTCATGGCAGAAACTATAAAGTGATCTTGACCTCATCAGCCACTTTTCATGCATATTAATTATTTGGTTATGATAATATATATTATATATTGAGTTATGAATATATATAAATATTCCCTAAGTAAGGGAGCCATGGGGATGGTGAGTGTAAGAAAGCATTGAGTTGGTTTTTAAAAAGAAACAATGATCAAAAATGGAGAATGACCTAAATATCCAAAATCTGGAGAATCAGTAAATGAGTTATTAAATTGTTTTAGAACCACTGACACCAAAGAAATACAAAGGACTGTAAGAAAATATTACAAACAACTCTATGCCAACAAATTAGACAACCTGGACAAAATGAGTCCATTTCTAGAAACATACAATCTTCCAAAACTAAATCAGGAAGAAATAGAGATTTGAATAGACAGATTACACCTAGTGAAATTAAAGCAGTAATTTAAAAATTCCCAACAAACAAAAGCCCTGGACCAGATGACTTCACAGGTGAATTTTACCAAACGTTCCAACAAGAACTACACTTCTACTTCTCAAACTGTTCCAAAAAATTCAAGAGGAGGGGAGGCTCCCAAACTCGTTTTATTAGGCCGGCATTATTCTAATTCAAAACCAGGAAGCCCTGGCTGGTGTAGCTCAGTGGATTGAGCGTGGGCTGTGAACCAAAGTGTCACAGGTTCGATTCCCAGTCAGGACACAGGCATGGGTTGCAGGCCACGGCCCCCAGCAACCGCACATTGATGTTTCTCTCTCCCTCTCTTTCTCCCTCCCTTCCCTCTCTAAAAATAAGTAAGTATTAATCTTTAAACAATTATAAAATAAACATATACTTAAAGAAACAGGTAAATACACTAGAAAAAAATAAAATTGTAGACCAATTTCCCTGATGAACATAGATGCTAAAATCCTTAACAAAACACTAGCAAACCAAATACAGCAATGCACCAGAATGATCATACACCATGATCAAGTGGAATTGATTTTGAGGATGCAAGGCTGGTACATTTGCAAATCAATTAATGTGATACACCACATAAAATGAAGTACAGAAACCACGTCATCATATCAATAGGTGCAGGAAAAAAGCTTTAATAAAATCCAGCACACATTTATGATAAAAACTCTCAGCAACATGGAAATAGTGGGAACATACCTAAACATAATAAAGGTCATATATGATAAATCCACTGCCAGCATCATACTCAATGCGCAAAAACTACAAGCTTTCCCCTTAAGATCGGGAACAAGACAGGGATGTCTGCTTTCATTTCTCTTATTCATCATAGTCTGAGAGTTCCAGCCACAGCAATCAGGCAAGAAGAAGAAATAAAAGGCTTCCAAATTGGGAAAAAAGAAGTAAAACTGTCATTATTTGCAGATGACATGATACAGTACATACAGAACCCCAAAGATTCCACCAAGAAACTACTAGAACTGATAAATAAATTCATTAAAGTAACAGGATAGAAAATTAGTATCCAGAAATCAGTTCCTGTACTCAGAAAATTATGACACTGAAGAAAGAAATAGAAGAAGATACAAATAAGTAGAAGCACATACTATGTTCATGGATAAGAAGAATTAACATCATTAAAATGTCCATACTACCCAAAACAATCTACAGATTTGACACAATTCCTATCAAAATTCCAATGATGTATTTTACAGAAGTAAAATAAATATTTCAAAAATTTATATGGAACCACGAAAGATCTTGCATAGCAACAGTGATCCTGAGAAAGAAGAACAAAGTTAGAGGAATTACGCTAGCTAATATCAAACTATATTATAAGGCCATAGTAATAAAAAAAGCCTGGTACTGGCATAAAAACACAGACACATAGATCAGCAGAACAGAGTAGGGAGCCAAGAAAGAAACCCACACCTTTATTGTCAATTAATATTCAACAGAAGAAGTAATCACATACAATGGGCTAAAGATAGTTTATCCAATAAATGGTATTGGGAAAATTGGACAGATACATACAGAAAAATGAAACTAGATTACATACTTATGCCACACATAAGAATAAATTAAAATGGATTAAAGACTTAAATGTTAGACTTCAAGCTGTAAGAATCCTAGCAGTAAAATCTCAAACATTGCTTGTAGCAATATTTTTTCCGATATATCTCCTCAGGCAAGGAAAACAAAAAAATAAAATATAAAGAACAAATGGGACCACATCAAACTAAAAAGCTTTTGCATAACCAAGGAAAACAGCAACAAATAAAAAGAAAACCCACTGAATGGGAGAACATATTAACCAATATATTTAATGTGTTAACATCCAAAATTTATAAAGAACTTACAAAACTCAACACCAACCCCCCCTGAAAAAAAAAATCCCTAATTTAATTTGAAATGGGCAAAGGACCTGAATAGACTTCTTCACAGAGGACATACAGGTGGCCAATAGACTTATAAAATGATGAAAATGACAATGAGATACCATCTCACACCTGTCAGAATGGCTATCATCAATAAATCAAAAGAACAAGTGCTGGTGAGGATGTGGAGAAAGGGGAACCCTTCTGCACTGTTGGTGGGAATGCAGACTGGTGCAGCCACTATGGAAAGTAGTGTGGAGATACCTCAAAAAAAAATGGAACTGCCTTTAGACCTAGTGATCCCACTTTTGGGAATATATCTGAAGAAACCCAAAACACTCATTCAAAAGAACATAAGCACCCCCATGTTCGTTGCAGCATTACTTATAATCACCAAGATATGCAAGCAGCCCAAGTGCCCATCAGTAGATGAGTGGATAAAACAACTAGGGCACAGTTACACAGTGGAATACTATTTGGCCATAAAGGGAAGAAACTTTTACCCATTTGCTACAGTATGGGTGGACCTGGAGAACATTATGTTACGGGAAACAAGCCAGTCAGACAAAGACAAATACCATGTGATTTCAATCATATGTGGAATCTAATGAACAAACTGAACTAACAAGCAAAAGAGAGACAGGCTCATGGGTAGAGAGCAGGCTGACAGCTCTGGGTGTTGGGGAGGGTGGTGGTGAGGGAATGAGGGACCAAGCAAAAGCAAAAGGACTCAGGAACAAAGACAACAGTGTGGTGACTGCAGGGGATAGGTTTGTTGGGTGGAGATGGAAGAGGGATAAAAAGGGATAAGTGGTAATGAAAAAATACAATTAAAAAATAAATAAATAAGTTGATTTTAGTATATTTATATGATGGAATACTGTCAAATTATGAAAATCATGCTTCCTGAAGAATATGTAATGAGATGAGAAAATATTCACCACATATGTAAAATGAAAAGAGAAGTGTACAAAATAGTATGTACAATTTGTGAGACTCTTTAGTCCTAGGGAAAAGGTTGTGCTCTGCAGAAGTTCAAAAAAAAGTGAAATGGGTATAAATGTAGTAACATTTAGGAATGATTCCTAAAACCTGACGGCACGCCATGGAAGCCTGTTTCAAAGCAATGTGAAGCACCTTCCCTCTTGGTATGGACTTCAGACCGGGAAGGTTAAAGGGGACTTCCATCTACATCCTTTGAATTTCTGACATGACAACTTGTACTTGAACAACAATAAAAAAGAATATATTTGTATATTGTGAATTTTAAAATCATATTTTTAAAATTTAAAGCAGAAGATGTAAAGTACAGCATAGGGAAGGAATATAGTCAATAATAGCATAACCACCAGGGATGGGGACAGGTGGGCACTTGAAATATTGGTAAAATTTTGTAAAGTGTATGATTTTCTATCCACTATGCAGTACATCTGAAACTAATACAGAATAATATTGATTGTAATCTAAGTGAAAAATAAAAATAAAAAATGAAGCGGGGGGGGGGGGGGGGATACCAGAAGAAAATATTTCCTAAATGTTAATAAGAAAATACTTCCCAAATGTTAAATCTCTGACTGGTGTGATTGTGGTGAATTGATGAAACTGAAGACCTTGCAGGGTTCAAGGTCTTCACCCCTTGACAGTGGATTCAAGATTTAACCCTGGTTCTCTGTGTTCTTTCCACTCTATATGATCTTTCTAGTTATGTGTCCTTAGGTGTTCTGTGGTCAGGTTACTGCTAGGGGGAAAGGGGGGAAGAACAACTCTGGGAGGTGGGTGGCTGTCTTTATTCATGTACTTTAAGGCTCCAAGTTCAGCCGTGGGAATTGGGCACCAGGCCAGTAAACCAGACAATAGGGAAGGAGATGGAAATAGCGCCACCAGCTGATAAAAAAAAAAAAAAATCTGCAGCCTCTTTGCCGCTCTGGTCCCAGCACGAATTCCAGGACGCGCCCCCAGAGACTGTTACCCAGCAGGTCCGAGTGTGGCCCAGAAACTCTGCATTCGCACAAGTGTTCCACGTGGTTCTCAGAACATTTCATGAGAAACCCTGTTCTAGAGTTCTTATGAATCCAGAAAACAAATGCGGGGAGTGCCACTCTCTCCCTTCCGGACTTACAAAAATACTACCTTCTGAGTTCTTTTTTCTTTCGGAATGGTCTTTATGCCCATATAAAGCTGATTCCACGGAATTAAAATGTTTGGTGGAAGCACGGGGGTGACAGGAGGGGGTAGATGGAACGGTGCAGTGTGACTGAGTGGGGAGAGTGTGTAGAAGCAGCGGTGGCTCAGGGAACAGGCGAGGCAGCAGCCACATGAGCGCAGTGGGGATTAAAAATAAATAAAAATATTCTGTCTAGATAATGACACTGACAAATACAGGACAAAACGAAGTATGATCTGTTAAATAAGTCATTGTCAGAGGATTGTAGAGAAAATAGTTAGCATTTAGGCCCTCATAATTAACTTAGCTCGAGAAAATGCTATTAGTTCACTAGGATGAAGAAGAACCGAAATAATCAGGTTTCCTCCCGAGAACGTCCAGATCGTGGATGCCCTGGAAAGCAAAACAAAGGTCCTGTGTCGCCACCTAGAGTCCAAAGCTCAGAAGTATTGGCTGAGGAAATTTAGATCTGGCTGGCTCTTTAGAGAGCCAATCTCTCTGTCCAAGTTTAATAACAGCGCTTAAAAGCCACCAGCTTCAGATGTAAAAATGTTAACCAGTCCTTTTTTTTAATAAGACATAAATATGTGTTTGAATGCAAGCCTCCATGATGACCAAATCATTTCAGGATGGAAAAAATATTTCTAGAACCGTGATTAAATATGAAATTGAGCATGTCCGTGTATGTGTGTGACTGAGGGGGTGGGGGCCAGTCTTAACTGCCACTATCTAACTAGATGACTTTAGCAAAATCACTTAACCTCTCAGGTCCAGTTCCTCATACATAAAATAAGAGGACTGAACTAACTTGACAACACTACAAGCCGTCTAAGCCCTAAAATTCTGTTTCTAACAATCTGGAATCTATTGGTAACCCAGACACTGGTTTAAAAAAAATTGGCATCATGTGCAGAAAATGTTGGTAGACTGCACTATTTTGAATGTGACCTTCTGCATCAAGGAACCATGCATGTCTTTGCTGCCCTCTAGAGCTCTCCCTGAAATTTGCATGAATATAATACAAAAATCCCCAAATGAGGGACTGGCTAGCTTGAGATTTAGAGCCTGGCAAACCCCAGCAGTCCCAGGCCCATTTGTTTGTTTGCTTTTAAAAGGAAGATTTATTTGACAAGTTTCATTTAGTGCAACACACCTAAAAGGAAGTCATGACATAATGAAATATTCAAATCAAGGCCTTGGAATTTTGTATAAATACCAAGAGCAAAATCTTGAAGTATTGATATCGAGCCTCAAATTTTCCTGATAAACTTAAAAAAAAAAACCTTAAACTTATGTGCCTTAGAAGTTATTAAATGAAACTAGAATTAACAAACATGCCAAATGTTTCACATTTAATTGTAGACACAGCTCCTATGTTGAATTTTACAAAAAAAGCATGTCTTTCAACATGCATCCAGTGATCCATGTAATGTGGTGTAAGAGCAACATTTAACATAATTCAACTACTTTAACCTAAATATACTTACTGCTTAAGTACATCTCACAATAGAGCTAACTTGAGAAAAGCCAAAAATTGTTAAACAGTTATAGTTTAGTCAACTTTAGTTGTTACATCCTAGATGAATATCCATGTTCAAAAATACTGAAATTTAAGTCTTTAAAACAATCCTGATTTCCAATTAGAGTAAACATAAATCACAAGCTGGTGTTGCCAAACTGTTAAACTTTAGTTTTTTTTTTCTTTAAAATAATGTTGACCAAGAGTGTGTGATAAGGATCAATGACACTCCCCATCCGCCACTCATACTGGACGTGCTGGAAATCCCTCCCATTCTGTTCACTCCCATGGACACATGGCTTCCACTGCTGCAGTAGCCACTATGCACTGTTCCTTGGATTCCCATGCAACCTCTGATTGAAAAACTACTGGAGGTTTCCTGTGAAGCTTGGTTACATCTGCTCTGGCCACCATAGCCGCCGCCATCACCACCACCCAGCTTCTGGCTGTCTGGGCCACCCTAACCTAACGAATGGGTTTGACCAGCCCATGTCTCCCATCATTTGACTACCATGATGAGCACCACCACTTACCCTCGCTGTAGAGTTCGAGAAGAGTTCTACATGTATGTTTTTTGTATTTGCTTTGTCTTTTGATACATCTGCCACAGCATCTTTATGAGTTGCAAACTAGGCATCTGCTCTCCAGCTACTCTGTCATCAGGGACAGTTTCAATATGTACTCTCACAGGGTTGAGTAGTGACGTTTACATGTTGCTCTCACTAGCTCTTTAAGGTCATCCCCGCATGTGTACAGTGTCCCCATTGTACGCCACCATCCCCAAGTCTGTGGTCAGACATTCCTGAAAATCAATAATTGAAGCCTCTTCCAAATCTATCTGACCCAAAACCATAACTGTCTTTACAGCCATTGTGATCATCACAGCTTCCCTAACCTCCTCTGTAAGCACCATGCCTCATCCTTTCAAAGCTAGCCCCCACCAGTGCTGTCCTACTGTCCACCAGCTTCAGGTCTGTCTGTCCTAGGGACCTGGCCCCAGCATGGCTGGTTGCTTTGGGGATGGATTGTAGTGAGTTCTAACTTCATCTCTACTGCTCTAAAAAGTTTTGATATACCTGTGCCCGATTATTTCCTTGTGTTTCTTCAGGGCCTTTTCAGCTATTTCCTGTGAAAAAAACAGCACAAGGGTCTTCCCCTATCCCTCCTCTGGTAATCCACTGGCAATGTTATCCCATTTGGCACAATTTCCAGCCTGAAGAAGAATTGAACCACTTCTTCCTTGCAGCATCCAGAGCAGAGTCCTCTAAGCCGTACAAAGCCATCATTGGCTATGTCAGGGCTGTTCACACCAGTGTGCTTCAACACGCAGTCCATTTCAACATTGCTTCTCTGGAATACTTAAAAATGTGTGTCCCATAGTTTCTCTCTTTTTTTTTCAGGGCCAATCTGACTTCATCTTCTGATTCGAGTGCAACAAAAGCCTTGCCACTCAGTCTGCCTTCTCTACCGTAGATGAAATGAACTCCTTGACCCTCATTCTGAATCTCACAGTCAGGAACAAACAAACAAAAGTGCTGCACTGTCCGAGGAACAAGACAAGGGAAAGCCCGGGACCTTCCCCAGGAATCCATCTCTGCCTTTGGGCAAAACAGACTGGTCACACAACTTCAGTGCAGCTGAGCAAAATCCCAGGCACAGTTTTTTTCTGCAACATATTATTCATTTTTTTCCATTCTTGTTTCATTTACATCTTCTGGTCCAATTCAGTCCAATTCAACCATTTATTTCAGAGTTCTCTCCAAATTCTTCCCGTTTATGGCTTCTGGCTATTAGAAGTTAAGCACACACCATTTATTTGGAGAAAAGGGCCAATTTTTCTGAAGGATTCTCCGCTCCATAAATGTGTCTCCTCTGGGTAAGATGTACAGCATCACCAGGGAGGATTACCTGTTCTGATTTCTGGAGCCAATGCTTATAAAAACTAATGCCAGGCTCTTTCTTGTATCAATTCCAAGAAACATGAGCACCAAACCTCCACTGCTCTGAAAGCACAAGACCTCTGCTGCAAAACTGCCAAAGAAACATGGGGCCATGGAGTTCAAGGTCACCAGCTGAGTCACAGAGGAGCCCCATTTTGTCTTTTCCTGGAACTATCATGCAGTTCTAAATATTCTCAGAAATATAGCCAATCTTTGATTCATTTGATCAGCTAGTTCATGGGCTATACATAAGGGACAGCTTAGAGAAAAGTGGAAACAATGCCTTTTGCTAGTTGCATCTTTCTTAACATTGACAAAGGCAGGAGCCTTTAAGGCAGGAGCGTTCCAATTCAGTTGAGATTTTTACCAACTGTAAACAGCAGAGACTCCTGCTGTTGATAAAACAGCACTGACACGTTTCAAAATTTATGGTACGCCCAAAGTTGAAGTGTTGATAGTGACCTATCATAAACACAAACACTCCGTAAAGCCAGTTCTAGGCTACCTAGAGGTTATACAATGGCCCTTTCAGGCTTACTGCTGAAGAGGAGACCCAACACCCCTCATTTCTTGATCTATGGCCTCTTCAAAGTCTAATTAACTCTAGGGGCCAGGCCCCTGCAGGGTGTGAACTCAGGCACAGAGGGGACTGCAAAGCTTTTTAGGCATTTGTATATCAGGAAGTGGATGAGGCTTTGGAGAGAGATTTGCAGAGCTGCAAATGTTCCTCACTGTTCATAGTCATAAAAGGATCTTCCTGTAGTTAATCTTAAGGGATTATTAGTGTTTACTATAGCTCTAAAAGGACTGCCCATAAATTTGGCTTTTCAACTTACCTGTAAAGCAGCTATTGGGACAGCCTAGCAACAGCCGTTTCCATTGTTTAGTTAAGGCGCAGCACCCTTAAATACCCAGGGAACAGAATAGTAAATAACCTATGCTGTTGCTGGCCATGTGCTCCACTTTTAGGCTCTCAGAACCCCTCTTCCCTACCCTTCCCAGAGCCCTGACCCCTTTGCTTTGGCATGGTCCAGAGGGCATCCTTCGTCCCACCCACCTAGACCACGATGACTGTGGAGAACTGAGGAGTAATCAAACCACAGAGGCTCCAGAATAGGTTCTACTTAGAAGTGAAAGGTCAGATAAAGCCCCCCTTTTTACGGTATATCGTCATTGTATATGGCCTAAAAACATGTTCAAAGTGTCAGGAAATGCAGGCTAGTGGCAGAATTGAGGAAGAAGGTAGAAGTACTTTATGGTGGGCATTACTGCTGCTTGCTGATATTTCCAAGCCCCTCTTCTTCCATGTGCTCTAGACGGCTGCTCCTTCCCACTCTCTCAAAGCAAGTGACTCTGTGGCTTGTTTTGGCAAGTGAAATATGAGTGAAGGTGAAGGTGAATTTTTCTGTATCACTTCTGTACGGAAAAATTTAGAGTTGTGTGAGACTCTCCATGCCCGTCGTCCCCTTTATGGAAGCACATGTTAATGTCACAAGGCCACAAGACTGAAGTAAGCAGGAATGTTGAGCATGCCTCCCCTCCCCCCAACAAAGGATAGTCACCTAGAGAGCCAATGGGTCTGCAAAGAACTTTGTGTGAGAAGTAGGCCTTTGTGGTTTAAGCCACTGATTTTCTTGCAGTTGTGTGTTACAGCATATCCAGGCTCTCCTGTCCAGTACATGTCTTCATGCCACTGTAAATGCAGTCTTTTTCATCTGAACACCATTCTCCCCAACGAGGGAGACAGGTTCCTATTTCTCTCTGATCTCCATAAACATCACAACAACAACCTAAACATTTGGCCTATGGGGGAGCTCCACCTGCAGAGTCCCCCCCACCCCCGTCCACCACGGATGAGAATAAGTCTACCAAGACAAGATCTGCTTGGGGAGGGAAGGTGGCTGATCTCTCAAAGGAGAAGGGCCAAGAGCCTTTTCCTCAATGGCTTTTATTGGGTTCATTTACACAGGAATTCAGGTAAAGCTCATTACTCATTGCTGGGAAGTAAGGATCAAATAACAAGGAACTCTGAGGGCCTATTTTGAGTCAGGGTCAGATAGCTAAAGAGCTGTAAAATTTTGAGGAACAAACTCACTTCTTCCTTGAACCCTTATCAGTTAATTGCGAGCATTCTAAACAAAGCAGGTTTCACAGGATTTTACATATTCTTTCTTAGGCCTGATCACCCGGGGAACCCGCCCTTTCCAGCACAGGGCAGCACCACCCTGTCATTGTTTCAGGCTTAGGTGGAGCAAGGGAACTAAGGCAACCAAGAGACAAGGAGATTTTCTCACAGACAATGAGGACTCAGGCTTTGTCAAAGCCGAGGGGCGAGAGTCCATCACCCCCTTTTGCTGTAGCCCCCAAAATCCTTCCTTGGGGGCCTCCCACATGATCGTGCCTGTCTTAGGTAATTCCCCCCTTGGGGAATCTTACCCATCATTGGCTAACTGACCAAGCATTGGGGGCCAGGCTGGGTGAAGTAAAAGGAGCAGAAGCGGTGCTCCTGCCAGGGAGATAAGCTTTTGTCTCCTTAGTGGCTTATGGTCCAAGGTCATTCCCTCAGCCTTAGCCTAGGCGGGGGTTATAGCTTCTGATACCAGGCAGGGCAGTTCCCAACATTGGCCTACCCTACTTTGATCTTTCTTGCTCTAAAAATATTTTCCTTGCTCTGAAAATTAATTTCCCTTTTAGCTGTCTTACATACTTTTTGTCAGACTCGCTTCACTTGGGACATTAATGTTTCTAGCCTGGCCATTACATATCTGGGCCACCCTCTTAGGTTTGCACCCGATATTATGTCTCCTCCCCACACATGCACACTGCCCATCAATGGTACCTGTTGTCCGTAAGTCTGGACTCATTAGGGTTTCTTTGTGAACTTCCTTTTATTCTTCCACACCAGAATCATGTAAAAGTGCATTTTTGAACATTCTCAACATTCTTAAACGGCCTTCCCTTCTCGAGATTCCTGTGATGGAACTATGTCTCTTTTGCCTTTTTCTTTAAAACCTGTTTCCCACAAGTCCAGGACCATGGTTTCCCAGCTGTGTGCTAGGGTACACTGAACACTCCTACAAACTCACAGGCTCACTGCACAATATTTTAAACTGCAAGGAAAACACAGGGATACCCAATATGCATCAGACATTGTATGAACTACCAGCCAAAGGTTGCTTTACATTTTGCAGGTATCATGTCTTTGCAAAGTTGGATTTCAAGTGATTACTGTCATAAAAAGTAAGTAACATATGAAAATCAGCACAGAGCAGAAAACGAGGGTGGTAGTGCCATATCCGAATCCAAAGTTTGGAAAGTTATGCAGTGGCAAGCAGGTACACCCATTTAATAACTGTCAGTTACTTAAGAATAAAATAAAAATATCATCTTCTCTTGACATCAATATTTCAATTAATATTTTAAAATCAGCTATAAGTTGTTAGAGCATAAATACTTGCTTAAGTTGTTTGGCCCTAACTATTTATAAGACATGAAATTGTTAGGTATCCCTGAGACATTGAGATCATCACGAACTGAGAAAATCTGAGAACTTCTGGTCTAGGAATTGTCCAACCATATTCAAAAACTTGTCCTAGTACATCCTCAAAAAGACATGGTTCTCTCTCTTCAACAAATGGTGCTGGGAAAACTGGATACACACATGATACAGAGTTATGTTCAGCTCTTACCTCACACCATATGGATAACTTAACTCAAAATGGGTCAAAGATCTAAGTATATGACCTAAAATTGTAAAACTTTTAGAAGAAAATGTAAATGTAAATCTTCATGACCTTGGATTTAACAATGGTTTGTTAGCTATAGCATGAGCAGAAAAATAGTAAGTAATAGATGCATTGAACTTTGTCAAAATTTTGTGCATTTATCAAGAGAGTGAAAAGACAGCCCACAGAATGAGAGAAAACAGTTGCAAACACATCTCTGATAAGGGTCTAGTATCAAAAATACAGAAAGAATTCCTATAACTCAAGAACAAAAAGACAACCTAATTTTAAAATGGGGGGAGGATTTGAATGGAGATTTCTCCCAAAATATATACATAGCCAGGTAACAAGCAATGAAAAGAGACTTATGTCATTAGTCATTAGGAAAATTCATGTCAAAACCAAACGAAATACCATTTCCCAATCACAGGTTGGCCGTAATAAAAAATAGAAAATAACAAGTGTTGGAAAAGATACAGAAGAATTGAAACACTTTTTCATTGCTGATAGGGAAAAAAATGTAAAGTGGTGTAGCCACTGTGGAAAATAGTTTAGCAGTTACTCAACAAATGAAATGTAGAATTACTGAGTCATAGAGCGATGCAGATCCTGGCCTACAGGATTCATGTATGTTGTGGTTGCTCGTGAACAAATACACACGGACAACAGAAGTCCTGTAGAGAAAAAGGGATGGCATTGCCACTCTCTGAGAGAGAGAGGGCCAGAGGGCCAGAAGCCCAGAGGCCCCCAGCCACTGCCTGGACAAGTTTTATTGCTTTTCTGGGTACATTACGTCAGGATGGTCCTCATTTACTCTGCACAGGTTCGCTGCAGGTGATTACCTTTTACAGATAACAAAGGAAAGAATGTTGCTAATCACTTCAAAGAGAAGGATGTTGCAGATCAAGGGGAAAAGTGGTTGAACCGGTCACACTCCATACTTGGGAGGTTTAGCTCAGACTTTAGGAAGTTGCAGTAAGCCCTTGCTGCCTCAATTCGAGGTGAGGGAGTTTTAGCAAAAGCAAGTCTCATAGTGACCTAGGTACAATGCAGGCCTGATTCCCCATGGGAAAACCTATCCGTGGGCGTGGTCCTGTGTGCTGACTTGCTTCCCACTGGTTTTCCACGTCAGAGCTGAGCTACTTTTCCACACCATGCGAAATGGTTCCCCACAATAGAGCAATTCCACTCCTTGATATATACCCTGAAGAAGATAAAACAGGTATTAAAACAAATACTAGTACACAAACATTTATAGCAGCACTATTCGCAATAGTCAAAAGGTAGAAGCAACCCTAAAGTCCATTGCTGATGACAGGACAAACAAATGTGGTGTATCCATGCAATGGAATATTATTCAGACACAAAAGGGAGTGAAGTACTGATACATGAATAGATGTAGATGAATCTTGAAGAGTTCATGCTGTGTGAAATAAGCCAGATGCAAAAGGCCACATGTTGTATGCTTCCATTTATAGGAAATATCCAGAACAGGTATATCTACAAGAATAGAAAGCAGACTAGTGGTTGCCAGGGGCTGAAGAAGAAAGAATAGGGAGTGACTGCTTAATGGATACAGGGTTTATTTGGGAGTATTAACAATTTCTTGTAACTAGACTGAGGTTATAGTTGCACAATATCATGAGTGAACTAAATCCTTACTGTATTATATACTTTAAATGTCTTATGGTTCATTTTATGTTATATGAATTTTATCTCAATTACATATGTATATACTTTGACTCTGCTATCTAAATGTTACCAGAAATAAAGACCAATGTCTCTAAGCCAAATCAATTATCTCCTTAGCAGATGTGTTATATTATCATGTGGCTTATTGCCAACCATTCTCTACCAGTGGTCCAGTCATTTTGCTGCCTGTGATTTCCACTGATTCATCATCCTGAAATATTTAACTGGAAACTACACTGCTTAAAACTAGAAATTCTATGTGTATTTTATTGCGAGTTTTTTTTTCAGTGCCCATGGCGGGTGGTTGCTAACATCTGCTTTGAAAATTTGCAGGCTAAAATCATTATGGCCTTAGGCAATGGCTTAGGACTTTGGACCTCAGTCACCTGCTCCTCAGAGCAGGTTCCAGGTCTGCTTCTTAGGACTATTTCTGACCCTGCCCATAGTCTGTATCTTATCCCACTGCCAAGTAGAGGTGGGTTTTGGTTGGACCCCTTCATTTTCAAAGGATCTTGACTCTACTCTTAGCCAGTGACTGCCTTTTCTTTAATTAACAATTTAAAACATTTGCCCTTCAGGTTATTGCCAGAAATTACAATTTTGAACTCTCTGCTCTCCAACACTTATCCAAAGTTTCAGGAAGCAGTTATAGGAGCTGGCTTGAAAACACAGGCAGATGTTTCTCTAGATATTTTTAAATTTTACCATAGGATTCTCCCAGACCACGTGAGTCTCATGCTTTTTGTAGAAGTGTGGATCTGTGCTTTGGCCTACTCTGAAGGGTTTTATGAGAGACTCACTTTAGAATTTAGTGGGGCTGTGGTTGGGAAACCATCCGTCATGACTGAATTCCCTCTGTAAAGGTCTTCCAGTTATAAGGAAATTATGTACTTCCACTCATGACCTAGCTTGTTGGTAACTAGTGGAAAGTATGAATCTCAAATCTCAGCATTTCTTCCTCTTTGAAATTATCAAAAATTTCAAAGATAAAAATTTCAAAAATGTGTGACTCACCCCAGCAACTGCCAAGACCTTAGGATATGCATTTTCCTCTTGGCCTCACTTGTTTGTACCTACTGAAAAGTATTCATCTTGAGGCTCTTTTCACTGAATTATCAAAAAAATGTCAAAGTTAAATTTGTGATTAATCCATAGCAACTATGGATATAAGATCTTTGGATATACATTTCCTGTTATTAATATTATGATTTTTCTTACCATTTATTTGCCATATGCTCCTTTCATTATTTATTTTTATCATTTTATTTTATTTGTGCATATATTAAATCATTCGTAGAACATTGGTTATAAATAAAATAAAATAACCATCTTAACTCCAGTTCCATCTCTTCTTTGCCTAACCACATATTTCATTTGACTTTTTAGAGCATTTTTTATTGAGTCTAATTAAAGACTTAACAATAATGATGATGATGACGACAACAATTATTGGTTGGGAGATTCTATGAGCAAGACTCTTGACATAATACATGTCTCATTTAATTTTTATGACCACCTCTCAAGGCAGGTACTATTTCCCTATTTTACAAAAGGAAACTAAGACACTGGAGATTTAAAGTATTTGCCCAAAGGTAACATTAGCAAATGACAAACTGAGGACCAAGTACTCCAAAGCCCCCATTCTTTTCTCCGTTCCAGTCCACCCACTCTGTGGGATGATGCTCTTTTACTTTTTTATAAGAATCATCATTCTGCTCTGGCTGGTGTGGCTCAGTGGACTGGGCACCAGCCTGTTACCCGGGGGGGGGGGGGGGGGGTGTCTCCAGTTCGATTCCCAGTCAGGGCACATGCCTGTGTTGCAGGCCAGATCCCCAGTAGGGGGCACTTAAGAGACAACCACACATTGATGTTTCTCTCCCTTTTTCTCCTTCCTTTCCCCTCTGTAAAAATAAAATAAATAAAATAAAATAAAAAGAATCATCATTCCATGTGTTTGAGCTGATACAATGACATGTACCAATAAAAACCCAATGGTTTATTTCTTCATTAGTGATGGGAACATGGGGTGGGATCTCTTAGTCATTTAATAGGTTATTGTCCTAAGTGATTGAGCAGAGCTCCACCATCATCCTCTTTCTCCTTTACAGAATTGAAGTTAGAGCTTAGACCACAGGTGGGGATGGAGGTAAAAGAAGGAAGCAGATATATATACATATATATAAAAGGATGTTGTACTAGATTCCCAGTGCAGGGCTAAAGAATGAGAAAGGAACTGGGGGTTGTGTCTTCATTAGCTTGTAGGGTTAGCTAATTTGGTTAAACTTTGGTGGAGTAACAAACAGAAAGCTGTACTTTAGTATGTTTTAAAGTTAGGTTTATTGAGGAATAATTTATATACAATAAAATTTACCTTTTGAATGTAGCATTGGATGAGTTTTGATAAATGTGTTCAGTCATATAGCCACCATCATGATCCAGATGCAGAATATTTCCATCATTTCACGAAATTTTCCTTCTGCTCCTTTGCAGTCAATCTATTCCTCCTGACTCCTCATCCTTGGCAACTACACAGTGTTGCCTGTTCTAGAATATCATATAAATGGAATTGTACACTGTGTAGTCTTTCATGTCCATCTTCTTTTACTTAGCAAAATGCTTTTGGAATTCATGTATGTTATTGCATGTGTCAATAGTCCATTCCTTTTTACTTCTGAGTAGAATTCTATTGTGAATAGAATTCACATACATGGAAGTACCAAAACTCTTTTACCCCTCACTACTTGATGAACATTTGGTTTGTGGCTTTTATGAATAAAGTTGTTATGAATATATGCCTGCAGGTGCTTGTGGGAAAACATCCAGGAACAAGATTGTTGGATTGCATAAGTGGATATTTTACTGTAAGAAACTACCAAACTGATTTTCTTTCTTTTAAAAAAAAATTTCATTTATTTATTTGTAGACAGAGGGGAAGGGAAGGAGAAAGAGAGGGAGAAAAACACCAGTGTGTGGTTGCCTCTCATATGTCCCTTACCTGGCCTACAACCAATGTACATGCACTGACTGGAAATCAAACTGGAGACACCCCAGGTTGCAGGCTGGTGCCCAGTCCACTGAGCCACACCAGCCAGAGCACCAAACTGTTCTTTAAAGTGGTTATACCATTTTATATGCACACCAGCAATCAGTAAGATTTCTAGTTGCACCCTGTTTTTGTCTGTACTTGCTATTTTCAATCTTAAAAATCTCAACCATTCTAGTGGATCTGTAAAACTGTCTTACTGTGATTTTAATTTGTATTTCCCTAAACAAAAATGATATTAAGTACAATTTTTAGCTCTTCTTTTGGCAAAGTATGTGTTAAAATCTTTTCTCATTTTTATCAGATTATTTGTCTTTTCATTATTGACTTGTAAGTACTCTCTATATTTGGGATACAAGTCCTTTATCAGATTTGTGTTTTGAACATATTTTCTCCTAATTTGTGGTTGTCTTTTTCTTTTTCTTAATATTATCTTTTAAATGGGAGTTTTAAATTTTGATTAAATCCTTTATAGTTTTTGCTCTTAAGTATAGAGTTATGATTCATTTCAAAATAATTTTGTATCTGGTAAAAGGTAAAGGTAGAAATTCGTTTTTTTTTACATGCAGACATTTAATTATTCCAGTTGTTCAGTACAATTTATTAAACATCTGCCCTTTTTCTAATTCAATGACTTTGGCACCTTTGTCAAAAGTCAGTTGACCATATGTGCATGGATCTATCTATCTATCTATCAATTTATCATCTACCTATCTATCTGTCATCTTCTTACATCAATACCATATTATCTTTATTTGTATTAGACATCAATATCAGGATATCTGTAACATTATAGTAAGTCTCAAAATCAGGAATTATGGATCCCACAACTTTGTCTCTCATTTTCAAAACTGTTTTGGAGGTTGTAGATTCTTTGTATTCCCAGATGAATTTTAGAATCTGTTTTTTAATTTCTAAAAAACCCAACCTCCTGATTCTTTTTAGTATTTGTTGACTCTATTGATCAATCTGGGGAAGAATTGATACCTTAAAAATATTGAGAATTCAAATCCATAAACTCAATGAGTTTATACGCTATTTATTTAGATCTTCTCTGTTTTTCTTAGCATAAAAGTCTTATAAACAGTTTGTTAAATTTATCTCTCAGTATTTCATTTTGATGTTATCATAAATTATACTTGTAGTTCAATTTCCAATTGTTAATTGATAGTACATAGAAATACAATTCATATTTATAATGACTTTCTATCCCTTTACTTGCTAAACTCACATAGAGGTTCAGTAATTGTTATAATTCTTTTGGCATTTTCTATGTAGATGATCACATCCTCTATAAGTATAGTTTTGCTTGTTTCTTTCTAAAATATATGACTCATTTACTTTTCTTGCCTTATTGCATTGACTAGGGCTGCTGGTATAACCTTGACTAGAAGCAGTGAAAGGAGACATCCCTGCTCTCTTCCAAGCTTTGGGGGTAAAGCATTTAGTCTCCCACGATTAAGCATGATGTTAACTGTAGGCTCTTACTGATGCCTTTTTTCAGGTTGGACATTTCCTTCTATTGCAGAATTATTTAAAGTTTAATCATGAAAGGACTTTGTAAAATGTTTTTTTCCTGCATCTTTTTGGATGATAATATAATTTTTCTTTTTAAGTTTATTGATAATACTGAATTACATTAATTGATTCTCAAATGTGGAACCAATCTTATATTTGCATGATAAATTTCACTTTATTTACAGTGTTGATATATTATCATTTGTATATATTACTGGATTCTATTTACTAATATTCTGTGGAGGATTTTACATATATGATAATGAGGATTATTGTTTATTATTTTTCTTGTAATGTCTGATTTAGGTAGCAGAATAATATTTGTCTCAGATAATTAGTTGTAGAGTATTTTTTCCTCTTTTATTTTCTGGAAGACTTTGCAAAACTTGCATTTTTAAACTCATATATTCCTATTCATTTTGCCCCTGACCTGCCATCCTCATCTCAGGTCCTTTGTACATTATTCTTAGAAGTATTTTAAAATTGTCTTCATTGAACTAAGAAGACAAGGGTTTTCTACACATAGAAGGGGTTCCAATGCCCTGAAAAGGGCACATGTGTGTCTCTGTGTGTCTGTGTTCATGTGCTTCTTTCCAAGAATTATTGTATGACATGAGACACCCTCTTTCATCATTCAGCCTTTCTTTTCATAGTGGAAGAGGAACTCATGGAGACAGGCCATATATGCATGTGGCATTTTCTTTGGAGAGTTACTGGGGAGCATATTATGTGGGAGCCAAGCTGTAGGAGGAAAATGAATGACACAAAGCTATTTTCATCCTTGCTTAATGAAGGTGGAGAGCAATGATGAGAGTCAGTAAGAACATACGCCTTCAAGGCTCTTTACTGGTGTACGTCTACATCATCTTTAGCACCGACCAGCACAGCTTTGGGGTTGTTCAGGCCATGGAGGGAAATTTGCTAGCAAATCAGAAGATTCAGCATCCAGTCCCTGAGTCGCTGTCATCTAAGTGTAAGAAAGAGAGCCTTGCCAGAGCAAGGGGATCTGGATCCATTCAACTTTACCAGTAAACAGTGGGCTGCATCCCTACCCTCTGACATAGGGGTGGGGGTATTGCTCTCCCCTGCACATGGCAGTCTAGGCTCGGACCCTGGCTGGTTCCCTCCCTGCTCCCAAGGAAAGACAGTTTGTTCTGGAAGATTTGCTTAGCCAAGGATAACTGTAGCTTCCAGGGAACAGATAGTACAATATCTCAAATTATGATAACTTGAGATATCAATAAGCAAAGCATTTGCAAAAGGGTGGACAAGACAGATGAATACCACTCCATGACTAGTAATAGTGCAGTTCCATTATTGCTCCAAGTCTGAAAAGAAGAGGGGAGGACATGGGTTCTAGAATCTGAATGAAGCAAACTGTATGAAGAGGGTCTCCTGGTAAGAGCTGCAACCCCATGGGACAAGGGTGAAGAAATGATACCCCTATCAGTGTTCTACACTGGCCAAACCAAAAGGGCAACCAGAGATCCAGGGATCCAGTTGATGTGGTCCACACTGGTGAGCCTCCTGGGGCCCAGAGGGTGGAAGAGGGAAGGGAGTGCATCTGGAGGGACAAAGGGAAGACACGTGGTGGGTAGCTGTGGACCAGAGTCTTTCCCACACTCCCAGCCCCTCATCAGTGGGTACATGTGCCTCTCCATGCCCTTCTTGGCATCTGCTCTGAGGAGGGAAATCCTCTGAGGGTCACCATCTCTGGAGTGGAACCAAAGGGCCCATCACTGGGATCTGGCTCTTGGCACAGCAGCTGGGCCACCAGGTAAGGCAGATTGGAAGGAGCCAGAAGCCACACTCTTTCCCTCAAAAGAAAAAAAAAAAAAAAAACAAAAAACAGGCCCCTGGAAAAAGCTAAATGACTGTGAGCAAAGTTCAACCCCTGCTCATTCCTGTTAATATCCTCTGGCAGCCAGGGCCACTGAAAGCAAGCAGGAGTCAGGAAAATTCCAAGAAGCTTTCACTAAAAATAAATAGCCTTTTCTTACAAGATGACCAGCCACTAATTTGGCTGCAGTACTTCTGTCTGAGGAGAGGCCCTTTGGCTACAGAATATGAATTTAAAAACTAAGCTCCATCCAAAGTGGCAATTAAGGGCTTTACTCAATCATAATAAACCTTGGTCTTCCTTTCCTGAGCAAGCTCCACATCTCGCTGCCAGAGCAAACCTGTCAGCTCGTTCCTGGTTTCCTTCTTAAAACAGAGCAGAGCCATTTCACTCCACAGAACAAATGCTCCCAGATTGCTCTTTCCAGGCTCCCTGTGTCACCGGAGCAGCTCTCAGAGTGCCTTCACAGTGCTGACATGGACTGACAGACCCCAAGCCTCCATCACCTTCTGGCCTCGCCCAGGCTTCTGGGAGACCTTCCACTAAGGCCGTGCAGCATGGCGGGTAAGGATGCAGGCTTTATAACCCCAGTCATGGTGTGTGCAGGAACAGAGAAAAAATCTATACTCTTTCTTTACAGTATTTATCAAAATTTGCAATTTTACATGTAATATTGACAAATATTTTTATCATGTGTGTATTCACTGCCTCTTTCTCTCCTGGCACTGCCCACTCACCACCCTCTGGTTTCTTCCATCTTGGGATCAGCGTTGGGAGGTGGTGTGAAGCTGGAACAGGAGCCACAAAGTGAAATGTTTGCAGGGACAAGGCAGAGACTCCGTGGATAACAGGAGCATTGCAGAAGCTGCTGAGAGGGGACGTGAGAAGCAAAAGGCAGTGAATCTCTGAAGTCAGCTCAGCCAACTATTGCCAGGCCAGAATGCAGCCCCCTTGGAGCCAGGTCTAATCATGTTTCAAGTCAAGTCCAAAGTTTGGATTTCTGTAAAAAATTTCTTGATTGTTACAGAAGCCAGACAAAACAACCTGCAAGCCCACGTGGTCTTTGCTGGCCAGTATGTGACTCCTGGGCACGATGATGCCCATCGGAAATAAACAGCAACAAGGTAGGGGGACAGCAGGGTGACAAGCTAGGGTTAAAAGAGTCCTAGGTGGGGAGTTGAGAGGGTATTAGGAGGAGCAGCTGCCAATGGTGAGGACAATTTTGAGAGTGGCTGAAATGGAGAGACGTGATTTTAAAGATGCTTTGCTATTCATTAAGAATGGACTCTGATGTCCCCTAAAGCAAGGGACATAAAAGAAAGAATAAACAAATGGGACCTCATCAAATTAAAAAGCTTCTGCATGGCTAAAGAAAACAGCATTAAAATGAAAAGAGAACCGACTACATGGGAGAACATATTTGCCAATACCTCGGACAAGGGTTTGATCTCCAAAATATATGAGGAACTCACATGACTCCACTCCAGGAAGACAAAAAAAAAAAAAAACAATTAAAAAATGGGCAAAAGACTTGAACAGACTCTTCTCCAAGGAGGACATACAGAGGGAACAGAGACATATGAAAGGATGCTCAACATCACTAACTATCAGAGACATGCAAATATATGAGATACCATATCACAACAGTCAGAATGGCCATCATAAACAAATCAACCAACAAATGTTGGAGAGGATATGAAGTAAAGGGAACTCTAGTGCACTGTTGGTGGGAATGCAGACTGGTACAGCCACTGTGGAAAACAGTATGGAATTTCCTCAGAAAACGAAAAATGGAACTGCCTTTTGACCCATCAGTTCCACTGCTGGGATTATATCCTAAGAACCCTGAAATACCAGTCCAAAAGAACCTATGCACCCCAATGTTCATAGCAGCACAATTTACAATAGCCAAGTATTGGAAGCACCTAAGTGTCCATCAGTAAATGAATGGATCAAAAAACTATGTTACATTTACACAATGAAATTCTATGCAGCAGAGAGGAAGAAGGCACTCCTACCCTTTGTGACAGCATGGATGGAGCTGGAAAGCATTATGCTAAGTGAAATAAGCCAGGAGGTGAGGGAAAAATACCATATGATCTCACCTTTGCCTGGAACATAATCAACAAAAGAAAAAAGCAAGCAAAATATAACCAGAGACATAGAAATTAAGAACGATTTGACAGTAACTAGAGGGGAGGTGGGAGGGGATAATGAGGGGAAGGGTTTTCAGGAACTACTATAAAGGATCCATGGACAAAACCGGCAAGGGGAAGGATGGAAGCAAGGGAGGGAGGCTGGTTTGGTTGGGGTTGGAGGGAGTGGCTGGGGGAAAATGCAGACAACTCTAACTGAACAACAGTAAAATAATTATTTTAAAAAAGAGAGAGAATAGACTCTGCACTTGGATGTTACCTCAAGAGATTAAATAAAGATTTTAACTGACAACTCTAATTGAACAACAGTAAAATAATTATTAAAAAAAGAGAGAGAATAGATTCTGCACCTGGATGTTACCTCAAGAGTTTAAATAAAGATTTTAATTCTTTCCATCATTCTTTGATTGGCAGACTGTGTGGTTCTGAGTTGACTCACTGTCATGCAGAGCTGTGAGGCTGCTAGCCGTCACTAAAGATGACTCCCATTCCAGTATTATGGGCTGTGCCCATTGCACTATGAGCCACCTGCAGGCAGGAGGAGGGCTGTTTTGCTTCCCATTGTTCATTGCACGATCGCTTCTGCCTTCGTGCTGCTTCCTTATGAGACATAAAAATTTAGTTTAAATTCTCCTTCATTTCCCCAGTCAATCAACATAACCAATTGTGGTAAAATAAATAAAGTAGGAGAAAGCTGAAAAACCCACAGATTAACAAAGATAGAGTGGACTGCTCCTAAGGCTGCACCCTGACGCCAGCTAGGCTGGTGTTCCGGGGACAGGAAACAGCCTGAAGAAAACACACTTGCCACCACTGCTTGAACCAGCGGTATTCACAGATGGGAGGAGGCTTTACTCTCCTTCCTTCAGCCTTAGGTACTAGCTGTCTGTGCTGTGCGGAAAAACTACAGCGGTCGCCGTTAGCTGCAGGGCCTCCAGTGGCTGTCTGAAACCAAGGATAGTGCCAAGCTCCTTATATACTGTGTTATCCTGTGCATAATACCTGCAATAAAGTTTAATTTATAAATTAGACACAATAAGAGAATAGAACAATACCTAATAACAAAATAGAATAATTACAACAATATGTTGTAATAAAAATTATGTGAATGTAGTCTCTTTCAAAATATTTTACTGTACTGAACTTACCTTTTCACTTAAAGGAAGCACTTAACAGCTTCCCTTTGGTATATCCAAATTGCCAGTATCACTACTCTTAGACTTTGGGGTCACTATTAAGTAAACTAAGGGTTACAAGCACTGCCACACCGTGACAGTAGATCTGATAACCCAGATGGCTGCTACTAAGTGACCACAAGGTGGGGAGCATATCCAATGAGGATACACTGAACAAAGGGATGATTCATGTCTAGGGCAGGACAGAGCAAGGTGGTCTGAGATTGCATTATGATACTCAGAACAACATGCCACATAAAACTCATGAATTGTTTATTTTTGGAATTTTCCATTTGATACTTTCCAACCACGGTTGACTGTGGGTAATTGAAACTGTGGAAAGCGAAGCTGCAGACAAGGAAGGACCACCGTACTCCAAAACTTAGTGATCCAAAACAAGAGTTACTATCTTGCTTTCTGATTGTTAGGAATCCAGGAGCACCTCAGCTGGGTGCCCCAGACTTTAGGTCTTTCACAAGGCTGCAGTCCACTTGTTGGCAAGGGCTGCAGTCACCTCAGTGCTCAGCTGGGGGAGGAGCCACTTCCAAGCTGACCTTCCTGGCTGCTGGCAGACCTCAGGTCCTCGCTGGCTGTTGGCTGGAAGGTCAGGTGGACCTCTCCATAAGGCAGCTCACAGCAGCATGGCATCAGGCTTCCTTCAGAAGGAACCATTAAGAGAGTGAGTTTTTCTGTAATCTATTGTCAATACTGACATCCCATGAAGTTTGCTCTATTTTATTTATTAGAAGCAAGTCACTAGGCTCATCAAACAATGAAGAGGAAGGGAACCACAGGGCTAGAATGCCACAAGATAAGGATCCTTGAAAGTTTTAATCTAGCCTTGTTTTTCAGGGTCGACAAAGAGCATGAGTAGTGATGTGATGACCCTACACCTGTGGACATAACACTGGCTCATCCCTTAAAATAATCGAGAGAATACACATAATTATCCGTATCAACTATCTTCCTAAAAGCCAAGCACTGATGTGTTATAGGCATGCACCATGGACATGCACCATGGACATGTCTTGGGGAAAGTTGAGTTATATCACAATCTGTTGAGGAGAGTGAGCCTAAAACATAAATCCAGTGAATTTTCTCCACTTTCTCCTGTGACCCCTGGGTTCGAGTTCTGTTCTGCCTTTTACTAGCTTTGTGACTCTCGGCAAGAAACTTCTCTAAAGCGCCATTTCCTCATCCATGAACTGGGGTTAATAATACAATTCATGTCACTAGGTTTTGGGTGGGACTAAATAAAAATAATTACAAATATGAAGATGGTGCCTGGAACATTATAGGCGTTAAAGAAATTTTGGCATCTATCATTGTCATTATTATTCCATCTCTAGTTTTTAATCTAATGTTCTTCTTTCAAACTGTCTGCTCTTAAAGCCTGGTGTGCCTCCCCTTCTGATGAATAAAAAATTGGTCAGTGCTAAAACCTCAAGGACAGTTCTTTCTGGCACCAATGTGTCTAAATTATAATCATAGCTTTTGGAGTTCTGATGCTGGTATTTGTTTGGCTTCCATCAGAATGAAGCATCTCAGAGACAGAACAGACTATCACATAAACGTGCAGAGAACAAGATGTCATTCTTTGGAAGAAGCAAAGTTGATCTGTCACGCTCTACCTCTTTCATTATTGTCCATGTCTGAATGGGTGGTTTCTTGGGGAATCCAGACAGAGAAAGGGAATATGCTCTCAGATCTTATCACTTGAAGATATGAGGCCCCAAGTGTTTGAGAAAGATGGCCCACAGACATTTGCTCACCAAAGTTACACTCTGGAGCTCAGCAGAGTAGAGTGTCTTTCACTGCTTGCCTGAGGCTATGTTAGTTGCATTCCAAAAGTTTAGAAATACATGGGAGGACATAAGAGCGATGAAATAATTGTTGACTTTTCCATGTGCTTTGAAAAGGACTAAGGAAGACAAAGGCACATTTTTTTTCCTTTCTCTCTCAACCTTTTTTTTTTCCCCTGAGAAGCTGCATAATTTTGACCCACTTCACATCCGCCTCCTGCCTCTGGTTTTGAAATCTGCAGCCTGATGGCTTGTTTGCTTGTTAGCATGAAAGGCTTGCTCTGGGTCTGTGCTTGCTTGTTAGTAAAGAACCAACAAGCACTGCAGTCCAAAGGTAATCACACAGTGAAATCACTTCCAGATGCCAAGCCCCACTCCTGATGGTGAAAGCAGACTTTACAATTGCAGTGGACCAGGTATTCAATGGCTCTCACCCAATCCCATTAGGGTTCTGAACACGCACATGTGTTCTCGTCCTCCTTTCTTCCTCTCCCCTCTCTCCCTCTTATTTCCTTCTCTCTCATTCCTTGCTTTCTTCAACCCGGGTCAATTTTAATCTGAAGAGCAAAATCAAAGCTGGCTATAACCCAGGCTCAATTCTGCTGTAAGCACCCGAGCTGCTGTTATCCTGGGATCTGTTAGATGATGATAGCTCCCTGTCAGAGCAGCAGCTGTCAGAGACAGAGGAGCAGCTCTCTCTTCCAGCTCCATCCTCCCAGCCTGTCACAGGCAAAGTGCAAACACAAAGACTGTTCTCCAGCGGTTGGTAAAGTTGTGACCAGAAGGATCATCCTGCCTGCAGAAAAGAGGTCACCACCCGTGTGCAGCCCAGAACTGGCACAAATGAGACCGTCAGGGCCAGAACTCACACTGGTCAAACACGTGGGGGTCAGCAGAGACATGGGAGACAGGGTTTCAGGTCCCTACATGCTGAGGAGGGGAGAAAGAGAGAGTGAGACCAAAGGAAGAAAAAGACTGAGCACTACAAGATCATTTTTAGAGTTATTTTATTACAGTGCTAAAGTCTGAGAAATTACAGAATCCAAAAGGCTTTCAAAAGATGAATTCTTCATAGACATATCAATTTGTCCCCTCAAAAAGTGAGTACCATGAAATCCAATTTTATGTCCCATCTCAGCTCAATCCCTGAAAGAACTTAAAGTGGCAGAATCTTTCCTTCATTCACTTTTTAATGCCCTTCCTCCATGCTCCAGTGAAAGGCGTGGCCATTTGCAAAGACAGGAATCTGTAGGATTTGATCATACAGATGTAGATAGAACACGAATGAAGTACTTCTATATAGCCAGTAGAAGGGCTTTTAAAAAAAAACTTCTTATTTTGCTTGTATGTAGTTAGTATACTTATTAAGTTATTACTTCCCTTGTGAATAATTCATTAAATTTTAAATGCAACACAAATGTATTTCTTCCCAGGCAGAATAGCATGTAGCTAGCAGTCAACCATTCATTCCCAGATGTTTATATCCACAGGGTCCAAGAACTCCATAAAACTAGGATAATAGCACATTGAAAATATCTGGCCACAACCCATAAAAGAACGTGCATAATAAAACTGCTTCTACCCTCCAACTCTCCCCCCAATGCAAACCTTCCAAATGTTTCAAAGTAATTTTCCAAAGGTGTAGTGGGGGTGGATACCTAAAATTCTATATTCTCACATTACTGAGACCAGAGTTCAAGATCAAATTGAAGAAATAGAAGTATCCAAACCCTTTAAAAAGAATCTCTTAAAAAATAAAAACCTAGAAAAGAATTTTAAATGGCTGGTGAGCAGTTAGCTTTATTATAAAAAAAAAATAAAAGGGGTGTGTATGGGTGTGAATATTTACCCCCAAAATAATTAATGTATTTTCCAAATGGCAAGATTTTCATCATGTTGTTAACATGTAAGCCCCTGTTGCTTCTTCAACCATTTGTTAATGCTGTTTTTATTTCCTTATTTGGTTTTGGAAATACAAATTATTTTATATCAGCTTCTTAAATAGCTACTCTCCTTAGATGCACAATAATTTATGCCAAATAGCAAAATCCATTCATTTCTGGATTCCTGTTAGAAATAAGAGAGATCCAAAATACTGACAGATTAGGTGCCCCATCAGTCATGTTATCTCTTGGGCCTTGTCTGCTTCCGAGGACAGACTTAGCTATATAAAGAAAACTTTGCTTCTGCTTCAAGGGAGGTAGTAAGGCAATGATAAGAAACTGGTTGGCATCAAGCAAATGGAAGGAAGATCTAAAATATGAGGATGTCCATTACATACCATAGCTACCCAGGGTGGTATGAATAGTAGTGTACTCAGGGAGGTGGGAAAGGTGAGGGACTTGAGTCCGACAGTGGAATAAGGCTCAGGGGACAGAGGGGAGAGGGGATGTAACCAGTTTTATAGTAGAAAGCAAACCGTATTTGAAGTAAAAATCTGAGGTCAAGTTAGGCTTTTCCTCTTAGTAATGTGACTTGGGCATAGTTTCCTCATCCATAAAGTTAAGATAATCACTCCTACTTTGGATGGTTGCTGAAGAGACCAAAGGAGCTAAGAGGCTTGCAAGTTGTGAAGTATCATGAACATTTGCCTTATCAGAGTGGATAAAATTATATAAAGAGTTAGACAGTTGATGAAATGAAAACATCTTAGAATCTAGCCTCACTTTTATTGATGCTCAACACATGCTTGAGTAATGTTTTCCATCTCATTTCTTTATCTGTTAAATAAGGATTGCAATAGTTGTCTCACATGGTTGTTGCATGATCAAATGAGAGACTATGCACATGAGATGTGTGAAGGGTGAGGAACGATGCAAACTTAAGGCACTGTCCCACTCAGAGGAAACACAACATATGCTCATTGGTTCGTTCACTTGTTCAACAAGCATTCTTTGGGCATTCAGCTATGCCAGGCTCTGTCACACCCTAGGAGTCTATGGTATACAAGACGGACCTGACCTTGTCCTCATGGAACTTAGTCATGTTTATTAAATTACCTGCAAAGTGAAATAGGTAAGCCTACTTTTTTGAACTACATATTTCACTATATTTGACTACACTTACCAAAACCACAGAGTCAACTAAGTTTAGTGGAAACATAACACAATAAAAATTAGAAAATAAAAATTCAGTTTCAGATCTTCTTGGGTATATCACTCAAAACCTTTGTGGTCTTGTTTTTCCATCTTAAGACTGGGCTAGTACAGGTTCTGTGTGCTTCAAAGGATTTCTCTTAAGAGAGTAGGTAGGTACCCTTATTGTAAATCTGATAGATTTTAAAACAACTACAAAATAGACTACTGGGCAATTGACCTGATTTCTTCAGCAGCCAATGGCATGAAGAAGAAAAAAAAAAGAGAGTGTACTAAAAGATGCTTGAGAGATATAACAACAAATAATATGTTGACTTTGGATTAAACAACCATCTGTAACAGACATTTTTAAGAAAATCATGCAAATGTGAATGTTACCTGAGTTTTGGATGATACCAAGGAAATACTGACAATTTTTGCCAGGTATGATAATAGCAATATGAGTTTATAAGAAATGTCCCATAATATTTAGCATATATAATAATGAAATGACTTAACATCTAGACTATTATGAAGTAAAATACTGAATAAACAAAAAGATGAGTATAGCCCTGGCTGGTGCAGCTAGGTGGACTGAGTGCTGGCCTGGAAACCAAAAGTCACAGGTTTGATTCCCAATTAGGGCCCATGCCTGGGTTGGGGGCCAGATCCCCAGTAGGGGACACATGAGAGGCAACCACACATTGATGTTTCTCTCCCTCTCTTTCTCCCTCCCTTTCTCTAAAAATAAGTAAATAAACAAATGCAATTTTAAAAAGATGTGTATAGAACAAAAGAAAGGAAATAGAAGTTTTCATCAGCCATGTGCATATACAGACACACTTTACAGTCTTATCTTAAAGCCAGCATCACTCACCCATTTTTCTCACTCCTCTGATACACAAAATAGATTACAAAACTCTTTAATGTGGAAAAATTTTACCTAATTACTTGAGCTCATTTTGGGGTGGGAAAAAAGAAAGGAAAAGAAGTTTCCAAACTTATTTCTCTATGATAAGGTGTCATTAAATGTATGGATTCTAGACTCAAGCTAAGTGATTGAGAAAATTTGGGCATGCATGGCACCGTGTCTGACCTTTGTGTGGTTACAAAGAGGGAGGCTAAATGGGTTAAGCGGGGTAGAGGTAATCAAATCTTTCCATAAATCATTTGATTTCTTCAGACTCAATAAATCTGAAAACGCAAGGCATTCTTTTGAGTTTACATTTAAGCCAGGCACAAGTCTGCTTAGCTAGTGCAGACTGGCTGCTGAAACTGAGTACCATGCAGTTTGCAGCATCTTATCTCCTTCACTATCCAAAGTGTAGTCCTCAGACCAACAAAACTGGCATCTCCTGGGAGCTCGTTCGAGATGTAGTAGGTCAGATCTCACCCCAGAATTACTGAATCAGAATCTACATTTTAACCTGATTTGCAATCATTATCTGGTCATTAAAGTCCAAGGTTCTAAAGCTTAGATAATCATCAAAAAAAGTACCACAAGGAACCACAACATTATCATTTGCGTGACTGTCAGGAGAAACAAAGCAACTTGCACCAGGAAAATTTCAGAACACCACTTGGTCTTGAGATAGTCACATAGTGAAAGAGTTGACCTTACACGTACAATTTCCCCAAATCATCCTCCACCAGCTGCCATTTATGATAGACCAGCGTGATGACTGTGTAACCACCTGGGCGTTTGCCGCTTCCCCGCAGGTGTCTTTCTTGCTCTGAATGTTGGAAACCACTGACTCCCCTGAGAGTCTGAAAGTACAAAACAACAACACCAGTAGCCTTGCAATACTTTGTCTCTTTGAAATTTGGAATTTCCCCAGAAGTGTTCTTAAAATATTCTGACCTTGACTTACTCAACCTTTTCTAACGACTCATACCCCCAGGGGTCAATATTGTGTTTCTTATGAATTCTTTTCTGCATCATCACAGCCTAAGAGCCTGCAAAGGAGGAGAAGGGGCTATGGCAACGATCCCACCGACCGGCTCTGCTACCATTACCACTTTCTCCCTCGCCACCACCTCTGGGGATTTCCCCTCAGCAATACAGCCCTTACCTTACCTTTAGCCAGCAACTGTGGCTGTTGTAATTTCTTACTCTTCACCTGCGAAAGGGATGACCTTCTCTTCGCCAAAGCACACTATCAGATTCACTTATTCTGCTGAGATCCATTGTGCAAGCTCGGCATGTTATTCTTTGATGACATTTATTAAATATTGCCACCAGCAGTCTACTCCATTTATGGCTGCTTAAAGGACTTTCCCAGCTCTGTTTCTCTGCAATAAAATGTTGTCAAGTGGAATTAATGCCAAGAGTTCAAGACTGAATGATAGTAGTGCAAAGCTGATGATTTGTGTTACAAGCAAAAGCACACTCCCCTTTAAAAATGCCTAGAGTCTTTTGTTTTCTGTAGTCCTGGAAACCTGGAGGTTCGAATGGTGAGCATAATAGGAACATCCTAGGTGCCATAACAGCCCCATAAATATCTCCTCAGCAGAGCTGTGCATCTCCCCCTGGACTTGAAGAGCTTTCTTTGAAGTCATAGGGCAGAGGTTGTGCCCGTGGAAGAGGTATGCAACTTATTATCATTATCCACCATTGCTTTAGAAGCTTTTAAGTAATACTAGATTTACCACATTTTTCTTAACAGCAAATTTTAGTTTCATCTAGTGTTTCTTCTGAAGCCTGAACCAATAAACTGGTTTGTCTTTGTAGTTGATCTGCCACAGTAGTTCCCATATTTTTCTGCCAAGAAGCCCTTTGGAATCAGATTAAATGGGTAACATGACATTTATAGTCTTAGAGATTAGAACACCTGGAAAGAGGCCCAGAACTTAGTCTCTTGGGGGACCTCCTAGTACAAAGCAGACTGGATGTTGTTGGATGGATGTAACTCAGAGTCAGCCTTTTGCCACTGTCCCCTCCTCAAGTCAAGCCTCACCTGGAGCAGCACCATTCGGTGGCAGTGCCTAGGACTGTCCACAGGAATTGTTCAGTAAATATTTCATCTTCTTGATTTGATTTTACTGAAGTGCTCATGCAAAGTTAGTGTGCGTGTAAATTGTTTGCATTGAGTTTCATTGTAGGGAAGGAGGAAGACAGTTACAGACCAACTGAAAACCTCTGTTGCTGGGTAAGTTTATGCTCTAGCTCTCTCTGTTGACAAAGCCATCATTTCCCTCACACACGCACACACACACACACTCTCTCTCTCTCTTTTTAAATTATCATTACAAAAGTAAACTATGAAAAAAATTAGTAACTGTAAATAAGCATTCTACTACCCAGGATAACCTGCGTAGAGTTTTTGCTACACTATAGTTCAAATATTTCTCTGTATGAGTATCTATGAACACACTCTTTTGGACTTTTCAGTAAACAGTGTGCCTTGCCCTTCTGCCCTGCCACACTGTGCCCAAGGTCCCATTGAGATGATTAAGAAAAGGTTAGTTTTTAAATTCAAACTGTTAGAGCAGTGCAAAACAAGACTAAGGTCTTTAATTAGTCAAAATACGGGTAGGGACCCCCCCCAAAACCAGAATTACCTTCTGGAGGCCAGGCCCCTTGTAGTACAGGCTTCCCCTTCTAGGTGAGTGTTCTAGAAACTCATCTGTATCAGTGTACCAGCTGCTGTTGTTGTGAGAGGCTACATTCAGCTTCAGTGATTTTTTTTGAAGACTCTTTCAATGTGTTTGCCCATTTCATGATAGGTGATTTATGAGCCCACCTGCCCACACGCACTGAGTGTTCAGCAGTTTTTGACCAAAAATGGCCTGACCCTCCTGCCCCAGCTTCCCTTAGCCACCTGATTTTTTGTGACTAACTTTGTTTTGTTTCCCCAGATGGAAGAAGTCCTCAAAGGGAAACATTTTGCCAATGTGGAAGAGGTGAATTAAAAAATGGCAGAAGCACTAAAAGGCATAGAACTTGACAGGTTCAAAAATTGTTTTGAGAAGTGGAAGAAAAGTCTCAATAGATGTATTACATCAAATGGAGAGTACCTTGAAGGTAACTGAAGTTTAAACATGTGAGAATAAATATACAAGTTTTTATGAATAAATTGCATTTTTGGGTCCCCCCTCATATTTGGAGAATTCTGACCAATAGAAAAGAAAAGCCATTTGGTAAGCGGAGGAGTTACAGTAGAGGCAACAGAAGCCCAAACTTCAGAGATAAAGGCCTTCATCAGGGGATATTTGCGGGAGAGTCACTCAGGTGATGCTCGCTTCGAATTTACTAATCAGTCTGGGATGTTAAAGAATTGCCTTTGGGACACCTGGGATAAGCAGGGCTCACTCTTTCTTCCTCTCTAAGTAGAATGAACAGTGAGGCAGCTTTTGTCTTCCAGAGGACTAGGAACTATATCTGGAAGGTCCACTAGTGACTGAGTTGGGGGCTAAGGAAAGCAACACTAAGCTTGAGATAAATCTGAACTCCCACAGCAGTTCAGGAAAACAGGCAGGGCTGCCAGGAGAGTTAACTCTGAAGAGCTACCCCAGAGAAATGCCCTCCTGCCTTTGACCGATTTCAAGACGCCCCAGCTCAACCACTGTCTCATACTGAGAACATGGAGTCCCAGACCAGACAGTAGTAGAGCCCTGGTCCCAAAGTTCTGAGGGGAAATTACTCTGAACCCAGTCAAATTTCAAATGTGAGGGCTAAAGAAAGGCCCTTGCAGACACACATGAATTCAGTAAGTTTAGAAAAGCACACACCCAATAAGAAAAAATTACTTCTAAAATAATCCAGTGAAACCTCAAAATAAGCCAAGAAGGAAGAAAACATGAGATATAAGAAGCTGCAGCTATTGGATATGACCTAGAAAGATCTAGAAGTGAAAAGGATGATTAAAGCCAATCCCTTACACAGAGTTGTGTGGAAGATTCTTGTTTGAGTGACAAAATGTTCAAGACTGAGGATTATATTTTCTTTTCTAGGGAGATTTATATTCATGCAGTAATAATTTTCTGAATGTTCCACATAGTTTTTTAGTTATTATAGTCAACTTATTGATAAAGGACATAAGACTAAGCTATGGTTTAAGAAGACTGTAATCACTATAAATACAAATGAAATTATATTTTGGCCAAGATGGAGGCATCAGTAGATATACTTTGCCTCCTCACACAACCAAAAGAAGGACAAAAACAAATTTAAAGATAAAAATAACCAGAACTGCCAGAAAATCGAACTGTATGAAAGTTGGACAGTCAAAGAGTTAAAGAAGAAGCATTCATTCAGACAAGTAGGAGGGGTGGAGATGGGCAGCTGGGGTGGAGAGGACTTGCATCAATGTGTCAGCTGGCAGACCTGGTAGTCTCACATTTGTGTGCGAATAAACTGGGAGTAACAACTGAGGAGCGGGACAGAATGTGCAATCCAGGATTCAAGGGCAGGGAAATAAAAGCTCAAAAATCTGTCTGAAAAAAACCTGTGAGGGGAGAGGTGGTAGGAGAAACTCTCAGCCTCACAGAAGTGTTCATTGGAGAGACTCAGAGGTTCTTAGAACATACACAAACCCACCCACACGGGAATCAGCACCAGAAGGGCCCAATTTGCTTGTGGATAGTGGGGGAAGTGACTGAAAGCCAGTGAGCTGAGCAAGCAGCACTGTTCCCTTTGGGATCCCTCCCCAAGATACAGCACCACAACAAAGCAAGGTAGGTTTCCTTGCCCTGGCAAATACCTAAGGCTCACCCCTTACTACATAATGGGCATGCCAAGATAAAAAAATATGGCCAAATGAAAGAATAGATCAAAGTTCCAGAAAAAATACAACTAAGCGATAAAGAGATACCTAACCTATCAGATGCAGAGTTCAAAACACTGGTAATCAAGATGCTCACAGAATTGGTTGAGTATGGTTGCAAATTAGAGGAAAAGGTGAAGGCTATAAAAAGTGAAATAAAGGAAAATGTAGAGGGAATCAACAATGAAGGGAAGGAAACCAGGACGTAAATCAACAGTTTGGAGCAGAAGGAAGAAAGAAACATTCAACCAGAACAGAATGAAGAAAGAAGAATTCAAAAAAATGAGGAGAGGCTGAGGAACCTCTAGGACAACTTAAAACATTCCAACATCTGAATCACAGGGGTGCCAGAAAGAGAAGAGGAAGAGCAAGAAATTGAAAACTTATTTGAAAACATAATGAAGGAAATCTCCCCCAATGTGGCAAAGGAAATAGACTTCCAGGAAGTCCAGGAAGCTCAGAGAGTGCCCAAGAAGTTGGATGCAAGGAAGAACACACCAAGGCACATCATAATTACGTTAGCCAAGATTAAAATGAAGGAGAGAATCCTAGAAGCAGCAAGAGAAAAGGAGACAGTTACCTACAAAGGAGTTCCCATAAGACTATCAGCTGATTTCTCAAAACAAACCTTATAGGCAAGAGGGGCTGGAAAGAAGTATTTGAAGTTATGAAAGGCAAGGACCTACACCCAAGATTACTCTATCTAGCAGAGCTATCATTTAGAATGGAAGGGCAGATAAAGTGCTTCCCAGATAAGGTCAAGTTAAAGAAGTTCATCATCACCATGCCCTTACTGTATATGAAATGTTAAAGGGACTTATCTAAGAAAAAGAAAAAGATAAAAAATATGAACAGTAAAATGACAATAAACTCACAATTATCAACAACTGAACCTAAGAACACAAAAACAAAACAAAAATGAACTTAGTAAACAACTAGAACAGGAACATATTCCCAGAAAGGGAGATCACACAGAGAGTTATCAGCAGGAAAGGGGAGAGAGGATGATGGGGGAAAAGATACAGAGAATAAGAAGGATAAATGATAGGCACAAAATAGACAGGGGGTAGTTTAGAATAATATAGGAAATGGAGAAGCCAAAGAACTTACATGCATGACCCATGGACATGAATTAAGGTGGAGGAATGATGGTGGAAGAGGGAGTACAGGGCAGAGCAGAATAAAGGGCAGGATAATGGAACAACTGTAATAGCATAATCAATAAAATATATTTAAAAAAGAAGATTGTAATCAGCATAAATATGAATGCAGCAATATTATATTGTATTTTATTATTTATTGATTTTTAGAGGAAGATATTGATTTGTTGTTCCACTTATTTATGTATTCATTGGTTGTTTCTTATATGTGCCGTGACTAGGGGTTGAACCTGCAATCTTAGCATATTGGGATGACTCTAACCAACTGAGCCACCTAGCCAGGGCTCAGACTAATGCAATTTAGAAAAGAGGAATTGAAAACAGAGGGAGAGATGAAAGCCATTCAAGTTCCAAAGTCCTTACATTTTGTACCTAGAGGCCAATGTATAAGGACTGACTTCAGTAAATATAAGAAATAAAAGGATACTTATGTTTTTCTAAGTTACAATGATAACTGCTATAGAAAAGTGGAACCAGAAACTATTAACAGGGTCACAGGGACAGTGAGGATCACGGAAAGGGAGAATTTAGTTTTTATTTTACTTAACAAAGTACATGTTTTACCTTTATAGTTATACATCTTGAACATCTTTCCAGGTGTAGCTCAAATGTTACCAACCTGTGGATATAACTGAGATCACATTTATATTTATGTCCAAATTGTGATGGTCTAGAGTCTTCATTTACCCATTTGGGAACTTAGGTCCATTTAGTATCTAGCCATTATTTCTGGGGCAGTAGCAAGAGGACCCCTCTCACATGGCCACAGTAAACTCCCCCAGCTCCAGCCATAATGATCTTTTTACTGCTCTCTCCCCTGTTTCTTGGCATTTCATCTATTTTTTTGCACATCATTATTATTTCTTGATCTTCACAAAATCTTCAGGTACTTATTGTCTCCTATGCCAAACCTTCAATTCAAAAGTAAAACTTCTAATTTAGAGGAGACAGGAGAGGTAGAGGGATAGTCTACACAGCATCAGGAGGAAACGGGCCTAACACAACCAGAAAGGGCGCCAGCCTGTGGGGCACTCGGCTTAGCCTCTCGCATGTCTGTACGGTAGTGGTGTTACATTCAAATGGAGACTTCGGGGACAAGAGCAGATGCCAGAGGGGCCCTAGGTTCGATCCTGTATATGGCATTTTGGGGTCACTGGGAAATTTGAAGTGCATCTAGTTATTTCATGGAATGAAAACTGAATACATCCTAACGTGGAAAGAGTAAAAAAGCAAGTGTGATCTCATTTAGCAAGTGCACATAGAAATAGATATAAAAAATACGCTAAAGATTGATAGTGGTTGTCTGTTGTTAGTAGGAATATTTTTTAAATTCACATTTGTTTTTATTTTCTACTTTGTTACCCATATACTCCTTTTCTAATAATAAAAGGCTATAAAATTCCCCCTGAGACTTTTTTTTAATGAAGTCTAGTCTCTGTTTCCTTTTCCTGGATCTTGGATCCATTCCTCCTCTATCAACATCTAACTCATGAACAAGAGAACAGGTCCTCCTCTCCAACAGTATTTTCCCCCTTCTCAATCAATATTTTACTCTTGGAAATATGGGGGCTCTATAGATAAGTGACCTGGGTAAGTAAGGCTGGTGAGTCATACAAGTGGAAGTATTCTGGAATTCACACCCTGGTCGGCACAGATGCAGACTTCATGGGCATATCTTGTGTTTTTAATTTCTTAGCCTCACCATGGGAGACGCATGAGTATCTGAGGGTCAAGACATAGCACATTCATTCCTCAAATCATAACAATGCGCCCAAGTTAAGATGGACTTTAACATCTCTTATGCTATTGCTGACAAATAGCTGATTGAAACCTTAAGGTTTCCTCTGTCGGAAAAACATACACTAGTTATGAATGGCATGTGAGACTTCAGCACGAGGCCCCTCTTGCCTCACAATGTGAGCTGCACATGTGCACCCACACTTGACTCTGACCCTTAAGCATTTCCAACACTAAGGATGTTAAAAGTGTGCTTTCTTGAAACAGCTCTTTCCCAGGTATTCACAAAAGACACATAGAATGGAGGTGTATTTATAACTCTTTGAAACCAATGCGAGTTCCACACGAGCAGAAAAAGACGAGAAAAAAAATCACAAAACTAAACAATAACTTTTCATGTTATCCATACAAATGTCCGGTCTTCTGAGAATTTGTGTAAAGTCACATGGCTGGAAGCAGCAACACATAACAACTGCTGGGAGATTTATATGCTGGATGGGGGAAGGGGGGACAAGGCTGGAAGGGATGCAGAAGGTAATAATGAATAAAGAATTTTAAACAAATTCAAGTCTAAGTAAAATAGGCATTTCATATGGAAAAGAGTGATAGAAAAAAAGCACTTAATAGACAGGTTTTCCAAATCCTCACATGTACAGAACTCCTACACCACAGCCCTCTTCAGCAAATGTAATATACAGTCCCAAAGAATTAAGCCCTTGTTAAAATAAAGTTAACCTTAGAATTGTTTTATAGCTTCATTTGTCCTACTGTAACTTAGGTGCATTCTGGCACAGGCTACTGCAATTGGCTCCCAGAAAGATTTTGATAGAACAATTTTATCAACAGCAGAGATGGTAATCCTGATCTCCAACATCTCCATCTTCTCCTCCATTCTTACTGTGAGTAGTCAAGTCTAGGGACCTTGTAAGATAAAAATGTCTCTCAATGCAAATTGCTGTGATTTCTTTCCTTATCTTTAACCTAAGGTAAGCTAAGGGTATTAGAGTTCAAATGGTCTTTATGGGTCATTTATTTAAGCCTCAAATTTTACAATTGATGCAGAGAGGGGAAATGGCTTCCCAAAGTAAAAAACCAGACCTGAATCCAGCTCTTCTAAATCCCAAGTCCAGAGGTGTTTACAATCAACCCCACAACTTCAGGATCACTTGCAGATAGGATACTTTATACACTGTGCTTAATTTAGTCCTCTTCTGAGTAAAGCAATGCAAAACAAAACGAAAATGAACAGAAGGCCTAAGAACCAGCCCCCGCCTCCACAGACAAATACACCCTTCTCTTAAGAGCACGCACAGCACGACCACAGTGGTGTCCATAGATTAATGTATACAGGCCTTTATTTCAGCCTGCCAGAATTAATTGTGTCTTCCTAGCCCCTCTCACATAAACGCTTAGTCTATTGTTTAACTCTTCAAAATGATCATTGTATTCTCATTATCCTAAAGAACATATTTCAAAATGAGGAGTGAAATATTGCTCCTCATTGTATAATTTGTAATTAGTTGTTCGCATGGATGTTTCTTCCTGAGAGTTGTGAGACCTTGGACTGCAGGCAGCTGCCGAATTTGTCTCTCTGGGCTAACCATGTAGGAGAAAGAAGGAACAAATCAGATCAACAAGCAAACGGACAGTCACATCTTCTGCATGTCTCTTCCTTCCCTTTCTAGAAGATAATTTATTATAGTTACCAGGGAACTATATTATACAGAACTCCAGTTTAGATCCTTAAGGTTTTGCCACTAAATATTCCTAAAACAACTAAGACTTGGTAAGCTTAGAAACTAAACTTTAGTAAGGATTTGAAACTACTGGCATTAAAATATATATCTATGATGTAATTACTCTTCATCTGAGAGTCTTTTCTACCTTGTGGATTGTACAATGGTTTTAAAACTACCTGAATTTGACTTTCACTCTGCCTGGCATCTAGGAAAGAGTAAAAGCTCAGAATGCTGAGGCAACGCATTCACTTTTGCATAGCAGTTTGTCCCCAGGAACCACACTGCTTAACCACACTTTAAAAATATGTTTTCATCCCATGTGTCCTTAGGCTCTTCAGGTCCCATGCTGCACGGGCCTAGACCTAGACCTAGCTGGACCTAGAGGTCTGTGCAGCGCTGTGCTGTTTAACAGCTGGCTCTCTGGGAGGAACAAAAAAGCCTTGTTGGGAGCAACTTCTGATTTCTGTGGTGTCACTGCTCGCCCACAGCAAATTTAAAGCTTCCAATGTGATGTCACCGAGCATGGAATTGGAAAGGGATGCATAGTAGCACACAATTGTATTAAATAAGTTATCGTGTGATTTTCCACCAAATGCACATAGGAGACACAAACAACCTCAAGAACACAGATGATAGGCACATGTGGCAATATAATTAGGAAGTAATAAGTTCTAAATATTTATTACCTTGTTTAAAAAACTAATTGTAAATGTATGTAATGTAGTTGTTAATAATGGTCGAGTTTCACAACTGGCTCACTAACTTCCTGAAATCTTAATAACCAATCGCCCAAGCCTACAGCACACGACTGGGTCTACCCCACAGTGCCATGTGTCTCTCATGCGAATGTGGACTCACTATTTGATCTTTCTTGCCTCTGTTCCCTCACATGAAAAATGGGACTAATAATAATACCTGCTTCACAGGGGCTTTGTGAGTGCTTAGAACTGGGGCTGGCATAGGTAAGCACTGCGTAAGTGCTATCTATTGTTGCTATTATTTTTCTTTTTAAGAAGCCTAAGGGGTTGTTTCTAGGATTCAGAAGACAAAGGGCAGTTTAGCTATTGGAAGAACTTTCAGACTATAACCATGGCTCAGACAAAAGCAGCATCAAAGGAAGCAGATACAGAATGTGATTAAACTGAATATAACTTGATCAAATCCAACACTTTCCAGACAGAATTACATATTACAAAATGCAGCTTCTCAAGGCAGTTGGATAGCCAAGGAATCTGTGTAATTGAAACAAACTGAAATAAAATATGAACTCTTATGCAAATGTATCTTTTAACAATAATAAATTTTAAAATAAAAATAAAATGATGGCCCTCGCTGGTGTGGCTCAGTGTTTTGGGCATCATCCCACAAACTGAAAGGTCACCTGTTTGATTCCAGGTCGGGGCACATGCCTGGGCTGTAGACCAAGTTCCCATTTGAGTGTGTACAGGAAGCAACCAATCAATATGTCTTTCCCTCTCTTTCTCCCTCCCTTCCCCTTTCTCTAAACATAGCAAAATTTTTAAAAAATAAATGACATAATAGCTAAAAACCAAGTTGTATGACACAATGGAATACTAAGCAGCAAAAAGAAGGTATCCTACCTTTTGTGACAACATGGATGGAACTAGCAAATATTAAGCTAAGTGAAATAAGCCAGTTGGTGAATGACAAATACCATATTTATTCTCTTATGATAGGAATCTAATGAACAAAATAAACTAATGAACAAAATAGAACCAGAGACATGGAAACGTGGAAAAGACTATCAGCTGCCAGGGTGGGGGAAGGAGGATGATAATGGTAGAAAAAGGGGAAGGGGCTAGACAAAGAACATGTATGAATGAGCCACAGACGTGGACAACAGAGTGGGGATTGACTGTGGGAATAGTGTTGGGCTGGGCAGAGGAGGGCAAAGGGGGGAAAATTGAGACAGTTTTAATAGAATAATAATAAAAGATAAAAACCAAGTTGCATTCTTTTAGTTTCCATCTCATCTTTATAATAGCTAGCATCAGAGAAGAATAAGAAAATCTTCACCTAGCAATGAAAACTCTCTGAATTATTAGTCCACCAGTAACACCTATGTGACCTCAAACAAGTTATTTAATTTTCCTGCATCCAGGTTTCCTTGTCTATGGAATGAAGATTATAACAGGCCCTCCCTTACAGCATTGTTGTGAGGATTAGGTAAGAGCTGTTATATGATTTACACAATGCCTGGCAGAGAGGACACACTAATAAATATTAGCTTTTATTATTATTACTGCTTGTATACTTTGTTATTGAGATAGTTACATGCAGCATTTAAGGGAGAGTTTTGATAACTAATTCTGTTATGAGGGGGGATGGAAGGGAGACTACAACGAATTTCCTTCTTAGCAAAGTTGGGCCAATGACATTTTTGTCTCTCTTCTCCTATTCTAATGTTAATCCACAAATATTTTGAGATACTCCATAGAAAGCAAATTTTACTGTTTTAGGGCACAGGTACTGAAGGAACTTATGTCTCACACCTTTCTTGAACTTGATATGATGGAGAAATGAAGTGAGCCTCTTGAAGGCCAGGGTTTAGCATCACTTGCATCATTCACTTCTCCTCTATCTTCATGAGCTGTAAGAACTCACGAGCCTCCAAGATCTGCTGACCTACTGCAACATGTCTGACTTGAAGGAGATGTTACTTGCTAAAGCTCTGAATAACTACCAGTAGAGAGAATAATCAATAAATCCACAAATACAAGTGTTGGTGAGGATGTGGAGAAAAGAGAGCCCTTGTGCACTGCTGGTGGGAATGCAGATTCCTCTGTTCATGGCAGTGTTATTTACAGTAACCAAGCTATGGAAGCAACCCAAGTACCCATCAGTAGATGAGTGGGAAAAAAAGATGTGGTACATTTACACAATGGAATTCTACACAGCTATAAAAAAATAAGTAACTATTACCCTTTGTGACAGCAGGGATGGACCTGGAGAATATTAGGCTAAGTGAAATAAACCAGTCAGCGAAAGACGAACAAACACCATATGATCTCACCTATAAGTGTAATCTAATGACCTAAATAAACTGATGAACAAAATCAGAGGCATGGATACATGGAACAGACTGACAGATCTCAGAAGGAAGAGGGTTGGAGGGGACTGGAAAAGATTAACCAAAGGACATGTATGCATATATGCATAGCCCATGGACACAGACAACAATGTGGTGAAGGCCCAGGGGGTTGGGGAGTCATGAGCAATAGAATATTACTCAGCCATAAAAAAGACTGAAATCTTACTATTTGCAACAGCATGGATGGACCTAGAGAGTCCATCAGTGCTGGACTCTCTAGCTGCAGTGAATCAGTGAAATGAGTCAGTCAGAGAAAGATAGAGACCATATGATTTCACTTATGTATGCAAACTAAAGAACAAAATAAATAAACTGGTGATTGCCAGAGGGGAAAGGAGCCTGAGGCACTAGGAAAAAGTGACGAAGGAACTAAGAAGCACAAATTGGCGGTTACAACATACTTACAAAGAATTAGGTAAAGCATAGAAAATATAGTCAATAATATTGTGATAACCATGTATGGTGCCAGCTGGGGTACTGGAAATATCGAGGGGAACACTATGTAAAGTATATGACTGTCTAACCACTAAGCTGTACACCCAACACCAACACATAATTTTTAAAAAAGACTAGAAGAGAGAAATCAGCAAAGTTTTTTGATGAATTTAAAAATCAACATTTTAGTAAGAGCTAAAAGTCTTTCTATCCTAATTGAATTTCACACTACACTTTGGTCAGGGCATGTGGCCATTTATCTGGGGAAAAATAGGTCAACAGTTTAGAAAAAGAACCCCCTGAAACCCCAGGGCTACTCAGTCCTTCTACAGCTCCACACCCAGGGGTTATTGCTATCTTTTTTTATCCTCACCTGCAGACATGCTTATTGATTTTAGAAAGAGGGAAGAGGAGGGACAGAGAAAGGGAGAAAAACATCAATATGAGAGAGAAACATTAATTGGTTGCTTCTCATAAGCACCCCAAATGAAGACTGAACATGCAATTTAGCTATGTGCCCTGACCATGAATTGAACCTGCAACCTTTCAGTTTACAAGATGACGCTCCAACCAAGCCACACCAGTGAGGGCTCACTATCATTTTAAATTAAATTTATTGCTTGAACAACAATAAAAGATAAATAAAATAAAATAAATAATTTAAATTCATTGGGGTGACATTGGTTAATAAAATTATACAGGTTTTTTAAAATATTTTATTTATTTACTTTTAGAGAGAGGGAAGGGAGAAAGAGAGGGAGAGAAACAGTCATGCATGGTTGCCTCTCACACTCCCCTCACTGGGGATCTGGCCTGCAACCCAGGTATGTGCCATGGCTGGGAATCGAACTGGTGACACTTTGGTTCACAGGCCAGCACTCAATCCACTGAGCCACCAGCCAGGGCAAAATTATACAGGTTTTAAGTACACAATTCTATGATACATTATACTACTGTGTGTGCCCACCACCCAAAGTCAGAACTTTTGTCACCATATATTTGACCCTCTTTCCCCTTTTCTATCCTTCTACTCCCCTTTCCTCTGGTAACCACCATGCCATACTGTTGTCTACGTCTATGAGTTTTGTTTGTTTTTCTTATTTATTCATTTGTTGCTTTTAGTTTGATATCACACATATAAGTAAAATCATATGGTTCTTGACTTTTTCTGTCTGACTTATTTTGCTAAGTGTGATATTGTCAAGATCCATCCATGTTGTGGCAAATGGTAGTGTCTCGTCTTTTTTATGACTGAGTAATATTCCATTGTATATATGCACCACATCTTTATCCAATCATATATCAAAGGACACTTTGATTGCTTCCATGTCTTGGCCACCATGAATAATGTTGCAGTGCATAAGTACTGCATATATCCTTGTAAATAAATGTTTCAAATTTTTCAAGTAGATATACAGAACAGGGTTTTCTGGGTCATATGGTAAATTTATTCTTAATTTTTTGAGGAGCCTCCATACTATTTTCCATAGCAGCTATACCAGTTTACCTTCCCACCAACAGTGAATGAGGGTTCCTTTTTCTTTACAACCTCTCCAACACTTGTTATTATTTGTCTTGTTGATAACAGCCATTTTAACAGGTGTGAGCTGGTATCTCACTGTAGCTTTGATTTGCATTTCTCTAATAGCTAGTCAGTTGAGCATATTCTCATATATGTTATTTGTATGTCTTCTTGGAAGAAGTGTCTATTCAGGCTCTCTGCACATTTTTTAATTGGATTGTTTGTTTGGTGTTGAATTGTATGAGTTCTTTATATATTTTGGATATATACCCCTTCTCAGAGCTATTGTTTGCAAATATTATCTACCATTTGCTTGTCTTTTCCTTTTTTTGTCATTTCTTTTGCCAGGCACAAGCTTTTTAATTTGATATAGTCCTATTCACTTATTTTGCTTCCCTTGCCTTTGGGGTCAAAGTCATAAAATCTCTCAAAGACTAAATTCATAATTTTAATATCTATGTTTTCTTCAGTGTAATTTATTGTTTCAGGTTATATTTAGATCTTTGACACATTTTTAATTAATATTTTTATGTGGGGATAAACAGGGTAGTTTTATTATTTTGCATGTGGCTTTCCAGTTTTCCCAGCACCATTTATTGAAGAAGCTTTCTTTTCTTTATTACTTATTTTTAGCTCCTTCATAAAAATTATTTGCCCCTATACATGTGGGATTATGTCTGGGCTCCCAATTCTGTTTCATTGGTCTTTGTGTTTCTTCTTCTGCTAATACTGTGCTGTTTTGATTATTGTTGCTTTGCAGTATAATTTGAAATCAGAGAGTGTGATACTGATGGCATTGTTCTTTTTTTTTTCCTTCAGGATTACTTTGGCTATTTGGGCCTTTTGCTCTTCCACATGAGTCATGATTTTTTGTTTAGTTCTATTTCTATAAAAAATGCCATTGGGATTTTGATGGGGATTACATTAAATCTGTAAATTGCTTTAGCTAAAATGATTAAAACAATCAATAAAAATAGGTATAGGAGGCTGATTCAAGATGGCAGAGAAGTAAATAGAAATTACACTAACCTCCTCCCAGGACTAATTAGGAATTACAACTAAATTGTAGAGAAATAATCCTGAATAACCAACTGAACAGTAGCTGGAAAGAAGCCTAATAACTAAAGGCAGAGAGAAGAAACCCCTGCACCAAAATGAGACTGGTAGGAAGTGTAGAGGCAGTGTGAGAGGGCTGGTTGGGGTCCCACAGGTGGCAGCTGAAGATTCAGAGGGATATTTCAGTGTCTGGGGGGGTCCCCCTGAGAAGTGGGGGTCTATATCCCGAGTTGGGCTCCCCAACCTCAGCACCAGAGCTGGAAAGAAACCCAATAACACCCAGCTATGAAAAGCAGCAGCATTTCTCTCTGCCAAAGAAACACAGAGAGCCTCTTAATGGGCCAATACACAAAATTTCATTTGCAGTCATTTATCCTGGGATCCAGCACAGGGAGAGCAGAGAGGACTAGAGACACTTGAGGAAAGTCTGGGGTTGGTGGCTCTGGGGTGAGAACCGAAAGAACAGCCACCAAGGTCCCTGTACTAAGTCATTCCCCATACTGCAGAAGCCACCTCTCTCAGGCAGAGCACTCCCCACCAAGTGGCATCAGCTTGAGGGGAAGAAATAACTCCACCCACAGGAGTTACTCTGCCTTACCCTGTGGTGCTTAAGCCAGTCTGTTGATTACAGCTTGAGGCTATTATCATTGATTAGTTTAACAAATAGGGTGGAAAATACAAAGAAGGAGCCAAAGTGGGTAGACAAAGAAAGAGACCCCAATGAAAGAACATGAGAGTTCTCCAGAATAAGGACTAGGTGAAATGGAGACAAGCAGTTTATTAGAGAGTTAGAGGAATCATTATAAGGATATTCAACAGCATGAAAAAAGACATAGAAACCACAAAAAAGGACCAGTCAGAAATAAAGAATGCAATATCTAAAATAAATGATACATTGGAAGGAATAAACAGTAGGTTAGATGAAGCAGAAGATTGAATAAGTAATTTGGACACTCAGGCAGAGAAACAAAACGCAACAAGAATTTTAAAAAATGAGGATAGCTTAAGGAATACTGTGGACAACATGAGGTATAACAAATGGGATTACCAGAAGGAGAAGAAAGTGAGCAAGGGATCAAGAACCCATTTAAAAAAAATAAAGACCAAAAACTTCCCTAATCTGGTGAAGGAAAAAGACACAAACCAGGAAGCTCAGAGAGTCCCAGACAAGTTGGACTCAAAGATTGGGAAAGATCATAAATGAAAAATAGCAAAGCCTAAAGACAAAGAGAGAATCCTAAAAGCCACAAGAGAAAAGCAGGTAGTTATATACATAGGAGCACCACTTAGACTGTCATCTGATTACTCAAAAGAAATATTTCAGGCCAAAAGGAGTGGCATGAAATACTCAAGGTGATGTAAAGCAAGGACCTACAACCAATGCTGCTTTACCCAGCAAGGCTATCATTTAAAATCAAAGGAAAAATAAGGAGCTTCCCAGATGAGAAAAAGCTAAAAAAGTTTGTTAACAACAAATTAGTACTGCAACAATTGTTAAAGAGAAGAAGAAGGAGAGGAAGAAAAGAAGAAGACAATGACAAAGAAAGAGAAGAAGAAGAAAAGAGGAGAAAGAAAACAAAGGAAAATAGTCTAAGAATAAAGGGGTAGTAAATACGTATCTATCAATAATCACCTTCAATGTAAATGGCTTCAGTGCTCCAAGCAAGAGACATAGGGTATCAAAAGATACACACAGATTAAAACTAAAAGGATGGAAGAAGATATTTCATGCAAATACAAAGGACAAAAGAACTGGGGTAGCTGTACTTATCTGACAAAATAGACTTTAAAACCAAGGCTATAGTAAGAGACAGAGAAGGACACTACATAATGATAAAGTGAATGATCCCACAAGAGGCTATAACTCTAGTAAACATTTAAACACCCAACATAAGAGCACCTAAATATGTGAAGCAAATCTTAATGGACATAAAGGAGAGATTAACAGAAATACAGTGATAGTCAGGGATTTTAACACTCAATTGACTTCAATGGATAGATCTTCCAGGTAGAAAATCAACAAGGGGACAGTGGCCTTAAGTGACACACTAGATCAAATGGAGTTAACTGATATCTTCAGAGCATTTCATCCCAATGCAGCATAATATACATACTTTTCAAGTGCACATGGAACATTTTCTAGGATAGACCACATGTTAGGGCACAAAACAAGTCGCAACAAATTTAAGAAGATTGAAATCATATCAAGCATCTTCTCTGACCAAATGCTATGAAACTAGAAATCAATCACAAGAACACTAAAAAACACACAAAGACATGGAAGCTAAACAGCATGTTATTAAACAATGAATGGATCAACAACTAGATCGTGGAGAAAATCAAAAGATACCTTGAAACATATGAAAATGAGGGCACAACAATCCAAAATCTGTGGGACACTGGGAAAGCATTCCTGAGAGGGAAATCCATAGCATTACAGGCCTATCTCAAAAAAAAAAAAAAAAAAAGAAAAGAAAAGAAAAAAAACACCAAAAAAAGCTCAAATAAACAATCTAACTTCACACTTAAAGGAACTTGAAAAAGAAAAACAAACAAAGCCCAAAGTGAGTATAAGGAAGTGTTGCACGTGGGTCACCGGCCAGCAGTGACCACGGAACGCTGTGGATGGCTTGCCGAAAAACACGCGAGAAACAAACATGCACAGAGACAAACTAGTTTCTGTGGGGAAGTAGGGACGAAATGGCCACCCCCCCTAGTGGGGGGCGCCCCGATTTACTGTCCATACATGCTTTTATTGGGCTTATTTTGCATAATAATTCAGGTAAAGTACAGTACTTATCAGGGGGAAGTAAGGAACTATAGAAAACAAGGAACTCTGCTGGTCTATTGAGTGGGGGTCAAAGAGCTGTAAGGCTTTGAGGAACAAACTTCCTCCTTGGACCCTTCTCATTCAACTGAGAGCATTCTAAACAAAGAAGGTTTCACAGTAATTTACATGTTCTTTCTTAGGCCTGATGACCCAGGGAATCTGCCCTTTTCAGCACAGAGCTGCACCACCCTGTCATTGTTTCAGGCTTAGCACGGAAACTAAGGCAATAAGGAGATTTTCTCCCAGACGATGAGAACTCAGGCTATGTCAAAGCCGAGGAGTGAGAGTCCATCACCCCCTTTTGCTGCAGCCCCCCAAGTCCTTCTTTTGGGGGGCCTCCCAAAGTGATCGTGCCTGTCTTAGGTCATTCCCACCGTGGGGAATCTTACCCGTCTTTGGCTAACCGACCAAGCTTTTTGGGGTTCAGCAGCAGAAGCAGCATTCCTGCCAGGGAGATAAGCTTTTGTCTCCTTGCTGGCTTCCAGTTCCAAGGGCGTTCCCTTAGCCTTAGCCTAGGCAGGGGTTTCAGCTTCTGATACCAGTCAGGGCAGTTCCCAACAAGGAAGGAAATAATAAAGATTAGAGCAGAAATAAACAAAATGGAGTCTAAAAATTGCTACAAAAGAAAGATCTATGAATCTAAGAGCTGGTTCTTTGAAAAGATAAACAAGATTGACAAACCTTTAACCAGACTCATTAAGAAAAAAAGAGAAAGTATGCAAATGAGTAAAATCAAAAATGAAACGGGAAATGACAACTGACACCAAAGAAATACAAAGGATTGTAAGAAAATATTATGAACAACTACATGCCAACAAACTGGACAACCTGAACAAAATGGATATTGTTCCTAGAAACATACAACCTTCTAAAACTAAATCAAGAAGAATCAGAAAATCTTAATAGACAGATTACACCTAGTGAAATTGAAACAGTAATCTAAAAACTCCCAACAAACAAAGGCCATGGACCAAATGGCTTCACGGGTGAATTTTATCAAACATTCTGACAAAAACTAACACCTCTCCTCAAACTATTTCATAAAATTCAAGAGGAAGGAAGGCTCCCAAACTCATTTTATGAGACTAAAATTGTCCTTATTCTCAAGCCGTATAAAGACACGACAAACAAAGAAAAGGCCAGTATCTGTGATGAACATAGACACCAACATCTTCAACAAAATATTAGCACACCAAATACAAAAATGCATCAAAAAGACTATATGATGTGATCAAGTGGGATTTGTTCTGGGATTCCAAGGTTGGCACAAATCAATAAATGTGATTCACCACATAAATAAAATGAAGGATAAAAAAATGAATGATCATATCAATAGATCTAAAAAAGCATTTTATAAAACCCAGCACCCATTTATGGTAAAAACTCTCAGCAAAGTGGGAATAGAGGGAATATACTTAAACATGATAAAGGCCATATATGACAAACCCACTGCCAGCACTATACTCAACAGGCAAAAACTATAAGCATTCTCCTTAAGACCAAAAACAAGACAGGGATGTCCAGTTTCACCTCTCTTATTCAACATGTACTGGAAGTTCTAGCCACAGCAATCAGACAGCAAGAGGAAATAAAAGGCATCCAAATTGGAAAAGAAGAAGTAAAACTGCTATTATTTGCAGATGACATGATTCTGTACACAGAGAACCCCAAATATTCCACCAAGAAACTACTAGAACTGATAAATGAATTCAGCAAAGTAGCAAGACACAAACTTAATATCCAGAAATCAGACAGATTTTTCTATGCCAATAATTAAGGAAAATTAAGAAAATAATCCCACTCACAATTGTTACAAAAGAATAATTACCTATGAATAAACATAACCAAGGATGTAAAAGACCTGTACTCAGAAAATTATAAGACACTGAAGAAAGAAATAGAAGAAGATACAAGTAAATGGAAGCACACACTGTGTTTATGGATAGTAAGAATTAACATAATTAAAATGTCCATGCTACCCAAAGCAATCTATAGATTCAACAAAATTCCTATCAAGATTCCAGTGATGTATTTCACAGAACTAGAATAAATATTCAAAAATATATATGGAGCCACAAAAGTTCCCACATAGCAACAACAATTCTGAGAAAGAAGAACAAAGTCGGAGGAATCATGCTGCCTAATATCACACTACTATAAGGTCATAGTAACAAAAACAGCAATGTACTCAGTGGATTGAGTGCCGGCATGTAAACTGAAGGTTCGCAGGTTGGATGCCAGGTGAGGGCACATGCCTCTGTTGTGGGCCAGGTCCCTGGTTGGGGGCATACCTGCAAGTGGCAGCTGATCAATGTTTCTCTCCCTCTGACTCCGTCCATCTCCCTCCCTTCCCCTCTTTCTAAAAATAAATAAATACAATCTTTAAAAAACAAGAGAGAGAAAGAAGTAAAAGGCATCCAAATCGAGAAAGAAGTAAAAGTGTCACTTTTTGCAGAGGAAATTACTTTTTATGTAGAATCATTATACAGAGTCTTTATAAAGACTCCACCAGCACTGGCTGGTGTGGCTCAGTGGATGGAGTGCCAGCTTCCAAACCAAAGGATCGCTGGTTTGATTCCCAGTCAGGGCACATGCCTGGGTTGAGGGCCGGGTCCTCAGTAGGGGTCACTCAAGAAGCAACCACACATTAATGTTTCTCTTCCTCTCTTTCTCTCTCCCTTCCTCTCTCTCTAAAAATAGATAAGTGAAATCTTTTTAAAAATAAAAAATAAAATAAAAGACTCCACTAAAAACTATTAGAAACAATAAACAAATATAGTAAAGTTGCAAGTTAAATAATCAAGGTACAAAAATCCATTGTGTTTCTATATACTAACAATAATATTTCAGAAAAAGAAATGAAAAAACAATTACTTTTGCAATTACAACAACAACAAAAAATACCTGAGAATAAACTTAACAAAGGATGTGAAGGATCTATATACAGTAAACAACAAAGTATTACTAAAAAAAAAGATTGAGAAAGACACGAAGTAATGCAAAGATATTCCATGTTCATGCATTGGAAGAATCAACATAATTAAAATATCTCTATCATTTTTCACACAACATGCAAGTCATCCCTTTGAAAAATTTTGAAACCCACTGAGCTAACAAAGAACACAGCCAAACCTGAATAGCCTTTCCCCTAAATGACTTAGATACTCTTGGGACCACCTCTTACAGGTGTAAAGTGCATCTAAGATCAAACAAGATCTTATTTAGGCCCTCCCTCCTTCCCTATGTTCCTCCCATTCCCAAGGAGAACCTATGTATTGGTGAGCAGTCAGTATATTAAGGAGCTTAAAGGCCAACCAAGGTCCAGTAAGACCCATTTACCTCCTCTTTATGTAATATTTCTTAGGGAGGAATAAAAATTAAGGATAGAAAAGTACTTTTCCAAACAGGTGAGTGATTATTGAAATAAAAAATCAGAATTATACATCTTTCCTTACATCAATGATCCTAATTAATAACCAAATTAATTGACTTCATTTATCGTCTAGCTTTACACTTTTGCCCTTGTGTCTCAGTTCTGTCCTTTGGAGCCACATGGAATAATTCATTTAGTTGCTCCTGCAACAGAATTTCATTGACTGCCTTCTGTGAGCAAGGCATTGGGTTACTGAGCAAACAAGATGGATGTGGCTCTACATTCATAGAGCATCTATAAGGAAAGGACAGTCAAGTTTGTTGAGGATGGCTTACCCCATCAGTCTCTGAATTACAAACTGAGAAAACCTTAACTGTATTATTTTGACAGAATAAGCTCTACATGTTTTCTATGTCTTTCAAGTATTTGAGGACAATTATGCCATCCTTCCCGAGTCTTCTGGTTTCTGTTAACAATCCCAGTTTCACCAGCCATTACTAGACTTAGTTTAAGGTCTTTCACCACTCTGATGGCATCACTTTGCACACACACTTCCATTGCCAACCTCTCTCTTAGATATGTAAAGACCAGAATGTGTGAGACATGTTCTGATTCCAGTGAAGCAGAATAATCAGCCTTACGTTAGATGTGCTACTTGAGCACGAGCTAAGAACATTAATATACTAGGCTTATGTTGAGCTTGCAGTCAACTGGAGGCCTCAACGTCATCTATGCTGCTATCTTTGACAGTCCATATATCTATGCAATTATTCTGTATCTGAAGGTAGAATTTTATACTTACCATATATTGATTAGTGTCACTTATGACTAATTATCCTATCTACTTAAGGTATTTTTATACACTGATGGTATCCTCTTCCATATTTCTTATCTTTTCTGTCCTGTTTTTCACAACTACGAGGGCATGCCAGCAGCTTATCAGCCTGAAAACCATCCTTTGGGTCCCTCTTGCATTCCCATAGCATTTTGTGACAACATTATATTCTTTTTTATTGCTAATATACATGTACATGTCTCACTGAAGACTATGGCTTATTTATCTTTGTTTCTCCAGTAATGAGCCCAGTTCCTGACACACAGCAAATGCTTAAAAGTATTTTTTTGAAGAATGTAATGAGTAAATAAGCTATTCAACCAATTATATCACTCAGGCCACATTTATTAATCTTAGCTCCAAGGCTGACATAAGGAACTATTTCAAATGCCTTATTGAAGTACAAATCTACAGCTGTACTAACTTTGCTACTTTCCATTTTCCCTCCATTTTGAATAAAAGTCACTTTATTTCTTTATGCCTCAGAGATCCCATATATAGACTGTCAAAGCTTTTCAAGATTGATAAGTGAAATAGTATGTGTAAAAGCACTTTACAAAATGAGCAAATGTAAGAAGTAAGCATTCCCTCATTCTAGAAGCCTTATCAAAAGAGGAAATTATGTTTATTGACCTTGCAAGAGCTTGTGGTTTGTGGCTTTCAATTAGGGGCAGGAAGTTAAGCCTCTGAAAAAAGTGGCAAGGAAAGGTTCAAGGGTGAACCCTGGAACCAAATCCACTACAACCCCTCTGACTCCCTGTGGAGCCTGGCTTTGAGAGAAGGCTGATGCCTTCCATCCAGAGCTTTCCCTCTTGCCTGGTCTTTGGGGGCTTCCCAATGTTCATGTTGAAGGGTCCAGATAGGGTTCCTGCAGATCTTTGTTTGGGTGGGCCTGTGGGAGACTTCCAGTAAGCTATCAAAATTCACACTGTGTGAATGGGGGAATTGTACTTTGCCCTAGGAAAGAAGAAAGGAAGAAAAGCTGGGAGATAAGCAGGGAGGTGCCCGTGCCCTGCCAAGTGGGTGCCAGCATGTGCAACGTTTGCTCTGTTACAACAGGATATCCTTGAGAGGAGCCAGCTGTCTGCCACTGTTTATGAGATTCTCTTCTTCAGTCCGAGCATCTTACTGCCTTTGATATTATTGTCTTATTGAAGCTATAAAGAAAGACCACACATTTTGGATGAATCATCCAAAACCAGAGGTAGAGCCTCAGACACCTGGATTCTGCTATTTGGAAGCGAGGTTCAGCTTGGTTGTAGAATCTACTTGTCTTGTGGCCACCCTCTCCTTGACTTACAAAGAGAATTGGAGGGTGCCTGAGGATGGAAACAAAAATTTGCTTTTGCCAGGGGGAAATAGTTGGCCCTATAGAGAATCCCAAGCTAAGAGCAGCATTTTATCATCCAAATGGTCCAGTTAGGCCATATCTTTATTCTCTGACCTTGTATCCCCACACCAGTGATTAACACATAGCCAGTACTCAATAAATATGAATATATGAGTGTGCCATTCCAGATTAATGAGGATAGCTACTTATAGCCCTTTGGTCAGAACTTTAAAAGCACAGCAACTCCTCTCTAGGACTGTTCAGAGAGCCAGATAATTACAACAAGAGCATAACCCAGAGCAATTCACCAGAGATAACACAGACGGGAGGATTCCACCTTGAGATTCTGAATCCCTTCACAGCCATCCTGGGCTGATTTTCATAAGATATGCTTAAAGTTGCTATTAATGTGTAAAGAGAAATGACCTACTAATCCGCTACTGTTCCACTCAAGTGAACGATGTTCACTAACAGAAAAGCCCAAGTTTTCAAAACAAGGCAAGAATAAAGGCAGAGAAAGGAACTCAGGAATGGTGTGTCCCTGAAAGTGGGAGGGAGGACGGGAGGAGGGGGGTTGGTGTTCGAGTGTAATTAACTTCAGAACCCTAAATCTGAAAATGGTTCTTTCTGTATTTCTGAATGTATTGTTCCCACTTTCACGTAATTTCTTTTTTAAAACGTTACTTTCAAAAATGTCTAAGCTTCTTGGTACAAACAGAGAGGAAAAGCCTTCTTTTCCGTGGAGGTGCAGATAGCGGCCTGGTGACCCCCGGGGGAGGCTGGCTCTGCTCAAGTCCAGTGAACGGAGCTGGATCCCTTCTAAAAGGCTTGACTCCACTGCAACCTGAAGCCTGCCTTGGGGGCCGCAAACACCCCTCAGCTCAGGTCACCTCCTCCTACTTCTTGCTGGAGCCTAGGGGCCCGAGATGCCTTGGTAACTGGTCAAAGCGGTCTCATCCTTCTGAGCCTTCCTCAGGCCGGGCGCACAAGAACTCGGATGTGTGCTTGTTCGTAAATCCTCCGGGAGCCGAGGACCTTCCCTTCATCACTTGGTGGGGACACCCACCAACGGGGAGTAGTAGCTGTTGCCACACGTATTTCGCGTTGTCACTTGGGGAAATAGCGCGGGCTAGGGCACTAGCGCGACGCCAAAGTAGCCACGGCCGCAGGCCACCCGGGAGCCGCACTTCCTGCGAGGTTTCCTCGGGAGGTGGCGCCACAGCCCGTGCGTGCGTGCGTGCGCCGCGGCTTCCCGCCTCGCCTTTCCCCGCGGAACTCCCGCAGTGCGAACGCCAGGTGGAGTGAGTCGCAGTCCCCCGCCCGAGCCGCCGCCGGGACGCCCGCGGCTGTGCTTCCAGGAAGCTCTGACGAGGAGCCCGCGGCGACCCGAGTGTGTGGCGCGGGCCGCAGAAGCCCTTCTGAGTCTGCTCCCGCGGCGATGCCCTAGGCGCCCTTTGTTGGGCCGTGTCTGCTCCGGGCGCCTCAGTGGGAGCGCCCAGGACAGGGCCTGGATAGGAGAGGAGGGGCGATTGGGAGCCTTTTCCCCCACAACACCCCCTTCGCCCTGGAGATCCCAAGCCCACTCAAGGGGCCACGAAACATCTTAAAGAGACCTTGAGCTCCGAGCTCTTCAGGGATTCTAAGCAGGCAGTTCTCAAGTCCTATGAAGGGCAGCTTGGTCTCCGGCCGGCGGCGGACGCCACAGCCCCGCTGGCACCGCCGCGCAGGGTCCAGAGCGCGCTGCCCTGGGAGGCCGGTCCGGCGGGTGGGGCTGCTCTCTCCTGCCCCCAAGCGTCGGGGCAGTAAAGGGCTCTGGCCCTTTGTTCTCAGCAGATATGGCTCAGGGTCCGAGTCCCCGACGCGCGGCTCCAGGGGCTTAGGCCCAAGGGAAAATGAAGTGCAGCGGGCACAATTTCATTGAGCTGGAGGTCCCTTTCCGCCAAGTGCCGGACGCCGAGCCTGGGAAGTGGTGGGAGAACCGGGGAGGGCAATACCCACCGATAACTTTCCCCAGAGCAACAGCGTACATTGGAAATTGCTTGGAGTGGAGATCTGCACAGGTCCGTACGAAAAAGTAAGGGGCCGATGGTCTTCCCTCTGGGGGAGGGGGAGATTTATTTGTTGTTACACTTATTAAACATTCATTGGTTTATTCTTGTATGTGCCTATACCCCAGGCTTGGAGTATAGGGACGAAGCTCTAACCAACTGAACTACCCCACCCCTGGGCTGCCCCAGCAAGTTACGGAATTCAAGTCCGGATATGGGTCGAGTGCCTGCGGCCGATTTCCCAGGTTTTCTCTCGCCTCTCCTCCCATCGCTCTGCCAGAACTCCTGCTACTTTCTCTGTCACAACCCTCGCCCGAAGGGGAGTAGCTGTCTGAAGAATGCATAGAGCAGAGGCTTCGTTTTTTGTATCAGTTTTCGTTATAGCTCTCTTCATCCAAATCGCAGGACACTATTCTCGGCTTCACTTCCACACCATGTTTGACAGCAGACAAGGTAGGGCTGGTGGTGTACGCGGACTTCAATCTGAACATGAGAGCTGACGCTGTGAAATAGACACCTGGAGTTCTTGGTTTGACCCTGGGGAGCGTTTCTGAGAATGTGTTTGGGGACAGTCGGGCAAACGAGCTCTGGCCCACTCCTCCTTCCCTTCTTTGGGACAGTTTGGTAGGACGAAATGCTGGGTCTCCTAAATCGTTAAGATTCTCTCATTGGTTAGAGAAGTCTTGAGAAACTTGTTTTGTCTTTGAGAAGACTATTATCCACCCCTTAGCGCTTAATTATTTAATGACCGCCCTCTGGGCTGTACAGACATACACAGCCTAGCATTCACTGCTTCTGAAATAAACTCTCCTCAGACCCCCACTCCCACCAAAGACCGTCATTTAGTTTACTTGAGTCCATTTAAAATCTAATTTTAGAGTCTTGATACATATTCTTGCATTTTGTTATATGTGTCATTTCATTGTGAATAAATAATTTTCACCAAGTCTCCAAATTGCCAATCTGATGAAGGAGAGCAGACTTGAGGCCTTTCCAACCTTTAATAAGAAGAGGAAGACTTCATGACAGGGGTGAAAAGGGGCTGGGGAGCTGAGCCAATGGGCAGCAGGCCTTTACTATGTGCAAAAGCATTCAGACACATGGCGACCCTTTCGCAATAAAACTTTATTGATGATCGTTTGAAAGTTATGGCAACTCCAAGGTTATAAAACTTGTCATAAAATACCAAGCAGTCATTAGTTTACCTGACCTCATTTCAATATAAACTTCCACAAAACATTTTATTTTGTTCCTTCCTATAAGTGGGGAAAAGAAATGGAGGTTAGACACAGTGGCCCATTATTGAAGACCCAAGATCTGCAATTTGACAATCTGACCTTCATCCCTGCAAATAAAGCAGTGAAATTCACATTGTTCTTTGCTGGAAATATTATTATGGAAGAGTTCATAATAACAGTCCAACCATACATTTGATCCAACCATACATTTTTAGCACATACATATCCTGGGTTCAGATTTGGATGGAGACTTGTTCGCTTTTGGAAGGTCTTGTGAAGTACCTTTAACAGTTGTTAAAGAGTACTTGTTCCCTAAGCTGTGCATAAGAAGTCTAAGAAGCAAATAGCCAAGCTTTATTTGGCAACTGACCTGAGGAGTAAGCTGTATAAAATATTCAGTTGGTATTCAAATCTGAGAGGTCAGATGAATAACCATCCCCTCTCTACTTCCAAAAATGACCTCAAAGGAACACAGCAGCCCAAAATGAGATCAGCACTTAAAATTGTAATGCAGAAAAAAACCCAAACTGATGTTCCAAGAAAGCTCCAGGAGATAACTGGCTGGAGCTGTGTCAAAATCATTGTTTCTGGCACAACTGTAAATGTGGACTTAAACCACTGATCACCAGCCACAAAACACTGATAATTTTGATTAGCTTCTCATCTCCCCAAACTCTACTTTGGATTACAAAAGGTCATATTCCCCTAATGCTATATAACTAAGGTCATTCTACCTGATTTTAGGACAATGGCACTTGTGAGCAAGTACAGAGGGCAAAGGTTGACCTTGTGTTAGCTTCATTCTAATTTCTCCTAAACTTGTAAAGGTCTGGATATACTTTTCACGGCTTGTTTAAAATATAAGCTTCAAGATAGATCCAGGCATATATGCATTTATGGTGGTTTAAGCATCTAATGTGAAGAATGCTAACTGCTTTATGACCTCACTGGAACTTATCTTAGTAATGTTATGCTTAGTTTCCTGGTGTGCTTTAAGATATTTCAGGGATTTCATGGAATTTTAACTAGAAAAGAACATTTTAAAAATCAAAATCTTATATAAAACACTGCTTTCTTCTAGGGAGTGTATAAGATAGGGGTGTGTGTGTGTGTGTGTGTGTGTGTGTTTGACAGAGAGAAATTAGTGTATCAGAGAAAGGGGTAGAGATAGAGCTAAAGGAAGAGACAAGTGTAAGATACAGTACTAATGAAAGGGCAACCTCTCCTGGTGTTCACAGCTTCCTCTAGTTGGTGGGTACAAGTTGCAGTAATTTCATTTATCACTTCATACCCCCATGTTCGTGGGGATAGTGAGGTCATGCATCAAAGAAAGGTTCTGTTTCCTCAATTTAGCACTGACTTCTAGGAGAGGTAGTGGGAACATGGTTTGTGGACCTACAGAGCAGCCCTTAGGCTAGACTCGGTATTTTTTAATCAGATTTAGAAGCACATACTGGATCTAAATTCAGCCCTTTGAGTTTAGGACATTTCTGAAAACCTAACAAAGTTGTAAGAGATAAGTTATTCAGAGATAAGTTGGCAAATTGTTCTTATAGCTGAGCTCATTGGGTTTATTTATTGAGATACACAGACATACATACATAAATGCACTGGAAATATGTGTCGTGGCAACAACAGCAATGAATTTAATTTGCAATGTTTGTATCCCTCTGCTCTTAATCCCATCAGTTTGCTTTTCCTAGGTGCTTTAAGTGGATGATATAAAGGAGAAAAGTGTCTCCATTTTAATTAGTGACAAAAATATTTCACTCTTCTTCTATCGTCCTGCTTAAAATAACTATTCTTCACACTCCCCCCTGCCAAATAAGGTCATTTAGACTTTATCCTGATGCACACTATCTTCACATTCACATTTGGCTGTATTTATGCATACTTACCAAAAAGGCTTGATTATTAAAGAAGCATTCATTTGGATTCATCTTTTTGAGCTCTCCCTTACAACAATATTCTGGGAAAGGCATGGAAATTACCTAAGTGAATTTAAAAAATGCTTTCAGTGTCAAAAAATTGTAAAAGGACAGCACATCATATACACAGTTTCTTCTTACAGTCTCTTCTGTTTAGAGACATGAAGTCGTTAGAAAATGTGCCCAATGCACTATGTGCTCCTTCACATCTCTGCCACACTTGCTTTCCTGGGTGATCTGGTTCATTAAGACTTAACCATATGATGAGAATTATGTCCTTGGGGGGACTTACAAATATATTTGTTTGAAGTTTTTTGGACAGTTGGCTGATAGAATTGTGAAATACCAAATTATGCCTTGAGTTTTGTACAGATGACATGTACAGACTGCATAGCTTTGCCCTCACTATTTCTATTGACAGAAGAAACTTTCCCTTATGAGGAAAAAATGAGGCTTTTATGTAGTATCATCTGAGTGTATGTAATTCATTCCTTCTATATAACTCAATATATATTTTACCCAAAGGCATATTTCCCCCAATGAGACTAATTTGCTCTGATAGGAATAATAATGCCTCCACTGCACTAATACCTTTATCCCCCAAACCCTCATGTGACTTAGCAGCTTGATGATGAAACACGCAGATCATGTGCACGTGTGGCCAGAAGCTGTGGTTCATCTTACACATAACTCTACAAGGTTAACCCTCTAGGTTCTCTGTCTGTCTTTCTTTCTTTTCTTTTTCTTTTTCTTTTCTTTTTTTTTTTTTTTGTCACAGGACAGGGAGTTCTTGAGAAACAGAAAGTCTTAAGGTGAGTTTGTTTCACAGCTGAAACATAGAAAAAAATCTGATTCCAAAGGAAAACTTATGCACACTTTTTTGACTACCCTTACACTGAAAAAGGATTTGGAGGAGACTCTGGAAGTCATAATTTATATGTAACTTAGCAATGTCTGAAATTCCAAGCATGGAACTTAACACATCTTTCTATTATATATTCTCCTCTTGGGAAAACTATGGATGGATACACACATTAAGTTCTAAAATTAAAATTAAGTACAATACACCTTACTTGCTACTTATGCCAATTGCTATTTTATGTCAGAGTTGAAGAAATGGAGCTGAAATGAATGATAAAACTTTCTGGGTTTAGTGTCCGGAAGATCTGGGAGGTATGTAAACATTTACATCATACCTCTGTCTTGTTTTGAGTTGACTGCTAGTTGCCTACAAGTTAATTTGCTTTCTTAAATATTTAAGCCCATTTATCAATACCTGCAGTGCAGTGCTTTCACCTAGCAAGTAACCATCGAAATCTATTGGCATGAAATGCTCAGTCTACAAATGGAAAATGTACCCAGTCAAGTGGCACTACAATATCCCCCTCCCAACTTTAAACATAGCAGCAGCAGTGCCTGGTGGCTGGAATGGGCTTTCTGGGGAGGCTTGTAAATACACAATGTATTATATAGCCTGAGCAGTGAGGGTGATTTAACCCAAGTAAAAGAGTTTTGATTTTTCTATTTCCTGACTTTCAGGGGTTAAAAATTTTAACCTAAACTGGCATTGTGGAAAGTTCTTTACATTGAGTAATGGGATCATTATTTCTTCCCCCACTGAAAGGGGTGTCTCAAGAACAGAACCATGTGGCTAGGCAGAATGCAATCCCAAAGGGAATAGTATATGAATCGCTTAGGCAATAAAAACTGCTTTGGGAATTTGTGTTGTCAGCTCGCCAGTACATCAGATTCACACCTCTGGTTCTGCAAGAAGGTGCTAGGGGGTTTTAAAAGGTCCCCTGTGGTCATGACCTTGGCTTTCTGTCCTTCTAAGAAGTGACTCCCAGGCCAGCCACTGTCACCGGTTAGCGTCTTGATCCTGCAGGAAATGGAACCAGCCTGTTCTCCCAATCCTCTGTTCCCTGGGAATCTAAGAATGACAGCCACACTGTTGTGGCCTCCACACCATACATAAGAACTTGGCCCGGCATTTCTGGTGCTAATCTCAGGTTGTTGCAATCCTGTCTCTCCCCCCTGCAGCCATTAAACCTAGAGGCTGGATATAATTCAACAACTGAACCAAAATTGTACCATCTTAATATGTAAAAGCTGAAATAACATAGAACTGTAGGAATTAGGATCAAATGCAAAATGTTGGTATTGTCTAAAAAACCCTTCTTTATCTTATTAATTCTTCCCTCAAGAAGTTTTTTTCTTTGTTTTTACTATGCTCCTCATTATTACTTATGTTTTTATTCTTGATGCTCAACTAAAAATGATTTCATTAAGTTCGCTATCAAAGTACATCTGTGAAACTAAAATATACTCACCCTTAAACATCTTTTTTTAAAATATGTGAGTAGTTTTTAGATGTGAAAATTTCTTTACAGCTTAAACAAGCCTTGAAACATTTTCCCCACACCTGCACAAATTACATACATGTCCCGAACAAAACCAATAATATTTACTCAAGTTTTCCTGAAAAGTAATTTGGACTAATTCACATCAATTTTAAAATGTTTCATTTGGATGAAAAAGACAGTGAATCATAAAGGCAGTAATTTTCCCCCCTCTGTCCACGGATGTGGTGGGGATTGAAATTAGTTTACCTGCAAAAATGTACCATGCTTTATCTCTCATCTCAGAAAAGAAACACTTTGAAGAGGCTTTGTTTATATATTTATTTAGTTCTTCCATTACATGTTTCTCCGTTAGCCACCATGTAGTCACTGAAAACCGCATTGTTGGGTCCCTCATCAATTTCCCCAGAGCTATCCTCCAGTTGTGTCAGGGGAAAGGTGGTTACACTTTTCGTTCCCACTGACTCTTACATACAGCTTGTCTCAAATGCCACTGACAGTGCGGAGGAGACGGGAGGTCAAGTTTTCCCTCTAGTAGTGAGCAGATTTTCAGTTTTTAGACTGACAGGATGCTTGACTGGCAGAGGGAGGCAGAGAAGGTGAGCTCTGGATGCTTCCAGTGGGCCTCTTGGGGTCCTGGAGCAGAGAGCCTACCCGAACTTATCCATTCTCGGGAGAACCGAGCCCAGACAGGACGATAACTTTTAGGACCCCGCGCACCAGCAGAAGATTGCTGGAATAAGGACCCTTGCTGCAAGAATAGTCCGTTTCCTCCTAACCTGCAAAGCGCTGGTGATTCCGATCAAGATGTGGGTGGCCAGATCCTGGTGTGGAGCACAATTTCTGTCCTAAAACTGAAAACACCAGCTTGGGATTTCGCAGCCCAGCTCCTGGTGTCCAAGCTGGAAGAAGTCCCGCACCTCTAGCCCCCATTCAACAATGGAGCGAATTCCGCCCAAGCCACAGCTAGAGAAGATTTCCCCAGGCCAGTAAAACCTTAGCCCAAAAAACCTGGTGGTTTTCTCTTTTCCTGGTTACCACCTCTGTCAGGGTGTGCTGAAATCTTTTTATTATTACGGTGTTTTAAAGGAAATATTTATTTCTCTGCTGTATCTAGGGTAATGAGAAAAGAGTTGAGCTGACTCCAAAATGCACCCCAGAGCAAGGGAAAGCCAGGGAGGGAGTGTGGCTAGTTACCACGTGTACTTCAGAACCCCTTAGGTCTAGCTAGCTGTGTTAATTAAGGGTTCTAATTTTATTGCTCCTCGGCTTCTTCTGTTTTGTCGCCACTCCAGTGGTCTTAAAAAGAAACGCCTACAGGTACACACCAGAATGAATTCCCAAGAAAGACAAACGTGGATTTCTCTGCCTGCTGGTTGATAGGAGAGCGCACCAGGTGGGCAGGTCCAGTCAGTCGGGGAACAAGTGTCAGTGAAGCACAGTTCATGCCCAGTTCTCCACGGTCTTCGTCCAGCTTCCCTCGAAGCCTTTCAGCTGCGGTACTCCAGTGGGGAGGGGACTCTTTGGGTCCCCACAGTCTCTGAACTCCGCGCCTTCATGCTCCGGTTAGCCCAGACCAGCAGGGGACAGTAACCGCAACTGGATCCCTATCCCAGTCTCCCTCCCTCACCCCTTCAGTCCGACACGCTAAGTTGTCTGGAGTCTGTGCTCAGGAGAGGAGGGTAGGGTGCAGTCCCACTGTGCCTTTGCCGCAGGCTCTCAGTACTGCCTTAGGCAGGTTTCTCTAACTGTTAGTGGGGAGTGGGAAAGTCCACTTTCCGTGCAGACACCTGGGGTAAGGAGGCTCCTCCTGGGGCTTCAGCGTGAGCTGTTCCTGCAGAACAGAGAGATGGGGAGAGCAAGGACACTCGGGTCATGGTGGGGTTCACAGCCCCATCTACTTAACCAGGTGATCTCATTTAATCCTAGTGTCTTGTGTGTTCTTATTTCATCTAAGTCTGTTTTATCTGTTGTGAAACGGGAAAGATAATAATACTTCCTTTGTAAGATTATTGCGAGCCCTCAGCAAATGGAAGGATGAGTTGGAGAAGGGTGGGCCCATTGCTCCCTTTCCCCGCGCGGAGCCTCCGCAGTTTCCGGCTTTCCAGCCGCAGCGCAGGAACAGCTCCCAGCCCAGAAAGAGCTCACAGCCCATGGTCCTTAGTAGCCTCTGGAGACCGCGAGACGATCCAGCCTGGGATCCGGTGGGAGATGGGCTTTTGGTGAATCATGAAAAGACTGATACTGGGGTTTGCCTCGGAACATGGTGGAGATAGGTACCGGGATTTGGAGCCTAGTGGAGTCGAGGGTGGAGGAGGAATTGGAATGGGGAACTGAATGTTTCGGGCTATCAAAGTTCTGTGGACGTTCAAAGGCCTTTCCCAACCCTGGCAAAAATCATTTAGGGAGCGCGATCCCCATCTGCCACCTGTAGATGGCGCTGTGACGAGGTACCTCCGGGGGAGGCCGACGGGGCCTCGAAGACCGCGGGAAATTTTCCAGGCCTCGGACCCTGCCTCTCTGTTCCCGGCCACCGCTCACTGTTTCGCGGGGGGCAAGCGAGGACAGTGCAGCAGGAGTCCCCGTTCTCGGGGTCAGCGCGGCTGGTGGTGGAATAGCTCGGAGAAGGTGGCTCGCTGTAAATCCTGTGCCTCGAGAGCAGCGCGCGGCGCGGGGCGGTCCCGCCGTCCCGCCGGTGGCCCGGGCTGCAGGGCCCGCCAGGCGTCGCCGGACGCCACGCGACTCTCGGTCACACCGCCCCCCACCCCGCCCCGCAATCCGAGGAGACCCCGAAGTGAGCGGGACACGGTTCCCTGCATCACTGAAGATAGGAGGCATGCCCGCGCTTGGCACCGGGACTGCGGCCGGCCCGCAGGTGGGTTCCCGCGCTGGGAGCCCGCGGGCAACGAGGACCTCGCGGGAAAGCTGCAGCCCCGGAGCCGCCGCGAGGCGGGGCGGGGCGCGGGGGCTGCCCGCGGGCTGGGCAGTGGCTGGGGGGCCGACACCGAGGCGCAGAGGCGCGGCCTGGTTCGCGTTTATCTTTCCCAGACAGCCTTTAGGCCAATCGGGTCTTCGAGAGGAGGCAGCGGCCCTGCTCTCTCAGGGACCCTGTGGGCCGGGTCTTTAAAAACCCCGAAGCTCTGCTTTCCCCACTCGCAGCTGCAACCCTCTCGGGCCGCCTCAGCTCGGGGCTGCACAAGGGCCGCAGACGGCGTCCTCCCGGGTCGCGGGGCAGCTGGAGGCTGCAGACGCTGCGCCCCGGCTGAGGGGAGCGCACTCCCCCGGCGGCGAGAGGCTCGGCCTAGCCCCCTGCAGGGACCCTTCTCGCCGAGGGCCCTGACCAGGACCCGGTTCTAGACGACACTGACCGGCCCGCAGCCGCGAGGTTCGCCCGGCGCGCAGAAATGTGTTCTCTTTCATTCGCGGACTTAATAAACACATGTAACCATATCACAAGGGGCCCCGCGCCGCCCTTCTGAAAGTAATTCCGCTGTTGAAAACTGAAAAATGGGTGTAATTTGCGTTCAGAAAGTGATGCTGGGGTCACGGCAATTTCCCGGGCCGTTATTTATTTTTACTTAAAGTCTTTAGGGAAGATTTGCTTATATACTCAGAAACCTTCCAGTGCGAGCAATCCTGCTCGCCTTCGACTTTGGGGGAAGGGGTGGAGAACAATTACTGAGTGACGCTAATATGGGGAAACTGAAAAGAAATGTCGATTGTTTTTATTGTAACAGAAGGAGTGAGCAAACAGAAAAACCAACCCCGAGTGATCGGAAACAGGCAGGCGGAGAATTAAAAGCGGGTTCCAGGCGGCAGCAGGCCCCTCCCCTGCCCACGGCAGGAGACCGCGGGCGAGGAGCGCTCGCAGCCCTGGGGCCGACCCCAGGCTGGCAGCCGGATAGCCGCGCTCTGGATCGCCTTGGTGGGCTACTGTCTTTTGGGGAAAGGGTCTTGTTTCGGAGCATCGTCCGCAGGAAGGCAGAGAGGCCGCAGGGAGGCCTTGGCAACTCTGGGAGAATCCCCCGGGCCTCTCCGGGGGCCCCTGCGGCCTCTTCTTGGGCTGCTGCGTCCAGTCGCGTCAGCAGCCCGGGAAGCCAAGCTGGCAGGTCAGTGTGCCGGCGCCCCACTCCCCCAGCCCCCACCCCGCCCCGGCTTGGCTAGGGCTGAGGGCCACGGAGGGCCATCTCTCCCTCGCTGCTCGGCCTTTTCCTCCAGCTGACGCCCCTGCCGCCCCCCATGCCGCCCCCCACCCGCCTTCCAGGCGCTGATCCTTCGGCTTCAGCCCGGGGTGGACCCTCCCTCCCTCGCCTCCGGGACTGCGTGCGGTGCTCGCTGCCACTCTGCAACGGTCGCTGGGGGGTGGAAAGGGCTGAGGAGAGGCCGCTGACCCTGCGAGACCAGGACCCGGCCGTGGGCCTATCGGTGTTGAAACCCACGGCCGGTGTTGGCAGCACAGCTCCGTGAGGATCCGAGAAATCCAACTTTTTTCTCGCTGCACCGCGCGCTGTCCTTTACTTACCCTACGAGAGCCGCTCCGGGTGCGGGAGCCGGATGCGGGATCTCGCCTCTACCTCGTTCCTCCCTCAGACGGATGAAAGAACTGTGTTTTGCTCTGTGTTTCAAAAACCCACCCAGGAGCTCATATTCTGACTGTTACAAATCCCCGAAACTTCCCCGCAGGGCAAGCTACGGGCACCGCCACTCCGGCCTTACTTGAAGTCCTATTTGTTCTGGCAGGGGGCTAGTTGGAGGAGCCTGATGCCTAATGTTCGCCTGTGCCAACTCCGCTCTTCGCTCTTCGTTAAGTGCGACCGGGAACAGCAGACCCCTCTCCAGCGCAAACACGGGCCGTTCTCTAGCTATACCCGCACCCCTACCCGCAGCGGTCGTCTCTGGCTCGTAGACCTGGGTATGCAGGCACCTGGCAGAACAGCCCAGGGCATCCGTTGAGGTTGGAGATGCAAGGGAGGGCTCCCTGCTCCCAGCAAAGCATGTTGCACCCGGGTCGGACCTCGGCATCCCCCAGGCGACTCTGGCCAGGCCGCGCTAGGGCGGAAGGAGCTGGATTCTAGTCCACGGTCCAAATACCTCCTCAGACAGCACTAGGGCCAGGAGGGGGTCGCCGCAGGTGACCGCCCGCAGCACTGGGCCTGCTGACAGATTTATGAAGACTTTAAAGCACCTGGCCTCCGCCCGCAGGTGCAGGGTGACAGTCCACCCCAAAAGGCGCGTTGCGGAGTAAAGTTCTCCAAGCCGCAAGCCCAGGCGGGACTGCCTCTGGAGTCCTGAGCCTCGGCTCCCCTCGGGCGGAAGTACATGTTTGCTCCCTTCAGTGCTGAGCATAGGGATTCTCTCCAAACCCCGTAAACCCCTTGCTTCACACTCTCCCGCCCGGCCAGTTTCTAGTCTCCCACTGAGTAAATATTTACCCAGAGAGTGGGTCTCTTCTCAAAGGAGGCCTCGACAGCGCCCTGGAAAGGGCTTTTGGCTTCTCCCCAGCCTGCATTAGCTGCAGGCCGTACTGGTTGTGTTTTGGTTTTGGTCTTAAATTTCTTTTAGTCGAAATTCTTCCGATCTCTGTGTGATCTCCCGGGTCCAGAGAGGGCAGTAACCAGGGGGACGCTGACCCTAGCTGACCCCTTGCTCTTTTTCGAAGTGCTGCACCCCTATGCCCACCGCCTAGGGTTGCTGCTCCTCAGACTCTCCTTTCCTCCTTTCTTCTCTCCTGTCTTCCCCTCCTCCCTCCCTCCTTTCTTCTCTCCTGTCTTCCCCTCCTCCCTCCCTCCCTTCTTCTGTCTCTGTCACTCTTTCAGGTCATTTGTCTGTGTTCATCTGATGGCCTAATACCTGGCCACAGCACTCATGCCTCCCGTGGAGGGTTCAGAATCAACCCCTTCCTCTAGGATTCCCTGAAGCTTCCATTTCTCTTGCCCCAGGAGCCCCATTCTGGGCTTCCCGGGTACTTGAGTTTTCCAAAACACCAAAGATTCTACTTGTACTGTCGGGAATGCGGGGAGCTGAGCGCGCTGTACCTCCTCTTTGTCCCCCAACCCACCTACTGGAGGTGTGATGAGGCCTTGTCGGGCTACCACAGAGCAGAGAGTCCCCGCAGCTATGACCATGTGCCAGGCCAAGGCCAAGTCCAGCAGGTGGAAACGGACAGATAGCTGCGGACCTGTCCATTCAGGAGCTCCCGGAGATGAGGCAGCTGCAGGAGATGAGGGAATGGGAGTGTGTTAGGTCCACCTAGTCAGAACTCTGAATAAGAGTCTCTAGGCCTTTCTATGCTGGTGCTGTAGATCCAGCTATAGCCCTCAAAGAGAGCTCATAGTTTACATGAAGCACTGGGTCTTGCCAGCCCCAAGGCAGAACAGCTTTTTACTGACACCACAGCCCCTCAAACCCCAAAATGTTCACTGGGTGCGCTGGGGCTGAGCAGAGTCCGCCCACAGTAGGTTGCTACTCACTGTGTGTTTCTGAGGGGGAAGGGGCCAGAGGGATTCCTGATCAAGATGCCCAGCATGTTTCTTCCTACCAAAAAGCCTAAGGCAGAATCATAAGCTCTCCTCAGACATTTCAGTCTCAACTAATTTGTACCCCAGCCCCAAGAAGGAACTGCTGCTGCTGCTGCTGCTTTTAAAAGCTTGGATTCCAAAAGACCTTTGCGTTGTAAAGTGCCTGTCGGTGTGACTCAACAGGTATTGGGGGTCAGGACCAGTGAAATCCCTATCAAGTCAAACTTTGAGATTTGAAACAGTTGGGGAGAGGGCAGGCAGATAAGTTCAAGTACTGTATTCCTAGTTATGGGAAATGGATTGTAAAGAATGAAGTGTAATCAAATTCATCTTTCCTTTATCTTTTAAATCCTTTGTACCTGGAAATTTGAGCATAGAATGCCTGCCATAGAAGAATAAGAATCTGAAGATTGCTCTTCATTCCAAAAAGCACAGAGGATCGTTAGTTTCTACTGGGTTCTTGCCACTTACTTCCCCGGGATCTTGGCCCAGTCAGCTTCTCCGTAGACCAGAGTAACACACATGCCTTGAGACTGTGAGAGGATCAGCCCAAGTCCTGGAAGGAGCAGTCAGTTAATAAACAGTATGCGTATCATAGACCTGAAGCAGGACAACTGCAAAGTTCATTTTAAAACAATGTTCCCCGTATTGTAAAATGTTGATAAGCATTCTCTATAACTCACACTCAAAAGGAGAATAATTTGACCACCCAAGAGAGAACTGTACACTTTAGAGTAGATTTAGGGTGAACGAAGTGGAAACTCAGAGGAAGGCTGAACCCCGGGGCCTCTGGTAGGTAAACCGAAGATGCGGGCATTGCATACACATGCAGACCAGGTGTTCATCTTCCCGGGATAAAGTATTTTTTATATTTAAACAAAACCCCTTTGCAGTGGTTTTGTGGTGGTGGGGGAAACCGGCAGATGTTTGCACCGGGCGCCAGTGGGCCGGCACCTCGGCGGAGCGCAGGGGCGCTCGGGCCTCCCCTGAGCGCACCCCACGCGCAGGCATCAGTCCAAGGTGGCTGTGCGCTCGCTTCAGCCGCGCGTGGTTATGTTCTCTGAGCCCCGCGTGGCCTCTGTCTGCAGCCTGCGTGGCTGCAGTGTTCCCCGAGCTCCTGGACGCACCCTCCGCTAGAGACTGTGGTGTGGCGCTAGTCCCGTGGCGGGGGGGGGGGGGGGGGGGGGGGGCAAGGAGAGGTTTCCCTCTGGTGGTAAGCGTGGCCTCCTCCTCTGACTTTGTCTCCCCTATACCTCCCAGTCTCTCCGATGGGCCCACCTTCCCTCACCTTCGCTTTCATCTCCTGGGGTGAGGTAATGTCCACACGTAACAATTCTAAGAACTTCGTAGGCGCCCCCCCCCCCCCCCCAAGTCTCCTCAGCCCCTTCTCTCTTCGAGTCTGTCATATGGTGACCAAAAGCTTTAATTTGCTTATTCAGCATTTTCATCAGCCTGATTTTGCTGTCTACTTGCGTTATTCCTCAGAAGGTGTCAAACACCAATTTCCATTTTATTGAGTCACCCAGGTGCGGAGCAAGCATGATGAGACAGCGGAAGGACTTTCCCGGACCGTGCTGTCGCTCACCGGCCCGCACCAATCACCACGCAGCTTGCCCTCGGGCCCTCCTCTGTGAGGGGCGTGTCCACAGTGAGTGATAGACAGAGCCGCCCGCCCCGCTCAGCCCAGCCCACGTTGCTGCTTAGATTGAAATGCAGAACTCAAGCCACTTTCTACGGGGCACAGACTTCCTTTTACTCCTTCCTTTTGCACTCTCGCCGCCTCCTCCGGGGAAGAAGCGGAGGCACCCACGGCCTGGGGCAGCGACGGGCTGGGCCACTGAGGCCGTGCGAAAAGTTTCTTTCTGGGAGCTCGGAACTGGGGCCCGGTTGGTGTGCTGCTCGGAGCAATGGGTGAGTGGCTGCGGGGGACGCTGTCAGAGCCGGAGAGGGAGGGAGTAAGCAAGAGAGGGAGGGAGAGAGAACGCGAGGGCGCGCACCTCTGAGCGCTCACACTCTCCTTATTGACTTTGCTCTACAACTTGTAGGAACACGCTAAGGGTCAGAGGCGCACAGCAGTTCAGTCTAAACTCTGGCTACTGGGTTGCTGTTGATGCCATTTTCTGATTTTAAGAGAAAGGAGCGGTGGCATCCGCAAGCGCCGCAGCCCCAGTGGCAGACCAAGTTTTGTTTCACATACACGCACACTGGCAAACAAAACAGAAAAAACAAAAACAAAAAAAAAGAGCTTCCCCTAGAGCTTGTCTAATTGCGCAGGTCCCCAAGGCGGGGCGCTGAGGATCAAGGGGGAGCAGCCCAAGGGTTTAAGCGCCCGGTAGCCGAGTAGGAGCCAGTTGCAGGCGTCAAGACCGGTTTCCCCGACTGATTCCGAGACTTTTGAACACTCGGAGCGGCCCCGCGTCTCACCACTTTATTTGTTTCTAGCGGCCGCAAGCACCACCGGAATTTGGGAGGGGGTCTGATTCGACCGCGGTGGTTTGGGGCCGTTCCTCAAAACTCAGGGGCCGTAGGATGTGAGGAAAGCCTGGGTCGTCAGCCCTGGGCGGATGCAGCCACCTTGCCCCCCGCCGCGCACGGAGGCCGGAGGAGGCCGAGTGGCAGGCGACTGTCCCAAACTGCGGGTGCGCGTCCCTGCGCGCCCTGTGTTTGTTTTGCAGAGCCAGCCTTTGGGGAGGTGAACCAGCTGGGAGGAGTATTCGTGAACGGGAGGCCGCTGCCCAACGCCATCCGGCTTCGCATCGTGGAACTGGCCCAACTGGGCATCAGACCGTGTGACATCAGCCGCCAGCTACGGGTCTCTCATGGCTGCGTCAGTAAGATCCTGGCGCGCTACAACGAGACAGGCTCGATCTTGCCTGGAGCCATCGGGGGCAGCAAGCCTCGGGTCACTACCCCCACTGTGGTGAAGCACATCCGGACCTACAAGCAGAGGGACCCCGGCATCTTCGCCTGGGAGATCCGGGACCGCCTACTGGCCGACGGCGTGTGTGACAAGTACAACGTGCCCTCTGTGAGCTCCATCAGCCGCATCCTGCGTAACAAGATCGGCAACTTGGCCCAACAGGGCCATTACGACTCATACAAACAGCACCAGCCTGCACCGCAGCCGGCGCTGCCCTATAACCACATCTACTCCTACCCCAGCCCCATCACTGCGGCCGCCGCTAAGGTGCCCACGCCACCTGGGGTGCCAGCCATCCCCGGCTCGGTGGCCATGCCGCGCACCTGGCCGTCCTCGCACTCCGTCACCGACATCCTGGGCATTCGCTCCATCACCGACCAAGGTAAGGAGGGCTCAAGGGCCGCTGTGAGGATGTGCAGAGCCTTTCTCCGCATCCTCGCTAGGGTCTCAGTATTTGGGGCCTCGGCCAGTGTCTATCCCACCACCTGGGGCTTTTTCCTTTGGAAATATAAGGAGTCTTCCCAGGGGGTGTCCTGATCTCATTAACTTGAAATTCATGCCCTCGGTTTCCTTGCCACACACAGTCTCCTGCCTCATCTCAAACTACCAGACCCATAACTTCCCCCCATCCCCAACACATGGTTCGCATTTTCCACCCTCCCCCGCCTCACCCGCCACCGCAGCCTCAGACCTGCTCGCTCACTTGGGGAGCACGGCCGGGGCCGGACTTGGGGCGCAGCCCGAGAGATCACAGCCCGCGTTGGGCTGCTGGCTGCAGGCAGCTTGTGTGGGGATCAGATGCGGCCGCGAGGAGTGGAGCACCCTGTGGAAAATGCAGTATTCTTCTTGAGGATTCTAGCAATCAGGCCAAATTTGCTCAGGCAGGAAGTTCAAATGTCAGCTAATTGGTTTCATTCTTATGCTTCACTTCGTTTTCCTCGGAAACGGAGGTCCGAAAGTTACTACTAGCAACTTGCATGTTACTGCATTGCCCATTCTGGGACAATTTTCTGCTATGTTTCTTTCTCTCCTTCTCTCTCTCTTAGCTGAACAGACATCACTATATACATATCTTAGAAAGTGCCACCAACCACCGCCGCGGTGGAGACAAAATGCTCGGCGATTCCCTGCTGTCCTCTCTTCTGTTCTTTTCTGTTTCTCCGCTCCTGCTGCTTCCTTCTAGGCTCCTGAGGCCCCCGGAACTGCAAGTGGGCATCTAGCCCCTGCATGTTTTCAACGGTGCCACCCCACAGTTCCTTTCCTTTCTCACCCTTGACCTTGCGGTGCTCTCAGTGTCTTTTCTGCTTGATAAGAACGATTCCCGGAGCCCTTCTGTTCCCTCCGGCTTCCTCAAGAGCCCCGGGTTTGTTTTCTTTTACTGCGTTGTTAAAATAAAGCAAAACAAAAAAAATGGCATAAATTTCTTTCTCGGTAGGGCGAAAAGAAAGTCAGAATATCCCAGACACAGAATTTAAATATTGCGGAGACAAAGAGCCTACATTCTTAATTTCTCAGCCAAAGTTTAAAATGTGTGGAGGAAAAATTAAATAGGAAGGGGTGGTGGAGGAAGTAGTTCCTTTGATTAGTTCCTGCCTTTCTTATTTACCACCACATTGGCACAATTATCTTTTAAATCATTAAATCAGAGCCCCAATTTCTCATCTTCTTGTTCCCTGTGAATTTACAAGACCCTTCTAGGAGTTCAGAGCTGGTCTGGAGCTTTAGTTGGAGAGTTTGCCCTTGATTTATAGGATAAACTGACCTCACTGACATTTAAAGGAAGCCCCTGTTCATGGGAAAGTGTGAGATCAGCAGAAATGGGGGCTCACCGGGGGATCTCAATTTCTTAAGATAACTTCAGGCTTGTGCCCACCGATTGCCTTTTGTCTGGGAAGGCAAAGACAGACTGGCAGTTCTGGGCCAAAATACAGTTTCCTGGTGCAAATTGGAACACAATCTAATTCTTTGGAGAGGGGGAGGGACAGTGAAAGGAGACCGACAGAGTTGAAAAGAAAACTTTTCTTCTCTGGGGATCCTACAATCAGACCAAATGTCAGTTGGAAAAGTATTGGATTGTTGAGAGTAGTAACTCTTCATTCTAGATGTTGTTGATTCTGGATGCTAGCTATAAATAACCTGTTTTCTGACAAATCTGTGAATATAAAAAGATTGTTTCTAAAATGGACCATTTCTACAAAACTTCCAAGCACTGTGTCAGATGGAAGTATTTAAAATCAAGTTGTAGTGGCTCTGTCAAACTTTGGTCCTCCACCCATAGGTCTCAAAGACAGAACACACTGTTCACAGTCTTCAAACATCTTCTGCTTAAAATTGCACTTGGTCACTTAAAGATGCCAATGATTCAATATGCAGTCCCTTAGGTGTTGTGGTAGTCAGTCTACGCCACATAACTTACTTGCATCTCTATTAAGAACATAAAGGATAACTGGTGCCTTCATTCCTTTAACAAACATTTAATTCTACTTTCATTTTCTTGACCTTTTATATCATAAAATCACCACAAAATGATGTGCATGGCATTTACAATGGTAATTGCAATCCTTTTTTTTTTTTTTTTGAGTCATGTGCACATACCCTCATATTCCATGTATAGAGAAAGGGTATCGAGGCTGGTCACACACAGGGGAAAACCTATGCACATGTATTTTGCATGTGTATTGCAGGCAGCATTTCGTTGTGTTTGCAAAGAACTCTGCAGGCCTTTTGTTCCATTCATTGACAGAACTACCAGGTCCCTACTCTAGAGAGCATTACCTGGATGTGTCTACGCCCAGCACGGAGGTGGTTCAGCCAGGATGCTCCTCTCTCCCTTGTCAGTCCTTTCCATTCCCAGATTGTTGTAACCCCCAGTCCACGCTGGGTTAGGACTGGGGAGAACGGTACAACCAGCTTCACGGGGGCTTACCCCGATTTGGAAACATTTTCGCAAAACTGTCAGGTTCCTTCCACTGGTTTCTCTGGGGGAGCCAGGGAAAATCAAAGACCGGTTGAAAAGAAAAAAAATCTTTCCGAAGGCGGGCGGGTGAGAGATCTGGGAGAGGCCTACTCTGAGGCAGTCCACTTTACCGGGCCCTGGGCAGCAAGCCGCAGAGGCCGCGCGTAGGCCCGGCGCCCGTGGGAGGCCGAGGGCCCGGGGTGGAAGGAGGTCGGAGCCCTAGTGCTCGCTGGTCGCGGGTCGCGGGTTCGGGTCGCGTGTCAGGAGGGGGCACGTGTTTGGGGCCACCAGCCTGAGGTCTTCTCCTCCCCAGGAGTGAGCGACAGCTCCCCCTACCACAGCCCCAAGGTGGAGGAGTGGAGCAGTCTGGGACGGAACAACTTCCCCGCCGCCGCCCCGCACGCGGTAAACGGGCTGGAGAAGGGAGCCCTGGAGCAGGAAGCCAAGTACGGTCAGGTGAGGTGCGAGGGGCGGCTGCGGCTGCGGCTGCGGCTGCGTTTGGGCGCTGGAGGAGCGCGATCCCTTCCCGACCTCGGCGGAGGGAGGGGAAGCCCAGGCCGCCCGCAGGCCCCCGCGCGAGCCGGGCCGTGCCAGACTGCGGGGGGCGGCGGGAAAGGCTCCCCCTTCCTTCCTGGGCGCAGTTGAGGCGTCGACCCCCGCCAGGGTCGCGGAGGCCTGGAAGCGCCTCCGCGCCTGTTCGGAGCCCTTTCCGCCGGTCGTCTGGGGGCCAGGGTTACCCGAAGAGGGCCAGGGGGCGCTTCCGAGAGGCTGCGGGGCGAGTGTCCCCCACGCCCGCCCGTGGAGCGTGGAGCGCACGTGGGAGGTCGCGGCTCCGCAACTGCGGGGGCCTCGCGCTCCGCTCCGGCGCGCGCACACCGCGGCTCCCGGAGGACTAACCAGCGTGGCTTGTCCTGTGGTAGCGGGAAGAGGGCAACCAGATAATCTTAATAAAGTTACCATTTCCCGATTAAAGGTCACGTCGGAATCTCCCAAGGGAGCTTAGTGAGAAAACCTCAAATTATACGGACTGGCTGTGGACCGTTTAATTTTTTTCCCTCTGTCCCTCCCCCGACACTACTAAAGAAAAATTAAGCCACCCGTGTTTCTTGTTTTCTATTTTTTTTTTCTGAGAAAGATCAAGCAACCACAACAATAAAAGCCCCAGAGTTTGGAGTCTAAATTCATCACCATGCTAAAATCACGAGTTCAAAGCCCAAACTCTCTCTCTCCAAACAAAAACCAACAAAACAAAACAAAAGACAACAACAACAACAACAAAAACCCACCAAACAAAAATTTAAAGCAACGTAAGATTTTTTTCAGCAGATGAAAAATCCATACCCTGGGCGGGTATGCAATTTCTTAATATCAAACTCGAATTCCAAAGCCTCAAAATATCCAGTTTTCACTTCATTCTTTTGAAGTCTTAACACATTCCATGTTTTCTTATCTGTAAAATCCAACTTTTTAGGTAGAATGGAACTTGTCACTTTTATTTGCTGGAGAGAAAAACTTAGTTGTTATTTTCTCTAACAAACCCATTTTCACTTCCTCTTCTCTCCCTTATTTTGTTAAAGTGGAGTCAGATACATATTAATAGCTCTCCCATGATAAATATCACAGAAAGTAACAGCAAGGAAGGAGAGTCCTATTCCTGAGTCTATTCCTACTATAAAGAATGCCAGTGAGAAATTCTAAGAGAGTTTGTCATTTTCTTTTACAAAAGGGCCGGTCGTTTGTAAAGAAGAGGCAGTATGTATAATGGTTAGGAACTCTGATCTTCTGGTACCACTGCCACTTATGCAAGTCACTTAACCTTTTAGAGCCTTCATTTCTTCATCATTGAAGTGGGGAAATAATACAACCTTAAGAGATGTGAAGATTCAGTGAGATAATGCAAACATATGGCATAGAAAGCATTCATTAAATATTACCTGTGGCTATAAGTGGTGGTTAGAGATTGACCCTTGAAAACAAGCAATTAAAAAAATCAGAATATACTTTGTTCAGGGGACTCATAGTCAAAAAGTGACAAGGTATTTTGTTACAAATAATAGCAGTGCATATAAAGTACCTAGCATAGTAGAAAGCATTTAACAGGTGCTCAGTAATTTTTATTAGGTCATCATTTCTTAGAATAACATTGTGAAGAATAGTTTAAAAAGTAGTCTCTAATTTCCATATATAATTTGATAATCCAAAACCTTTATGTTATTTCCATAATCCAGAAATCCTTATGATTATTTCTACTGTTTTGAATTACAGAGCTAGTATTTAAACTTGTTTAGAAATGGTTAATTTATACATACACATACCTTTAATAAAGAAAAATAGAACACTTTCAAATTAACTGCTTTGTAATTCCAAACATTGAAAAGCAATTACATTTAATACAATGAATATTAAATCACTAAATTATTAGATTTATAAAAGCAAGTAACTGAAAGAAATAAGTGACCAAATAAATATTGTTCTAAGAGAACAAGTCAAATTTTTTTCCAGAAAAAATATTTATATCAAACTTATATTTGAAAAGTTCTTAATTGAAATATACTAATCTTCTGCACTGGCATATAGTAAGATAATTCAAATGATATAAAATTTCAAAACCTGAAAAGTTTCAATGGACAATTAAATCAGCAGTTACTTTATTATAATTATCAAAATAGTGCCTATTGCTGAAGATGTGCTAAGCAGGCACATAAATTTAGACTGTCATTTTATGAGCAATTATGGAATTTATTATTTTAATATGAATTTATTATACATTTTGAAAAATAGCATGGTTTAAAGCAAAGTTAAAGAAGTACACCTAGCTCCAATTAAGTAATTCACTAGAATTCAAATATCCTCAATAGAGGCATACCTAGCAATTTTGGAATTTAGACATTCATTTCCTTGAGGGTAAAATTATACATTAATATTTGCTTGTAAACATGCAAAGAGGCAAGGAGTGTTTTATATACATATTGTTATATATGTATATATAATTTTTGTATTTGAACAAAATTTGAAAGTCTTTGGTAAAAAATACTCTTTAAAAAATTGCCATAATACTTTCAGGGCCTTTATGGTTGTTATTAAATAGTGCAATATTATATGATTCCAAATTTATTTTAGTATATAAAGGAGGAAATTGAGAATTCAGAATTATAGGATTTAGAACATAATCTATTTCCAGAAGACACCTGTAAAATTACCTAAAAGACTGAACTGACAACTGATTGTAGGTAATCCAGTTTCCATGTTCAGTTTAAACTGCAAAGAAAGATGCCCGATTGCTAATAATTAGAACCTTATGCACATTTGTTACACACGCACCCCTACCTTTTGTTTTCAAAGTTAGCCCATTATTAGTTTAGAATATTCAAACTTGTCTTACACATTAATATTATACTGCAATTTATATTGTCTACCTCTGTGGACAGGAGAAAAATAGTATTTATCTACTTTTGTTTTTTTTCCACCTACATTATATATTAGGTTAGAACTCTATAATCTCATGTTATTCTGAATGGTAACAATGTTCTCTGGTTCTTAATTGCTGGTTTTCTTCTGCTGAAATCATAAAACCTCTATTGAATGCAATTGACTGGCAAAAATATATAAAGAATAATGGGCTGGAAATAGCTATTCAAGTTTTTACATGAGAGTGAATCATTGCCTCATTTTATTTAAACAGTTTATAAACAGTTGTATAGCATTTGAAAAATATTCTATAATTGGGCATACTTTCTCAGAAAAATATATTGCATGTCTGGTGCTTTATTTAAAATATCTGAATTGTAGATTTATAAGCTTTGAGTATCTTCATTTTGGGGTAGCAGATACTTAACTCAGACAGCAAGTTCAGTATAATATTAGTTACAAACTGAGATGTAAGAAATGAAGAAGAGTCTATAAATACTTGAACTTAAGAAAACATTCAGAGGTATGAAAATATTTGAATTCAGAGACATAAATTAATCTGAAATAATGATAGTAATTCAGAATATTGAATATATTTATTACTATATTATTTTAAAAACTGGCAGTCCTTGTAGACATAGTATTTTATGAAAAAATAAGTTAATTTGCACTGGGTTTTTCTTAATATCAAATAAAGTTAATTTTGTGTTAAATAATTTATTATTTTGTAGAGAGACTGCAGTTTAGGTAAATGCCAATAGAGAGTCTTTGAAATTCATAATGTTACCTATTATATAAAACATTGCTTGACCTGCTTAGATTTTAACTATTAGTGTTCTAAAACAAAATTAATGATTATGTATCAGTAAAATGTGTCATAAAAACTGCAAAAAATATTTTTTAAAATTTAAGACTACATCTATTTTAGTAACATTTAGAAACATAAAACTTAGGAAAAAACCTTAAATAGTAGTTTTGGATTACCTGGAGACATTTAGATCTGCCTTGGGATAACTAAGCATAATTAAGATCCTTTTGAATGAATGTTGATACCATATTTATAACTGTCATTTTATCAGATTTGTTTTGCTAAGTCATTGCATAATTAACTAAGTTTAGAATGACAGCCAGAAATATGATTTCACCATAAAATGAGAGAAAATCTTGTTTATGTTCAGATTTGAACTACTTTCTTGTTTATGATATATATTGAGGTTGAAATTCTAGGTGAAGCACATCTCTGTGGCTACATCGACTTCATTATAAAGCCAAGGTAAACTCATTTTAGTGCAAGAGGAGGACCAGGTGGAACTGATGAGTGGATGAAAGATTCTGGGTAGAGAATTTGGCACTACTATTTGTATTTTCTTCAAGAGTGAAAATGTTGAGTAGACAATTTCCAGAATTTGAAGAATAATAGTTTATAACCTCTAATTGCCAGACAATTGTCATACAAGGGTTTTTTTGTTTGTTTGCTTTGTTTTGTTTTGGTGGCCATTAGTGTTAGGGTGCTAATGCATTTCCATTTTCTCAGAGGTGGGAATAAATGGACCAACCATCAAACAAATAATGAAATGGCTAAGTTAGAAGTTTATTTACTTTTTTCAACAGCTTTATTCATTTTGCTTATGTAAAGTGTAATACTTGTTCTGTGATAAAGGATGCCTACTTTTTTTTAAAGCAAGAGTATCATATGTTTTGCTTTCAAAAGGGTGCCCTAACTGAAGTACACAAATGATTTTGAAATACCTATAATGTGTCCTGTTTTGTGAGGACATGAGATGATTAAGGCAAGTCTCTGTCCTCAAACTGTTTATAATCTAGCTCTCTGCCAATATAGCTTCTCAACATATTCATTTAAAAACATATTCTCAAGACCTGGCAAATCTGCATTTCTAAACTTTTAGAACAAATAAAATGAAAACTCATACTTTTCATTCATTCTTGTGACAACCTTAAACTAAACTACATTGCAGCTTACATATTTTTTTTTCTGGACAATTTCCTTTAATGTCAGTGGGATAAAATCTGTCTTTTCCTAAAAATATTCAACAAAGTAAGTGACTTACTTTTTCTAGGATATGTATTTTGGTCTGTTTCACTTTGTATTATTAAATCTCATTCTCAAAATTAGTCCCTCATTCAGGGAGGACCCTTGTACAATTCTTTGGAGGAAAGGATTGTCTCATTGCTTTCAAGGAAGATATCCATACAAAAAGAGGTGGATGGATTGAGGTCTTATTTATGGAATCTTTAGGTAAAGTCATTTTCAAATATGAGATTTCCATTACATGCCCATTGCTGGGGTTTCATTTGGAAAATTTGTTTACTCTTCCCCAGGGATTCCATATGTTGGTTGATTTATAAATCATATTTACAATCCAATTAAATAGAGTAATTTAGCATGTTTGCTCCCTCTATATTTATGGTGTACATTTGGTAGTCTCTACTCAGCCTAACTAGCTTTTCAGATTAATTACATGCCCTTCACTGAAAACATTAAACAGATTTGGGGAGTTAAAGTCATGTACTCTTTTACTTGAAAGAATAAACAAACATCAATGCTACCTGTGTTGCTTTCCTTTGTGGTGGAACATTTTACTCTTTCAGTGATTGCCTCATAAATAACAATTACTTTATCCAGGAGAGATTTATATCACTTACTAATGTCATATTTCAAAATTAATAGTGAGAAAGTTGATGTGTTTATTGAGTCACTAGAATGAATAGTGAAGGTGGCAGTTACCTATGAAAGTATGTTTATTTTCTTATTTGCTTAATGCCATTTCCCCCCTAAATTTCTAAATCTGAACTTTAAAAATAAAAAGAAAAAAGATGATAAAAACTTTTCATTCCAAATCTGGGTCATAATTTAACCTGAGGGAAAGTTTAGAGCTATTTTTATACTGTTTAAAGTTTTTTTAGCAAACATTTTAGCCTCCCCTTGCCTTTTTGTGGACATCAAACTTCTCTCAGCTTCCCTTCCTACCCTGCATTTCTGCAACACAGAAGATGCCAAATCTCTAAAATTACTTTATATTGCAGATTTTATAAAGCTTTGAGATATTTATATTAATAAGAATAATAATATAAAAGCAAGTTTGGTGCCTTCAGTGTGAGAAATTGGACAAACATGGAAAAATTAGTAGAGTTTTCACACTTCAAAAACACATGTAGTCATAGAATCAGTAGGGCACCTGAAGGTAACTCAGGCCTGAATCCAACGGTGTGCCTCCCTCTCAGCCCGGGGAATGCTGTCTAAGATGAGACTGTCATCCAGCCTGGTTTCTCAGGGGGAAAGATTCTGGGCAAAAAGAGTATAAGGGGACTGTAGACATAGCAACAAAATAGTCGAGGAGCCCCAAATAAAAGGGGGCATATCCAGAAGCAATTGTTTCAAAAGAAGGGTGTAAGAGGAAGAAAGGGAAGATAACAAAGCAAGCATTTCAGAGAGAACTGTTATTTGGATAACAGAAAAATACAAAGATTAAATGAAGACATAGAAAAAAGTTAGCTATGATGACAAAGAGATCTCATCAACAGATTTTTTTCCCTGCTAACTAGAATGTTGTTTCCATCATGTATAATATTAAATAGTCTAACCTTATGTATTTATACATTGCTGAGCAAAGGTTTTCCTTATTTTAAAAGTAATCATTATTACCTTAACATTTTAATCTGAACTTTCCTATTTTACTTTTCATGCACATTAACCTCAATAGTACAAAATATTAATTCATGGTGGAATTGAAGAGGCTGAGTGTGGATGCAAATATCATCCTGCAACTGAACTGGCATGATTCCTTTCCAAGCTAATTCCTCATAGGTTATTGGCAAAATCCTAAATAAACATGATCAGAACTATAATCTTGATGCAATGCTAGATTTCTTCTGCAATTTGATAGCTCACTATCTTCATACTCATCTGCTGAGAGCCTTACAGTGCCTCCTTTGAGCCATTCTCAGAAAGAAGGAAAAAAGATTTTTTTTTTAAAACTTAAGAAATAAAATGGGGCTATAGCAATGGGAATTTAGAAGAAAGAATCTTTTTTGTTATCTCAAAAGGAGCTCCAGTTTCAGATTAAATTGTGCCTGCCTTTTAACTGTCCAACAAAAGCAGAAAAATATTTGCTACAGAAGATTCTGCATCAGACAAGGGTGATAACTTCTTTTAACACATGGCCATGGACTGGCCAATTGCACTAGGGTAAACGACTGAATTCCTCAATCCACATTATTGTGTACCAAAAGAGAGTAAGATTTCATTTATGTTAGATAATGATGCGCAATAGTTTGTTTCTTTAAAAATATAGTATCATGCTTTGGGACCCTTGTAATACATTTTAATTTTAATTCAACGTTGTGTTGTGCTCCTTATATATTATCTTATAATTAGTGTAAACTCAATAGTACAACACAGTCCTCATTATTCGATGAAATATGATGAATATTTCTCCATGCCAGGACACATGCTCCCCTTCCCCGTTTTTCCAAGAACAGGCACTCTGGCAAAGGGAACGGGAGGAACGTGCCCTTACAGACCAAGGGCACAATGTTTAACCCCTCTACTTTTATTCTTATCTTGTCAGCAGTTCATGAGCAGTGTTAAATCATAGCCATGTGTATATCCTACTCTAAGCATTAACCCTAAATTGAGAAAATCATTTTGAGACCCCATCACTGCATTCTCAGAGATGTGGAAGTGAGAATAATAACCACATGAATTAAATTAGAAAATAATTTCTATGTTGCAATTGAATTGGAAAAAGCATCTAATTAACATATGCCTGTTTTACTTACCTCTAAGGATTAAATCAGTTTTACTAATAATAAATCTATTATTTGCATTTTTACTTTCACTAGGAAATATGTTGCTATGTTAATTCACTCACATCACTACCAGGAAAAAGGATGTACTCTTTATTTTTAAAAAATGTAGAAATTGAGGGAAAAATTTTAAGTTACTTGAAGAAGGATGCTGAGTGTTCATGCCAGAATCGGATTAGAAATGAGGGTGTTTTAGTGTTGTTAATAGTAACAATACCAACAATAATCAGATGCCAAGAAGGGTACTGTTTCTAGGCGCACATGCCTGTGAGAGCTGCTGCATTTTGTTTGCAAACTGAGATTTTACATTTAAATTCATTTCAAGAGATTTGTCCATGTGGCTTTTAAAAATTCACATCACAGGGCCCCAAAACTTTGCAAGCCAATTTTCCAAATTCAAAACCACACATATGCAGATTTTTTTATAGTTGAATCTCCGGTTTCTTTTTTGATAGAATAGCTCTGGAAAAAAATGCCCCCAATGTTCATTTAAAAACCCTAAAAAGACAAACAGCCTGATTTTGCATGTCCTTTGTCCAATAAGTATTTACAACATGACAATTTAAAATACTGACCATGTTTTATTTAACAAAGGTTGTGCTCATTTTGAGTTTCTAAACTGCCAGCCCACGCTCTGTGCCCATTTTTACTGGAAATGAAAGCTGCACCAACCAGGCCCTACACAAATGTCTCAACAAAAAAGCCGAACAAAACCAAGGTATGGGGAAGGCTGACAAAGGCATATCGATCGAAGAACAGATTCCAACACTATTTAATCACTGCTAATTCTTTCCGCACCCTGCATAGCCTTCCTATAGTTCTGAATGGCAAAGCAAATACTGTGAATTTTCTGGCCATAGCCTCCTCAAAACCATTGTGGAAAGAATGATATCTTGTCTTTTGGCATTGTGTTTGTTTAAGTAGCAAGACTGTGAATTTAGAACAACTTAAGTTCAAATCTGAAAAAAAAATCAGAAAGTAGAGTCAGAATATTGTTAGTTGTTACTACTCAAAACTCACGGTCTGCTTCTAGGAACCTGTGAATGCCAATTGCTGTAAGGTGCTTATTTTCACCTCCTCTCTTTTCCTGCTCCTCTTAGGCACCAAATGGCCTCCCGGCTGTGAGCAGTTTCGTGTCAGCATCCACCATGGCTCCTTACCCGACCCCGGCCCAAGTGTCACCTTACATGACCTACAGCGCTGCTCCTTCTGGTTATGTTGCAGGACACGGATGGCAACATGCCAGTGGCACCCCACTTTCCCCCCACAACTGTGACATTCCCGCATCGCTGGCGTTCAAGGGAATGCAGGCAGCCAGAGAAGGTAGTCACTCTGTCACCGCTTCCGCACTCTGATGGGAAATTCCGTCTGCAACAGCCTCACCCAGCCGCCCCCTTCCGCACACCCTCCCCCTCCTGCCCTCCAACCCTTTTGCCTGGAGAGCTGGCTGTATGGACTCACATCCTTTGTGCTGATGACAATTATTTCTTGCCATAACTTCTCTCTCACAGAAAACCTGACAGGACGTTAGAATTTAAAAACAAAAGCAATATTAAGGACTGAATGAGACATTTGTGCTGCCCACACACTGTTCTAATGTAGTGAAGAAACCTGCACCCCTCAAAGGGCTTAAGGAACTTTTTAAACTAGTCTTTGGTAAAACCACATGTGTATATTTATTCTAAATCGACCTAAACTTTTGAAATGTGCAATTGTTGAGATTTTGCAAAATCAATAAAGGAAAATACATATAGAAAAAAGTTATGCTACACCCTCTAATCAAATAAGGTGACCAAATAAGTCTTAATTCGTCATTAGGAAACCAATCAATAATTGATTTGTTTGAGTGATCCTTTGTTTATTTTTAAGAGGTGACCTATTTTGTTGGAGAATATATGTATAACACAGCAATATCTGAATTTAGCTTCTCCCGGTGTTCTGACTTGGTTCCAAATATGACAATGTTTATATTTCCTATTAGTTTGTAAATATGGACTCTGGATGGTGCATTTGTGTTTTCATTCCGTGGGATACCCCTCTCCCCCAACCCTCTCTATTTTTTCTGTCTTTTCACAAAGGTGACTTTCTGGCAATGTCTTTGTCTCTGTTTGGTGGCGGGCTGCTCAGGCTCCTGGACCTGGACTTGCCATAAATTCTGTGTGTGCAGTGAAGGCTTCCACATGTCATGAAGGACGTTTTCTTTCTACAGCAGAGGATTCAAAAAACAGCCTCAACAAGCCAGTCTCCCATTCTGTATCCTACCTAATCCAACAACACACACGCCAAACATGCAAAGACAAGAGAGGGTGGAAAATATCTGAACAAGAAGGCTCTAAGGGAAGTCACTTAGAAACTTACGTTCAATGTGAAACACTTTGCAAAGACACTTAAAATGAACTTTATGTTAAGAAAACCACTGTGAAACTAAATTGTACTGTTATTGTTGGCTTACCTGTGTGTTCAGCAATCTCAGCCCAAAATTATGTTGTAATTTAAAGAAAATGGAAAATTCTGCTCTAATGAATGTACAAATGGCTTGCTGTGAAGTTTACATTGTTGTACAGAAGTATGTTTCACATGTAGGTAAACTGGTGGTGGTATTAGAAATACAAATCCTATTTAATTTTTAAATTTCCCTTTATTCATTTCTGGAGTTACAGGACACAGTTTAACTGATAAGTCTTTCTAGACCAATTTTAATGTTAATAATAGAGCTGTGGGGTATATGTGTGTGTGAGTGTGTGATTATGTGTTGTATTTTAAAACAACTGATTTTCCTGGGCAAAATTCTACACTTTTTATCTCTTCTGTTGAGAACGTTCGTCCTGTTTGGCAATACAGGCTTTAAAATACATTTTTAAAACATTGGTACAATCCATCTATTGGAAAATTAATATATTGCAAGTTTTCGGTATTCTGTGCAATAACGACAAGGGCACATCACTGGACGTGGGTGTGACAGATGTGTTCGTTAGGCAATTTCGACGTCTTCCTGTCTGTGCTGTGCACAGCCCACGTGGCAATCCAGCTCCCTCACATTGGTTTCGTGGCTTCATTTAAAACTCAGATGGCTAGATTAGCTAGGTTTTCAAGTCACTAGGATATAAACAGTAAGCAGATTGCTGACCTACAAGTTATGTCCGAGGAGCTGCTTTCTTCAAGCAGCAGATATCATATAGAGAGCTTTGAACTGCATTTATTTCTAAAGCAACCGAAATTCAGTGCTACAAACAGAGGATTATAACTTCAGGAGAAGAATAAGCAGAAGGAGCAGATGAACTCTCAGGGCCATAGTCTTCCTTTGATCTTGTAAAACTCCTGTTGACATCTGGAGTTCCTAGTCTGGTGAGAAAATAGACTATAAACCTAGTGAAACAAAAATACCGATCCAATATCTTGGTGGAGACTTTAAAACCATACCATACAGGGACTCTCCTGCTGCCCAGAAAAAATGACATAAGGTACAGGATTATTCCTTATCAGATGTTTTTAGGTGGCTATTTGTAGTCTTTAAAAAACTATCAATTGTTTGTATGGAAACATAACTAAATGTTATTTTCTTTATCTAAATTAAGAAATCTCTTGTTATGCTATTTATAATTTTTTTCTGGTTCTGTGTGCTTTAAAAATCTAATATTAATGATATCAAAGTCTTCTTGTTTTCTTTTCTTTTCCCCCCTCTAGGTCTTTTCTTAGTAACAGTGAATTCACATGAAATAAATTAAAAAAAACAACAGAACCCCAAATACAATTTGCTATATGGAGCAATTATGGTTTAAAGCTACTTTTAAAAATAAGAGAAGGAAAATGGGATGGGATATGAGGTTGAGATTGTTGGACTTCTAAACATTATTACTATTGAGTAATGTTGACATATTTCCTCTGTTTCTTAGGGGGTGAAAGTGTTTTTTAACTGGCAAGTGCATTCTTCAGAGATTCTCTTGCATCCCATCCACACGGAGAGGTGGAAGAGTCAATTCCATGGGCTCTCTCCCCGCGGAGGGAGAATTACCTGCAAGGACAGGATGCAGTTGTACAATAGACACATTCTTATTTCTCTTGTTTTTCTCCTACTTTCGATGACACTCTTTTGAATATTGGGCTGAACTATAAATTAAAGAAAAACACGCTGGAAAGGATGTACAACCGAAGGCTGCGTATGTATATACAGCATGTCAAAAGCCTTTATTTTTATACTTCAAATTCTCTAAGTTAATAAAAAGTAATAATTACCATGTTATCTTTTATTTTTTATTTTCAAAATGCCTTAGTGACATAGCTTCATGGTAGAAATACCCCACAGTCATAGTTAATAACAGGTGTCACCTAGAACATGCAGATATTTTGGGTGATTTTTAGCTACTGAAGTAGCATCATTTAAGGATGTGGATATAAAATTCTGTGCTTATATCAAGGCCAAGAAGATATTTTTTGAAGTGTGTTAGAGCAGGAATCTTTGGAAATGCTAAGAATGTACTTCTATTTTGAAACGTTATTTTTCCCAAATAATACATATCTTAACATTGCAAATAGACTTCATAGCTTGAAGCTGGTACTTATAACTAGTAACCTGGAAATGTTCTTTACTTGAAACATCCTTTTTAAGAGTGGCATAGTAAGAGTAGTTAACAGAGGTATTTGGATGCAAAGGCAGACAGCACAAATGGGCCCAAAGAGTGGTTCCCACGCGTGACTCAACATGAGCGCATTTCAGCGGCGAAACTGGTTTTCAAAGGGAACAATGTGAAGGAAAGCAGTTTAATGTCACTTCGTGTTTTCTATTTGTCATGAGAGACTGCAAATATCTAGATTTTAAAGTATGACCTGCTTTAAACAACATTGCAAAATATAAAATAGATTTTTAAAAGTAGAGCTGAGATATGTATTATTACTAAAAAAAGATTTACATTTTAACATAAAAGTCAATATTTTTAAAAGACCATTTTAGTGCACTTCAAAAATATTTTCATTGTGACTTTTAAATATTATTTATGGAAGACTTTAATTCTTATCAGAAATATTTTAATTTTGGCTTTTTTTAACTTTAAGCATTTCTTGGCCTCTTGGGAAAAAACAATCAAACAATGGATTTTCATTGTGTAATGATGTAGGTTAAGCATAAGTCACAAAATTTATATTGCTTTTCTATGCTATTTTTCTATATTCAGTCTCCATACTTTATGGTTTTATATTATTTTTCTTCTTACAATTTTATGGCTATAGCCAGAACTACAGTCTCAAATTATGTAGACATAACTTTTGAAGTATCATAATAGGTTTTGTTCTTAAATTGTTTTCCCCTTTATAATTATATATAATTGTTGCATAATTATAATTCGTAATTGTGTCAGCTTAGCTGATTGATAGTCTCAAAGTGCTATATAGCAAATATGAATTATCTTAAGGGGTAAAAACACTTCATAGGCAATCACCAGTTCTCCTGAAGCCATGAATAGGTGTATTCATAAACCAGCAGCATCACTGCACCACCTAGAAAAGAAAAGAGCTGGCTTTTATCACAAATCCTGTAAAAGTGTTGTCTTTCTCATAGAGTTTCCAAATCCATGAAGTCCCATGCAGCCTATTGGGCCAGGGCTGTTCAGAGCCATCCGTTCTTGAGCTCTAATACATACACATAAAACTCTGTGGAAAATTCTCAGAGCAAAATCGAGACCATCTTGAGTCTCCAAATACATTTTTTCCCCATGAGTTTCTGTAACTTTCATCATTTCTCACCAGATTCTTTTTCAGGCACTTTTAATTTTTAAAAGTAAATAAATATAGACATTTAGTCATGTAAGGGCATGTGGCTTTCTTGCGAACAGAAGCCTTCAGATTCTTCATATGTAGGCAAAGGATTTATCTTTTTCAGCCCATAATTAACATTGTTGTAATTGCATGCAAGAAGAAAATCTCTAAGATGGTGCTTGACAAATGAATCTGGTTTTCTCTTACAGCTTTCAAATTGGATTGCAATGTGAAAAATAGCTTCTGAATATTAAAAAAATATGAATTGCAAAACTAAGCTAGCTTTCAACCTCCTTTTGTTTTCATTCCTTTTGTCTGCCTAGGACATATGTATCATTTGAAGATTTGGTAGTAGGGGTTGGGTATCATAGGATCACCATTCGTCTTGATAAAGAAAAGTTATATAGCTCTCTGAAAAGAGACTTACTATGTAATATGTCAAGAGGAATGTGATACAGGAATCATATTCCTATATGTGATTATAGGAATCAAGCCTTCTGAATACCTAGCCATCAGGGGAGCATTTGTATGTGGGTGATTTTGTGTTCTATCTGATGCAGTAAATTGCACATGTTCTGTGTCCTTTAAGACAATCTCTATCCTTTCATGTCTGTTTGAAAAATATCACAGAGTCAAAATGTGGATAAATATCCTCAGCACAATAGAGAAGACTTGGCTGCATGAACAGAGGACTGACTTCTGATGGAAAGAAATAGAAGTTGATCTTGGTTTTAGTTATTTTGTACACACTGCCATATGCTTTAAAAAAATATACAGGCTGCACATGTTTGTGTAACCATATACCAAAGATAATGATCTGCCTGTAATTTTCATTTTTAACCCATGAAGATGCTCTATTACACCCGTCTCACTGCCATAGCCCCCTTGGCATGGTGGCAAGCCAGGAAGGACACATGGCAGAGGATTGTTAAGATGTATGTAACTGCTGTGGTTGCTCTCAGTAACTATTCACTACATAAGACAAGAACACACAGAATTAGGATAGTTTTCAGCCTACTGATATTTAAAGTTTAAACCACAGACTTTGAGATTCTCCTTTCACAGGAGGTACCTATCAGTAACTTCACAGAGCTACTAAGGCTGTTACAAAAGCAAGATGAGATGCTTCTCCAGAGTGAAGGATGGAAAGGCCAAGTTCATTTTTCTTTCTTTTTTTTTCACTTTCTCTCTCTCTTTTAAATCTTATCCTTAACTCAAAAGTCTTACCTTTCTATCTACCTTTCTTTCCTTTGGGTCAGACTTGGATGTTTGGATTGAGAGTGGAGGCCAGGTCTTTGAATGAGATTCCCAGTTATTCAGTGTTGTTTATTTTGGACAGTACATTCACAACAGCCCTTTGCATTGGATATAACACCACAGCAACTCAGGACACCTTATGCAAAAACATTTTAAAGAGCCAACCAAACATTTGCAAGCCTCCAACAAAACTTGGGGTCAGATCATTTAAAGAGTTTTGGATTAAGTTTCTAGTCAATGACCACTGTAGTTAAACTCTCCAGGGTCTTTACCCTTTTCAGACCCATCACTCCTGAGAAAGATGGGTTAGAGCCAATCCTCTGATTTTCCCTAATGCTAGGTTGACTAGCAGGTTTTTACTGTGTGGTGAAGGAAAAACACCACATACTTCCAGAGACAGTTGCAAAAATCACCAATATTCTCATTATTGTACTCTTTTATACACATGGGCCAGTGACTAACAGAGGCATGTCTGAATCTCAAATGTGAAGCAAAATCTATGCTCAAATGCCTAGAAAAGTTGGGACAGATGGTTTGGGAATTGAGCAAGTGTTTTCTAAATAAAAGAAAGCATGAATTGTTTACCAGCTTCAATTTACAGACTGTTCTATATCTCAGGTTGGTAGAAATGCTGGTTTACTGGGTTGAGATCTAAGGGTAAGTGTGCATGCACAGGAGGGTGGTAGGGGAGAAGGATATGAGCGTTACCTAAGAATGGGAAAGGGAGAGAGAGGAGCAGGGGAAGGTTCTAGGGAAGATTACCAGGATGTCTAAGTAGGTGAGTGTGGCCTGCTAAAAAAAATGTGTGGTCTAGTGTATACTTCTGTACTTATTCACAGCATTGTTTATAATCCAAGACTATTTGCCCAGGCGGTTGAGTCTGTAGCAGCTATTTTCTTATCTATTTACATTGAGGCAGCTGACTCTCCCTCAGGGAATGGCAGCTGTTTTTTTTTTTTTTTTTTTTTTTTTTTTTTTTTTTTTTGTGGGCTGGCGTCCTGAGGTAAGGCCCCGAGCCAGGAGCCTCCACCAGTATGCTGACAGAGGCTGAGAAAATGAGCGCCAAGCTCCACCACTCCCTGGAGGTGACTGTGCAGACAAGTGGCTCTTGCTGTTCCTGGAGGCAAAGTTGCCCTCCTTTTCTCTTTCGGAAATGGAGTTGAGGCAGGAGTAAGAATAAATTAGGAGCACCAAGAAAAGTTTTATTGGACTGGTCCCTGACACACTGAAAATCCTCCTGTCCAGCCAGATGCCACAATGTATATACCTGAGTGCTCACTCCAACTCCAACTGGCTGTGGATCCTTTCCTATTGACTCAAGCTGGCCTTTGGCTTCTATCAGCCTCCAGCAAGATCATAAATAGTACCTTATAAATACAGGTAGAACATTTCTAATGGACACAACTTCAGTAGCTTGAATACTCACAGGCAACTTTATATCCTCAATGTTTCTGTCTTTCACAGCGGGAGAAACTTTTATTGTGTTGCTGATAGACATCCATAAGAAAAAAAGAGACACTAGAACAATAAAGAAGGAAGGGTCTAAGTAATAAAAACACCATTACCTGGTCCAAGCCTCATAATCTTGGGAAGCAGGCCTTTGTACAAAGCTAGAATCCTGTAAGTGAAAGGAAAAGAGCAACATTCTTATTCTGAAGTCAAAATGGAGTTTTACCTCAGCTTTACTGAGGTGCTGATCCAGCATTTAAAAAAATTGTTTGAGATTATACACATTCTAAACCAGACAGTATCTGGGTAAACAGTTTCTGCAACAAATTGGACAAGGGGAAAGACTTCATTAATTCTTCATGACCCAAGCTATGCTGGTCTTGTCCAATCAGAAGTGTGATTTCCATCAGCATGATGGCTTTTGCTTTCAAGACACGTCTTACTTTCGAGACAGCTATGTATAGGCACACAGTGATTTTTGTCATTGAATTTAAAAGGCCACCAACTGAGTCTTCACATAAGGAAGTATGATTCAGTTTAGATCAAAATAACAAAACAATACTTGTTTACTTGAGAATAAGACTTAGGTGAGGAGGGATGAAGAGACAAAAGTTAAGACTTAAAAAAAGACCAGCAGAAAAAGGCACATACTTCAAATTTTTTCGGTATTTTTTAATGTAAATAATATTTATACATACTTTAAATTTTTAAAAGAAAACTACTTTCATAGAATTTTCGTGTTTAATTCTCCCAAGAGAATATAGTTAGGATAATTAAGTGACATTTTAAGTACATTCACACTCAGAAGACAATGATTCTCCTGCCCGTGTGTCTTAATAGGACATATGATATGCAACAGCGTATTGTGCAAGCTAGCAAGTCAAAAGGGCACCTCAGCATTTTAAGACAGACATGCAGCATATTGTGTGGTGGTAGTTCGTGGTTCTTGATGGTGCAAGAACGTCTTGTCAACAGGTCATTATTGCGTTGTCTCTCAAAGTTTGCCACCTATTCCCGAGAGCTTCTCAGACACACACCCAATTTAAGAGGTCTTAATGGCTGTCAGCAAAACGGAAGTACAATAAGATTTGAACAATCCTTGAAGTTTTGCTCATTTATTAAAATAAGAATGTGTTACCCTTCTTCCTGATAGACTGTTGCCATCGTTTTAAAACAGGTTCTGTACTTGATCTCTCCAGGAACTGGCTGAGGCCCTTGAATCCTACTTTTGGCAACATCAAAAGGGATGTTAATGACTGAGGCTATTGTGCCTGAGAGAAGACCAATCCCAAATTTTCTCAAAAACTCCAAGGTTGGATCCTAAAAGAAAAGAAGAATAAAATAACAGAAAGGGAAGTGGAAGCCCCTGAACCGGTTAAACGCTACAAAGTGATATGCACGTAAGCAGAGCACCGCACTCCCGGCACCCTCCTGTTATTCCAGCGGAACACATTAGGACTTCCTAGGCTGGAACTTGTTTTCTTGACAATCCCATTGGCTATGTTTTTACACATGGTCTAAATTGCTGAAGTACACATTTCCTCACACAGGATTTATAAACACAGTTCATAAAGAAAGACTGGTATGGCATATGGGGATGATTTGTATAATTGGGCTTCACAATGTACTTAGTATTACTGTATCAAAACAGGAGAAATCCAAGCACACTATTAGCTAATTGGCCAGAATATTTTACAAATGACAGCAACTTCCACCATGAAGCCTACTAAAATGCTCATTTGTGTGTGGACCCCCAAACGTTAAATTAAATCAAGGCTACTCTCGGTCTGCTTCTATTCCTCTCCAGGTTTTTTGCATTTATTTTCACGTGTAGCTGATCCACTGTACTGAGAAGTGCTAGCTTCCTGTTATTAACAAACCAACTTGGGGAGGCCGCAAAACAGCCTGTGACATTCTGTGCGTTATAAACAGTAGTAAGTCACTGGACTAATTGGCTGAAGAATTTACAACCCATTGTTCCTGAATCTTATTCTTCCTTCATGGCAAAGGAAGCAAAGGAGAGACAGAGAGAGAGAGAGAGAGACAGAGAGAGAGAGAGAGACAGAGACAGGGACGGGGTCGGGGAGGGGGGAGAGAGAGAAAGGGAAAGTGGGAGGGCCAGGGGAAGAAAGAGAGAGAGAGAAAGGTTAAAAGAGAGAGAGACAGTTCTTTCCATTTAAATTTAGGTCCTTTACTTTGGTCTGATTTGATTTTCCACCCCTCCCTGCTCTGCTTTCCAACATCAAAGTATTTAATTAGGTCTTATGTAGGAGTCACTTTCCTTCAGTCTGTTTTTGTGCCCAGTGAGCTCACATTATGTTTCGTTATAATGAATTTGCTGGGAAGTTCTCATTATGTTTTCAGCCTCAGTCTTGCCCCAAAGACAGGTCATCTCATATACCATAAGCTGCCAGAAGAAGAGAACCCCACTTCCACATCTGTCCCCTGCCCTCTCTTCTGGTCAATATTTCAGAAGTATCTTTACAGAGAAACAATCTAGGTTATGCCACACTACTATTTTATGTAGCAGGGGAACTAAAAGGGGGAAACATCTCAGCCTAATTAAAAAAAAAATGCAGGTCTGAGCATTGCATGCTTCTAGGTCTACAGGAGAAGAAAACCTCTGTAAGTTTTGAAATTTTCAACTGAACCAAGAGCCAGATACCATCACAGAAACTTCTGTGTGGCTAGATATAAAAAAGCAAGAGGATTGGTAATAATTCTTGGATCCAGGCCATACAGGTGCTGGGTAGATTTAAAGGGATTTAAAAACCAACAGGGTGTTTCAACGGGAAAAACAATGCAGTGATTGCAGTGTGAGTGAGGTGTGCTTAAATAATCCCTGCACTCTGTTTTTTTCTCTTTTACAAGGAGAGAAAAATGCCCCTATGTTGGCCTTCTCCATTATGGCACAGAGCAGAGCTGGCACTCTGGAGAATGGCGGACTCAGGACCTGCTCTGGTTGTCTGACCTTGCACAAGTCACCAAATCACAGTGTGTAAAAGGGATGTTTTTTACATCTGCCTTACCTTTGAAGTATATAATTTTTCTGAGAAATAAAAACAATAATAGCAATGATAGTTCTATGGGTGTTATACAGGCCTGGCAGAAAATGGGTAGTATTTTTATGAAGCCTGTTTTCTAAAGACTGAAAGCACCCTATAATAAGACTCTCTCGTGATGTCTCTGTGATGCAGCCAAGCTCTCTTCCCATTTCAACTGAGGACAAGAGCAAAAGGAATGGCTTGTATGCACAATGTCCTTCTGAAAAGTTCAGGGGAACTTGTCAAGCATGCAGCCTCTTCTATCTCCTGATGTATTTGCTGAGGATTAGAATTGAAGATGAAGGGTAAGCTAAGACACCCAGTGAAGGTCATGGTGCTTGAGACACTGTTGTAGACCAAAACCTAAGGTCTTTGAGCCATCGTAGTGTTCACTGGCTCTGTGTGTTGACTCGGTGTTTTCTGTACATTTCCCAGCACAATAGTAAGGTCCCACAGTAGTTCCCAAATCCAGCTGTGCATCAGAATCACCTGGGAGCTTTATAAAACATGGATGCCTGGGCCCCACCTCAGATACATGTTGGGTTCCCAGATCAGATTCACCTGGCAAAGTGCCTGAAAACTGTTTTAAAAGACCTTCAGTATTTCTGAAGTTGCTGGGCTGAGACCCATGTCTGGATTCAGTGGCTGTGATATTTCACAGGCAAAGCAGATGGTCAGCTGCTCCCACTCTGGACATTCTAGAAAGGAGAAAAGTCTTCTTGGGATGGTTGAGAGGTATCCTTCACCACCTGGTCTTAGAGCCTCTAGCCAGTCTCTTCCTCTGAGACCATGGTCTGCCTCAGGTAGCAACCTGGCCTGGGTGGGACCTCTCAGCTCACCTCAGCTTTCTTTGCTACTTTTTGTCAGTCATTCTCAAATGAATGCAGCCCCTCAAATGCCCCTTGTCTTCAACCCCTCCATGCTACTCCCACTCCTCTGGCTTTAGTTCAGATTCCCAGCACCTTCTCCAGGTCTTGCTTTGTTCTTGCCTTCTACTATCTATTCCTCACCAAGATTCTCTTTTCATAAAAACAGATCTGCTTTGGGTATCTCTCTACTCAAAGACCTTCAGTCTTTCTCTACTTCATGGAGATGAAAGGCAACGCTCCTTTGGTTTTTTTTCTACAACATGCTTCCGACTTATCTCTCTAGCAAGTTCTATACTTTTACCCCCAAACCCATACCACAGTTACACTGGTTAGATCATAATACTGCAAATTTATACTAAGCTTTTCTCTAACTCCATGCTCTTCCTCAAATGATCCCTATAGCCCAGAATGCCCTTATTTATCATTTTTACCTACAGCAGGGTCCAGCTGAAATATCATGTTCTCCAAGAGATTTATGGATCCTGGTCAAAATTAATTTCTTCCTTACCTGTATGCCTGAAACACTGTCTGAACAACCACTGTTCTTGCTATGGCTCACTTTGTGTTTGTTTTATTTTGCTCTATCTATCTTGCCTGTTGGATTGTGAGTCAGCACAGCATAGAAGACTCTTGTGTCATCTCTTGCACAGTGTTCAGAGTAGGTGCTAAATAAATGCTGATTGGCCTATCAATGTACTTATTTACTCTTTTCATTTTTAGAGAACATGCTTATTGATTTTAGAGAAAGAGAGAGAGAAAGGGAAACATTGATGTGATAGAGAAAACATTTATTTTTATAGACACTATGAGAATCAAGCTTAACCTTTAATCACTATTTCTCAAGAATCAGTGTCTTCTAGCCTGGACGTGAGCTCCTATTAGAATTTTATATTTCTGTCTTTCAGTCAGGAGGCATTAACATGGGGACATGAGAAGGCACTGGACATTTGCAAAGCAGACTATTTTAGGACAAATGAATTGATATTTTCAGGTCACAGAACCAGGTCTAGAGCTTGCTTGACTTTACTGTTCAGTGACTCAGAGAAAAAGCCGTAATATAGCAGACTGACCAGATTTTAGCAAAATAAAGAAATGGGTACAGAGTAAGCTCTTGAAATATTATTCTTTGGGCTTCTTTTAAAAAATTCTCACCCAAGGACATGTTTATTGATTTTAGAGATGAAGCGGGGAGGTGGGGGGAGAGAGAGAGAAACATTGATGTGAAAGAGAAACATTGAACAGTTGCCTCCTGTGTGCCCCAAACAGGGGTTGAACCTGCAAGCTAGCTATGTGCCCTGACCAGGGATTAAATCTTCAACGCTCTGGTGTATAGGATGATACTCCAACCAACTGAGCCATCCAGCAAGGAATGGGCTCTTCTTTTTTTTTATACTTCCTGATCTTTCCCCTAGCAGGGAGAGGCATCCACTTGCCTCAAGAATGAGGATTGTTGGACTTATGGCCAAGATGGAGGCATAGGTAGATACACTCTGCCTTCTCACATAACCAAAAGAAGGACAACAATAAATTTAAAAACAAAACAACCAGAACTACCAGCAAATTGAACTCTGTGGAAGTCTGACAACTAAAGCATTAAAGAAGAAACATTCATCTAGACTGGTAGGAGGGGTGGAGATGGGCATCCAGAGTGGAGAGGACTTGTGGCAGGGCAGTGGATGGAGGAGTGGGTGGTCTCACATTTGTGTGCTTATAAAGTGGGAGGAACAACTGGGGATCAAGACAGACCTCACAACCCAGGGTTCCAGTGTGTGGAAATAAAGCCTCAAACCTCTGACTGAAAACATCTGTGGGAGTTGAGGTGTCAGGAGAAACTTCCAGCCTCACAGGAGAGTTTGTTGGAGAGATCTGCGGGATCCTAGAACATACACAAAACCACCCACCCAGGAATCAGCACCAGAAGGGCCCAATTTGCTTGTGGGTAGCAGTGGAAGTGACTGAAAGCCCGGAGAGAGCTGATCAAGAGGCATTGTTCCCTCTCAGACCCCTCCCCCTACAACGCAGTGATGTGGGTTGCCTCACCCTGGAGAATAGCTTAGGCTCTGCCCCTTACTACATAACAGGCATGCTGAGACAAAAAATAAAAAAAATAGCCCAAATGAAAGAACAGATCAAAGCTCCAGAAAAAATACAACTAAGTAATGAAGAGATAGCCAACCTATCAGAGGCACAGTTCAAAATACTGGTAATCAGGATGCTCATAGAATTGAGTATGGTTGCAAAATAGAGGAAAAAGTGAAGCCTATGAAAAGTGAAATAAAGGAAAATATAGAAGGAATCAACAGGGAAGGGAAGGAAATTGGACTCAAATCAAGGATTTGGAATAGAAGGAAGAAAGAAACATTCGACCAGAATAGAACGAAGAAACAAGAAACAAAAAAATGAGGAGAGGCTTAGGAACTTCCAGGACAACTTTAAATGTTCCAACATCGGAATCATAGGGGTACCAGAAGAAGAAGAGGAAGACCAAGAAATTGAAAACTTATTTGAAATCATAATGAAGGAAAACTTCTCTAATCTGGCAAAGGAAATAGACTTCCAGGAAGTCCAGGAAGCTCAGAGAGTCCCAAAGAAGTTGGACTCAAGGAAGCACACACCATGGCACATCATAATTACATTAGCCAAGATTAAAGATAGGGAGAGAATCTTAAAAGCAGAAAGAGAGAAGGAGACAGTTACCTACAAAGGAGTTCCCATTAGACTATCAGCTGATTTCTCAAAACAAACCTTACAGGCAAGAAGGGGCTAGAAAGGAGTATTTGAAGTTATGAAAGGCAAAGACCTACATCCAAGATTACTCTGTCTGGCAAAGCTTTCATTTAGAATGGAAGGGCAGATAAGGTGCTTCCCAGATAAGGTCAAGCTGAAGGAGTTCATCATCACCAAACCCTTATTATATGAAATGGTAAAGGGACTTACAAAAGGAAAAGAAGATAAAAATATGAACAGTAAAATTACAACAAACACAACTATCAACAACTGAACTTAAAACAAAAACAAAAACAAACTAAGCAAACAACTAGAACAGAAACAGAGTCACAGAAATGGAGATAACCTGGAGGGTTATCAGCAGGGAGGTGGAACAAGAAATGGGGAAAAAAGTGCAAGGAATAAGTAGCATAAATGGTAGGTATAAAATAGACAGGGGGAGGTTAAGAATAGTATAGGAAATAAAGAAGCCAAAGAACTTATATGTACGATCCATGGACATGAACTAAGGTAGGGGGAATGTGGGTGGGGTGGGGTGGGGTGTGCAGAATGGAGGGGAATGGGACAGCTGTAATAACATAATTAATAAAATATATTAAAAAAGGAATTACATAAAAATATTTACAAGAATGAGGATTTTTGTAACAGAACTACAAAGAGAGAGAAAAAGATGATATTTAGTGTTTCTGGTTTTTTGAATTAGATTCTTCCATTTATTACATCAGTTAATTTTTATAATCTTTGAGGTAAGAACTATTACTATTATTTTTATTTTACAGATGATTGTACTTAACCTACGGGTTAAGTATAAGGGGGGGATTTTTGTTGTATTCAAGTGAACCCAAGTTCTGCCTTAGGGCATAGTTTTTCTACTGATACTTCTAGGGTTTGGGGGGTGGGCCAGTGGAGAAGGTGTCCAAGAAACTCCTGAAATGATAAGCAATGCATATGTGGGTTTTTCTGTAGAGTGTGTCTATAGATTTTATCAGGCTCATAAAATTAAAAAACAATTTCGTGAAACCATTCCCCTTCCAATAAATTTAAAAAGTAAGGTAAGAGCAGTGCAGGGTTGAAAATATGGGGACTAAAAGTAGGAAGGCCTCATTTTTACAGGGGTTATCTGACAATTCACTTAGTGGAAAGATTTCTGCACATGTTCTGCTCTGGCATCAGGTTACTCATACATCAACTCTATCTATGATGTCAGTGGTTCTCATGGTGTGGTCCTCAAAATGCCACCATCAGTATCATGTGGGAACTCATTAAAAATGAAAACTGGGGTTCTACCCCAGGCCTACTGAATCCAAAACTTGGGGGGTAAAGCCCAGCAGACTGTGTAAACAGTCCTCCAAATTATTTTTATGGGTCTTAAAGTTTGAGAACCACTGCTGAACTGAAATTATGGTCCATCTCTTTGGATCCTTGGGCTCAACAAGTGATGCTTTAAGTGGCTCTAGATGCACTGGGAAGCATTTTAAAGATTTCTTTGGTGGAAGTAGAGCTTTGTTTCCTTAAGGCTGTAGAACTAAAGGCAATGGTGTTAAACTGTTTGACCTCTTCTACTCCCAGCTCAGTCCAGTGCAAGAATGCACATCTGTGAGGTTGTTGGGTCCCAGGGATACTTATCACATAGTCCTAATGGGTCATTCTGTACTGGCTACCAGTAAAGCACTCCAGCATTACTATCAATAACCACAGAAACAAATAACAAAAAAATAATAGCAAATAAATAGAACCAACAGAAGGCCTCTCAGGACTTTGGTCTAATTCAGCATCCAAGGAGATCACCTCTCAGTCCAAGTGGTAGAAAATAAAATCCTAGAATCACAATATTGGAAGTGAACTCAGAATGTCAACTAATCTAAAGAGTGACATCAGTAAGAAGCCTTGAATCCTCTTTCCTCCCACAAATACACTGATTCAATAACAATTTGTGAACAAATTTTCTGTGCGAGACATCAAAAAATTATTTGAAAGTTTCCTGCACCCTGGGTGAACACAAAACTAGCCTCATAGAAGCCAGTAGGGATATTCCAGAGCTCCTACCCCTAGTGTAGTGCCATACAATCAGGAGGACTTCCCAGCTCTCAGCTTCTCCCAGGGGAAGGAAGAATTGGTTTGCATGCCCAGCACCCCAACTTTTCTAAGGAGATCCCCCAGAGGACTGGCTTCTGTATTGCCAGGCTTGGAACTCTGATGGGTTCAGCACAGTCTAGTCACCTGACGTAGAATAGAGATGACAACACGGGCTGGTAGATGCCATAGATCCTTCTCACTTCTCAACACAGAGTAAGTGGATAAAAAATCCCAGCTCTCCGCTTCCCCTTTGGGAGTCAAAGAGTTGATCTTTGTGCTCAACACTCCAACCCCTCTGGGGTTTCCCAAAACACTGGCATTTTTCTTTCCATTTTTGGAGTCCTGATGAGTCCCTGCAGTCTAGCCCCCTGGGGGAGAACTGAGATGAAGGTTTGGACTGGTAGATATCGTAGCTCTCCACTTGCTCAGCACAGGGTGAGCAGACAAAAACAATAGCTTCCTGTTTCTCTCTGGGGATGAAAAGACTTGGTTCAGGACTCCAGAATCCTTTAGTCTGACTGAACCGTAGCAGTCTTCCCTTATATGAGGCCTGTCCATGAAGACAGAGAAATGTGCCTGCCTTTTGTAATGCACATATAATAAGACAGAAAGTTAGATAAGACCAAGAATAGCCAAATCAATCCTGAGACAAAAGAATAAAGCTGGAGGTATCACACTTCCTGATTTTAAAATATCTTACAAAGCTACAGTAATCAAAATAGTAAATAATGGCACAAAGACAGATATATAGACCAATGTAACTGAATAGAAAGGCCAGAAACAAATCCAAGCACACATGGTCAACTAATCTTCAACAAGGGTACCAAGAATACAAAATGGGCAAAGGAGAGTCTGGAGAACAAATGGAGCTGGAAAAAACTGAATATCCACATGCAAAGGAATAAAATTAAACCTTCATCTTAGATCATACACAAAAATCAATTACAAATGATCCAAGTACTTAAATATAAGACCTGTAACTATAAAAGTCTCAGAAGAAAATGTATGGGAAAAGCTTCATGACATTGGTCTTGGCAATGATTTCATGAATATAATAGCAAAAGCATAGGCAACAAAAACATAAGTAGACAAGCTTCTGAATAGCAAAAGAGTAAAAAGGCAACCTGTGGAATGGGAAAAATATTTGCATGCCATATATCTGATAAGGCATTAATATGTAAAATATATAAGGAACTCCAATAACTCAATACCAAGAAAACAAATAACATGATTTAAAAATGGGCAAATGGCTTGGATAGATATTTCTCCCAAGGAGACATACAAATGGCCAACATGTATTCGAAAAAATGCTCGCTACTAATCATGTGGGAAATGTAAGTCAAACCACAATGAGATATCACTTCATCTCTCTCATACTGGCTATTATTAAAAAACAAAGGACAACAAGTGTTGGCAAGGGTATGGAGAAATTGGAACCCTGTATACCATTAGTCGGACTGGAAAATGATGTAGCCTCTATGAAAAACAGTATGAAGTTTCTCAAAAATTAAAAACAGAACTATTATGTGATCTAGCAACCCTACTTTTGGGTATTTATCCAAAAGAATTGAAATCAGGATCTCAAAAAGATATTAGCAACTCCTATGTTCATTGCAGCACTATTCACAATAACCAAGATGTGGAAACAACCTAAATGATCAAGAAAATGTGGTATGTACACACAATGGAATACTATTCACCTTTAAAAAGAAGAAAATTCTGCAATATGGGACAATATGGATGAACCTTGAGGACACTATATTGAGTGAAATAAGCAAGTAAGAGAGACAAATCCTGCATAATTCTACTTATATGAGATACCTACAGTAGTAAAATTCATGGAGTCAAAGCGTGGAATGGGCTGCCAGGGGTTGAAGAGGGGGAAATGGGAGTTAGTTACTAATCAGTTGGCATGAAGATTCATCTCAGCAAGATGAGTAAGCCCTAGTGACTCCGTACCAATAGTCAACAATAAAGTACACTTAAGAATTTGTTGAGCCCTGGCTAGTGTGGTTCACTAGATTGAGTGCCAGCCTGCGAACCAAAGTGTCACCGGTTTGATTCCCAGTCAGGGCATATGCCTGGGTGGCAGGCCAGGTCCCCAGTGGCGGGGTGTGCGAGAAGCAACCACACACTGATGTTTCTCTCCCTCTCTTTGTCCCTCCCTTCCCCTCTCTAAATAAATAAATAAATAAAGTCTTTTAAAAAATTAAGAGGAGAAAAGCATATGCATTTTAAAAAAAGAATTTGTTGAGAGATCTCATGTTAAGTGTTTTTACTATAATAAAATAAAATAATTTAAAACATTGATGGAAAAAGAATGTCATCTACCCCAAGTAAAATATTTAAGAGGTATCATATCTTAATTATGTAAATAGATATTAATGTTGATGAAAAACTATATTTATTAAAAATTTCCAACTTATTACCATAATTTACTCCAACTGCTATCAATAAAAAAACTTTCTTTGTTCCTAACCCACATTCTGCATGCATAAGCATAAGCTATTTTACTCTCATTTTTTTGCTCAATTGCAAGGGCAATCAACTGTCACCATTCTTGATGTAATCTATCATATTTTAAAAACCATTATTAAAATAACTTTTTCTTCCTCATGCTTAAAACACACAGCTCCTTTCATATTTATGTATGTGTTATTTCCTTATCTACAGATGAGTTTTGTTATTTTCTTTCTTTCCTTCTTAAATATTTTATTTATTTTTTAGAGAGAGAGGAAGGTGAGGAGAAAAAGTGGGAGAGAAACATTGATATGCAAGAGAAGCATGGACTGGTTGCCTCTTGCGTGCCCCCAACTGGGGATCTGGCCTGCATCCAGGCATGTGTCCTGACCAGGAATCAAATGGTGATCTTTCGGTTTGCAGGCTGGTGCTCAACCCACTGATCCACACCAACCAGGGTTGTTATTTTCTTCTAAATAATTTCCAGTTTTTCTCATAAAATATAACTCAACTAGATCTGAGTAGCCTGAAATGTTAATGAATATTACGTGTATTGATAGTAATACAAAATCCAATACTCATAGTTAAAGAAAATTGATAATTCTCCTGCAAACATATTAAGGTTGAGGTTACCATTTCACTTTACAAATGAGAAAACTGAGACAGAGAGAAGGCATAACTTGCCAAAAACAATGGCTAACTGATAAATATCAGAATTGGGAATTAACAGAATTCTCTGGCTGTTTCCCACACTGTGATCTTTTCATGAATGTGGACCTGAAAAGATGTATTTACCAGCCTCTCTTCAGGATGATTGATGAATTTCCCTGACAGGACATATTATTTAGAGACTCCCCAAAGCTTAACAAGAGATTAGTAAGTGATCCTAAAACATTGGCAGCCATGATGTTCCACAAGTTCTAAAAATTCAACACAAGGCACCAAGTCATCAGAAATGAGATCATATGACTCAAATAATTAACAATCAACACAGTACATATTTGTAACTAATTTAACCATTTAATCCAACTATACATCTAAATAGCTAAAAGCAGCAACAGTAATTTAAGGCAGTGGCACTTAAGGAGTTAATATGCAGAGGGGTAACATGTCTTCATCCAAAAAAGCATATGCCTCCCTTTTTACCTTCCCTGGCATGGGCTTTGATGCCTTGCTTAGTGATGGGCCAGCTGGCTGCTAGCTAGATAAACAGAGAACATTTGCCCATCTTACAGGCTTTTGTGATTAGGGTCTGGCATCTTTAAGAAGACATTCCTCACAGAGAAATGCCAGAAGGAGGGGGTTAGGAAGATGGGGGAAGTAGGAATTATTAGCTAGTGAGGACTGGGGGTGTGAGGGAGATGGGCCAGGAAGCCTGATGTTCCCTGCAAGGCAAGATTGAGCAGAGTTCACTTAAAGGAGATCAGCATGAACATACACATTAATGTGAAGTCTTCAAATCTTCCTGCCTTGTGTCAGCCCAAATCACATTGCCTCTGCTCTCTGCAATTCACTTACCCTTTAAATTTTTTTGGTACCACACCAAACCTGAGATCCTCTCTATGTTCGCTTTAAGCCATTTTTACAGAGTTCCTAAAGCCTGAACCAAGTCATTAAACCCTGGTAACACAGACAACCTTAAAATGAGCACATGTAGAGAAATGCTCTCTGTTCAGGATCGGCCTTGGATGATCCCAGAGAGGATGTAATGTTGCTCATCAAAAATTGCTAAAACAGATTTGCCATTTGAAGAACTAAAATTATCGTTTATAAGTGACTGAGAGGCATTGCATAAAATGCTTTGGATAAACAAATTAAAGGCAATATGTTTGTCTTTCGAGGAGTCACATGATTTTCAGGATATCACAAAACATTTCTTTGCAGAACTCTTTTATTCTTCTCCCTCTTCCCTGAGTGGGTGAGTAAATTGTTTGATGATGATATTGGCATGACCATAACAGGATGGTTCAAAAAGAATTGAACATTTTAATAAATCTGCTACTCATTAATTAGATTATATATAAACATGTGATCAAAATCCATCTTAACAGGCTTTATCACATTTATTTCCACAATATTAAAAATGGTCAGTTTGTGCTAATGGAACACATTCATTCTATACTTAAATTCACTCCACCTCCTTTATAGTACATCACAATCAACAGGTAGGGGTGGTTGTGATGCAGTTCTTCATTTCCTTAAGACTGTAAGCAAGAAGTGCCATAAACACGAAGTTTGTGATATACAGAGAAACTGCAGAAAACCCATTCTGGTAATACACTTTTGAAAGTCTCATTTCCTTTTTGAATCACCCTTGATTTCAGAAAATCACTTGAAAAATTCCCCCATATTATCCTGATTAATAAGACATCAAATTAATGAAACACTGAATGGAGGATGGAGGGGAGTATAGCTGGAGAACCCTCATCTGGCGAAACGAATGGCTCTGTGACAGATGCGTCCACATGGCAACTGGGTGAAGATGTGGAAGGCCTGCTTATCGGCTGTGCTGATGACAAAAGCCAGGAGGGGAAGCTGGAATGATAGATGAGCAACTTAAAATCAACTAAAAATTATCATCACAGGCTCCGGCACTGGACTGGTGCCACAGGATTAAATTTAATTTCAAGATGAGAGAATCTTGACTGCTGTTCACATAATCTGGGATTTCAATTGACCATAAAGATTCATACATGCCAACAGCTTCATGTAAAAGCAACACCCATTCTATCCCTGTCCAAGACCCTGACAAATCCCCCAAGAATTCACCTCTGTCCAATCTTTGGCTGCATTAAGAAAAGGGTGTGTTCAGATCACAGGAAGGGTTGATCCTAGTGTACTCTGAATTGATCAACTTATAACATAGCACTGTGTTTAGTTCTAACACTGACATTGACAAATCTGGTGCATGTATAGTTGGAGAGGCAGAGCATACAGAGAACCAGAAACAACATCATTTTTGAAAAGGGGTTGAGAAACTGTGAATACATTCTGAAGAAGGAAGGACTCAAAGGCTCACACACCTATACAGTTAAAGAATTATAGTACAAAGATTAAGAGCATGGCTCTGGCATCAGACTGCCTGGGTTCAAACATTGACAGGATCTTTTGGAGGGGGCACCAAACTTTTGATGCTCTTTGTGAAGACTCCTTCAAAGCCACTTAAAGTGCTGGGCCATGCCACATTCATATTTGTATGTATACTGGGCCTGACACATCACAGGTGTTTAACGAATCCTTTATCTCTCCCTTATAAGCACGTACTACACAAAGAATCAAGGTCTCAGAAGCAATTACAAAGGAGGTAAAAACATGCACTGGGTAAGCACTTAGTAGCAACCACAAGGCAAATAATACCCACTCGTCACTGTCTGCCCCCCAGCCATCATGAAAATGATGTGGTGTGTTGAAAGCATAGTTGTCCCCTGGTAACTGAACAAGGAGGTAGTTTGAGTGAAAGTGAAGTGCCTTCATTTAAAAAAAAATTGCATTTTAGATATGAGTTTTAGTGGGTCCAAGTCAACTAGGAGTAAAGTCAGCTATCAGTATATACCTTTCATTTTCTCTAATCTTGGTTCTCTTTTGGTTTTTGTTCATAAACTTTGAGAAAAGCATTTTCTCCCTAATGTCATGACATCATGCTATTTGTCTCCCAATGAAAATACTTATTTTTGAAGCTTGAGGAAAAAATACATTTGTTTCCACTTCACAGCTATCAGAAGAATCTATTATAGTGTTTGTTTTTTCTTCATGTGAGATAATCTGGGGAAATGCTAGCTCCTCACTCCACAGAAGGTCAGCAACTAAAATGAGATGGTTTAATTGATAACCATTTTTTTAAGGAATGTGGAGTATTCCCAAGATCCTATCCTTGCAGGGCTCTGGGCTTTGGAATGAAATCAAAGTGTTGTTAAAAGCTCAGCATCTAAATGTAGCCACTCAGAAAATAGCCATGAAAATTCCTTCCCCCTCCAGCTATCTGTTCTTTAAAGTGTTGGGAAATGTAAAATAATTTTAAGGGCCTTACTCACTTAGCTCAAATTATAAAATACATACAATGTCAAAATGGGTTGGATTTAAGCATAACATTTCTCACGTGATTATTTCACATATATTATGTATATATGTATATACATATATACATACAACTCTGTCTCTCTTATCAATGTTATATATATGTGTATATATATTTTATTTACATGGGTAGATAATATCTTCTGAAGGTCAACTATATCACTGAGTACTGTCATACAAAATGCAGGAAAGTATTAGTATATTTCCTTGGGAATCCTGTAGGATTTTTCTGTTTTGGTGTGTTTTACCTATTCCTTGCCTCAGTAAAGTCACTGAACTCAAGGAAAACTAACAAACCAGGTTCCCAAAACAAAATCCTAATGGTTGAGAAGTCAGGGCAAAGACACACTGAGACGCTTTGATATGGAGGTAGGCAGATGTTCAAAAAGTCTTTGAACTAAGTTATTTCATGAGATTCTAATTCTAGACTTTTATAAATGAAACTTTCCCATGCCCACTTAGTTCCACTTATGTATTATGTTTGTTCAACATGACCCTTCAATTAAATCTATTAAAGGGGAGTCAACTGCCTTACTAGTGCTTGCCTAAAACATTCTGGTGCGGTTACCTTCTGCAGCCTCCACTGCCTCATTTTCCCCACTATTCACCCACATCCTTATCTTCTCCCAGCCTCCCCATGCCTCTTTCTGCTTCAGGGGTGTCACTCATCCATTCATCTTCTTCATCTTGGTCTGGTTAATCCTCATCCTTGAGCCCCAGGCTGAACATTGCCCTAACCCTCCATAGGTCTAGATTAGGGTCCTTGGTTAGAAATTCCTACAGCTTGATCACTGTCTTTCATGGCACTTGGCATGATTGCCATGAGAGTTTCCTGTGTAATGACTTGTTTATTATTGCCTCCTCTACTAGAATGTAAATCCCATTAAGTCAGAAGCAGTGCTGACACTTAGCCAGTTGGTGCTTGGCACATGGTAGATGTGCCACAAATACTTTTGGAATGAATGAATAGACAGAACCCACTGAGAATGTAAAGGTACCTGTACCTCATTTCCATCCACTTGGAAAATTTTGGCCTGAAGTTTATTTAAGAAAGTGTCTGAACCCCAGCACTTCTCCTCTCTGCCCTCCCCATATCCCTCCTTCACAACACACGTGCCCCAGGGTGTCTGTGAAAACTGCTGATGAAGGACACTGCTTTTCACTGCAGGGTCTTGTCACATATCCTGAAATTTTACGGATAATACATACTTGTAGTTTTAGCCCACTGGTCACCAAAAAGGAGAGCTGTTCTTAACTGTAATGAAACTGTAATGCTTTTGCCCTTCCCATTACCAGATGATTGGTAAGACCAATGATTGAGTAAGAGAAGATCAGAAAAATAAATGGTCTTAAATTAAAACCTATTATAACCTAATTCTACTGGGATTCTTCTTTTCAAAATACAAGCAGCTCTGTCTACAGTCTCAGCCGGAACCCAAATGGGTATTTTTTGTTCAGCTTAGTGCACACCTTAGGGAAGGATATAACTCTAAATTATAAAACAAACACATTTCCACATTTCTTATAAACTGAAGTGGGCCAGCACCACCCTCAGGCTTTCTACAGAATTTACAGAACAAAGAAAATATTTTAAAAATCAAAAGAAAAAGAAAAACATTTGCATTTCTAAAAGGCAATCTTGTATAAATATTACCTCAGGAAAAAATAAAGTATGTTTGACTTAATGCTGTCTGTAGTAAAATGACCACAGGGACAGGTCTAAATGCTTTATTAAGTAAGAAAGATTGAACATGTGAAAAATTGTTCTCTATTAGAGTATTTCTAACCCACACATGAAATTTCTATCATAGAGAAATGCAACACGAAAAGGTCTATAGTTTTGGCAAAATAACCTACAAACATGCTTAATTAGGATGCACACTAACAGCACATTTTATATTGTTGACAGTCATAAGCTGTAGATAGTGATTTTGACCACCACCACCGCCACTTCTACTATTTTACTTATGGAAATGTGAAAACCAATAAATGCAGAACTAGAGGACAAAGTTATTAAAGACATGCAACATTTTAATCTCACAATTCTCATTTGTGTGTCAACGTCACAAATATTATGCTCCAAATATCTCCAACTTGGAAGGGGAATGAAAGAAATTGTTTTTTGGGGTGAAATCTTACTCTCATGGATATTTGAAAAAGATGTCAACATTTAAGTCACTTGATATCTGTTTCTAGTAGGCTTTACTTTGGGAAGTGATGGCCTCTTTCTGGGGAAAAGGGATCAATTCTTTATTCTGACATTTCATTCCATTTATTGCAAGATATAAATGACACCTTCATTAAATGAATTCCATGGCCAGTTAATACCCATAGCAGTCTTTCTCTGTTGTAGCTGGTTACTCTCCATTTAGTAGGAACAGCTAGATCCCAAAAATAAATCTGAGAGAATGTAACACAGGTCACAATTTCAAGCTCTTAATTTCTAGATTTTCCAGGACTGTGTCTTACAATTCTGTGTTCTTATGGATTATAGACTAAGGACTGAATGAGGCACAAGTGAAATTTGGTTATATTATCTGAATATTCTAATTATTTCACTTATTTAAACTTTATTAACCACTTTAAGAGATACATGAGATAACTATGTGTGACGAAAGACCAGGTAAAATGTAGAGTTAAAGCATTACATGGTTCAGTGGGAAGAGTTCTGGCCTCCATTTCTTTCCCTCCTTTGGTTATATGACCTCAGATAAATTACTTCAGTCAATTTCAGCTCTGGGCTTTAACTAACCATTTGGTTTCCTTATCTGAAAATGACAGTTACTATAATGAGAGTCAGGCAAAATCAGGGAGTCTATAAAAATGGTTTTAACAGTATGAAGTGGCACAGAAGGTCAAGATATTTCTGTGATAACTTGAAAAATTTATCTATGAGAGATCACCCATCAGAAGAGTTAAAGTTAAAAACTTTAGGGCTGGGGACTTCTGGTCCAAATGAAGCCATTGACACACTTCACCTCCTTTCTCAAACACAAAAAGAATTACAACTACATTTCAAGACAAACAATGCCCAGAAGTGTCAAAAAATTGAACTGTGTGGAATCCAACAACCAAAGATTTAAAGAAGCCACATTCATCCAGATGGGTAGGAGGGGTGGAGAGGCAGAGACTGGTAGAGAGGCATGGTATGGCATGGAGAGGCCACGGCGATGGTGGAATAGGCACAGGGAATCCCTAATTCATGTGTGGTTGATAAAAATTGGGAGTGATACCTTGGGAGGGAGTGATAACAGCCCCAGGCCAGAATGCACAGCCCAGGGTTCCAGTGACGGGAAGATAAATCCCCATAACTTCTGGCTGTAAAAACCAGTGGGTGTTGGGGTGGCAAAAGAAACTGCTGGATTTTCAGGAAACTCCGCTTAAAGGGCCCGCTCAATCTTAAACTGTATGCAAACCCACCCACCCTGAGATTCAACACCAGGGCAACAGCTAAAAGGGCTTCAGTCCACATATGGGGAGTGAGTCAAGTGACTGGAAATGGGATGAATGCCAGGCAAACCTCCAGAGGCCAGGCAGCAGCAGAGTCCTCTCCCCAAGCCCTCCCCCAACACAGGCCACGAGGCTGTGAAGTACATTTCTCCTTACTGGCAATCACCTAAGGCTCCACCCCACACAATTTACAGGTGCCTTTTGGACAACAGGCCATGCTACTAAGACAGGGAGTCAAAGCAGCTATACCTAATACACAGAAACAAACACAGGGAGGCTGTCAAAATTGAGGAGACAAAGAAATATGGCTCAAATGAAAGAATAGAAAAAAAAACAGAAAAAGAACTAAACAAAATGGAGATAGCCAACCTATCAGATTCAGAGTTCAAAACACTGGTAATCGGGACACTCAAAGAATTCCTTGAGTATGGCAACAACATGAAGAAATGAAGATTACACTTAGTGAAATAAAGAAAAATCTATAGGGAACCAACAGTGAAGGGAAAGAAGCCAAGATTCAAATCAATGACTTGGAACATAAGGAAGAAATAAACTTTCAACCAGAACAGAAAGAAGAAACAAGAATTTAAATATATGAAGTTTGTCTAAGGAGCCTCTGGGACATCTTCAAATGTGCCAACATCCAAATTGCCGGGATACCAAAATGAAAAGAGTTAGAACTAGAAATTGAAAACTTGTTTAAAAAATAATGAAAGAAAACTTCCCTAGTTTGGTGAAGGAAATAGACATGTAAGTCCAGAAAGCACAGAGTCCCAAACAAGCTGGACCCAAATAGGACCACACCAAGATACATCATAATTAAAATGCCAAAGGTCCAGTCCAGCTCACTCATAGGTCAGCCTCCTGTGCTTTCCTTTGCAAATGGGCTCCATGGCCCAGTGTCCCCCTTCCCACCACCTGTGATGGCGTGCGAGGCTTCCCCCAGTCCACAAGTAAGAGCATGGCAGCCATCCTCTCCAGTGGCTTGCTCATGGCTACCCGTGACTACTGCCAGCACAGCCTGGCCTCCACTTCCTGTAACAGCTCCTGCAGAAGAACCAAGTGTCCTGCAGAAGCCATCCCCCACAACCCTGGTCTCCCCAGCTGACCCAGGTCACTGGTGGGCGAGCCTCTTTTTCAGGAAGTCCACTCTCCCATTAGTGGCCACCGTGTTGGAATCCCCAGAGTACTCGATATCTCCCCAGGCCTCCAGCAGAGGAGTGATCACCTGTGACCTGGCTCAGGAAGCAACAAAGAAGCTATCTGGCAGCCAGCCCAGTAAAGTCAATATTAGGCCTCCATCCTGAGTGGCCGCCAGCACCCACTGGACTTCCAGAAGTGCTAGGCTCTTTTGAGCCCCTCCTCCTCCCTCCTACCATGCCCCTCCCCCTCCTCACCCCACCCTGGACACCAGGCAGGCAGAAGCAGCCCCAGCTGGGCTCTTTCAGATCAAAGCAGCAAAACACCAGAAAGAAAGTTGAAAGAACCCTGCTCTTTACCACTCAAGCCACACCTGAGCTTTCCTGACACCCCATAACTGTGTGCCTTGCACCAAGTGGGAAATAAACAATGAGCAGCCCGTGTCAAAAAAACAAAAAAGCCAAAGGTAGAAGATAAAGAGAGAATCTTAAAAGCAGCAAGAGAAAAGCAGAGAGTTACTTACAAAGGAGTGCCCATAAGACTATCAGCTGATTTCTCAGAAGAAACTTTGCAGGCAAGAAGTATTCAAAGTGCTGAAAAGCAAGAACCTACATCCAAGATTACTCCATCCAGCAAAGCTATCTTTTGGAATGGGAGGACAGATAAAGTGCTTCCCAGAGAAGGTAAAGTGAAAGAAGTTCATCACCATGAAACCATTATTATATGAAAGATTAAAGGGGCTTATTTAAGAAAAAGAAGAAGATCAAAACTATGAACATTAAAAAGTCAACAACCCTGACTTGTGTGGCTCAGTGGATTGAGTGCTGACTTGAGGACCAAAGGGTCACTGGTTCAATTCCAAGTCAGGCCACATGCCTGGGTGGTAGGCTAGGCCCCTGGTGGGGGGCACACAAGATGTTTCTCTTCCTCTCTTTCTCCCTTCCTTCCCCTCTGTCTAAAAATAAATTTTAAAAAGTGAACAAATTCACAACTATCAACAACTGAATCTAAAACAAACAAACAATAAATAAACAACAAACAAACTACGCAAACAACCAAAACAGGGAGAGAATCATAAGTATGGAGATCACTTGGAGGGTTATCAGCCAGTAGGGGGAAGGAGGAGCATGGGGAAAAACGTACAGGGATTAAAAAGCATAATTGATAGGTGCAAAATACACAGGGACATGTTAAGAATAGTATAGGAAATTGAAAAGCCTAAGAGCTTATACACAAGAGCCATGGGCATGAACTAAGGGGGAGATTGCTGGAGGGAATGGCGGTATTGGGTAGAAGGGGGCAAAGGAGGAAAATTGGGATAACTGTAATAACATGAGCAATAAAATATACTTAAAAAATTTCAGGGATGGATATCTGAGCTGAATTATCTGGGCTTACTGTTTTAAGCGCTTATTTTATCTCTGTAGACATAGCCCTAGAGTTCAGTAAAATGTGAAAAAGCTAAGTAGGTACTCTATTTTATGAGAGTCTATTAAATTTTTCACTGATTTATTACATGCTTATTACAGACGCTTCCAATAGCTCAGAATTGCTATTCCCTCTACTGCTTTCCCTCTACTGCTGCTTGCTTTCTCCTGCCTCTGCCCCACACACATGCAGGCACACATGCACAAATGGCTCCCAATTTCCACTCCCCAGAGGCAAGCTTTACAGACAGTTCCTTATAAAATAAAATACTTCAAAAATGAACACACTGAAAGACAATTTATAGATTTAAAAAATATGTTAAATTAAAGAAAAATCTAGAATTATACCGTGCTATTCAGGGTTGGTGAAATCTCCAACCCCCCTGGAACAGTTAAATGGCCGATGGCTGGGTGAGGGCGCTGAAACAATAGCCCTGTGAACACAGGGCTAGAGCCGACCCGCAGCAAAGACGGAACACAGACTTCAAGGAACACCACCTCCTCCCCATGGTTAACAACTTGATGACGTTCTTCAACATGTTTTAATGATTATCATACCTTCCTCTTCACAAAGGATTGATTTATTATGGTTTAAATTTAAAGAATACTGGTTTCCCAGTTTTGAATCAGGCTTAGATTACAGAACACATAAAATCAATGACTTTGTTCTAGTCAAGAAAAAACAGTGTTCGTTTAAGTGCAAAAGAAACAGTCCTGGGGAAAAATTCTTCGTGCAGTTTTCCACACTAACTATTCCCACCACTAGTTTGCACCCTCTACTCCTTCTTCACCCCTGTCATCAGCACTGCCACAATGAACACTTCTATAGCACCTTAAAATTCACAAACAACTTTACATACTATTTATTTTAATCCTCAAAAAATTTTGTCAGGTAGAAAGAACAATAGTACTTCCTTAATTTGCAGATAAAAAACAAGAACAAAAGCAAACAACCTTGAAGCTCAGAGCAGGGAAGTGATTGGCCCAAGACCATTCATTCTGTACAGGTATGCTCGCCCAGGTACACTGACGACTCCTGAGTGACCAACTACACTTCCGACTCAGAACCCTCTTCTCAAGCTCCAGGATCCATCACATACACAACATCTGCACTTTGGAGTTTGTTCCAAATGTGGTGAAACTCAGTTTCCAGGCTAAGCTCATAATATTCTCTCATAAACTTTTTTCTCATTCAAAACTTTTCTTTCTCAGTGACTGACACCACTATCCTTCCAGTTGTTCAAGCCAAAAACTTAAGCATCCTCTTTAACCACCACCCCGTTCTCAATATACATATCGATCTCATTGCCATGTCCTATAGATTTCGCCTTCTGAAGATTTCTCAGATCTGTCTGTTACTTATTGTCTCCATCATGAACACAGTGGTCCAATACCCCGGCATCTCACATTGAAGACATTTCCATGTTACACCTTGCCTTTCCCTCACCCCCATGACTCCACCCATTTTCCAAGCTGCAGCAGTGAGAGTAGTCGGGTAATTTCCTCTGCTTAAATTCTTTTGTTGGCTTCCCAGTGCTCTTCAGATAAAGATAAGACTCCTCAGTGGGGCCTATACAGGCCAGTAGGGTCTCTTCCTTGTCAACTGACAAGATGAACGAGCCCTTTCCAGAGTTTCAGAATACCATGATGTCATTTAAAAAATGAATATTTAAGTTTCTGCCTTTTTTAAAAATAATGCATAACATTTAATAAATTCATAGATTAATTGTTGAATGAAGTTTGCACTTGTGGCTATTTTGAGTAACATATAACCATATATAAGTCTTATTGATCTTTCTGAATTTCTTTCTCAAATATAACCAAATTCATTATAGTATAACATATGCATTAATATACATGCACAAATACAGGGTCCAGCAGAAGTAATGCCTCCTTGAGTGTGGTTGGTAGGGTAATAATACAGGTATAATAATTTACAGTTTTAATTTGAACATTTAACCTAGAATGTCATACAGTGTGCTTGAGTGTGATATTGTTATGTTACAGAATTACATGCTTATGATTATGTAATAAAACATTTTATAATAAAAAGGGGCATTATTTGTGCCAGATCCTGTATATGTAATGAAATGAACGGAATGGGGCAAAGGTGGGTTTAAAGTTGTGAGTATATGAAATAGTTTATTCTTATATGATTATTTGTTAATTATTGTATTATTTTCCACACAAACTGTAAACCTACTTTTGCCCACCCTGTATAATACTGATATAATATATGCAAATAATTATATAATTTATTTCATTGTGTGTATCAAACCTTTGGATAACTGGAGAAAGCGGGGCCCAGACACTTCCCCCGTGTTGTATGGATTACTCCTCTAAGGCTCTGAAAAACAGGGTCAGCTTCACGGGCATGCGACCTGTGCCGTCACCAGGGTCTGCACTTGGAAGGGCCCAGTGCTTGGTTTGTTGCTCTGCCCTTGCTGTCTTGAAATTCTTAAGTTTTGAAAAGAAGGCCTCGCATTTTTGTTTTGCCCAGGGCCTCGCATTGCTTAACCAATTCCAGCTAGAAGGGATCTTCATGTGTTAAACTTGAAGTCTCTCAAGTCATCCAGGACCTGCGTGTTTACTGCACTTTATTTCTCTATTTCACGAACTCGACAGGAGAAGAGCTCTGAGGACCACCAGAGTCAGAATTACCAGTCAGTGGGGGGATCTATATATATTGTGGTCTATTATAGAGATTTTGGACCAGCGAAACATAAGCTTCTACTCAATAAATGAGATTTCCAAGCACAGTGAAACCTGCTTAACAACTTGGGCTGGTGAGTGAGGTAGTGCCAACAGATGGTTAACGCAGAACATGCCTTGGATTCAGCTGTTCTCATTCTTGAGATAAATCCTGGCCTAGAATATGGGGAATAGCTGGGCAAAGATAGGTAGAAATAACTTTACTGAAGAGTCTGGTGACAGCCACATGAGAAATAATTTTATGACATAAAAAGTCCTTCAAAACTTTTGTATTAAGCAAAATGAAGACCTGAACCCCTGCGGGAAACTGCCTGCATGTGAAAAATGTTTCCCTAACTGCTGCTTCCAGGATTGCAATTTTCATCGCAAGCAAGCAAATGATGGCATGGCAGACTCAGTGCAAAAGCTCACAGATGCTCATTGTAAAGCACATCCCGTGCTACTTTTATCTTTTAGAAGTTGAAAGGCTGTTGGCATCTGCATGTTACCATTTAAAAAACAATAATTATTAGTATTTTGCTTCAAAAACAAAGAATCCTAGGAGAACTTGTTTACTACTTGCCCTCATTAATTTAGGGCAATTTAAAAATTAATACCTAGGTAAGATTTAAATTTTAGGCTGACCGTTTTCCCCATGAACTCAGAATTTATTTAGGATATGAAAATTTAAATTTTCTGAGAAAGTTATGCTTTTCAGATAGAAATTAAGTAGTAACATAGTTTCTAGAAATTCCCATTAGGGACAAATGGGAAGCACTCAGTTAGGATAGTACATTCCAGTATAATGTAATTGGTATCAGACTTGGGTTCAAGTCTCTGCTTTGCTACTTACTGTGTGACCCCGGGAAGACTACTTGACCTTTCTAAGGCTCACTTTCCAAATTCAAAACAGGGATAACAGCACTGAATAAATGAGGTGGATGTGAGCATCAAAGTGTAGCACTGATACAAGAGTTCAGCCCAGTGACCAGTAGATGATAAACACTCCACAGATGCAGCTGTCATCATTGACAGGATTCTTCTAGGATTTTAATCTATGAAATAGTTACCTTATTGATAGGGATAATGTTTTTGACATTGTAGTAGAAGCCAAAATAAACCATGTTGAAAACTCCATGACGTCCCAAAGTTGCTGTAAATCCCTTGTTGAGGCCCTGGAGGCCCAAGCCTTCCTTCTTAATGATGTGTCTTGCATAACTCATAGTGGATGGTTGCTGCAGAGAGAGAGGGACACAGCCAGAAAGATCATCTTTGGGAATGTGAAACAGAGTAAATTACTATTGAGCTACCCTTCAAGCCAGAATTATTAGGGATTGTTTTTTACAAACATGAACAATCAGGCCTAAATCCGTGCTTTTAAAACTAGGAAACCCAAAAAGTAAACAAAATTGCATGTATAACAACAGCCTTAAAGGGAAGATTGTTGGCAAAGAAAACCATCTTTGGTGGAATTAGTGAAACTAATGTCATGTAATAACTATCACCACTTTCAACATGTTAATAGTTCTATCCAGTTCTGGATTATCCACACAAATGGAGGGGATTAGCTATATGGATACACTAGTAATCCATAACTGTGTATAATCCAAAAGGAATTTATATCTGGTTCCTGAATTCAGCGTGTCTACCTTTCTAGTTATGTTTTCTAAAGCAAGTGTTGCATTGTCTCAACAGTTTAAACTGATGCTAGGTTAGAAATTGGGCACGTCTCTCTAAAAATAGATAAATAAAATCTTAGGAAAAAAAAAAGCAAGCCCTGGCTGGTTTGGTTCAGTGGACTGAGTACCAGTCTGCAAACTGAAGGGTCGCCAGTTCGATTCCTGCTCAGGGCCCATGGCTTGGTTGTGGGCCAGGTCCTGGGTTGGGGGCATAACAGAGGCAACCGGATGATGTCTCTTTCCCTCTCTTTCTCCCTCCCTTTCCCTCTCTCTAAAAATAAATAAATAATATCTTTAATAAAAAGAAATCAGGCGTGGATAAATAGCAGTTGACTGTAGACTTCCTCAAAAGGGTGGGCAATCTGTTTGTACTCGCTATGATAAATGATAAATTGATAGTGTTGGGAGTACTGAGGTACTTTACTTCACTCTTTTCCAGTCCTCTGATTGGTTACCCAAGGCTGAAATACCTTGACTGCTGGATCCAGTCTATTGCTGCTTCTAGAACATGCTAAAGAGCTTGCTGTAGTTTTCCCTGAGGTTCCTAGTTTATTACAACATCTTATGTGGGTTTTTAGAAAAGGTTGTTTCCCTCTTTGGAGGTACAGTACAAAGGATATCTCTTCTTGTTAACTTTTCAATAGTAAAGAGAGAGAAATATTCAGTATTTATTTATTTATTTTGCCCATAAGGCAAGCGGCTGGCATTGTATTCATTTGTTATTTCATGGGGCCAGGCTACTGGAGCGGTCGTGGCGGTCTGATGTGCTTTCTGACCACAGAGAGTGTGTGTTTTCTTATCACATGCAATTAAAGCTTCATCAGCAGAACAGAACAGACCAAATCAAATCAAGACTTTTAATCTAATTTATATTTACAGCTATGTCATTAACACGATACATTAAATGAGCTTGTTTATATAGTAAGTTCTGTAGTTTTTGCTCATAAATGTTTTTTTAAAAGTTGAGTGTAGTTAGCTACAAGCCTACACTCAACTTCATCTTTTCATTTTAGAGGATTAATTAAAATAAATTATATTAAGCTTAAGGAAATACTTTTATGTCACATGAAAAACCTCACATGAGAACATGTCTTAAAACAATAAAAGAATTTCATATAGGAAAACCAAAAATTCTCAGGTTACAGTTCACTCTGCCTTACAAAATGGAACTTTTTTGTTTGTGTTCTGGCAAATTGAATATCAACCCAAATTGTTTGTTTTCGTTTTCAAAATAGATGCGAGGACAAGTTAAACAGGAGTTCATTTCTGCTGGAGGGACTCCGGAAGTGCTGAGCAAACTGCTAGGCATGCTCTCTTGATCCGAGGAAGGCGGCCTAGAGGGCAGAAGAAAGGAGATGGGGAGGGTCCCCTGGGTGTGGAGGGAACTGGGCAGGAGGAGGCCGCCTGGGTCTAGACTGATGGACACTGGTTTTCCCTGTGTCTAGCCCAAGCTTCCTCTCCATCTTCACCCAGTCTGAGGCCTCAAGTTCCAAGAAGATGAGAACTCACAGGCCACCTAGATTCTAGAGCAACAAAGGAACAGACAGCTTTGAATGAAAGTGCAGATTAACATGGTTTTCTTTAAATAAAACAGATCTAAAAGTTGTTTCTGTTGTTTAAAAATCCTAGAATGCTAAATTATTGGTATTAAAAGAGAAGACTTCTACTAGATCTTGCTGAAGATGAATAAATATTCAAATGACATTTATGGATGGTCGACTGATTTTCACTGCTTGGGTGTTAGGTGGTTACAAAGAAGCATAGTACATGGATTTTGAATTCAAGTGCCTTGCTGAGTTTGAACTCTAGTTACGAGTCATTAAATAAATCAAAGGGTGGTACAGTAGCTAGAAATAGTGGGGTAGAGCTAGACAGCCCCAGGTCTGGGTCTTAGCAATACCACTTGCTAGTCCGGGCAATTATTTTACTCTTTGATTTATCCTCACTTTACTCATCTGTGAAATAAGGATAATAATACAATCCTCTTCATAGGATTGTTGTGATAAGTAAGTCCATGAACTTTGTCCTATGTAAGAATTCATTGTGTGCTAGCTGTTAATAACAAGAGCAATTATGTTGATAAAAAATAGTTATAATAATAAAATAACAGGTAATTATTTTGTTAGTTGAAGACAATGACAATTCAAAAGGTGGAGGCTGTTTCAAAGAAGAGGAAGGACATGAATAACCAGCCTCTTCCTTCACATTCCTTCTGACTCTCCTTTCCCTACCCCAGAGGCCTGCGCACTTGTGACAAAGTCCAAAAGAAATGCACCTAGAATGCAGATCATAGGTCTGCTTCCTCTGAGGCTCAACCAACTCCAACCCCTGGGCTAGAGATCTCCTTCCAAGGTTAGCTCCTTACCCCAGAGGCTTGCCTCTTTGGAGCAGTAGATCCTGTAAATTGGCCTCTTTCCTATCCCTCAGTAAGAATCATAGGTAAGAACTCTTGCTTGATAAATTTATGGACTGTAGAAGCAAGGCCACCCAGGAGCAAAAGTTGGGAATGGGAAAAATTCTAATTAGACTCCACCTCACATGGTTTACAACTTAGAAAGCATATTCATGTATGTTACCAGGTACCTGGAACACAGTAAGTGATCATTAGTATTATTCATTATCATAGACTCTTACTACTTTATATATATCATCTTATTTAATCCTCTCAAAGAGTGCGTGAGCTAGGTATTATCATTATCCCCATATGACAGAAGGGGAAACTAAGGTTCAGTAACTGGGCAAAGATGACAGAGTGAGTGTCAAAGATGACAGAGTAGTGTCAAGTGCAAACTGAGCTCCCCCTCACCTCCCCACAACTCCAAGTTCAGACTTTTATACAATGCATGGTTTTGCCATCCTAGCATATATGATTGCTTCTGTCAAAAACCCTGTAAGGTGGGCAGCAGGTATATTCTCCTCATTTTGCAGGTGAGGAAACCATGGATTGTTAAGTACCGTGATATCCCTACAGTGAAAACGCTGGTAAATGGCTTAACCAAAATTCTCCTTGTAATCTGGTGCTGTTCACATTCTGTGGGCTCATTCTTGTTATACAGTAAGATTTTCAGAGTCTGATAATCCAACTTATACAGGTAATAGATACATAATGACACAAGTATATATATATTTTTTTTTCTGGCAATTTGGGGCCTTGAGATTAATGAAAAACTGAACTCTAGCTCCCATATGAATTAGAACTGGGTTTCTCGCTTCATTCAGTGATATTGTGTCATATACATGTAAGCAAATATGTAATTAGAAAGGCAAAACATGACTTCCACTAGGATGCTTAGATAGGAAAATAAAGAATCATTTTGACTAGATCTCTGTAAACACAAGGAATTTTACTAAACTTATTTGATTACTGGGCTTCCATTTCAAAACCAAATAGAGACTGTTTAGCATCATCAGCCAAATGATTCCAATACTATCCAACCCAGCAGGTCACCCACGATTCGGTTTCCTTTCAATATTTAGATTCACTCCAATTTTCACATTTGGTTACCAGTTGTGGGCCAAATGGCATTCTAACTTTCCTAGATGTACCTTTTATTGACTGTATCAGAGTTGCAAGAGTGGAAGAGTAATGGATCAGGATGCACCTAATATTGTGATACCACATTGCTTTCCATATTGGTTTACAGAAATCATAGTTCACTGGTCCAGAAGGAACTCAGAGTCTTCCAAACTTTGATTTCTGCTATTGCCAACTGCTAATTCTTGGAACTCCCTGTTCTTTCATGCATTATTTATTCAACAATATTTATGGAATGCCTCCTAGGTGTCATGCACTGTGCTAAGTGTCTAGTACAGTACTTTGCTTATATTCTGGAAACTTAAATGTTTTTGCTTTGACTTTTATTTGGAGAGATATGCTGATAAATTTTATATCTACCCATGAGAACATTCCATAATTATGAAATATGGAACCAAGTTTCTGTTTTAAAAATCCTTAAGCAGCTTAAAGAAAAGAGAGGATCCTTTGCCTATACAATGCTCCCAGGCACCACTCTGGGGCACTGATTCCTTACTCTCCAAGAGCCCAGTATTACCAACAAATCACTGAGATGACTTATGGCAGCCTGAACTATTTTTTCTGGAGTTCTTCCATCCAACGACTGACCATAGCTGGCTCCGATTAACTTGTGAGATCACAGGCAGAGGTTTTAGGTGGCACACACTCTTTCCTGGGTAAACAACTATCAGAGAATGGCCAGTAGGTACAGGTGAGGGGTGTGTGTCAGTGGATTTCTCAGTCCCTAGAGCCAGGGGAGAGCCCTTAGCGCACCATGTCAAAACACAGCATGCTCCACATTTGTTCTTTTACTTGCTTTCTATGGCAAGGCGAATTTTGTTGCATTTTAGAGTCAATTGAATAAGGCTGTTGCGCTGGATTTCATCAAGCAGCTGAAAAGCAAACTGGATGAGACCTTCATACAATGGAGCAAGTGTCCAAACTCAGGCCCTCAGAAAAACACTGCTTTGTTAAAAAAAGAGAAGGCCCAATTGCTAGGCTAAAGTAGGAAAATACCCTTGCTCTTCAGGAGATAGATGATCACTTATGCTTTTCATTACTCAAATTAAGTCTTGAAGCATTTTCATAAATTTGGGGAAAAAAGGGAAAACCTCCCATTTATTTGAAAACAGAATGTAAGTAAAAGGAGAGGAATCTAGCTAAAAAAATCTCACATTTGCAATTTCTTTTAGCTTAGATACATCACTAATTCATCATTCCCGTTTATTTGAATAGGGCATGATTATGGACAAAAAGACACCCAAAATATAATTATATTGTATCTAGAGTTTTACATTTGATAAACAGGTCTATTTTAAAACAATCAGTGAGTGCAAAATGATTTGCTATAAACAAACTCTCCCACATGCTGAGCCACAAAACTCCATTAACACCAGGCTGATGCCAAATAGCGTCCCAGGGAAGCAGGGGGCCTCTGGGCCACCAGATGCCGGCAGTTCCCTGCCCCTGCACTATCTCAAGAGCAGGGAGGAGGTGGCCACAGCACAGGAGAAACTGCTAAGAGGAAACCAGCAACATGGTTGCTTTCTCATGGGTCCAGAAACACTTTTGATTTTCTCTTAAGCTTCTTAATTAACCACATTTCTTTATCCCAATGAAAGCAGTGTGTCTGATCAGAAAGAGACCTCTATGTTAATGCTATTTCTTAGAGTCATTAACTTCATTGAGTTTTATTTTTCTAATCTGTAAAATAGACATAAAGCAATCTTGTGGGGACAATGGGAGGGTTTGAAATATCAAGTGTGTGTGAGCAGTTACCACAGCAATGGGATTAGAGGGAGGTGTTGGCAGAAATCATCAGTTATTTTGTCATTAGATAGCTCTGTATTGCTTGTGAAAAAAAAAACATGTATTACTTTCGTAATACAGAATGACATGATTTTTTTTTTAATCAAATAAAGGTAAAATCATGTAAGGCATGCTGCGCAGTATCTGGCATGCAGTAGATGTTCTGTAAATGGTAGCGATTATCATTACTTCAAAGTCTCAATTCTGAAAGCAAAAATCTAGGGTTCCTGGCAGAGCTGAATGGAAGACTGAAATCTATTTTCTGTAAATGATAATAGAGAGGCAACTTGGCTGCTGCTTTAGCTATTGTTAAAAGATAACTATAGGAATGGATTTGTACACATAATTCACTTTTCTGCCCTCAAGAATCATAGCTGGAAAGAAATAATTTATGTACTGAACAGTTTCCAGGCAGTGTTTCACATAGTAATGCAGGAAAAACTTGAACTTAGCTCAATACATCATTCATGAATGTGGACATGCCCTTGAAGCTGGCTTCTCACACCGTCTGTAAACAGAGCCACACACTCACTCTCTGTATAACTCAACTTCATCTTCTTGAAATAGGTGATCACAAAATGCAATCCTTTTATTCGTTTTATGTTAACTCTACATAATATATCTAAGTTTAAACATTTGTTAATTGCCTATGGAGAATATAATTACTAAGCTTTGTGATATCATATAAAATCTAATTGGTTTCTATTAGATTATTAAGCTCCCAGGATAAAGTGTTTAGAACTATATTTAGTGGTAATATCCAAAACCAGATTTTAAAAAATGCCTAGCTTTAAACATCCAATTAATGACGTATTTGCTATCTATTCATTGATCCTTAAAATTATAGTCATAGAGCATATGTAGAAGACTAATTATTCCTTTCTTGGGATGAACATCTATAAAAACTAAAGAGTGGTGGAAGTGGCTTTTGCAATTCCCTAAAGGTCTAGTTTTACGTTTGGGGGTGAGAATGATTATGTTCATGTGTAAAGCAGATAAAAATGACAGACTCTAGGAGGAAAACCTGTGCCCCATCCACACATTGCAGGCCAATCCTATAGACCTCAAGGGAAGGAAAACGAAACCTGCTAGCCAAATAATAACTTTGAAGTAGATTTCAAAGTAGAGAGAAAAACTGGGAAACAACTCATACAAGATTTTGCTCCTGGGGAAAAATTCACATTTTCCAGGCTAGCAGAGAGCGTGCCAGCTAAATACCACTTGGCTTCACACAACTGATTCGAGACTTGCAGTTCTTATAAATATACAGATAAAAAATCATGCATCCACTGAAGAGGGGGAGAAAGTTCCTATAAGGACAACAAGCTACAAAGTCACACTTTTGGCAAGACTGGATGTGCAAACCACCCCCAATGGAGAAATCCCTGGGCAAGCCTAGTCCTAAACCAAAAAGACTACAAACCAGAATGACACTTGGCTTGGATCGAGTTTGAGGACAGGGAGAAACTTGGGTCTATCCGGGTTTCATCTGAACATGTTTTTACACCCACTGAACCAAGCCAGAGCATGACAAAGCTATGATTACTCTGTTACCCACAGAAGGTCAAGCATATTTAAATTAGAGACAAGTTTTCTTCTCTTTTTTCTTTTTCTTTTGAGATAGATTTTGGTATTCACTGTGATTTTTAAAATGCTGGCCAAGATTCTGGTGTTGGAATTGGAGGAAGTGTGGCAGGGCTTACAGTTTTTGGCTGATATGGTGGCAATTTTAAAAGTGGAGAAGAGACAAGCACACTGGTTGAAACACTTTATACAGAAGCCAGAATATGAGAGAAGTATCAGAAAATGAATTAACCGCAATTTCCTTTAAATTGTTAGAATAGTTTATGACTAACCTGGCAGAGGGAGACATATTTCATGGACAACATACTTTTGACTGGCTAGAGAATCGGTCCTAGGCCACAGAGGGGAGAAGCCAGAGGTTGGAGAGCACAGAGCGCCTGCCATTCCCAGGAAATCCTGATGGGAACTGCACTTGGGGCTCCAAGAACCTAAGAGATGCAGCCTCTGTTCTCGGCCAGTAATGCCCTTGAACCCCAGCTAGAAGGGGCCAATCCTGGATCTCATGCTTCACAGGGCCCCATTCTGGCTCTCTGCCAGCCATACTCTCCCCACGGGGCTAAAGGGCCATCTGCATACATCCCACAACTTCCTTCTAGGCATGCTGGGTCTGGCACTCCTTTTGCTCCTACTTCACCATTCTGCCATTGCCTCTAAGACGTAAGTGTAACACTGACAACTCTTGAGTTAGCCTGTCTTCCACTGAAGAGTCCCTCTCAACTGTAGCAACTTCTTAGGAAATTTCATGTTCAGAGGACCAATTCATGACTCTCATCCTCATGTTGACAAAAATAGGAAAGTCCACAATTACTGTGTAGCATCCAGGATGTTCATATCTAGGAGGGGGTACATGCTACCTAAAACACTCATGGTATTGGCAGAACAGGAGTTATCTACTTGCAAAATAAACCTCTGGGGAAACTGCTTTGCTTTCTTAAAGGTGTTGTCAAGCCATCGTCCTGCATCCGCCCATCCATTTAGTGTTCCACCACAGCTGGTAGCTGCAATTGACTGAAAAGGCTGAGAGTGACCTTAGTTCACACCTCCATGTGAAGTGACTATGAAGGCTTGATCAAGAACCCACGCTGATCTCATACAACTATTCCAGAGGGAGAATATCTTCATTGTGGTAGAATTCATTCCAAAGCAACTTCAGACACATTTAGTTTCATCTCCCACTTATGCTGCTGTATATGCTGGCAGACCTGCACCTGAGTTTAAAGACCTTGTCAATAGGCACTGTAACTAGGCTGCCAGCCCTTAGGCCTTGACAAGGAATTCAGGCTCCATGGATCATGCTGGCAGCTGAGAATGACCTAAAGAACAGACTGACCATTGCTCAGTAAGCTGTTTTCATGCCTCCATTGGAGTCAGCTGGGGCTGCTCACTGTTAATCAGGACAGTACCTCAAGATAAATTTTTTTCTACTTAAACTTAAGGATTTGTAAGATCAGCTTGCATTTAGAAACAGATGAGGTGTCTTTGGTGAGGTGTCTACCATGTACCAGGCGCTGTGTTAAGATTGTTGCATATTGCATCACATTTAAATTCACATAAAAAGCATGTTGTAATAATAACCACTAACATTTATTAAACCCTTACTATACACCAGGCTCTATCAACAGCTTTACATACGTGCCTCTTCTAACCCTCGTGACAGCATTTGATGTGGCCATTGCTATTATTCTTCCCCAACAAAAGAGGAACTTGGTGAATCCCAAGATAGGCCAGCAAGTCATTCCCACCCGGACCAGCTGGGAAGCTTCCCCTCAAAGGCAGGCTTGATCACGGTAGAGCCGTTGGGACATTTCTTTTGGGTCACTCACTTTTCTTTACACTGGTCTGTTTTTGAAATCTTCTAGGATGAGCAACTGTTATTTTTTAGAGTAAAAGTTCACAAAACACTGAATCCATTCTCATGTTAAACGTTCAACTATACAAAGATATCCCCTTAAATTCTTGCTTTTCTCTCTCCCACTTTAATCTCCTTTTCAGAGGTACCCAGTGAGAAGTTTGTATGAATTCCTCTAGACCTGCATTTTCTTATAAGGATGGCACTACCCACATGTAGCTATTCAGAACTTGAAATGTCCTAGGTCAAATTCAAGTGTGCTTGTAAGCATAACATACCAATGAGATTTAAAGACTAAATATGAAAATAGAGTGTAAATTATCTCATATAATTTTTACAGTGATCGCATGTTGAAATGATAATATTTTGTGTATATTGGGTTAAATAAAATATAGTACTAATTTCATCTGTTTATTTTTACCTATTTTAATATAGCTACTACAAAATGTGGCTAATACTGCATTTCTGTTGGGCAGTGTTGCTCTAGATTATTTTAGTACATTTGTACATTTATATGTAACACAGAAATGCATAGTTATTTTGGTGTTTTCTAACATAAATATGCATTCCCTTTATACTTAGATTAAACCTTTTTTCTTAAAAAAGTGTGCTTTTAAAATACATTGGACATTAAATTAATTTCTTCCCCTCTTTCTTTTTCACTTCCTCTTCCTCTTCCCCTTCTCCACCCCCACCCCCCAACACTTCTTGACAACCTACAAAGCCCCAGAGTGAAGAAAGCAATAATTATTCCTGGCCATACAAATGCTGAAGTGAGCACACCTAATATTCGGATGAATTCAATCCAGGTTCAGATGAACAAAAGGGTATCCCTTTGGTGGATAAAAGAAAGCGCTAGTCATTGGAGAAAGGCTCTGGAGTTAATGGGTCCTAGACAAAAGACATGAGAAATAGTTTATTGCCAAAAGTGATGGGTAGTTATTTTTAAGTGACTAGATCCAAATTTGCTATTCTTATGCCATCATCTCTTTCACATCATTTTTTGCAATAGGTATAGTCCCATTCCTTTATGTTGGGTAACTATGTATTAGCAACTACTTTCGCTTTGATCAGTGTTGCCTGTAAAGTAGCACCTCAGGTCAGCTACTGAATCCTGATAGTTGCTGACACGTGTGACCAGAATGATTCCTGCTTTGCTAAGATGAAGTAATACTGCAAATATTTTATAATGTACCTCATAGATTTTACTTTGTTTAAGTAAATATCTGACAATGAATCCAGTTCAGTGGATTATGCAAAAGAAATGATCCCAAACAAATACCCCTTTCTTCTCCGCTTAAAAAATGGCAGCACATACACAAACAGTTTACGCAGACTGCACAAGTGCAAACGAGCTGGGAACGCATGCACATGCAGCATTCTCGTGTTGGGCTGGGAGGGTGTTTTCCATGTTCTAGCAAGACCTTAACACATGCAAAACATTCACAGCTCTTACTTGGCCTCAGTGTAGAACCTTGTTGAGGGCAGAGGAGAAAGAAAAGAACAGTAGACATGAGCAGAAGTGCTATGATAACTCCTTATTTTCATTCCTGAGAGCGCTCCTTGGTGGTTGTCCCACTGGGTCCCTCTGGTTACAGGTTGCCTTGATAAAGGATGCAGCTGAAGGCCTGTTCATTCCTTTGCTTACTCATTGTTTCTCTAAGACAAGCTTCCCAACAGGTAAAATGAGGAAGGAATGAACAGGAATGAGGAGGAATTGGATGAGGAGCTCCAAAGTTTTCTTCTAGTTCGTAATTCTCCCTGTCTAACAAGTCAAATTTTCCGTGAGCAGATTCCATGGGTGCTGTTTTAAATACTCCATAATGATAGGGCATTTGAAAGGTGTTTCTTTCATTTCTTCCTATTCCTCATTGTTTTTTTTCTTCCATCAGTCAAGGAAGAATAGAAAGAAAGCACACAGAAACAAAGACTAGGGTAATACAAAGATTTTCAGTCTTTTCTGAAATGCTATATATCACTGCAATTAAGACAATCGTTTGAAACTTAAAAGGAAAAAAAAAATCTCCTTTAATTAGGATTGACTTCAACTGAGTAGATACCATCTGCTGTAGCGGACTAACCCTCTCTGCCTCAGGCCTGGGCTGCTACAGGTGAGTAGGCCCCCTCCTCTCCTTTCCCACACCTCTGCTCAAGAAGCTGCCAGGGAACTCTCAGGCAGGAAGTGGGGTGGGAGTGAGGGGGCTCTCCACCCACTAGCAGCTGCTTAAGTAGTAGGCAGGGGAACTTCTCCACAGAGAAATTCAGGTCAACAGATACTCCAATTTATACCACATGCTACTCAGTTGTGGAATTAAATTAAAATGCTAAGAAAGGACCTGGAATACAATTTTTCCCCTTATTTTTTCTCTACCTTATGCTTGGCTCCCAAAAGAATAAAGCAAGAACAGTTGGACTTGGTGGTTTAACAGGAATTATTAGGCAACTGGAAGGAAGCGAAGTCAGCACACACCAAGGGAAGCTGTCTTCACAAAATATCATGTACCAGTGATTAAATGCCAAGACCCATCATTGTCCAAGTGGTGATATCTCTACAGGTTTAGTAACATGCTCATTCAGATTTAACCCAAAGACAAGCTTGACAGATTATCAGAATCTCTGGGGGAGGGCCATGGGTGGAGTAGGAAAAGGGTTGAGGTAATTTTTTTAATGATTTCATAATTTTGTTCTCTTTTTTCCATTGTTGTTGAAGTACAGTTATCTTCATTTCCCTCCTCCACCACTCCCCCCTACTCCAGCCATCCCCCGCTCCCACCCTCAATCCTACCCTCCTTTGGCTTTGTCCATGTGTCCTTCATACATGTTTCTTGATGACCCTTCCCCTTTTTCCCCTATTATCCCCTCCCACCTTCCCTCTGGTTACTGTCAGTGTGTTCTTTAATTCACTGTTTCTGGTTATATTTTGCTTGCTTGTTTGTTTTGTTGATTAGGTTTTACTTATAGGTGAGATCATATGGTATTTGTCTTTCACTGCTTGGCTTATTTCACTGAGCATAATGCTCTCCAGGCCCATCCATATTCTCGCAAAGGGTAGGAGCTCCTTCTTTCTTTCTGCTGTGTAGTATTCCATCATAATTTTTTAAGAAACACAATAATATTCTAACCTCAGTGGTTTTTGCTGTAGTCTATTCTAGCATAATGTAAAATAGAAGTGTTGCCAAATGTAGGGAAAACATTTCCAAATAAGTCATTATAGATTACATTAGAACTCTAAAATAAAAGTGTGTAAACGTGTTTGTCCCTCAGACTTGAATGAGTTTTTGTTAGCATTTTCCTTGTGGGAGAAATTTGACTTTTCCTATGCTACTTCTCTACCAATAATTTTCTATGACTTTAGCAAGTGAATATGAGCTGGGTTCATACTTTTTTATACACACTTAAAATGTTTGTTTTTACAGTCTCTGAACAATAGGAAAACCTTAAATCATTACCTCTGCAAATTTGTTCCGATTGGCTTGCAAGCCAACTTTTACTACCTCAAAAGGGTTAACCACGATGGCTTCTGTTAGTCCAGATCCCAGTCCAGCAATGGCAAATGTCTAGAAAAATTAAATCAATCAATACTTTAAAGCAAATTATCATGTGCACTGGGTAAAGCATCCTACTCATAACACTATGTAGCTGAATGTTATGATGAGAATGGAGAAACTTATGTAAGTGCACCATATACCATTACTAAACAGTCTTAGTTCTTGATTAGATGCTGACAATTCATGAAGAAGAAATTACAGAAGCCGCAAACCACAACCTAACAATTCAAAATAAAATGTCAAAACCCCATCAACAATGACTCTTTCCACTCATAAAAAGAAAGGTTGTTTTACTGATTTAAGGTGAATACTAAAACATCTGCACATGTAACAATTAAAAGAGAGTTTAACTTGTAAAAGGAGAGCTTCATTTTAAAACATCTACTTAAATACATTTATTGAGCAGATTAAAGAATTCAAGGAACAGAACCACGAATAGTGTTCATAAACAGCAAAATTTCAGGTACCCAAACAGTGTAGCTGAACACATTTAAACTTATAGCTGTATTCTTAGATTCACTATTTTAGACTATTATCAAACAAAAAATATTTTTATTCAGTCTTTCTGAATATTTTTAAGAAACTGATAATTGTCCTATTCTTCTGGACCCAGAAGCCAAGGAATGAGATCAGAAATGACTAGATTGTTTTGAAGGCCTCAGCTAAAATCAAGAATATTATTTGCTCTCCTTTAAGAATTTCTGCAATAGGAAAGAACAACTTTCTAGAATTTTTCCCTAAGTAGAACACTTAAAGGTTTTTCAGAAAATCCTTATCAAAATAACCACAATGATAAAACACGCTAGAGAGAGAGAGAGACAAGAGACAGAGACTGACAGAGACAGAGACAAAGAGAGACAGAGAATGAAAATAAAATTAAACAAAGCCTTAAACCTGCAAAACAGATGTGAAAAAAAATCATTCTTTAGTGCTGAAGCTTTAATTCTAGAAGAAGAGGTAGTACTATGTACAACTAAGAGGAGAAAAAGCACAGATAACTCTTATTAGGAGTCTTTAATTTCTTCAAAGTAGGAAACTAAAAGAGAAAGGGAAAAAGGATGTTCCACGGCCTTAGCAGTGGAGGAAAGTCCAGAGCCAGGAGGTCTGGGTTTAAGTCTCGGTTCTGCCTCGGTTCTGCTGATATACACCAGAGCTGGCATGTACATTAGTTTGTGCACAATGGTGTGTGTGGAGCCTGAAGTCCAGCTTGCACCCCTTTTGCTGAGCTGGAGCCCTGGAGAGGCATCAGTCAGAAGAAAGGGGTGCCTTTTCACACTTCACATAAAGACACCACATGTACTAGCTGCAGCTCTGTGTCTTAAGTCACTGAATCTTTTATAAGCCACAGTTTTCTCATCTGTAAAATGGAAACAATATCTAACATCCCTACCTCATAAGGTTATATGAGGGTCAAAATCAGGTGTGAAAGCCCTTTGAAAAGTGCTACACAGAAACCATTCTTACTATTGCACATACAGATGGACAGGAAGAATGGCTTTGGACAGAGATTCCAGGAGAGAGGGAGTGACTAATGACGTTTTCCTTTCATGCCCCGTCATTACAATTTTAAACATCTTTGTATAGGGTAACGGACCAAATATTTTATTCATGTATCTCAGACTTCCATCATGGAAGCCAAAAGTAGGAAAAAAAATACTAGTCCCCAACTTTTCTGACTGAAAAAGCTAAAATCCAGATGTTCAGGTTTTTATTACTACATACAATCTTCCAAGTAATTCACTTTTCTGTTCTATAAACTCAGCTACATTTGCTGTCAGAAATAGCATTCAGCAGTCCCTTGTCAAAAGAATTGATCAGCTATCAGCAGATCATATTACTTAGACTGTTCCAGAGACCAGCAGTAACTGTCGGGTTCCCAGCCTCCTAGGCTTTTCATGTGAGAGCACCAGGGGACATTTAATGGCTGTTTAAGTGTCTAGCTGTATCAAAAAAAGAACACAAAAAAACCTGGAATAAATGAGTTCAAGAGAAGGGGAAAACTGTATACAGTTTGCATGCATTCAGTTATGGTGGCTGGAGTGGCCAAATGCTTTTCTGTTTCAAATCCCAAGAGAGCCAAAAGAACTGCATTTCTCATGTGGCACCAATGCTCTGCACTGGAACAGCCAGCTGGCCCTCTGGAGGCCGTATTTTATTGTCTTTTGCTAGAAAGGTTTTTAATTCTCTTTTTAACAAGATATTTTCAAAGTTAAGAATGACATAACAGGGAGATACCGAGGAATTAAAAAATAACTCAGGGCTCATGCTGCCACTTCTTTTATGTGAGGCCACACCTTGGATCCATCTTTTTAGGTAGGAGGCTGGACAAGAGGTTTCTTTGTCATAACATTAAGCCGGGCTATTAGTTTTCTTAATAGAATCCTTCCTATAAAAGGGACATGCATGACTTTTTAAATAACAGATATTTCTTAGACAGTCTTCTTCGCAGAGTAAATGTTCTGAAATGAACCTTTACGAGTAAAGTAATTAAAGAATTGAAGCTCAGAACACTACCTTTTTGGTTAAGTTTTGAGGTACACTTCACCAGGAAAACAGGGGCAATTTTCAATAGGAAAGCCAGTGAGATTTTACTTTGTTTTGTTTTAAAGATTTGAAGGGAGAAATCAGTGCATTTGCTCTCTCTGGAGCTCCCGTTGCAAGCACATATTTGTAGAACCCAATTGGTCAATATAATTTAAGTCATTTTGTGAAAAGCAGCAAAGTCACTCAGAAGGAAAGAAGTGGCATTGGAAAATATTCTGATCAGCAAGTGATTTTCATGTAATAGTTGATCTGTGTCATTGTATGATCATTATTCTCCCTGACTATAAAAGGGTTGCTCTTTAGTCCGTCTCTGACCACAGAACACCCTGAAGTTCTATTATTTATTATTTACTACAGCTTAAGTAAGAGCTGGAAAAGTGACCTGCTAGGAAATAATTTTAGGCATGCTGACTTTCACACAGATAGGTGCATGTAAACATGCATGTTTTTGCTTTTAAAAAGTCTGACAAATATACTCTTTATTTTACATTCTTGACCATATCTCATCTGAACCTTTCTACACATATCATTATTATCATAAATTCATCACTGGCTGCTATAAAATAGCCAGATTGTGAGTTATTAGGAAGATGGCTTTCAACAAGTAGCTGAACATTGAATAGCTTGAATTCATATTTTAGTAGTAGTTGGGCTTGGGGAATCAAAAGGCTTTTTGTCTCCAGATTTTGCTTTATGAAATAACACACTCACTTAAGTATAATAAATATTCTCACTTACCAATGCTGGTGACAGTGACACAGATCCTAGCAATTTCTTATACTGCTCAAAGGTGAAAAACTGTGAAACGAAACCAAACCCAGAGAGTTATAACAATTTCCTGCAACAAACCCTTTAATTGACTCAAATTTCTTTAGTAAATCATTATATTAATCAGCATTTAAAAATGATAAACCATTGAACATAGTTCTTAATCTCGTCTCGGGTAGTTGCTATTGGTTCTTACTTTAACATTCACATTTTCAAATGCAGCTATAATGACCTACAGAAGAGCTGATGGAATCCTTTATAGCAGTAAATGAACCATACAGCTTCCATTTACCATGACCATTTCCAGTTTCCCCAGACATCAATAGACTTCTTTTTTTATGGCAGTGATTCAACATTATAGGCACAGAGACCTGAAATCTTTGGTCTCCTCTGTTTTCTCTATGAATTGCTTTCCCAGTGAATGCCCAATTATCTAACTGACTTGTAAAAGACATCCGCTTCTCAGCTTTAACTTTCATTTTTATCACCGTGTCTCTACTGTTCCATGAAATATCCAAACACTCAGCAACAATGAAGATGTCATCATAAATGAGGAAAGGACACAATGAGGTCATCTGGTCCATCCCTGCTTAAAGGCACGCTGTCCCCCACCTGAGCAGAGGAGAGCTGCTTAGTCCTTCCTTTAAGATACGGTGATAATGAAGATTTTGTCGGGCTTCAGTAGATGATGTTTAATATAATTTTCCTGAAAATGAGTTTCTAGGAAGGCAAATCTAATCAATCACTTTGTATAACATACCCCAAAAGCATTTTTTCTCCAACACTTTGGGCAACAACGTTGCTTGAACATGATGTTTTGCTCCTGGGTACTCTGTTAGGAAGCCACAAGCAGCTTTGAGACACTCTCTTAGGTTCCTGTAACCTGTTTCTCAAGACCAGAGAAATGGCCCTGGTATTTTGTGATCACACATGTCTTCTACTCTATTACTTTTTAATCCAGTAAAATATAGCAAGAAAAAAAATGTACATTTGGGGGCCAAATAATACTCTGCTGTTAGAAAAAAGGTAGTTCTGTGGTGTAGACACACCTTGAATGAGTCTTTGGGCATCCCAAGAGTCATTACATCACCAGATAGACTTTTGTTCTTCTAAAGACCCATGGACTACTTTGTGCCATGCTTCTTTAGCTTAACTATAGTTGTAGACTTTTCTAGAAATGAGATTCATTCATTTACTAATTCAACAAATATTTTATTGGATGCCCCCTGAGCTCTGAGAGGCACAGGGGATGCAGCAGTAAACAAAGAGAGCCCCTGCCTTCTTGATGCAACATTCCAGAGGGTGGTGATGACCCTCAGACTGTATCCTGGGGTTACAACAGAACCACCAGGGGCCACCACTGTTTTGAGGAGAGATGCACTAGAAACCATTAACTATGGATGGAAATGCATTGTAGTTTTAAGCTTTAAAGATAATTTATCTTTTCTTCCTTTTTAAGCTCATCATCATCACTGTTTTTGACAATGACCTTGCTGGTATTTTGACAGGGGCAGTTCTGAGTCTGACTCCTGGCTATACTACTTAGCTGTGAAAACATGGGTGAGTTGCCTGGCCTTTCTAATCCTCCAGAACACAAAACTTAAGTTTTAGCAAATTCCTTAAATAAGAGCATTTGAGTAAGATTTCCTGACATGTTTGGCACATAGGAGACTTTCAGAATATTTTAGTTTCCATTCTCTGACTTCACTTTGGCTACTAAAGGAACCATAAATGCCTTAGTTATTTGTATCACTCAGGAGAGCTTGCTATCGTCCAAGAAACCTGCTAAGACCTTAGTGTGTTCTCCTGCATTTAATTCATAAAACATTGTCAGGTCACAGTTACAACACAGCCATGATTCCATTTTATAGGTATATGTCCTGTAGCTAGTGAAGGGAAGGGTTCAGATTCCCCCAAAGTCTAACACCAAGGCCTATGCATGCACTTTACCATGGTACTTACTACGCTTAACCACAGCTAAGCTGTGACCGTTAGTGGTTTGGGTAGAGATTCTCTGCCTTGGAGTTCTCTTGCTGCTGAGGTCTTCTTGCCTTTCCTGACCCTGGAATCCCAGTGTCCCTCAAGGCAGATTTCAAACCTTTTCAACCACAATCTACATAAAAAAATACTTGGCCAATACAGGCGCATGTATGCACATACACGCACACAGTGTGCATTTACAACTGAAACAAAACATGGCTATAAAACAATATGTACCCTTTACTGTGTGTAATTCTGATCCTATCCTACTTTATTAAAAACATTTCTTGTCATGACCCACTACATCTAGTGACTCACTAAACTGATTTCATGACACACATTTTAGAAACGCTGCTCTATGTGATCCTCACTGAGTTAAGGGAAGTTCTGGGAGATGACAAACTTTACAAAAGCCTCCCTACCTTGTTCCCTTCCAGTGGGAAAATGTGTTTTTTTTTTTTTCTTTTCTGACTTTCTGTCATTGCATTACTATAGAGGCAAATGTTTCTGAGTCCTCCTCACAGTGCTCTTTGCATTCTGAAGCCTTCTGGTTTGGCTGGTTAGAACAGGTCCTTCCTTCCTCCCTTCCTCCCTTCCTCTCTTCCTCCCTCCCTCCCTTCTTCTGAAGTCTATTTTATTGATTGTGCTATTATAGCTGTCCTATTTTTTTCTCCCCTTTATTCCCCTCCACCCTGAAACCCCTCCCACCAACATCCCCTTAGTTCATGTCCATGGGTCACATATATAAGTTCTTTGGCTTCTCAATTTCCTATACTATTCTTACCATTTATGATTCTTATTCCTTGAACCTTTTCCCCCATTCTCCCCCTTCCCTCTCCCTGCTGATACCCTCCATTTCTGTGGTTCTGTTCCTGTTCTAGTTGTTTGCTTTGTTTCTTTTTTGGGGAGGGGGGTTGTTTGTTTGTTTTTTAAAGATTTTATTTATTTAATTTTTAAAGAGGGGAAGGGAAGGAGAGAGGTTGTGTGTGGTTGCCTCTCACATGACCCCCGCTGGGGACCTGGCCTGCAACCCCGGCATGTGTCCCAGACTGGGAATCAAACCTGTGACCCTTTGATTCGCAGGCCAGCACTCAACCACTCAGCCACACCAGCCAGGGCAATTTTTTTTTAGGTTCATATTTTACTGATGATTTTACTGTTCATATTTTTAATCTTTTTCTTTTTCTTAGATAAGTCCCTTTAACATTTCATATAATAAGAGCTTGGTCATGATGAACTCCTTTAACTTGACCTTATCTGGGAAGCATTTTATCTGCCCTTCCATTCTAAATGAAAACTTTGGTGGATAGAGCAATCTTGGATGTAGGTCCTTTTCATGACTTCAAATATTTCTTTCCTGGCCCTTCTTGCCTGCAAGAATTCTTTTGAGAAATCAACTGATAGTCTTATGGGAAGACTTCTATTCTCAACCTCGTGTAGCTAGAGCACTGTTCCCTCTAATTCCTTGGATGGCTCTTTCTCAGGCCCTGCTAGTTTCCTTACATGTATGCACTGGTCAGTTCTCTGCTGAATACTTAAGGGGTCTCTCTGCAGATCTTAGGAGTTCCTGCTCTGTGCAGCTCTCTCTTCTCTGGCACTTTGTCCACTGAACTCAAGCTGCCTTGCCTTCCTACTCCTTCTCAATCCAGGGAATCCATGGGACTCTACTGCATTTCCCTTGCCTGCCCTTGGGCCTGGCAACCCTTTCAAGGCAGTAAGGTGGTGCAGTCTATACAGCTCATCTCCTTTGTTTCTCATCTATCTATCCTTTCTTGTCTGATGTCCTGTGTCTTGAAAATTGTGGTTTCATATTTTGTTCATTTTTTATTGTTGCTGTTTCAGGCAAGAGAGTAAATCTGGTCCCTGTTACTCCATTTTGGCTGGAAATGGAAGTCTGGGCCTTCCAGAAATTCTGAATAGTAGATGTGGGAATTTCTGAGAACAGGATAGGAATGTTTCCTGTTAGGAACCAATAAATTTTCTTTCTGTTTCTCTCTCTAGATATATTCCATTTACTCCAGTAATATCAGCTGAACATCTACTATACGTAGACACTATGACAGGCATAGTGATAGTGGTGAACAAATAGCCTTCACAATTTGTAATCTCACCAGTTTGCTTAGCAATAGGCAGTCCTTGAGAGTCTGATCATGGAAAAAATGGTGTTTCTGGAACTGTGGCGCTCAAGGTTGGACTCTTGACCCTGGAACGTGGTGCCTCCCATTTCCGAGGAACCAGTCAGTCTCTTTCTGAGGTCTTCATTTCTTTTTGCTAACTGCAGTACTAACTGTCTTGATTTGTAAAAGAGGAAGTTTCCTTTATTCAGCATCAACAATTCTTATTATTTTCATGATGAATCTTATTTCAAAAAATCAAGAACAGGAAAACCTTGACATTATCTGTTTCTGATTATAGTAGTGTTCATAACTGAAGTGTCAGTTCTAAGGACGATCTGTATCTATATCTGTGTATGTATAAAGAATTCATAGAGCATATATATCTGTAAATGTGTATGCGTGCATATGCACACACATATATAGTTTCTGAATATTTTTTCTGAAGTAAACTTTGATGACATACAATGAAGCAGTTTATGATGTATGAAATTGTTACTATCAGATGATCGCTTTCCTCACAAATCCTAAGATAAATATCTATAAAATGAATGTTTTCATACATTGTGTTGAAAAAGCAGTGCTATCCATCTGGCAAAGATACACTTTTAACTCCAAGTTATACTTAAAAAGCCAACGTACTTACCATATGGCTCAATAATTTTAAGGTAAAAACTACTTGAAACAAGATGTCTGGGACACATATACCATATCCAGTTGCCCAAAAGTTCATCTGTTAACCATTGTACTGACAGGGAGCGTTGCTTTTTTTTTTTTTTAACTAGAGACTAACTCAGCTTTGCAAACCCCAACATTTCTTTTTTTCTTCAGTAAAAGAGTGTTCAACATTGATAAACCTTAATCCTCTTAAAGTTTAAATTGTCTCCAATGTATAGTATTAAGGAAAAATATTCCAGGAAAAACTTTAATTACAATTTACTTTATTTATACACATAAAACACTGAACAAATGAATATATTATTCTACGGAGACAAAATGACTTTCCGTTTGAACAGGAACTCTGCTCTGTTTGTTTACTTGGGCAATCTTTTATCAAGTGAAGCCATGTCATAATTCAATTCAGCCCTCGTGTGTACTTTGGTGAACTTTTTCCAGATTCTCTACTGAGATTCAGATCCTTATAATGAAATTTGTATTGAAGTAATAATGCATAATCACCAAAACTATGGCAAAAAAGAGAATGAATTAATAAAAGTGTGTTTTAAAGCTTTGCTTTCTGAATCGAGACCTGAATTAAGTTCTATTAAATTACCATTGTAAAAATATTACTACTTTAACATAATGTAAAAGTTTCATGTTTGTGTTTATAAGTGGTTATTTTATCATAAATTTTAACCCAGCCACCCTCTTAACTTGCTGAGCAAAAGTACCCTTCTTACCTTTCAGGAATATCAGGAATATGAAGTAAGCAATGTATATGAAAAAAAGCTTTGCCATTAATTGGAAAGGAAGTCTTTCAGTCTAAGTTTATGTAATCTTTAACATGGAAAGACAAAGCTGTCAGTGGTGTGGGTGCGGGGGTCAGTGCCAGCTAGAGTCACTGTGATCAGGACTCTTGTCTGAGAGAACACATAAAAATGTGATGAGATTTAGTTCTTTCTTTTGTGGAAGTCCTGCTAGATCCTTGTGTTCCTGGCCAGATGAGCCAGTAAGTGGTACATGAACTCCATAGCTATGCAGTTAAAGAGATGGAAATCAGGATAATGAAAGTAATAATTTTGTAAAAACCAGAATAAAAAAATTTAACAGAGGAGATGGGGAGGTAGGGGGAATGAAGTAAGCATGCCAAATAATGAGTTATATGAGAATCATGTCAAAGAAATATAGTGTATTAGTCTGCTCTGTTCATAAAATGGGAATGATTTAGAGAGAAAGGTTTTTCCACCTGTCTCTTCTCCTTGTTTGTCCTTTTCTCTTTCTTTAGTAATTATTGCTCTAAACGAAAACTTATGAATAGCTTTGAGAAAAAGTCCAAGCTATTTTGTGGCTACTATGTTCTGATTAGTGAATTTCATTCACCATTGAGCTCTTTATTTAATTTCCCCATTAGAAGGGAGTGCCTTCACCTGAAAAAGTAATCCACAAACCAGTATTGGAGAGATTGATCAAATGTAATTAGAATAAAAGTTACGCTATAATTTCTGCAATAAAAATCTTATGTTTAATTCACATTCATGTCCTATAGGTTAGTGTTGGATGTCTTAATGCCGAAGTTGTCTCTGTAGTGTATTTTCACCTGGTTGGAAAGCATATGAGGTCTGTCCAGAAAAAGTCCAGCCATTGCTAACATAAAGAGAACACTTTCCACGACATCAATGTAACCTGGCAGCCAAGGAGAGTGGACTGGAATGCGCATGTGTGAACAATGATGACTTCACTATACTACTCAGTGGAGGTGGTAGATGCTGTTTAGTGAGCATATGTACTGTGTGACCTTCACATTCAAAATGACTGTGAGAGTAGAAAAATGATCTGCATCAAATTTTGTGTTAAGCTTGTACATTCCTCTGCAGAATCTATTTGGATGCTTCAGAAAGCTGTAGCTATGGGCAAGTGGTGATTGGCAGCTTCATCATGACAGCATGCCTGCTCATGCATCACATCTCATGCAAAGTATTTTGGTGAAACATCAAATCACCCAGGTGATTCAGTTCCCCTATAGTCTGGATTTAGCTGTGACTTTTGGCTTTTCCCAAAACTAAAGTCACCTTTGCAAGGGATGATTTCAGACTGTCAATAAGATTCAGGAAAATATGATGGGAAAGCTGATGGCAACTGGGAGAACTGGGTGGGGTACCAAGGTGCCTACTTTGAAGGGAACTCAGACGTCATTGTTCTATGTACAATATGTCTTATATCTTCTTTAATAAATGTCTCTATTTTTTATATTACATGGCTGGATACCTTCTAGACAGACCTCGTACATTGCTTACCTTCACTGCTCTTTTTGGTGTTTCAGCCAATATGGGTGGTAGAATTCCCTTGTAAAAACCAAAGAGCCTGTTGGAGAAAGAAAATCTTTTATTTAAGAAAGGGAAGTAAAAAAAATGGGTAATTCTGCCTTTGTTTATAGAAAAAGCAACTAATCTTAAAGTACTCCCAATTATTCAATGTAGCACACCAATTTTGAAGTTCTTTGTTTTAATTCTAAAGTAGAGTGATTATGGAAGATGGAGGCATAGCCAGGTATACTGTATCTCCTCCCACAACCAAAAGAAGGACAACAACAAATTTAAAAACAAAAAACAACCAGAACTGTCAGAAAATCTAACTGTACAGAAGTCTAACAACCAAGGACTTAAAGATTCATCCAGATAGGTTGGAGGGGCAGAGATGGGCAGCCAAGGTGGAGAGGGCCAGAGGTAAGGTGGTGGCTGGAGGACAAGGCGAGGTGATGACTGATGGAGCAGGTGGTCCCACATTTGCATGTGGATAAACCAGGAGGAACAACTTGGGAGTGAGACAGAATGTACAAGCCAGGGTTCCAGCACTAGGAAATAAAGCTTCAAAACATCTGACTAAAAAAACCTGTGGGGGTTATGGTGGCAAGAGAAACTCCCAGTCTCACAGGAGAGTTCAGTGGAGAGACCCACAGGGTCCTAGAACATACACAAAACCACTCACCCAAGAATCAGCACCAGAAGAGCCCAATTTGCTTGTGGGTAACAGAGAAAGTGACTGAAGGTTGCCGAGAGCCCAGCAAGTGTCATTGTTCCCTTTTGGACTCCTCCCCAATGTACAGCACCACAATGCAGCACTGTGGGTTGCCCCACCCTGATGAATACCTAAGGCTCCACCCCTTACTGTGTAACAGGCATGTGGAGACCAAAAAAAAAAAAATTAGCCCAAATGAAAGAACAGGTCAAAGTTCCAGAAAAAAATACAACTAAGCCACAAAGAGATAGCCAACCCATCAGATGCACAGTTCAAAACACTGGTAATCAGGATGCTCACAGCACTGGTTAAGTACAGTTACAAAAGAGAGGAAAAAGTGAAGGCTATGCAAAGTGAATTAAAGGAAAATGCACAAGGAACCAACAGTGACAGGAAGGAAACCAGAACTCAGATCAATAGTTTGGACCAGAAGGAAGAAGTAAATATTCAACCAGAACAGAAAGAAGAATTCAAAAATATGAGGAAAGGCTTAGGAACCTATGGGACAACTTTAAACATCCCAACATCTGAATCATAGGGGTGCCAGAAGGAGAAGAGGGAGACCAAGAAATTGAAAACTTATTTGAAATTGTAATGAAGGAGAACTTCCCCAATCTTGCAAAGGAAACAGACTTCCAGGAAGTCCAGGAAGCTCAGAGAGTCCCAAAGAAGTTGGACCCAAGGAGGAACACACCTAGACATATCATAATTACATTACCTAAGATTAAAATGAAGGAGAGAATCCTAGAAGCAGCAAGAGAGGGGACAGTTACCTACAAAGGAGTTCCCATCAGACTGTCAGCTGATTTCTCAAAAGAGACCTTTCAGGCAAAAGGAGCTGGAAAGAAGTATTCCAAGTCATGAAAGACAAGGACCTACATCCAAGATTGCTCTATCCAGCAAAGCTTTCATTTATAATGGAAGGAAAGATAAAATGCTTCTCAGATAAGGTCAAGTTAAAGGAGTTCATCATCACCAAGCCCTTATTTTATGAAATGTTAAAGGGACTTATCTAAGAAAAAGAAGATAAAGAACATGTAAAGTAAAATGACAGCAAACTCACAATTATTAACAACTACACCTAAAACAAAAACAAAAACAAACTAAGCAAACAACTAGAACAGGAACAGAACCACAGAAATGGAGGTCACGTGGAGGGTTATTGGCAGGGGGAGAATGGGGGATAAGGTACAGGGAATAAGAAGTATAATTGGTAGGTACAAAATATTCAGAGGGAAGTTAAGAATAGTATTGGAAATGTAGAAGCCAAAGAACTTATATGTGTGACCCACAGACATGAACTAAGGGCAGGGTGAATGCAAGTGGGAGGGGTTACAAGGTAGAGGAGAACAAAGAGGGCACATGGGACAGCTGTAATAGCATAATTGATAAAATATATTTTTAAAATAGAGAGATTATGAATGCTATGCTTATTAGCATTATTCAGAAGAAGAATAAATAATACTGAGACTGGAATCCCTTAGTTTAAGTTGCTAAATACAACCGTGAGTTGTGCCTTAAAGTTGACAATCTTCAATCTAAGGATCTTGAATTTATTTTCTCAGTTGTATGGTAGGTAGCTTCAAGCTGTCTATAGTCTTGCATTTCCTCCCTTATGGTAACCAAATGAGGTTAGGGTAACACCTAAGCCCACTAGACTGAAACTTTCTGAGGCTAGCTGGTTGATGAAAATCTCAATTTTAGCTTTACTAACACAAGGGAACTAACAAGCTGTATGGCTATGGAACCTGGGTTCCTGGGTATGTTCTGATTTGTCATAATTTTTTAACTTCCTTCATGGAGAAAGAAGTAGGTCAGGGACATACAATGCTGACAGAAGAAATGCCAAACTCCCTTGCTGATACGCAGTTTCACAGGGCCTGGGACAGCTATTGTTGCCATAGTTGATAAACTTGTCACATATTCTGATGTTTTTAGAAAAACATTAGTAGATATGTTTATGATGAGATTATAATACATCATCACTTATTTCATATTAGATTTTATAATTCAAAGTTTTAAATTTGTCCGATCTAGAATCTTTATATATATTATCTGTAATATATATTATCTTTATATAGAATTATCTGTAGGTAGACTGGGCTTTCTGTGTATGTGTGTGTAGATATATATAGATGATACAGATATAGATATAAATATAGATATAGATATTTCACACCCTCATTTGAAACCTGGAAATACATAAATAGAAAAGACTATTCTGCATTATTTTCTGAGATAATCCATTTCCCTGATGAACCCATGCATGACTACAGATAAAGGCAGGACTCAGTGTGTCCCAATGGTAGGATGTCCATTTTACATGGGGCTGGAGATTCTTTGACTGACCCTTCAAGCTTCACTGCTATTTCTTCAAGTTAGGTTCTGCTTCTAGCTGTGCTTCTGGGACAAGAAAGTTAAGAGTTTATTCAGACTAACTCACTGTGCCACCCAGTCCAACATGGTGACCAAGTTCTTCCTTAATTAACTCGATCCTCTTCAGTGAGGGGAGCAAAGACTTGTCCTCCAGCTTTTAAACTGTTAGCTTTTTGAGGGCTGAGTGTGCATTAGAGTGCTTACCCCAGGCTGTCTATGTGCGTATAAGCAGAACATAAATGTTTGTTAAGTATGTGAATTTCACGAAGAGGAAGAAAGGAATCAAATGATCCTCTGATATGGGTTTACTCTGAAAACTATTTTTCACTTAATGGATAGTACTAGCATTATGAATAAGAAGTAAAGCAAGCATGTGATTTGAAGAACTATGGGAGCTCACAAATTTCCCCCTACCTGCTTTCATGCTAATTTCAACTACTGATCCCTCAAATTCACTTGTAAAATTTAAATGCCATTAGCTATTCATCAACATTTAAATTTCATTATAAATTAATTATTATATAACTTTCAGCATGAGAGTGACTGAGCACAGGTTTAATCTTCTTAAAAGATAAACGTGATTTTCATGAAGTTCTACATTGATATTGAAAGACATTATTAGTTCTGTTCTTTCTGTTCTGATTTTTCCACATCTGGAATATTATGCCTGGTTAATGGAGGGGGTGACATTAAAAACATTTAAGTAATTAAAGCTTCTAGATCAGAATGTCCTAGTTAATAAAGGTACTTGAAATCCCATATGACAGAGAACAGTTAGACGGAGAATAGTTGCTCAGCCTGAAGAAGAAAGGTCAGAGGTAAAAACATAATGTGATGGATCTCTTGGCAGGTGAGCACGTCAGAAAGAGATTAGACTTGTTTGTTTGTTTCCAGGTGGCGGAACTTGGATCAACAGGTGCAAACAACAAGGAAAGACACATTTTTGTCCTAGGAGGAGCTTACTATGAGGAAGTACTCTTAACAGACAGAATTATCTGCAGGTAATCTGGGCTTTCCTGAAGAGTGATGAGTGCCCCTTTGTGGTATGTGGTCAAGCAGTCTGGATGGCCCCTGGGCATGGGTGCCAGCCCTGGGCTATACATAGTAACAGATGGACTTGCTGGCACTCCAAGTTGGTCTCCTCCAACCCTCAGATTTTGATATTCTAAGAAAAAGAACAAGAGGACATGGGAAAGTGCTTTTCTGAAAGAGAGAAACTCTGCCTTGCTTCAAACTTTTGCTTAAAGTAGAGCACTGCTTCTATGGAGGACAGAAGTCTTATGCCTGACACAGAAAGTCCTCATTTTAAAACTGATGGGAGAATATGTTAGAAAGAGGTGTAAGGCAAGAGAGAAGAGAGGCAGCTGGGGGAACCAAAAAGATTTCATATGAAAAGATCTGGAAGTTCCAGATCTTCATGTTGGCAATTCTTCCTTGATGCACCCTCCTTCCCTTCTCCCTGTTCCATTCCTTTCATGTGCCACCATTCCCCCCTCATCTCCTGCCATCCCACCATCCTGAACTTTCTAACAGTGAATTGATAGTACTAACAGAAAACTCTCAAGGACTATAGGCAGTCTTTGCTGGCAAATGGGAAGCTAGAGCTATCTACTTCCTTGCAATGTATTCTCAGATGTCCATGTAACAGTGGACAGCTCTGGAATAGTTAGGCCAAACCTTTTCTGGTGAGAACTGCTCTACCCATTTTTTTTTAACCACTGAAACTGATGTATTAGTACAATGATATTGCTTGTAGGCAATGACTGATTGGCAGCTCATCAAATGGATCTAAATGGTATTCTGTCTCTTTGCTCCAGTTAATCTGATCCAAGCTGGACCTAGGTGAGTTTTTTTTTTACCCCTAGGATTTGGAATTAGAACTGAAAACGTCAGTCTCGATCTGTGTGGGTGAAGCTCTTACATATAAAGCTAGAAAATCAACGGCAGTCTTCTGTCATTTGGAGGAAGTCAATGTGCACTGATGAGAAAGAAGGGAGCTACCCTTCAGGAAGACACAGAAGCAAGATGGCGAAGAGAAACCCCAGTGATGTGAGAGGGACTCCGCTGCCAGGATTTCTTTAAGCCTAGTTACATCTCAACCCTTCTTGAATATTAGCATTTTCCTTTGTTTTTGGTTCTTTGGGATACCCAGTTGCATTGATAATACATTTGATTTTTTACTTAAATGAGTTTGAGTTGGGTTTATTACTTACAACCCAAAGTTGGAAGTAAGCCCCTCCTGCCAAAATGGCTGCTGCAGCACCTCAATTCCATGCCCTCTCACATGAAGAGACTTTGTCCGTTACCATGGGCCCTTGGGCCAATCAGAAGAGACACATCCGATATTTGAGCAAGAGAATGCAGGCAAAAGCTCAGGCTGGTGAGCTATTTTTCTGACTTGATTAGAAAATTACTGAAGTTTTCCTAATGTAAAGTATGGTATACAGATTGAAGTAAAAGGAATTGCAGTGTTTTATAAAGGATATACATTTCTTTTTTCTGCTAAGGAACTGATGTTTATATCCACATGCACTGTTCATTCTGCCAAATTTTTCTGCCTTCATGTAGTTTTGGCTTGAAATATAGAACATGTAGCTTACTGGGACAATAACTAGGGAATCTGAGAGATTTGTGACACCGTATCAACATGTTCATACTGCTTTCTTCTCAAGAAGCAGAGTGACACTCCTTGGATCAATGGAAAGGGGGATTCTAACATTTGTGTAGCATCAAGGGCAGCTCTTTTCCCTGAGAGGACAGTAAAGCCACCACTCTGGTTTTAAGTTTTGACCACATCCAGTCAATTGGAGAACCTTTCAGAAGAGGCACAAGAACCAATGCCAGGCCTCCCATAGCATTGTAGCATAAACTGTATGGCAGCTCTTGTATTGTTTCTCAAAGTTGTTACTTCTGAAAATTGTGAGTTTGATTTTAACTATCACGTATAGGAAAATGTTAACTTGGATGTTTATAAACTTTTGTTGGTATTGTTATCAGGAAAAAATAGTCAAAATTTGTTGACTGCTTACTCTGTACTAGTAAGAATAAATATATGATGGCATATGGATATATTTTAGTCTCATTCAACTGCCACAAAAAAGCCTTTGAAGTAGGTATGCTTTTGTTCTTCATTTTGTGGGTGAGGCCTCCCATATCATCACCACCAAGACGGACACAGTGACTCAAATCAAGTTCCATTGTCCTCACAGTCTTAGTCCTTGACCACTGGGCTGGGCTGCATTGCAGTTTTCCTTGAAATAAAACTATTTCTCTTTCTCTTTTTGAAAGTTATTCCTGTAGCAAAAATATCTCATCATTTCATATTTTAGGAGGAAGCAGAAATGGCAGTTAAAAAATCAGGTTTGTATTCTGTGTCCATTCTGTTCTAAAGTCACATGAAACACTACCTGCATGACTGGCAGATTGGGCTGAGATGAACAAGATCTTTATGTGTGTGTGAAAGCCTTTGGGTTGCTGATTAAATATTTTCTAGTTGGATCAAAGTGGGAAAAAAATTAGGCCCTAGGATAAATGTTCTTCCCTCCTAGGATAACTTTTGCCCTTAAGAGGCTCACCAGGATAATTCTGTCAGTGTGGGAGAAAGACAATACTTGCTTCAGTAGTATAATAAAATGCAGAAATACTAATATTGTATTAAAATAAAAACTCATACAAAAAGTCAGTGGGGAGCACTGTTGGTTGCTCACCTGACAGATATCCCTCAAATTCCTCCTTGTTCCTTGAGGTGCAGATATTCGCCATCCCCTCTGTCCAGGGAAGAAAGCCCTTCTGCAGTCCAGGGGATGAAGCAGAATTCTTCAAGCCAGTCATGGTGGTCCCATTCCCTTGCTAGTGAAATCCTGTCACTTGCATGGACATATGGCCCAACCCTAGTCCATGACACCAACAAGGGGGAGGACCGTATGTGGCAAGTCATGGATTTCCAACCTAAGACAAAGAGGCATGTAGGAAGAAAAGCCCCTCTTCTTTGCTAGATGTTGCCCTAGCTGCATGAAGCCAAGTGAGATATCATCACCCACAAGCTGAAGATGGCCAGTGGAAATACGGAAAGGCCTGGAGCTCATTGAATGAATTAACCAATCCTGGCACCCTACTTCTAAATTTATGATTATGTGAAATTAAAAGTAAATCTTTACTATGTGATCTTTCAACTCCTTCTCCTATTAACCTACCACTAAAAATATTCTGACATACATAGCCTTTAACACCCCCATTTCTGAAAAAGTCTTAAGTGGTAATTCTTAAATCACAGCAAAGATGGTTGTTAAATGTTAAGGAAAGCTTTTAGATGGAGACTGTAAGAATCATTTTAGATGATTGCTTTGAGGAGGCCATCACACACTAAAATAAAACTGTATCCCATCAGGATGATTACCTGTGAGAGAACCCCATATCGCAGATGGGACATGGAGAAGCTCATAGGCAAATACAAGGATGGGGTTTTAAGTCTCTAAAGTATTCAGATCACGATGGTTCATATACTAATGAGAGTTGTTGGTAGAAACATAAGTAGACACAGTCCTGCAATATTGGATCACATTTGTTTTTAATTGTATAATCAAAACAGACCTTGTATTACTTATGCACATCTATAAAATGAAGATCAAAACTGCACTGCATGTGTTCTCAAAGATGCAGCTCACACACAGCTTATTTGAAGTACAGATTTGTGCCAAACCCCACAAAATAATTTTACCCCTCATTTCCCCCATTCCCATTTCACAGTGTGAAGCTATTTAACATATTGGGTGGCTCCAAGATCATACATACACCAACCAATGAAAAGATGTTGATTGTATGAAGCAAGGACATGTGGAATTTCCTCTGAGTTCAAGTTTTCGTCCCATCTTGGTGGCTCATTTACAGCCATTCAACACCCTAAAGAAGCCTTCCTGCTGTCTCTCATTAGTAGGCTCCAATTTTAGGCTTAAGGTCCAAACTTTAGGCACCCAAAAAGAACAGACAGATACTTAATTAAACATCTTATACCTGACAACATATTTACTCCGTTTGGATGGTTGAAAAAAAGTTACTTGCTTTAAGTCAGCTACTGAAATATGAAGACTTTATGGTACATAGTGAATAGACAGAAGAGTCAAAATTTGACTCAGGTAAAGAAACCAAAATGGAGTGGAAAAATCACATGTTCTGTCTGTGTCTCCTTTTTCCCCTCTGAGTTGGTTTTGCTGTTATTTTCCTACTTTAGTATGTAGAAAAAGTTTGTTTGGAAGTCATTTGTACTGCAGAGTTGGACTGTTTCCCCAGGCAGGCTGAGAAGTTTCCGAAGTCGCTAGGCTGGTAAGCAGGCTTTGGGTGTGAGGAGCAACATAACAGCCCCTTTTCTCCATTGCAGCCTCAAGGCGGAAGGGAAACTGCAGCTGCTTCACAACTGACCTTTAGAGCGGGTCCTGCCCTGCTGTCCATCAGAAAGGCTATAAAGCTCACCTGATAGATTACTGAGAAATGAGTATAAAGAGCCCATGAATAAATTATCTTCCCATTGAAGACAAGAAGAGATCAATGTACAAATCTGCGTGTAGAATCCGAGGCTTTCCCTGGTTGTTGGAGATGGAGGGCTTTGGGGCCCCGACTGCTGAGGTTCCTGATCTGGGTCCAGCTACCATCACACTGAATGCCAGAATCAAGGTGCACATCACCCGAGCCTGGAAAGGCCAGTCAGAGAAATGATTTCCAAGTTGCAAAGCCATTTCCAAGCACCTGCAGCATACTCACATGCAGCATGAGAAGGATGCCTTCACCTGGATCCCCACTTCTTTGCCAAAAACCTGGCATTCAGCAAGCGTCCAGGGCAGCAATAATGCTCACCGGTGAAGCATGAAATAGGAACGACAGGGAAAGTGACACCAGATCTCCAGTTGGGGAAATTGGAAAGCATTAACACATCTGTGTACCTAACAGAGCACAATTACTACATTTTATTTTGTTTCAACAGTCAGGACCTAAATGAACATCACCATTCAGTTTTGTTCTGGGCAATGATCCAAGCTCATCTTGGTACAGTTGATTTTGAAGCCTCACAGTCAATCATATCTTCACAATTTGTTCTTCTTTCAGGCTTCAGGCATCCTCCTGATTTCCATTTCTTGTTTGGAAGCCTTGAGTCATCTGTTCTGGCAACATGACCAACCCAAATCAGTCATTTTCTCCAAATTATATTGAAATAGGGATCTTGCTGGTTTGTTTTCTTCCTACTTCTTTCTTTCACATAATTTTGCCTTTAAGGATCTCCTAATACAAAGCTGATTGAAGGCATACAATATCCTCTTTCTTTTGCTGTTGTCAAATCCAAGTTTCTTCCCCACATGCTGTAGCTCTGTAATCAGAACCGTGAGGGCAGCAGTGTTATGAGTGCTCGGCTCCCACTGCTGAATGGGAGCAGAATCCTGGGGCAGAATTCTCGCCCTGACACTGCACCTTTAGGGCATTATCCTGACATCACACTGATTCACAAAATCCAAATGAAAGGGTGAGTTTTCATGGCTCTGTCATTTGAATTATGTAGAATCTTCAATCTGAAGCTCTCAAAATTACATGCATCTTGGTGCCTTTTTCATTTAGGCAAAGAAGAGAGGGAAAACTATGTATTCTTCAAAGAAGAGAAAAAACAGCTTAAAAAGTGACAGATTCTTCTTTTAAAAGAATCAACTGAACTTCAAGGAAGTGTAACATAATTAAAGTTTTAGCTAACATCCTTACATAAAATATCAAAAGTTTTCCCTGCTTCAACTCACATCAGGTCTTCAGAGTTATTATTTTTTGTTATAGAAAATTAATTGAATTAAGTTTGTGCATATGGTCCTTGAATGTATTTGTTACCCCAAACCATACCACTTTCATTATATGCTGTATGAAGGAATTCTTTAAAGTTTTCCTGAACACACGTTTTTAACTGAACTTTCAGCATGATTTTGCCATGACAATTAAACTCTGTTGATGTGTCTAAAATAAACTACAACTTTGATTTTCTAAGACACGAAAAATTAGTTTAGCTGTCAGTACCACTTAGGAGGTAGGCCCCTGGCCCCACGCCCTGGAAAGTTGGCGGGGCGCTCGCTGCACTGAACATGTTGCACAGCTCAGCCCAGGAAAGCATTAGGGTGATATAAGATCCAGAACCCTGATGGAAAATGCTAAGGAAAGAAAGAGCAAAAAAGATATTTGAGACACAACTAAAGTAGTACATAATATGGGTAAAATGTGGTGTTAATTGCTCCATTAATCTATAAATGAAAAGACTTACTTAGAACTAACTATGCAAAAACTGTATTAATTTTCAGAGACAGCAGATTGCCTTGTAAAGATGAACTCATTTCCACTAGGAAATAAGAATCATAAGAGCAGTCATTCACTCATATGGATGGCAACTATGAGAAATAGGACTTGGGGGGCGGGGGGGAAGACTGGGACTGAATGAAAGCCAGGAAAGAGGAAAGACCTGATTGTGGAGTCAAAAAAGTCCATCTCTGATAAATAAGTCCCACCAAAGAAAGTCTTTTCTCCATTCAAGTCACCCTCATCCTCTTACTAATCCCCTTTTTCTTATTTCCATTAAAATTTTTTATTTATTAATTTTAGAAAGAGAAAGGAAAGAAGAGGGAGAGAGAGAGAGAAACACTGATTTGTTGTTCCACTTGTTGATGCATCCATTGGTTGATTCTTGTATGTGCCCTGAGTGGGGATTGAACACACAACCTTGGTGTATAGAGATGATGCTCTAACCACCTGAGCTACCCAGCCAGGGCTTTACCTCCATTTTTAATTTGTTTTTCCCACTCATGAAGTAATTATCATCTATTCATTCACTCACTCACTCATTCAATATGTTTTGTTTCAAGCACTAAGCTAAACACATTTTTCTAGGGTCAAACATTGATTTAGGAGTTTCATTATTCCCAAATCAACTGAGACAATTTTTTTCCAAGAATTGCTCTCTGAGGTGGCAGACAAAATCTTCATATTGCACCTGCCTGCAATATTTTAAAGATGTTGCCTTTCACATTTCATTATGTATTTAGCACATAGTAGCACTCAGTTAACATTATGTTGAATATACTTATATTCAAATTAGAAATGTATATACTTATGCATATACACACAGGGATTAGCAAAAGTAGGTTTACAGTTGCTTGTATAAAAAAAAGACATGCAGGCTACCATTGTCACAATTGCTTTATTAACTCAAAGGAATGTCACTTGCGAGTATAAATCTACTTTTGCCCACCCATGTCTGTACATATACATACATACATGTATATAGGTCCATCCAAACACAGACATGACTCAGTATCCCATGTTAAGAGTGAATGACTTGTATATTTTTAATCAAATAGAGTACCTATTATTCACATGATTATCATGTTTAATCCAGGATATAAATTGCTTGACAATGGACACTCCTGTTCTTTATCAGCATGAGTTCAATGCTACCTGTGAAGAAAGGCCGTGTCATGTAGTGGGCAGGAGTGTGGGCTCTGGAGCCAGACTCTCAGGTTTGAGTACTGGCTTAACCATGTGTTAGCTGTTTATTCACCATGAAAAGCTGTGGTGTGGGCAAAAAAGGTGAGCAAAGTGATTCTAAAGCATTCCTGCCAGAATAGAGATTTTTTTATGCAGATCTCTTAAGAGTGCTTATGGAAACGAGTTAGTACATTGTTGTAAGTAACATGATTTAATAGCTTGACCTAGCTGCAGAGCTATATATGACCCCAGTTGGGACCCGAAAGCCTCAGAATTAAGATATGTCCAGATATGTCCTTCACAAATGGAACCTTACCTAAGTGTGTGACCCAGTGCATCAGGAATTCACACCCTACTGTAGAATTCTGCTGCAACCAATTAGAACATGCATGAGGTCAAAGATGTTGTTCACTAAGTGCACTGAGCCGACTACTCCCAAAGTGTAAGTCACATTTGGAAACACGTTAACTCTTTTTACTGCCCCAGTTACTATAGTAGGCTCCAAATTAATTTCTTGAGGTGCCCCCTGGTGGACCTCTAACAAAACTGAGAAATGAAAATAGTAATCATTGTGCTAAATGCTTTACAATTATAATCTCATTGTACTCTTTTCATTTTATAGACATGCACTCAAAGACCCAGAGAACCAACCAACCTTCCTACTAGTCAGACAACTGGTAAGCAGTGGAGTTGGGATAAGAACCGAAGTCTACTCGACTCCAGAGCCTCCACCCTTGATGCTATGCTTGACGTCTGTGCTCTGAGAGAGAGAGAGAGAGAGAGAGAGAGAGAGAGAGAGAGAGAGAGAAAGTCCACTGCGTAACATTGTTTGACCTCCTAGCTCTAGTGCTCCTTCCATGACTGTATCTCTAGTGCTGAGGCCTCAGGCTCTGCTCGGTTTCTGGGAGGGACTCAAATGCTGGTTTTTGAATGGAGAAACAGCCAGCTAAACTGGGGTTGTTTGTAGTCTCCTTGGTCATCTACAGCCTCCTGAACCAGAGTTTTTTGAACCTGCTTCTTATTGAACTGATTGAAACACAAGTTAAATGTAGCCACCAAGCATTTTCAGAGTTGGATTAAAAAGTTAGTCTGCTGGATTGGGAGTAAAAGGGAGAAAACTGTACTTGAACAATGATTAAAATAAAAAAAATAGTCTTATAGGTAGTTTATGGACTTCAGGATATGCACAATTTTCCAGATCACTTTGAAAAAATTTTCCTTCGTAACACATCATTACCGATGAATGCTTAAGGCCTATTTTTCTACCTGACTCTTACAATCAATGTCCTAGAAAACCACAAGCTGGTTAATTTGTGCAGAATTCAAGTTGTTCGGGAAAAAACAATGCAGAAGACAACCCTAGCACTTAGATCCTGGACTGCGGCTGCCTCTCCCTGGCGATTTCACCCAGTCCTGTTACTTTAATTACATCCACATGCTGACAACTGTCATATGTCTGCAGTTCACCCACTTGTCTCCTCAACATCTCCTGTTGAGTGTCATAATTAGCGTGTTCAAGATAAACTCCTGATTCTCCCTCCACAAACTTGCCCCACCCACAATAGTCTTCAGACCAGTTAATAGCAGCTCCATCTTTCCAGTCACTCAGACCAGCAATTTTGAAAGCATGTGCTTGAATTCTCACTCTTATTCATCTCTGTTACCCTGGTCCAAGCCTTGATCACACCTCACTCCGGCCATTGTGACAGCCTCCTAATTAGTTTCCCTCCATTCTATTCTCAATGAAGAGACAAACTAGTCCTATTGAGATAAAAGGTAGGTCATGTGACTCCTTTTTCCCAACCTTCCAATATTGTCCTATTTCCCTCAGAGCAAAAACCAAAGTCCCTTCAAAGGCCCCAGGCAATATGCTTCCACCACGCTGTACTATGCCTTCCACCTCATCTCCTCCTAGCCTGTCCTTGATTTACTTTCCTCCTACCCCACTGATTTTCTGGTTTCTTGGACCAGGCACACTTCCATCTCAGGGCCTTTGCCCTTGCTGTGTCTTGTCTGGGATTCTCGCCTCCACATACCCCTGTGGATCACTACTTACCTCTTTAAACTCTGTACCAACGTTACCTTCTCAGTGAGCTTGATCTCACCTCTCTTATTGAAAATTGGAACACTCTTGCTCTGGCTGGTGTGGCTCAGTGAATTGAGCACAAGCCTGCAAACCAAAGGGTTGCTGGTTCCCAATCAGACCATATACCTGGGTTGTAGGCCGGGTCCCCAGTAGGGGGCGCATGAATGGCAACCACACATTGATGTTTCCCTCCCTCTTTTTCTCCCTCCCTATCCCTCTCTCTAAAAGTAAATAAATAAAATCTTTAAAAAAAATAAAACTCTCATCTTAGTACTACCTATCATTTCTGCCTGCATTATTTTTTTCTTTATAGAACTTATATTTACTTGTTTTATTTATTCTCAGTTGCTCCCACTATGATATCAGCTTCATGAGGAGAGGGCAGGGTTTTTTGCCTATTTTATTTACTGGTGTTTCTAGGGGCTGAATACAGGACCTGACATATTGGTGCTTGGTAAATATTTGTTGAATAAAAGAGTAAATGCATTATATTACGACTGACCCAGTCTGACAGTGCTGTGAAAAGAAAATTGTATCTGGCATTTTGAACTAATGCTAGATCAATCTCTTTTATTTTCCCACTAAATGTCAATTCTTCCTGTTTTCTTTGGAATCACCTCCACTTCACCAAAATGGCTATGAGCAAGGACAATGTTGGGCATTTGATCTAGTGAACGTGAGTAGACTTCAGGAAATGACAACCGAGGAAGCCTGGATTTCATGTGAGTTATCCCGCATCAGCTCCCTACCTGTGGTAACAAATGGCACTTTCACCCACCCAGTCAGTCTTGTCTCTTCTCTCTGCTGGCAGAACCTAACCCTAGTGTTCACACCTCGGAGGCCATGTGCCCAGGGAAGAGGAACCCTTCCTGGCATAATTGACTTAATCACCTGCTCTTATTCTCCTGGCTCTAATTGTATGAGACATGAGCACAAGACTTAATGTTAGCCAATGAAACTTGAGGGGGCTTTTGAGAGAGGTTTTTTCCTCTCTAAAAAAAATAGGGTTTTTTGTGTTTTATCTCCTTAGATGTGAATTTCGTAGGTCTGAGTAGAGGTTCAGGAATTTGCATTTTAACAGCACCCTAATTCTGATGTAGAAGGACCAGGAACAACACATTGAAAAATAGAAAAACATACTTGCCTATTGGGTTCATGACCTAGAGCTGCTCTTACCTAGATGTGTGTCTGTTAAAAAGCAGGCTAGAAGCCCTGGCTGGCATAGCTCAGTGGATTGAGTGTAGGCTGGGAACCAAAGTGTCCCAGGTTCGATTCCCAGCCAGGGTACATTCCTGGGTTGCAGGCCAGAACCCCCAGCAACCGCACATTGAAGTTTCTCTCTCTCTCTCTCTATCTCTCTCCCTTCCCTCTCTAAAAATAAATAAATAAAATCTTAAAAAAAAAAAGCAGGCTAGAGTACTCAGTGCCATTATCAGGCAATTTCCCTAGGAACTTCATGAAGTCACCCTCACTCTCCTCTACTTTGCAGCCTAGAGTGAACGCTACTAATTACAGGTGTCTTCCATGTCTCTGAAACGGCCAGCTCGGGGCTTGAAAACCAGGAAGCTACAGATATTCTTAGGATCAGTCACTGCTGAATGGGGTACCAGGTAGCATCCTCCCAGTCCCCATTAGAGGGACTGTGTTCCTACTTCTTTGTTTTTTCTTTAGTTTATTTAGGAACTGCATTGAGACATGCCAGAAACAGATTATTATCTTGCCCACATCTTTTTAAAGGAGATTAATATTTCATTCCACTTCTGTCTATCAAGAGTAGCAGAAATCTTGGTTGGCATAAATCATGTTTTGACTGTTTAAACACAAGAACAAAATTTAAATGAGGGTACTTTTCTCAGAACAGGTATGACAGGAAGTAGCCTCCACTGTAAAACAAGCAGGACCACACCTGTGGCTGTTAGAGCTGAAGAATGTAGAAAAATACCTTCCTTATGCTTTATAGAATGAACCAACAAAGAGGTCAGGTTTCTCTGGGGTTCTGCAGGTGATTGATTTTTAGAGAAGGAACACTGCATGGGGAATGTGCATATAGATTTAGCTTCTAAATTGACTACTTATGTGAAGAAAGAGACCTGTGAATTACCAACTAATCTTGGTGTTTACATTTTCCACCAAAGCCATTAACTGTCCCAAGGAGTTCCATGCCCCTCACCTGCAGCCTGTATTTTTAGTTACCATTTTGGGGTCCATTCACTTATTGATGAGCAAGTATTTCTTGAGCTAATATATATCTAGTGTTAATTACCAACAGTACATCTAATTTGGTCATTGAAATAGCAACATGCCATAATTCTGTCAATTATCATGTTTATAACCTGGAGAGATCCAGCCACAGTATTTCATTCATCTGTGTAATTTGTCCATGAGGCAGGAAAAGCACAAGAATATTTTTCTTCCATTTTTCAAGGAATACTGAATAATGGAAAGGTTACATTTACTTATTATCTCAGGCAAGTAATTGGACGCCTAGAGATTAATTTGAATTCTGTATTTGGAGTTTGAATGTTTTCCAGTAAATCCATCTATTCATTCACTGAATCCTGAGTGTCTGCTGTGTTCTAGTCATGGCTCCCTGGGTTAGAGATAAAGCAGTGAGCAGGTCTGACTCATTTCCCATACTCACAGAGCCTAGGTCCTGATGGGGGAGCCTGACGATGAACAGGCAACAAACAAATGGATAAAATGATGCCAGATCAACAACATTAATTATTAGAGAAATTAATGAGATATTACTTCACATCCATTAGCATGGCCATTACTAAAAAGAAACCCTTTGAAAATAGTAAGTGATAGGGAGGATGTGGAGTGATGGCAATCCTTGCGCATTGCTGGTGGGAATGTAAAGTGGTACAGTTGCTGTGGAAACCATGTGGTGGTTCTTCAAAAAACTAAACATAGATTTGTCATATGATCCACAATTCTACTTCTGGATATATGTTTCAAAGTAATTGAAAGCAGGGACTCACACAGATATTTGTACACCAATGATCATAGCAGCAGTATTCATAATGGCCCAAAGGAGACAACAGTACAAGCATTAATCAACAGCCCATGGACAAATGGACAAATGTGATGTAGTACATGCACACAACAGAATATTATTCAACCTTAAAAAAAAGGAAACTCTGATACATGTGGCAACATGGACAAACCTTGAAGATATTATTATGCTAAGTGAAGTCACATGAAAAAGGACAAATGTTATGATTTCATTTATACGGAGTACCTAGAGTAGTCAAATTCATAAAAACAGAAAGTGGAAGGGTAGTTGCAGGGGCTGAGGGGAGGGGAAATGTTAGTATTTAACTTGGATAGTTTCAGTTTTGCAAGATGAAAAGAATTCTGGGGATGGATGGTGGTAATGGCTGTACAACAATGTGAATGTACTTAATGCCACTGAAGTGTACACCTAAACATGGTTAAAATGGTAAAATTTAATATTATGGATATTTTACCTCAATAAAAAATGGTGCCAGAGAGTGAAAAGTTAAAAGGCAAAAAAGGAGGGTAATCATTTGCTATGTGGGAAGGAAGGAGGCAACTAATTCTGACTGGGTCTCCAGGGAAGGCCTCAGTGAGAAGATACTTGCTGAGTCCAGAGGACTTGTATTTACAAGAGCTACAGTCTATTAGAAAATGAGAGAAAGTTTAGAAATGGAGCACTTAAGGAAAAATCACTATATTTTAGGAGAATCAAAGGCAGCAGTTGATAAGCTTTTACTTTGTTTTTCAAGTAAGGAGAATGGACAAACCATGATTTCCAAGGTAGGCTCTTGGGATGTCCTAAAAATTAGTCTTAAACATAGTTCATGCTCTTCAGATTTATTCTTCTCCCTATAGGGAACTTCATGTACAGTAGTGGCACACTGTGATGATTCCAAAAGTTAAAACAAAATCATTTGGTAAGACCCACCAGAAGCAAAGGCAGTATTAAATATAGAATTCTAGAACCATGGAATTGCCCTTCAGAGTCCTTAATGCTCATTTCTGAAGCTAGATATTCTCTACAATGTCCCTGTCAAGAAACTCCACATCTGATCAGCGCATGCCGAGATCTGACATCCTGTCAAGAGTGTTCTTCCAATCCAGGTGACTTTGCCATTGGAGAGAGAGACAGACCCTCTTGTCTTGAGCTCAGTTCCATTTTCAGGTGTCTTTCATCTGAACCTAATCATCAGGTGTGATGGTTAATTTTATGTGTCAATCTGACTGAGCCACCAATTTGGTCAAACATTAGCCTGGTGTTTCTCTGAGGGTGTTTTCTGGATAAGATTAACATTTATATCAGGAGACTGAGTAAAGCTGATTGTCCTCCATGACATGGGAGGGCATCATCCAAGTACCTGAAGGCCTGAATAGAACAAAAGGTGATCTGCTCCCATATAAGAGAGAATTCTACTTGATGGCCTTCAGACTGAGATATCAGCTCTTATTGGTTCCAGTCTTTGGACTTGGAGTGGAACATCACCTCTGCAGAGTTTGAATTTGCCAGCCTCCATAATCTCATGAGCTAATACCTTATCTATCTATTCATCCATCTGTCCATTTGCCTGTCCATCCATCCATCCATCCATCCATCCATCCATCTTATTGGTTCCGTTTCTCTGGAGAACTTTGACTAATATATCAGGCCATATAAAAAAGTATAATTCCATCCCTCTTAAGAAACTACAAAACATTTGAAGATGATTATTGGGCACTATGATGCTTCTTTTCTTATAACAGAATCCCAGACCCCTTATTAATCTACCTTGGAGTCCCTGGACAAAAATCCGCATTTAGTGTGGGCTGACAGAGGCGTGGTTGAGCAAAACTATTACCTACTTGTTCTAAATGTTAAACTTCTATCTGTGTGGCCAAAGACAAATTTAGCTTTGTTTCACCCATGTGCCCATTGTTGTAAACCTACCACTCTTCTAGCTCCTTAAAGCCATAATAGAAGAGAGATGGGTAAGAATAAATATGCCCCAAGTACATTAAAAGGGAAGGAGGTAAGGTTTAAGGAAGGTTGTTTAATATACATAACCTATGTCATCTTTATTTACAGATGCAGAAACCAAGTGACTTCTCCACACTGACATAGGAAGTACTGGAGATGAGGCTGAAGCCCAGGCCTCTCTGATATGAAACCACGGTCTGTCCAGGGCCCCACACCATAGAATATTTTCATGGATGGCATAAAATAGGAGAGAAAGTGCACAAAAAAGGGAAAAGGGGAGAAATTATAATATGAGGAAAAATTAAATTTAATAGCAAGGGTATTATAAACTCTAATTTTTTTTGTATGCCTTCCTACAGAATTCAAGAATTTTCAGAGAAAAATTCTTACTACCAATAGCAGAATGTGTGGAAAAGCAGGAATAATTTTTCAGGTGAACTTGGGGGTGAAGAAACAAACAAACAAAAGACCCATGCACACTCAATAATCATAACTTAACTTTAAAATTGGTATTTAAGATGCAAACTGTAAGGACTGGGGAAATAGTGTAGAAAAATAAAAAAAATTTAATTGATATAAACTGCTATCTACAATTCTAAACTAAAGAGAAAAAGGAAATTAAAAAAGAGAATTCCATTTAGTCTTGACCCTTGAAAAACTGTGACCCACACTGTACCCCCATTTATATGAAATGATAATGAATGGAGACAAATCTGCCATCTGACTATGTTTTAGAAAATCTTACGTGGAAGGGTTTCCTCCAGCCATAGGCATGGAGGTTTCTTATTCACCGAAGAAAGCAATAGTGTGCTACCTGAGAAGAATTCCATTACCACCCGCCCTGAAAAACTAACACTGCATTCAGAAAGTGGGCATTCTGCATGTAAAACAACCCATGAACCACATACATGCACATGTATAGGCATGCTCACAAACATGGTGGTTTTCCCCTCCATCTCTGTCAGTGCCCTGTGGTGACAGTAACTGATCCCTTGGGACCCACACTCCCATGGGGCTTGGAAACATTCTATGGAGTCACCAGCTGACATTCCTGGTGACAGCCTCAGAGGCTCTTCCCCTGGAGACCAGATGAATTATGTGTAAGGGCCTGGCATCCCTACCACAGTGACAAATGAGAGAGCCTGGGATTCAGGGCTGAAAGTGGATTTCCTGCACGGCTGAGCCAAGCGCTTCCAACTATCCAGCCAGATGTTTCTCTATATGGTCCTGGCAGCCATGGCTTGAGAACGAGCCAGAATTTGGCCTGATTTCTATACTGAAAAGCTTGATGGAATGCTGGGGTTGTGCCATCCCGTAATAAAAGAGGTGGCCCTTCACATTGGCACACCTTTCCCATTTGCATTGGGAGTCCCTCCAAAGGGAACAGGGGCTTGAGAGAAAGTGGGTGTGTCCATCCAATCCATGCCAGAGCCTGGGGGAGGCATGGAGGGGTGGGGGCTGAGGGAAGGTGGACAGAGAAGAAAGGTTCTGAGTGACTGGAAGCTGTTGCCAGATGGGCTGGAAGAGGTGCTCTGCCGCCTGCCTCGCACACCAGGGGATTGCCTGGCTATGCACGAGGCTTCACATCTGTCAGCTGAATCAAAGACATATAATTGAAGATGCAAAGCGAGAAACTTACGTGGTTCACAAGGCTCCCTGAGGGTTTCTGGATCTGTAATCCAGTGAGGAGATTTTAATGAGAACTGAGCCTAGTGCTCTCATCTGTGAGAGAAGATCTCACCCCAGCTGTGTTTAAGGATGTGGAAAACTTCTTTTGCAAAATGGGCAGTCTTTCTGGATTGGTCACTGCCTTCCCATTTCTCTAGGAACCCTTTGGCCTTCTTTCCAAAGAAGTGTTTCTTTTTGAAGCTTGGGCAACTTCTGAGCATGAGGACGGCTCAAGAGATGCTGTGATTGGGCTTTAGGACAATGTGTCAAGGAAGGCTGTCTAGATAAAACCATTAACCTGGTATGATTTCTTAGAGCCAAATTTAAACACTTCCAAATGTTTAATCATAAAAGTCATACATATTCAAGGTAAAATTCCAACAATATATAAGGATGAAAAGGATGAACTAAAAGTATAAATAGAATCATTTGCTCATGTTCCTAGAACAGTGCTTCTCAAATGTTCTGTGGTAAAAGAATAATTTTTTATTTCCAATTTTCATGGACCAATACTTTTGTAAAATACTATAAAAATGAATTCTAGCACAATTGCAAAAAGCACATAAAGGCATACAAAATACTAACTCATTAAAAGTATTTCAAGTTCAACATAGCACACATGTGGATGTAGTGGCAATATTGAAGTGCCATAACACTTTTAACAGTCTCAATTTCTATACTTATGGTGGACCACACTTTGACCATTCATTTTCTTCTGGAGATTTTCAAAAATTTATATATATATATGAACACACACACACATATATATATATAAAACATATGAACATACAGATAAAATTTTGAAACATAACAGGAATCATACTATACATATTGGTCTATAACTTGCCTTTGTACCTAATATATTTTGGCGTCTTTCATATTAGCCCATTAAAGATCTACTTCATTCTTTTGTGTATGCACTACATGTTTTAAAGCTGATCTCAACATCTGTGAGTATGCACATGGATTTTTGATTTTGCTTACAGTCAAAATTTGACGGCATGACCTCCAGAAATGGGCTGGTATTAATTCTATATACCTTTTGATGCCGAAGTCACCACTAGCATTTGTTACAATTTTTGCTTTGTGAACAAAAGCAAAATATTCTGCAGTCCAAAGGTTCTTTGCCTTCAAACCAACTTGTTAACCTCTCTGAGTGTCATAATGGTGGTGACATGATTGGAATAAGCATTTGTCACCATGCACAGCATGAGGCACACCCTGCTCCCAAGGAGAGGGCTAGGTCCTCACCAAAAAGTGGTAGGGACAGATACTTGAATGAACAGGCTTTGCCTCTTCCAGTAAGTAGCAGAAAAGTACACATGCTTGGAGTCCCACACACCACTGCCACTCAGAGAACAGTGAGGTCTTGGTGGCTCAGACCAGAAAGCCTGCATGAAGGGGAGGTTACACTGGTGACTAACTTCAGCTTAATGCCCAATTCCTCTCTTGCAGTATTTTTTTGCTGGAGAAGTGAATTTATGGCCTCTGTGATTACTTGCATGGCTTTTAACATTACTGCTAGGGCTTTAAGTGGTCCATTGAGGGAGCAGTTAGTTAGCTGTGTGTATAAACCTCACTCCAGGGCAGGCAGGTCTAGTCAAGATGAATCTGAACACTTGGCCCCGTCACAGGGCACAGCCTAGGAGATGGGTGTAGTGCTCCTGATGTTTGTACTTTAGATGTCTCCAATGCAGCCAATTATGTCAGGTCTCTGGGCATGTCTGGAAATTCTGGAAAGGCTTCATGTTGAAGGCAAAACTGCTCAAGCAGAAAGATGAGTTTTCCTTTCTCCTGGGTTAGCCCGGTCAAAAGGCAAAGAAGATTCTAGTTTTCTCCCATGAAGTTCATCAACCTGGGTTTGGTTAGCTCAGATGGGGGAAAACCAGCAGAAACTCCCATCTGCACTTTCAGTGGAGAAGAGAAATAATCTCGGTTTTTCCAAGGCTCACGAGGGCCTGAAATTCTCTTCTGGCATGAGAACTACATACATATTGAGAGGCAGTGTGGGAACCTAATTCTCTGACCTTGCTAAAAGTTGAAATGGTCCCGAAGACAATAGCCGTGAGTAGAAGCATCTAAGCTAACAACCAAGACCAAGTTACATGGAGGACAAATGAAATTCATTAAGGGCTGATTTAGCTCGGCTTCTGGAGCATGCACTGTTCACATCATAGGAAGCTCAGGAGAAGTTTGGGCAAACCATGCAGCTCTGTGTAAACATTTTCATTATCATCTTGTGCTCAGTCTTGGCTCCGAGATGGCACCTGAGCACCAGCATTGCCTGTACCCAGAGAGGACTCAGGGTGCAGCATTTCATCAGTGACCTTCTGCCCCTGGTGAGCAGCTCCTGAAAGGTGTTTTTTTTTTTACCCCTGCAAAGAGCCCTTTGAGTGGAAACCTGCCCCAGCAGGCCTACCTTACATATTCCTTCAGAAATGTTTTCTTTTATTCTGAGAATGCTCTTTAGAGTGGGCACCCTTCCTACATTGAACCTATGTTGTGTGAAAGTGAAGTTGCCATCTGAATCTAGGGAACGATTTTAAATGCGTACCTAGTTCCTTCTCAGAATCCTAGGAGTTCCTCTCCCTGTAAACATCATCTCCCTTTCAAAGTTCTTAGATGGACAGATTATTGTGTTGGCATGGAAAGTCTTATTCTCATCTTTGAACTCCTTGATTTGACAAAATCTCCACGGACAGGCTGTAAACCTGTTGTGTGGCTGACACAATCCCTTGGTGACAAGTGAGCCCTCAGAGCCCACATTCCTTCACTGCTGTTTGGCCTAAGATGACCTCATTTATGTCTGGCAGAGGAGAAAGGGCAGGGCCTCAGAATAACTCAGTTCATGGGGGCAGAAAGAGACCACCCACTTCCCCCTCGCAGAGCTCTTGTCTCCAGATGATAATGACAAAAGCAATTACAAAAGTAAAATATTAAGTCCCTGGGCAATTTTTTCCTTATGTCATCCATTCAATGATTCAGCATACACCTTCCCATGCATGCTTTCTCTCTGGGGAAGTGAGGAGGGAACCTGGGCTGCTGGCAGCTCACCGAGGACTTGTGTCTGAGAGACGCGGACACTCTAGTTCCAGGGGTAGAAGGGCTGCCTCCCCTGTGACGGAACCTCTGCACTACCGTGTTCTACAGTGTCACAGGCCATGGAAAAGCCAACCCAGGTCACATTTTACCAGTCGTGACTAAATAATTACTTGACATTATTACCATGTTGATTTATGAAGCCCTGGTAGATGATAACACCTGGAGAAGAGATGTGACAATTTTTTTCATTGCATGTCTTATAGAGGCGAGGAGAAACTTGGTCCCTATGAAACAAGGCCTTTAAAATGTAGTGGGAATGAAAATTTAAAATTAAACACAAAACTAAGAACCATTCCCGGTCTGTCACAGGGAAGGAACCACCAGCTCCATACTAGCACATCCAGATTGTAAATACTGGAGATTTTTCTGTGCTAAAGGGAATGTCTTAGTCAGAAAGGTCCAAGAGCAAAGAGCTGCCTCACACATAGTTATAAAAGATGTTTTCACCTCCCATCTAGCTCCCACACTCATGTCCACTACTATAGCCAATAGTAGACAGGGAACGCTACAGTGTGTGTCTAGAATCCTCTTCAGAAGACTGCCTGGCTCCATTCGAAAGGGAGAGGGCAAGAGGAAGGGAGGAAAGATGATCACAGGAGAAGAGAAAGGGAGGAAAAAAGAAAGAACAAGAGGGAAAGAGGAGAAAGAAAGGAAAATACAAAGAAAAGGGTATCAAATGGTTTCTGCCTCACTGTTGTTTTTCATTCTTGCCCAAGATACTTGGCAGATTCTTAGAGACTGCAGAGCCTGTTCCTTGAAAACCAAGTGGATGTCTAGACCAGGCTTAAAGGCATCTCTCTAATTATAGCCACAGAGATGCTCCTCTTCCCTTTCATCTTGAGCCTTTGTGGGGCTCAGCTCAGGCCCTCACCATCATCTTCTGAAAAGTTATGCATGCCACATCACCATTCAATTTGTGCATCCAAACAGAAACCTTGAAGCATTTTTCTCTTGCTTAGGTTGGCACAGCCAGCCCATGGGGTGTGACTTCACTGCTCTCCCTTGTCCTTTCCTTTTCTCTCCTTGAGCACTCATCACATTAGTGTCCTGCTCTTTGCCAGACATGTCTTCATGGTGGTAGTCACTTCAGACAGCTTCCTGGAAGGAGCAGCAACTATGCTCCTCTCGCTCAAAAGATGCAAACCAGGAAAATATGGGCCTCTCTATAGAGTTGGCTCATTTTAAAGCTGACCTAATCAAGTTGCAGAGCTTATTGATGAGCATTTTTAAATAATTTGCAAAAGTTACTGAAAATAAGTTAATTGACACAAATTTTCATGAAGGAGCGTAAGATGCATTTTGCACATAAGCAAACCAATCATTGTAACCGACTTTTCATAGGCCACACAGCAAGCTGGGAAAGAGCCAGCTTGAGAGCTCAGTTTGTGAATCACTATTCTGGTCCCTCGACATTATATTTGCTGAGAGACATTTTAAGAATTAATATGGGATCAGTCTGGGAGAATAAAAGATAACACATAAAAATGAGAACTATTACAGTGTTTAGTAAACTCTGATCAAATTATCAAACAACTATAAAGATAAGCAGATCAATGCATGACAGACTGGGCGATTTCAAGGGCATAGTGAACTCTTGGAATTAGGTGCCAATTATATTATTCATCATGTATAATAATAACTGTGATCGATTTTAGTTTTTGTTCTTTTTTCTTTCTTCCTTCCAGGGGTCTGTTTATATTATTGCTTAAAAGTGGGCTATAGACAAGAGAGGAGGAAATGTATAGCTCAAATCTTCTCCCTTTTATAGTGTCAAAATCTTTCAAAATATGGGAAGCCATGAGAAATTCTATGTAGCTTTCAATAATATGAGCTGTATTTGCACATGTAAAAAGGTATCATGTAGTGATAAACTTAGTTAAAGCAACACCACCAAAGCTAGGAAGTGCTCTTGCAGAACCGAGCTGCTCTTCTCTCCAGCGACCATGCGGAATGCACCTGTCATGTATTCAGAAACCTCAGTAGTAACAATAATCCTATCAGTGCCAATTCATATTGGGGTGCTTATGACATCTTAGGTACTGAGTTAGTTATTTTATATACATTATGTCACATTATGATATGCACTATGATAATCCTGAAATAGATTTTTTTGTGTCTTAATTTATTTATTTTTAGCCAGAGGGGAAAGGAGAAAGAGAGGAAGAGGAACATCAGTGTATAGTTGCCTGTTGTGTGCCCCCTGCTGGGAACCAGGCCCACAACCCAGGCATGTGCCCTGACTGGGAATTGAACTAGCAACTCTTTGGTTCACAGGCCTGCACTCAATCCACTAAGCCGCACCAGCCAGGGCTGAAATAGATTTTCTTAATTTTATTTTTTCCGTATGAGAAAACTGAGCTCAGTAACAGTGGCATCAAGAGGGGAGAGGCAGCCCTGTGTTCGAGCGCTGTCTTTCATTGAGATCTGCTCTCCGGGCCCCGCCTCGGTGGAAACTGTGTTTCCTCTTGGGAGAGGCAGTGAGGAGACTTGTCCAAAGGCATATAGACAGCAAAAATGTGAAACCAGTGTGTAACAGAAGAATCATGGGTATTTTGACACTCAGACTTGCCTGAATATTGGAAATTTACCCGAGCTTGAAATTATAACTTGTAATCAATTCCAGTATAAAGAGGCCATCAAGCATTTAAATTTGGAGTTAAATCTTAATTTAAGTACTAGTCTGACTACTTAGTTGTTTTGTAACCTTAGACATGGATCCCTCTGAGTTTTAGTTTCTTCATCTGTAAAATGGGGCACTATGCCAGTCTCTTTGGGTCGAGATAATGTTTGTAAAGAGCTTACACCTGTGCTTGGTGCCTAGGAAGCCCTCAAGAAATGTTAGCATTATTATATCTCTGTAGCATAAAGTAGAGTTTAAGAACATGCCATTGAATTAATCCAATAGAGTTATTTAGATGATTAGCAAAAACAAACCCATTACCTAAATTACATAAATGCTGGTAGTTATGTGGATGCACCAGCCTGCAGTCACTGTAAAAAGGTGAACATTGTGTCATAATTATCTTCCTCAAGCTTCAGAAAAGTCTGTTAAACCATGGAAAGCAAAGAAACTAGGTCATGGAATTTTAAAAAATTAGCATTGCGGGTCGGAAGATGGCGGCTTTACTCTAGGTAGCGTTTTTCTCACGTTCTGTGAAGAGGAGGGAGGGAAACTTGCGGATCGGTGGAGAAACAGAGCAAGTGGACTAGATTACGGAATCACTTTTTTTTTAAAATTTTTATTTATTTATTTTTAGAGAGGGAAGGGAGGGAGGGGGAGAGAGAGAGAGAGAGAGAGAGAGAGGGAGAGAGAGAGAGAGAGAGAGAGAGAGAGAGAGAGGGAGAGAGAGAGAAAGAGAAAGATTCAATGTGCGGTTGCTGGGGGTTCTGGCCTGCAACCCAGGAATGTACCCTGGCTGGGAATCGAACCTGGGACACTTTGGTTCCCAGCCCGCGCTCAATCCACTGAGCTACGCCAGCCAGGGCCGGAATCACTTTTGAAAGCAGGACATCAAAAATTATTGCAATCACTGAAAAACCAGACGGTAAGGAGACTGCTTCAGGACAAAAGGGGCCCAGGGATCAGCTTGGGGTCTAGGGGTGTGCAGTCCCCAGGCCCGGTGCTCCTGGGTCTGCCTCAGGGCTCCCAGGAGAGGGGAGTCGCTGCTCCCTCCCCTGAATACGGGGGTGAGCAACTCTAGGGGAGAATGTGTTGCTAGAAGGAACAGATTGGCCAGTTGGACTGGGAAAAAATCGCCCAGGGACTATGAACACCCGCCCAGAGACCTGGGATAAGTGAGAGCCTCTAGCCAACAGGACCAGGGGCAGCCTGGAAGAGCGCCTGCACCCCTAGCCCAGTGGAAGTGCGGATCGGTGGAGAGCACAGAGCCGGGCCACGCTCGGCTTGAGCCCCATAGGGAGGCCTGATTCTCGCGCTGTGATCCCGGGAGGGACGTGGCGCTTGGTGCGTTCCTACAGTAGTGGCTCAGAAATTTCCAGCCAGCCTGGCCCGGGGAGCAGGGAAAGGCGCCAACACCCCTAGCCTGGTCGGAGTGCGGTTTGGCGGGGAACATGAAGCTGGAAAGGGCTCAGCTCGAGCACCATCGGGAAGACTGACTCGCGTGCACTATGAACCCGGAAGGGTCTCGGCGAGGCGCTTAGGACGATCCTAGACCCCAATCTCAAAAGTTTGGGGGAGGGGCACGCCCTTTTACCATTCCCAGGGAGGGCGCAGTGAATCCCAAAACGTCGCAGGCGCCTCCTGAGATCATAGAGCTGGAACCCTGCAGGACCCTGGAGTCCAGAAGAACATGGAAGTGAGATCCAGAGAGCCAGTGTGCTCGGGAGCCCCCAGGGTACCTGACAGACCAGCTGAGATCTGGCTGGGAGAGAGAGAAGCATTTCAAAGGTCCCTCAGCCAGCTGAAGCCAGCAAGATCAGAAAAACTGGTCTGGCCAGTTAGAAACCAACAAGAGTTTTGGTTTGTTTGTTTGTTTTGTTTTGTTTTGTTTTTGTGGCTGTTGTTGGTTGATTGATTTTATCTTGTGTTTTATGTGACATTTTATTTTTCAATTCTTATTATTTTTATCTCGCAATCCCTTATGTTTCTCTTCCATTCATCCTAATATTATTCTTTCCACTCCAAATTTATCTCTCCTGCACTACATCTTCTGCTTTTCTTTCCTTTTTTTTAATCTTGCAAGTTACTGTAAATTTGTATTATCTTTTTCTCACTTTTCCAACATTTTTTATTTTAACAGTATTTTGGTATTCTTTTTCTTTCTGTATAATCTTCTTTGCTTGGCTCGTTATACTGTCATTTGATAGGTTCCCCATGGTATCTCAGTCACAATGTGTTGATAAGTTACTATCCTTCATCTGTGATCCACTAATACACCTCTCAAGGTTCTACACTCTTTATTCTTGTTATCTAGACCTCATCGATTCTGCCACAAGACTGTCACTTTACTATTACTGTTAGTAAGACCTAGTCTATACAATTGTAAATACTACTCAATACCCCTACCTGATCTCAGCCCACCTTGCAATTTTCTGAACTATACTATTGTGGGGGTTGTCTCTATTCTTTTACACACTACTCCTATATACTAATCTTTAATCCAACCCTACCTTAGAATCTGACCTCCCACAGCCTCACAGCTTCCTAGATCCAACTAACAATCCTCTCGTCCCCAATAAGAGTCTTACCTTCTTTCCATCCTTTCTAAAACGTGGATAGTGTGGTGGAGGATCATGGTTAACACTATAAGGAGCCAAAGGATAACCCATCTCTTCTCTATGGCTGCTAATGTAAATATCATAGTATACTGTCTTGCTGTCTTAAACTATTTTGCCTTACTCCTCCAACTGATCACAAAAAAAAAAAGAGTAGGGGGAAGCTGTGAACACCAGGACACACGAAGGAGATTGCACCACTGAATCTCACAAATATTCTACCACAGAAGTTCACACCATAATTACAGGGAATCAGAAGAGATCAATTTAACAAACAAGAAGAAAAAAGAAGAAACCCACGAACAATGAGAAAACAAAGAAACAACCCCCAATTGAAGGGAAACGAGGAAGCCTCAGGAAAAATGCTAAATGAAATAGAGGCAACTCAACTATCAGATAGTGAGTTCAAAACAATGATTACCAGAAAGTTCAATGAACTCACAATGAGCTATCAGAAATTGGAGGGAAACTACATCAATCTCACTGCAAACTATATAAACATGAAAGAGGAAATAGAAACTCTCAACAAAGGTCAAGAGGAAATGAATACAATTTCTGAACTGAAGAACACAGTAGAAGGAATGAAAAGCAGGATTGATGAAGCAGAAGATCAGATCAGTGAGCTAGAGGACAAAGTAGAAGAAAACACCCAGAAAGAGCAAGAAAAGGAAAAGAGTCTCAGAAAGGATGAAGAGGGATTAAGAGAAATGCAAGACAATATGAAACGTAATAATATCCATATAATAGGGATACCAGAAGGAGAAGAAGAAGAACAAGGGATCGAAAACCTAGTTGAACAAGTAATGAAGGAGAACTTCCCTAATTTGATGAGAGAAAAAGTCACACAAATCCAGGAAACACAAAGAGGCCCACCTCAAGACACATCATAATTAAAATGGCAAAATTTCAAGACAAAGAGAGAATCTTAAAGGCAGCAAGGGAGAAAAAGGAAGTAATATACAAGGGAACCCCGATAAGGCTAACAGCTGACTTCTCAATGGAAACACTTGAAGCCAGAAGAGAATGGCAAGAAATACTCCAGGTAATGAGAACCAGAGGTCTGCAACCAAGGCTACTATATCCAGCAAGGCTCTCAATCAAGATAGAAGGCCAAATAAGAAGCTTCCCAGACAAAAGAAGTCTAAAAGAATACACCTTGACCAAACCAGCTCTGCAAGAGATTCTAAAAGGACTGCTTTAAGGAAGGAAGGAAAAGAGAGAGAGAGAGAGAGAGGAACACACATACATAAAAGACAATGAATAAGTACCTATCAATAATAATCTTAAACGTAAATGGATTAAATGTTCCAATCAAAAGACATAGAATAGCTGAATGGATAAGAAAAAATGACCCACATATCTGCTATCTACAAGAGACCCACCTCAGGATAAAAGACCTACACAGGCTGAAAGTGAAGGGCTGGAAACAAATCTTCCAAGCAAATGGACAGGAAAAAAAAAGCTGGGGTAGCAATACTCATATCAGACAAAATAGACTTCCAAAAAAGGTCCATAAAGAGAGACCCAGAAGGTCCTTCATAATACTCAAGGGAAGAATCCATCAAGAAGACATAAATATTGTAAATATATATGCACCCAACATAGGAGCACCCAAATACATAAAGAAAATCTTAGAGGACTTCAAGAGAGATATGGACAGCAACACAATTATAATGGGAGATTTTAACACCCCACTATCAAATATGGACAGATCTTCCAAACAAAATATCAACAAAGATATTGTGGCATTGAACAATACCCTTGATGAAATGGACTTTACTGATATACACAGAGTCCTCCATCCAAAAGAAGCTAAATATACATTCTTTTCAAATGTACACAGAATATTTTCAAAGATAGACCACATCATAGGACACAAAACAAGTCTCAAGAATTTCAAGAAAATTGAAATCATACCAAGCATTTTCTCAGACCACAAGGGACTGAAGCTAGAAACCAACCCCAAGGAAAAAACCCCAAAACACTCAAATCATGGAGATTAAATAGCATGCTATTAAATAAGGAATGGGTCAAGAATGATATTAGGGAAGAAATCAAAAGGTTTCTGGAAACAAATGAAAATGAACTCACAAAAACCCAAAACTTATGGGACACAGCCAAGGCAGTCCTGAGAGGGAAGTTCATAGCGATACAGGCCCACCTAAAAAGGTTAGAAACATTCCAAACAAACAACCTAACCCTACATCTACAAGAACTTGAGGAACAACAACAAAGGCAGCCCAGAGCAAGCAGAAGGAAGGAAATAACCAAGATCAGAGCAGAATTAAATGACATAGAGACTAAAAGCACAATTCTAAGGATCAATGAATCCAAGAGCTGGTTCTTTGAAAAGATAAACAAAATTGACAAGACTATAAGCAGACTCATCAAGAAAAAAAGAGAGAAGACCCAAATAAACACAATCAGAAATGAAAGAGGAGAGATTACAACAGATACCACAAAAATACAAAGGATTGTAAGAAATTACTATGAAGAACTGTATGCCAAGAAATTTGAAAACCTAGATGAAATGGACAAATTTCTAGAAAAATATAATCTTCCAAAACTCAATGAAAAAGAAGCAGAAAGCCTGAACAGACCAGTAACAACAAAAGAATTTGAAGCAGTAATCAAATAACTCCCAACACACAAAAGCCCAGGACCAGATGGTTTCACAGGAGAATTCTACAAAGCATTTAAGGAAGAGCTAACTCCTATCCTTCACAGACTATTCCAAAAAATCCAAAAAGATGGGAGTCTCCCAAACTCTTTTTATGAGGCCAACATCATCCTAATTCCAAAACCAGATAAAGACACAACAAAGAAAGAAAACTTCAGGCCAATATCACTGATGAACATTGACGCCAAAATCCTCAACAAGATACTGGCAAATCGCATCCAACAATACATTAAAAAGATCATACACCATGACCAAGTGGGATTCATTCCAGGGATACAAGGATGGTTCAATATTCACAAGTCAGTAAATGTAATACATCACATAAACAAAAGCAAAGACAAAAACCACATGATCATATCAATAGATGCAGAAAAAGCATTTGATAAGGTACAGCACCCATTCATGATAAAAACACTTGGCAAAGTGGGAATAGATGGAGCATTCCTCAACATAATAAAGGCCATATATGAGAGACCTTCAGCCAACATCATACTCAATGGGAAAAAATTAAAATCTTTTCCACTAAGATCAGGAACAAGAGAAGGCTGTCCACTTTCACCACTTCTATTCAATATAGTACTGGAAGTTCTAGCCACAGCAATCAGACAAGAAAAAGAAATAAAAGGCATCCAAATCAGAAAGGAGGAAACAAAACTGTCACTGTTTGCAGATGACATGATAGTATACATAGAAAATCCTATAGACTCTACCAAAAAACTGCTTGACCTAATAAATGAATTTGGCAAAACAGCGGGATACAAAGTCAATATCCAGAAATCAAAGGCATTTCTGTACACCAACAATGAAACAGCAGAAGCAGAGATCAAGGAAAAAATCCCATTTGAAATAGCAAAAACAAAAATAAAATATCTAGGAATAAACCTAACCAAAGAGGTAAAAGACCTGTATGCAGAGAACTACACAACATTGAAGAAAGAAATCAAGGAAGACACAAACAAATGTAAACATATACCGTGTTCATGGATTGGAAGAATTAATATCATCAAAATGTCCATATTACCCAAAGCAATTTACACATTCAATGCAATTCCTATTAAAGTACCAATGGCATATTTCACAGACATAGAACAAATACTTCAAAAATTTATATGGAACTATAAACGACCCCGAATAGCTGCTGCAATTTTGAGAAAGAAGTAGGAGGGATCACAATGCCCGACACTAAACTATACTACAAGGCCACTGTAATCAAAACAGCCTGGTACTGGCATAAAAACAGTCACATAGACCAATGGAACAGAACAGAGAGCCCAGAAATAAACCCAAGTCTCTATGGTCAATTAATATTTGACAAAGGAGGCAGCAACATAAAATGGAGTAAAGACAGCCTCTTCAACAAATGGTGTTGGGAGAACTGGACAGCCACGTGCAAAAAAATGAAACTTGAGCACCAACTTACACCATATACAAAAATAAATTCAAGGTGGATAAAAGACTTAAATATAAAACATGACACCATTAAAGTTCTAGAGGAGACCGTAGGTAGGAAAATCTCAGATATTTCATGAAGAAACTTTTTTACTGACTTGTCCCCTAGAGCAAGGGACATAAAGGAAAGAATAAACAAATGGGACCTCATCAAAATTAAAAGCTTTTGCACAGCTAAAGAAAACAGTATCAAAGTTAAAAGAGAACCAACTGTATGGGAAAACATATTTGCCAGTGATACGTCAGACAAGGGTTTAATCTCCAAAATATATAAAGAACTTACAAGACTGCACTCTAAGAAGACAAGGAACCCAATTAAAAAGTGGGCAAAGGACTTGAACAGACACTTCTCCAAGGAGGACATACAGAAAATCCAAAGACACATAAAACGATGTTCAATATCGCTGGCTATCAGAGAGATGCAAATTAAAACCACAATGAGATACCACTTCACACCAGACAGAATGGCCATCATAAACAAAGTGACAAACAGCAAGTGTTGGAGAGGTTGTGGAGAAAAGGGATCCCTAGTGCATGTTGGTGGGACTGCAGACTGGTACAACCACTATGGAAAACAGTATGGAACTTCCTCAGAAAACTGAAAATGGATCTGCCTTTTGACCCTGCGATTCCACTGCTGGGACTCTATCCTAAGAATATAAAACACCAATTCAAAAGAACCTATGCATCCCAATGTTCATAGCAGCACAATTTACAATAGCTAGATGCTGGAAGCAACCAAGATGCCCATCAGTAAATGAATGGATCACAAAACTATGGTACATTTACACAATGGAATTCTATGCAGCAGAAAGAAAGAAGGAGCTCCTACCCTTTGCAACAGCGTGGATGGAGCTGGAAAACATTATGCTAAGCAAAACAAGCCAGGCAATGAAAGACAAATACCATATGATCTCACCTTTAACAGGAACCTAAATAACAAAACAAAGAAAGAAGCAAAATATAACCAAAGACACTGAAATAGAGGTCAGGCTGACAGTGCCCACAGAAGAGAGTAGAGGGAATTTAAGGGGACAGTGGGAAGGGTTCACAGGAACAAACTTAAAGGACAGATGGTCATAAACTAAGGGGAGGGTAGTAATGGGAGGGAAGTGGGGAGGGGGAAGGGGGGGCTGGATTGGGAGTATAAAGAAAAAAACTGTATTTGAACAATGATTAAAATAAAATTAAAAAATTAGCATTGCAATTTTATAAAACTAGTGCAACATGCTAATTACATTATATTCAATATAGACTTCTGAATATCAAGTAAAAAACAGACATGCTGATTCTGGGGTGGGATTTGAATGAGTGCCATCGAGGCCCAGACCTGGATGTTTCTCTGGGAGGATTTAGAGAGCACATTCGTTTGTTTGTCATCCATCCTCTCTTTTGTTCATGTAACAAATACTTCGAGTGTTGCTAAGCTGTGCTGGGTGGTGCTAGAAACACTGGGGTGAATCACAGGACTTTTTCCCCGTCCCTGTGGAGTTTACCGTCCATTGGGGAGGAAGAGGATATTACACTATTAACAAATAGCTGATTAATTACTGAGGTGAAGAGTGCTTTCAATGAGAACTATGTGTCACTTAGTCACTCTGCCACTGGAGGTGACACCAGGAAGAACCTTGAGCTGCTTGTGCAGGGGGAGAAATGCTCGCTGGCCAGTCTCGGGTGTTCGAGTGGGGGTGGTAAGCTTGAAACAGATGTTCACTGTTGCGGTGGAGTCTCTGCTTGTTTCAAAGTGGTGCTCACATAGGAGCTAGACATAGTGGGGCATACTGAGTAGACCAGAAGAAGCAACCCCATCAAGTCCATTACCATAGACACTGTGTATCCACCCAGGACGAAATGCATCCCAGAGGCAGAGCCATCTGGGGACATTCTCTTGGTCCGATAACAATGCCCCAGCCCTGGGTCACTGAGATTGCCTCTGTGGCCCAGCCCCCAGTAGCAACTGGGTTTGGGTGCTACAGCCTCCTATTAAAAACAGTAACAATGGAGAATAAATGTGAGTCCAGGAAGTGTGGTTTTCACATGCAGTCTTTATGACACATTAAAGCATAAGGTGCATTGCTTGGACACCAAGGTAATAGTAACAAAAGGGACTCCAGACTCACACTCCACACACACACACACACACGTACAGAACCCAGCATGACTTGTGTTTAGAGCTCCAACAGTGACAATGGCATTTACAGTAAGGAGGGGAGAATGCTCCTAAAGTGTTCCTTGTATGGCAGGACCCCTAGCAGAGTCTGTGACAAGGCAACCCTATGGCTTCCATAGTTGGAGGAGCCCTCCTGCCCAGGGGATCTGAACCTGGAGGAGGAACCTGGGACCACAAGGTAACTGACTGTCTTGCTTGGGCACATTATGACCCTCTGTGCAGACTTCTGGAACTATGTGAGTAGGAGGGTATTTGTCCCTTCTCTTTAACTCTGTGTGGGCTCTGTGACTATTTTTTTTATCCTCACTTGAGAGCATTTTTATTGATTTTAGAGAGAGGGGAAGGGAGGGAGAAAGAGAGGGTGAGAAACATAGATGTGAGAGAGAAGCCTTGATGGGTTGCCTCTTGTCTGTGCCCCAATGTAGGGACTGAACCTGTAACCTAGGCATGTGCCCTCCTGACTGGCAATCGAACCTGCGACCTTTCAATTTCCAGGATGACGCCCAGCTGAGCCACACCAGCCAAGGCTCTGTGACTATTTTGACTCATAGAATATGGCAGAAGTGATGCTGGGCCAGTTTTGGGGCCCAGGGCTTATGCAAGTAGAACTTCCACTTCCTCTATTTTGAAATGCTTGCTCTTGATGGTGTGACTGCCAAATAAGCAGTGTGACTACCTTGAAGTCACCAAGCTCTGAAAAGCCCAGGTCCTGGAGGATGAGGCTCCATATGGAGAGAATTAAATGCCAAGGAGCCCTGATGCCCCCACCATGTGGGTGAACAAAACACCTTGGAAAGGATCATCCAGCTCCAGCTGCCCCAGCTGACCGCATGGACCAGAGGGGAAGCACCCTGCAGTCCTTCCCAGACTCCTGACCTGCAAATCAATCAACCAAATAATGTGGTCATTTCAAGCCCCAGTGTTTTGGGATCATTTTTTCCAACAGAAGAAGATGACTGATCCTGGGAGTCTGAAGGAAAAGTACAAACACCAATGATTTAGGCAACGGGTGTGAGAGAGCAGATGCCAACATTGTTTATCACTGTTTGCTGGTTTGTTTCCAGTCTGCTGTAGCTTGGAAAGCTCAGAGTATATTAGAAAAGATGAAAAATTACAAAAGGAAGGAGTTACATACTACACTGTTTGACTTTTCATCCTGTGCTGTTGTTTTTCTGGCTCCTCCTGTGCATCCTTTTCCTCTGGTACCACCCCTCCCCCCCAACATCTGTGTTCAAAAGGAGCTGTCCCTGGACTTGTTCCTTCTCTCACTTGGACATTATTGACTGTCTTCAACTTCAACTACTCCTCCATACAGATGGCAATGCATGCTGCTCAGCAAACGATACTCAGCTCCAGAGTCTACCCTGGTCCACAGGTTCTTGCTCTTGACTGCCGACCAGATGCCCCTTAGAACCTGAAACTGTCTTCTTGGGACTGGAGACTTAGCATGTTGCAAATTAAACTCTCTTCCCATATTAAGCTGGACAAAATTTCCTTATCTCTAAAAGGGGACCTTGTTGGGTTGGCACGAGATTACATGAGAAAACACACATACTGCACCCAGCATACTGTGAAGAACCTGGGAGGTGTGTAGGGACCTCAGCCTGTGTCTGCAACGTGCCAGCACTGTGCGATGACAATCACGTGCCCCGTGGCACAGCCATCAGTCACGCAGCTGTGAGTATGGACAATCAGGACATAGTATTGGGCATGTTGGAGACACTCAAATATTAGTTCTTTCTTTTGTCTTACTCCAAGCATTTATTCTAATTTTACTCTATTTCATAGTCAGTGATTCTTGTGCTTGTTAATCATTTAGTGGACTTAACACTCCTAGATTAGGAATTAAAAATCTATCTGGTACCTCTCATTGTGCTTCGTAAAGTGGCTTTTATGTAGGAAGTGCTAACAAAACAGAATGGAACTGGGAGCAGAAGTGCTTCCACCCTGTATTCTAGCCAGAGAAAAGTTCTACAGCTGTGGGTGAATCCTGCGTCAGTCAACTGAGAATGAATCCTGACTCCTCTGATTGTGCTCTGGACTCGCAGGATGGTGGCATGTGCATATATAACCACTGAGGACCTTTTCTTAAGAGTGGAAAGCAGATTGTGGTGTTACAATTTGCCTTGGACTGAGGCTATGAAGATCATAAATTCTGTGCGGTACTTTGGGAATGTGAGCATAAAAGTAAAAAGCGAGAATCTGAAACTAGTTATTTTAGGGAAAAAAAGGGACCATCAAATCTTGAAAAGTTGGAGTGAGTCAAATACCCAAGGATCAAATGTGCAAATCCCTGGACTGCACTTACTCACTTCTCATAGTGAATGCTCTTTTCCTCCTAATCCATTATGCTAATACATATGCCACATTTTATGAGGCCAAGGTGAAAACTAATCAGGCTCTATTGTAACTAAGCCTGTTTAGCTGACACATGACACCCAAACGGATTTCTAGCCCAGCAAATCAAGCCCGCTGGTATCTGCTGGGAGGTGATGAATAATGAGGTAATCACAAAGGACTGTCTCACCAGGGCATTTTGCAAGGAGGTGGCAAAACAGGCTTCCAGGTGATCTGAAGGTTTAACCCCTTTTTACTGGACATCTGGTACTGCAGACAATGCTGTGATGGGCTGTGGTGAGCCCGACACACATGTGGGCTCACTCCTGTGGTGCTGTTTCAGTGAGTCTTTCAGTGTGGAAAACGTGTAGCTGCCTGCAAAGATCAACTCTAAGAATCTAGGGGATTTCAACTGGTTCTTCACATACCTGTGGCCCTGAAATCACCCACTGACAATAGCCTTTGTTTAAGGGCTGTGCCGCATTTGGGACGGGCTTTGTATTTGAAGCATCGGAGCCGGAGGGGCCCAGTAACTTGCTCACCTAGGGAAGGTAGTGGAAAAAAGCCAGCTGCAGTTTGAGAACAAGCAAGCAAGAGAGACGCGCTTAATGTCAGAGTCAGCATCAGAGTGAACAAGGAGAGAAGCAACTGTGTCACTCCCCGTGAGTGCTGACAGCCTTGGAACGCAGAGAGAAAACCAAATCAGTCAACTGATGATGATATGGGCTTAACTACCTATTAATTTACTTTTAATTATTTTAATGGCCCACTTTAAAAAATGGTAGCAGGACAAGTCTCATTCTGATTCTAGCATCACCCCTTCTGGATTACCTTGGTTCTCTAATTGTGGCTGCAGCATCCCTACCACATCTGGAATCCCTCTGGCAGGGGCAACAAGACACAGATTGCTTTCAGCTGACCAAAAGCTGCTTTCAGACAGACCTGAGTGCAAATCTCTCCAGATTCTACGACAATGGTTACTTAAGTGCTCTAAATCTCAGCTTCCATGTCTATAAAAGAGACAGTAACAGAAGCCATACTTCAGGGTTGTTTAGAAGATAAAATGAGTAAAGCAGGCACAAGGCTAACACGATGCCTGGCTAAGTACCTCACAACTGATAGCTACTATTGTAAGGACTTGAGGTTGTAAAAAGTCATGTGCTACATGGTCTTTATTCTACACTGCCTTCACAAAGCAATATGGTGTCACTTGTGTCACCTGGTATTGTTACAGCTGAAGACAAGGGAAACAATTATGAGAAGGTGTTCGTTACCAAAAAGCCTGTGGATAACACAGATTTATTTGGAAGTGTAATAGTGAGACTCTTCTCTCCATCATGCAATTTAAGTTTCTTTGTCTTTGTTTTCTATTTTGGTTCTTGTTAACATTTCTATTATGTTTCTAAAAATGACATGTTTTTTCTTCCTCTGGGAATTGTTAGGGCAGGCATACATAATTCACCTTCTCCCTTCAATATTCCCATGAATGGAAGAGCTTGTTTTTGAAGTTTTCTTTTCTTTTTTTTTAAGCACTTCATTGCGGTATGATTGACAATCAGAAAGTGGTACATAATTTGGCTCATACAACTCGGTAAGTTTGGGGAGGTGTAAACACTTGTGAAACAATTACCACGATCTACGCCACAAACGTACCCCTCACCTCCAAAAGCTTCTTCGTGCCCTCTTTATTTCTTTTATTTTTAAAAAGAGGTTTCAATAGCCCTTCAGGTATGACTGCTTTTAAAACTGTATACGTTTTGAAGGTCGTTCACAATTTAGAAATTTTTTATCTATCAACACTGAAAAAGGACTTTAAAATAAAATAGTAGTGATTACAAAACAGAGCTAAATTTCTAAAAATTCCAAGGAGAATCTGCTCTGATCACATTACTTCCATATTACCCAAATGCCTAACAAGGATGGCAGTTTCTCTTTGGAGGGCCCATATTTGCAAATTCCTTCTCCCAAGGGTGTATCAGGATTTTAAAACTTTCCTTAGTTGTTTCAAGTTCTCTTTTAAAATATGTAGACCCATGTTTTTCCTACAAAAATAGAATTCATGACAAGGAAACTGAAGAAATCTCTCAGAATATGAAACCTCAAGGAGCAACACAATACTTAAACTGTTGTGTCATACCTATTTTTACATTTCTTTAATTAAGACTTCTTACTCTTACTCTTCTAGGGTGAACATGTTTTCTACCCTATGTAGTGTTGCATCCTCACAGGGCCTGGCACAGGGCCTTCCTTGTCTGAAGAGTGGACAACCTCTATTTCCTGTCAGGTCAGAGACTTTGGCATTGGCACACAGCAGCCACGTCTTTGGAGAGCTGTCTAGCACCCATCCCCATCCAAGTCAAGGCATTGCAGTCTAGACAGAGCTCGTCTCTAAGACTGGGACCAGAAGGATCGCCCCACTTTGGTTTATATCTGTTTCAGAGAGCATTACACTGTGTATACACAGCATTTGTTGTTGATTATTTATGATCTCTAGAAAACATTAGGCAGCATACCTCTTGGTGAGGCATATAATCCCCTATTATAGCTGTTACTAAGAGGAAATCAGATTTGACTTACGTCTTTCTTACTTACATTCCCCTAATGGGACATAGGTAGATTCAGAGGCTGCCTGTATTTCATTTTGCCATATGTAATTATGTTATATGTATAACCAGTCTCAAAATTTTGTAGGCTCTAGTCTATTACTCTTGATTTTCGGCATACCTGTTTTATTTAGATGTTGAGCTTACACTCTGATGTCCACCGTACACTCTCTTGTAATATAAATCCACTTCTCCTCCTTATCAAGTCAGTCTAACTTTAAAGGCCTTCCCTGGGGATCACGTCTACAGTGGTGCCTTCTGATCCATCAGTGCAGTAACTGATAGGTCGACATTCCACTGCAATAAACAGCAGGTGAAGATGTAGGTTTTCAAGAATAGTATCTTGTTAGCTCAAGTTTTGTTATCTGACAGCCCATCTGCTCTTCAGCCTGACTGCTATATTTAAATCTTTAATATGCTTTTAAAAATGATTGCCTAATAGTTCCCTTAATTTGTAAATCTCAGCATTCCTTAAGTACTGTATGTGTCCTACAAAAACAGAAATACTACAACTAAAAAAGGAAAAGATACAAAATAAATCACCAATTTAATCTTAGTTTTGTAATTGTCATTTTTGGATGGGAGCCAAGAATGAATTTTTTTTTTTGATGTGGCTTATGAACTGAAGTACAACTCCCTCCATTGTTATCAGAACAAAGATCACTTACTTCGAATGGCTCAAGATATGTAAACACAGCTGGTTGGATAGCTCAAGCAGCAATGAAACACACTGCCGAGGAAGAGCTGGGTTCAGGTGTGACCTGAGGACTCTGACGCTCTTGTGCAAAAAGCCCAGAGGCTGTACTGTGTCTGTTACTAACTGAAGCAAAAGTGTGTGCTCTCTAGAGAAGTTTCCCCCTAGCCAAACCTTAGAACTACAAAGAGAGTTCCTAGATAAGCAAAGTTTAAAAAATATTTTTTTGATAGGTCTTACAAAAAAGTCATAAAGTTCCTAAATTTTAATCTTGTCAAGTAAGAAACATTAAAAAAAAAACACCCTACCAGCTACAATCTCCATCATTTTATTTAAAAGCGTATTTTAATATAAAAATATTAATAAATTACACATATATCCCTTTATTTTGCTTTATTTTTTTTAAAGATTTTATTTATTTATTTTTAGAGAGGGAAGGGAGGGAGATAGAGAGAGAGAAATATCAATGTGTGGTTGCTGGGGGTTATGGCCTGCAACCCAGGCATGTACCCTGGCTCGGAATCAAACCTGAGACACTTTGGTTCGCAGCCTACACTCAATCCACTGAGCTACACCAGCCAGGGCCATATATCCCTTTAAATGAAATACATTTAAACTACACAAAACTCTCTTCTTATTTTGCACTGTGTCAGAGAACACTTGTCACACGCAGAGTGCTGTTTGGGCCCTCTGACCTCATCCCTTGTCTGGTAAGTGCTGATGCACAGAAGTCTAGGCTCAGAGGCAGTGTTAGGCGGGACTCCATTCTCCTCGGGCCAAATGATGGGAGAGCTTCCCATACCCAAGATTCCACATTCCCAAACTGCACCTCTTCAAGGCCACAGAGCACTGCTCACAGGCTGCGTGGGCTCCTTCAGGAGCAAGTCACATCACCAAAAGCCTCATGGGAGGTGAGAAAGAACTCTGGTAGGCTGGCACTCAGCAGGCATATTTCAATGTATCAGAATCAAAGCAAGGAAATTCTCATCCAGACCCTCTAAACTACATGTTTGGAAATCCTTGTTCTTTGCAGTGGATAAAGCCTGAGACATAAAAAAGATCTCCAAATCTATGAATAAGGAGATATTTGCACTGGCTCCTCACTTTTTCGTTTGTTGTTGTTGTTTTTGAGACATATGTATTTCCAAAACATATCACCTTTCCTAACCAAGCAAATATTTCTGGAAGATTTATTTATTTTTCTCTTTCACATGATGACTCTTTTTCTTTTCATAGAAACCAAGTTTTTAATCACCGAATTATTGCCTACGTCAGGAGCAGAGAACAAAACAATCGGATTAGAGAGGGATGCTGAGTGGCTGCCGAGGCTAACTCACTAGCTCCTCAATCATTCCCTAACACTGGCTTCAAAGTACATGTGATTCGAATTTGAACCTCAGCAAAACTGCCAATTAACACATCACAAACCTTCATGGTCGATTGCAAATATTCAAAACCTAGAGTGTTAAATCTGTGAATACCAAGGGTCTCCTGCATAGTTCTCTGGCAGTTCAGTGTTACATAATTTAGGGTGAGAAACCCACACTGCTGTTGGGAATGGTAACAATCACTAACTACATCTTCGTCTGCTGCAAGTCAAAGCATAATAAAATAAAAGCAAAAAATATTTTTAAAAACAAACACAGCAGTTGCGTATATGAACATCTCTTGTTTTCACTATGCACTAGTGTGGCAGTGAATGCATGTTATGAATTAAGAAATTGGGAGATCACGGAACATTGTTCAGAAGAAAACGCTGGTCGAAGGTCTCTCTATTGTTTAAGTACTATGCTTAAGAAAAAATATTTCACATTTACCAACATTCTTGAGGATTTCATGTTCTTTCAAAATAAACTTAAAATACCTTGCCTGGTTGCATGCATGATGACAGACTTGGAGAAGAAAAAAAAATCTCTGGGTGGCTAAACAACAACATGGAATGTTTGTGTCTCCTCAGCTGTGGGTGATGAGTTAGTGCCCCCAGACACCGCTGTGACACTAGGCTCGCCATCTAAGGTGCCCATGTTGCCAAATTAACATTCATTTGGAAAGACCCCTAATGGACATAAAAGTGGTGAGTCAGAAATAGAGTATGTGACAGAGAAAGCCTTGGTGCCTGGCTCACCCTCAGATTTCACCAGTTGCAGAGAGAATATGTTAGAAAGTTTGTTTATTTATTTATTATTAGAGAGAGGGGAGGGAGGAAGAGAGGGAAACACTAATGTGTGGTTGCTCTCACGCACCCCCTACGGGGGACCTGGCCAGAAGCCCAGGCCTGTGCCCTGATTGGGAATCAAACCAGTGGCTCTTTGGTTCTCAGGCTGGTGCTCAATCCACTGAGCCACACCAGCCAGGGCTGAAAGTCTAAAAGTCAAAGCAACATACATCTATTACATATTTGAAATCTAGAACTATGTTTTAGATGTTTTTTAAAAGAAATGAATGGTCCCTATACTGAAGGAGCCCAAAATCTCACTGAATTAATAAGAAACAGCACACTAATAGCAAATACAATAAGTAACATTTATTGAATGTCCACTGCTGTGCAGTTTCATTTAGTACTCATGATAATCCTATGTGGAAAGTCCTAAGGTTGTCAACAGGATATAGATGAGAACATTGAGGCTTAGTGAAGTTAAATAACCTGCCACCTGGTATCTCTGACTTTAAAGAACATGCTTTTAAACATTACATCATACATGCATACATACATACATATGCATATGCACACATACATGACAGTGGGAAAAAAACAGAACAGTAACAAGGTAAAGGTTCAATGGTATTCATTGATGCTCTATGTAATGAATGAACATGAGTTATATTAAATGGCTATTTGACAGACATTTGTAGATATCTTGGATTAAATATGTCTACATCAACTGAATAAGTGAGGGGAATGCCCAGATATCAGCTCAAATTCCTTCTTTCCTGTGCGGAAGGAACTTCTAGGAGTGCTTTCTTTGTATTCTTATAACAGTACATGTCACCATTTGCTATTTATTGTAGTAATTTATGTAGGTATTATAATTATCTACTAAACTGTAAACTCTTGAACAAAAAGGATTTTGTTACTTTCTTAATACTCAGTAAGTGTTTTGTATATAATAGGAACTTGACATTTGTAAATTCTAACAGTCTGACCAATTACTCAGCAGGTGTAGAGAGTAGTCACTCTATGTATGCTTTTGATTTCTTTGATTATCTTGTTAGTTTCTACAAATTGCTTTAGCTTACATGTTAGCAGGCATTACTCCTTGTTACACTGGAGAAAATATTTAAAAGCAAACAAAAATAAAATGTCTTTTTTCAGTATTTTTCCTGAGCTTATTTCAGGTAAGGTCAGAAAAAGGAAAAGAATTGATATAGTTTGCTGGATAGATTTTGATAACATACTCTGGACTTCAAATTCTAAAATGAACAAAAGTTTCTATATCCATCTTCCCAACAAAGTTGAGTTATTTTAGTGACTAGTTTTAAATCACAAACAAAAAGGTACAGTAAGAACTCAGATTATCTGTTGGCTTTTGAAGTCATTGACTAATTCTAGAAACCTGTCTTTCCTTAGTTATGTAAGTTGTGTCAACTGTACTGTTATTTTATTTAAACAAATTGTTACAAATCAAAGGTAAATGCTGGTGTTCCTATTTTAGAAATAATCTGTATTTAAAATGTTTTAGTGAACATTTAAAACAATTTGAAATTGATCCCACTGGTGTTTATGCACAATCTTATTTTAATCATTTGTGTAGTATAACAATATTAATAAATATAACAACAGTAATCATATACTTCATTCTTACCATCCATGAGATTTTACTCCCTTCACTCTAGAATTGCAAATGAGGCATTTTGTAATTGCTCATTTCCAAAGAACCATTTGAGCAGAAATTAAATCCCATAGGACTTGTAAAAAGAAGTATTTAGTGAATACTTAGTGAAAAGTAAATGATTGCCACTCAGGAAATCACCAGTGGAAAATGGGAAGAGTAGAAACTCCATCCTATGTTTAAGCATGGTTCCCAGGATACTCAGGTTTATCCTTAGGAGCCACACATAAGAACTATTTAAAGTAACCAAGGATGTGAAGTCTGAAGAGCCTTCTACAAAAGATCTTTCTCGTTTATTTATAAAATTTTTCAAATTGACAAATACTTAAAGGCTTTGCAAGTCAAAAACAGTCAACCCTAGTTGTGGAAAAAGAGACACTGGTTTCAGCATTGGGCTGCGTGGGGTTCTCCATTGCGGAAGTCATTGGCATAGACATTGAAAAGAGGGTTTGGAAGACTGTGTGTGTGTGAAACCCACTCAATGAGAAAGAATCTCTTATGTTCCATAACCAAGCAGCCATTTGGTTGGATACTTCTTGACCATCTCCCAACAAAGGGTACTCATTCTGCTTTCTCCCATTGCCCAGGCCAGTGAGCGACTTTTGTGCCAGTTGTCCACACTCGGTGAGGATTGAAATTCTTTCACTTTGTACTCATCAATGCTAACCACTATATTTAAGAGGCCCCCCAGATCCCACCCAAACCCCCTAGATCAATATTTCCTTGACTTCTAAATTTCAAAAGTCTTGCCCACCACCTCAGTTTAGCAACTTATTCCCAAGGCCTGGGCATTGCATCACCTGAAATTGAGACACTTTAAGATATCAAGCACCACCAGCAATCCAGCATTTTTTCTGTCCTTACCCTGCCCCTCTCACTGCTGTGGTTCAAAAATATCTGCCTTTTAACCTCACCTGGACCTGCTCTTTTCATCTTTCCTATTCACCTCCATTTATTAGAATTTCCCATGGATTACCATCTTCCCTCATTCTTGTTTTGTTTGTTTGTTTGCTTATTTTTTGCTATCACTCTCAACTCACTGATTCTTAAAATTTTTCATCAACTGCTTTTTTTTTTGCTTGTATCCTTAGGCTTTGGCATCACTGGGGAATATCACATGACCTAAAATTTCATGCCACCCCAAATGTATGGTGTCCAGGGTCAACTGGGAGCTCAGAATGACTCCCAACAATCCTGCTAGGAGTTCCTGGTCTTTTTTCTATCCTCACAGGTGCTATTTCTAACCTTCACACCACTTTTCTCAAGTTCCCTCTCCATTCTCAGCAGATAATCTTGCCTTCTATTTCACAGAGTAAATAGTGGTTATCAGGGAGACTATCTGTCAACAGCTAGCTCCCCACCTTCAGATCTGTTTACCTTCACACATCCTGTCTCAGAGGATGGGAGATGCCTCCTCCTGCTGGAGTGCATTTCTCCAGTGACATCAGCGGCTCATGCCTCCTCAGAGGTTTGATCTGTCCATTATTCCCTTTCTTGCATAAAACCTAGCTTAAGTTCCTCTCATCTTAAAACAAAACAGTAACAGCAACAAAACTTGGCCTCTGTAGTGGGTTGCATAGTGGTCTCAAAGAAAGATGTCCAAATCCTGTTCCTGTCAGTGTGCCCTCACATGAAAATATGGTCTTTGTGGATATAATTAAAGGACCTTGAGATGGGATCATCCTGCATTAGAGTGGGCCCTAAACCCAATGACGGGTGTTCTTATATAAGACAGAAAAGGAGAAGACACACAGGGAAGGCCGTGTGAGGATGGAGGCAGAGGCCGGAGCTCTGCTGCCACAGCTCAGGAACACCAAGGACCGCCAGCAGCAATCCAGGAGGCAGGAGAGAGACCTGGACTGGATTCTCCCTCCTTCAGAGCATCCACAATGCACAACTCTGTCTGGAACATCTGTCTGCATCCAGAATGCACAAGCTGTCTGAAACAGCCTGATTCTAGACTTCTGGCTTTCAGACTGTGAGAGAATAAATTTCTGCTGTTTTAAGTCATAGGGCTTGTGCTAATCTGTGACAGCAGCCCTAGGAAACTAACACAATCTCCACAAGTCTCTCTACTTATCAATGATTTCATCTTTTTTATTCCTTTTTTTTTAAGATTTTATTTATTTATTTCTAGAGACGGAAGGGAGAGAGAGAGAGACAGAGAGAGACAGAGAGAGACAGAGAGAGACAGAGAGAGAGAGAGAGAGAAACATCAATGTGCGGTTGCTGGGGGTTCTGGCCTGCAACCCAGGAATGTACCCTTGCTGGGAATCGAACCTGGGACACTTTGGTTCCCAGCCCGCGCTCAATCCACTGAGCTACGCCAGCCAGGGCTTCTTTTTTATTCCTTTTTAAGAGAGTCTGTACTCCTATCTCTTGCCCTGTGATGCTGAAACTCTGTGCCCAATGTCACTGTCTTTCAACAAGCGTATGGAATGGGCACTCCCATTCCTCCAGTGAGCGCTCTGCTGTATTCACAGTGAGGATGCCTCCTGTGCTTTACAACTCTCTTCTCCCTTGGCTTCCACGATAGCTCCCTTCCTGGGGTACTTCCCACATTCCTGATTGCTCCCTTAAGGTCCCTTCAGTGGCCTCACTTCTATTTTTGCCTTAAATTTCAGCACACTTATTCCTTGGCCCACTTCTCATTCTCCAAGGCATTCTGACCCCTTCTCGCACACATATCTCACATCTACTTCTTTCCTCCCCACTCCTATAATAAGTATCACAGAAGAGGATGGTGTGTAGAAAGATGAATGGAATACTCACAAATCTCTCTGAGCTTCAGTTTCCTCCTCAGTATTATAGTGAGGCCATCAATTTACAGGGTTGCAGAGAAGTCATGAAAAACATGTAAAGACTACTCAATATACACTAGTTCCTTCCTCTGTCCCATCTCCTTAGTTCACGTATTCATTTGTTCATTCACTCCAGAAATATTTATTGACCACTACCATGACAGGCCCATTCTAAGAACACCACATGGATGAGGTAGCTTACATCCTAGTGAAAGAAAAAGAAAACAAACACACAAATCAAAAGGGCATTTTGGACTGCGATGACGTCTATAAAGGAAAAACTAATGGACTGATGTCACAAAGGGTCATCACAAAGAGGGTTTAGTTAACTAGAGTGGTCAGGGAATATCTCTTTGAAAAAGCTACTTGCTAACTGAATACCGAATGGTGAGAAGCCAGTCCTCCTGCAAGGAGCCTGGAGAAAGATCATTCTGGGCAGAGGAAGTTACAAGGGCAGAGGAATAAGTGAGGGGTGAGCTTGGTGAGGCTGAGAAGAGAAAGGAGGCCCCTGCACCTGGGGCACAGTGAGCAGGGAAGGGCCACAGTCCTTCCTCACCCCGAGCCAGGATGACTATTACTGCTTTCTGAAGAAGCTGTCCTCACAGGTCTCCTTATACTTTGAAACCTTCCTATTGTTGTCAGAGTGATTTTATTAAAATAATAATAATCAAGACCCTGGCTGACATAGCTCAGTGGATTGAGCACGGGCTGTGAACCAAAGTGTCGCAGGTTCGATTCCCAGTCAGGGCACATGGCTGGGTTGCAGGCCATGGCCTCCAGCAACCGCACATTGATGTTTCTCTCTCTCTCTCTTTCTCCCTCCCTTCCCTCTCTAAAAATAAATAAATAAAAAATCTTTAAAAAATAAAAATAATCATAGACAACATTTATGGAGCATGCTACACATATCAGATACTGAGAGCTTTACACTTGTTGAGCAATTTAATCACATCACAACATTCCTCTGAAGCAGGTATTATTATCTGTTATCTCCACTTAAGGGATGGGAAAACAAGACACCGAGAGATCAACTTACATGAGTCACAAAGATGGTATGTGATGCAGCTGTAATCTGAAGCCCCAACGTGGGACTTGAACATAAATCTGGATGTGTCACTCTCCTGTCTTAACTTCCTCAGTAGGTCCCCTGGACTTTCAGGATTGGAGTGTGAGCTATTTCATCATCTGCTTCTGTCTCCCTTCCCAGCTGTGACCCCCGCCACCCCCTCCACTCCCTATCTTCTGCACATACCAGATCACTTATTGTCCTGGGACATGCCATGTGGTTTTTCCTTGGCCTAGAACACTCTTTCTCCTTTCTCACCTGGCTGTTTCTACCATTTGGTCAAGATTCAGCTTAGGTGTCATTTACTTTTGTTTTTAATGCAACAAGGAAAGAGGTTATTTCAAGAGGCAGCCAAATGAGGAGACAGGGAGAAAACCCAAACCTGCCTCCTGAGGTGGAAAAAATGATGTCTTCTAAAGAGTTTGAAAGGAAGCATGCAAAGGGAGAGGAATGAAATGATTCTGAAATCTGGTAAAGGGAGTTAATGATTTGGAGTGAAGGGCAATTTTTCCAGGCCTTGCACCAACTCTTCTTCATTGCCATGGTCCCTGAGGAGTCACCTCCCGTTAGTGTAGACTCCTTGGAGTCTGCGGGGTTTTCCTCCATGTTATTCAGTAAGTGTCCTGATTCCCAATGTTGCCACTAGGCCACGTTCCAGCATCTCAGAGCCTCAGTGGCATCTGCTCACATTTCTTTCCCTCTTGAATCACTTCTTCTGTGGAAGCCAGATGCCAGGAAATGAAGCCACTGAAGCAGGCCATGGAGGGGTCAATGTGTCAAGATCCCTGGCCAATACCAGTGTCGATGGAGTCCTTGCCATGCACCTGGCTGCGCTTTCTTGCTTTCTCATGTAGACATGGGGGTATTACACTGAGGCAGCCAGTGAGTAGATATTGCCACCGGCTTTCCTCACTATACAAAAATATCCTAAGTCTTGTCTGCTTCAGTGTCATTCCCATGGTGACAAAGAAGGCCATGTAGGCTGTTTGGTCCTTAGACAACAGGGGCAGTTTGAAGCAGGTGTCATTTGCTCTTGAACACCATGCTCACCTTTCCACCTGTAGGCACACCTACCACTGTAGTCACCATCAGTTAATGCATTTCCCCCTGACAAGGCTGCTTATGGCTTCAAGAGAAAGGAGGCCCCTGCACCTGGGGCACAGTGAGCAGGGAAGGGCCACAGTCTTTCAGCTTCAAGGTGAACACTGTCAGATTCACATGTATCTCAGCACTTAATATATTGGGTTGTCCAAAAAGTCCACTTTTTTCCTGTAAGAATAAAAGACACATTTTTCATTTTCACCAATAACGTTATCGGTTTGGATATTTTGAGTATGTTGGCTATCTCCTGCTATTGGCTTCTAGTGAGTAGAGGCCAGGGGTGCTGCTAAACATCTTCCAATGCAAAGGACAGCCCACAGCAAAGAGTTATTTGGCCAAAATGTCAGTAATACCAAGAAATTTTGCAAACCACTTTTGACATGTTTGATAAGGCACAGCACCTTATCCATACACTGCAAAAATTTTCTTTTTGCATTTCAGTTGCATTTTTACCCTTCTTGAAATAATAAAGCATATTACATCAAAAATGTTGACTATTTTCTCCCATTTTCAATATTAAAATGGCTACACAAAAATTAACCAATTGGTTAACCAATTAACCAATTTTTGTATGCTTTTTAAAATGCACTGATATGACAGCTGTCACAATACAATTTAACAAAATTGTTTCAAATGAAGTTAAAGAAAATTAAGCACTACTAGAGTCATCATACTTAAAAAAAAAGTAATGGACTTTTTGGCTAACCCAATAGTACCAAACACATAGTAGATTCTCATTTAATGGATAATGGAGAGGCCAAGAATTTATATGTATGACCCATGGACATGAACTAAGGTGGGGGAATGATGGTGGGAGGAGGGTAAAGGGTAGAGAGAATTAAAGGGGAGAAAAAAGTGGGACAACTGTAATAGCATAATCAATAAAATATATTGATTTATTTATCAAATATATCAACTATCATTAATATATATCATTGGTATATATTGATATATCAAATATATCAATAAATATATTATCAAAATATATTTATAAAATATATTGATATATTTTTCAAAAAAAGATGTGGTACATATATACAATGGACTGTTACTCAGCCATAAAAAAAATGTAATCTTGTTATTTGTGACAACATGGATGGACCTAGAGGGTATTATGCTAAGTGGAAAAAGTCAAACAAAGCTTATACCCTATGATTTAACTTATATGTGGAATCCAAAAATCAAAATAAACACAACAAAAACAAACTCATAAATATAGGGAAAAATTGATTGTTGCCAGATGAAAGGGGGTTGGGGAAATGGGTAGAAAAGGTGAAGGGATTAAGAAGTGAAAATTGTCAGTTAATGAAAACAGTAACAGGAATGTAAAGTACAGCACAGAGAATATAGTCAATATTGTAAAACTATGTATGGTGTCAGATGGGTACTAAACTTATCAGGGTAAGCACTCTGTAAATTATATAAATGTCTAATCACTATATTGTACATCTGAAACTAATACATTATTGTATATCAATTGCAATTGAAAAATTAAAAAAATACTGTTGAATGAATGAATGAGGGGCAGTGAGGGACCTGCCATATTTTGAATTCTTCATGCCAGAAACTGGGCTAAACTTTTTACATACTATTATGAACTGAATGTTTGTGTTCCCCACAAATTCATATGTTAGTGCCCTATCCCTCAATGTAATGATATTGAGAGACAGGCCTTTAGAGAGGTAAAGTTAAATGAGATCGTAAGGGTGGGACCCTACCCGAAGAGTGTGATGTCCTTATAAAAGAAGGAGGAGACTCCAGGGAGCTCGGTCTCTGCATGTGCACAGAGAAAAGGCCCTGTGAGGACACCCTGAGAAAGTGGCCATCCACAGTCCTGGAAGGGAGCTGTCACCAGAAACTGGCCCTGCTGACACCTTGATCTTTCCAACCTCCAGACTGTGAAAAAATAAATTTCTCTTGTTTAAGCCCTCCAATCTGTTATGGCAGCTCGAGCATATAAATACAAATACTTTTCAATGTAATGTTCACTGTCACCTGTTAAGACAGGTACCTCCTATTTCCAGAGAGAGTAATGGAGAGAATGTATGCATTGGGTTTCACAAGGTGGTACAGCCAGGCTTTAAACCTGCATTTCTTGAACCCAGTGCTTAAGAACAAGAAAGATAGAAGTGTCTGTCCTCCAAGACCTTAAAAATTAGCTTTAGGGGCATGACTAAAACACCTGAACAAGACTGAGTGGGCAATGCCCAAATCTCTCTTTTAATTTCTTATTCTGTGTCGATGACTCAGGGGACATGTCCATTTTGATGTCTCCTTTCCCCCTCCAATTCAGTCCGACACCCCCTCTCTTCCAAAAGCTTTCTTTGGTCTTGGATGCCAACATAGCACACTTCCTCACCCCATTAGGAACCCTTGGGATCACACAGCTGATTTGTTTCTGTCTTCTATCACTTCATGACTGTTATACCCCTAACCCAGCCAAAATCCAATCATTTCTTTCTTCTCATCAGGCCCCTTCTCTCCATTCTCCCAGCACCTGCATCCACCACAGCCCACATGATCTCTTTCTTAGGTTACTGCAAAAGCCTTCCAACTTGTAGCTCCAACCAATCAAGCTCTTGACTAAAATTCTATCCAGTTGCTCCATGCGCAGCTAGGTTTAGTTCTCACTAAGGCCCCAATATACCCCAGCTGGTGTGGCTCAGTGGATTGCGTGCAAGCCTATGAACCAAAGTGTCACCAGTTCAATTCCCAGTCAGGGCACATGCCTAGGTTGTGTGCCAGGTCCTCAGTAGCTGGGTGCCCGAGAGGCAACCACACATTGATGTTTCTCTCCCTGTCTTTCTCCCTCCTTCCCCTCTCTCTAAAAATAAATATGACCCTAATAACACCAAGGGCAGCCACAGCCCATAATATTTCCTTTATCCCTTCTAATGGCAATTGTGGTTCTAACCTTATTTCCCCCCTCCTGTCATGGGCTCTTTTGAGAAGCAGTGAAGATTCTCAAAAGAATGGATTCTCCCCAGAAAACACATGTACACACAAAAACTGGTTAATGATGTCATACCTCCAGAAGTCTGTGAACCCCAGATTAAGATCCCTATCGCTGAACATCAATGACCAGACTGGAAGGTCAGTATGTCAGCTGACCCTGATTCCTGCCCTCAATCTTGTGAATTTAACTGAAAATCTACTTTGTGTATGAAGGTTACGGAGGGCAGAAGTCATCTGACAAGGCTCAATTAAGGTGGGGCTCAATCTAGATTTTTAGGTATGGCTAGCATTGAATCAGTATGGGAGGTTAAAGGGTATCTAAGGAAGGAGGAAAAGTATGAGTAAAGGTATCATGTGAAGGACATCAAGGTGACCCTCTTGAAGAGATGGAATAGGCTGCTTGAGCAAGTGAAAAATATATAGGAGTAAAGTAAAATCTGATCCGACTTGGCACAGAGGGCAGTGAGGAGCCTATATAAATTTCTGAGCAGGGAAAAGACATGATGGATAGTGCTGTTGAGACTAGTGGACACGAAGAGAGGAGGAAAAGAGAGAAAGGCTGGTTAAAGCAGCTACAGTGGTTGCAGTGGGAAAGGAGAAAGAACAGAACTGAAGAAATGTTCCAGAAGAACCAGGAATTGCCACAGGATGGAGAAAGGGATCTAGAATTGGAAGGCATCTGGGAGATGGCAGGACCAATGGAGCAGGGGCAAACGCATTGGTGGGACCTCCTCATAGGCTGGTACGCCATGCTCCTCACTAAAACCAGCACAACGGGTCTCTTTACCAGCTTACAGTCTAACCCAGACACCAATGTGGGCATCCAACATACTTCTCAGGAAAGGTGCAGTCAGGTCTAACAAATTCTGTTAAGTGAATTAAATACATGAGTGACATTTTCAGGATGTCCATCAAAATGCCCACATAGAAAACATCTCAGAGAACAGTGCCCTGCACAGAGCCTGCTTTTAGTGTGACAGCATCAAATCATTAGCCATGTTTGCATTGTGCTGCCTAAAGCATTCACAACAATTGTGGCATTAACAATGCCCACCAGCATTTCTATTGGCCTTACATAGGTTCACTTACTTTCTAAAGAAGGCATGCCTAGGGTTTTCGTTATTGGCATCATCTAAACGTGCACAGTTTGCACCTAAGGATACTCTGACAGGTGACTGTCACTTGTCACAAGCCATAGGCACAGAAATGTGTTTAAATGGCAGCAGGAGTAGCATCATTGGTCCCCAGGTTCCCCATATGCATCAAAATTGCCCTCTAGGGCCAAGCTGTGTATCTGTGTGCTTGGTAACAGCTGCAGGTAGAAACTCAGTGAGTGGGTAACTTTGCTAACTCTGGAAGCTATGAAAAATGTCTAAAACATTCTCCATTGTGCCCAATCATTTTAAGTTAAAATAGGCATGAATTTAAATTTGGGGCAGCGGTAAGTGGGAAGGTCAACTCAGCCTCCCTTTGTTGCTTAAAGTAACGAGTTCTAATTGTTCAGAGAAAGGCTAGACTCGATAAAGACATTCAAACCACCACTGGACAGGGCGCAGTGTTACTCCTAGAATGCAGGCCCAAGGGTGCCTGTCTGGCCCCAGGCTAGAAAAGGAGTCAGTGTGAATTAGTGCAAATCAGAAACTGCATCCCAGGTTCTGTTCCTCCCTCTCTCCCCCAGAGCCTTCAGCAGTCGGTGAAGCACATCGCCCCAAATTATATCGTGTGTCTGGGATGGGAAAATGTTTTAAAAGTAAAAAAAAACGTGAAAGAAAATTTAAGGACTTGGACATTCTTTTCACCTTTTTTGTTGAAAGTCTTCCTACACCATCAAAAATGATTTCTCAGGTTGTCAGATACTTTGCTGCTGAAAGTTATTAGTTTTTAGCAGAGAAGCCCAGGCACCATAGGTGAGCTCTTAATGACAGATTTGGGGAATGTTTAAATCAAGCTGTGGTTTCAGGCATTTTCCAGCTCAGAATTCAGTAGACACCTTTGATCAGCTTGACTATTAGCGCAAGAGTTAGTGTTTTAAATCAGGCTTGTTATGCTCAGAGTTCAATAGTTCCCAATAGAAACTCCCATATTCGAGCCGCCTGGATGACCCACGTGCTGCCAGAAGGGCCTGGCTGCTCCTCCTCTCCCAGCTGGAGGTATCTGGGGAGTTAGTTCCCTGACTGTAATGGGCCTATGTGAGAGCAGTCTGGGACCATGACATGCACCTAGAACTACACTCACTTCCCCAGCTTTAGCTCTGAGGCCAACCTTAATCCCTTTCAGGGTTTGAGGGGGCTAGACTGGATTAGGGGTCATAACCTCAAGTGTCCCCAGATGGGAGCACCTATCCCTTCCTTTTAGGAACAGACTGGAAAGCTAAGGCTAACCAGACAACTTCTAGACATAAAAGTGGTAGTTACAGAAGGGGCCAAATTGGATAGGTTCACCATTGTCTCTCTTCTCCCACCACAAACGTAGGGGAGATGTGGGAACAGAAACACCTATTGAGCACCTACTACGTGCTACTTGCTGTCTGATGCTGTCTGACGGCACGAGTCGGCTATCCTGAGTCCCACTTTAAAGATATGGAGACAAAGTCTTAGGGGTCTGTAAGATGACTGTACTATATCTGCTTTTGGCAGTTTGCTTTCTCAAAATGTTTTGTGTAGGAAGCAAAGAGCTGCAACACTGGAACCGATAGCTAAAATGAATTATTTGGATACTCTGTAAATGTCACCTATCCCTACAATTCCCTGGGCTGAGGAGCTAGGGAAAGATGGTCCAACACAGTGTCTCAATGAGTTCTGTACCCTCAGGGAGTACAAAATAGGCCCAAGAACATGTGGTCAGTCCTTCTATAGCAATGTATCAGGGAAATCCATTTAAGAGCTAGCCATTCCTCTCCGGCATGAGGGTGGGGCACTCCTGAAAGGCAAAGAGTGAGCCGAATGTTTCCCAGCCACTTCGTTCTTTCCCAAGGAGTTCTAATTCTGTTTGAGCCTTGGGTTTGACAACAGAACTCAACTGACCAAACCAACTAGCAAACAAAAATATGTTTGTTGGATTCATCAACATATATTTAGTATTCTGACACATCCCTCTGCCAGTCACCTGGAAAGGAACTTTGTGGTGCCTGACCTGAATGTGAAGAGTGGAGAGGTATATTTTTTTCCCTCATCTACCACAGAGGGATGGTGAGAGGATTACTGAGACAATTGCCATAAAACTATTTGAGCTTCTTACCAAAAGGTGCTACTGGAATACAAATTGTGATTAGCCATTCCATTGTTATGTGTTTAAAAGTAAAATATGAAGAGCAGGGTATATAGATCAGTGTGTCAGCATCCTACATAACTTAAGTTCAATTTGAAGTTGGTTGTTTTCGCACGCTCAGGTCCTATATTAAAGCATTCTTTTGATGAAAGCACATACAAGGGGCCAGATGTAGTCACCCTGCAAGAAGAATAATGAAGGTGCAAGAACAGACATGCACAGGTAACACCTGTGGAAATGGATGTTTGAGCTTTCATTTCTGTAATGCATGTTTATATTACAAAGTCCCACCGCGGTGAAGTGGGGGAACACTTACACGGCTTTATTAAGTGCTTAACGTACAGATCATGTCACCTGAGATCAGCTAGAGATAGACACTGAAATTTTGCTTTAATAAGGGAAGGCTTTTTATAGAAATTAAAAATGTGGTATCATTGACCATTCTTGGGGACAAGTGGGATATTTCTACTTATTTAAGACTCTGCCTGTAAGTTGGATCCTCAGGAGGCACCCTGGTGCACAGGCAAGGGCTCGGGCTCTGGAGTCAGACACGCCTGGATTTATTTATTAGCTGTGGGACCTTGGGCACCTCGGTTTCCACCTATAAAATGGGGACAATAAAATCTACCTCAAAGGTTGTTGTGAAGATCACATAATGTAATGTGTATAAAGAACCCAGCACCAGAGTAGGCACTCGTTAAAGATTATTCTGGTTCCCTGCTGTTTGGCACGTTTCAAGCATCTATACTGTTCTTCAAATGCAATCACTATGCTGGCCTTAAAAAAAACCAAAACACCGATTTTTGAGTAGTTGAATCTAAATGCTGGACAACCCAGGGGCGATTTTCTTTTCTGTAAATAACTCACTAAAAAAGATATTCTGCAATATTTCTCCGATTAGGACTGGCCCATTCAGAGCAAGCTGATTAAAACAGCTCTATTGGAAAACTAATCATGAGAATAACTACTAAATGAATTGCAGAATTTTCTTAATTTGTGTCTAAATTCTCAGGAACATCATTTCATGGGCAGAGCAGAAGTTCTTAGACAATTTCACCTCTCCAAAGTCTCCACAAAGTTCCTCCTCAGGGTCCTGAGGTCATGCTAATTCTCTTCTTTTAGAACACAGAGGTTTTGTACAATTTACTGCTCCCTTCATCCTCCTGGATGTCCTTGCACTTTAAAATCCCTTTTAAGGGCCATATGAAAAAGGAGAAAGAAATAGCATAAAAATGGGGGTGGGGTGAGGTGGGGAAACTTTGAAAGAGTTTGGCATATCGCCCTGCGCCCCAGGCCCCAGCCTCTGCACAGGAAATGTTTTGAGCCATGCTCCGGCCTCAGTGGAGGCCCACAGGCTTTCACAGCAATTAGAACTGATGGAGGTGAGGCCCCTCACCTCTCTGGCAATTATGAGCCTGTGGTAATAAAATAAACACACGCAGCCACTGTCCTCCACAAGTTTTCTTGCTTGAGGGTTGCAGAATTTACACTGAGAGCCTGGATAAAGGAAGCTAGAGTGTCCGGGCAGGACCCCGCTCTGTGACATTTCCTCGGGGGCCCTGGAAGAGCTGGATTCATGCGTAATGCTCAGGCACCTGCTCTCATGACTGGAAAGAGTTCTGCATTATTTAGTGAGAGCAGAGGAGAGGAGGAAAAGAGAGAGGCAAACAAGACAGAGCCAATGAAGTGCCTCTTCAAATATATTCTACTCAGAAGGTCCTGAGAAGCCGTGAAGGCGATGGTGGAGTGGAATAGGGAACAGCCATTTAGTCTAATCCTGGGTGGGGTCCCCTTTTATTATATACCTCAGGACTATGACTACTGATTTTCTTTTTTTTTTTTTAAACAAAGATGCCAAATGAAACTGCTTTTTAATGACAAAAAAACAATAGATGAAATTCAAATGGTTTTAAAATATACTTAGACTGCCAGTTCTAGAATTTAATTTCTGGATATTTTCAAAAAAGGCAAACTTGTTGAAGAATTCAAAAATTAATCCTGGAATTGACATTAATGCAGAAAAGATGAAATGAATAAATAGCTCATTTTATACTAAATGGAATTATTATTATTCTAAATAACTATAAGTATGTTAACAAAATAGATGCAAATGTTCTGCACACAATCATATCTAGTAGAATATAATTTTCTAGAAACTATCTCGTACTAAAATATATTAAGAAGTCTCTAAAATGATTACTTCGTCCTGTGATGCAGAAACATGTCTTATTACTGCAGGAGTAACTAAGATGGAGAACTGCTTTGGCTCCATGCTATTTTTAACACCTACACTCCACGTTTGGGTTTTTTTTTTCATGTAGGAATAAATGGTTTCTTTGAATAGTTCTTTGCAAGCTTGCCTGTTTTAATCAGAAGGTTGTATAGCGTGTAAACTTAGCTGTATCAAACGAAGGCAAAGCATGGTATAGACACTCTTATTTGTTTGATGTGAACCCTACACAACTACAAACACTAACGTTAAGCACATTGCTCTCCATACTTTGAGAGAAAAAGACTAGCATTTATGGGGAACTCTGCGTTTATTTCTCAAGAAATAGAAGAAATAAAACGACTACTTTTATAAGTTTAGACATATTTACAGCATTGCTTTCTTTTCTTAGAGCATAACGGCATCCATTCATCACTTGAGAGTCACAAAGCAGAAACCTGATATATGACAAATACTATGAGCTTAATGGCTGATGTCCATTACCGATGGGTCCCGCTCGCTCTTTGGAGGAGATTGGCACTGAAGGATTACTGAGCAAACAGAGCACCTGAAAAAACTTGCACTCCACAGTCTGTCATCGGGGCTCTGATCGAGGGCATTACCTGAGAACAGCGGCTCTTATCTGAAGCTGCAAACTGCTGCCACTGCCAAAAATTCTCAACAAAGAGCAGCGGTCATGGAAGGATGAGCCACCGAGGCCGGCGCCACGACGCTGCCTCCCCGTGGCCCACCCCTTCATGGATCACCGGAGCCCAAGCACCACACCACCCTTCAATCGCGGATGACCACAGCACTGAGGACAGCCATCCTGTGTCTGCATGTGTTGAAAAGCAGAAAGGCTCCAAACATTCTCTCGTAATACTGTAAAATATTTAGCATTTAAATTGCATTTTTAATTTCACAACCAACTAAGGAATGTGTCTGTGCGTATGTTTAACATTATGATGGAAACCTTGGGAGTCTACCAATATTGAAAATATGTGCTTTGCTGTCATCTGTCTTTCTTCTCCTTTCCTAAGAAGACCTCATATTCCTGAGAAGCTAAACTTGTCTTACTGGTTTGGCCCTCATGAAAAGTAAGTCACCGCTTTCTCTCTGTAGTTATTTTACTTAGAAAAGATCAGTTTTCCAACCATAAGAGGTTATGGCTTAATGGACTTGTCAACTTTATAAATTCCATGTAAAGACAAGATTTTTGTAGATTTGGTCTTACTCATTTTACCGTGTCTGCAACCAAATAAAATATCTACAGATTTCCTAGCAAAAAGATATTTACCTAATGTTTCCTTGTTGTTTTGTACATGTATTTTATTTTAATTATGTATTAACATTTGACTTATTTCCTAATAACCACTTAATTTCATTTATAGTCTGATAAGTATAATACATACAACTATTAACTCTATGACAGAAATAAAAAAGACTTTACAGGAAGTTTCATTATTTGGAGTTAATATTGACATTGCGCTACTATAATCATTCATAAATAGTTAAATTCAGTGAAATGAATAGTGGAAGTCATTTGATATATGAAGTACTGCTCCTGATAATCTGTTTTCCTTAAAGTACTTCAAAGTTTTTACTTGAGGGGGGCGGGTTGGAAGTGGGAGAAGTGAGTATCTTCAAGGAAGAAAGGACAAGGATTGGACAGAGGGAAGAACATGCAACTTATTTTTTAAAAAAGCTATGAGGAGTTTGATATACACATGTATTTAAAGTCACTGTGCTTTCATTTTGCCAGCACCGTTCCCTCCTGTAAAATTCAATTCTATCAATCCTCACCTTAGAAACCAGGCAATGCTCACGGTACCCCACGCCTGTCATTAGGCATATACTCATTTGCAGGGAAGGTCAGATAAATAGAAAACGTTTAAGAAAATATACAGAAAACTAAAACACAAGCTTGAAAAAATGTTCATCTTGCTGATATAAAAATTCATCTTCTTGCTATAGTTAGATTTCATGTTTTTCCTAGTGGAGAAGAATACTTCCAGCCAAATCAATAGTTGATAAAAAGAGAAAGATTGGTATAAAGCAGTGTTTGGAGCTTTCAAGATAAGATCTGTAGCTTCATGGAGAGGCATTTATCATCCATTGGCCCCTGAATATAGGAGTGTTTTTGTTAAGGTTAAATTTTCTTTCTGAAGTGTGGTGGCATCTCAGGATGTAACTATATTTATAGTAATAATTCAAAAGCAATAAGCAGAATAATAATTATTAACCTGCTCAAAGGAAATGTCCAAACCAAAATAAATCATCATCATTGAAGATTTCAGATCTATGCAAAAAATTCATTTTTTTCCAAACCTAATTCTTGAGGTTTGGTGCATTATTCCATGTAAATCTGTAAATCGTCTATATTGTTCCTTCTGCCTTTGAAGTTCTGCCACATCTGCTCTTGCCAGGTAAATGCTGAATTTATTCTGCTTTAGCTCATAAAAAAACAACAACTATGGAGTAAGCATTCTTAATTCACAAAATTCTTTTGCACATGAACCTTTCTTGGCTATTCAAAATGGATGATGTTGTGCTCACATTTAAACCGACAGTCCACTCAATTATGAATTGTTGGGAATTTTTGTTCTCCAAAAAGCCTGCAACACTTTCGAAGGTGGAAAAATAAGTCCTCTGTTAGAAAAACCACAAAATAATGGGATTTGGGAAATCCGTTTTAAGATGAAAGCTTAGCTAGCACACACAATTGCATGGTGATGATTGCCCCACACTTTGAAAAATAAACTTTTCAAAGCAGGAATTTTGGAAAGTTGGACTATTATAATACTACATATATCATAGCATTATGGCACTGGAAGCAAGGGGTTGTGTATGGCCAAAATCTATATTACATCTTCCAAAGATAGTATTTCAGTAACAAAAGGAACATGTTATATATCTATTTTCATTTAGTAATAGAGTTTAAAATTAAATGCAGCAAGATATACCATCAAATGACCAGCCTTTCCTTTTTAAAAAAATTTCAAAATAAATAACAAGAAATAGTGAACATAATCAAATGGCTATAGGCTTTTATCACTTTCTATACTTATATTAGAATGGTTAATCTAATTGGTCTGCTGTATATTTCTAAAAGGATCCTCCCAGAATTATTTAAATCTAAAATTTTTTAGATCAAAGATATGTTATATGTTGCTAATTAATAAGTATCTTTTCAAACTAAATTAGTCTTATTAGGCAACACTTTACAAATGCATGTATTACTTTGAGTTTAACTTAAAACTACTCCATCAAATCACCTTTCACAGGGAAACATTTGCCCTTTACAATAATATGCTTGTTCATTACTTATTTACTTCCCCCATCTAAATAAAAACATGTTACCTGCCTTTTAAAGTCTAGCAATTGATTTTACAAATCATAGAAAGCCTCCAGGTTTTAGCATCTAATGTCTATGGAGGAAAACCTGGCTTCATCACAGCTCTCAGCTCTACCAGCAGCCACTTTAAACAGAAAACTGGTTCAGTTGTGTTGACAATCACATTTTAAACTGATTCTTTCCAGATGAAAAGATACTTTTTCAAACAATGTAATAAAAATGTAAACTCAGCTGTTTCACAGACATAAAAGTGATTTATATCACATGTACTGTGCTCATGGAGTTTTTCTCCTTACACAATGGAAGTTTTATTTTAAGGAAAAGTTAATAATTAACAGCTAGAAAAATCCCACAATGCAAAGAAGTCAGCCATAGGGGATTAAGCACCCCCCTTTGCTCTCCCACAAAAATCAGCCAATAAACCTGGTGAGAAAACGATGTGATATTTGAAAATTAAAAAGAGTCCACACTGGGATGGCCCTTACCTTCGGTGGGGGCGGGGTGCCACGGGGAACGCTGGGAGGCACAGGGAGGCTTCTGGGAGTGGGGAATACGCTGTTTTTTTGACTGGAGTGCTGTGTACAGAGGTGTCTAGCTTATGAAAATTCGCTGAAATTGTACATTTATGTGTACTTTCTGCGTTATACTTCAATGAAAAATATTTTTGTAAAAAAAGAGATATGCTGTCTTTTTTATGACAGCATGGGAAAAAATTTGAGTGTAACTAGGTAAGTGCTCTCTTTTTCATAAATACTCTGAGGTATAGCTGGACCACCATTATTCCCCCGCAGAACCAGATTGCTAGAGAACTGAAACTGCGCCCGCAGCTTTTGTGAGGAGTCCCGTGCCAATCCTAAGGAAGCAGAGCTCTCACACTTTAGAAGGGAGAACAGTGTGTGTGTGCGAGAGTGTGTTTCTGTGGTCTCATATCTGAAGTCTTCACACGAACCCAATCTTTTTGAAGAAACTTTAAAAGAAGTCTGTAAAATTCATATTTGTAGCAGAATTTCTGATGGCTGTGAATCTGTTTTCTGTACATCCAGTTCCCAATTAGCCCTGTTAATGGGAGGCAGACCACATGGGTAATTGAAACCCCACAGTCACAAGCTGGAACACACCCCTCCCCCATCAAAATGGGGGCCCAAATATTAAATAAATAGAAAAATTGGTCTGTGTTTTAGTTGCTAATAAACTGTGAAATGTCCAAAGTGTAGGCAACTGCAGGGCAAGCCAAGAATGCTATTCAGCTAATGATCCTCTGAAAAATCTAGAATAGGACACATTAAGTGGATACCTTTATGTATCAAAAGCTTAATTTGTACACTTTCGCTACTAATTTCAGAGTTTCAAAGTCTAAGGTTTAATCCACCAGCACAAATACAATGACCACTTCCATTTCCCCAATACACAGGGTGGGCAAAAGTAGGTTTACAGTTGTGAGTACACGAAACATATAGTTTATTCTTGTATCATTACTTATTAAGTACTGTATTGTTTTCTATACAGCAATTGCAAATCTACTTTTGCCCCACCCTATAATATTTCTTCTCTCATTAAAAAATAAAAACAATGTAGAGGGTTAATTTTTGGTCTCATGCTTTCTGAGACAGTAATCAGCTGCCCAGCACCACCAGGATTCCCATGGAGGACAATAGTCACCAGCATCACAGGTCCCACGGTATCTTATACCCCACATCTCAAAGGCTGTTCTCTCCACTTCTCTTTTCATGAAACTTCTCCTTCATGTTATTTGTTAAACCCTGTCTTCCTGTAGTGCCCTTACCCCTTGAAATAGGGCCTTATACTGGCTTTATTTTTCTGCTTTGTCCAAATCTGAGTAAAATAAAAATATTGTCTTTAAGCATACACATATGTATACATGTTTAGCTGAAATAAAACTAACAGATCAGGAGGTAAACAGGCAACATGCAGGCAAAGATCCTGTGATCCGATCTCCTCCCCACATGGTGTAGGGAAGGCAAAAGGGGAATTTCCTCCTAATTTGAAATCACTTAATCAGCTATGTATTGAGAGAAAATAGAGGTAGGGTGTGGGGAAAATGGGGATAGAAGAGACATATAGGCAAATTGCTTTTGGTCCAAGCGTGGTCAGTAATAGAAAAATCTGAATAAGTAGTCTAAGTGGAAGAACCTCCAAGCGGCGAGGAAGCTGACATGTTATTCTGCATCTCACAGTCATCCTGAAGCAGAAGCCTCTTCCCACACCTCTTTACCCTCTGGCCCCACTGCTGCCCCAACAGACACACAAGAAATCCCTCAGCGTGAGTGCCGTCATGGTCTCACATATGTCATGTGATCTGCAGTTAGGAGTTAAGCAGAAGGACAAGCATAAGTATGTGATGAACCCAAAGTTAATGGACCAACTGTTTTCTGAGTTACTTGTGTACATCCCCAGGGTCAAATTCAGTCCTTAGAAATCCACGTGCAGTCTCCATAGAAATAACTATAAACACCAAGCAGGGAAAAATAGCTGCAGTCAGTCTTTTCTCTGTATTGACATATGGCCTTTATTCCCTCCTGGCTTTATCTTTTGAATGGCAAGTTTTGGCTTGGTTTTATTTATACAATGGAACTTCATCAGATCACACACACCTTCCAGAGACCCAGAGTAAAATACTCATTGTGGGGCTCAGTAAAGAAGTAGAAAAAACTTGGCAAGAAGAAACAAATCAAAGAAGTTCATGAAACACATTTATTTTATTGGGCTATGAAAAAAAATACAGACTCGGAAAGTGAACATGATGTTACCTCAAAGGAAAATAAATAGTTAATAGAGATGAAGGCGTCAATCAGCAAGAATCAAGGCAAACACATAAAAAAAGGTCTGTGGCCGAGGCTGGTGCAGATAAAATACTTCACAGGCAATGAACACACAGAGGCAGGGCTGGCACACGGGGTGTTAACAGGGGAGCGAGAAGCTGTTTCCTAGCTAGTGATGTTCACTCTTTCATTTCACTCTAAAAGTGTTTTCATTTCTTCAAAAAATGAAAGGAGATAAAACATTTTTAAAAAACCCTCATTTTCAATGAAGTTTTAATCAAATGAGCTGCAGTGAGTATTATAACAGACATACAACACCAATATGTAGTATTCTTGTTTCAAACTGAAACAGCATTAAAAAATATGATTATGTAATAAATCAAAAACTTAATTGTATAGCTGTTTATCAATGATATGTTTAAACATCCTAGTAAAATAAGACTCTTGTCCAAGTAATAAAAAGTAAAGGTTTGTTTATGTCAATGGCTCATGCATAAAACTGACTGAAAAATCAACAACATGAAAATATCATAAATTTTAATAAACCCAACTTTTGCTTGCAGCATAAGTTTATGCATTTGCTGCCTTTGTTTTTACCATACATCATGCTTATATTATTGGAGGCGACTAGACTGTTCTGGTGAAAGCTTTATTTATTATGACTTTGTGAGCCAAGGGGAAATGAGGGAATTCTCAGCCACCTATCTGATTATAGCTTATTATAATAACCTTAATAAGATACAATAAAAATTCATCTATTTCAGTTGCTCTTTTTGTTATGGAGATTTTGGGGGAAACTGCTTTAAAAAATTAGAACATAATTTTTAAATGCCGTTGAGTGGTATACAGCTGAGAAAATGATTTACTTTGTTATTAAGTCCTAAGGATCATAAATAAAGCAGTCAGTTTGGTCAATTTAAGTTACAAGCAAACCAATCCACTGTGATAACAATTTTGCTTGGGGCAGTTTGATTATGTAGGTCCATTTCAGAAGTCCAGCCTCTCCAGGAGAGACTGGCACCACAAATCTGCTTGCCTAACAGAGTCTATCTAAGGTCCAGACATCTGACAGAAAGTATAAAATAAAATGTGAATCACTTAGACTTAGCGAGTCACTAGAGGTTTTTGGTTTGGTTTTAAAGAAAGGATGGATTTATATAAGGTTACTTGCAGCCTCTAGATTTCCAATCACAGAAGTCCAAGACAGAAGAAGCGTTTGTTTCTGAAGCTGAGGCCAATGTGAATCCGAGACTGACAGTGTGGATCTGTGAATTGTTTGTACAGCGTGACTCGGTTTCCCTAATTAAACCCATCAATACTTCTTGGGACAACAGGCAGTCGCCGACTGTTTGCCATGCAGAGATTCCTGTCACCAACCCGGAGGAGAAACCAGGAACCCAAGTCTCAGAATGAGGGAGAGAACCATGCAGGAACAAGAGTGGTGCCTGAAAAGTAATAGGCGGTTCATGCAGACTGGCTTGGAGGGTGTGGGGAAGAGGAGCAGAACTCAGTATTTGCAACACAGCATGGACACAGCCCCCTCAGAGCAAGAACAACCTAGTGCCAAGGAGTCGTTCCAGTGCGTGAGAAACACGATACAGGACAACTGTGGTGCGGGTCAGGGGAAGAGATGGCTTTCCTCATTTATTAAGAAAGCAAAGTGTTGCACTACATAAATCAGAAGGGCCCACAAGCCCTGAAGTCAGTTAACTCTCAGGAAAGCTAACAAGCTGATGCTCTAGGAACAAAATAAAAATTCTGTGAACACCGCACCTACCACTTTACTAGCAATGTCTGCATGACAAAACATTATAACACTTTAAAATGTAGGAAATCATTGCCACCATGCACATGATACAGAAAGGAATTAAGAATAAATCAAATAAATGAAACTGACAAATGAATTATGTGTTCTACTTAGTGAATAAAAATTTCTACTTAGTAAACAAAAAATACTATTTTTCTTTTTCAAAAAAGACAAAATCTATTTAAATAGAATTAAATTTTTCAATATAGTTTAGTTGAGTTCAACAAATATTTGTTGAATTCTATCTATGACTCAGGCATCACATCAGGTCCCAGGGACACCAAGATGGGTCCAATAGGATCCTGACCCTTGAGCAGCTCACTACTGCCTGCTGGTGACATGTTAATCAGTTTTAGGTGCATTCTTGGTGTATGATTCCTTGAAAAGGCTACCTTTCAGCTGCCGCAAGCTTGAAATTCCCAGAAACTCTCTCGTCTGTTCACATTGTGTGCATGACACACAGCACACTCACACAAAATCCTCCCCAAGTCCAGGGGGTCATCTAGTTGCAGTGATGAACTTGAAAACTGAGCTACTTGTATGTTCACGTATCAGCTTTGTTAGCATATACACAGCTTTTTCAAGGGAAAGAGCCAATGAACTTTACTTAACTGCCTCAGGGCACTGGACTCAGCTAGTAAACCTGGTTTCCATTGCTAGCTCTGTAGCCACTGCTCAGCAACCTTTAACAAGCTGCTTAATTTTTTTCTCCCATTTATTTTGCTCTATGTAAAGTAAGATCAGGTGTGGGTATGTGTGTGTGTGTGTGTGGTGGTGGTGATAGGGAGAGGGATCGTAATAGCTGGCCTGAAGCTTCCTAGGATGTTAGATGAGTACAGAATTCTTGATTATTCTTTGGAGGAAAGATGTTAGGAAGAGTATTAGTGGTCATTTTAATTACTATCAAGTTAAAAAAAAGTTAAGCATTGTTAATCTGACAATAGTTTAATGAACTATTTTAATAGACTATTTCCAAATGGGTAACATTTCCACTTAGAAAGAGAATAGTTTATTTTTAAACCTTTCAAATGTCAGTTTAAAATAAAGACAATGGCCTAATGCTATTGATGCTCAGATAAAGGCGAAACTGAAAACACACAACTCCTTAACAGTTTAAAACCAGTTTTAAGACAATTTAAAGTAATTTCTGATCCTCTTTCCCATCAACAATAATTAAAAATAACAGAAACAAAAAACAAAACCAAAAATTTTAAGAGCTCTCATTATATGTAAGTTATAGGAAACAATAGGAAGAGCAGTTTATATTACAAGCAATGTGGTTTGGCTTTTGTTTTACTGTTATCTAGAAAGTTTGCATGGTCCATGTAGATTCTGCACAGAATGAATCTCTGCACAGTAGCATCTTCCTTTTCAACATTTTACTTCCTTCAAAACTCCTGTTGTAAAACACAATTTAGGAGAGTGAAATGGAGGGGAGTGGATGGGGGGACAAATGAAGGGAGGAGCGTGAAAGAAACCAACACAGAAAGTTTTAATGTAGTTGATCCCAAACCTTATTTGAGAAGTCTGAATGGGATGAAAAGGTTTTCTCTATTCAGTAGTTTCACTAAATCCTCAGTCCAAACATTTGCCCCAATAAACATTAGATTATTTTTATGTTAGCTATAAAGCTGTCAGTCCTCAATAAACAGATACACTCCTGGTGGCTTTCCCCTTGCTGTCAAAGAATTGTCAATATGCACACTGGCTCTTAAATTAAAACAAACACACAGGAAAAGAAATGTAAAATAGAATCACGCAGCAGAGTTTAGCAGGAGGCTGTTGAAATCCTGAATAAATGATGGTCCAAGCAGTGGATGGTGATTAGAAGTTCACTATACTGCGATATAAAGTAGTCAGTGCGTTGTTAGCACCTTGCTGTCTCTTTAATGGAATGCTGTAACCCCTCCTATTCAGGTACGCCAGACCCCTACTTTAGTGTCTCTCAATTAAATTTTATGCCTGATGTGTCCATTTGTCGAAGGAAAAGCAGCAATTTCAATGAAAGGGACACTTTGAAGATTTTTATTTCCTATGAGGACAGTTTACTTCTGTCTGGAAAGTCCGTTCATAGATTTTGTGGGTCTTTCTCCTGTGACCGAGAAAGGCCATAGAAGAGATATGAAGAGATATGGAGGTGTTGAAAATGCAAATCTGTTTTCCAACTGGTCAGATCTCTACCATTTTTGCAATTGCTTTCAGGAGGATTTTTCCACAAAGACTAATAGAATCATGTAACTGAAACAATAATTTTTGTTTATTCAGTCCTTTCTTTCATTGCAGAATTAAGCTTTTAGATGGTCAAAGCTGTGGTTTGTTGTTGTTGTTGTTGTTGTTTTTACATATTCTGTGTGCTGCCTGACAGGGGACTGTGTACACATAAATAGCCATTAGGTACTATCTGTCTGCTGAGTTATGCATTCTTCTCAAACCGATAGAAAGCAGCATAAACACAGAAAAGATGGAGGTACCTATTCTTGGCTGAAACAGTGCTGTTGTTTGCCCTTCACCTCCTGTATTGAAAACCTTTGTGATCTTTAGGGAACTGGGTCTCACACCAGGGAGAAACTAATAAATACTTAATGATATGACTGCCCAATATCACAAAAGGAGATATTTTTTAAGTTTTGTTTGTTTTAATCCTGTCTAGAATTAGTAGCTCTTTTTTTTGAGAGAGAGACAGAGAAAGGAAGGCAGGCAGGCAGGAAGGAAGGGAGGAAGGAAGGGAAAGAGGAAGAAAGAAAAAGTATTTTATATTGGAGGGTCCAAAATAAGAGAATAAAATAAGATGTGGGACATTTAGAAATGTAACCTAGGTGAAGAAAGACTTTGAGGGAGAGAGAGTTAAACACAAGTATACTGGGAATCTTAAAGTCCTGATGAATACTGTCTTTGTTCTATGTAGCAAATGTATGATGTTCCTTGCCAAAACTGAAAGAAATGGATTTCCCCAAGGAATGTCCCATCACTGCAGAAGAAATTGGCCATCAAAAGCCATCATGCTCTGAGGAGGTGTAGCAAAAGAGATTAAACATGTAAGACAGGTGATGGGGTAGAGGAAGAAGTGAAGACAGGGATGTAGAAAAGGTAAAATGTCAGCATCCTGAAAATGAGATCCACAAACATGAAAGGAGGAAATTGAAAGTGTCAGCTTTAAACCCCTGGTTTATATTTTGTGGCCCTGAGCAATTTGGAGTTTAAGGAGAAAGACGGGACATTCTGTTCATTGTGGTGGTGCTGCTTATGCACCAAACACGCAGAAGAGAGCCCATGCCAAAACATATCAAGTGGTGCCTCACTGTCCACAAGGAACATCTGAAAAAATGTAAAGGTCACACTGCAAGAAGAGTTTAGTGCCCTAGCAGATGTGACCAAGCAATTTGGTTTATTCATTTTCCATTTACATTCTAAAATTTGCAACTAGCCAGTCAGCCAAAGCAGAACAATTCTGTTTCTTTAATATCTTTAAAAATAATGTAGAGGTAAAAATCTTAAGCCAGATTACCTGGGTTCAGATGCCTCCAATCTATGGAACATTAGACATTAGACAGAAGTGGCATAAACTTTTGGGCCTTAGTTGACTTATTTATAAAGCAAGAATGATAAAGCAACCCGATGGGTTGTTGTGAAAACTGAGTTAATGTATGTAAAGCACTTAGCAAAGTGCCAGGCACCTGGTAAATCATTTTAGTTGCTTAAAGTGAGATTTTAAAAATTTTATTACTTCTCTCATCAGGAATATATGTATTGTTATCATTCCTGTCCTTATGCAATCAAACAATTACAATATTGAGTAGCTACTATTGCACTATGGTCCCTAATATTTAAGAACTTACAAAATGATTAACACTTTACATGCTGACAATAAAATTCATGGGTTGAAAACCCACCTATTGAATTTTTATTTTCTGTTGTATTATTTTTCAAAATTCACATTTGAGTATTTTTAAAAACAGATTGCATATATCTGGTGAAATTCCCTATTTTTTATTTTACTTTCTTAAACATATTTGCTATATCTTTTAAAAGAATTCCCAGCCAGTTATATATACCATTATCATATGATCCAGCAATTTCACTTCTGCATGTATACCCAAAATAAATGAAAGGAGGGATTCAAAGAAATATTTGTATGCATATGTTCGTAGCAGCACTGTTCACAATAGCCAAAAAGTGAAAACCACCTAAATGACCACTGACATGTAAAGGGATGGATACACAAAATGTGGTTTATACATAAACGGGGTATTAGTCTTAAAAAGGAAGGAAATTCTGACACATGCTACAACATGAATGAATCTTAAAGAAACCATACTAAGTGAAATAAGGGGTCACATACAAAGATATAATATGTATGATTCTCCTTACATGAAGTACCTAGAGTAGTAACATGCATAGAGACAGAAAGTAGAATGGTGGTTGCCAGGGGCCAGGGGGAGGGAGAGAGGAGGAGTAATTGTTTAATGGATACAGAGTTCAATTGGGAAAATGAAAAAATTCTGGGGATGGATGGTGGTGATGATTTCACAAAAAGGTGAAGGTACTTAATGCCACTGACTCATGCACTTAAACATGGCTAAAATGGCAAATTTTATGTTATGTAGAGTATATTTTACCTCGATGGAAATTAAAGTCCCAGTCTGATAATTCAAAATTCTTAATCACTTATTGTTTCTATTTCTCTTGATATTTGGTTATTTGGTCTTTCCCCTCCTAAAGTTCTATAATTTTTATTTTTTTAATTGAAAGAGGACATTGTACATAAAGAACAAATCGAAGAGCCTTTGGATGATGGTATATTTTTCCAAAGAGGAATAAACTTTCTCCTAGCCAGATGGAGTAAGCAGGTCACCTTCATCTTGCTGAGGCTTGCATTTAGGCTTTGTTAGGCCTAAACAATGTGTTATATTTTTCCCAGATTTCTAGGGCAGAGCCCTTATTTGGGAGTGAACGTTCAGGGTCTCAACGGAAAACCTGGAGTGTTTACTAGAATTCTTCTGTCTGGCGGGGCTTGAACTGCGACAAAACTTTGTCTCCCAGCATCATGGGGCTGATGAAATTTCTGCTTATCTCTATAGCTCCCCAACTTCTGTTCTTTGTGTTTTTTTTTATCCTCTACTGACATGCAGCTTAGGAGTGGGCAGACGCCTCAAGGGGAAATTATATATACATCTTTGGGTTCCCTTCTCTGCAGTTGTCCTTCTCTGGGATTTGTGATCCTCAGGTCCCAGCCATTTGGCAGCTTGAGGGCCAACTCTAACTCTTCTCCTCAACCAAGGCTTGGTCTCAACTCCTTTCCCAGCCTTTCTTCCAAGACCAGACTTTCTACCAGAGCCTTTAGGGAAAAAGCCTGGGTTAATGTAGAGCTCACTGAGGTGGGCTTCCTGCCTTCTGCTGTTGTAGCCCTCATGAGTTCCGTCTGCTTTGCTGGTTCTCTGATGTCTTCAAACAGTACTTTTGTGTAGTTTGTTCAATATTTATAGTGGTTTTCAGCAGGAGAGTTGTAATATAAGCTATTCTGCGGTGTGTTAATAATGGCTTTTTAAATTTTAACTCTTGATTTGTCTCTGATTCTGTTTGAAAGATTCTTTTGCTTTTACTCTATTACATTTTTTATTGACCAGAACATTGGTTGTTATTTATAGTGTTTTGGGTCCCTGCACTTATGAAACTCTAGGCAGGCAGTGTCTAAGTATAGCAGTGAATACAGGACACATTCTAAGCAATGGGGCTACATTGCCCTTCACTTGGGTCTCCACGTCCCTTCCAGTTTCCCCAGTTAAAGCCTTACAAATCACCCAGCAATACCTGTCAATGGTGGATCCCCTCAATCTAAAACCTATTTGCAAAATCCAACCCCCTACTTTTAGACCATTGCACAGCCATTAACAATATTCTACTATCTTCCTGAAGCTATTACAATAATGCTATATTTTGGAGACAGAGATAAATTATTGTCTTTAGAATCTTGGTCTTAATGATACCATGGGGGTAAAGTTTTCTTCATATTAGTTTTGACTTGACAATATTTATTTTCTCTATTAATGTGGCTAGAATAGCTGAGTACATGAGGTCTATATGGACAAAGTCCAGCCATTGTTAATATAACAAGAACAGTTTGAGTGACATCAGTGTAAGCTGACAGCCAAGGATAGTGTATTGGAATGCACATGCATGAACAATTACGACTTCACTGTACTAGTCATTGGGATGGTACATGCCATTGAGTGAGCATGTGTACTGTGTGGCCATCACATTGAAAATGACTAAGCAAGTAGAGCAACGAATCTGCATCAAATATTACTTGAAGAAAGAACATTTCTTCATGGAAACTATTCGGATGATTCAGAAAGTTTCAGCTATGGACAACTAGTGATTGGTAGATTCACCACAAGATACCTGCTCATGCATCATGTCTCATGCAGAGTTCTTTGGCAAAACATCAAATCACCCAGGTGACTCAGCCCCTCTGCAGTCCAGATTTGGTATCCTGTAACTTCTGGCTTTTCCCAAAACTAAAATCACTTTTGAAAGGGATGAGATTTCAGAGCATCCATGAGATTCAGGAAAATACAATGGGGCAGCTGATGGTGAGTGGAACTGTGTGAGGTCCTAAAGTGCCTACAATAAAGGGGTCTAAGGCATCATTAACCTATGTACAATGTTTCTTATAGCTTGTATCTTCTTCAATAAATGTCTCTATTTTTTTATAGTACATGGCTGGATACCTTCTGGACAGACCTGGTATGAAACCACCAATCATTCAATTAAATTCAGAAAACTTAAATCAAATGATAAATATATACAAAGAACTGTGTGATATACTTTAGGAGCCCCAAAGATGATTTTGTCAGAGTTCTACTTGTAATTACAAATAATTAACGATAATATTTATTTACTAATTTACATACCATCTATTATGTAGAATGCTAGCAACACAGTCAAATAGGTATCACTATGTCTATATTACAATTGAAGAAATTGAAATATAATGAGATTGAATCATTTGCCTAAGGTTCCAAAACTTTTATGTGGGATTCTAATCCATGTATTCCTGGCTGCAAAAAGAAATATTGGCACAGAGGATCAAAGTACCTTAAGAGACAGATGGAGAAAATCATTTCCACTTTGGATGATGAGAGAAGACATCAATGAGCAGATAGCATAGAAATTGGGCATTTAAGAATGACCAGAATTTTCTTAGCTGAACAAAAGGGGAAATACCATTCTTGGCTGATGAATGTGCACAGAAAAATTGTTTAAGGAATTATAATTGGTCTAGAAGTGCTTGAAAATAAAATGCATGAAATGACTCTAGTTAAGATAAAGCTTGAAAGATTAGAATCAGATATTGTGGGCCCCAAATAAACATGTCTAAGTTTTCATAGACATATTTTGCTCTTGTAGTACCTAATTACTGTGTAAGTAAATTTCTTTAACACCTAGTGGCAAAATTCTATTACCACACAATTTATGTGGGGCAGGAAACTAGGTGTGGTTTAGCATGGGCCTCTGACTCAAGGTCCCTTGACACTGCAATCAACTGTAAGCTGAACCTGAGGTCTTATCTGAAGGCTTGACTGGTAGAAGATTCACTTCCAAGCTCACTCATGCAGCTGTTGACAGAATTAAGTTCCTTCCAAGTTGTTGTTGGACTGAGGGCCTCAGTCCTTATTGGAGACTGGTCAGAGCTACCATCAATTCCTCGTCACATTGGCTTCTCCCATAGGGGACCTTCCTCAAAGAAATGGAAAAGCCAGACACCAAAAGACCAAGCAGAGTAAGGCAGGGCCACCAAGATGAAAGCCAGTCTCTGAGATAGTTATCTTGAAAGCGGTATCTCATCACTTCTGTCATATTCTTTTCATTGGAAGAAAGTCTATAAACCTAGTCCATACTCAAAGTTAGGGACGATACAACAACATAAACACAAAGAAGTGGGGATCGCTGGGGTGATTGTTGTGGCAGCCTAGCATAGGGATCAGTGGGAAATCATCAAAGATCTCTGAATGTGCAAGTGGCATAGTTTGTCCATTACCAGACATGCAGGCCAAAAGCTAGAAAGTCATTTGAAATTTCTTTCACTCAAACCCATATCCATTGTTAAATCATTCCAAGGAGTTTAATTGTCATCATTTTTTTCTAATGGTACAAAAAATAATAGCACATCTTACAATCATCAGTGTCTCATATTCTATGCGGAAGGATAGGAGGCCCGTGGTGGCTTCTGAGAGAGCGGTTTGCAAATGTAGGCATAGACAAAAGTCAGATCATGGGGATTACTGAGTGACCAAGTGGTTAAGAAATATTTGCATAATCTAACATATTTTATTTTATTAATGAAGCCAGATCTCTAGTTATTGATACAGTGGAGCTTTCCATGTTTCCAGTTACCCATGGTCAATTGTGGTCTGATATAGTAAATGGAAAATTACAGATATGAAAATTCATAACTTTTAATTTTTGCACCATTCCAAGTACTGTGACGAAATCACACAACACCTCACTCGATCCCACTTGGAACACGAATCACCCCTTCTCCCTGCATATGCTATGTGCCCATTGGTCACTGAGGAGCCCTCCAGGTCATCAGACTGACTCACAGTGCGGCAGTGCCTGTGGTCGGACAGCCCTTGTTCTACTTAGTAATGGTTCCAAACTGTAAGAGCCGTGATGCTGGCAACTCGGATGTGCCAACGAGAAGTCGCAAGGTGCTTCAAGTGAAAAGGTGAAAGTCTTTGAATAAGAAAAAAAGTCTTATGTTGAGGTTGCTAAGATGTACGATAAGAACAAATTTTTCATCTGTGAAGTTGCTAGTTTATTGATGGAACTTTATCACAGTTCTGTGGGTAGGAGAAATCGCACAGACAGGGCTCGGTGCTGTGCGTGCTTCCCGGCACACAGTCACGGCACAACTTCTCTCTGACTGGATCACATTGCCATGTTCTTTTAATTTTGGCTCCTTTATAAATAGTGCCAACTTCTCGGAATTTTGTTATTTGGATTATCAAATGCACACTGACATGCTCACTGAAAATGTAAGGGACACAGAAAGATAATGACACAAGAACACATTCTTTTCTTTCATTTTGGTTCTTGACTTTTCTAATTTAAGAAAGGCTTTATACAAAGAAATCAACTCATTCATCTAACACAAACTTACAAAGTCTCTTAAGAATTTCCAAAACTCATCTCACATTTTACCTCATTTTTTGTTACCAGTGAGACTATGTCCATGTTAGAATTCTTATGTTGGGGCTTTGTTTTCCTGTAAGTTCTCTGTGGCCAGACAGGACGACTACAAACACGGTGTTTCATCAGCAGGAGAACAAGGCCACCGCATGTGGCAGGCATCTGCCCTAGGGTTTAGTGACCACATATATCAACATATATTGCAATTAAAAGATAGTTTTCACCTCTTCTGGTAATGTATCCAAGGAATTTAGGTTAAATGCCTTATCTTGTGCTTCATGAGATTTTCCTGGTTATTACCCAATATCCAGGTGAGTTAGGCACTGACACCGACAGGTCAAATAACCGAGTTGAAATTCATGCACTGAACCATAACCGTAAACTGAGTTCTGTGACTTCCTTTGGAGTCAACTCTGTCCTGATGATCATGGACCACTCTATCTTGGTCTCATCAGGTGATGGTGCCACACTTCAAAATACATTGTAGTCCAAATTCATTTGCCCAAGATACCATTAAAAATTATTTTTTGTATTCGGTGAGTACTAATCTTAGGATCTCATCTGTTATTCTGGGAATCTCACTAAATCCTTTCTCCTGAAGTTATCTGGTTTGCAGAAGGTAACCAACTATGCCTCCCCCACGTGCTGCTCAGCAGAGAGAGATCTGTGACAATGCCCTGAATCTATAACAGTGGGAACAGTGTAAGTCTTGGGTGCTGCTTCTATCATTACTAATGTCTCTATTGAGTTATTGATAGAGTAGGGAGCATGATACAGGATGTGGAAGAGCTCAGATGAATACCCTCTGGGCAAGTCCCTTAACATTTTATCAATTTCTTAACTAAAAAGCTAGAGTTCATACTCCTCACCTTGCTACCTGCCAGCACTCTTGTTAAGTATCAAGTGAGGTAACACATTCCATAAACGGTGACGATGGTTCTGAATACAATCACCATTACAACCATAGTGTCTGAATTTTTTCCTTTCCTGTAGTTTCAAAACACCTGAAAGACCTGGAGGAAAGGCAAAGCCAAAGTCATGAGACCAGACAAAAAATTCACGGACGAGGGATGAGAGCAGTGTAGCTGGGTCATTACACAGATTCCTAAGCAAGAACTGAGTAAAAGCTCATCATAATTAACACTCATGGGTTCTTCAATGGCATCTGACTCATAGGCTTCACAGAGAAAATGTAACAATCTATAAGCAATTCAATTAGAATTTAAACACATATATGTGTGCACATAACTTTTTATGTGACCATTTATTTCTGAGGAAAGTAAGATGAGATTACATTTGCATATGAGTGGGAACAGAAGATCCTACTAAAAAGATAGAATGTTAAAGGAAGTGAGTCTACAAAATCAGAGACATTAGATGAAATCAGTGATGAAGATAAAGCATTAACTTCGTTAACCTTATCTGTTTCAAAGCAATCCTAAATTACTTTGTACAATAAGAGACTTAGAAAATGTTAGAAGAGTTTTTAAAAGATTTTCTTTCTCATTCTCATCTGAAAACATTCAGTTTAACCACCACTAGAAAATGGATTTTGTTTTTGGTAAAGATATATTATTTTTCCCAAGGTGACTATGATTCTAGCCCATCAGAAATCCAGAAAACTCAAAATAAATGCCTAAAAATATTTCCAGTGGGATATCTCCCATTGACTGTGGAATCTCCTCACCTCCCATTAACACCCTATAAAACACAGGGAATATCTGCTCAGGCTCCGAATTGAGACACAAACCTTCCAGAAAGACAACTCCTTCCACCCAAACAACTGGCCCTCCTTCCCCTCTTGTCAGCACTGAAAGCTGAGAGAGGCTGTGTTTGGTCTCTTAATCAGGCCTTGCTGACGGGCTGACATCACTGCAAACGTTTTCACTTACTCTTTGGCAACAGTTAAATCCTTGCCAAAGGCCAGTCAGTAATTCAGAAAGCACTGTCAGTGAGAGGCTGGGGGAGTCGGAGTGTGACTGTCAGCTAGCAATCCGTGGTGATGACAGGAGGGGAATCTAGGAGCTGAAACCATTTTAAAGGTCGCTCTGTGGGCAGAACAAAAGCCCTCTGATTTCAGAAAGGAAACAAAAGTCTGGGACATTGAAGGAGATGCTGCTTTCTGGGCACCTGAGCATTCACTGCCCACTCCCTGACTGTGAAAACCACTTTACAACCCAATACAGCTTAAGTCCACAACTGTTCGTCCTCGTGGTGGTGTAAAACAGTCTGGAAAGATAGAAATGCCAAATAATGTAGCAATAGTTCAACTTCCTGGCTTTTAAAAAATATTGAAATAAGCCACTCACTATGCTTCTTCAGTATTCTTTCTCCTTACCCTTCATCCTTTCATTTTCAACCTTGGATTGCTAAATAATCAGAGTTTAAAGTTCTTAGCAACATCACATAAGCTTTCTGTGGAAGGCAATTATATATATTTTATGACTAAAAATTTATGAGGATAATATATGGGGGAGAACCCCCCATAGAAAAAAACAGAATTGTCTTCTGGAGGGCGGGCCCTTGTAGTACATACAGGCTTCCCCTGCTAAGTGAGTGTTCTAGGAATCCATCTATATCAGTGTACCAGCTGGTGTTGTTGTGAGAGGGTACGTTTGGTTTCAGTGAACTTTTTTTGAAGATTCTTTCAAAATGTTTGCCCATTTCATGATGGGTGAGTTACCAGTGCACCTGCTCAAACTGCACTGAGTGTTCGGCAGTTTTTGACCAAAATTGGTATGACCCCCATGCCCTACCCTCCCTATTTACCTGCTCTTGCTCTGAGCAACTTTTTTTTTTTTTGTCTCTTCAGATAAAAAAAGTTCTCAGAGGGAAATGGTTTGCTGATGTGGAAGAGGTGAAACAAAAAATGGCAGAAACACTAAAACACATAAAAATTGATGAGTTCAAAACCGGTTTTGAGCAGTGGAAAAAGATGTCTTGATAGGTATATTGCATCAAATGGAGATTACTTTGAAGGTGACTAAAATTTAAACGTGTAAGAATACACAATTTTTTAAAGATTTTATTTATTTATTTTTAGAGAGAGGGGAAGGGAAGGAGAAAGAGAGGGAGAGAAACTTCAATGTGTGGTTGCCTCTCACACACCCCCTACTGGGGACCTGGCCCGCACTCCAGGCATGTGCTCTGACTGGGAATTGAACTGCGACTCTTTGGTTCACAGGCCTGCACTCAATCCACTGAGCTACACCAGCCAGGGCTAAATACACAATTTTTTATAAATAAACTCCAGTTTTTGGTCCCTCCTTATACTAAAGCATTGATAAGCCATTTTTTAAAGGATCACAATTATTTAAGAAAAGTAATAGTAGGCCCATGACTGAATTGAGATCACCTATTTTCTCTTTCTAAAACAGGGAAGGCTAGGAAGAGGAAATGGCTTCAGTGTACTTATAAGACCTGCCAGACAGATTTGCTACAGTAATTCTGCAAACTCTCACATGCTGTGTTGTTTTTTTTCCTGGTTTCCTTTCTTCTATCCCTAAAGAGGACACTTTGCCATTATCCAAAGCTCAGACAGGCCAGGGCTGAACTCTGTAGTGTAAGAGCAGGAGCAGCTGGGACTTTCTGCTTTCCTCCTTCTCCTCCCCCAAAACAAAGGAGCAGGGATCTACAGTTACCAATACTTTATTGTATATGTGAAAGTTGCTAGGAGATGTTGCTCCTAAATATTCTCACCACACACACATACATACACGGTAATTATGTGAGGTGATGGAGGTGTTAACTAACCCTGTGGTGGTAATCATATCTCAAAATATATTTGTATCAAATCATCAATCACATTGCACACCTTAAAGTTATACAGTATTATATGTCGATTAGATCGCAATACAGCTGGGAACAAAGCAAAACAAAGGAGCACTTAAGGGAAGTCCAGTGGGTTCCAGGAAGGGCCTCTTTGGTAAAACAAAAGGGAGATAAGGTGCTCAGGGCACCAGGAAGCTCACGACAGACGTGGCGCACACCTGGCCCCCAGCCCCCAGCAGGGAATGAATTCACTTGGGCAAACCCAGTCAGCACTGGGTGATCTACACACACTCAATCTGCACCACAGATGATCTGTTTCGGGCCTGGGGTACATTCTGCAGTCTCGTCTACGTGAAAACTGCATTGGTTAAGGCGCAGTGAACCCACAGCGACCAGTGTCTCAGCTGTGTGTGAACTCCACTGGGTCTGCGGGCAGATCAGAGGGACAGGCCCCAGGATCCAGAGAACAGTGGTGCTGAGAACCACGTGCCCACTGCAGTTTGGCAATGCTGGGTAGATGAGCTGGTTTCTGTTGGATGATGAAGAGGGTAGAAAGAAGAAGGAAAAAGCAGCAGCAACTATGGGGCCCTGTGAGGTTGAAACTTGGTTTACGTGGTGAAGCCGCTGATTGCTCAAAGACCCAATCCATGCTCCTCCACTGTCTCTTCAAACCCATGCTTGTCCCCACGTCCAGGTGAGAGTGAGGGACAGTTTCCAGAGACTGCTTTCCTCAGGGGAGTTTCTACAGGGACAGGTCTTTCTATTTTCAGAAGTCTTTTTTATTCTCAGGGTGGTTTTCAAAATCACCTGGCCATGTTAGATGGCATAAGCCACTTTTTAAAAAGTAGACCCACTAAGACCAAATTAAGCCCAAGATCTTGGAATGAGTTCACCTGTAAAAAGAAAATGTCCAAATTTTACCAGGTTGTTGTTGATTTTGAGCTGTAGACACCCCACTTCCTTTGTCTGTGTCAAAAGCCACTCATTGCCGTTCTTAATGAAAACAAGAGGGAGTGATTATACCTCCTGCGGCTGTGCCATTCATGCTGTCTGAAAGGCACTTAAACGAGTGGCACATTATCTCACACATCTGGAGTTTACCAAATTAGCCAATTATGCTGGAGCTCATAAAACAAGGCCTTAAATGTCATTTAACTAGAAAATATTATAATCACCAAGTGGTCTGATTGTAAGATGATACTTGGGGCAGCATCAGTGGTTACAGAAAACAAATCGTGAAACAGAGCACAGTTCAAATGCACCCCAAATGCAACCACATAGTTTCTACTTTCCGAAGAAGACTGTATTTCTGAAGGCACCAGCAATCAACATGTTTCTCATTTGAAACTAAGTTTAATCTGACCTAGTCGTTTCCTAGTTATTTGCCCTGGGCAAAGCAATGCCCAAGAATTTTTCTCATAAGAAAACCAAGGAGCATGCAGGATGAGAGTAGACTGATGGAAAACCATACACTTTTCCGAGACATGGAGCTGTCTGCAAGGCATAGGGCAACAACTGGATTGACTTCAGTTGTTAGAGGTTTGTGGTACTGCCTCAGAATCAACAAGATTTGGTTGACTGAACATATTAACAGTGGCCGGAAAAAGTCCTGCCATTGTTAATATAATGAGGATGGTTTTTGCAACAGTGATGTAACCTGTCAGCCAAGGAGAGTGGACTGGAATGTGCATGTGTGAACAATGATAACTTAACTGTACTAGTCAGTGGGGGCGGTAGATGCCACTGAGTGAGTATGTGTACTGTGTGGCCATCTTATCCAAAATGACTGAGCAAATAGAGCAATGAATCTGCATCAGATTTTGCTTTAAGCTTGAACATTTGTCCGCGGAAACTATTCTGATGATTCAGAAGGATGATTCAGATTGGCAGTTTCATCACGACAACACACCTACTCATGCATCATGTCTTGTGCAGAGTTTTTTGGCAAAACATCAAATCACCCTGGTGACTCAGCTCCCCTACATTCCAGATTTGGCACCCTGTGACTTCTGGTTTTTCCCCAAACTAAACTCACCTTTGAAAAGGAAGAGATTTAAGACCATCGGTGATATTCAGGAAAATACAACAGGGCAGCTGATGGCAAATGAAAGAACTGTGTGAGGTCCCAAAGTGCCTACTTTGAAGGGGACTGAGGAGTCACTGTCCTATGTACAATGTTTCTTATAGCTTGTATCTTCTTTAATAAGTATCTCTATTTTTTTATAGTACATGGCTGGATACCTTCGGAACAGACCTTGTATACTGGTCTCTTAGAGTTTTCAGGCTTCACTTGAAGGAGAACATAAAGCTACTATAAATTGCTACAGGATTTGAGGGAAGGTATACAGCAAACATATTTAAAAATTAGAGGTTTCCAACCACTACTTCCACACTGTGTTCTTTACATTCAACAAATAACAACAAAATGTGGTGTTCAGTGAAAGGTAGTATGTATAATGGAAAGAGCGTGGTACGCCACAAACACCTGGGTGACTTTGAGCAAGTTATTTGACTTCTCAAACCTGCCGTTACCTCATACAGAAGACAGACAGAATGATGCTGTGTTGTGTTGAGAACAGTGTGGTCTTGAGAATAATGAATGAGAAGGTCCCTAGAATAGTGCCTGTGCACTGAAGAAATAAATATTAGTTTTTCCTCTTTACTTATACACCAAAATACCTTCAGTTATTTTTAATGCCTTTTTTTCTAGGCACTTTTAGGGGAGGAAGAGAAAGGGGGTGGGCAGTCCCAGTTTTTCCTAGCATATTTACAATCCCCTCACCCATCGGCAAACATCTCAATCACTACCTTTAAAGGGAGGACGAGTATGAAAGAGACTATGAACAGGCCCATGAGGTCCTCTGCACAAACGGAGTGAGGCATGATGCGTGAACACATGGCAAACAGAGTTACCAGCTGCTTTTCGTTAGGAGAGTAAAAAATTAACTTTATCAGTTTTAAAGGCAGTTAATCAACTAAGCTAAATCTCAGTGTCTTTCTGGGCTCACAATTACAGTAGATGGACCTGTTAGTTTATTTTTGTCAAACCAGAGAAAGATGAAGAATCCTGGTGTTGCCCTGGCCTGTGTGGCTCAGTTGGTTGGAGCATCGTCCTATAAGCCAAAAGGTTGGGGTTTGATTTCCAGGCAGGGCACACACCTAGGTTGCAGGTTTGATCCCTGGTTGGGGCGTATACGGCAGGCAACCAATCAGCGTTTCTCTCCCACGTGGATGTTTCTCTCCCTCTCTCTCAAATCAACAAACTTTTTAAAAAAAGGATCATGGTGACATTGAGGTGCTCTCAACAGTGACAAATTCCTTTCCTTTGAGTTCTCTCTTCTTTTTTTAAAAAAAACAGTGATGGCCTCTTTGATAAAAGTTAACTAAATATGATGATTTCATATTATAGAAATGCTTACTCAGAATTTGGAAGGTATATATTTTTGACTTAAATTAATTTCAGCTCTGTTAAAGCTGGGTTTACAAACTATGTCTTTAATGAAAGTACAAAGAAAAAGAATTTTAGAACCAGTAAAAGATTTTGGACCCATGTGGTTTAGCTATTGTCTTTTGGAAATGTGAATTCTTCACAGAGAGGTGAGGAATTGCATCTCCAAGAACTACCACTTCACGTTCTTACAGAGGGGAAATAGGATATCTGTGGAAATTTTGTGGCTTACCAGAGTTTAATGTTTTCAAACAGAAGAAAAGGACTAGCTTTCAAAACCTTTAACTTGAGGGAGGTAGGAAAAACCAGGAGGTATGTATTCTCCTAAATATGCTAATAGTCAAGTTGACTGGTGCTGTCCTTCTTGCAGACTGCAGACCAAACTGGCCTCTGTGAACATCTTTGAAAGCAGAGTGTACTTAGTCTAAAAGGTAAATAAGAAAAAAAAAAGTAGCCGTTTTTACTAGGAAAAAAATTCAACACGGTATGTGTTAAAAGTTTTTCTTTTCTTTTTTAACCCAAGACAATGAAATGCTCTCACTCTATATCAAAAATAACAGGCAGCTTTTTTCTTTTCCAAATATTTCCATCTCTAAGAGTAGAGCATTCTGGCTTTTGACTAACTGCATGCCCAGATCTAAAGGCAGTACAGAAAGAATGTCAATTTGCTATAGAAGCAATTATATGTCCAGTCTAGGAAAAGGCCAATTTTACTATGCAAGGACCACACATACCGTATGTTTGTTACATTACTTGATATCAAAGCAGAAACATCAAATTCCTCCTAAAACACACATGAAATGAAGAGCCTGGCTAAGGAACTCCCACATCCAACTCAGAGATCTGTTACAGCTTACAGGACTTGGCTTTGCTGACACTACTGTTTTAATGCAAAGGGACGCGTTTACAGATTACATAACACGCTATGACTTCTTCATGTACGTTTTGGGTAAAATGAACATGCTTTGATCCTGATTGTTATAAAACAGGTACACTACCAATGTATGGCACTTAGGCGTCACGTTGCCCGTGTAATGGCAAGAACTTGCTAATCCTATGTCACTAGGTGAGCTTAAAATCTTTAATCAGGCATCCAGACCATTATCATAACTTCAGCAAGAACTATCATCTCCATTTCATTTTGCATCATTCTGATGTTGTTGTGATGACATTCATTCATTTGGTCAGCACACACTTACTGAGTATCTCTAGTCAGTGCCAAATAGAGGCCTCAGGAGTACAGAGCTAAATGAGACACGGCCCTTAGGGAAATGTGTACTTGGGGTGTGGGAGGGGAGACAAAACGAGCACAATAAATCAGGGCGATGCATACTATACTTTATATAGCATATGCATATATAGAAAGAAAGACTCATAAAGAAAGCATGTGGCAGATGGTCAGACAGGGTGAAATGGGAAGGCACCCTGGAGTGAACAGCAGTCATTTCCTGTGTGGATTAGGAGGTTGGTCCTCCAGGGACAGGGAACAGCACACACAGCCACAAGAGTGTGAGAGCCCAGGGGCCGAGACGTCTGCCATCCCTAAAGCAGGGCTGTGTGTCAGAGATGAGCCGGAGAAGAGGGACGGCCGTATTAGAAGGGCTCTGCGCGCCATGATGTTTCTCAAAATACTCTAAAGGTAAACTAATAAACACAGTTATGATATTGGCTTAGAAACTGATAATTAATGAGACAGAACAGGAAATGGGGAAAAAATAGAAAGATTAGATGACGTACGTGAAAGTTTAATACGTGAAAAAGCTAGCATTTCCATTTAGTGTGTAAAGGAAGAATTTTCAACAAGTGGAATTTGGGCAATTGACTAACCAGTGAAAATAAAACTAAATTCCTATCTATCATACTGCACATGGAAAAATTCTTATATGAATTAAATATTTAAATGTAAAAAGTACCAGAAGAAAATATGTATATTTTTAAATGTGACATCAAGATCAGACAGTACAAAGGAAAACAGACATATAATCACAAAATCACAATCTTCAAAAAATACAAACTTCTGAAAGGTGCAAGACACTGTAGTTGTAAGACAAATGACGAGCTAGGAAAATATTTGAATTCTATATAAGAATCAAAAGATTAGCACCTACAACAATATATGGTACTAAACTCCTACAAATCAATTAAAAAAATTAACCTATGAAAAAGTAGGCAAAGGACACAAATAAGCAATTCATAAAAGAAATGATACTTTATGATATTATTATATAAAAGTATGCTCAATTCCAATTACATTGAAGGAATGTAACAGTGGGACATTGTAACCCACTGCACCATGCTTTTGACATTGTTTCTGTACGTGCTGACTCTGACTAGTAGCTTGTAGATAAATAGCATGTTTGTGTAAGAATCCTAGGAACTACCTTCAAAGGTACAAACTCTGACCTTCAGGCATCCCAGCTCCAGGAGATTTGCTGGCCTGCCACTGTGGAGCCCGGATGATGTAAAGTCAGGATGATTAAACCAGGATGGTGCACATCGTGCCATCACTTGACTTATAGGAATGGACAGTGTTGGTCTGCACTTGGTAACCTCCTGCCCTGATCTCTTTGTTCTATTCCCCTCTCCCTCCTCATAAAAACCTCAGCCTCCATTGAGATGGGGAGATGTTGGGCTTTGAAACATGAGTCTTCTATCTCCCCAGGGACATGGGCTTTGAGGCATGAGTCCCACACCTTCCAGGTATTGGCACCTGAAGAAACCACTTTCCTTTACATCAGCACCTGCCTCTCAAGCATTGGCTTGGGTAGCGGTGGGCAGCAGAACCTGCATTTGGCCACAGGAATAATATTAAGATAGTTTCATTTTTCACTTATTAGACTATAAACAAGAGATGCAAGTGAGCGACATATACCAAATAATGGTTGGTAATGTCCAGTGTTTGAGAGGTTGTGAACAATGAGAACTCTCAAATACTAAGGGTATAAAATCATTATGTACTTTTTAGAAGATAATTTGGTAACATCAAATCCTGTAAACCCATAACTTCATTTTATATAAGTATATACATATGTACACAAACATGCAAAACTAATGTAAGAATGCTCATTGCATTGCTCTTTATAATAGTGAAAATCTGAAAACAATCTAATGGTCCGAGAAAAGGATTAATTTAATAAATTACAGCAGGTAGATAAATAAATTACCATGCTGTTGTAATGTAAAGATGTCCACAATATATATTTCACTAAAATAAACACTTTCTCAGAACAATATCCACAGCCCAATCTGCCAAGAGATGTGGTGAACCACCGCAGGCAGGAGCGTGGGCTCCAGGGTCAGGCAGACCAAGATTTGCGTCCCAGCTCCACCACCCACACTGGATGTGTGAAAGTTACCAGCTTCTCTGAGCCTTGGTTTCTTCACCTGTCCACCTGGAATGGATTCTAACAGAACTTACCCCACAGAGTAATAAGGAGACATAGTGAGGCTAAATATACTTGCTAGTTACATAGTGAGGCTAAATATACTTGCTAGTTATTATCACTGTTATCATTTTTGTATAATTATTTTCAACCAATTCTCTTATGAAAACAACTTAAACCAAAAGGTAAATCTAACATCCATTGGAAGATTATGCTGGATGAAGTCTTCAACTGAATCTATACATCAGAGATAATTTTAGCTTATAAAATCAAAATATTCTACTTATTTTTTTTGTCAACTAGGGTGAGGAATTTGGCACATCAATTTCTGACATAGATCAGTTCATAAACCACAATGCAAACAGGGAACACATTTGGGCAATAGCATTAAGAATAAAAGTGAAGAACTGTCACACATACATAATCCTAGGTATTGAGCACTCTAAAAAGTCTTCATGGAACAAATTAGAGATTGTCCTCTCTAGTCATCAAACTGATCATTAATATATTTTTGTGGTATTTTCTATTGTATACATATTAATTTTTGATTATATTGTCAAGAACAACACAAAAAAGTAGGAAGGCATCCCTTATTTTTCTCTAATAAGACTAGGAAAATATCCCATTCAAAATGAGAAAATGTGTCATGTAGTAATATATTTAAATGCCTAGATCAACATAGAATCTATATATGAAGAACCATACATACCCTTCACTTCGGAAAATTGTTAGAAAGCTGTCTCCTAAGCTTTTATAACTGTTTGGATCAGTTGAACATCTCTGGATTTGGAACCTAAAAACAAAATCAAACAAAAAAAGAATCCAAGTTAAGGACTTTGTCAAATGGTTTTCTCATTTTTCAAAGTCTGAGGAAACTCAGCTTTTATAGATTAATCCAAAATATTCTTTTTTGCTATAGATTTCATTGATTTATTTTTATATAGCCTTTACCTTATTTTTGTAACCTATAAAATTATATTTCTCTGAACTTTAATAGAAACTGTAGAAAGAGTTTTTTCCCCATCTGTTTCTCAGCCAGACAGATGCACCCAGAGGCATTTATGCTTTTTTGCTTTTGTAAAAAGCATACACAGATGTCATAGATTGTGTTAATGTACAGTTCAGAAATCTGAAGATGCACATGAAACAAAGCTCTATTTTTTATCTTAATTAGTGCTCCTTGATGGCAATTTAATACAAAAGTTAAAAATACAGAGCAGCTGATATGGCCACTTCGATCCTGACTGTGAATTTGGCGTCTTTCTGGCAGACAGGAGCCTGTGCTGAGGGCAGGAGTTGGCGCTGTGCTGTGATATATCTCACTCTCACCATTTCATGACGTGGAACTGGCCACTGTGGGTAGTTCAGGCTACTGGGGCCTTTACAGAAGTACAATGCTCTACAGACAGTTGGTGCCCAAAGCAAGTATGTCCCATTCTAGAATGCTAAGTTCTTTTCCTTTCTTTTTGTGTATGGTCATGGATCTCAGAACTCTAAACTTCAAAATATGGAAGTTTTCAAGTATGAGGGTCCTAACTTCGTTTTGTATTCTACCCTGGGGTTTGTTTCTAAAGAGATTTATGACAGGTGTTTTCATTTCCTGCCACCCCAGCTGTCCTCTGTTTTGGGGTTTCTGTAGTCTGCCTCCTCCTTGTGCTTAACTTCCTCGTTCCAATTCTGAATTAAGGCCTGTACCCCTTCTGTACTTTTCTCCACAATTTTACCAAGCATTTTGAAAAAGAATTTTCAAAAGCATCTCTAATATTGTCTACTTTGAGATGTTTTTCTCAGACTGTTGGATTTATGATAGGAACACAGCCTCTAAGAGTGATTTATTTTGTAGTTCTAGACCCCGGGGAATTATGCTGAGAACTGACACATATATCACAGAAAAGAGTGAATGATTTACTCTGATTGAAGCAGTTGGGCATACAAATGAAACAAGTACAAAATAAGATTGGAAAGGGGGATTGACTTACATTTGATTTTGTGAAGTGGAGAGTTGTTGAATGTGATTGTTTAGGAGACTAGCCATTCTGAAATGAGGGAGGTAAGTCTTCCAGCAGAGTACTCAGCACATAGGAATCCCCTAAACTACTTACTGCTGATTGGGTGGATTAGAATGAGAGTATAGAGGGCAGAATGTGAAAGCAACCCAACAGTCTAGGTGAAGATAATGATGTTAGACTATGAATGGTGGCAACAAAAATGTAACGAGAGGGATGTATTTGTTTGTAATCCCTTTTTTAATAGATAGGCTTTTAAAAACTGATACATTCAGTGTGAGCTGCTTTTGATCCTCTTCAACCCAGCAAGTAATATTCTGCAGCCCAAGACGGGCTACTGTCGTCAACACCTAAAATGTCCTAGGCATTCATCCTCACAATGGTTTTGTTTATCAGACTTGTAGCTCTATCAGCATGGTCAGTTTTAGAAGGTTCATTTCTAGGCAAGAGCTACACCTCTAAAATTTAAATTTCATGGAGCTTATCAGTAGATACGACCAGATCAGCTAACTCATTTAAACTAATCTCGATTCGGAGTTGCATTTGGTGTGTGTATCATCACTGGCCCAGAAGACACAGTAAGCAGTCCTATCTAGAATCCAGAATGTGATTTGCTGGTCAGGTAGATGGACCATGTTTCATATTTCTGGATTATGGCATGTAGTTGAAATAATACAATCTTCATTTCTGCATTTGCATATCTGTAATCTATAGTCATTGCTGAGTTTGAAACATTTTCTTATGTCTAGTTGGGAAGTCCAAGATTCTTCTCTAACTATTCTTTCAAGAAAATAACTTAAAATAGTTTTACATACTATAAAAGCATTATATGCTTATAGATTTTTCTCATAATAGCTACAATAATTTTTATTAAGTTCATTTACCTCTATTAAATTCCTTTCTAGATGCTTTTCATCCAAATTACCATGTATTTAAAAAATATTTGCCATGTGAAATAAGATGTCACAGGTTTTACAAAAACCTAGGACATTGTTTCTCAAGAAACTCAATACATAAATAAATGATAAAAGGTAACAACAATATAAGGGAAAATAGCGAGAGATGTTACGGGGCATCAGCAACACATCACCCAGGTGTTCACCAGAGGAAGTAATTACTGCTTTCTGCAGAGGACTGGGCAGGGTTTCAGGAAGAAGGGATTTGAGCTGGTCCTGTAGGGTTCAGAGACACAAAAGTGTAAGCCCGGAGGAGGCACTGCAGTGGGGAAATGAGAGAAACAAAGTCCAGTGAGGAAGATGTGCTTTCAGGGGAAGTGAAGAGAAAAATCCCCACCAGAGCAGCCTCCTGAGCCCCCTTCAGAACAGATGATACAGCCCTCCACCGGTGCCATCCAGTTACTCAGAGTGAGTGCAGACCTGAGAGGTTCTGAGGAGGGTATTTGTGAGATAAAAGTCAAAGCCCGACATAGGTCATTTGACTTTTTCCTGTTCCTCAGCGAAGTACTTCAGCTAACTCTGCATGGCCTTCTCTCAGTTACGTGGCTCAGTTATGTTACCCACCCATGTTAGAACAGGCAACAAAGACAGCCGGTGGAATCCTTGAGAAGCGTCCTATTCAGAAGCTGACTGCCTGATGAGTGATGCTATGTTAATTACAAACAGGAGTGGCAACATCAAAATAGCATTACATGAGGAGAGTCCGAAACTGCCTTGTCAAGCAATGCAAGGAGATGAGCCGGCATGGTAAATGCTAATTCCTCAGTAAGGTCTCCCCACCATTCTTTACTGCTAAAGCAGCTGGAGGTCCCATTAAATAGGCTAAGGCAGGAACAGCTGTCTCTTCGATTGCACATCACACATACTGCGTGTCTACACTTTGCAGAGAGGGTACATGCGGCATTTCGTTCCAGTTCATGTGACTTATTCTGATCACAGAGTTATCAGTTCTTCTAAGGGATCTGTTTTAAGTTGATATAATTACAGTGTATTTTGGTCAATCATGTAGAACAGCAATTTCCTTCTTCCTCTCCACTACATTTCAGCAACTTAAAAGGTTTCTCTCTTGGATTGAAGTTTTACATCAGCATTTTCCAAGCTACATTCTGTGTTAACAAATTCTCTCTATGCTTGAGGAGACAATTTTCCACTTACGTAATTCAACTCTTTGTAAAATTATGGAAATACAAACGCAAAGCTGTATGACTCTTGATTGTACTTAGAAGAAAAGGTTGGACCTTTCCATTGTCCCAATAAAAGCAGCTTAGACATATCTGGAATCTCCGTCTGAGTAACTTCTTTTATTAGAAGGAAAATTTCCTGCCAAACTGGAAAATTGGACAATGAAATATAACACTTGAGAAATATTCAGTGCCTAACATCCGGTCAAAACAAAACACAGGGGAAAGGAGTGCGGCTCAAACCCTCCACCCCACTGCCCAGGAGCCAGGCATCCCGTCAGCCAAGACACCAGGGGCCAGAGCACTGCACACCTTCCAGATGGAAGGGACTGCCCTTCTGGGGCAAGGAAGGACTGCTTAACATTCACAAAAGTGTATTTTTAAAAGCCAAAGAATGATCTCACTCACTAAAACAGCTTTCTCTACACTGGTCAAGAACCATGACTGCGGCATTTCCCACTGACCTCACTTGGTCAGTGATACCCAATTTTAAACTAGTCTGCTGCTGACTCTCGGCACAATCAGAAGTGCCACTTTAAGTGTTCAGCTCACCAGAGCACTTCTTAAGATACAGCCACAAGAAAGACATGTCTGTAAGAAATAAGATAGCATTGCTGCCTTCAAAGCCATAGGATGAGGTTGCTTGAGAATTCCAAAATTACAAAGTAATTTTGTAATCTATCATCTTCTTTAAAAATATTTATGTCTAATGGAGTCTGTTTTTGGGAGGAAAGGCTTTAGAACCTACACACACACACATACACACGCACGCACAAAATTTATATATTCGTATGAAGGGCAGCAATTGAGTTGCAAAAATCAGATTAGGGTAGGTAATGAGATTTGTCCTGAAGCTGTATTTGGATAGTGTGCACTCTGCTTTTTCTTTAGATCATACGACTTTTTTTGTGCTGCTTTACTGTAGGGAACTGATGGCTATTTGGGGGGTGGGGACAAGGGGCAAAAGCCAGCCCATGCCATCCTTTTGACACCGTCACTAATCTCAAGTAAAGCAGTAAGATAGGTGAAGTTTATTTCTAGCATCGTTTATGGATCATTTTCCAGTTCAAAAGTATTTTTGTACTCTGTCCTACCTTCCTCTATTCAACCTTGCACTCAGAAAAGCACTCACATCAATCGTTTATCCTCCTTGTGGTTTTTAATTTGATATACTGTTTCTCAGGACCTGTCCCTGTTAAAGGGATTTCGGTGATCAAAGATGAGGTAGGCAGATTTGGTTTTGTTTAGGGTGGGGATGCAGGGGACCTTTACTACCAAGACAGTCCTAAATGGCACTGTTTTTTTCTGAGTGGAATTTTATGTTACCATAATGCACTGGGCTTCATAAAAATAACACCTTTGTGTCAATGGAGGTGAGGAGGCACTGTGGGGAAGGGCAACACTGACTAGGAGTCACCAGCTCTAACTCCAAAGTGGCCACCAATAAACAGTAAACACTGGTGAGATTTGTCATGTAATCTCCCCTTGCCTTTCTTCTAGCTGTAAAAAAGGACAGCAGACATTAGAGGACACTGTGATTTTGAAAGGATAGTGACACGCAGACTTAATATTTGAGTTTGTTAGCCAAAAGAGAGAAGAGTTTTCATTTTTGTTTTGTAAAGCCCCAAATTCCACATTTTATGGGGGTGGAGACTGCTAATAAAAATCGTACACTGATAATAAGAGGCGATGAGCCTAATGAAACTCCCTGCAGAGATCTTTGTAAATGTGATATGAACAAAGATTACTAGTAATTACCAGAATGTTACATGTGCTCCTTAACAAACACTTAAGAAACCCACTAATGAATCAGAGATTAGCAGACTAAAGGTTTGCAATTACAGAACACATTAAAAGTATAACTGTAGCAAGATTAAATAAAGATTTTAATTCACTGTAATTAGTCTATCTTGCCAAATAAGACGCTACTCCTAAGAAATATGTTTGTTTTCTTGCTGGTTGATTGAGCATGGCCAAAGTCAGACTGAACATGCAAAGACACGTCTAAGGGTTTGAAATTTAGGTGTACACACCTACCTCACACACGTTGGGAAAAGACTTCAGAAAGCTCATCTTTAGAAAAATTCCCACCACGAGATTTGTTTTCTGAACTCTGAAAAGTCACCAGGGAGGCTTCCCCAAAAGAAGCAGCCCCTGTTCCCACGAAAGGCTGACCGCGGACTGAAGGGAGCAGGGCCACGGCCCCTGCGTCCCTGCAGACAGCCCAGTCGGATGGTGCGGAGAACAGGCCGCTGGCTTCGGAGAGGATTCTGACAGGTTTTTTTTTTAAAGCAAGTGCTGGAAGGAAAGATTTCCTTTTAACATTTCTCTATGTCTGTAGTTTTATTATTCCAATTTTAAGTGCCTGGTGAATGTGAATGGTAGTTAGAAAAAAGTTAGCTATGGGTTTTTGTTTTACTTCAAATTATAATGCTAATCCACAGAACACTGCCTTGGCGCAGGGAAAACGAGAGCCCCGACACGCTGGGAGGGCTCAGTCCACAGGTCCAGACACACAGGTCTGTCCCAACATGCCCTGAGGTCCCCATCTGCAGAAGGGGCAAGGTGAAGAGTTTGGGGAACCCAAATGTGAATAAACTGCAGACCTTACCCTGTAGAAGGGAACAAACAGGTGGGTGGCAGGGACGTGTTTGTAAATAATTATAAACTATGGCAGAATACAAATATTAAATAGAGAGTCTAGGACTTGGTTCACCTGTGCTTTAAGCATTGCTTTTGCCGGCTGGGTTCACAGCCTGGGCCTGGCATCAGTTAACAAGGTAAAATAATGCTAACAGACCCACAGTGTCTCAGGTTTGGCTCTGCCCCAGCAGTGATCATGGACTGAAGTTCAAAAGCTGTACTCATACATATTTGTCTGTTTATCGAATTATTCTAAAAATTCAGGGAAAAGAAAGATACTTCCCAGATTGTTGCTTAGTCATCTACGATGAGAGTCTCTTTATAAAAGAAGTAGAAACCTGTACCCGGTTAAAAAAAAAGAGAGAGAGAGAGAGAGAGAGAGAGAGATGTCCTTTGCCTGTTTAAAGTGTGAATGTCTTCACTAGGGGTAGGTAGGGCTAGGTGGGCTGGGCATGCTTTGGCTTAGGGTTTATGATACTATAAATAAGACCAATAAATTGCTCTATGTAATTATAAAACACTTTATAATTTGAAGAAATGTGTAACCTGGAGTGCTCAGTCAGCCTAGATAATTACTACAGATAAAGCAACATCTTGGCAAGGGCACAAAAACAAGGAAAATCCATGCTGTGTAATTTTGAACACGTTTTTTAACAAAGCCTCAAAAATATTATCTCTCTGAAATATCAGATCAACTCGGATAGTCTGATTATAATGTAAGTAATTTCCTGTGATCCTAGACACATCTAATTACAGTCTCATTTCACAAGCCAAGGAGATTTAAAGTCTGATATTCTGTGACTGTACAGTTTACAATTTATACTTTAACAGTACACTTAAATATCCCATAAATGGTTCATCATTTTGCCAACCATAAATTTTGTTACAATAAATAATTACCTATGTGTCCCTGATTATTGTGATGGAATACAGCTAGTTTTGTGCATTTTACACAATTATAAGACATTTGGTATTTTTAGTATTTAGAATGTGCATGACATTGTAAAAAGAATCATGATAAGAGAGTTTATTCTACCATCTAGCTGTATATATTCCTATGGGATAATAATTAAGTGTACTGACAATATAATTCTAAAATTTATTTTAATGACAATATGCTAGTTAAGAAGTCAGAGGCAAATGATCACCAGAGATTACAACCTAAATCTAATAATGATAAACCACAAGTAATAACATAGGCTAATTGACATAGCTGTATAATTAATACGCTCTGAGCATAAACTAGTCTCAATTAAACAAAAGCTTCACCAGCGTGACTTTCAGACATTTTCCTTTGTAAAATTCATGTCACATTATAAAACTATGCTTAGTTTGGGTGATAGTGCTGCTGCTCCTTGAATATACATGTATGAATTATATATATATTTAAGTTTATATTTAATGTCAACAAATGACCTCACACCCAGGTGTACCCATCTACATTTTCCCAAGTGCACCGAGAAATAAACTGGCCGTTACATGGTTAGTTAGCATGAAACCAACTCATACGTGGGAATGAGGGAAAGGTGGCTCACAGACTGGAAATAACACCCATCATCATTCTAGACAGTGAGGACGGAGAGAACTACATCAACTTTGTCATGACCAGTGTCAAAATTTTTCCACATTCCCCAAATGAGTATAGTTTTAAAAAATGACTCAACAAAAGAAAGGGAAGAGTTAGCACTATCCTTCCCCTCTCTAATCCTCCCCACCTAGGTCCTTGGCTGCCAGCACTCACCGGCAGCACCTGCCATCCGGCAGCAGAGAACATGACGCCACTCTTAGCTGTTCCACATCAGCTCATTGCTCAGGAGGAGACTGCAGTTCTCGGTTTCTCACCCCCATAAAAGATTTTCAGAACAGGGAATTAGAAAGCAGTCAAATCTGGCAGAACCCTCTCACTGGCCCTGGGAGCTGAGCCACTTCATAGAAAGTAATTACGCACTAGAGACCATAATCCAGGGTCCCAGTGAGGGAGCTGTTGGAGAATATAGAGTCTCTGGAGACCTAACGTACAAGTCCCCCTTATTTTAATTAATCCAATGTGCCTATATTATGGCTTATTTAGCACTGATAAGGAAGGATACTCTTCAATAATGTCAAAGACAGAAAGATTAAAAGAATGAGTTGTTTCTTTGCATTTGTAAGCATAAATGCTTATGCTAGAAAGAAATTGGGGGAATGGAGATAAATAAACTTGGCTGGTAAGGAAGAAAACATGCTGTTTATCACAGAGGAAGAAAATTTCAAGGAATGTTTTTTTCTTTATTCCAAGATTGACCTCATATGTTATCAAGATTTAGATGAACTGTTATCAGTTTCAAATGTGGGCATAGTTTTCAAAAGCTTTTCATAGATGGGCAGAACCCCAGAATGACAAAGGAATAGTAATGGTCCTGCTTAGCTGTACATCATCTTTAACTCCGAGAGCACTTTTACACATATGATCTCATTCCTGCCTACCCCTTAGTTTCACAGTTCCTTATATTTGTGTGGTTAAAATCACTGGAAAAAGAAAAACAAAGTATCAAATTGGAGCTAGAGGGGCATCAGATTAGAGGGAATAATAGGTTTACGGAAGTCTCCCAGTTGTACTATAAATTTGTCTTTCTAGTTCAGTGAATGGCCGATAGAGTTAGTTCAATGTACCCAAGCTTTTTCACTTGTCAAAAAGGGAATACTGTTACTTGCACATCAGCCACATACCTTTGAGGTTTATCTCTAGAACACTAAAGAAATGAGCCCTGAATTAACTATTCTGGGGAGTGCCAGGTTTCAGAAATGCACTAGTCATGCACGTTTAATTTGATTCTTCACTGTCAGGGGTATAAACTGTGGAAGGAGAGAGATCGCTTCATCAGGAGGTAGGATGGACAGCTTCATAGAAGAGTTTCAGTGACATCTTATTTGAAGAGCAAAAGACATCATGTGATCCCTTTCAGCTCTCTCATTGTGGACAACTGGTTTGATATACTCTGGACCTCCAAAATATCTTTCGATATTTATTTAGCTTCTATTCTATGAGGCTTATTTATTTCCAAATGGTTAAGTACCTACTGTGTGACTGGGAAACATCCTCAAGGCCAATATCAACTAATGAGCTTCAGAACTTTCCCCTTCTCCCCCTCTCTTCTCCATCCTCCCTCCTTTTTTCCCTCAACTAAATGTTTGGATAATGAATGTTCCATTATGTCATGAACCCACAAGAGCCCCAGTGGAAGAGTGTGTTTTCCTTATTATCATCAAATAACATGCTAAAAATAATTAAAAATCACTTAGAACACAGGCGACCAAAGAGATGCGTGAATATTCCCACCCAGGAGCAGGCTTAACTTGTCTACAGAACTTGTACAGAAAACTATGCTTCACCAATTAACCAAATGTTCAATTAAAAATAACAAATATTTTTGGCAGAATCACAGATGGGTATTTTGGCAGACAGCAAAGCAACTACAAGACAGTTCAAGTCATTTAATTTTATAAAATGCTGACTTTATTCCAACTAGCAGCTTTTACATAAATGTAACTTTGCATTTTTAAACCTTAAAAAATAATTAGCTTAAAAAGAACTCTGTTCCACAAATTAAGATGTAGATATTTGGATGTTTTGGTTAATTTAGGTTCCCTAAAATCTTAAACACTAAAAAATAAAGCATTCATTTGAAATGAGACCCAGGTAAGTAACTGATGTGCATACATGAGATTTAAACCTCTCCCTTCAAACTTCTGCTAGGGCAAACCTGGTGGTGTCTATGAAACTCTGCGCACTCTCATTCAATTAATCATCAAGTAAGTATGGAGGTTAAATTTCAACATTTGGAGATGTAGCCCCTCCCTTCACAAGTAAAACCTTATCACTGAGTACAAAAGAGCAAAAAAGTGTTCTGAAACAGTGAAATTTACAGAGAATTCCAGCCAACTAACATATGTTGAGTGCCTACTCTGTATAGGGCCCTTAGACTTTACACTCTGCTTCTCTAAGACATCAACCGTCTTATTCAACTTTGTGTTCTAACAGGGGTCAAAACAGGTAGCATCAAAGCATTACTAACAGGCAAGTCTTCCCAGATTTGTCATATTCTTGCTTGCCTCCTTAAACAGCACACAGGGAACCCAGCATAACATCTTTGTGGTGCCCAAGGCTGGTGGGGACCTTCGGAAAGGGAGTTACCCTACTGTATGTAGTGTTGCATAGGGATCTCCTCAGGCCTCACAAGGCTTGGGCAGGCCAATCCATACTTTAACGGCCTCACCGTGCTTTGCTGGTGTTTTGTTTTCTCTGTAGGATTTTGTCCTACATGTGCCTAAGCCATTCTCCCTGCTCCCCTCACTCCCTCCCACTCTTCCTCCTATTTCTCCTATGACTTGTAATTTGTTTCTTAAAACCAACAGTGAACTAAGGACCAGATAACCCAGCTTGATCAAGGCTCTTAGTGAGGGCCTCAGGGCCCATACTATGAGTCGTGAACATCAGTTTCTGGCTTTTGCAACATCTATTCTGGTTGTTCAGAGACCATTTGTGTGTGTGTGTGTGTGTGTGTGTGTGTGTGTGTGTGTTTGGACCAGAGAGTTGAGGTTCTGACATAGGCAGCCGCTGGTGAGTTTGAATTCTCCCTGAGAAAAAGCTGTTCTGACAGAAGGGAAGAGACAGACAGCCTCTATTTTGCTCAGACCCAGGCTCTGTGGTCAGGCTCAGGTGGCACTCCCCAGGTACGGGAGGGCGGCTTCCCTTCCTGGTCTCACTTTCAAGGGCTTCACGAAGAGTCCCGCTGCTCCTGGAGCCCCACTACAACAAATTTATAACTTGAGAGTGAGGGTGATGACACGAAGCACAGTGGACTCCCCCCTTCCTCATTTTGTCCCATTTGTTTTGTGCATTCCACTTCTGTTTGGTTCCCGTGTTTTTTGTGTTTGTTTTCCACTTCTTCCCTTTGGACTGTGTGGTGACTGTTATTTAGATTCTCATAGATGCATGTTTAGTTTGAAAATTTGAGAAAAATATGAAAATGACTTTTGAGAAACCTACATATTTTCAAAATTCTGACTAAATCGCTGTGGTTTTTTTGTTGTTTCTGGTAGGATCGCACTATTTCTTTTGGGGAGAGGAGGAAAGAGAGAGCAACAGCATTGCAAAGGATCCTACTTTCCAGTAAAAATACTTTTGGAACTGCCTAGCCCACTCCTACTCATGTGTGTTAGGTCAAATTTTGGCAGAAATGGAGGAACAGCTGCAATTCCATACTTTCAGTTGTCTCTTTAAAAAATCTTCATAAAATTAATAGAATTGTTGGCATGTATTTCCTAAATATTTGATTCACTTGAATGTAGACAACTTGGAAAAAAAAGGATTGGGAGAAATGAGTATTTCAATGGTTTAGCCATTATATTCATGACTTTAAATATACAAGAGAACTTTCTGCAATTAAGGTTGGTTCAAATAGACATTTAAAAAATATTATTACTTCTGTCAGATTGAGTTTCAACTATCAAGATAATTAAAAAGCTATACAATTTCTGTAATATTTTATGACTTAAGAAAAACAATTTACCATAGGTAAACAAGTATACAATTAACGGTACCAGACTTTCAGATAAAATGAGATAAAGAAAATTTTCTTTAAAATCCCATGTATGCATATTCTAGAAATATGTTTCATTTTGCAACATTGCAATACCTACCCTAAAGGAGCATGGCTTCACCAAGGGCTTTGGTTGCTAGAATCGATATGGCTCAAGGTAACATACATTGGAGGGAGGAATGGGGCTATCAGAGAGACCACGTGTGACCAGGAAGTATAATGAGGTCTCCTGGGGCCTGGAACTGGGACAGGAGAAACCCATCAGGGACTGTGGTAGAAGCTATAAGCTGTCCATCTAAAGTCTCCTTTTCCATTGTGTGAAGCTGATGCTGGGAGGTACCTACACAGTCAGGTAGTGAGTAGATCTCCAGCCCCCTGTACATACAGGTGTAGATAAAATTAGCTCTTTTCAGTGGAATCTAAGTAAAGTGATATATGTCACTTCTAGACTGAGACTTTTAAGAAGTGAGTGAGGATTCTTCATTCTCTCTCCTGTTCCACATGCAAGATATAATTTGCAAGGTGCATTTTACATCACAACTCGCTACAGCTTACATCAAGTCTGTATCACCTACAAGAAGGAAGCTTTAGTGGGTGCAGAGCCACAAGACAAAAGGAGCTACACTGAGAAAACTTTCTACAACCTGGTAATACTCACATTGGACTATTACATAAGTATATTTTATTGGGGTAAACCACTGAAATTTAGGGGTTTATTTGTTACTGCAGCTAGATTTGCCTTAACTGATCCAAGAATGAACAATCTCCATCTCTCTCTGCATTCTCTCGTGAGACCAACTCCTTCTGGTTCTTCCTGCTCCCCCACAGCACTGACTTTGATAGAGCAACCCAGCCTTGGTGTAATATGACACAAACTTAGTATCCACCATTTACTCCTTTCTGCCACCACAAGTGCCAAATATCTTTCACTTGCTTTCCCAGATTCACTTTCTACCCTTTTCTACTCTGTTCACTGCCCTGGGAAGTGATCTGCATGGAACACACCAGGAGGCTCCTATGCTCTCTGCCTTCCAGTTAGATTTGGTCACGAAAAAGCCCTGGCAGGTGACAGGAGGAAGGGAGGAAAATGAGTTCGTGGTATTTATTTGTCTGGTTCCTTCCTGTGAGGCTTCCTCAGGCTTGTTTCTGTCAACAGACGTTCACTGCTCCTCTTAAGGAGCCCTGTCTTCATGACTTTTAACTCTCAAGTTTTGGTAACCTTTCCCGTCACACGTGCATTGAGCTTAGAGGTAGTGACAGCTTCACCTCCTGCTTGGTAGTTCGGGATCCTGAGTTCTTCCTTCTGACTTCCTTACACCGTGCCCATACCTACATTTGTAATAAATTAGCCACTTATATATATATATACCCTCTTCAAATTATCCTAATTTGAGAGGTCACCTGTTTTCTGTAGATTTTCTCACTACAAAACCATATCACAGTTCAAACTCTCCAGGGAGGCAGCTGTCTCCCACTGGCTCGCTTGGCCACATGCAGGGGCTGGTGTTCCCACACAGTGTGGCTGTCACGCTCTTTGCTTCGGCCCAGGCTGTGAGTGACGGCAACTGACACAGGAGGAGGAAGCTTGCAGCCACCTCAAACCAGGTTTACCAAAACGTACCCTTCATTTCCTCTGAAAAAGTTTCCCTTCTTTTCACTCCTCCTCATCTATGTGGTTGCCACCATCTGCTCTCGTGTTTTTACCCCTGGTGGTTTGCTTCACCGCTGAGAGAGAATGTTATTGCTTTTTACAGGATTGTGCCTTGTACCCAGTGCATAATTCTAGTACACCATTTAGAACCCAAGTCTTTACATTTAGAAACAGAAATGTTTGTAAAAACAAAAGAGAGAAAAAGTATAAATAAACACAGAATCATATTTTTGCAATGTTATTTCTTCGGGGGAAAACACCTTTGTGCCAACCTAGATATGCCAAGGTTATGTCATACAGCATTTGCATTCAAAAGGCTAATCATAATTTTCTCTTTCACATTTATTTGGTATTATTCTTTCTACTGCCATTAGTTCCCAACAAGCAGATGCTACATAAGCATCTAAATGAATAAAAAATGATTACTATACCAAACATCTCACCACTTCCACGCAGAGTGGGTAAAAAGTGTCCCATACCTGGAGCGCCAGGGAGTTTTGGTCAAGTGCCTGCCCTAAGACATTGTAAGATGGTCTGTGTGAACACCCTGGTACAGGATTCCAATATTTTGTTTTTAAGTGTATTGTTTTCTCTAAATGGTTTAGCCTGGTACAGTAGTAAGTCTTTGATGATAACAGTTGATTCTTTTTTCTTATTTCAGAAGGGAACCAGAAAACACTCACATTCCTCTGTTAAGAGAAGAGAAAAAAATATATTTTCACTCTATTTAGTTTTAAAGTTTCATGTTTTATATAAGTTGTAATGAGCTTAAGATTGAAAGAGTTATTTTTCCAAATCAAACATATTCTTTTTTAACTTTAATATTAAAATATCACTTTATTTTTTATTAAATTTATTGGAGTGATATTGTTTAATCTATATGGGATCATATAGATTTCAAGTGTACATTTCAATGATATATGGTCTGTATTTTACACACAATGCAACATATAAATTAACATATTATGAAGGAATATCACCATTGCCCTTCACCAAAGATAGGAAACCCATGCTGACCCCTCCTCAATATCCCTCATCACCAATTTCCTGATTTGGAGCCCATGCGAAAGCTCCAGCAAACAGCCCGTCCCTGCCCCCTGGCCACACCGCCTCTGCCAGGCCTCCCAGCACACACCCATGTGCAGCCAAAGCCAGGGGAGTAAGTGCGCTTAGAAGTCAGTCCAGCGCAAAAGCAATTTATTTACACTGATTTCTAGAAGATCTGTAGAGAGTGATTTATCTTTAGTTGATCATATTTCTTCTAAATAATAACTACATACAAAAAGAATATTAAAAAGCACTAGAGCTTTGTGTAAATCCACAAAGGCTTAACACTGCAGGGTCCAGCATGGTAGTCACCAGTCGCAGGTGGTCACTGAGCAATAGAAATATGGCTAGAGCAACTGAGGAAATTAATTTCTTTAAATCAATTTAGATTTAATTTAAAAGCTAAAGAAGTGTAAAACCTTTTGCATTAAACCTAACTTCATCATTTTGCTAGGACTAAATGCACTTTAACCATTGCTTTCCATAAGAAGTATTATAGTAAGCATGGACTTTTCACTATTTACAATGTGGCTAATATCATATTTAAAATTATATGTATAGCTCACTTTATATTTCTGTTGGAAGCTCTGGCTCAAAAAGCTGACTTAAGGCTAACAGGCTAGGTTTCCTGTTTGCTTGATTTTGCGCGCAGCTGCACCTTGATGTATGTGGCATTACCAGAACTCACGGGGAAATATCTCTCGTACGGAGTAGGGACGAGAGTTAGGAAAACATTCTGAATTTCAAATTCAGTTCTCCTCTTATAAGTGTAGTTTCACTTTTTATATAGTTCTCATGACTTGACTTTAATATGTTTAAAAAAAGCTCCTGCCACTAGGTTATTTTATTATGCCAGTTTTCAACTAATTAAAGATGAAAATGCATCCTTGGTGTCTCTTGAACATTATTTTATGAGATGTACCTACCCTTAGAATGAAGCTATGGTGCCTACAGGGCTGGCAAAATGTTTTCTGAGAAATTTGTAATGGAGTCCACCAAATCAAATTCCAAACCAAATTAGGAACATTGAAAAGATACTTAAAATACACAATGTTCTTTTCCTTTTAGCTGTTTGAGTCGCAGCTGAAGAGACCAGTGTAGTCTTTCCAAGTATAAAATCTGAGAAAGATCAATACATAGATATGCTCAAGGCATTACCAAACCTGTGTCTTTGCTAGTTTGATAAAAATTAAATAAAATCTTCCACACATAAGGGATTGTCAGTATAGTCTTAAGAAAACCAAATCCCTCACTAGAAAACGAAAATAGCCAATTTCTCAGGACAGGACTGAGGAGAAGTTGGAGCTGTTTATGTAAAGATAGTTACTTGAAAATCACCGGAGTGTGATGAAAATGAAAAAGTACTTTTTCTTCCAAATCAGCCTAATGACTTTCACAAAATAACATGCATATCTTCATTATAATAAGTCATAACACTGATGTGAGATCTTTCCGTTTAACTGTGCGCCTCTTTGTGGTTCCTTAGACAGGACGAGAGACAGAAACTGGAAAGTTTGGGTCATATGGATCATGGCAGCACTGCTATGTCTGGAATTTTCTTATAAATATCCTATTGCTTTGAGGCTCACAGGCTGGCTGGAACAGCAGGGACAATCTCATTTGCACTTTTATAGTTGTAGAGGGATTTTCAAGAATTAAAACAATTTTCCATAATATTCTGTATTAACTTAATGGATCTGAAGTGTGATTATTACACCTTTTCATGCTTCTCTGCAACCTGACAATTTGGAAGTAGTTTTAGAAAAACAAACAAACTTATAAACAAATGCCAACAGGAAGGCATTCTTGGGTGCTCAAAAGAATTTACTTTGTAACAAATTTTTACTGCCTGTTTGCAGCTTTATGCCTTTTTAAGATTATTTTTTAAACACTATAAATGACTGTTTCTACCCTCATGAAAACTGTCACTTCAAAGGAGCATTCTGTGGCACTCCATATTGACCAAACAAGTATCAGTGAACAAAGTGGATGCCATCCTTCCTCGTGTGATTAAACAACAAATAACATTTTCTCAGAATCTATTTTTACTCTACTAAAGTAAATGGTCATGTTTACTAGTTTGAATAATTTACTTTGCTTAAAATTAAAAGAAATAGTAATTTCCCTAAGAAAACTTCCATATGTCTACCAAAGATAATTTTTCAATCCCTCGATAAAGTACATAGTAAACTATAAGGATCCTAAAAAAGACGAGATACAAGGCAGTTTAAAAATCACAGTCAATGAGAAGGGAATTCAAAGTAAATACAGAGTACTATTAAAATAAATTTTATATACACACACAAAAAATAAATAAATGCTTAAAGGAGATAGCATATACAAATCAGTTTGATGGATTGGAGAACAGATGGGGTAAAATAGGGAAAACTCATTTGAAGCAGTTAACTTGCGATGCCAAGAAGGAGGGTTCTGGGGCAGTGAGCAGAATGCTTTCGTGGGTGCATGGGATGTTAAACCAGCACAGAAAAGACCTTGTTACAGTTTTAAAGGAAGTTATGCATAACATCAGCAAGGGCTAATAACCTTTTCCTAAGAACTAAACGTATGATTTTTGAAAGTTCAGGAGGAATGTTCTAGAAGTTTAGAAGAAAAGGTACATGAAAGTGAAAAAGAAGTAGGTACCTAAACAACAGGCAGAAAGGAGAGTAAATGATCAAATAGCTGATTTGTATCTACTTAGGAAAGGGCATTCATCAGCTGCCACCGAACTTGGCTCTGCGAAGGGAAACTGTGCCAGACCAATGTAATTTCCTCCCATAGAAGAGTGACAGGCCATCCCAACCAACAGGAAGCAATAAGTATATAAGGATGTTAAAAGAGCCCAGCACAAGAGAACCAAAATCTGTAACACAAATTTAATAAGGGGTTGGCAAAGTAAGGATACACTCAGGTTCAGTTGTAATTCTTTTCAAAGTCTGCCTTCTTTATGCAAACATCATTTAAAATTGTGTAAGGCAGACCAAGCTAGAGCAGACTTCTAATAAGTGTGCATTTGCCAAATTAAATTAGCAAATCAGATATCTTTTCTAAATTCAGAAGATCTTCAAATTTTAAAAAAATCTAGGCATAAAGAATAGTCTAAATTCTAGGGTAAACTTATCCCCAACCCTTGGGACTTTCATGCATTTATCTCCCAACTATCTTTTAAAGTGCTGTGAGTGTAGGAATGGGTTACTTTTGTAATAATGCAGTATATAGAACAACAAGCAACCTAAGAATATGGTAAAAATAGTCATCATGTTGCATGAAAAGAAAATACAAATTAGCACAAAGAAACACTAATATTCTAAACTGCAATTAGGTAAACTGCAAGGATCTCTTGCATTTGGGGGAAAACAAGTGAATTTCAATAAGGCAAGACCTCACTGATTTTTCAAATCTTTTAACTTTTCTTAGGATCAGGTTCTGTGATACAATGGAAATAGAAAAGGCTCTGGAGTTAGACAGACCTGGGTTCAAATCCTGAATATGTCACTTACCCAATGCACAAACTCATACAGGAAACTTAAATCTTTTTTTTTCTTTATCTGAAAAAGTGATATCTACTTTGCTATTTGCAGTGAGGATTAAATAAGACAATTTGTGTAAAATGATTGGTATGCATATTTCTTGGTAAATATTGGTTCTCTTCCACAGCTTCTCAATCCTAAGCTGTCCTCCCTTCTCTCTCGCTTACTGCCCAGGCACCTTGGAAAGAAGGAGAAATAAAAAGGCTAAGAATAAAGCCCTGTCTTGTGAAACAGGAAAAGGGACACAGCCTCACTTCCTTTTACTCTTAAACCCTTGTTAAAGGTTTCCTGACTCTACAAGGAACCATTCACACTCATTTGGCATTCTCAAGGTGTGTCCCAGCTTCTCTGTGTCAAATGTCCAATAAGCTGAGCAAAAGAGGCTCCTTGTCCAGTAATATTTTTTTATAAAAATTCTTCATTATCTAATCTATTAGGTAAAATGCAATGCAAGCATGAATATGATCACCAACAAATGGTTACACTATTAGTGCTTAAAAATCAGCCATCCCACCATGTAGGGTTTTCAGCTGCAAACTTGAAATAAGAAATCAGTCTCTTTGTTTTTATAGATTTGTCCAGTTTTCTCACGTAAACAAAAATCCATTTCCTAGCATGCTCTATAACATCTTGATAACAATTTAGCACCTATGCAAAAAGAGTTGGAGATTACAAAATCACTTAAAATATATTATTTCTAGACAGAGCAGACATAAGTCTTTGAGGATTAATTTCATGCTGAGGGTTAAATTTCACTTTCACGATAGGCTAACCATTGAGGCTAACCATTGCCCGGGGCTGCACAGATAATGAACCTGCCAAGGGATTAGCAAGGAAACACTTGTGTTATTATAAAGCGGGTACACTTCCCTTTCTAACCAAGTTCATCCTACATGACATTAACAAATTACTCCCTCTTTCTGCCCACATTTCAATATAATGTGAGCCAGCAAGTGACCCTGAACCAATAGGGACATGAGATAAGATCTTCTCAGTGCCTGAATGGCTATTAAACTCAGCTGAGAGAGCTAGACCTCCTGTAGGGAAACACAAGGCATTTTATCTCCAGAGGGTGAGGCCCCTGCCTTCATTGCTGCGACCTTTCTTTGGTCATAAAACCTCTAAATGGACCTGATGCCAAGAGGTGGAAATGTCTCAATACAAACATTTAGCCCACAAAAAGGCACTTTCCAGAAAAAACGGATGACACAATTCATTTTTGACAAACTTACAAAGACCTAATATTTTCTAAATAAGAATTTAATGGCTTAGCATTTGTTAAAATATGTATTCAGAGATATTTCTGTTTTTTAGATAAAGGTATCTTTTCTCAAACCCTTTCTTAGACAATAGATATGTTCATAGAGGTCAAATCTGTTTGCTTTTTCTCAGTCTTCATTCTCAGAGTAGCATCTGCTGCTGGGGGTTGGAGTGGAGTCCCCTCGAATGTTGTGGTTCCTCCCTGCTCAGAATGGCACTCACCATTGTCTCTGTCAACTGTGGTCCCCAGGTCTGGTTTTTACTACTTGACTGTACAATCCCTGAGGTCAGGGAGTTAACCTCAGTTTACCTTTGCTTCCCTTCTAGAGTCCCACCAAATATCTTCACAGAGTGAACACTCTGCTACCGTTGGCCAAATGAACCAAATCAGCCTCTGCATTCGAACACATCCTGATAACATTGCACAATGTGTGGAGCAAAGAACATCTAATGGACGTGCAGAATCTGTTCTCCGCGAAGTTACGATTTAGGAGAGTCTAGTATAAGTTAAGAGTGCTTTTGTTAAGGAGCTCTTCTGTCACTGAATGGACCAACTGCTGCCAAAGTGAGACCTTCTGCTTCTGGAACATGCTAATAATAAGCAGAAAGAAGGGAAAATGTGAAATGCTTAGGACAGCCACTGGTATTGCTACCATCCAGCTTGGCTCAAACCACGAATCTCACGGGAAAGCACAATACAGTTTTCTTGTGATATATTAGTGCAACCCTGTTCAAAATATTGTCTTGTGAACAGCAGAAAATGTTTCTATGAATTCACATTCTCATTTGCCAGTCTGAAGTCTTTACAACTAGGACAGTTACAATCTTTTTGCATTTCCTGTGTGTTCTTGGACTAATATTACGTAGCTCTTAAACACAGAGGTGTAGGATGGTAACATGGGGGCATTGTGTAATGAAGATGGAGGGCTTTAAGCTTTGACTTCTGAGCCCTGCCAGAGTGAAGCACTACATGAGCCCACATCTGAGAAGGCAGCTTCAGCAGAACGGGGGAGGTGGGCCTCAGAGTCCCTGGGTCTGGAAATGAGCAGGTGGCAGAGAAAATGGGTGTTGATGCTAAGTACTCTTCATCCAAATGTTTGGTAGTTAAGAAAAGGGGAGAGAGGAGAGTTAAAAGAAGAATTAATAAAAAGTATTTTTAAAGTATGGGGTAGATGAGCATATTTGTAGTTAGGAAAATCAGATTAGAGGGAAAAAACAAAGACGCAAAAGAAAGAAGGGATAGAGTACATCCTAGAGATGTAGAAGCAGGAGAAACTGACCTTAGAAAAGAAACCAGATACTTCCTCTTAAGAACAAAAATAAGTATTGTGTTGTACACTTGAAACTAATATAATATTGTATATCAACTGTAATTTAAAAATTTAAAAAAGAAAAAGAGAAAGATAAGATAAGTGACACAGGTTTAAGCCAAAGTAGAGGATTTTTGAAGGAAATCCTATCATATGTCCCAAATTTCTTCAGTAGAAAGGAAGGCAAGTTCGTCTGCAAAGAGTAATGGGACAGTGTGCCACTGATTGGTGGCTTGTGGAGTAGGAGAGAGCCTAGACAGGCTGCTGTGCGGAGGGACGTGGGCAGTCAGAAAAGAAATTAGTTAGAAGTATTGTGAAGTTGCTGTGGGACCAGGGAATGTGGAGCTGGGGTTATATGTGACTGAAATGGCTGGCTGTGGGCATCCAGACTGAGAGCCAAGTGAAGTCAGAGGGAGTGGAGGACAAGGAGAAGGAGCTGAGGGGTAGTGGTCCTAAACGGAGTGCAGCCCACACAAGGGAGAGGAACAGAGGAAGAGCAAGAAGAGGGGGCATTTCAGATTTGACATTAGGTAGGTAAGTTTTCCAGTCATGGAGAAGAAAGCCAAGGCTAGTGCAGGGACTGTGAGGACAAGAGGTTAAACGCTTGGTTGGAAGGCTGATGATGTCATTGAGGAACGGGCTCTGGCATGTTGGAGAGTTGTGCAGCCATGTGCAGGCACTTGGTGAATGACCAAGGCGTAAAAGAGAAAGATGTTGAGTGAGGGTCAAGAACAATGGCAAAGGCAAATGAGGAAAGTGCTTGCCCTTGTGTGTATGTAACAGCATGCAGCCAAGAGGGTGCCCCAAATAGGGATTTGTAACAGGGTCCAGAAGAGCCTGGAGATAATTGGCTCCACACCACAGGGCCACACCTGCCCAGAATGCTGGCAGATGTGGCCAATTGTGGGAGGAGCCAGAAATAAGGCTGCAGAAGATTGGCGCTGGGATTTAAATGGGTGCGGCAGCCATTTGGCATCTCTCTTTTTGGGACCATGCATCTGTTTAGGATCGTGTGGCTTTGGTGTCTTGGTTGGGACCATGTGGCTGGGGTGAGAGTCAGGACTACAAGGCTTTGGAAGTGGTCCCTTTTGCCACGTGGAGGGTGCTGGGAAGACTGTGTGCATTTGTGGAGAACTTTAGTTTGTATTATTTCAAATACAAACTAAATAAATAATAAATTCCTTTCCCTTTCACTGATCTCTGGTATTAAGGGACATCTGTCCTCAGGCAGCAGGCAAAATGAACTCAGTAGGTGTGGAGGAACCCCCAGAGAAAAAGGGGGGTCTTTTATATTGTTCAGTGCTCCCCATCAGTTCTGTAACACATATAGAGAAGAGGAGAAGCAGCAGACTCTTCTGGAGGGTTGTGAGGCATTTCAGAGAGCATCAGACAAAGGGGTAGAAGAAGGGGGTGAGGAGATGTCTTAGGAGAAGGTGGATGGGCTAGTGAGCAGTAGCTAGAGGTGGAGCAAATTTAGGGAGACCTAGGGCTGATGGAGCCTGGGTCAGAGAGCAGGAGGTGGCAGTGGACACCGTGGCTTTGCAGTTCCTTGGTGTCTTCAGCTCCTGTGACCTGTCTGTACACTATACTTCCACAATTCACCCACGTGGCTAAAGCCTGTCTGTGTCACACTAATATAATATTGTATAGGAAAACTTTCTAAGACCATGATCTCAAACTTTGACTTGCTGCTCTCCTGTTTCCCACTTCCTGGGCCATCTCCACCGCTCATTCCCACAGCAGCGGGGCCTGGGGGTGGGCTCCAGTCTACGAGGATATTAGCGAGGAGCTCTGGGAACAAAGTCATCACTGCAGAGTCAACAGAAGAGATTACAGCTACAGGTGTGTCACAGCTTTCCTCATGGAAGGTCCCAAACCAACTAGAACGACAAACACTAAGAGGGAATTAAGTCAGCGTCAAATGTTCTAGGAGGAAACAGAGATGGCCAGCGGTGGGCAAAGTGCTCAGAGCTGCCAGTGCCCTCACCTTCCTTGGGGTAAGAATGTCGGTTTGTTGATGGGGAGTTCAACTGGAAAACAGGTCCCAGATATCTGTAAAGATTCCCTGCCTTTTTCCTGAAGAGTGAAATAAGTGCAAATTTTAAAGAAACTGAAGTGCAGCATAACAGTATCTTCTCAAACACGGGTACTGGGTGCTGCAGAGCTCTGTCGGGGTCTTGGGGAAGCTGTACTGGGACACAGCACCCACACCTCCTCTGAGTGGTCACAGGGCATCTACTAAGATTGTGTAGCTTTTGCTAAATAGATCAGGGGCTGTAATATAGACTTTTCAGAGCATGACTGCATGCTCTGTCCCAGCCAGGCTGTAGCTACTTGAGGTGATGTGGCTGAGGTGTAAAGGACAGAGTGCAATACCATAAGCCTGACACCCTAGGAAGATGGCCTGGTTTGGAGAAAATCAACTTCAGAGACAGGCGGAATAAATTTCTGGGAGGCCGGAAGATCATTGGTAGAAGCAATCTGTATTACTTAGACTGTTACCAGACTGATACTCTGGGCGACAGTATCAGGGAGATTTTATGGTGTACATCAGTCAGCATTCCTGGTCATAGTAGCATGAGATGTTGATGCTTATCTCTGGGTTCAGTGAGAGAGTCTTATTCATTTGTTAGTGATCACTAGCTGCCAGAAGAAACACACCTTTCCCTTTTATGAAGCATTTCAGTTGGTTATGTACATTATATCTGTACATCTACTAGTCTCTAAATGGAAATTTCAAGTTGCTACAAGGTTAGTGCTTTTTTTAATATCTCACTTGCTGTGGAGTGTGCACTCTATAATCTGCCAAAACCACTCAGCTGAATGAAGTTCTTTAATCCACGTAATTACTATATAAAATATATTTACAATATTTTTATTTGATGTTTTCTTTAAAGGAGTCACTGAAGTTTATCCAAGATCACTTACAGTAATTCTCCATTTTCATATGAAGGTTATTAAACCTTAATTAAAGTGCATTTACAGTCAACTGTGAGAGGCTCTCATTTAAATTACACTGACAAATTATATTATAAATCCCCACTGTCTTAACACATTAACTCATCTCTCAAACCACATTTTGGAACAGAGAGCACTTGCATTTGTATGCAAAATAAACATTCAATTGAGTATCTTCTATGAGGTGGGTATTTTCCCCAGAGAACATATAACTGAAAACACAAAGAACTAATTTGTTTAAATGACAACTGTTTTTTGGCTGATAGATCATGCCCATAGCTTAAATGGCACTGGCCAAGGAAACTAAATTAACTTCCCTATAGCTCAGCCTAGAAGAAGGCCACACTGTACATAACATTAGATGACACCCTTTGACTCTGAGGAATTCATTTGACCTATCAGGATCTAATTCCCCTATCTGCCCTAGAGTCAAGCCAAACAATGACAGATACAACAGAATGAAACACTGATGCAAAAGAAATGTACTCTGAGATTCAGAGGGTCCAGTTCACTGCTGGGAGATGGTCAAAAGTTGGTGAGAAATGAACTGTGACTTGCAGGGGAGCTGTGACTCGAGCCCTAGCTGTCCTGCAACTGCACCACAGAGGCGAGCTCCCGGAGGGAACGGGCTCACAGAGCTGACTCCGAGGGAACGTTCTTTGACCAGTTTCATTGTCATAAGTCAGAGTGGGACTGAAGTCATGGTCAAGAATAAAAACAAGCATTTTAAAAGAAAAATTATTATTCAAGAAGTCACGGGGAAAAGCCCTTGGGAGTCAGTCCCTCTGTGATTAGAGACAAGAAACTTCTATTATGGATAACAAAAGGAAGTTTATTTCAACCACAAATATATTTGTTTGTCTTTATCTTTGGAAATTCCAATGCAAAATAACTGTTTTGTTAGCCCTATTTGCAATGATCTTTTATCTACCAAATATCTCAGTGTTTTCAACATTATTTTTTTTAAAGTCCTCCAAATGGGTAACCTGAGAAAATTCCTTACTAGCCACATTAGTGAGAACAGACAAATCAGTTTGTTTTGGACAGCCTTTACTCACATAACATTTCTGAAAATGCATCGTCCTTCAAATAGTTTGATAACATCAAGTTCCTTAGATTAGGCTTTGAAAAACCAAATATCTACCTAAAAGTTCCCTCACTTAATATTGTAAAATAGAATCACATAACACACAAAGTTTTTAAAGTCTTTCTAAATCTCAATAAGCTGTCAATTCCAAAAATTGCAGATGAATAATTTTTCATTAGATCTGACATCTGATGTGCCAGAAAGAAGGGAGAAAGAACCAAGAAGATGAGCAGGATAAAACAGCAGCAGCTTTGACATTAGTGTTTTGGGATGGAATGCCAGTTCCACCACATAGCTGTGTTACTTGCTCTGATTCTAAAATTAAGATTATTGGAGGATGAAATGAAATCCTGCCTGGCAATATACTTGACAGAAAGCAAACACCAAATAAATGCTAATTCTCCATTGAGGAACTTTGAGTAAATGAAACTCTTTTCCTTTCTTACGAAGAATTAACACAGTAAGCCTTGAGTTTCTTGAAGTCTAAAGTATCAACATGTCCTTAGTTTGTCTGTTATCTGTAGTACATGATGATTTCAAAAATATGACTTGTCTCTCTCACAAAGACATTATCCTTAAGAAGAATAGTGGGCACCTTCTCACTGAAAAATAGACGTAGCTAAACACAAAAGCATCACTCGGGTCTCAATGAATTGAGTAGTAAAAACTTGGGGCTTTCACTTCTATGACCATTATTAATGACTTGAGTTACATCTCTTCTACCCATTCTTCACAGTTCTTCCTCAAATATACAAAGTTCTCCAGAATTTATAACTATCCACTTTGCCCAAAAGCTCTACTATTCTCCCAGAACAGAAACCTCAAAATCATCCTGTATTTTTTTTCTTTCCTTGCATTCTCTAATCGTCAACTGTTATTTCAAACAGCTTTCAAATGTGTCCTTTCCTCTCCTTTTCCACTGATTTCTTAATACAGGGTTTACACTCATTCACACCTATGCCCATTTATTAATTCCAGTCTCTTTTTTGACTGGAATTAATTTGTGACTGAATGTCTTCCTATAATACCATTTTTACCTAACTGATACCCCGTGCACAAACTTACAATGGCTCCCTGCTGCCTGTTTCATCAGGATCAAACACTGCGTCTTGGGATCCATATCCTCTGTAATCCACCCCCATTCCACTTTCATTGTAGTTTCTGCTCTTCTTCCAGCCATCCCTTCTGTCCAGGTAAGTGAGGCCAAGGCACTGACCCAGGCTACTCATTTCCTCTGTGTTTTACTTGTGCTGTTTTTCCCCTTGGACGATTCTCCTACCATATCTATTACCTAAACCTTATGCACAGTCAGAAACCCTGCCTGAAAACTTCGGTTCTCTCTCTCTTCTGCAAGTTTCATTTAGATCAGCACCAAATTTTCTTCTAATTTTCCCACATATTTTGCCTCCTTAAATAAATTGTAAGTTGCTAGGGGAGATGTGTCCTATTTTTTATGCATCCCCCCAACCCCCTGCCCACCAGCCAACAGTCTATACTCAGGTAGCTGGCTCAGTGATATACTAACAGATGCTGGAGCACCAGATGGCTAGTTGTCTAGCCAGTCAGTTCTCTTTCTCCTCTTCCTCCTAATAAATTCCCTGATTTTATTCGGGGCAATAATATGCCCAAGGGAAAGACTACAGTTCTCAACCTTCCATGCAAATTGGTGAGGTGCTGGCAGAAATTATTAGGTGAGGCTCCCAGGAGATTACTTTGAAGGTATGACTCAGCTGAAATCATATGACTGGTATGAAGGTATGAAAAAGCATATGAAGTATATGCTTTTTGCCTTGAAGCTGGACCTTCAGGTGGAGCTCTGGCAGCCATGTTGCTCTATGAAGTGACTTTGCAAAAGACTAGAAGCCACAACAAAGAATGGAGAAATCATAAGACAGAAGGACCTTGGGTCCTGAAATTGTAGGATTACACTCCTGCTTCATTTGGAAAGGAGGACTCCCTATTATTTACAGCTAAACACAATACCTGACTGACACTGGTGCCAATGAAGGAAAAAGAGGCTTGAGTGTAAGGTGATATAAAGTGAGGAGGAAATCACAATCTTTTGTATGAGCAGGAAAAGAATAAAGTAGGAAAGATTAAAAACACGGAGCATCAGGGGCTGTACCGATATGGCACTCCCAGCACATGGCTGCAGAAGCAGAAACCGAAACCTGAGCAGGGGGAGGCAGGCAGATGTGGAGCTAGTGGACAGGTGTGCCTCGATCCATTATTCTCAGGGGACTACCCTCAATATGAAAAGGTAAGAAATTGCTAGGGGACATGCTTGACACCATATGGACTGGAGCCTGGCCAATGCTATACAGATATTCTTGGTTAAAAAAATGCATATGCCAAGTAAGAATATTCACAATGGCTGTCAATTCAATCTGAGGATACTACTCAGGTAGGATGTCACATGATCAAAACTCCATGGTGACCTAAGGAAGGCAAGGCCTCTATTCACTTTGCCTCTGTAATTTTAATTTAATTATTAAAACAGTAACCAGAGGGGAGGTGGGAGGGGCTAATGGGGGGAAAGGGAGAAGGCTTGTCAAGGGATATGTATTAAGGACACGTGGACAAAGCCAAAGGGGGGTAGGATCCAGGGGGGCAGGTGGGGACGGTTGGGGTGAGGACAATGGTGGGGGGAAAATGGAGACAACTGTACTTGAACAACAATAAAAATATTTTAAAAATAGAATATAAAAAACAGTTTCATGAGGTAAATATTATAAACCTCATTGGTAAAAGTCATCTAGAGTCATCGGTTTTTAATATTTTGCCACACATTTTTCCCTCTTTCACTACATATATGTGTGTATATGTAAAACATGAATGTTTTGCTGAGTCACTTGATATTACATTGAAAAAATCATGACACTTCACTCCTAAATACTTCAGATTAATATCCTGAGAGTGAGGACATTCTCCAATAAAACCAAATGCCATCATTTTATTCACAAAATCAGCAATTCAGCACCAGTACAATAATGTTATCTAATATTCAATCCACAAACTGCCTCAGTTGTCCCAATGACATCCTTTGTCATTTATTTGTTTACTGTACCTAGTACCATAGATCACATTTAATTGTCATGCATCTTTCCTATCCCTCAGTGTGAGATCGCTTCCTGACCTTTTACTTGGTCTTTCAAGACATCGACCTTTTTGAAGAATACAGACAAGTTGTTTGTAGAATGTCCCACAATTTGAATTTCACTGATTGGTTCCTTACAATTTTTCAGGTTAAACATAAATATTTTTTATAACAATGCTACATAGGCAGTGTGTCCTTTCCATGTATCACATGAGGAGGCACATGAGGAGGCACTCTGTCCGCCTAGAGGTGGGCAGAGCTGCATATGGCAATGCTCCACAGTACTAAAGAAGTCAGCTATTTCAAAAGCAGCTCACTTATTAACATGTGAATCAAGAACTAATCAGGTTAGTTTCAATTTACTCAGCATTCATTTTCTTACCCACTTTAAGACCATGTCCTCCTTAATGACAACTCCCCTTCAGTTACAGAAATAGTGTTTTCTTATTTTTAACAAGTTTTATGCTGAGGAGAATTGCTGCTGCTCCAGATAACATACGGGCCCAGCATCACTCATGGCTTCCCTGGTGCCCGGGCTAGAAGCTGGGTGCAGGTGGCACGAGCACTGCCAGCCACGCGCATGGGGAGAACCCAGCAAACCAGATCACACAGCACTGTGCTGCCCAGAAAAGGAGGCAGGAAGAGATGAAGCCAAATCTGAAATATGACCCCTGAGGACTCAATCATTTCCATTTCATTTTACCTAATGAGGCAGGAGTTAGAATGCTGACCTGATCAGAGTCAGATGGAAGCCTGAGAGAAGCGAGACCCCCACTGCCCTCCTGTCCCGACACCCTTTGTTACCTCCAAGTGAGCTGAGACCAGGCTGTGAACCATGTAAATAGAAGGCTTCCAGGTTAATGAAAAGCTTCAGCACCATTCAAAAATCTGGACAGAGGGTCATGCCGTCTCCTAATCCAGAGAAACTTCATGCAGCTCAGTAATAAAGTTTAATGAATGCTGGTCATTTTGAATCATGGGGCTGAGAGCCTAGCCAAGGGCTAATAGTTTCCTTACAGAACCTCTCCTCTGGCGGGGACACAGCAAGTATTCGAAAGCTGCACGGGAAGCCAGAGTCGTACATGAAATGTAATATTCCATATGCCCAAATCCAAGGGGAAGTTCTTGAAAAGGGCAGTAAACATTTCTCACAAGCTGATGTTTTTATTAGGTGGTGGCATGCTTTGTGCGGCATTTCATTAATTAGCTGCAAAAGGAACCTTCTTTCAACACCATGTCAGATTTGACCTATTGTAATCATGTAAACACAGTACAAAGCCAGGCTGCAGAGTAGCTTCTCCGTCTCTCTAGGAGCACATGCATACAAGGCAAGCTAACAATTTAACTAAAACTGGCACTGGAAAAAGTCACTTCTCCCAGAGAATCAAGCATGGATTTGTTTTATATTAATTTTAAAATCTGACTATCCTAGTGGCCTAGAAGAGCAACCCAGAATGGGGTGGATTTCTGAAAAAAGTAGGCATCATTTTCAGAGTACATGAAAAAACCATATAGAAAAATATGGAGATCAAATACAACTTTCACATGGATGGATGCAAATCTTACATCCTTGAGATTCATTTTAAAATGTAGTAGAAATTATACTCCAGTTAACTAGAACATAAACTTAGATATGCCATCAGTCAAACCATGTTCTAAAAATGTTCTTGCTTACACACTGGAGAAATCTAAAATGCGCCAAGCCATGCTGAGGCACTGGGACTTTCAGGAATGCAGAGAACTTTTCCACATTTAAAAGCGCCTCAAATTGAACTATTTCAAACAAAACTTCTATAGAAGAATATGACCCAATTGATGGCCAAATTATCAGATTTGCCTCAAAATCCTCACTCAACAAATAGGACTTGCTATTGGCTTCCACCTATTCTTGTAAAGCAATTAGCTAGGATTTTAGACATTCTCTTGACAGGCAAGTCTGGGAATTCAGTGTAAATGTGGATTTGAAGATTTATGGGGTGAAATATTGTGATCGCACACCGGCGCTTCTCCAGTTTTCCAGAGATCATAATTCCTGCCTCTGTTTATTATTCAGTTTATGGTTGGAGCATAACAGATGATTCATTTTTAATGTGATAAATGTTTGGGGGTTTGTTTGAGGGAAATAAAAGTTTATAGTTCAGCACTGGACATGGATAGTAAACTGGAGTGTAAGGCAATATATTTCTAAAACATGGTGATTAGGATATTTATTTGCTCCTTTATACCCAGGACTCCAGTGAAGAGTGACTGATAGTGTTTACTTTCAAACCTCAAACCACATTACTCTGCTTTGCAACTTAGTGAACCTTCTAGAAAGGATTTCAATTTTCTCAAAAAATTTCAACTACTATTTCTAGTTGTAAAAGGAATTTGTAGTTCTTTATGTAAAGATAACACTTACTAAAGTACACAAAGCATAAAAAGAGAGGACAATGTGATCAAAACAAAGTACCCCAGACTCATAAGAACTTAGAGTCTAGGAAAAAAAATAATGCTTAGAAACACATAGTAGTCTAGTGGTCTCCATTATTTGGATTATCTCTACAATGAGACAGACTTTTGTTTAATTCATGTATCCCTCTCTCATCCACGAATTCAACAGAATTTTACTGAGCACATCCTAAGTGCCACAGTTTCCAGTACTAGTGACACAGGAGTGAACAAGACAAGATCCACGGTCCCAACGAGTTTACACCCTAAGGAGGGACACAAACAGTAACGGGCAAGTACACGTGTGGGTCCCAACCCTTTTCCACAGCTCCCAATCCAAACTCTCAAGACATCCAAAAACCATGATTTCCCCCTACGTCTGTGGCCAGCTCATTTGCTGACAAACCTCACCTGAAAAGGAAGTGCAGCTGTCCATATTTTGTATTCCACTCCGTGTGAATGTGGCTATGTTTAGGGTCAGAATTACTGTGTTGGATTATGGAATGGTGCCCGAGACTCTACTTGTGTTTGCAGTGTACACGGTAAGTAAGTACACTATGGCACTTTTACAAAATAGAAAATTTCTGAATTCTGAAACATTATCTGTCCCCAAGAGTTTTTAAAAACAGTTTCATTGAGGTATAATTGATATACAAACAACTGCACATATTTAATGTATATAGTTTGATGAGTTTGGACATAAACATCCACGATGCTATCAACACAAGCAAGTTAACGGACATATCCAACTCCAATACCTGCTAGAGTTTCCATGTGTACCTTTGTTTTTACTTTTTGTGATAAGGAGACTAAACTGAGTACAGCATAGTCTCCATTTTTGTAAACATACAATATAGTATGGGAAATAGATATGGGAACAGAAGAATGTCACACAGATGTGATAAATGCCACAATTACCCTATTCTACTTAGGAGAAGTGGACAGAGGAGGTGACACTTGAGACATGTTGAAAGATGAGTAGGTGTTTTCCGGACAGAAAAGGTAAGCGAGGACCCTCCGGGAGGTGGATTTTATGTGTAGAGGCTCACAGAATGTGAGAAGTGCATGGCGTGTTTGAGGGAAAGGTGAGAAGGTCACTGTGACGGTAGCAGAGTGTGTATGGGGTAGATAGCTAAGAGGTAGAAAAGACAAACCGTGAGAAGCTCTTTCTGTGGCTTTGATGTGTTTATAGGATGTTTTTAGGCATGAGGATGAGTGAAATACTCAGCTTTTTTGCTTTATTTTTATTTTTTCTTTATTTTTTTTGCTTTGGGAAGATAACTCTGGAAGCAGTACAAAGTTATGTTTGAATAGGGAACAAGAGTGCAAGGCAGGCCTCAGGGAAGAAGTGATAAAGGCTAACCTGGGGAAAGGGCAGTGCGAGCAGGAATGTGGACTCAGGAGACATTCGCAGTAGATGTGTGCGATGAGGGGGAGAGAAGAATAGGGTGTCTAGGTTGGAAGACTATGTGGAAAAACCAGCTAGAAAAAAAACACTATAAACTGAAATAATCTTAAGGTATTACTAAGTATGATTTATCAACCCCCGGATATTCTCCTTTTTAAGGTATCCCCCACCTCAAAGGTCAATAATATACTGTTTTTACACAACTGTAGACCTATTCATGAGGCACAAAAAGATTAGAATTTTTTTTTCTTGTACTTAGGGACTTTCCAGTGGGACAAGCAAAAGAATCAGACACTAAGTATATTCTCCATACTGTCAAGGCCCAGCTTCGTTTCCAGTGTCAATAAATCATCATAATTAACAACCTTTCAGCCGAAAGGATCCCAAAGCACTTTCCAAATTATGCAACTCTGGAGGTGAACTGCCTCAGCTGTCCAACAGCTGTCAGCAGCATTCTGCCACAGGGACAGAGCATGAGGGAGGATGCAGAATCTCCACGGAGCTCCTTGCAGCACTTAGGTCTGTGGAATGCAATTCCCCAAAACCGAACTTGGCCCAGAGTAGGGTCTCATCTACTCTTGGTAGAAATGCAGTAAAGTCATTCTTATCCTCAAATGGTCAACAGATTTCCCTTGCTTACAAAAGATTCCTGTGAATGGAATCAATACCAGTCCTTGGCCTAAGAAAATCAGTTATACATTTATTTCAAATTACATTTCATATTTTTGTAATGGCTTCCTTAATCGTTGATCAGGGCATGGTGGGGTTAAGTGGAACCTCATTTCTTTTTCACATATTAAGAGATCACTAAATAATTGTGAAGTTGAATTCAATCAGGATGTTTGGAATCCCATGTGCTCAAACCCATACCACTCGTGTGTGTGTGTGTGTGTGTGTGTGTGTGTGTGTGTGTTTTGTTTTTGTCTAAGTTTGGAATTTTGAAGGGCTATTTTTGTAACCTGATCAAATTCCAACTTTTGTTTTCTTTTTTTAAAAGATTTTATTTATTTTATTTTTAGACAGAGAGGGAGGGAAGGAGAAAGAGTGGGAGAGAAACATCAGTGTGTGGTTGCCTCTCTCATACTCTCTAATGGGGACCTGGCTGGCAACGTAGGCATGTGCCCTGACTGGGAATCAAAGTGGCGACACTTTGGTTCTCAGGCTGGCACTTAACCCACTGAGCCACACCAGCCAGGGCAAATTTTAACTTTTCATTTCTCTATCTGTTAGTTGAGGCTCAGCTAATCACACTAAATATCCTGAAATAATTCTCTTCTATGCTTTTCCAACTAAGAAAAGCAGGGGATTTGCAAAGTTGTAAAATTGATATTGTAAATATTCTTGGAGCTCCTAATATATTGTGATATTTGGGATAAATACAAAAGCTGATATATTATGAAGTATAATGTAACAAAATAAATCTTAAAGATAAAATATGGGAATTTGAGTTTGTGTGGATTACTCAGGTACATCCCTAGGTAGTTCTCCTCTTACTCGTCCCTGTCCCCATTTACCCTTCTGCATTTGTACCCCTTTCACTTGATACGAAGAGGACTTTAGGGAATAACTCTATGAGACACTGCCACAATGAGTGCTTTTACTTTTAAAGCATGGCTGTCTTGGACAGCAGGGAGGTGAATTACACATTTTTAAAATGTCAAATCTGATGTTAAGGAAATAACAGTGATGAAAGGTGCTTATACCACTGCAAGTCTGAGCATAAGTCAAAATAATCTAACTGAAGTTAGATTTATTGATGCTGTTCTAAAGGGAGAAGTAAGAACTTGATTGTTTGATATCGATTTAATAAAATGAAAGTTTCTGGATTGCCTATTACATACAAAGCACTCAGCTAACAAGTCTAAGAGACACAGAGTAAAATAAGAAAGAAATAACATCTCCAAAGCTAATACTGGGGACAGTCTATCTGTATCTCTGGTGAATCTTAGAAATCAGTTACCCAGAGCTTATTTCCTGTTAAAACTTATGGCAGAGCTATAATGGACTCATTAGGCCCTGTTATCTTGCTGAGTTAATTTCCCAGAATCAAGGACTTATAAAAAGTTACACTTAATTTTACTTACTTTCAATTGCTTGTTAATTTACTGCTTAATTAATTAGTTAATTTATCCATTAGTTCATATCTTTACTGTTCTCCAGCTATGTGCCAGTCTCTAGATCAAGTGAATGACATATGTCTCCTGTAGCCACACAACATTTAATCTCATGTGGATATAGGTAAATAAACACGTAACTGCCAACACTTTGTACATGAAGTGCGGTGATAAGGCAAAGTCAGGGAGGACACTGTTGCAGGTGGATACATGACCCTAACATGAGGGGAAGATGGCCTTCCAGAGAAGTGATGTATAAGCAAATAGCTAAAGGATGAGGAATTAGCCAGGGAAATGGGGGAAGGAATGAGGTGGAGGGAGAATACTGTTCCACACAGTATGGGCAAAGGAACGCCGAGCAAAACCAGAAAGTGGTGTTTGGGGCACAGAGTGCAGGAAGGGGAGGTGGCAGGAGAGGCGGAGGAAAGAGCATGCAAAGGCCAGCGGTGACTGCCCTGTAAACAGGGCTGAAGAGCGTGGATTTTATCCTGAGGGTAAAGGGGATCCGAGTCCCCAAAAGCAGAGAGGAGCCTGTAGACTTCACCTAAACAGATGGTATCCTGACTCCCTGGCTCAGAAAGCAGACAAGATATTTATGTATGCTCCCTATCACACAATCCATATTTTCAGAGAATAATGATTGCTGCCAATGACTGACTCTTTGCCAGTCATTGCCAGAAATTTGCCAGAAATTTCATGGAATTTTACATACATCATAGCATCTACTACAACTATTGCATTAGGTGGATATCACAACCTTTATTGTACAGATTAGAAAATCTGGCATCAGTTAAGTAATTGGTTAATTCACGCTGTTTGTAAATTGTAGAGTTAGGACTCAAACCCAGGCCTGTCTGCCTCTAAAACTAAAATTCTCTCCATACTGTAGCTTACCAGCTACACAAAGCAGAAGATGAAAGAAAGTGTTCGCTGACAGTTTCTCTTAAGAAGAAGGCTTGTGATCACGGAAGCTACTTACACAGAACTCAGATTTGTCTATATTTTCTTTCAATCTCTCAAAAATAATGTTCACCAGAGTACCTTGTAACCACACTGGAAAACAAAACAATAGTTTATTGCTTTGTTATAACATAGGACTATCTTCATATTACCTGTACTCCCCAGGCATCTAATAGAGCCATAGCACAGGGCACAAAAGCCTCCTAAAATCCCTGAACAGATTTCAGCGCCACTCCACCAAAAAGGAGAGCAGGGGTTCAGCATCTATTTAGGAAGCAATATTTTGGTCTTGATTATGCTCCATGGGACTTTTGCATTCACGACTAGAAATTCAGACTTAATGCATAACACAGGGGTTACACAGAGGGCCCAAGGCAGGTGACAGAGAATCTTGTTTCTGCACTGATTCTTTCCCAGTGGAAATGGTGAAGGTTGTGACATTCTACCATCCTCTTTAAACAAGAGATACAATTTAAGATACAATTTTAAAATACAGTGTTGAAAATTGCTTGGTATCTTTATTTAAAGGAAGATATTCTACTTATGAACAAGCTAACAGATGCTGGAGTCATTAATCGTTTACTTAAATTTACTCTTTATTATGCACAAAATAAAGCATGTGAGATAACCTGGGAGCCATATGTGTCACATGGTGTGGTTAGGGCCCAATCACACCTAATTTCAGTGGCTGAAGAAAGAGAGGCAAGCAATTAAGGCAGAGTTTGGTCAGCTTCTGTTCAACCAAGGACGGAAACCTGCACAGCTGGAGACAATTCTGAGCAAATTGATCAGAATTCCTTTACCTAAGCAGAGCCTAGCTAACAAGTTGATATCCATGAGTTCCTATAATCAAGCAGCAAGAATTTAAGAACCCAGAAGGCAAGTCACCTTGGACTATTCCATAGCTCTAAACCGTGTCATATAAGAAATAGGGACACCTGTTAGTAAGGGCTAAGGCAGACTATTTTTTATGAATAATATAATTTGCTTGGTAACAAAATCCAGTGTCAGGAGAATTAATCAGTTGAATGTAGCTGATTATAAAAATAACTGATAAACTAGACAAGAGATGGGGGCTAGAAACAGTATGAAAATTATTACTCTTAATGGCATAATATTTGGGTATTCAAAATGTGTGTCTCCTATTGAAAAAACAGAGACTTACATTTTCATGTGTGTCCTCCAAATGAGCAGCCAAGAGTCTCATATGAGCTGCTAATCCCCAGGACCCTATGAAAGGTTGCTTTATATACACTGAGTTTGCTTGCTCGCTTGCTTGCCAACATCATGACCAAATCCAAAAAACAAAGTCTTTTCCTGGGCAGACCAGCTACTTTAGAGGAGGTTTCCCTACGTCCTAAATAATGAACATGGTACTCTGGAAGGATATCAAACACATTAAACATTTGGAAGAGTTAGTGAAAACACTGTTACATATTTTTTAGTGATAAAATAGATCTACCTCCCCCCAAATTTAGGATTATTTTTGCAGTTGCAGACTTTAACTCAAAGACAAAAAGAACTGGAAATGCACTCACTGCTATCCACAGGAGCATGCTATGTAGCTGTTCGTCTATTGCATGGAGCAGGAAAGACCTACCAAGCAAAACCACCTACACAGAGAAAAACAACAAAAATGAAGATAAGCCAAATCTGTTTCCACCCGTCAGCTAAAGTGACCCTGGTTAGTTTGCTTTAGCATGGAAACACTTGCCCTCAATTCTACATCTTTTCTTAACTATACCATTGCTATTTAGGGGGGAGAAAAAACAAAACCAACAATTAGACACACCTGCTTAAGTGCCCTGCGCTCTGTTCACACTTCATGGTGTATCTTAAAGTGACAGCATATTAAAACGTCAATGCAAATTCCCTGTGCGTTATGTGGCTATAATGGCTGAAAAGTACAATTAGAGTTCCTAGCATTATGTACTAAATTTGGCTCATTTAGATGTGCCCCAAAAATCATATATTACATGAAATATGTAATTTTCACAAGATATAAAGCCAGAAAGATGGAAGTGTACTTCTCATAACTTCTAAATTCTTATTGGCTCTTTCATTTGTGTGTTAAAAACACAGTCATAATATTCTTTGGGAGTCTACCATCATGAGTTAGGCATAATACATAAAACTTTCGATAGAGAAAATTGCCACTCTGATATTTCCAAGACAAACACACAGCTAACCATATTCAGTATTAAATATATATATTTAAAAACCATACAGGAAACTGTCCTAAAATTTTACATGGAAACCAAATATACTGAATTTAAATATAATGAATATCATAAACATGAAACGGGATCAAATTGCTTCCATGCACTGAAAAAGGAAAACTGTAAATCTGTTACAACGTATATCCCTGCTAATAAAGTGCGACATTCTTATTGTGAAAATCGGGAGTGCTGCAAAGTACTTATACCAGAAGGCTGTCTCAGTAGCCAAAATAAACGGAATATTACAAAGAACTTTGGCACTAAAACCGAGATAATGGTTCAAGAGGAAACAGTATGATTAAACCATTCATTTAAAAATGGTAATGCTAAGATATGAATCGCATATTCCAGATAAATGTTTTGTCAGCACTCTGTTTCCATTAAAATCTCCCAAGGACAATCCTAAGACTGCAAAACCTGAGAAGCTGTCTAGCGAATGTTGTATTCAAGTATGGCATTTCACAACAGACAGCGCTTCTCAACAGGGACACTACTCCATTTTATTTACCAGCGTCTTATACACCACCACTTAAACCCTCTCCAAAGTACAGTGTGGATAGAACACACTGTTTGGATTTTTATACATGAGCATTCATTTCTAACTTCTAGAAATCATTTCCTAACTTGCTAAGCAGTACCAGGACTGGCCTGACTCCCTTAACTCCCTGCCCCCTGCCCCAGCCCAGGTCATCACCCCCAGTTCCTGTGCATGGCCTGGCTGCTGTCTCACTCCTGAGAAGCCCCTACTCCGCCCACTTGGACATGCAAATGCATGCTTACTCGACTAAATAATTGGTCATACAGGGAAACGTGTTTTGACGGCTACAGTTTCAGCTTGGCTACTCCTGGTTCTGCTGGACCAGTGACAAATGCACAGCTTTTTAATGGTCTGATCCCTGGGACTTTATCAGCCAACACCCTATTTTTCAGAGGTCTTAGGTGTCCTCTGAGACCCTCCAACAAACAGTGCTGTATTATACATCTCATGCTTTTGTTCCACTTGGATTAGAGAACACAGTCCATATATTGTCTGTTTTTCCCACTTTTGTACTAAAGTAGGTAGAGTAAAAATCTTTTAAATTCTAGACACCAGAAGTGTAAGTGTTCATTTCAACTCAGGTTTGATAACTGGTAGATTGATGTGACTTTTGTTCATTGAAGGTAATATTTAAAGTTAAAGTGATCATTCCTTTAATTTACCCGCTCCTTCAGTTAGCACTTATATAATGTCCATTTGGTACCAGACACAGGGCTAGATGCTAGGAATACATATAAATGTGATGTGATCTCATTTTCACAGAGGGGACTACAAAAATCCAATAACATTATGGTGAGAAACATACATGTTATATATATTACAGATACACATACACACAGTTTATTCAGTGCCAGAGGAAAGAATGATTAATTCAACCTGGAGATGTAGAAGAGGATTCATGGAAGTAGTCATATTTGAGCTGTGTCTTGAACAATGACAGAATTTCCCCCAGGAGAAGCTGCAGAACAGTAATCATTGCAAGTCAAATTGTATATATAATGCTTTACACAGAAAATTAAAGATGGGCCCACTGTCACCACCGCTGAAATGAGCTCCACGCAGTTCAACAAGGGGCCCTTGTATGGGCTTTTGGCCGAGGTCAAGAACTGGCTCCTATCCAATATGACCCTCAGAAGGGGTGGAACTCTGCAGCTGGACTGAGGGACTCACAGGCCCATCTATTGGTTCTGACTTCCAGAAAGGTCTGAAGGATGGGATTATCCTGTGCACATTCATGAATAAGCTGCAGCCCTGCTGGGTCCCTAGGATGAACTGCTCCATGCAAAACTAGCACCAGCTAGAAAAACTTTCCAACTTCACCAAGTCCACGGTCAGCTACAGCATGAACTCCATAGACCTGTTTGAGGCCAGTGACCAGTTTGACAGTGGAAACATGACACAGGTACAGATGTTCCTTCTGGCTCTGGCAGGAAAGGCTGAGACAAAGGGGCTGCAGAGTGGTGTGGACGTCGGCCTCAGGTACTCGGAAAAGCAGGAGAGGAACTTTGATGATGCTACCATGAAGGTGGGCTGGTGCATCATTGGGCTCCAGATCTGCACCAACAAGTGTGCCAGCCAATCAGGCATGACAGCATATGGCATGAGAAGACATCTGTACCACCCCAAGAACCACATCCTGCCACCCATGGACCACTCAACAACCATCAGCCTCCAAACGGGCACCAACAAGTTTGCAGCCAGGTGGGCATTGCAGCTCCCGGGATCTAGTGGCACATCTATGACACCAAGTTGGGGACTGACAGTATGACAACTCCTCCATGTCTCTGCAGATGGGCTACACGCAGGGCACCAACCAGAGTGGCCAGGTTTTTAGCTTGAGCCGCCAGATATATGGCCCCAAGTACTGCTCACAAGGCTCAGTGACCAAGGGGGCTCCGGAGTCAGCAGGCGACTACCCAAGCCCAGGGAAAGCCCTGGAGTATCTTCCCGCTACTACCAAGAGGAGACAGGCTACTGAGTCCCCCTTTGTGAGGTGTCTCCCTATATCATTACCCCATCTGGGATTTCAGGTTTTCTGTGTCTTCACTTGTTTTCTATGTGTTCAAGTGCTTCCAGCTGAGGGTTTATAAAGGCCAGATCCAGATGCTTGTGGGGTCAGGGGGTCCCTGCCAGAGCACATCCAGGTAGCAAATTTCCCAGCAGGCTTTGGGCCAAGCTGTGGGTGGAGGAAGAAGCCTGTACAGGGAGGGAAACTGGCCCTAATGGCTTCCGGTTGCTTCTGCCCCTCTTCCCTTTTCTCTGCTGATCAGTTTGTGGTTTCTGGCCCACAAAAGTTTCAGGCACTTTTAACAAAAGTCATGTTTTGTGGGGGGGATGGGGTGGGGATGGTGGAGGGTGGGAGTGCTGAGAAGGAAGTCCCCTGGGAGAGAGCCAGGCCACAGCCCCCAGATATTTTAGGTATCATGAGGGGCTGGATTTCCCCAGGACCCTCTCAGGGGCCCAGTGAGCAAACCGAGGCACAGACAGAACAGTGAAGTTCTAAGTGGTGAGGCAAAGCTAACCACTTCCCACCCCCCTTTCCATACTAGTCCCTTCTTCCCCATGAAGTACTGTGCAGGGACCACCACCAGGAGGCCCTCTCTGGGACCAAACCCAGCCAGGAGCTCTGGGGAGAAGAGATAATGCAAAATAATAACTGTGAACTTTTAAAGAAGGTCTTTATTGCAAGGAAGGAAGGAAGAAAGCAAGCGAGTGAGGGAGGGAGGGAGGGAAGGAAAGAAGAAAGAGACAGAGACAGAGAGAAAAGAAAGGAAGAAGGAAGGAAGGAAGGAAGGAAGGAAGGAAGAAGGGAGGGAGGGAGGAAGAAAAAGAAAGAGAGAGAGAGAGAGAGAGAGAGAGAGAGGAGAGAGAGAGAGAGAGAGAAAGAAAGAAAGAAGAAAGAAAGAAAGAAAGAAAGAAAGAAAGAAAGAAAGAAAGAAGAAAGAAAGAAAGAGTTAAAGATGGAAGGAAGAAGGCTTAAAACAATATAGCTGCCTCATCTGTACCTACTTCAACATTGGTAGATTAAGTAGCAGCCCAGAAAGCCCTAATGTGTAGAGTCAGACTGCCTAGGTTTGCATCCTGGCTGTCTTCTTTACTTTATTTTCTTGACTCTTAAGTTCCAGGTTTCTCACCTGTAAAGTGTGGATAATAATAGTGCTTCCTCCATGGGCTTGTTGGAAGGATTAAAAGAGGCAACTTAGTAAATAACTATACATAGCACATAGCAAATGCTCAATGAGGTCATTGCTAATGGGTTTTATTACTATTATCATCATTATGAGTAGTTACAGGTGGGTTTGTCAAACAACAAATGACAGTCTAATGCAGATACGATATATATGCACCACAGTCGATTCTGAAAAACCTAGGTTTGGGTCCTCCTCAAAAGGCCTCATGTCACAACAAGGAGTCTGGGCTTGATCTCATCAACAAAGGGGGACCTTGGAGGATCAACACTACTTCAGTGAAGCACCTGTTAAGAAACCTACCGTGTACAGAAACCTGCAGTACAAGGGGGAGATTCTGTTTTTTATAATTTTATGGGTGTGAGGCATGTGAGGCATTCGACCCCCCTTGGAAATCACCGAGGGAGAGTGGTGACAGCAGTTTGCCTGATGTGCAGGCAATAAGGGGGTATGTTGTCTGTACAGAATTTTTTAAAAATAATAAACTACAGCTTGCTTTTTAATGTTATCACCATTTCCTGGTAATTGTAAAAAAAATGTCAGTGGTAAAATGTTCTTCTCTGCTGAGCCAGCCACCCCTTCAGGATTCCATGGCTGGGGAGTGTGTTCTGTGAAATCAAGGAGGCTTAACAAGCACCCAGAAGCTGGGTGCCCATGAGTAATTTCTGATGCTGGGGCATGGGTTAATTCAGGGCAGGAAATGGACCTAAGGGTCAAGCACCCAAATAGAAAGTTTCAGAGGAGCCAAGTATTTGGGAAAAGTTAGGGACAGGTCAAAGGAGGAGACACCATCAAGGGAAACTTGGGAAAAGAGGCTCAATGACACTGGATGGTGGGCAGTGAAGAAGAAGATACAGACATATGGAAACTTCAAATAAAGCAGCTTCCTCCTCACCACTAGTCAATCCAGAAAGGGACAGCCCAGTCCTTTCTGGAACACCAGCGTCAACATCACCTTGTGAGAAATGGCAAATCATCGGCCCCACCCAGAATGGCTGAATCAGTGACCCTGGGGTGAGGCCCAACCACCTGCTTTAACCAGCCCTCTAGGGGACTGGGACATACACTGAAGTCTGAGAATCACGGCTCTCCCCATCTGCAGAGCAGCTTCCTAAGGACAATTCCATGTCTCCCAGGTCATAATATCCCATTCTGATGCCTAACTGGTATTTGTGACATTAGTCACATATCAGTATTTAAGCCTATTATATTGTTGCTCAATTACAGTTGTCCCAGTTTTTCCCCTGTTGCTCTCCCCTGCCCTGCGCATGCATCCCTGACCCCTCAGTCAGTCCCCACCCTGTTGTCCATTACCATGGATCCTCTATACATGTGCCTTGGCTAGCTCCTTGCCCTTCTTTCCCTTGTATCCCTCTCCTCCATCCTCTCTGGTCACTGTCAGTTCTTTGTTTAACCCAGTGGTTCTTAATGGGCTGGGGGCGGGGGGGGCATGTGGAGGGCAACTTTGTCCCCAGGGGCTATTTGGCAATGCCTGGAGACATTTGGTTGTCCCACTGGGAGGAAGGTTACTGCCGGCATCTAGTGAGTAGAGACCATGGGTGCTGCTAAAACATTTTGCAAAGCCCAGGACAGACCACGACAAAGAATTAACCAGCCTGAAATGTCAACAGAGCCGAGGCTGAGAAACCGTGCCTGGTTAACCTAACAAAGAAAGAGGCTTCTTTAGGATCCCTATTAAACTTAATGTTGGGGGAAGGAAAAAGCAAGGTGGGGAAGGCGAGATCCAATCTGATGTCTTTAAACACAAATCTGCACTTGTGTGGGGAGGAATGTTTACTGATTTGACTGACTGTTTATTGTTGGTCCGTAAAGGAAGTAGGAGCTTTATGACCCTAACCGGGAACTGCTGGCTTTGTTTGCTCTCTTTCTCTTGAGTTTGTCCTTCTGTATATTGTTTCTACCCCGACTTCATTCTTTGATTCCAAAGCAGTCAGGCTGGTCATGATCTGATCTCAGCTAAGTCTTCAGTCCTGGCTGCTCAGACATGGCTTGTAAGAAGGGGAGATTTGGAGCCTACTAGTTCTAGTGGTGGGCACTGGGGGGGACAACCTCACTGAGATGCTGAAACCAAGATACCCTCCCTCCTTAATTTGGAGAAGCCTGTGGAAAGGGCGCCACTGGCACCAGTTTGCAGAGGTCTGCAGCTAATTAGGGCTGTGCCAGACACGAGGTGGGGAGTACCCAGTGTGCGGAAGCCCTGAGATACCCACACCCTGGCATGTCGTTGGTACAGCAGCGGCGGGTGATAGGGCATGTACTGAGTGAATTCAGCTAGAATCTGACTGAGGCAGGAACTGCGCTCAGTTGTGGGGACAGGAAGGAGGCCGCAGATTTACGGAGACTGGAAACTGGGTGCTGGAAACATGTCCCAAACAGAAAATGTGAAGTCAGATGTAAAGAACAAGTGAGAGGCACAACTATTTGGCTTGTGTTCTTTTATGTAATTTGGGAGAGGCTTGTCTGCTGTGCCGTCCAAGGAAGCTTGCTGCTGGTACAAAAGCCATTTCGTTCCTGGGAACAACTTTTGGTGTGTTTTTTTTTTTTCCTTTTCACAATGATTTTTACAGGCCTCACATTTACCACTGTTTGATGACTCTATAATACACTCTAGTAGCCAACTGAAATACGGTCCTATTTTAGTTTTAAGGAAATTCTTTGTATTTAAAGTCTAAAGTGTGCTTTATCTTCTGCTTTGGGACCTGGATTCCAGATTTCTCATCATCAACTGCCAGGGAGGTGGGCAATCGAAGGGTGCTCTGGAGGACAGGGCCAGCACGGGAAGCTTGCTTCCTAACAGACACAGAGAGCAAGTGAGTGAGAGGCCCTCCAGTAGAAACACCTTTCAGGCAGCTCCACGGGAGTCTCTATTTAAACAGGTGACCTTGCGGAAAGAGGCTCCAGATCCCATTACCGACTGCCCAGCTAGGAGCAGATTTGTTTTTACGAGCTCTCAAGGCACCACACTGGGAACCAGGCGCAAATACAGAGAAAACATGCAGAGATGTTGCTCCTTTTGCACATAGTATAAGGAAAAGAAAATTTTGCTGAGGCATTTTGAGAATGACTATCAGTAAATGGCAGCGACCAAAGTGGTCTTCATTCATTTAAAGTTTTAAATGATCTAGGGGACTCGAAAGGAGGGTCAGATATTTCAGCCCTCCTGCTTCCTTCAGGGAATGGCAGGAAGAGGAAAACAGCTGCTTGTATACGAAGCAGTTTAAGGGTCAAATATTGCTCTGCCCAGTGGTGCTGACATCACTTAACTCCCCCCAGGAGAGGGGCACTGGCGTCACTTGCTGGGCGGGGGCCACAGGCCTCAGAATGGCCCGGTTGCAGCTCCCATTTTGTTTCTCTCCAGCTCCTACAGGTTAACGATTGCAAGTGAACGTTGCAATCAAGAAGAAAACTTTGTTTTTATTGGCCTTTACAGGGGAAACATTTTTTTTTCACAGTTTATGAAAACACCATGTAGCCAGTACGTTAAAATGTGAATTTCAAACTTTGCATAGTCATTAGATTAATCGTTAGTCATTCGTGGTTGACAAGGAAGGTTATAATTTGACACCTGGCAAAAATCAGGCAGATTTCAGAGAATTGAGAGTTGGGAAATGAGATGGAAAAAACACCCTCTTTTCCACTAGGAGGTCCCATGAAGTAATGTTTGCAAACCACTTCTCTCTCCATAGAAGTCAACTGCCTGTGATCCAGGGCTCTGATGTCTCTCCATCTCTGGCTGCTGGACCTCCTCCCGCCCCCTCCCGGAGCCTCGAAAGCACTGGCCAAAGAATTGGCTCAGAAGGTTCCCAGAAGTGAACCTCTGGGAGTTAAGAGAAAGAGATAAATAACTTCTCAACCTGATGTTTAAGTAACAAGAGGCCACCAGAAAGTTTCAGCGTCAATTCTGGAAATGTTTTCTGAAACATCATAGAGTCATGGGAGAAAAATATTTTAGAATGACAGAATTCTTAGTTCCCAACCTCTCCATACTGTCCATGACCATGTTCTTTTGTGTAATGTGATCAAAATATTGAACCCTGAGTTTGTATTTTCTGACCCCTGACCTCTCACAGGTGTTCTGGCTCATTTCCTGTGAGTTATGTTTGATTTGGGAATGCTTCTCTCTTTTCTCCCATCCCCTCATTACAGTTGGGAACCTGGAACACCCCGCGTTCAAGGCCCTGGCTGTGCTAGACCTGCCCTCTGCTGCCCAGAAACACTCTGAAATGTTCTCTCTGAACTTGGCGAGCATCTGGGTAGGGACAGTCTTCTCACACTCTGGGAAATCAACATGTAAAACAATAGTTCTTTTCCAATTCTTCAACCGGAGGATAAATTTTAGGGTCATTTCTTTTTTCCTTTTAAGCCTCACACTTTCCCCCATTTTAGTACTAAAAGAATCAAATAAATAATTTACGTAAGTTTTCAGTATGTAACAAGGAAACAGAGATGCTAATTTGGAATTCTTTAGGACCAAGTGTCAGCATAAGTCAAAAATTATTCCAAGATTGTTGGTTCAGAAGCATCAATTAACATTTTCTTTTTTTAGATATATTTTATTGATTATGCTATTATGGTTGTCCCATTTCCCCACTTCACTCCCCTCCACCCTGCACACCCTCTCCCACCCACTTCCCCCCTTTTAGTTCATGTCCATGTGTCATACTTACAAGTTCTTCAGCTTCCACATTTCTCATACTATTCTTACCCTCCCCCTGTCTATTTCCTACCTACAATCTATGCTACTTATTCTCTGTACCTTTACCCCCTCTCTCCTCCTCCCACTCCCCCTGTTGCTAACCCTCCATGCCATCTCCATTTCTGTGGTTCTGTTCCTGTTCTAGTTGTTTGTTAGTAGTTAGTTTCTTTTGGTTTTGCTTTAGGTGTGGTTGTTAATAATTGTGAGTTTGCTGTCCTTTTACTATACATGTCTCTTCTTTATCTTCTTTTCTTAGATAAGTCCCTTTAGCATTTCATAAAATAAGGGCTTGGTGGTGATGAACTCCTTTAACTTGACCTTATCTGAGAAGCACTTTATCTGCCCTTCCATTCTAAATGAGAGCTCTGCTGGATTAGAGCAATCTGGGATGTAGGTCCTTGCCTTTCATGACTTGGAATATTTCTTTCCAGCCCCTTTTTGCCTGCAAGGTCTCTTTTGAGAAATCAGCTAACAGTCTGATGGGAACTCCTTTGTAGGTGACTGTCCCCTTATCTCTTGCTGCTTCTAGGAGTCTCTCCTTCATTTTTACCTTGGCTAATGTAATTATGATGTGCCTTGGTGTGTTTCTTCTTGGGTCCAACTTCTTTGGAGCTCTCTGAGCTTCCTGTATTTCCTGGAAGTCTATTTCCTTTGCCAGAATGGGGAAGTTCTCCTTTATTATTTGTTCAAATATGTTTTCAATCTGTTGCTCTACCTCTTCCCCTTCCGGTACCCCTATAATTCAGATGTTGGAATGTTTAAAGATGTCCTGGAGGTTCCTAAGCTTCTCCTCATTTTTTTTTTTTGAATTCTTATTTCTCCATTCTTTCCTCTTTGGTTGTTTCTTTCTTCCTTCTGGTCCCCTCTACTATTTTGGGTCCCAGTTTCTTTCCCATCACTATTGGTTCCTGTGCATTTTCCTTCATTTCTTTTATGGTAACCTGCATTTGTTCATCTAATTTGCGATCAAAATCAACCAATTCTATGAGCTTCCTGATCACCAGTGTTTTGGACTGTGCATCTGATAGGTTAGCTATCTCTTAGTCACTCAAAAGGATGAGTTTGGGGGCACTGATTTGTTTTTCTGTTTGAGCCATCTCCCTCTCTTTTTTTTTTTTTTGGTCTGGTCACTCCTGTTACAGTGAGGGGCGGAGCCTTAGGTGTTCACCAGGGCTGGGCACTCTAGTTGCTAGATTGTGACATTGTATGTGAGGGTGGGGTCGAGAGGGAACAATGGCAGTAGCTCCATTCTCCGTGGGACCTCAGTCCCTTCCCTGGGATCCTTGGTTGCACGCTCTGCCCTGCTACACAATCGCTGCCTCACTGGGTCTGCCAGCTGCTGCTTGCATACTCAGGGTCCACCAGGTGCAATCTCACGTGCCCCTGATGCCTTATGTGCCCAATTCTCCATGTTCTCCTTGCTGCGACCCGCACCCAGTGCTTGTCTCCGCCCCTCCTACCAGTCTGGATAAATGGGTGTATTTCAACTTCCTGGCTGTCCAACTTCCATTTAGATAAATTTTCTATCAGTTCTGGGTGTTATTTTGCCTCTAAATTGTTGTTGTTCCAATCTTGGTTGTGCGTGGAGGTACGGTGCATCCATCTATGCCTCCATCTTGCCAGAAGTCCACATTTTCTTAATATATCTTTCCTGCTCCCTTCCCTCCCCCTCAGGTTCTAGGGGAAGAGTGTAGAAAATATTACTTTTGGAAGTTATGCATTTTTTTTGTTTTGAAATAAAGCTGGAGCCCTGCATGACACTACAAATTTTAGTTGTCTCTGAAAGAGAAAAAGTTTAAGATACCTAACAAATACTGATTTAAAAAAAAGATCTTTCTACACCTTTTAATTCAATGAGTTAGGCCAATTACTAATCTAGGAAAAAGAACAACCTTGAGGAATGCAATAGGCTCTGCCTACTGCAACTGTCATTATTCATTAAAAAATCAAAACAAAACAACGAGGCTCATGCACTGTGTAGGCAAAAATAATGTACTATGTACACTAAAAACACTTCCCTAAGGAGCATCCAGGATGGCCTCATGAGGCCCATCTGTCACTACCGTCTTACCTACCCAGCCTCACATCACCCAGAGAATGAGTGGTCCCCTTCCTAGTCTACTGGGTGGGGTGGTCATCCATGTATTAGACCGAAGAAAGAGGACTGAACCTTGGCAGAGGAGAACAGACAGAATTGAGAGAGACTCAATCATCCCAGGTCCAGATGACAATTTCTCCATGTGCCAACACTCTTCTAGACACTGTATACATACAGCATAAATAAAAGAAAGAAGTGGAGGTGGGTGGTTAATGAGCACACATACAAATCAACTTGACAAGATCAGAAGACTAGAGCAAAGATAGATAGGGTAAAGAGAAAGAGGAACACAGAAGGCCACTTTAGGCGAGACGGCCAGGGGAGCCTCTCACAGGACATGACACTGAGCAGAGGTATGAAGGCTGAGAAGGAGCCAGTTGTTCCAGGAAAAAGGGATACCAAGCACAGGGGAGAGCTTGGCATGCTCAAAGAATAGAGAAATCCACTGCTAGATATGTATGAAGACCACATTATTTTTAAGCAATGAAAACATGGCTTTAGAAACATAGAATATCAAACTGGAAGCTGCTGCTGAGATCATGTGGAGGCATACCCTGAATTTCCAGGTGAGAAGTCAAGTCCCAGAGCAGTTCTGTTGACTCACACAGCTGGGGCCAGTAGTGTTAAACGGAACTCTGGTCTCCACTCATCATCTTTCTGCAAGACCCATTGCCTCCCTGTGCTGATGCATGTTAATCACATTCTCCTCGGACACGGAAAGCCTGGGCACAAAGGGATCATGTCTGCTAACCTGTCCCATGGAAGTGAAAATGGTCAACGGTTTCTAGCCAGCTCCCACTTTAAACATCTAAAAAAAAAACTCAACAGTTTTTCCTTGTGTGTACTTGCTATGTTTAAGAATTTAAAAGGATGCAAATACAGAGATAAATTCTAAAGCCTTGAGTATTTAGCAGCACTGAATTACATCTGATAATGAGACATCTACCATGATATGTTGCTTTTTACTAAAAGAGAAATGCATATCTTAGATAAATTTTCATTACCAAAAACTGAGGATATTCAGTTCGATTTTGGATTGTTTTTGCTATAAAAGGAAAGTATGTAACCTATTAGGTACTCAGAAAAGTTTCACTGGAGAAAATATTATTCAATAACCCCCAAATGGGAAAATTTTCTTCTGTAGGAACTTGGCCCAGAGTATGTGGAATTGCATCTAGAGAATATACAGCTCTATTTATCATCTTGCAAACTTCTTCATTATGTCAAAACTAAATCTCAGCTGCGCCCTGACTGCAAAGCAAAAACAATAAGGCTATTTTAGCCATTTCAACAAGAATATTTTGAGAATTAATCGATTTTCCAGGAATGTTAAACAGTTTTATCAATTTTTGGCCAAGGTTCACAGTTAATGACATTACATTATCAGCCTTAAATTTGTTTGTCTAAAGAAATTTATGATTCTTATTTTTGCTTCACAAAGAGGAAAAAAGATCATGTAGACTATCTGTGATAACCAAAGTTTAAGCTGTGCTACAGCCCCAGCAATTTAGATTTCATTAGGCTTGATTCCCACTCCAACTCAACTCAGAGGCAGCTTTCCCGTGGGCACCATCTGAGCTTCTAGGTTCAGCTCACAGTCAGAGCTTTTTCTTCTCAAGCAGCTTCTTTCTCAGCACTTACAAGTTTTCTCACATTACAGGAAGAGTCCAGCTAAGTAAGTATCCTAAAGTGTTTCCTCCACAATACATGACATTTTAAAGGCATATTCCAGCCCTTTTAAGACAAACACCTGTTTTTTGTTTTTGTTTTTAAATAGACATGGCTGTGGAGCAAACACCCTGGATAAGACTATTTATTTTCACTGGTAGCAGAATGCTTAGAGCTTAACTAGAATCATTTATAATAAAATAAGTACTATAGCTCCGCAAAAAGCAAACATTTTAAATTTCATTTTGTCTCTTGAATTTAGAGCTAGAGTTTATCTCAGCCTTTGAATAGCCATGGAAAATAGACAGGTATTAGTTCCAAATCCACCCCCAAAGCTGTACTTAAAATAGGTTATGTGAGAGAAGTTCATGATTGCATAAAATACACTGAGAAAAGTAACCCATTTGTTTTTAACCCAAAATGATCCCAATCAGTTAATTTTATTACTTTATTTTATAGTCATGTTAAGTTCTAATAATCCAAAATTGGAATCTAAGCCATGGCTAAGGCAAAAAATATCTCATTGTAGGGGAACCTGTGATGAGCACTGGCTCAATAAGTAGATGAATGAAGCTGCTGAAAACTTAAAAGCACTTGGGATAAACCCCTAAATGGCTCTGAGGGTGGGGGCAGGGGAAGAATAGGAGATAATCAGTCCTCGTACTGCTGTTCACTTTAGAACTTACTTTCCCTTGACAAAGGTGAGAAATATATTTAAGAATTATTTACCTCTCAACTTAAAAAAAGAAAAGATATTTGGAGAAGTCCATTGACAGGCATGAAGAATGAATAGGTTAAGGTAATGCTGTATTTCAACTATATTAAAAATAAAAAGAACACGTAGGCACTTTTCCTTCTCATGCTCTTGGGCTGCGACTGCCAGTGCAGTAAAGCAGAAGGAAGACGGAAGTATCCAAACAGAACACACCGTACGCTATTAGCTAAGGGGGAATCTTCTCGGATTATTTAATTAATTAAGGAATAATAGCTACTGTCCTTTAAACAAATACTGAATCTTTACTTAGAAAATTTATACAGAAACACAATTTAAGGAAAGATTAAACACTTTACAAAGGTTCTACTATGTGAGTCATAAAAAAAGCATGCTCCTCTAGGGAGTGATTTCTAAAAGAATTCCATATACAAAAAAAGAGAGGAAGGAAGGAAGGAAGAAAGAGAGAAAGAAAGAAAAATTAGAAACAATAGTTCAAGCTTGTAAAGTGAGTTACAGTTGATTTAACATAATAGAACTTTGTTATTTTATGTGGGAGGAACTGACTGGAGTTTTTTAAAGAAAGGATTATCTCCTTATTCATAAATCTGAAAAATAACTTTCACCTATGGCGGCAAGATTATTCTGCCTAAGATCTTTGGGACCGGTCATCCCCCACCACCTCAGAGCAACAGGTCCTTATTTCAGTCTGTCCCCTCATTATTACTAGGCCACCGGAAAAATGATTCAAACTGTTCAGTAGTAGCAAAGGCCAACATGTGTGGAGCACTCACTATGAATAAGGAAACAATTGCAACCTGGCCTTGTGTTGAGTGGGAAGGATGACCAAATACGAGAGAGCAACAAGACTTTCAAGTGTGGGTCCTTCTGAGTTTTCCACAGTTCTGACACAACCCTTGCAATCCCAAAGAGAGGCAGAGCACTGTCCAAATATAGATCCCAGAAGAAATATTAATGAAATCTTTTCATGGGTCATGGCCATTACACCCAAACCCTCTGCCTTGGTCCAGAAAGTGACACCTACCCAGAATGCAGACGTGCAGCATTCTGAACGGTGCACAAAAAGGATCATTTTCTCTGGTTTTAGGGTCATGCTGAGGTTATATTAGTCTTTTGAATGAAATCACTATACAAATGTGGGACCTTTTAAAGTTTGCCATGAACTCATTAGCCATAATGAATTTAATTTGTAGTAAGGCACTTAGGTGGTAGCAAATGTCATTTTAAAGCACATATTTATTCACTTAACACATATTCAGTGCAGCCCTACAATGTGCCAACCAGAATGTAGTTGTCACCTCGATCTCTTCCAAATTTCTTATCCATTTTGTGCCCCACTTTTATTTGATCACGTTCATAAATAAAATCCTTACTGATGACTGCATGGAAAAGAATGACATAATCAATGCAGAGTTGCAGTGTGCCCTCCACCCCGTGCTCCTTGCTTTGACTCAGTAACTGAAAAAAGACATCTCAATTATGAAATAAATCCCAAAGAAACCCTAAAAGAGTCATATAACTTCAAAAGCGAAATTGAACTTACACTCACACGTATTTGGGGGTCCTGTAACATTTCATACCATTATATGTGGCCATTGATTGAATTAGCTACATGACAGAGTCCCAATGAAGATATGGTTTATAGGACTGTGGTTCTACTCCTTGCTTATTTTACTTCAGACACATTCTCTGCATGATTAGAAACAAGCCATGACAGTGGTTGAGCCCTCAATTTCTATGCACAGTGCGAAATCAGGCGTAACCATGGTCTAACCCTGAATGTGATCTCAGTGTTCTATAACATGGACAAATCATGAACATACAGAAAAATAACCCTCTCAGCTGGCCTGTTAAGTATTTTTTTAATCTTATAGACTCTACTGCCTTTGCTCTAAACTCCATTCTAACTTTTTCCCACCATTTTCTCCCCATTTTAAAAGATTCCTTTCCTTTTTAAAAAGAGGTTGTTTGGAGGAAAAGCATTCTTCATTCCTTTGTTTTCATCCTGCTGTTCCGTTGGCCCCAATGGTTGTTCAACGCCCCTGTCCAACCTCTAAATTAAGTGTTCATTTTCAAGTTCACGGCTTTCCTCCTCCCCACCCCACCCCCCGCCCCCACGGTGAAGGGAAGTTGTAGATGTTCCCAAGTCCTTGGCTCTTCACTCTCTGCTGAGCTGCCCACAAAGCAGCCTTTCACCATAGCCCATCCTCAGATTTCTCTTTTTATTAAAGTTTGTGGTGGGCTTATGCCTCTAAATCATTTTTACCCATCAGAGCCATTTACCTTCTCTCCATAGCAACTAATAGTAACTCTTCTCCAATCTTCTGGCACTGATTTTTGCCCCTGTAACTCTGCTCAGTAGGACAAAATGTGTTTTTTCTGGCTGTAAGTAATATATTCCCATATCATTCTCACAAACCACAGAATGAACTCTGCAAGGAAACTTCAGTTCTTCTACCTCCATTCACTGCTAACAAAGTAGTTTACATAAATGAAACCAATGAGAGCCACAGGTTAATGAGATGTTCAACACACACACACAGATTCTTTATATCAAGAGTTTTTACTGAACTGTCTATAGGGTATTCAGCACTGATTTCCAAAGGCTGACCCAGTGACCAGTCTGAGCTCGCTGCTTAAGCTTCACCCAGGAGGACGTCGAACATAAACATTGGTAGGCCCCACCCCTAGAGTTTCAGATTCGGCAGGGCTTGGGGGCCGCAGATAGAGAGTGTAAATCAGTCTCAACTGCTTGAGTAAAAGCCCCACAAGCACATATATAACAACACATGGATGCCAAGTTTTTAACCCATGTGAGCCTCCAGAATTCACACAGTGATTAATACGTTTTGAGAGATGTATGATAAGACTTCTCAGTGCAAGTTAGGTCCTGATGGGAGGAAGGATGAAAGCCAAGGTATGTGTTGGCCTGTCCACTCACCAACAGCCGATGCCTATGTGTCTGTGAGGAGATGTGAAATGCCTCCCCCTTTCTCACCTTCTCCAGCACCCACAAGAACACATGCCTTGCAGCTCTTTAACAGCACATGCTTTTAAAGGATCAGTCCTTACAGGATCAGTAATTAATTCAGTTTGCACCTGATTTATGCCCCTTTCAAAAATGAAATAAACCAAAATGATGAAAATGAGCAGGCGGGGGTGAAACAGAACGAATACCTCAGTAATTCTCTTTTCCTGAAGCACAATGAACCATTTGCCTTCCTGGAAACAAAAGTGTGAAAAGGATGTAAGCTAAAACCCCTTGGACTGTGACTTCAATAAATCTTTGAGGCTTTGAATGCCACTCTCCACACACAGGTACAACCCTTCAAATGCATATGCAGTAAAATTCCCTCCCACCTCAGCCCCTGCTTATGTACAATTGTCAACCCCATTCCAAGAATATTCTTCTTATAAGGAAACCTGTGGACCACTTCTCCTTCCTCTAAAGAATTCCTTTCCCATCGCGCTCCAGGCCTGTGGCCATTGAATTTGAAATGTGACTGACCAGTCAGTACTGAGATGTGCTTTGGGTGTAAAATATGCACCAGATTTGAAGGATTGGTATAAAAAAGGAAAGAAAATGTCTCATTAACAATTTTTATATTGGTTAACATGTTGCTATGACCGTGTTTTGGGTATATGAAGTTAAGTAAGTTAAAATTAATTTTACCTGTTTCTTCCTACTTTTTAAAATGTGGCCCTTAGAAAATTAAAATGACATATGTCATGCATTTTATTTCCATTAGCCAGTGTGGTCCTAGATGAAGTCCATCTTAAAGCTTGTCACAGCTCCCTCGGCACCTTCAATCCCTCCTGCCAGCTCAGTGCACCCACTTCTCACCTGGCACAGTGGAAACCTCCCACCTCACTCTTTCCCAGATCAGTCACTGAAACTCTACCACAGTTTCGGATGCTTGTGCCCACCATCCCATCAATTAATTTCTCCTTTTCTATTTCAATAGATTCTTACTTCTCACATTTTTCATAAAATCTTACATTTTTAAAAATGAAGACAACAGAGGTACATATTGCTCACATTCTAGACATTCTAGTTTGGCCACAGAATTCATAGGGCTATTATTTCTGATTGTTACCAAATATTCATTTATTCAACAGCATTCACTGGGCACCTCCAGGAGGCCAGGCACTGTGCTAGTCATGGGGGTTAACTAATAATGTCAGCACACAGCCCTGAAATGAAGCGTGGAAAGATGCCAACAGGAACATAGACTAAACCAATGCTCTCTGGCCCTCAGACCCAGAGGACGCTCTACTTGCAAATACCCCTCTCAGGAAGGATTTAAATGCAGTGCTCACATAACACAAATCTTCCGGCTCAGAAACTTGAAACCACCTGACTCCATAGTAAGCATTTCCCCTCTCCCACACTTGGTATTCTCCCTCGTGTTTCCCTCCATTTGTCTTTGTAGTCTCCCTTTCTTTTCCTTTGCTGAAACAGTATTAAACCTGATATATTTAGTTTTCACAATAATGCAGATACCATTATTGTTCTCATTTAAAGATGAGGAAACTAAGGCACAGAGAAGTAACTTACCAGAGGTTATACAGGTAACTGATAAAGAAGCAAGATCTTAACCCAGGTAGCCTAACTTTAGAGTTTTCTGGTTGGGTGGATTCTTTCTAGACTTCTTAACTATTAGATTATGCTCAGAGAGAGTACAAAGAAATGCCAAGGACCATGTAAGCTTGAAGCTGTTGGGGACACTGGGTGCCAAGTGAGAGAAGCCATCCTAAAATGAACCCTATAGACAAAAAGGGAAGCTAAAAGGAAAGGGAGAGAAAGGAAGAGCATGAGAGTGATAGCGACTGAGGGAATGAGAGATAATATGAGACACATGAGACATCACTGACTCTTTTATTTAAATTCCTGGAGAATACAAAGCCAGAAACTACCTTTGGTCTTCCTAGCTATACAAGTAAATAGGGTCTTTTGTCATTTGTAGCTATAGGTTCTTAACCAGATGGTTGTAGACCCTGAGAAAGAAGATACCTACTAAAAAGAGCTCCTGGTGGCTAACTGAGCTCAAATTAGAAAGATCCTAGCAGCCATTTCTACACAGGGGCCTCTCATAAAAATTACACTTCAGGAAGAAGCCTGCACTGAACAATCTGCCCCTGCACTGAACTGCCTGCCTATACTGCATTTCTGCCATCTGAGCCAGCTCTTATAAAGGAGCTCCTAGAGTCCTATTTCAACCAATAGGACTCAGGCTTTCCCCATCCATTTGGAGCTGTGCAGCTATATCCCCATCAACATCTTCAGTGACCAATCAGAGCAGCTCCAATCTGACCAATCAGGACAATGTCTTTTAGACCAATCAAATTGTGAGTATTTGGAATCCTCATTTGCATGAGAACAGACCATCAGGAACCAGGCATGGGGACTTCTCTCAATATAAGTAAGCTCCCCTCTGTCTCTGAAAGCATGCTTTTCTTTTCCACCAACAACTGAGTTTCCTTGGTTGAGTTAAAGCACTAAAGATGTCTACCAGAGCAGAGTGAACTGACACAGAAAGGAGCAGACTAGAGAGGTACAGAGCAGGTCTAGCCAGAGGGGGGCCTGGCCCCAGGGCCACCTCATAGCCATGTTGTTTTCACAGCAGTGCTGTATCACTGACTGAGCTGTTTTGCACTGAATAAAGTTTCTTTCTTCACTGCATCTCAAACTGGAGATTCCTGTTGGCACTGAATGGGTGCCAATGACCATGAGTTGACAAGGTCCACCCACAATTGTACACAAAGTTCTCTGTATATGAACAGAACTATAAAACAGTATATACACACCTCAAGGGAGACTATGATTCTACCTAACTGCCATGTGTACAGCATTGCAGCCAAACCCCCTCTGCTAAAATCTGGTGAGTACAAAGCAACTTTCATGTGGCTAGCCTATGCTTACATTAGGTCTACTCCTGGACTTATACTTTCATGGAGCAGAATAAAGTATTTCCTATATAAAGCCAAGTGCCACAGTGCCCAAAATCTCTCCATAAAAGATTTATTGATTATAACTTCTAATTATCTTTTAAAATGCAGAGTGTGTTCCTGTTAGGCATGATGCATTGAAAATACATGCTTACAAGTTAAATGTGCACTGATGAATGAAGAAGAAAATGTGATATGTATATATATGAGAATGTATAATGGAATATCATTCAGCCATAAAAAAAGATGGAAATCTTGCCATTTGTGACAACATGGAAAATGAATGGACCTTGAGGGCATTATGCTAAGGGAAATAAGTCTGACAAAGACAAATATCATGTGATCTCACCTATGAGTGGACTCCAAAAAAGAAAAAGAAAAAGCAAAAAAAAACCCCAAGCTTATAGATACAGAGAGGAGACTGGTGCTTACCAGGGCCTGTGGGTGGAGAATGGGCACATGGATGAAGGTGGTTGAAAGGAAAAAAATTTCATTTGTAAAATAAATAAGTCCTGGGAATGTAATATACAGCATGGTAACTATAGTTAATAATACTGTATTGTGTATTTAAAAGATGGTAAGAGACTAGATCTTAAAATTTCTCATTTTAAGAAAAAAGTTTTAATTATGTGTGGTGATGGATATTAACTAGACCTACTGTGGTATCATTTTGCAGTGTGTGCATATATGGAATCATTATGTTGTATACCTGAAACTAATATAACATTACATGTCAATTATATCTCAATAAAAATACGCATGCTTATGTCAGCTTTTTCTCCAAATCCCACTAAAATCGCAGTATGTCAGTGCTAGTTGTGTCGTCTTCAGACCCATTTCGCACTCCTCCCTTGTTTCGCTCTGCACTGTTATGCAGGAGTTCTGCCCTCTGCTAGGCTGGGCTTCCATGCATTCAGATATGGAAGCACTGACGGGAGACTGAAGAGTGTGGAAAAGAAGAGACCCAGAGTATTTCACTTCCTCCTTGTCTGCCTCAGGCAGTGAATTTCAGGCAGTGGCTGGTGCTTCTCTGAGCCTCCAGCTTTCACTAGACAGATTTGCTACAGCTATAGCTCCTACTGGGAAACCCTGGCCCCTGGCCTCAGGTAACACCACCACTCCCCTTGATCAGTCCAGCCTGGGGTAACAGAAGCAATCATTTACAGAGTGAAATAAATAATGAAAAAAAAAAAAAACCCTGTGAAAGAAGATACATATACATATTTGGAAATACATATTTCCAAATTCATATTCAAAAACATATTTAGAATCTGTTGTCTTTCATTCAACAATGAAAAGGATTATGCACAGATATATTCCCCAAAGACTAGATTTTAAGAAATAAACACATTTACTTTGCCATACTCCAGCACATGAGATATTGTAAAAAAACAAGCCATTTCTATACTCAGGTTAATTCAATGAATCACCCTTCAAGTAATAATATCTAAGGAGGGCAAAAACAACCCACAAAGAAACTTGTAAAGCAAGTGAGGTTGGGCCTGATGTACACCATGCCCCACTTGGACAATGTCTACAATGACTTAGACCCCAGTGCCCTTGGAAGTCATTTACAAAAGTGACCTGCTTAAATAACTAGTGCTACATCATTTCATCCACTATCTTTGACAGTGTACAGTTTATTTTATTTAGAATTATAGTTGTGTCCTAAACCACATAAGAGTGAAAAAGAGTTTAGCATTATTTAGTCTGCTCTGTCTACTCCTATTACCCATGTGTTACTGTCCAGTGATAAGTCCTACCAATCTTACATATTCTACTTCTGTTGCAAAGTTAGTTACACATATATTGGACTTTCAGTTTACTCTGTGGTTGTGGGGTTTTATTCAATATGCTCTATATTATTATGCAGGTCAAATACCAGCCAGTGTCTAGTTCCCTTCTCCTTTAGGGCAATTGGAAGGATTATATTTTCCATCCCTCTGGAAGCCAGGCAAGGGCTTGTGACTAGTTCTAATAAATGAATGCCATTTTCATGAAAACATCTACATAAAAAGGGAGATATAAAGCACCAGTAGCTTTGTACATCCATTTAAAAAGTTATTCTACTCATCTCCAGTACAAGGAAATGATATAGTAGTCATATGCAGATTTTTGACTGTGGGAGAGGTTGCTGTTCATTACCCCACTTTGTTCAAGGATCAATTGAACAATAGCTTTTCAAATTCATTGTGATGAGATTCTTATTAGCTTATCAGATTGTGAGTTCTTTGAGGGCAAAGCTAGTCTGGAACCCACATATACTAGATAGTCAGTACATTTTTATTGAATCTATGAATGAAGGATTGAGTGACTGAATAATCATAATTTCAATACGATGTCTTGTTTAAATCATTCTTGTTTCTCTTTCATGCTTAATCTAACACTTCACAAGTTTAGGCAATTGCCTTTAAGTTACACTTTTATTCCTCAACGAGACTAGCAAAAACATTATGGCTTTTCAAAGAAGATTAATATGAAGTCTAAGAAGGAAATGCCAGTGAATTTTGCTTTTTGTTTATGAACCCTATAAAAAGATAGTCCAGGGAGTGTACACATCTTATATTTAAATATAACTTGTGGTTTTGTTCTTTCTCTGTTTCAGTTTGGTGACTTGAGGCTGCTTTGGTTGAATGTGTGCAAACTCCCAAATTCATATTTTGAAGCCTTAACCCCCAATGTGATGGTATTTAAAGGTGGGACTTTGGGGATGTCATCTAAGCCTACTGGCTTAGATGAGGTCATGAGGGTGGAGCCTCCATGAATGGATTAGTGACCTTAAAAGAAAAAGAAGAGACATCAGAGCCCCTTTCTCTGCCACATGAGGCTAAGGCAAGGTGACTGTCTACAAGTCAGGAAGACAGCCCAAACCAAGGATGAAAATGATTGGCACCTTGATCTCGAATTTCCCAGCCTCCAGAACTATGAGAAACAAATGCCTGTTGATTAAGCCGCCCGGTCTATAGTATTTGTCATAGAGCCTGAGCTAAGAACGAGGTCATAGTCTCATCCTCACTACCTCTATTAGAAACATAATATGAATGAATTCAGCAAAGTAGCAGGATACAAAATTAACATAGAAATTAGATGCATTTTTATATGCCAATAATGAACTAACAGAAAAGGAAATTAGGAAAATAATCCCATTTACAATTGCTTCAAAAAGAATAAAATACCTAGGAATAGACCTAACCAAGGATGTAAAAGACCTGTAAATGGAAAATTAAGACACCGAAGAAAGGAATCGAAGAAGATACAAATAAATGGAAGCATATACCATGTTCATGGATAGGAAGAATTAACATCATTAAAATGTCCACAGTATCCAAAGCAATCTATAGATTCAATGAAATTCCTATCAGGACTCCAATGACATATTTCACAGAACAAGAACAAATATTTCAAAAATTTATATGGAACCACGAAAGGCCCCACATAGCAACAGTGATCCTGAGAAGGAAGAACAAAGTTGGAGGAATAATGTTACCTAATATCACACTACACTATAAGGCCATAGTAATCAAAATACATGGTACTGGCATAGAAACAGACACTAGATCATTGGAACAGAATAGAGAACTCAGAGATAAACCCACACTTTTATAGTCAGTTAATAATTGACAGAGGAAGCAATCATATACAACGGGCTAAAGATAGTTTATTCAATAAATGATGTTGGGAAAACTGGCCAGATACATGAAGAAAAATGAAACTAGACCACCTTCTTATACAACACACAAGAAAAAATTCTAACAGATCACAGACTCAAATGTTAATTCTGAAACCATAAAAGTTCTAAAAGAAAACACAGGTAGCAAAATCTCAGACAGAGCTCATGGCAATATTTTATCAGGTATATCTCCCAAGCAAGGGAAACAAAAAATTAAATAAATGGGACTACATCAAACTAAAAAGTTTTTGCATAGCAAAGGAAATCATCAACAAAACAAAAAGGCAACCTACAGAATGAGAGAACCTATTTGCTGTTTTATCTGATAAGGGGTTAATATACAAAATTTATAAAGAACTCACAAAACTCAACACCAAAAAAACAAACAACCCAGTTAAAAAAGTGGACAAAGGACTTGAATGGAGTCTTCTCCAAAGAGGACATACAGGTTGCCAATAGACATATGAAAAGATGCTCAACATCACTTAGTCATCAGAGAAATGAAAATTAAAACCACAATGAGATATCTCACATCTGTCGAATGGCTATTATCAATAAATCAACAAATACCAAGTGCTGGCAAGGGTGTGGAGAAAGAGGAACCCTCATGCACTGTTGGTGGGAATGCAGATTGGTGCAGCTACTGTGGAAAGCAGTGTGGAGATACCTCAAAAAATTAAAAATGGGTCTGCTGTTTGACCCAGTGATCCCACTTCTGAGACTATATACAAAAGAACCCAAAACACTAATCTGAAAGAACATAAGCACCCCTATGTTCATTGCAGTGTTATTTACAATCACCAAGATGTGGAAGCAGCCCAGGTGTCCATCAGTAGATGAGTGGATAAAACAACCACGGGGCATTTACACCATGGAATACTACTTGGCTGTAAAAGAGAAGAAATTTTTACACTTCTACAGTATGGATAGATCTGGAGAATATCATGTTAAGGAAAATAAGCCAGTCAGAGAAAGACAAATACAGTATCATTTCACTCATATGTGGATTCTAATGAACGAACTGAACTAATAGGCAAAATAGAGACAGACTCATAGAGAGCAGGATGACAGCTGGGTGAGGGATGGTGGAGGTGAAGGGGTGGAAGGATTGAACAAAAAAGAAACAGGACTCATGGATATGAACAACAATGTGGTGATTGTGGGGAGTGGAGGGAGGTATAAGGGAACTAAATGGTAATGGAAAAATACAATAAAAAATTAAAAGTAAAAAAGGAAAACAAATGTAATATGATATGCACACGATAGTCACCTTCCCTGCTTTCAGCAGCAAGCCTAAGATTCTGTGGACTCTTTAGGTAAATTAGCAATGTGTCCATTCACTGATCAGCCTAGCTCATTAAGTACAGCAGTCCCCCTTATTTGTGGGGAATCCATTCTAAGACCTTCAGTGAAGGCCTGAAACCGTGGATAGTACCAATCACTATAGATACTCTGCTTATTCCTATCCATGCATACATATCATAAAGTTTAATTTATAAATTAGGCATAGTAAGAGATTAACAACAATAGCTAATAATAAAATAGAATGATTATATGAAAACACTATAATAAAAGTTATGTGAAATTGGTTTCTCTCTCAAAATACCTTATTATACTGCACATACAATGTGGATATGTTAGACAAAGAAGTAATTCACGTCCTGGGCAAAACAAAGTGGGACAGTGTGAGATTTCATCATATTACTCAGAAAGGTGCACAATTTAAAGTTTGTAAATTGTTTATTTATGGAATTTTCTATTTAATATTTTCAGACTGCAGCTGACTGTCAGTAACTGAAACCTTAGAGAAACCGTGGCTAAGGGGGGATGACTGTTTCCTAACTGTGGCAGTAAGGGTTGTTCCGCCCTCTCATTACACGGCACTTTTTGCCATTACGCTACAGTCTAGGTGTAGTGTGCTTGGGTTTTGCACAATACAAACGGAAACTTGCACTACATTCTCAGAGCTTCTAATCTGAATAAAAGAGAGTCCCACAATTCAGCTACATGTTTAACTTTTTAAAATGTTCCAGATCATATTAAAACTCATAAGATTTTTTCTCTTGATAAATAGATTTAATATGGTGCCCTTATTTGTATCTGCCTTGAATAGCAAATGCATTTTTCCTGGAAATATGGCATTTTGCATTGGCAAACAGTTATAGGAATAAATTTGTTAAGCACCATTTAAGAAGTTTACTTGAAATTTTGGAGTCTCACACCAAAATGCTGACTATTAAATAGCAATCTGTTATGTGCAATGCCAAATGAAAGTCTGCTGTAATAATTCACTGGGCAAAGTTTAGTTTTTACATCATTTTGATAAATTTACCTCACTTAACCAGTTTAGCCACAAGTCATACCTCATGGTTGCATGTGAAGGCGGTAAAATATATACTTTGAGATGACCTCAATCCAAAAATGCTTTTCACTGTTCACATTTTATCTGTCAAATAGTATTTTCTTTAAGAAGTAAATATAAATGCCATTATTGGGAGAAGCTACCGGTTTGGGACAAGTTCTAGCATTTAGTGTTCTGACAGACCTTAATTTGGATATCAGCCAAAGTCAATAAAACTTGTTCATGCAGAACCTTACCTGGTTTTCACCACATCGAGGGGGTGCATCAGGCAAATTTCTACAAGACCTGAAAGATGATAAAGAAAAGTCTAATAAACACTTATGTAAGCACTGGTTCTTATTTCCTTAACCCTATTGATTTCTCAAGTATAAAGATTCAAATAAAAAACTTGGAACTTTGGACATGAAAGCTAATAGTTGTAGGCTAGTGGCAAAAGACAAAGGTATAATATGATTTCATCCCAGTGGAAGCAAGGTATGTGAGTGAGTACTTATTGGTGTCCTGGCAGAAGCAGGAAGGTAGTGCTGCAGGGAAAAGAAAGTGAAAAGGAATTAGATGTCCTAAATTCCAATCAACTAGGCAGGAATTATTGTATATTAATCCAGTCCAATAAGTAGATATATGAGGGAGAAAGAGATTAAAGACAACAAGGAAGAAAAGAAGGGAGAGAAGATCTTTCAGCATCCCCTATGGCACCTACTAACATGGCAAATCAAGAACCTCAGTTTCAGTATTCACAAAATAAAGATAACACTTGATAACAGAGAACACATCGTAAGTGTTTACTATATGCTAGACATTGTCTAAGTAGTACTTAGCTTATCTCATTTAACCCTCACTACAACTCTTAGTGATAAAAGGTAATATTATCCACGTTTTACAGCTGAAATAATTGAGGCACACAAAGTCAAATATATTTTTCCTAAAATCTCATAGCTAGGAAGTAGTCTTAATCTCATATAGCCCATAATCTAAACCATTGTACAGTGAGGAAGGATTTATATGGCTTTTGCAAATTCATTGGAAAGCCCCTTCCTATCGTCTGAGTAGATAAGAAGAAAAGTAATAATCATAACAGTTACCTTACCTGCAGTCCCGACACAGTGGTGGTCATTTACCATATTACCCCCAATATGCACAACTACTGGCCAAGGTCAGTATTATTATCATTACCTACTTGAAGACAAGCAAACTAAAGTTGATAATGTTAACTGATTCGTCCTAAAGCCATCTAACAACATTTGTGGGTAGTTTCTCTTTTTTCCCCTTTTAAATAATATTTTATTGATTATGCTATTACAGTTGTCCCAATCTTACCCCCTTTGCCTCTCTCCACTCAGCACACCCTACCCCCACTTCCTCAGGAAATCCCCACACTATTGTTCATGTCCATGGGTCATGCATGTAAGTTCTACATGGATACTCCACCTCCTATACTGTATTTTACATCCCCATGGCTATTCTGTAACTACCAGTTTGTACTTCTTTTGGTAAATTTTATCTATTTTTTAACATACAGGTATTTTATTGATTATGCTATTACATTTGTTCCAATATTTCCCCTTAGCCCACCTCTACCCAATACCCGCATTCCCTCCAGCAATCCCCCCTTTAGTTCATGTCCATAGGTCATGCATATAAGTTCTTGGGCTTTTCCATTACCTATACTGTTCTTAACATCCCCCTGTCTATTTTGTACCTACTAATTGGTGATTCTTAATCTCTGCACCTTTCCCCCCATTTTCCTCCTTTCCTAACTGATAACCCTCCAAATGATCTCCATATCTATGATTCTGTTCCTGTTCTGCTTGTTTGCTTAGTTTGTTATTTGGATTCAATTATTGATAGTTGTCAATCTATTGCAATTTTAATGTTCATCACTTTGGTCTTCTTCTTTTGCTTATATAATTCCCTTTAGCATTTCATATAATAATGGCTTGGTGATGATGAACTCCTTCAGTTTTACCCTGTCTGAGAAGCACTTATTCTGACCTTCAATTCTAAATAGCTCGGCTGGATGGAGTAATCTAGGCTGTAGGTCCTGGCTTTTCATCACTTTGAATACTCCTTGCTAGTCCCTCTAGTGTGCAGAGTTTCTTTTAAGAAATCAGCTGACAGTCTTATGGCAACTCCTTTGTAGGTAACTCTGCTTTTCTCTTGCTACTTTTATGAGGCTATCTTTATCGTTAGCCTTTGGCATTTTAATTATGATGTCACGGTGTGGTCCTCTTTGGGTCCATCTTGTTTAGGACTCCCTGTGCTTTCTGGACTTGTGTATCTACTTCCTTCACCAAATTAGGGAAGTTTTCTTTCATTATTTTTTCAAACAAGTTTCCAATTTTATGCTCTTCCTTTTCTACTTGTGGCACCCCTCTTATTCAGATATGGGTATGTTTAAAGATGTCCCAGAGGGTCCTAGGCCTATCCTTGTTTTTTTTTATTTTTATTCTTTTTTTCTTCCTGCTGTTCTGATTGAATGCTTTTTCCTTCCTTGTGTTACAAATCGTTGATTTGATCCTCAACTTCATCCTTTCCACTCTGGGTTCCATGTGGATTTTTACTTGTTTCACTTAATGTAACCTTCATCTCTGCTTGGGTATTTATTATAGCATTGAAGTACCCAATGAGTTCCTGGAACATCCTGATAACCAGAGTTTTGAACTGTGCATCCCATAGGTTGCTTATCTCCATTTTATTTAGTTCTTTTTCTGGAGTTTTGTTCTCTTTTTTCACTTGGGCCATATTTGTTTGTCTCCTCATTTTGTCAGCCTCCCTATTTTTTTTTTCTGTGTATTAGATAGAGCTGCTTTGACTCTCTGTCTTAGTGCACCTGTTAAGTTGTATGGAATGGAGCCTTAGGTAATCGACAAGGCAGGACAACCCATGTCACTACTCTGTCGCTCTGTGTGGGGGCAGACTAGCAGAGGGGACATTGCCGCTTCCGGGCCTCTGGAGTTTTACCCAGGAGGAAACTGTCTCCCCAGATGCACTTCACTTTCTCCCCATACGCCATCGGTGCCCTTCCAGCTGTTGCCCTGGTACTGAATCCCAGAGGGTGTGGCTCTGCATAAGTCCTAAGTATGCTGCAGACCCTTTAAGAGAGTGCAGTTTCTTCTACTGCCCCAAACTCTACTGGTTTTTACAGCCAGAAGTTATGGGGACTTATCTTCCTGGCACTGGGACCCTGGGCTGGGTGATTTGGCCTGGGCCTGGGATCCCTCATTCCTGAGGTATCCCTCCCATTTTTTATCTACCACACATGGATGTGAGACTTCCCATTTCCACCTCTGTGCCCTTCTGCACCACTCCACGTCTCCATATTTCTCCATGACTCTCTGCATTGCCACTCTTTCTACTTGTATGGATGAATGTGGCTTCTTTAAATCCTTGGTTTTCAGACTTCCACACAACTCAATTTTCTGACAATTCTGTGTGATATTTGTTTTGTAGTATAGCTGCGTTTTTTGCTATATTTGTGCATGGAGGCAAGGCATGTTTACCTATGCCTCCATCTTGACTGGAGGTCTCCAATTTGTACTTGTTAATCCCCTCACTTCTTCACCCATTCCCCCCCATTCCTTCCCATCTGGCAACTATCAACTGCTCTGCATGATTCTTTCCCAGTCCTTCTATTTGCTTAGTTTGCTTTTTAGATTCAGTTGCTGATAGGTAAGTATTTTTTTGCCATTTTATTGTTCACAGCTTTGATCTTCTTCTTTTTCTTAAATATTTCCCTTTAACATTTCATATAATAATGTTTTGTTGATGATAAGCTCCTTTAGTTTTTCTTGTCTTGGAAGCTCTTTATCTGCCCTTCATTCTAAATGTTAGTGTTCTGGGTAGAGCAACCTTGCTATAGGTCCCTCCTTTTTTGACTTTGAATATTTTTTGCTATTCCCTTATAGTTTGCAGTTTCTTTTGAGAAATCAGCTGACAGTCTTATAGGAACTCTTCTGATGGTAACTAACTCTTTTTTTCTTGGTGCTTTTTAGATTCTCTTCTTGTTTTTAACCTTTGACATTTTAATTACGATGTGTCTTGGAGTGGGCCTCTTTGCATCCATCTTGTTTGGGACTCTGTACTTCCTGGACTTGTATGTCTATTTCCTTTACCAAATTAGTGAAGTTTGGTTTCATTATTTTTTCAAATAGATTTTCAATTTCTTGCTCTTTCTCTTCTCTTTGTCACACCCCTATGATGTGAATGCTGGAATGCTTGAATTGTTCCAGAGGCTCCTTACACCATCCTTGATTTTTTAGATTCTTTTTCCTTCTTGTTGTTCTGATTGTTTTTTTTTTTTTTGCTTCCTTATGTTCCAAATCATTGATTTGATTCTATGCTTCATCCACTCTACTGTTGTTTCCCTGTAAATTTTTCTTTATTTCAATTTTGAATATTTTGCTTCTGACTGGATCTTTTTTATGCTGTTAATGTACTCACTAAGTTCCTTGAGTATCCTTATAACCAGTGTTTGAACTTTGCATCTGATAGTTTGTTTATTTCCCTTTTGATTAGGTCTTTTCCTAGAGTTTTTATCTGTTCTACATTTGAGCCATGTTTCTTTGTCTCCTCATTTTGGCAGCCTCCCTGTGTTTGTTTCTATGTAGTAGGTAGAGCTGGTATGACTCCTTGTCTTGGTAGCATGATCTAATGTAGTAGGTGTCCTGTAGGGTACAGTGGCACAGCCTCCCCTATCACCCAAGCTGGGTACTTCAGGTGTGCCTTTTGTGTGGGCTGAGTATACCCTTTTCTTGTAGTTGAGCCTTGATTGCTGTTGGCAGGTCAATAGAAGAGATATATCTAGGCCAGTTTGCTGCAAGGACTGGCTGTGACTACTGACCATCAGCCTCTGCCCTCTGTGGAGAACCAGCTGTTCAGGGGCATGGTGGTGGTACTTTGACATGGTCTGTAGCTATCCATGGGTGAGCAGGCTCTGGGGTTTCCCCATTGGTGCAGGCCAAGGTCAGCTCCCATCTGTGTTCCGCCCAGGGCCATCCAGCTTGAACTATAAAGCAATCTGAGATGCCACTACTTGTGCTGTGATTGGAGGTTCCCAGGGAAAGCTAAGCTGTTTACGTAGGCTGGCTGCTGCTAGTGCCTGACCTGGAGTCACTTAGCAGGATGTATGTGGGCTGGGGGCTCACTAAAGCCAGCTGTTGCTTGTTTGAGATGATTTAGGAAGTTGTGAAGCATGAGCCAAGACCAGTCATTCATATGGAAAAGCCACTCTTAACAGCTTGAGTGGGCCCATAAGTTGGGTGGGATGGACCATCAGGGGATCTCCAGGCAAGGGCAAATGGTGTTAGCCTTGTCGATGGAGTCTCAGATATGGCACCCACCTGCTGACTCTGTGGCTCTGTGGGGGAAGAGCTCAGAAAAGTAGCAATGGCCTCTCCCCAACTTTCTGTCTTTGAGAAAGCTGCCCCCCAGCTCTCACCTTGATGCCAGACACTTCAGCTCCTCCCCATATGCCACTGGTGCCTTTCAAGCTGCTACCCTAGTACTGGAGCTCAGAGGGAGTGAGTCTGAGTAAGTTTGTGTGAGGGCTCTTTAAGAGGAACTACTTGGGACCCTGGAAGTTTCTTCCAGCAACTCAATCCCCACTGATTTTTGCAGCCAGAAATTATGGGGACTTATATTACTGGCACTGGAACCCTGGGTTGGGAGGACCTGGTGTGGGGCTGGGACTCCTCACTCCTGAGATACCCCTCCTGAATTATTAGCCACCACATGTGGATGTGGGGTAGCCCATTCCATGTTTCCGTGTCTCCATGTCTGCACCCCTCCTACCAGTCTGGATGGATGTGGTGTCTTTAATTCTGTAGTTGTCAGACTTCCATTCAATTCGATTTCTGATGGTTCTGAATGATGGTTGTTCTATAGTTCAGTTGTGATTTTGATGTGATTGTACAGGAGGCGAGCTGTGTTTACCTACACCTCGATTTTGGCTGGGAGTCTGTGGGTAGTTTTTTAGGGACTGACCATCTACCTCTCTTCATTTGTAAACTAATTCAATTTGAGCTTCTCTGTAATTTAGTTCTTCCTCACCATATTTATAGGCACAAATGTCTTTTATTCCTCTACTACTCAGGTCCAGAAAGCTCAGAGGGCTTGTACCTTCCGAAGGCTGGCTTTGCTTCCAAAGAAGCTTAAGAGGTTCTTCCTGAGTAAGCCTGCTGTAGTTTACAAAGTCATATATATTGACCAAAAATGACTGTTTTATTTTGGTTAACACTACCAGAACTCAATATCAATCGATTTCATTCCAGCAGGAGTGCTCCTTAGTCATTTGTAACTAGGTCACTGACCCAATCAGAGTCAGGGCCTGGAGCCAGGAGAAAGGAGCAGAGATAAGGGGCAACAGAGTTATGGGGCACAATAGCAAGCCTTTGTGCCACTGTTTTAGAGTAATGAAGAGGCCCTGTTATTCAAGATTGCAAACAGTAAGGTCTCAAAACCTTTTTGCTTGAAATTTCACATTCACCTTGCACCTGGAAGTAAGAATCAGGTGACCAGAGTTGTTGTCCTGGTGCCTTCAGGAAATGGTAATTTACCCCTGGAGGCATCAGTTCCTTTTCTGTAAAGGGAAAGGTTAAATGGTCTTGAATACCTTGGAACTCTACAATAGTATTCTATGTTTGTGTCTTCATTCTTGAATCTTATAATTCTAATTTGTGTTTTGTTACATTAGCTAAAAAAGAATAAAGCTCTAATCCCATAAATAAAGATTTGCCCTGGAAACTCAGACTTATAGAATAACATTCTCACCAAGCACTGCAGCAAGTAGAGGTCTACTAAGGGCACTTCCTTGAATCTCAGGAGCATAAAGGAATAAGACACTGACAATCAGTTTATCAAAGAAAGTGCACACAGCTTCTTCCATTGACTTGGCAATAGAAAAGAAGCAAAATAATAAACACTGAACAGCACTAATTGGTACATCTCTTAAAAAGCTCACCAAAAGAACCAATAATCCAACTTCAAAAAAAAAAAGAAAAAGGCACCCTGGCTGCTGTAGCTCAGTGGACTGAGCACGGGCTGTGAACCAAAGTGTCACAGGTTCGATTCCCAGTCAGGGTACATGCCTGGTTTGCAGGCTATGACCCCCAGCAACCGCACATTGATGTTTCTCTCCCTCCCTCTCTCTTTCTCCCTCCATTCCCTCTCTAAAAATAAATAAATAAAATCTTTAAAAAAAAGGCAAAGAGCAGATGGAGAGAAGATCCAAAAAAAAGTTATAAAGTAGCAATTTAAAAATGATAGAAATAAAACACTAGAAAAAATGGTACATGTTATATATGATTATAATTTTATGGACATATTAACTTTTATTTTTATTAAAATTGATAAATATTCAATATAGAGCATTACTTTAGAACAATGTGGGCACAATGAAAGTATGTCAAATGAATAATATTTCATATGCTGAGTGCATTTTGTTTTATTTTTAACCCAAATATTTGTAGAATGAATCAATGCTACTTTGAAAAATAAACTACCTATAAAGACACACACACACACACACACACACACACACACACACAAACCAACAGCAGAACTTGGAGAATCTGTTCACATTTATATGTACCAATTTGTTTATTCGCAAAGTTGTTCTTATTTCCTTTGTGCTAATGTGCATTTCCAGTAGTAGGATGTTAATAATTTCTCTTTTCCCAGAGAATAGTTATTTTCCTTTGAGACAATTGCTTATTTATCACAATAACAACCAAGCAAGAATTGCTATTAAATTTTTTTTAATTAGACAAAGAATAATTTTATAAGACTTATGCAAATTAAGAAAGCCCAAAGCAGGTTGCTATTGTGAATTAATCATATCATACATATTTTTAGTCTTACAAATTCATACCACTTCAGTAAGATTCAGATGAAACTGGTAATGCTACCCTATCATGGGCACAGAAAACCATGGGCTAGCCTATTCACCTAAACCTTGGGATAATCCCTGAATTCTCATCTCTTTGAATTGGCTGAAGTACATGCCTTCACCTAAGCAAATGTTTCAGGGAAGGATTAACACCTCTCTGTCACAAACTTTCCCTCCAGCCTCTAACCCTTCTGAGAAGGTCTCCTGGCCTGTTTAAGCACAAATATGCACTAAACATCAATTCCATCCCCTTCCTCTATTATAACCTGAACCACACCTCTTTTCTGAAGAAAAGTACCAACACGATCATGCAATGATCAGCCATAATTGGTGAAAGAACAGTTTCTTCTTAGTGTTCTGTTCCCTGGGCTTTTCCTTTTCTCTGGAATATTGTCCTTCTATGACAGCACACACACACATACACTTCTGAGAATCTTACTTTCCTTGAGTTCTCAATTTGGGCAACCATTTTTCAAGAAATAAATGGGGAAGAGACTGTTAGTTGCCCCCTGTACTCACCCCCATTTCTTTCTGTCTGCACAGAATAAATATTGCATTTTCTAGCCTCCCTTGTTGCTAGGCATTACTGTGTGACCAAGTCTGGTCAATGGAATGTCAATGAAAAGTGGTTTAAGCAACTTCTGGGAAGTCTTGGGAAGGTAGGGAACCTGGTTCCCCTCCCTTTTCCTCCTTCCTGCTGGTAGAATGTGGACCTAGGGTTAGAGTAGCATCCTAGACAATGAGGTGACTTTGAGCACTGAGGCCACACACAGCACAGCAACAAGGTAGAAGTAGTCCCTGACTTAGTGGTATTCTGGTCTGTCTACCTCCAGATGGTCATGTTGGAGAAAAATGTCTACTTCCTTGAAACAACTGCTATTTGAGTTTCTGTCATGTGTCCCTGAACTTAATTCTAATTGTTAATAGGAGCCCTGTGATGTGCTCCTGCAGTACCGTGAACTTGGGTTATTACATGTTACTGCAACTGTTTTCTTGTCGGAAAGCTCCATGAGGACAGAGACTCCACCTGCCTCAGTCCCCTTTGCATTCCCATCACTTTACACAGTGGCTGGCACTCAGTAAGCTTGATAAAAATTTGTTGAATATATAAATTAATGTTGATTTGGGTTACTGTACATACCATTACACCAACTGATTCTCAAGATAAACTGAACTGGCAGCGATTTATTCTGCACTTACTTCACTAGTTTGAACATCATACAAAGAAGCAACTAAGTACAGAAGAAAATTGGTAAAATTTTATGAAGTACAGCACAGAAAATGCTTGAACTAAAACTACAGAATTGAAATATTGTTAATATGTGAGAAAGCAACTAATCAATCATCACCTAATGGATTGTCAAATGATTCTGAGAGCCTTGCGTGTGCAAGGGTACCGTGCTAGGTGCTGAGGACATACCCCGATGCAGTATGAAGAGTGCCTGCAAGGCTGAATGACTCCAAACATGGGCACAGATGTGGCCCACTGAGAATGGCCTTTTATGTAAAGGTAAGATGTTGAGCTCAGAATAGAAAAATGCATAAATAGAAAAATAGAATAAAAATGCATATGTTTCAGGCCCACTGATTCAGTGCTGCTATTTACAGTTATTGCTATTTATGTTCTATTTATGTTCTGCATTATTCTAGTCTTGCATTACTGTTGACTTTTATACCAAATTGCCAACTCTCTTCAAGGAACTGTGTAACTAATAACAGAATATATGGACACATATTTTTAAATGTTTAAATAATATTTTAATTCATCTGTTGCCTGGGTTTCCTTATAATTGAGATTACTTGTCCTAAGTCATAATGTTGATTTATATGAGGTAAAGACCATTTGAAAATATATGTCACATGTAAATATGAATATAAATCTCACCAGGGAGCAGTTCCTAGAGTTTTTACCTACTTTGTCAATAACCACTGGCACATATCTCCTAACTCAATAATATCCTTTTTCTTTAGAGCTGGGAGTTGAAAACCACATTAAAAGTATCCCTTGCCAGAAAAGATAGGATTGCTCTTTTTCTGGAGAGTACAAAATGCTTACAACATAAAGCAGACGATCCATTAATTTGTCCACCCCTTTACAACCTGGGCCACAGAAGGAAAAGATACAGTGGAGGGCACATGGCCACATTGGTGGACTGACTGACTATGCGATGTGCCCCGCCCCTGCTCCCCTGATGGAACCCTAAAGTACAGAGACTGGGAATGAGGTTCATTGCTGTGCCTCCCTTTCTGCTCCACCCTGCCCCTCACCCAGGCAGTGTTGCAATGGGCTTCAGGAGCCTTTTTAGCCATAGGATGGGAGAACGTGGAAGACAAACTGGGTATCTGAAAGTTGACCTATATATAGATTATTAAAGAATAATGTCAAGTGATCCTCACTTAAAGTCTTAACCTTAATTTTAACTATTCATAATGTTATTATACATTAATCTGTTCTGAGATATATTATTTGAGAACAGAGTATTCTAAATTTACTCTGCCCTCTTATTACTACATCAATTTACTGTTCCTTTCTCTATAATTTCATTATGTAACAATTACTATATTACATTTTATATTACTAATTATATCACATTATATTGCATTATAAATATCAATAATAGCATTTATCATACCATGCTGTGGCTAGTAATATATAGAAGTATATAACCAGACATTGTAGCCTATGTGAATGACATCTTCTAGATTTGTGAAAACATGTGGTCAAATACCAACCACTAGCTCTTTAAGAAAATGGAGTATTTAACTTTATAGGGTCACTGAGTAAATAATGTCAAATACATGAAATGTACTCAAGAAGTTTTCTATCCACACTAACTTTTTTGGTGATCCCAATCCATGGTTTTAATTACCACCTATATGCTAACAACACACCAATTTACATTTACAGTCCAGACTTCTTTCAAAGTCTAAACTTAAACAACCTATTGCCTATTTGACATCTCTGCTTGGATATTTAGTATCCATCTCAAAATACACATGTCCAAAACTAGAGCCTGACCCTCCTCCCTCCACTCCAGAGCAAAAATAAATAAATAAATAAAAACAAAAACCTACCCCTTCAACCTTATAATCATTGTGGACTCTTCTTTCTTTCAAAACCCTCTTTCAATTTATTTGAAAATCCCATTGGCTCTGCTTTAAAATTTGTCCAGATTTCTCCCATTTCTCACTTGCTACACAGCCGCCTGTCCCCCTCCATCCAACATCATTTCTCAGCTGATTAAGTGCAGCACCTCATTAACAGGTCTCCCTCCTTCCACCTTTGACCCTTTCCATCTGTTCTCACCCTGTAGCCAGAGTGATTCTTTAAAAGTGTAAGTCACTTCATGTCATTCTTCTGGTCAGCAATGGCTCCCCATTTCACTCAGAGAAAAGACATACTGTATTCTATCTCTCACCAACTCATACTACTCTCCCGCTCAGTCATTCTGTTCTGGCCAAATGGGCCTCTTCACTGCTTCCCAAACTTGCCAGGACTGCTCCAGCTTTCAGCCTTTTCACTAGCCGTTTCCTCTGCCTGGAATGCTCTTCCCCTAGTTCCTGCTTGACCAACTTCTTTCCCATAGTTGGTGAGTAACCCTGACCATGCCAATGCAGAAGCCTGTCCCTCCTTAGCCCAGCACTGGTAAAACCCTTCATGCTGCTCTGTTACTTCCTTTTTTTCACAGCATTTATAAACTTCTAACACATTCCATTATTTACTTATTATGTTTATTGTTTCCTATCTCTCCCGGTAGCATATAACCTTCACCAGGGCAGAGATCTTTGTACTCCCCTCCAATGTGCACCATGTACTCAGAACATAACTGATATACATAGCATTTGCTCAATAAATTTGTTGGAAAAAGAAACAATTATATAAAAGAATAAACCTATGACCATGATGAGATTCCTTTTCAGTGGTTTATAGAAGCTTAATGAATTTAGTTTATAGAAGGGGAATGAACTCAGTCACTCAAGGAATCCATGATAGTGTTTAAATAGGAAGTAAGTCTACTGAGAGGTTCTCAGTCCATCCCTGCCCTCCAAGTAGGACAGATATATTCCCAAGATAATTTTGAGGGTACCCAGCCAGGGCCTTGGTAACATTTTATAAAGCAGAAGACATCTTCATATCTCTGGGAGCTGCAAATGGATATAGTGCAGGCAGAGAACCGAAGCATTCAAGCATCCCCAAGATGTCAGTTACAGATAAACCTATGCCACCCTTTCATCAAGCCAAAAAATCTCTGCATTGCACTACAGCCCCTTCCTGGGCATTTTCAAACTTAATCTAAGACTCCTCTATTGTTCTTTGAAATTCATGCTGTTCTAGCCATTACCTTAACCTATTTTGTCAGACATGTTTAACTCTTTAAAATATAAAAGAATCTTTTTATTGTTTAAAAGAGAACCACAGAGGAATAAATGGTTTCAAACTCTGCAAATTTGAAATTCAAAAATAGAACAGCTTCAGACAGAACTGATATTTTTTCATCTACTCTGCTAGTCAAGCAAATCATTACAACATCCTATTTGATAGCCTGCCCAGAAAATGTGGTAGCCCTATTGAATTATAAGCAATATGAGACTCATAAAAGGAAATCAAATATATTATGCTTCCCCCAATAACAGTTAAGGCGCACTAGCTTGTGGCACAGTAAATTAATATTATGCACACGGAATTGGCTAAATAGGCAATGTGATTTGGCAGGTTTGAAAGATGTTGTTAAAAGTTATGCTTTTGGGCAAGCCACAGCCTTCCCTGAAAAATTTGAAGCAAATATTTTCATAGCCGTTTACTATTAACCATACTACTAGTATGTATTTTTCTAACAGAACTATCACTAAGCAAGAGCTGTTAGCATGTACCTGAAGGGAGTGCAGTGATCTCCTCAGTGTGTCCTTCCTCTTATACAGTTTATTATCTAATTTACTTGGAATTTCAGAAAATATATTTCAGACGCATAAACATATGCATACATTATGGTCTAGAAATCATTCAGGGGTGTCAAACTCATTTTCGCCAGGGGCCACATCAGCCTTGTGGTTGCCTTCAAAGGGCCAAAATAATTTTAGGACTGTATAAATGTAACTGCTCCTTAACTGTTAAGGAGTTGAAATTACACTGGGCCCTTTGAAGGCAACTGTGCAGCTGATGTGGCCCCGGGTGAAAATCAGTTTGACTCTCCTCTATAGAACAGGTACATGTGAGGGAGAAAAGTTGAGGCAGAGTTCAAAAATAAGTGAGTTTCTAAAATATTAAAACCCTGAACACAAAGACAGAAAGGTTGAAAATTGTTAAACTAATAAAAATCTCACTTGTAATATAAAGTTTTCGTATTAATTTTTTTACTCAATTTCAGCTCAATGGAATACCTTTAAAAATTATTGTTTGGTATTTTAATTCAATGGAAATTATTCTTTCATTTCTATTTTTTATTAAACTCTATATTAGACCCCAAGCAAGTGCCAAGTGTTACTTCAGTAAATGGACCAATTTTGGGATGTGTTGACCTTCATGGGAAGTTAACTGCTATATATGGGCCTGAACACAGTCAGTGATGCAAAGAGAAACATCAGGGGAAAAATAAGTTGTGGATTAGGATGGTAAATGGTAAAATACCTTTAGAAGTGTATAAAATGTCTTTAAAGGAAAGGAAATTAAAATAAAAAGGAGAAATAGGTATCACTTGAGTTACAGATTATATCTCTATATAATAAATATGAAAACAGGAAAAGGTTGTGTTGTGTTTTGTTTATCTAAAGTAAAAAAATAATGTTTGAGCTGACCAGAATTTCAAATTGGAAGTTTATGAAAGTGCCGAAGGGCAGCTGACAGAGGCGTCAGGACTCCGTGGCCAGAGGCGGGGGAAGCCTGCCGGGACCTCTCTTTCTACTCCAGAGAAGACTTGCCCGGTTCCGGCACTCTGTTTTCTTTCTGCTTTGCTATAAACCAGAAAGAAAAAAAAAACCATTTTGCTTTATCCCAAAATGTTTTAAATTTTCTTTATTTTTATTATTGACACTATTACAGATACCCCCATTCCCCCACCCTTTGCCCTCCTCCAAGCAGCCCCTGCCCTCATTCCCTCTGGCCACCAGCACACTGTTGTTGTGTCTGTGGGTCATGCACCTACGTTCTTTGGCTTATCCCTTCCCCTTCTTTCATTAAGTCCCCACCTCCCTCTCTTCACCCGACAGCTGTCAGTCTGTTCCCTGTGTCCGTGCCTCTGTTTCTATTCTGTTCATCAGTTTATTTTGCTAATTAGATTCTACATGTAAGTGAGATAACATGATATTTGTTTTTCTCTGAGTGGCTTACTTCACTTAGCATAATACTCTCCAGGTCCATCCATACTGTTGCAAAAGGTAAAAGTTCCTTCATTTTATGGACACGCAGTATTCCAACATGTAAATGACCATGGTTTTTTGCTCACTCATCTACTGATGGATGCTCAGGCTGCTTCCAGACCTTAGCAATTGGAAGGAACACAGCAATGAACAGAGGGATCCATATATTCCTTCTGATTAGTGTTTTGGGTTACTTTGGATAAATTCCATGAAGTGGGATCACTGGGCAAAAGGTAGTTGCGTTTTTAAATTTTTAAGGAAACTCCATACTGTTTTGACATATAACATTGCATTGTGTAAATTTAAGGAGTACAACATGTTAATTTGATACATTTATGTATTGTAATATCTAGGGTGGGGCAAAAATAGGTTTACAGTTGTGAGTACAAGAAATAGAGTTTACCCACATATTGTTATTTATTAATTAGTGTATTATTTTCCCTATGAAGAACAGTAAACCTACTTTTGCCCCATCCTGTAGCTGCAATTATAATAATAATTAGCACCTCCATCATATCCCATACTAATCCTTTCTTTTACGTGGTTGAAGTACTTAAGTTCTAGTCTCTTCGAAAGTCCAATAACTTGTAGAATATTGACCTTCCTTTCTTTTTTATTGAATTGCTTAGGAAGAAGGAGCCCTCTTTTTGTCATAAGAGTCAGGACAGAACTTGGTCCCTCCCAGTCACCCCTCCAATCATGTACAGAAGCTGCCTCTTACAGGCCGGATGGTACACCTCTCTTCACTTTTCATTTGTAACATCAGGTGAACAGCTTGAAACTAACCATGGTGGGAGTATTCACACTAAGGAAAATGGCAGAGGCTGTATATCAGAGTTTTTGTTTGTTTGTTTTCCAGAGAGCCATTTCTTAAACATTTTCTAGCACAGCACTGCCCAAGTCTAAGTACAAAGTCTATTGCCTAGCCTATTAGGTTCAAATGGTTTTAAAAGTATAATAGTCAAAGGAGAGTTTTTAATTTCCAGCTTCTTTCCCTGCCCTCTTTCAAGGTTATGAGCCCTTTAAGAGAGGAGATGAAATGTGGCTACAAAGCCAGTTTCACCCTTAGTCACTGCGCAGAAGTTCAGAGACAGGAAGAAGGCCTTAGGCAAATACATAGCATCTTGCAAGGGGAGGAATTCAGATTTTTAGGTTACAAGTACCTAGTTCTTTCTTTTCAATAAGTCACTAACGGCAATTGCCATAAAAGAAAAACCAGGATAAAATTATTATGTGGTTTTCCCTTTTCCAATTATATTATTTCTTGCAATAATATTCATCTTGATAAAGTAAAAGATTTACAGCTTTTGAAATATTTGCCACCATTGCCTTAATTAATATATAGCAAGTTTCCTGTGTTTAATCACACTGCTTTAATAATTGCCTTTAGGTATGAGCTGTTAGTTTCATATTTGCTGGATAACCTAGAACCATTACTATACAAAATCTTATTTTTGAACTGTTCATTCACATCAGCCTCTGTGCCACGCTCCCAGGAACTCCAGCTCACTCAGACCAAGGTCCCAGGTGAGTTCCACATACCACACTCTTTGTCCAGGTTTGGCTAAGGGGGAAAAGAAAGTTGACTCAGTTTCAGGGACTCCTCTTTCAGTTACGAAGGCATCCACACAGTTTAATCACACAGGATTTCTACTAAGAATACATTATGCTAATCTTTGTTTCCACGTGAAAAACTTGCAAAAATGAAGCAGATTGCACTTCATGTAAAATAAGTGTTGGCTAAGAACAATATTCAGATACTAAAGAGGCTAAAATATAATATTTGGACATTATATAAACACAAAAGCAGATGAATTTCATACCATGAATATTTAGTTGTGATAGCATACTACATAAAAAACACTACCCAAATAATAATCAATGTTTGAGTTCGGTTAGTATTCTTAAATTACTAATTCATGAGAAATAATATTTGCCTCCGTGGCTTCCCTCCCAGCAAACACCATGGATGTTTCTTGCTACTGTACCACATTAAGTGTGCTTCACCTCAGGTACACATCCAAGAGGTTCTCATTCACCAAATATTCTTTTGAGTGCCTACTCTATGCATAGTTTTGCCAGCATAGTTCTAGATTCTGGTTCTCTTTTGCTTGCCTCCATTTTCTCAGAATAGGAAGGAGGGTCATCAACTGAGAGTCAGAATGAGGGAAGAGAAGTCTCTCAAAACAAAAGAGAAGGTGTGGAATAGTCATTTGTGGACGTGAGGGAAGGGGTGACCACGGAAATGTAGTATGGTTACTGGATACCATTAAGGGTCCACTTGAGGTCAACAGTCGTGAAATTAAAAATGTCATTTCCTTTGGCTGTTTGGGTGCAGGCAGAATTAAGACGAAACCAGAATGAAGCATTTGCCAAATGCACATGAGAATGTGAGAGGTGGCAAAGGAAAGATCGTGTACCAAAATAATGGTTGAATGTGTGACTGGAGCTAGGAAGGAGGGCAGTGAGAATATGAGGGGATGAGGATATTGTTGGCTCTGTTTGAGTCAGGATACTAGAGAGGAGAGCTGGAAAGATAAAGGATGGAGTTGACATTGACATAACCATTAAGTCCCATTTTTATTAGTAAATTGTACCCAAAGTTTGAATTTTTTCTCTGTATCTCTAGTGTCTTTGCTTTGATTTGATCTTCATGGTTCCTTTGAGTTTATGGTTTCCCAAATATTTAACTAAGATTTGATAATGACCAGAATGGGCACACCCTAAGAAGTTAATATATTTAATCACCAATATACCATATTTTGCCATTTATAATGTGCATCCATGTTTTGGGGCACCTTACACATGAGATTATTATACCTATTATGATACCCATGGTATATAATCATTATATCCATGTATAATGTGCATCCTTATTTTTCCCTCAAAAATTTGGGCAAAAAAGTGCACATTACACATGGCAAAATATAGCACATCATTTAGAAATGTTGAAAGTGTGAAACACTGAATAAAGCAATTATACAAACATGCTTATCTTTTCAAAGAACCAGATCTTGGATTCATTGATCTTTGTATTATTTTTTTATACTCAATCTCATTTGTTACTGCTCTAATCTTTATTATTTCCTTTATTCTCACTTTGGGCTTTGTTTATTGTTCTTTTTTAAAAAATACAATTATAAAAACAAATGCAAGCCTCCAAAAATGGGTTATTTAAGACCCCAAAGAAAACTATTTTGAAAGATTTTGAAACTACAGTACTAAGTGCTCAGAAATAAATGAAAACACTCATGTTCACATTCTCAGGCAAGGTTAAAGAGTAACTGAGGAAATACTATTTTAAAACACTTAATCATCCTTTCTAGGGAAGGCAGAGCTAACACTATGTCAAACAACTTAAAATGTACCCTCACTAGAATCTCTTCATGGTTGATGACTAAAACTATGACAGTGTTCCCTGGAATCCTACAGGGTGCCTACAAAGTCTAAAACACAGACAAATGAACAAAATGTTATGAGGGTATTGTCAATTTGGAAAAAGGTAAATTAGTGTTATCTGTTTTCCAGACTTTAATCAATATTCTGTTGATGACTTCTTTGGAGAGGAATGACTTCTATATCCACTCAAGGGCTAACTTTGGCTACCAAATAACTTTTGAATAAGTAAAAAGTGAAGAGCAATATTTCTGTTATAACTCCAATTTCTTCATGTTTTACTTTGATGCTAGAGGATCAATGTATTCATTTTTCTCTTACACACTAAAATAAAAGAGGAGACATGAAACAATGGCAGCAACAAGAACAGTACCTACAGTCCCGAGAACAATACTGGTACTCCACCAAATTCCATTTCTCTTTCTTCCATGGTCCATGATGTATCTGAAAGAGGGCTTTTCCCAACATGTTTTTTGTGTGGCTATGTGACTAAGTTCTCACCCATGGAATGTGAGAGGCAGAGACCCTAAGACTAGGGGTATGGCTCTTTCATACCTAATTTTCTCTTCTTGCTAACTGGAACTTCAGTGTGGTCATGACTCAAGTTACATCTCACAGATGACAAGACAGTGCCCTAGGGTATGACGGAACAACCATTGGGAGGGACAGTGACTGAGAAGCAGAGATTCTGTGCTGACCTGAACTGTTAATAGTAAGCTTGTTACACAAAAGAGAAATAAACTTTGTATTTTTAAGCAATTGTATGTTGAATCTCTTTGAAGCAGTTAAGCTTTAACCTGACATACAAATACCAAGTCAAATAGCACCATCACGCAGCTGCTAACCATACCATGAATTCACAATGGCAACTTTTCTGAACTAAATTTGACTTACCACCAAGAAGGAAAAAGGATTCCCCTCTCTTCCAAAAAGAAGGGTGACATTATGTAGTATATGAAGACCAAGATTGTGAGGTTACACTGGGTTTACACAAGCTGCACCCAAGGCTTCTGTTGCCTTGGAGCACTAGTAATGAGGACTGAATTTAAAAACAAGAGATTTAAAGTTGACGTGGATGGCATGACTCAAGTTGAACCACAGTACAATTATTAAAATGGGCAAAAAGTCTAAAATGCCATTGTCTAAAAAAAGGAATCAGCACTGTTTCTTCCACAGCAGAGTTTTGCAGTGGCATTCTCCAGGGTGAATACATGTTCCATGTTTTCTGTTTTACTTTACCAGTGAACAGCTGGAGAAATTTGTGTGAGATAAACAATGCTTTTTATTCATGTGGGTAGTCAATTCCAATGAAAATAATTTGTCAGATCTCTTTTGGTTTTTTGAGACAAAATTCAACACACATCAGTTTGAACACAAAAGGGGAATTTGTTGGCTCATATTTGAAATGACAGAAATGGCAGGGATGCTCGGCTCCAAGACTTTGTCTCCCCTTCACTCATCTGCTTGTCTCTGCTTGTCTTCATTCACTCCCGCTACAGAGCTTTGCTAGCACAGAGAGGTACACTTCCTCAGAGAGCCCCCAGTTCTCACCCTGTCATTTTAAGATGCAAGAGGTAAGTAGGACTCTTCTCTGTGGGCACACCAGAAAAATTGCTGAAAGGCCTTTGACTGGCTTCAGTTTGACCACATGTGAACCCTGGGCCAGTCGCTATGGGAGGAGTTTGTGGACACCTGAGGGGTGGTGCTCTGGTCATCAGTGTACCCCTAGGTGGAGGGCTACAGAAAAGAGAATTTCAGACTGTTAAATCTCTTTGTAATATCTTTTTCTTCGTAATTTGGAAAACAAGACTGGGTTAGAATATTTGAATAATACTCTTGCTGCTTTCATCTTAATTAACTGACTGCTTTCCCACGTTGCTAACCATTTAATGACAACAATTCTGGGACTAATGAATTGCACTTCATCGCAGAAAAACTTTCCTATAAGGAGCTCTAGTTTATAGTTTGGTTATTCTATATTCCTGTGAGATTAGCAAACTTGGAAAGGAAATGAAAGGGCTCAAGTTTTAAATATGAATATACAGCATAAGATGTTATGTCAACTTGTAGATAAGGCCCCTTCTAACTTGTCATTTATAAAGTATTTACTATATCAGGAAAGGTGTGCAGAATAGGGAAGACATAATCCCTGCTTGAAAGGTTTACATAATAACTCTGGAAACCATTGCAATTGGGCATCATAATTACCAAAACTGTAAACCGCTTCCTGGAGTGGCAAACAGAGGCACCTTTGGCTGCATGTTACAATCCACAATTCAGTTTGGCATAGCATCTTGCACAAAAGTGTATCCCAAACCACTTTACAGAAGTTAAATTTCCATTCTCAAGCCAATATATGCTATACATTACAGAACAGCTGTGTGCAAACATTGCCTCATGGAAAAAAAAAAAGAAAAAGGAAAAGGGAAAACCTGAGGCATTAGGTCATGAGATGGGAATCCAAAGGAGAACTTAGGAGGCATGGGCCACTAGGGTGGGAAGGAGCGAGAAGAAACACTTATGAGGAAAGACACACGTTAATTTACAAGATTTAAAAATAGATCTGTGATAATTTAAAGACATATCACACACTTTTTCACTGAAAGAAAGTTGAGAATGAGACAATCTTTTATGAGAGTCAAAGAAGCAGTAGCGGAAGTTAAATAAACAGAAAAAGTATGAAATAGAAGCTAATAAACTTTCAAAGTGGTAGTATTAATAATCTCAACTAATACGGGGTAAAAGCAGTAAAATGATGTATTTTGAGTTAACCTGAACTGTGGTGAACTACTATCTAGAAAAGTTAGAGTAAAAGATGTACTGTGAAAGCTAACTCCATAAGCATAAATACTATACATGAATTGTGCATTTAAAAATGAATGCAATTTTATAAAATATATTTAGTACTAAGAAAACCAATTAGACCACATACTTTTAGAATCTTGCCTGTTTAAAAAAACACAAAATATAATTTTATTTTATTTTTGAGTCCTGGAAGTACCAGTTAATGGGGAAGTGTATTTAACAAATGACAAGAGTTTGTTGTACTTAAACTGTATTCATAATATAAAATCCTGCTTTTAAACTTAAAATTTTAAGTAAAAATTACTCCCAAGAATATAGAGGGGGAATATTTGACTCTTTATTTAGATTTTATATCATTTAAATAACAGTAAAAATTTTAAGTTTATTTTAGAGAGTGAAGGAGAGAGGTGGGGGCAGGGAGAGAGAGAGAGACATTGATTTGCCGTCCTGCTCATCCACGCACTCACTGATTGACTCCCATATGGGCCCCAATCAGGAATCGAACCCTCAACCTTGTTGTATTGGGAGGATGCTCTGGCCAACTGAGCTACTTGATCAGGGCAATAGTAAAATATTTTTACAAATTCAAATTCTCCATTTTGGATCTTTACTTGAAACTTAAGTTTCTATTTCAAGGATCATCCACATAGCAAATTAATCTTCTATGCAGTTTGCATAAGAAACATTATTCATGTTCCATGAGCTCCAAGATTATTCATTTAACCAGAGGTTTACATAACTCATTGAAAGTTATGAACTTCTTAATTGGTAGTTACAAAACAGTCATGGGGATGTAAAGTGCAGCATAAGGAATCAGTTAATAATATTGTAATAGCTATGCATGGGGCAGAGTGGGTACTGGAAATGTTGGGGGGAAAACTTTGTCAAGTGTATGATTATCAACCACTATATTGAACACCTGAAACTAATACAAAATAATATTGAATGTAAACTGTAATTGAAAAATACAATGGAAAAAAGTTATGTACTGCTTTTAAGGTGGTATATTCTTGAGTCCTGAAGTTTTCCACATAAAAATATGATTAAGTCTCCTGGCTGGTGTAACTTAGTGGATCGAGTGATGGTCTGCAAACCAAAGGGTTGCTGGTTCAATTCCCAGTCAGGGCACATGCCTGAGTTGCGGGCCAGGTCCCCAGTGAAAAGCAACCACCCATTGATGTTTTTCTCCTTCTATTTCTCCCTCTCTTCTCCTCTCTCAAAAATAAATAAATAACATTTAAATAAATAAAAAGATTAAATCTGTATCTTGTGTAACTTTTGTTTTTAGCATCTGATCATTTTAACTTGGCAGGTATCTCATTTTCCATGCCACTGCAATATACCTGGAAAGTAAAGAAATTAACTGCATGATGTATTATTTCCCCCAACTTTTGGAAGTACTGGATACTCACTGGGTTGCAGATGAATTTGTCAATATTTGAAGAATATTGAAAATTACACAGATATCACTGATACTGGCAGCTTAACAAAGTTTAGTAATGACTGATTTTGTATATAAGAAAATTCCCCCTAGACTGGGCACAATTAAGTTTTTTTTCTTTACCTTCTTGAATGTACAGTATTTGAAAAAAAATTATTGTGTCTTAGAAGAAAAAACAATGGACTTCTCAGGAATTTTATACTATTATGCATTTTAAGAATGGCAGTAGGACAAAGGACGTGGCCCTACATCTCCTCCTCTCCCATATGTTCACTCTAAAATAAAAACAGAATCATGAGTGGTTAGCGGTGTCAGATCCAGAGTCAGGATGACCATCTTGGTTTAGCTGTTTCCTTATCTGTGTGAAGGAGGTAAACACTCTATTGACTTCGGAGCTCAGCACAGTGCCTGGCATACAAGCCTGAGGTCAACAGTGGCTACTCTTGTAGTCGCTGTTACTATTTGTAATTCTGAGACCTGAGACAACCATGAGATTTCTCAACACTATGGTGATGAGGGTTCCAGCTGCACTGCCCAGGTCATGCCCCTCAGACCCAGCCTCGTCTCAGAGTCCCCTGCCTTCCAGCTGGGGTTGCGTGGGTGGACTGCAGGTGACTCTTCAGCCTGGGCAGGCTCTTCTGGTGGCTGCTGACTATGCTCTTCTCTACAGAGGGAAGCATTATGTAGTAGAAAAAGACACACACATGTATACACAGAGCTTTGAAAACCTCAGCTAAAGTTCTGTATCAGGTTTCCAGGGGTTCTTGTGTTGGACTTTAGAAAGAGGAAAATGTCCATGAACTCCTAGCATTATATGCTACATATTCTTCAGTGTTCATTTTTATGCAAGAGAAGTCCATAACTTTCAACAATTTCTCTAAAAATTCTGTGTCTTAAAAATGATCAATAACCACTCTTTGAGCTTGAATGTTCTCTTCTGTAAAATGAGAATTAAAAAAAAAAATAGTCCTGTTAGCATACGGGGTTGCTCTGAGAACCCATCTAAGGAGCATGAAAGCACTTTGTAAGTCATTCCTATGCAAGCATTTGCTATCACTAACCTTGCTACCATTTTTTTTCTGATTACACAGTGTCATCCACAAGGAACTCAAAATCTTCTATCTACTTTTTAAAAGCCATGTCATGGCTTGCCCAAGCAGTTGTCAGGGGCGTCCAACCCATGGCCTGTAGGCTGCACGTGGCCCAGGATGGCTATGAATGCAGCCCAACACAAAACTGTAAATTTACTTAAAACCTTTCTTTGCTCATCAGTTTTCATTAGTGTTTGCATATTTAATGTGTGGCCCAAGACAACTCTTCTACCAGCGTGGCCCAGAGACGCCGAAAGGTTGGCTACCCAACCCCCACCCCCCGCCCCAGCAATAAACATTGAAAAGAAGATTGAAGTACTACCTTCAGAAAATAGTCTACAGAGTTTTTTCCATTCACATAGTGTTCTTTTAAAAATGAATTGTCGTTAACTTTTAGAAATCAGGAGTTTTCATATTAAAAAAGATCAGATTTCCAGGTGAGTTGAAAAACTGAAATATTTGGCACCCCTGAGTCACCTGCCTGTAAGGCAACAACTGGCTGAACAGAGTAGGGACATATTCCCCTCCTCCCTCTTCAGGAGAATCTTGTTCTCTCGTTCCCCTCCCAGGTCTGGCCACATGAGTGCCGCTGGCCTATAGATGTTCATTCTAAATTTCAACTAAGTGTAATTGTTGTGCTTTGAAAAGATATAAAGTATCACCTTGCCCTCTTTTTGTTCTTAGAAAGTTCTTTCAAACTTCAAATATAGGAGAGTTAGAATAAACATTCAGGTAACCAAGGACAAAGTGTCTATATTTTCCACATACACTGCTTTTCCTGCAGTGAATTCTTGTCCTTTGAAAGAATATCTTCTAACAGGAATATTGAATGGCAAGACCCACAAGATGATTATAAGATCCAAGAAAGAGGCAAGTGATGAGACTGGGGAAAAGTCACAGGTGTTGCCAAAGAGAAGTCCTGCCTGACTCCTAATTTGACCATGCACACTTCAGTCGGTATGAAGAAATAAATGGACTTATAACATATCATTTGGGAAAACTTGAAATGAATCAGCAACTCAGAGAAATTCCTACTTTCGTCCTGAATAAAAATGTCACTTTTAAGGATAGAAAAAATTGTGAAATACAGGATGGTATCTGTTTTCCTTAAATTTCATAGGTTACAAGAGATTTCACAAGGTTGGTATTTCCTGAAACTTACAAGGAGGAAGAGTCACTATGAAAATTGAAAATGCATGGTGAAAAATTAGGGGTTGGGAACTCCTTGGTCTTTTCAAATCAATGTTTTCTCACATTATTAAGGGTCCCTAAATAATGCATGGGCTGCTATAGATTACAACACAGAAGAGACAATGACAGAGGGAAACCCATTTACATGATTAGAATGGGCTTTCTTCCACAACACTTCGTAGACTCTAGTACAAGATTATTTGCTCTAAGGAACGCTCAATTTTTTTAAATTGATGATGTCAGCATTGGAATTTTGATTCAAAAGAAGACAATACCAATTACCTAGACCTCTGAAAGATTCCAAGATTTATAAAGTCATTACCAAACTAAAATTTATGCTGGATCATGTGTACAATAGTAAAGACTTCTGCAGAAGGGATGTGGTATGGCAGAGGCCATCCGTTCAAGCAGTATACCCTGTAGGAAGTTTTTCTAAACCTAATTGCAGGGGCCACTTGGGTTAGTGCAAGGTTGCACAGTAAATCTGCCATTCTTAGAGGGCCAGATTTCTCAGTGCATACTGAACCAATATTACTTCTATGAAACTGTGTAAGCTAGATTGTGTGCCAATGTAGTAAAATGCTCTTCAATAAACTTGTTTTCACAAGAAGTTTGCCCACTCACGCGTCCCAAAGCTGCTGTAATCTTCATTGTTGAGGCCGATCTAGCGGCAGGGACGCTATTCTATTTCTGGACATGTTTGAGTCCTCTAATGAATAAAGCTAACAGCGCATGGCTGCTTGGACTGTCACTTGATTACCCCAGAGGGATTTTCTTTTCTTTTTCTTTTTTGTCTTTAAGATTGGCCTCCTAGTTTGTTTTTAACTACCTTGTGCACAGAGGTCTGAAGGGGAAAGCAGATCAAAGATCAGCTCCACACATAAAAAGCAGCTGTAGTTAATTAAAGGCAAATGAAGGACATCTGACTAGATTCTTTATGAGCCGCCTTGTCACACATTCAACAGTCTATAATCTCTGTGACCTTGTCCCTTGGTCCTGAACTGTCGCCAGACCTGAGAAATGGATACATCTCAAATTTATATACTAATAGTAAAAAGGGAGGAATGTTCAGGGTGTCACTGAAGAAAGAGGAAGTGATGTGGCAGAAGAACACAGTGAAAGTGGAGTTACCTGGGATAATGGGAAGTCACCTGGGGTTTCCATTGTGAAGTGTGAGTCTTTTCTCACAGTGAAAACAAAGTGGTTTGTTAATAGAGAGGTAGAGGTAGGTAATCAGATTATAAAAGGCAACATTTTAGAGGTGAAGTGTAATACTTATCCTGCTCTGATTTAAAAGAAAATGAACTAACAATACTCTTAACATTATCTAGTATTTAATTTTTTTAAAAAATTACAAGTGGTCCTATTTCAAAAGTGTTTTAAAATCTAAATCATTCAAGTGAAACGATTAATATTTTTTCTAATTTTAAAAGCAATACATGTTCACTCTAAATACTTGAAAAATATCAGAGACATATAAGGAAGAAAATAAAATTCCCCCCAAACCCAGACTCTGAGAGAGTCCTGTTATAATTTATATTTAAATCAAGAAAAAAATTTGGGTACACACTACCAAAAAAACAAAGAGCAGCCACAAAGCATGTGTGGTGAAATGAAAGGTCTGGGTTCTAATAAGTCAACGACCTCTGTCAATACCTGGAACATAGTTATTAGGGTCTGCACTGGACCTTTAAAAATGCCTGTCCAGCATGGATAAAAGAAAAGCCACTGAATCCTCTCTAATCTATAACAAACTTACTTCTTATAGACCCAGAGTGGTGCACTGCATGCCCCAGCTTCCATTTTCTCTTCACTGGAGATGGGGGACAATTGGGGAAAATCCCTACTTTACAGAAAACCTGAGATCATATCTCTAGGAATGCTCTGGAAATCACAAAGTATTAATTATTAACTATTAGCAGAACTAACAACACAAGTGAGAGTTATTCTTTTCTAAGTTGTCACCTTCACCATCTACAAACACATTAAAAAGGTATTTTCACTGTTTAAAACATTGTGGACATTCTTGGGTTCCCTTGAGCCTGGGATATATAATTTTCAAAAATGTAAAGTGGTAACTTGGGAGTTAGATTCAGTTTCTAGAAAGAATAAAGTAACAGATGAAACCAAGAGTGGTGAATACAGATGCTGGTCAGGCTGGATCATACCACCTTAGATATCAAAAGAAATGCGGCCACAGAATAATGTGCTGATCATTGTAGAGACTACTCATTTCCACAGAGTGTTCCAAGAGTGAGTGTCCAAAAAATATTTGAAGGCAGTGCCTTGAAAGAAGCTACTAGTTAAAAAAGCAATATTCAACTGAGTGAATACATTCTTATTTTTTCTTCATTTAAAGTAGTACTGGCTGCTTTGTGTTCACACTCCTCTGTAATTGCACAGAACTCTAGAGGGGGAGATATGGGAAAGCTTCTTAGTCGAATTTGGACTTGATGTGCTGTTGAAGGTAGAGAAGATGTGGTTGGGAGAGCAGACGGAGTGGATTTCAGGGAGATGGGATCGTGTGTAGAAATGATGGTAACACAGAGGATTTTTAGGGCAGTGACACTATCCTTATGATACTATAATAATGATAGACACATGTCATTATACATTTGTAAAAAGCTGTAGAAGGAACACCAATGAGAGTGAACCCTAACACAAATTGTGAGGGTGATGATTGTGTCAGTGTTGACTCTTCAACTGCAAAAAACATACCATTCTGGTGGGGATGTTGAAAGTGGGAGGTGTAGTCTGTATGTGTGGAGATGGAAAGTATACGGGAACCCTCTTACTTTCTCATTTATAATCTAAAATATAGCTTATTTTTAAAAAAAGATGGTGGGAAAACACAAGGCCTTGAGGGGGAATGGGAGGAAAAAAGAATTCAAGAGCATTCAGGCAAAGGATTAAAGACCACAAATGAGAGAATATAAAATTCTGGGAAATGCAAGGGTTGCAGTGTGCAACATGCTGTCCAACAGAACTTTCTGCAGCAGTGGAAATATTTTATAATCCGTGCTGTCAAACATGGTAGCCACTAGCTTCATGTGGCTACTGAGAGCATGAAATGTGGCTAGGATGAATGAACAAATAATTTTTTGTTTTCACTTTAATTTAAGTCTAAATAGCCATATGTGGGTAGAAGATACCATACTGGATGGGGCAGGGTAGAGCATGGAGTGGGTGGGGGTCCTGTGATTAGGAACGGAGAGTTCCCTTGTACCTAGGTACTAGAGAATCTTCCTGCCATATTAAGGGCCATTAAATGTATCCCAAGGAACATAAAAAGCCAGTGAAAAGACTAAGAGGAGGAGTAACTAACATGATCAGTATCTCTGGTTTTTGGCTGTAGGCTTCAGTGAAGGGGCTATTTTGGAGTTGGGATAATGATTTACCTAGAGGCACAGGAGGCCAGGAAAAGACTACTGGATAATTCAGGTAGGACATGTCATGACCTGAAAGGGTAGAAAAGGAAAGACTTGAGGGGTATTTGGGATGTGGAGGAAAGGATGGATTGGATATTAGGTACAAGGGAGGTGGAGGGATGGATACATGAGGCTTGAGAGTGGTAGATGGCAGTGCCATGCACTGAAGAACCGAATAGAGGCGATGATGAGTCTCATGAACACACTGAATGTGAGGGGCCTGGTGGCATCCGAATTGGATGATATACCTTTAGGAGCTGTGCACATGGGGGTGGCCACTGTCACCACAGGAGGGGATGAAACCATCGGATCTGCAAGGGAGAAGAGGGGGCACAACACAACTCTAAAAATCACCGATACCCTGACATGATGTTTTAATCAGTTTCATATTCATTCCTGCATATTGTGGCAAGTCATATTAATCTGCACTTGTGCTCCTTTTAAGTAAAAACCCCAAGCTCACAGTCTTGATACCCCACAGCTCTCTCTCAGCAGGCAAGTGTTTGGGATTCTCTTCCCACCCACACCCATTTTCAGGACACAATGATGTATGAAAAGTATTATTCTAAATTCAGTTTTTTAAAAATTCAGGACACAATTTCATATAAAACAGAGTGAACTCTAATGCAAAAAAGTAATGGTGATAGAGACTGCATTAGTTAAGCATTTCTAAAAGAAGTTAATAAAAATATAGTCATCAAAAGAATCCATGTTTCCCTCTCCTGTAAATTTATTATCAGATGTATAGTACTCTTCATCCATCTGGCAAACTACCAAATAAACTACCAACAACTAATTACCTCATGAAAGAAGGGAATACTCTGATTTTTAAAATTGGGAGCATAATACAAATTCTCCTAGCTAAGTACAAACATTGATGATATCACTCCAGGGCTGTAGTTTACTTTGCTTTATCAACAGTTTTTACTATGCAAACCAGAGACTTCAGAGAGGGTGCCATTGTTCCTACATAAAGTTTGTCATCATACATAGTAAAGGTGTGTAAGTGCTACTCTCAGTTATTTAGTTCATATCAAACTGTCAAATGCTCTTATTTGGGGAAAGCATAGCTAATAAATTACCTGAGATATTACTTACTGCATCTTAAATGTTTTTTAAAAACCTAGCAGACAATGCAAGTATAAGTCTAGGGACCACTATAGACCATTCTGATTTTGAAGAACCCAGAGACACTTCTTCATAGATAGATTATGATAGGTCTGGTGTTGGGTCGTCCTTTTATCTAAGATTGTTTTGAAGCATTTAGTAAGTATCAAAGTATAGAGTTTTGAACATCATATGGAGCAGTTTGGATTTTACAGGTGTGAAAAAGGAAGGTATCAAAGTGTTAGGAGATGAGTTATGGTATGGTAGTAACAGGGTCTCATCTATGTTTTCAGAGAGAGAACAGCAGCAGCAGAATTAGAGTGCAGAAAGACTGATTTGTGAGCTCAGACAAGAGGCTTTTACATTAACTTGGAAGAGAAAAGATTAGTGCCTGAAATTGGGAAGTGCTGGTGGAGAGAGAGAGAGAGAAAAGGATTAATCAAGAAGATATTTAGAAGTTGAAATGGGAGCTGAGAAATAATCCTGAGGGTATTACCTGAGGGGATTGAGTAGATGTTTTTGATCCCACTAATATCTAAAGATATTACAATTATTTCTTAGCTTTTATTTGTGGTGCTGCCCTAGAAGCATCATGGGAGTGCTAAGCCCTTGTTAGTAGCTTGTTTTGGAATGACAGCGATTTCTTCACTGAACAGCACTGTCACATAGTCGGTGATCTGCAAAACTCTCACCTGAGCCAGGAAGAGCTCCTTAAATTAAGTCTGTAAATCAAGGCTCCATTTATCATATTTTGTAAATTCTTATTTGTTTCTCTAAATGAATTGGGCCTATCAATGAGTGTTCTCTATTTCCTGAACTGTGAAGAATATTTTAGTAGTTTTTAATGTGATAAAAGGAAAGTAGCTTGACCTGTTAGCATTCTATGAATCAAAATACCACAGATTTTAAAAGCCCCAGTGAAACTAAGTCAGCAGTCATCATGCAGCTCTGTTCTATTTTAAAGATGGTACTTCTATTACTGCTTTGACAGCAGCCCCCCCCTTATCCACGGGAGATACACCCAAGACCCCCAGTGGATGCTTGAAACCACGAATAGCACTGAACCCTTTATAGACACTATGCTTTTCCCTATACATACATGTCTATGATAAAGTGTAACCAATACGTCATGCACAGTAAGAAATTAACAATAACACAGAACAATTATAACAACATACTGTAATAAAAGTCATGTGAATGTGGTCTCTCTCAAAATATCTTATTGCACACACGTTTTCACTGAAAGGAAGCACTTTAGAGCTTCTCTTTGACACATCTGAATTGCCAGCATCACTACTCTAGTGCTTTGGGGCTGTTACTAGGAAAAATTAGGGCTATTTGAACATAAGCCCTGAGATACTGCATCAATTGATCTAATAATGAAAGGGCTACTAAGTGACTAATGGGCTGGGAGCTTACACAGTGCAGATACACTGGACAAAGGGATGATTCATGTCCCAGGAAGGACATCACAAGATCCCATTTATGCTACACAGATCAGCCTGCAATTGAAAACGTATGAATTGTTTATTTCTGGAATTTTCTAGTTTATATTTTCAGACCATGATTGACTGTAAGTGAGACTGTGGAAAGTGAAGCTATAGATAAGGGTGCCACTACTATACTGTTACCACTAATAGGAACTCTATAATTACTCTTAGTAGTATAACTACTACTATCATTGCCACCCCTACTACTGGCTAACAGGGAGGAGAAATAATTTGCCCAAGATCACACAGCTATTAAAGGGCAAAGTTGGGATCCAATCCTTTAGTAGAGACTGTTACCTTAGTGGTCACCAATAAACCAGACTTCTCAGTATTCCTGCCCTGGGAAAATGTCCTCTTCAGGTGACTTGCTTTGAACAGTAAGATATTAAGTACCTGTTATGCAAGCAAAGCTTGATAAGCCACTTACATACTGGCGTTTGCTCACAGGCTGGTACATTTCATTTTGGGACCCAGCTGCTAGATGCCGAAAAGCCGAAGCCCAATGGGGAGGCCACTCTAAAGGGACCAGAAACCCTCCAGACCCAGCCAACAGCCTGCACCAACTTCCGGCCATGTGAGGGAGTCCCCTCGGTCACTGCAGCCCCAGCCACCACCTCACTGTGCCTAACTGCATGAAAGACTCCAAATGGAGCCAGCAGAACTGCCCATGTGAGTTCCACCAGCCCACAGAATTGTGAGAAATGATTAAAAATGGTTGCTGTTTTAAGCAACTAAACTTTTGGGTAATTTGTGTGTTTTTTTGGTTTTAAGATTTTATTTATTTATTTTTAGAGAGGGAATGGAGGGAGAAAGAGAGAGAGAGAGAAACATCAATGTGTGGTTGCTGGGGGTCATGGCCTGCAACCCAGGCATGTACCCTGACTGGGAATCAAACCTGCGACATTTTGGTTCGCAGCCTGAGCTCAATCCACTGAGCTATGCCAGCCAGGGCTTTGGGTGATTTGTTTTTAAAAAATTGTTTGTTCCAAAGTCTATGCTCTTAACCACTTTGCTACTCTGAACTGAAGTTACCTTCTAAATAATCATTATGTATATACATACACAGGGCGGGGCAACATCGGTTTACAGTTGTCAAGACATGAAGCACAGTTTATTCTTATATTAACATTTATTAATTATTGTGTTATTTTCTATACAAACAACTATAAACCTACTTTTGCCCCACCCTGTGTATATATATGTATGTGCAGACATATATATAATTATGAGTATCTCTTTATTGTGTACTTATTATAATTACTTGTTATTTTAAATCTATATATTTATAAAATTTGTCTTCTGTTATTATTTTTAATTTAAATACAAAATATACCCTAGGAATTAAAAACTAACAAATGACCTATCCATGGCCAAGAAAGTTCAGTTTTACCACAAGAACTAAATTGTAGAAAGGGTTAGTTGTATCTCACTAACTCTTAAGAATTTATAACAATGTTCAGTTACTAATTCTAGCACTCAACAAATAGTTAACATTTACTGCACAAGTACTGTGTGTGGGTGAGCATGCTGAGACATCTATATACATTTACTCCTCACAATGGAGGTATACCAGGATCTGTGCCTAACGTTCCAGCTGGTGAGTGGCAGAGCCTTGTCCAGCCCCAAGTTCATCTAACTTTAGAGCCCAAGCTCCTCCCCGACACTCTGCTGCACTGGGTGCTGCTGTAGGAACATCAGGCAGTAATCAAATTCTACTGGATTATGACTGAAAGCAGTATTGAATAGCTAGTCTCATTCAAAAAAGCATTCAAAAGTGCCTATTCCTAGTTTCAATTTGAATTGATACAGTCTGCATTTTAAGATAAATCTATAGATTATCTTTAAACTAATGTACATACAAATGCAAATTAATGTTTAATGCATAAAATCTTTTTTTTTTGCATTAAAGCTTACCCACATGTGAGTTTGCAGGAATTTTAAGCCTCTGCCTGATAAAAGTCTGTGCTTAAATTACTAGCTTGATCATTTCCTCAGACAAGTGACCAACCTGGAATATCCCAGGGAGGTTGGTTGCACACCTTATCTCTCATATAATGTACCACAGTAAATTCTAGTGTTCTTTTCACCGATCTACTTCGAAATTCTCTCCACCCACACTAGACTGTGAGGACTTCAAGAACAAGAAATACACTTATAAAAAAATCTACGTTGTCATAGCATCTTTGGTGAAAGAATAAATCCCTGGATAGAAGGCAGCTTCCTCCAACATTTCTCCCTCTTCTCCCCATCAGCCACCCACTGGGGTTGCCCTTCCACCTGCCACCGGCTGAGATAATGTGTTCTGTTGAGAGATAACAGTAATAACATAACTTCAAGTAATAATGAAACTTTAAGTTTTCATTATTAAGGTCACTATCTTTTTCATTTCAAAAGAACTTCTACTTATACAGTATGGGTTTAAGGATCAGAAAATGATATTTTATAAAAAGGGAAATTCTTGACACAAAGGTTACTGTATAAGCCTCTACATTATTTAGATAGCTAACATCCAAAATTTATCTTAGGAAGAGAAAATACCTTGCAGTAGAGGTAGAAGTAGCCTGATGTCTGAGCTGACTTTTGAAGGATAAGAATGAGTTGTCTGAGTAGATGTTTGCAGTCCCTTCCACCATTAATGGTAGAAAACCAAGGGTTAAGAAGACTGAGTGAAGAGATTTCTCAGTCTGCGGTAAATCATATGTTGTCAAAAGAACACTTTATGGATCATTAAATTCTCACGAGAGTAAAGTACTCACTGCAAGTATTAAGTATTGATTACCTTAAATATCAAATTAAATATTCGAACATGAATGGAAAGCAAAGTTGTACATGGGTACAACTTTGATAGACATGGAAATTCAGAATTAGAGGAGTCAGAATATTTTACATTATTGTAATAAAGTAAGGTTTGAGGAATAGTCTAATAAAAATCAAAGGATGCTGAGAAATATTAGGCATTTACAACACGTGATTAGACAGAATATTGCTAAGTCATGTAATGAGAAGTCATAATAATACGGTACAATTGCAATTATATAAGGATTTCCCTTAACAAGTAACTTTTCCAAGGCAGATATTTTACCTAAAAGCTAAATGCTAAATATATTGACATTGGCAGAAGGTGAATAAGAACAAATGAACATAAACTTTCTAAAGATTAAAATGACTTTAAGGAAACCTTCCAGCTTAGAATAAATACATGTTTAATTTGCTTCCAGCTTCCCTTATACCTGACTGGCTTTAATCACCATCATGAAAATTAATAAATGATTTGCCAGTGCTTTAGGAGACAACATAGTCTCCATCTGGTATATTCGAGGCTTGTGAAAACATTTTCCAGTACTACCAGTGACAGAAACCGTTGGCCAGGTAAGCTCTTACAGCTGAAACACAGCCCTTGATTGCCAGTGGAAGCTACAGGAAAGGATGATTAATATAAACAGGCTTTTGCCTGGGCTTCACGGCAACATTACATAAAGCAGCGCTATTCCAAGAGACTTTTATATTTTCATTTCCAAGAGTCCATAGGGTAATGGATTTGTTCCTTCATCTTGTTTGATCTTTGATATTTAAGAGCAACTTCTGTGTTTTGTTTATTTTTTCTTTGCATTGGAAAAAGAACATAAAGTGAGTGACAACACATAATCAGGGCTAATTGGTATTTTTTTCAGAGATGAAAAAAAAGAAGAAAACACCTTTTATGATGAGCCAAATGCAAACATTTTACAAATAGGCTATCTTGCACCAAATAATCATGTCAGTAAAAAGAGTGGTTACGTTGCATGCATGCAAGTATTTGTTAGTTTCAGATTTAATCACAGCAAGTGGTTTTAATTTATATTTTCCTGAAATTTGGCTATTACACAAAGCAAGTACTTTAAAAGACTAAATGATTGTCTTTTCCCCCAAGGAAAGAAACTGAAAGTTGATTTCAAACTGCAAGGAAGAATAGAGACAAAGTACTTTAAATAAAAATAAATAAAGGGGGTAGGTAAACCATCCGGTGGCGGGCTTGTTTAATACAAGAAGATTTAGTTTCCTTTTTAAAAAAAATTACTATTTTTCATCCTAAACAGGATCATAATGATGCAAGCTAACTCTTCTCCTTAAAATACTATCAAATATATAGGGGTCTTCTTGTTGCACTTTTGGTAAGGTCTGTGTTTTCGAAACAGGTGATGACAGCAGTACTATTTTGTGTTATTTTAGCCGTCACTAGCCTTCCTAGCATTTTTCACCACTCCCACTTGCTGGCAGTATATCATGGCACAGTTTCAACAGAATTCTACTATGAGCTGTGAGCTAACTGGGAAATGTCAACATGTAAAGCCATGTCTAGAATTAACCTGTCTTTAACAAGGGCAAACTCCCACACTCTTTCTTCTCTCCCAAAACTTAATTACACCAGAAGTACAGCAAAAAGGGGTGAAGAGGGGTGGATGAGAAGATGCTAGAGACAATTCTATGACCAAAAGACAAGATAATCACACAAAATCCACCATCAATATTTTACTGTGATACTAGAAAATAATACTGCCCATCTTGTAAGAGAACAAACTCTTCTAATTAAGAACCACATGGCCATATGAGTGAGACTCTGTCCCCGCAAAGTGAAAGGATCATGCCGGCCAGCTTACTGTGACACATGCCATGTCCCTTCCTCTGCAGAACATCTGACTTTAATTGAATAGTTATTGGGGTTCCCGCTGCGACATCCTAGAGGTATCATTACACTTTCAGGCATTGGCTTTGGCTGTGTAATCTGCCTCATGTCCCCTCTAATGACAAGAGGTCAACATTCTATGTAGAGCCAAGTTACACACTATACGATAGCTTCTCTTAGCACTACTCCATAAGCCTGGTGACCTTTTGAAATGACCGGTAGCCACAGGACAAATCATCAATGTCCCTGAAGGTCATGGCCTCCATGGAACTTAATCAGCATCTTTAATTTGTCAGAGTGAAGTTGAGAGTCATCCACTGGAGGGACATTGCTGCCTGCATACCTAAATCTTTTCTTAGATAAGAAATGGATTCAAGGATTTCTGTGGAAAGGCTATGGAAATAAAAAACCATGTCCAAAACTTTTGGTAAGATTTGAGAAAACAAAGAAATAAAAGGTGGTTTTCGGATCTGAAAAAATAACAATTGATTAAAGCATTTCCTGGATTCTCAGTAACATGAGAAAATTCCACCAAGAAAAGAACAGAGGTCTAAAGGTCTGGACGGTTGTGAGTACAAATGGCTTCTAAGGATGCTGGTAGCATCCTTGGGACCATAGAATGGCATGAGAAAGAGCTCACATGTTGTCTCTTGAAGAGATCACTCCTTATTCGGCCTATTTTTCTTTGTCCTCTCAAAACTTATATAAGCTATAATATTATTTTATATCAACTTATTTTATACTCCACTGTCAGGGAGAATATATATATAATATATACATTCCTTATTCTTTCTTGTGCATTTATAGTTCAAAGCTACTCATACTGTTCTAGTATAAAACAAACAAAATGCTATGTTTTTCCAATGTAATTTTGATTGAGGCTTCATTTAAATCCACTATTTAACAACTGTGGATAATGTGAAGACACTGGTGGGGTCTATGGAAACCCATAAAAAGATGCTATCTAATTGTATGCCATAATGGCCTAAATTGTTGATTTTGTTTAAATAGCATAAATTAGAATTTCAATTAATTTTGAAAGAATGGGTACAGATCCTGACAGAGCTATAGTAACCATTAAGGTAATTAGCATATAACTACTGCCTTTGAATTGTTGACTTCCAGATCTGTATATCTAGATTTGATTTCTCTAAAGTCCAGGCCCAGCTTTTAAATTGCCTCCTGGACAGCTCCACATGGATGTCCCTCAGGCACCTCAACCTTGATCTGACCAAACCAGAAGAATCTCTATTTCTCTTCCCAGAGCCCTCCCTGCTCACCATCAGTCTGCTCCTCTGGCTCTCCCCATGCATTCAAGTCAGAAACCAGGATTTGATCCTAGATGCCCTCGTGTCCAAGCTTATCTCTATATCCTGGGATTTCTAACTCTGATTTCTCTCAAATCCCTTCCCTTCTCTCCATTTCTACTTCCTTCATTATGTCCTGACTGAATTTTAACAATAGCCTCTACTATGGCTCCTTCTGCTTTACATTTCTCTTCGCTATTTATGTAGCTCCATTGTTGCTGTTCCATTACCACAGAGGTGGCCCCCTGCCCATAGGAGAATTACTCTTCCAAACCCCATCTCTTTGTCTAGGACTCTAATCTTCAACTCCCTCTGCTGTGGGCCTCCTGCTTTCTGGCCCTGCAAAAGTAACTGCAGGTTTGTTTTACGCTGGCCCTCTAGACACCAGGGGTGGGAAAGCCCTGTGTGCTTTGTCTCTCTGAGGAATACCACCTGGGAACCTCCAAACAGTATGAAACCCTCTTTCCAAAGTTTCTTGTTTATACCTTGTTTTGCATAATAATCTTGCACATATCTCTCCACTTACCCACCAAACTGTGAACTCCAAAAAAGTCAGACTCCATGTACTGTGATAGATGTTCAGCATCAATCACAACACATGGTGCATACGAGGCAACTGTTGAAAGGGTAAATAAACAAACAAATCAATAAAACACTGAAAGATGCTTCAATTATTGGATTCGAAGCTATGTAAATAAGACAGGAAATATACAGGCAAACTGATGGTATCTATGCTTTGAATAGTTCCTAATAAAACAGAGAAATATTATTTACAAAGAAAAAATTAAGTATCTCAGATACAGAATGGTATTTATATGAAAAAGCCAGCGGTATCTCACATTTGTATTGTACCATTAGTACAAAAGATGAAAAATATTCCCAGATAAAGTTGAAGACTCAGAAAATGCAGATTTTATTTTCACTCAGTTACAACCTAAGGGCAAATTAAATGTTCTCATGTAGAAAATGGAAACTGGCATCATAACCCTATCATTCTTGATTATAAGTGTTTTCAGGGTCTGAGGTGTGTTGCTTAGCATTGCTTTTTCTGTGTAAAAATCTAGTGTTCAAGGCAATAGACCTTGAGGAAGAGACAAAGACTTCTTACGTGACGGTGATGCAGAAGTGCACTCTCTACAAGGGAATGTAACACAGAAAGCCCATAAGTTCCTTAGCTCAGGCCAGCCTTCTTATTGCATAAGATTTACCATAAAGATTGAGCTGAAAAAGTTGCAAAAAATCTTAACATCAGTATAGCAGATGTTAGACATCCTTTGAGCTCCAGATGTCCAAAACAGCCTGACTACACTGAGTCAGACCCATGGGTCACCCACCCAAAATCACATGTCTTAACAGAGATCAAGGGACGGTTGTGGGATGCCATGGTTTTCCTCCAAAATGCCAAAACTCAACATGCTAAGCAAGTACTTCTCAAACATTCCCAGTTTCCTAAATAACTTATTGAAAAGCTATCATCCTCAAGTTGATTTAAATTCTTCCTGAAAAACAAAATTTATTACAGACTCCCGATCTGGACCTAGGGAATTGGCTGGACTTGAATCAGAATTGTTTTCAGAACTGCAGGATGAGAAAGCCCAACACAGGGCTTTAAAGGGATTTCTCCAAGGGCAGGGAAATACTGTCCACAATAATTGTGTAAGTCCAGAGTCATTTTTAGAAATCACCTTCGATTTAACATAAATAAATGTCATATTTTCTCACTGTAAACGATCAGAAACCAATACAACTATAAAAACAGAAAAAATGGAGAAGCTATAACTTTGTCACACATGTTTATTACCTTTAAAAATAACTAATGAAAAACATTCACACACACACACACACAAACACCAAACCCAAAGGAGGGGCCATGGAGAGAAAAGCTGTAAAAGGAAAAGCCCAAAAGATCCTTTTAAGTGTAAGACACATAAATTTTTCTTTCTCTCTCTCTTTTTTTAACAACCCTCCTCTGTGAAAAAAGATTTTATGTGATCAATCAGAACTTCTAGATAGTAACTAAAATGGGGAAAAAAGTAAAAAGAGGAAGAGTTCAGTGCAGAGTTCATGTTCTTCCCATTGCTCCCATTTCTATTCCTTAGAAATACTGATCTCAAAAAGCTACATAAGATAAATCTATCATTCTTATAAGGTCAGATGCTAAAGTCCTCTCTAACTTCCTTTAAACCAATATTCTTTACCAAATCCACTTTGGAATTAGACATTATACTTTAATTTAAACTGCTTCACAGTACTATTTAAATAGGTATTTCTATGTTAGAAGTTAGGGAACTGTTTATTAGGTTATACATTCATTAAGTTTCTTTCATACATGTTTGAACATGATTTGTTTATACAGTCATTTTTTTGAGGGGTAAAAACTCTTAATCCACCTTCAGAAGCACTGAATCAATTCTAAGTGTATTTTAACCTTTGATGAATTCCTGCTAAGAGTTATAACAAACTAATAATGAAATAACATGTTACTCCAGAGCCAGAATATCATAACAGTACTTCCTACGTCCAAAGCCTGGACATAAGTTCCTCTACTTCCTGAAATTTTGAAATTCCTCCTTACTATTTTTTCCACCAAATGGCAGAACTGTGTGCATGTGTGTGTGTGTGTGTGTGTGTGTAATAGTTGAAATATTCAAATGTCGAATTTTTGGTAATGATTCAGGATGCCAAATACAAATAGTAGGAATTTTGTTTGAATCAGAGATATACCCTCACTTGATTTGCAATCAAAATGTTTCCTTACTAAAGATCACAGACCATATTATTGTATCACATACTTAAAGACAAAAAGACAAATAATCGTGATGAATGAAAGTAAAGATCTTGCCAATGAACTTTATTCTCTGTAAGTGAAATTCTACTACCACAAAAGCTCTCGTTCTGTAGAGATGTCCTGAAGATATTTTGTCTTGTCAGGTCTCCAGAGTTTTCTTTTCTGATTGCTCATTTCAACTCTGGAAATCAGTCAAACAAACACAAACACTCAAAATGTATCTGAAGAAGCAAGTTTTGAAGTTCTGCTATACTGGGGAAGTAAACATTTCTTACAGATATTGTGTTAATTTTATAAACTTTTCTTTCTAGTTACATTTATGGCAGGACTATATATATATATATTCTCCTATTATAGAGACATATGCATGAAAAAACTATTGATTCAGGTAAAATAACTCTTGGTATAAAATACACTCCTATTTCCATAGAAAATTTAGAATTATAAAACAGGCTTCCTTTAAAATTTTGTTATACACAGGTGGCAGGAATGTGATATAATTTTTTAAAATATGGATTCAAGTAATTTTAACTATGTTTATATTTATGTCATTTAAAAATCATGGCAAGTTAAATATTCTTTATAATCAGGACAGCTACTCTAACAGACTCTCTAAACAATCTTATGTAAATATTATTTGAGAGATTCCACATGTTGAGAAGGTACTATGTGTCTTCAAAAAAACTGGGCCATTCCCAAGCAAAGACCTTCCATCACAACTTCTTCATTGTCTCAGGAAGAAGCGCCATGAGATAGGGAAGACAAATGTGCTTTATACAGTGATGCTGCACTGAAAAAAAATTTTAATTATTTTTACCTCTATTCTTGCAGTTTTGGTTTTACAGATAATTGCAGTAGATAAAAGCTACAGAAATAGAAGAGGAGGAGCAACAGTAATTCCACTATTAGGGGAAATGTTATGACCCTTACTCCAAAAGAAATTCTAAAATTAACTAAAGTTAACTCACTTGTCATTTTTCTGTTCAATAAATATTGTTCACATATGACTTGTATACTAGGAAAACAAATTACATTGTTAATAGTGATTCATGATCTACAATCAATCATATATGGGAAAGTGAATCTGCTTGCCTTTAACTGTTCCATAAAATAATTTAAGGATTTTAGGTCTAATACAACCTTAAAAATTGAGTCCTACTAAAAACACTGAGTCCTTCTTTAATGTTTTTTAAAACATACAAGCTAGAAATTGTGATCCAATAAACTTTGTCCTCAAGTAAGAAAATAGTAGTAATTATTTCTCCATTAAAGAGAATATGATTTCATTTGTTTATTCACAGAACATATAGTGAGCACCTTCTACATATAAGGCACATACTAGGTCTTAGAGATTCTAAAATGAAATTACAACATAATAGAAAATTACAATATGTTTATGAAAATTTGACAAGTTAATTCTTGTCATGGAAATGCAAAATATACATGGAGATGAAAAAGCCAGGAAGACCAAGGTGAGCATGATAAGGAACAAAGTCAGAGGACTTACACTGCTACACAGAAGATGTGTGATAAAGCTATGGTAACTAAGACAATGTCATATTGGCATGAGGATAAACAAATAGACCAATGAAATAGAATTTTAAAATCTACAAATAAATCTATGCATGTAGGGTCACATGATTTATAACTAATGTGCCACTAAAGAACTGTAAGGAAAGGAAGGTCTTTTCAATAAATGGCACTGGGGCAATTGAATATCCACAGAGAAGAAAAATCAGTCTTGAATATTATACCACACTATCTATAAAAATCAAGTCCATATGGATTGCCATCTAAACATCAAAAGTAAAACAGTAAAACTTTAAAGAAAAGCCATAGAAGACAATCTTCAGAAACTGGAGGTAGACAAAGATTTATTAAGCAGGTCACAGAAAGAGCTACATAAAAAATGATAAATTCAGTTATATTAAAATTTTGAAAGTTCACCAAAGGAAAAATTAACAGAGTGAAAAGAGCCATTGTGTGGGAGAAGTATTTATAATATGTATACCAACAAATGACTCCCACCTTGAACATGTAAATGATTCTTACAAATCAATAGCAATCACTCTGAGAAAGGGGAGCAGAACATTTAAGTCTTCTCATAGAAGCAAACAGTTCTTATGAAAAACAGAACTTAAGAAAAAGTTCTCCAATTCATTAACCATCATGAAAATGAAAACTAAATCCACAATGCAATGCCATAAAACATCCATCAGAATGGCTAAAATGGCTAAACATATACACATTATCAAATGTTATTGAGGATGAGGAACTGAAACTCTCATATATTGCTTAACTATAAATTGGTAAAACTACTTTGGAGAACTGTTTGGCAGGATCTGCTATAGCTGAACACACACATACTTTATGACACAACAGTTCCATTCTAGGAATATACCCAACAGAAAAAAATGAATATATATATTCTGCAAAAGATATGCATAAGCAAGAGTATAATAAATGTAATTTCCTCAAACTAGACCACCAGAAGTAGAATGCATGAGTTAACTTACATTATAATATTCTATTGTAATAAAAAATGAATGAAGTAGAACAGTGATTTTTCAACTGGTATGCCATAAAAATTTTTAAAACATGCAATAACTGACTATTTAGTCAGGGGCACTGACCTCTTTTCCCTTAGACTGTCAAATGAAAAAACGACAACAGCCAACACAGTAGTAGCCATCTAGTGTGAATGAATCAAAATTATACATATTTTTTGTCAGATTTGCAAAAAATACATTTTTTGGTGTGCCATAGAATTTTAGTAATTACTTTATGTGTTCCATGAGATGAAAAAGGATGAAGTAGCTAAACAAGAGAGCTATGTAAAATAAAACAAGTGAATCTTAAAGAATATAATATTGAATTAAAGACAATAGACTTCTAAAAGCACATACTGTATGACTCCATTTCTATAAAGTACAAAAGATGCCAAACTTAGGGAAGGTAGTAGATATTAGAATAGTAGTTAAACTCCCTGGGGAGGACATACAAGTTGAAGGGGACAAAAGAGGACTTCTGGGGTGCTAATCATGTTCTGGGATGTAGGTTTAGGTAGATGTGTTCACTTTGTAAAAATTATATTAGGCTGAACATTTAGGATATGTACACTTTTCTGTATGTATGCTATACTTTGAGTTAAATGTCACTTTTAAAATTACACTATGGAAACTTCTAATTCTGCCCATGATTTGGTCTCACAACTGAATTTGCCCTCCCATCAAAAACAACTAGAAAACCAGGAAAAATAAGAAGCAGCTGTTTCCAGACAATTGATAACCAGCTGTGCAGGGCTCTTTTCCCTAAAACAAGGGAAACAAGTAAAGTTGTCTCTGTGGTCACCCCTGCATTTCTCCCGGAAACTATATATAAACTGCAGTGCAAAAAGGGCAACCCCACCAAAGCACTGTGGTCTTGTTGAATTGAGGAGACAGAGATTAGAACTCAGGAAGGCCAAGACATCTCTAATTTGGAAGACAGAATACCAAATAGAAATCATCTATGCAGGGAAGGAGCTCCAGACATCTTCACGGGCATCCTTTTGGTTTTTTCCTAAATCATAGGAAGTATATTTTTATGTATACAAATGTACATATTTATATATACAAATATATATTTATAGGAAATATAGATTTTATATATATATATATATATAAATAATCTCCTGTAAGGTGCATATATAGCCTGTCCAGAAAAAGTCCAGCCATTGTTAATATAAGAACGATTTGTGCAACATCAATGTAACCTGACAGCCAAGGAGAGGGGACTGGAATGCGCATGTGTGAACAAAAACAACTTCACTGTACTAGTCACTGGGGATGGTAGATGGATGCCACTGATTGAGCATGTGTACTATGTGGCTATTGCATCCAAAATGACTGAGCAAGGAGAGCAACAAATCTGCATCAAATTTTGCGGAAAGCTTTAACATTCCTCCATGGAAACTATTTTGATGATTCAGAAGGATGAGTCAGAAGGCCACAGCTATGGGCACCTGGTGATTGGCAGCTTCATCACAACAGCATGCCCACTTATGCATCACATCTTGTGGAGAGTTTTTGGCAAACATCAAATCACCCAGGTGACTCAGCCCCTCTACAGACCAGATTTGGCACCCCACAACTTCTGTCTTTTCCCAAAACTAAAATTACCTTTGAAAGGAAAGAGATTTCAGATGGTTAATGAGATTCAGGAAAATATGATGAGGCAGCTGATGGCAATTGGACCTATGTGAGGTCCCAAGGTGCCTATTTTGAAGGGTACCAGGATGCCACTGTCCTATGTACAATGTTTCTTGTATCTTGTATTTTCTTCAGTAAATGTCTCTATTTTTCATATTACATGGCTGGATACCTTCTGGACAGACCTCATATATAGTAAAATTCTACAAGACCAGGCAAAGAACTATGAGGAAACTGGAGCTATAGTTTTCATAGAGCTCTCTGGGGCTGGGATATGTTCATATAATTTACATAGCCAGAGTAGAGATGCCATTGAAAAGATGGAGCACTCAGTGGAGACTTCAAAAGGGTCACACCTTTAGCAGGGCTAAACTAGCTCTAGAATAAGAGATAAACTAAACCATCCTTTAAAACATGAAAACAAGCTTTGAAAGAACCAAGATGATCCACAAATAATTTAATTGCCTAAAAAACAAACTAAAAATCACTTTTTAAAAGAACAGAGAAATCCAGACACTCAACAATGCAACATTTACCATGTCCAGCATCCATTCAAAAATAAAGATGCTCAAAAACAAGACTCATACCCAGGAGAAAAGTCACTCCACAGAAACACACCAGAAATAAGAGATAATGAAATTAGCAGCTAAGAACCTCAGAGCAATTTTGGTAAATATGATCAAATTTTAAAGGACAGCTGTAAGCCATGTATTTAGAAGCACACACACACAAAAATACCAACTAGAATAAATAGAAGGAAAACCATTCCAAAAGAAATTATATTCAAATTAATATAAGACAATGATAAAGAGAAAATCTTAAGTGCAGCCACCAAAGAGACATTATGTACAGAAGAACAAAGATAAAAATGACAATAGAATTTTTATCAGAAATTTATAAATCAAAAGCAAAAACCAAACATCTTTAAAGTAGTATAAAAAAAACCCAAGACAACCTAGATTTCTATCTCCAGGGGAAAATAACCTTAGAAAACAAAAGTAAAATAAAGATTTTTTTTCCACGTAAAATTTGAGAGCATTAAAATTTTCCCAGCACCACCCTGTACTATGAAAAATATTAGAGGAACTCCTATAGGCAAAAGAAAAATGATAACAGATGGAAATCTGGACCTACACAAGGAAGTGAAGAATGTCAGAAATGATAAATGTGTGAGTAAATGGAACTCATAGACACAGACAACAGTGTGGCAATGGCTAGAGGGAAGGGGAACTGGGGGCTGGGTGAAAGTGGGTAACAGGGAAGGGGGTAGGAAAATCTGTAATAGTGTCAACAAAAAAAATAAAGAAAGAAGAAAGATTTGTTATTTTTAAATTTATGTAAACAACAATAGACCATTTAAAGCAAAAAAAAATGTAACAATGTATTGCAGGGTTTATAACATCGAGTACTGTGCACGATAGCTATAGCACAAAAGACTATAATGTGAAAAATGGAACTTTCTGTGTGAGGCTCTTACAGAATACAGAATGTGGAATAATACTAGTTGCAGGTAGACTACATTAAGGTAAAAATGCATATTGACATTTTGTAAACCCTTAAGCAAGCATTTAAAAAATAAAGCAAATTCATGAGCACAGGATGCATTTCCATTTGTTTATTTTTAGTGTCTTTCATCAATGTATTATAGTTTTCAGTGTGCAAGTCCTTGATCACCATGGTTTATTCCCAAGCATTTTATTCTTTTTGCTGCTGTTGTAAATGAGACTGTGTTCTTAATTTTCTTTTCAGATCATTCATTGTTAATGTATAGAAATGCAACATATTTTGAATGTTAATTCTGTATCTTACAACTTGACTGAATCTGTTTATTAGATTTTTGGTGGAGTCTTTAGGGTTTGCTATGTACAAGATCATGTCAACTGCAAACAGAGATCATATTACTTCTACCTTTCAGATTTAGATTCCTGTTATTTCTTTTTCTTGCCTAACTGCTCTGGCTAGATTTCCAGTACCATGTGGAATAGTGGGCATCCTCATCTTGTTACTGATTTAGAGGAAATGTTTTCAGTTTTTCACCATTGAGCATGATGTTAGCTGTGGCCTTGTAATATAGTTTTGTCCCATTGGGGAGTAGTCCCCCATACCAAGTTTGTACAGGAAAACTTGGATCCCTTGTACAGTGTTAGTGGGAATGTAAAATGGTACAGCATCTATGCAAAGCCATGTGGAGGTTCCTCAAAAAATTATAAATAAAACTACTGTATGATCCAGAAATCATATTTCTAAGTATACATCCAAGAGAATTAAAATCAGGAACTTAAAGAGATATCTGCACTTCCACATTCATTGCATCATTATTTACAATAGTGAAAATATGGAAAAACCCAAATGTCCATCAACAGAAAGATAAATAAAGAAAATGCAGTATGTACATACAATGGAATATATTTCAGCCTTAACAGGTATATTTATTTTCTAAAAAGAAGAAAATCCTACCATTTTTGAGAGCACTTATGGACCTGGAAGACATAATGTTAAAATAATGCATAATGCTGAAATAAGTCAGTCACAGAATGACAAATAGTACATAATCCACTTATAAGAAGTATCTAAAATAGGCAAACTTAGGAAAGCAGAGTTAGATTAATGTTTGCCAGGGACTTGGGGGGAGTGAGAAATGGGGAGCTGTTGTTCAACTGGTGCAGAGTTCCATCTATGAAAGTACTAGAGATCTTCTATACAATATAGTGCTTATAATTAATAATGTGGTATTGCGTGCTTAGAAATTTAAGAGTGTAGAGTTCATGTTAAGTATTCTTAACATATACACACACACACACACAGCAAAGGGAGACCAGGAAACTTTTGGAGGCAATGGATATATTTATTACTTTGACTTTGGGGATGGAATTATGGGTGTATGCATATGTACAAACTCATAAAACTGTACATGTTAAATATGTGCAGCATTTGTATATCAATTAAAACTGAATAAAGTTATAAAAATACACCAAAAAATGTAGAGCTAATGAGGTGATAAAGATAATAAAATTCAATAGTAAAATATACTCAATCTAAAATCAAAATGCAAGAATAGAGAGGTGAAGGAACAAATAAGAGTAAAAGAAAACAATCAGCAGAATGTAATCTTCAACCCTACTATGTCAAAAATTACATTAATTATAAAAGGTTTAAACCATTATATGACAGGGATTGTCCAATTAGGTAATAAAAATGTAAGCCCCAATTATATTCTGTCTAATAGAATATTTATTTAAATATAAAACTACTGATAGACTAAAAGTAAGAGAAAGATATATTGTGCAAACACCACTTAAAAAAAACTGATATGGCTATGTTAATATTAGACAAGGTAGACTTCAGAATAAAGAATACTATCAGAAATATAGACATTTTATAATGATAAAAGGGTCAGTTCATCAAAAAAACACAATAATCATAAAGGTGCATTCACCTAATAACAGAACTTCAAAATACATGAAACAATAACAAACAAAACTGAAAACAGAAATAGACAAATTCATAAATACAGTTATTAGTTAAAGACAGAAAATCAGTAAGTATATAGTATTTCTACAACTCTCCACTTAGTGTTATGCATAATACATATTCTTTAGAGTATATATGAAACATTTACTACACAGACAGTATGCTGAGCTAGTTTAATAAATTTGATGAACCTGAAATCAGGGGTATGTTCTCTGATCATAACGAAATTTAAAAATATCAGTATACACAAGAAATTAAAGAATGAAATTTAAAATAATTCAGGTCACAAAAAGAAATCATAACACACATTACTAAATATTTTTAGCTGAATGATAATGAAAACACAACATATCACAACTTGACCTTGGGGTAGGCAAAAATTTCTTAGGACACAAAAAGCATTAACTGTTTTAAAAAAGTGTTTTTTTTTTAAACAAAGACATTTGAGGGAGAGCAGAGGATGAAGACCCTTGGAGGTGGAAGAAGAAAAATAAGTCAGTAGAGGTAGGTGTGATACTATCAGGGAATTTGTCAGAACTATCTAAGGATACAGGTGGAGTTACATTTATCTTAAGATGTCAAATAAAATAACCAAGGGGTCCAGTAAAAGACACAGCAGAGAGGGCAGACAACATAGATGATGAAACTCAGTAAGATTAATGTGCGAAAGAACACCTGGGTGAGAACCAGTTCAATGGATTTGGAAGAGATCAGTAATTAGAATGCTGGCTCCAACATAGTTGGGGTATTTAACTATCTCAGCACTTGTAGGTTAAATATTTTAGAATACATCCTTAATCTTTTTATGCCACCACCCCTCCAAAAGAATGAATTGTAAAAACTATCTTTTTTGTTTCCAACTATATCTAAAAGGAGCATTAATTTAGTAATTTTCTATTACTAAATAGTATAATAATTAAGCCCTTACAAAATATGCCTCACCTCTTCATTTTGGCACATACAGCTATTTCCTAGGTTATCCTGGGGCCAATGATGGACAAAAACCAAGTTAAATTACTGATTATATAAGATGATATTTTGGACATTTAAAATATCTGAACATTTTTTTTACTTTCAGTCAAGATGGAGGCATAGATAGACATGCTTCACCTCCTTACACAACTATAAAAAGAATTACAACTAAATCTCAAAACAAATAACATCCAGAACTGTCAGATAATTGAACTATATGGAAGTCCAACAACCAAGGACTTAAAGAAGCCACATTCATCCAGATGGGTAGGAGGGGTGAAAACATGCAGATAGGGTAGAAAGGTGAGGAGGTGTGATTTGGTGCAGAGAGGTGGTGGTGGAATGGGCGCAGGTGCTCCCACATTCACCTGTGGTGGGTAAAAAATGGAAGTGATACCTTGGGAGTGAGCAATCCCAGCCCCAGGTCAGACTGCACAGCCCAGGGTTCCAGCACCAGGAAGATAAATCCCCACAACTTCTGGCTGTAAAAATCTGTGTGAGAGGGGGTGGTAGAAGAACTGTTGGATTTTCAGGCAACTCCACTTAAAGGGCCCACAAGGTTTTAAAGCACATGAAACCCACTCACTTTGGGATTCAATACCACAGCAACAGCTGGAAGGTGGCCGGTTGCATACAAGGAGTGGGTGAAGTGACTAGAAATAAGTCAAGTGCCGGGCAAACTCCCAGAAGCCAGTCAGTGGCACAGTCCCCTCTCCAACCCCTCCCCTGACACAGAGCCATAAAGTGGTAAAGCAGATTGCCCCACAATGGCGATTACCTAAGGCTCTGCCCCATACAATGTACAGGTGCCTTTCATAGGGGGGTCAAAGAGGTCTACCTAATACATAGAAACAAACACAGGGAGGCTGCCAAATTGAAGAGACAAAGAAATATGGCTCAAATAAAAGAAGAGAACAAAACTCCAGAATAAGAACTAAACAAAATAGAGATAGCCAACTTATCAGGTGCAGAGTTGAAAACATTGGTGATCAGGATGCTCAAAGAACTCATTGAATATGGCAAGAACAAAGGAAGAAATGCAGGTTACACTAAGTGAAATAAAGAAAAATCCACAGGGAACCAACAGTGAAAGGAAGGAAGCTGGGATTCCAATCAATGATCTGGAACATAAGGAAGAAATAAACCTTCAGCCAAAACAGAAAGAAGAAATAAGAATTAAAAAAAGTAAGGATAGTGTAAGAAGACTCTGGGGCACCTCCAAACGTGCCAACATCTGCCTCACAGGGGTGCCAGAAGGAGAAGAGGAAGAACAAATTGAAAACTTATTTGAAAAAATAATGAAAGAAAACTTCCCTAATTTGGTGAAGGAAATAGACAGACAAGTCCAGGAAACAAAGAGAATCCCCAACAAGTTGGACCCAAAGAGGCCCACACCAAGACACAACAAAATTAAAATTCCAAAGGTTAAAGATAAAGAGAAAATCTTAAAAGCAGCAAGAGAAAAGCAGAGTTACATATAAAGGAGTACCCGTAAGACTATCAGCTGATTTCTCAAAAGAAATTTTGCAGGCAAGAAGGGACTGTCAAGAAGTATTCAAAGTGATGAAATGCAAGGACCTACATCCAAGATTACTCTATCCAGCAAAGCTACTATTTAGAATGGAAGGACAGATAAAGTGCTTTGCAGACAAGGTAAAGCTAAAAGAGTCATCATCACCAGACTACTACTCTAGGAAATGTTAAAGAGACTTATTTAAGAAAAAAGAAGATGATCAAAACTATGAACATTAAAAAGGCAACAAATTCACAACAATCAGCAACTGTATGTTTAAAAAACAAACAAACTACGTAACTAACCAAACCGCCAGAACAAGAACAGAATCATATATATGGAGATTATTGGAAGGGTTACCAGCTGAGAGGGGAAAGGGGAGAATGCGGGTAAAGTTGCAGGGATTAAAAAACAAAATTGGCAGGCACAAAATAGACTGAAGGATGTTAAGAATAGTATAGGAAATGAAGAAGCCAAGGAACTTATATGCAGGACCCACGGACCATGAACTAAGGGGAGGGATTGCTGGAGGGAAGGGGGGTACCTGGTGAGGAGGACAAAGGGAGAAAAATTGGGGCAATTATAATAACATAATCAATAAAATCTGCTTAAAAATAAAATAATCTGAACATTTTCAATACATATATAGGTATTTCAACCCACAGATAGCCTGGGCCTTCTATCACTTGTTCTCCCTTCCAAGGGTCACCTCTATGTTTGGAGCTCTAAAGATTAAAAGGTGAAGGGACACATGGCTTCTCTCCTGTTTTTGTTTTCCTGGAACACATGGAGGATATGGATAGCTCTGTGGCAGGGCCAGCCAGTTGCTTAGGCCAGCTGTAGTAACAGCATGCATTTGAAAATTTTACTGTGTCCCTATTTTACTCAATATAGATTCTGACACTACCTCTGTTTAGATGATCAGGAAATAGGCAACTCTACTAATATGGAGTCTAGCATCTATTTTGTGTGGGAAAAACTTTCTCTTAAAGCAAACACACTATAACCACAATGTTCTTGCTTAATCCAAGTATGGAAAAGGCAACCAAAAGTGACTTGAATCCAGTGTCATATTTGTCCTCAGACAAATGATGAAAATACAAATAATGAAATACCCACTCTGTGGTATCTGAGATCACAGATAGGACAGCTAAATCCTCAGCACTAGAGAATAAGCAACCACTTGAAGAAAAAAAAAAAAAAAAAACCCTCCCATTCTCCTTACATTGTAGAAACCAGCCTTCATTAGGAATTTTTGGTACCTGGCATACAACTTTAGGCAATGGAAGGCAGGGCTCTAAAACAGTGACTTCTTAATGACATCCCAGAGGCTGTGAGCATAAATGCTGACTTCCTAAAGCATATAATCTTTCCCAGGGAGAGGTAGGTTCTCCCTCCTGGCATATAGTCTGGCTCATTATGACAACATCAAGTGAATACCCTCACCTCTAAACCAACTCAGAATAATTCATAAATCCCAGCAATATTCACAGCATAAGAAATTATAATAGTCACATGTGAAAAATAAACAGGTACTCTAAAGAGGACTAATTCACTTAAGGAATAATGCCAGAAACATTAAATGTGATAGTTTTGCCTTTAAATAAAATGTGGTTAATTTGATTACTACTTATTTTATTTTTTTGCCAGATTTCAATCAATTTTTATGAGAGGATTAAGCTTCTAAGTAGAGTGTTTTTTTTTTTAAAATAATGAAAGCACTTTTCCAAACTTTACCATGGTTAACTAATGGGAGGTTAAATGCTGTACACTATGGATCTGTGTTTATCCTCAGACGTATTTGTCCACAACGCATGCACATTCAGGTCTGGGTTAGAATGAGTAGGTATGTGTATTGCGGACTCTCATTAATTCATAACAGCTTAAATTGTGATTTTTATTTGGCATCCTACTGTGGAACCCAGTAGAGAATGCTGAACTGCTCAGCTAAACATTTTCAAATCCGTGACTCTCCATCTGGTTATTCAATCAGAACAAAATCCCTGCAAAGAAAATCCTCTTCCTAAAATGTACCCCATTTTCCTGGCTACGAATCATTCTGGAGAAATGTGAACAGTTTGCCTAGTTGTTCAAGGAGTTTATTTGCAGGAAAAACTAACACTATAAATATCAACAGCACTTAGAGGGAAGTAAAGAAAGAATTCCCTCATTCTGCATAATGGTAGGCTTGTTAGAAATAACTACACATAGAAAATGGAAATGTTGCACTTATTATTTTGAAGCATTTTTGAAAACTTCAAATCATCATAAAACAATCTCATATGACGCTACTGACATATAAGGAACAGCTACATTAACATCATCATGTTTATAGAAGGTCCAAATAATGGTAATTTAGTACCTAACACCATGTTAGGCCTCCATAAAAAATAAATTGAAAAAAAAATCTGTTCTAAACAAGTAAGCATATTCTGAGGTTCCTGGAAAAGAATGAACTACTCTCTACCTAGCAGGATGCCTGAGATATAATGGTCTGTAGTAAATATTTGTCAAATGAATACTGGAATACCCCACTCACAGTTCGTGGGATTTTTGTTCCTAATAGAAAGGTAGATAATTAGACTCCCACCTTAAGTAGTTTTTAACAGGGCCTTTTATAGAGATACTCTATTTAGATTAATAATGTTTCAATGTGTTTTTCATTGCTTTAGCTCATTGGCCGTCCCTGACTTGGAGAAGAATGGAAAAAGTAAACACTGTAATTATTTGTTTTCTTCTTAAAAGGTAAGACTGTTTCCAATTAGACAATGTTAAACAAAAGAAGTGGGTTTTTTTATGTGTGATAATGTAAAAGTGATAGAAATTCTATGGGTTAGAAATAGCAGGCTTGGCTATAATGTTAAATAGAATAAACATTATGTAAATATTGAATGTTGGAAAACATCCTTTGTTTTTAAGTGAAAGGTGGTTCTCTAAGTCTTTTACCTTTAGGATACAGAAAAAAATATTTAAGGGAGAAAGGTGAGTCACCTTAATTCACTTAAGAAAGAACTGTGACATGAGGTTGTAATATATCTTTTCTCCAAGAAGCTGCCATCAATTCTTCCCTTCCATGTATATGCAACCATCCCTCCTTTCTGAACCGGAGACTATTTTTTTTGTGCTCTTGAATCTGAGCTGGTCTAAAACTACTTTGATCAACAGAATATGACACCAGATGAGTCCCAAGATTCATTTATAAGATGACTTACAGCTTTTACCTGATCTCTTGGAACACTCACTTCCGGGGGAAGCTGACCTCCATGTAAGAGGTCCAGCTACTCAGAGAAGCCACACTGCGAGGAAACCCAAGGCAGCCACATGAGTGGACCCTTGAGAGAGAAGTGTCCAGCAGGTCATTGTAGCCTGGCACCGGACATGTGCATTAAGAAGCCTTCAGATGGTTCTAGCCTCAAATGCATCTCCCTGAACCCCACATGAGACCTGCCTTGCTGAGCCTTCCAATTCTGAGAAACAGGAGACATATTAATAAGTTGTTGTGTTAAACCACCAAGGTTTGGCAAGCTGAAAAACACCACAAAATTCAACATTAGTCAGGTTCTCAGGATAACAATGAACAGTATTCTACTGCTGAATGTTTAAAAGAAAAAAGGTGTGATATTAGAATAATATAAGGTAGAAACCTAACATTCACTATGCCACAAGTTTCTAAAATCAGAACACTGGGAGTCCTATTAAGTCTCTGCTTTTGTTCAGACCCCTCATCTAAATCAGTTACCAAAATCTCCAGTTTACCTTCTTGCTATCATTTGATTCTATCTTCTCCTCCTCACTCACATTGCCACTGCCTTCTATAAAATTTGAACTTCTTGTTTAATTATGCAACTAGTATTCCTTCGTTAGACCATCTAAATCCCCATCAAACCCTTGCCCTATCATCTATAACCTAGCTTTGTATATTCTCCATACCACTACTCTAAGACTCCTTTTATGGAAAATTCAAGCCTCTTATCTTTCTACTTAAAATCCTTCCATGGCTCTCAACCACTGTTCCAATGAAGTTTCAGCTACTCAATGGAACACGAGGGCCTTGGCGATCTGACATCCTCCTGTCTCTCAGGTGTCACCCCCACCCTCTCTTCCCCGTCTGTCTGTCTAGCCTCATCAGAGTCCTTGTAGTTATGGGAGGCAGTTAGGTACACAAGTATTGACTTTACCAAATGCTCTATATTCTGCTTACATCACCCATCCCTTTGCCTTTTTCAAATTTAATTCCTATTTGTTCTTCAAGATTCAGCTCAAAGATGACCTCTTCCAGGAAGGCTTCCCTGAACTGGTCTATCTAATTTTGACACCTCTCCTCTGGACTCCCATGAATTAGTTCGCTTTTCCACTTATGCATTCAGTGCACCTTGAGTTAGTTATGCTTGACACACATTAGGCCCTTAATAAATATTCCTTGAAGGAATAAACAGATTATTGAAAGCCATGTTATTTTCGTTTATGAAGTGAAAAATCACAAATATCACTTTCCACTGCGAGTAGGAAATTGTTTCTCTGAGGAAGAGCATGCAATTTAAATTATATGTGGAATCTAATGAACAAAATGAACAGGCAAATTAGAGACAAACTCATAGACAGAGAGCAGGCTGACAGTTGTTGGGAGGGGTTGGAGGCTGGGTGGAGGGATTGAGCAAAAAGGAAAATAAAAGAAAACAACCTCATGGACACAGACAACAGTGTGGTGACTGCTGTGGGGAGGAAAGGAGGGGGAGGTAGAGGAGCATACAAAGGGATAAATGGTGATGGAAGGAGACTTAACTTGGGGTGGTAAACACACAATACAGTGCACAGATGATAAGTTGTAGAATTATGCATTGGAAACCTGTATAATTTTGTTAACCAGTGTCACCCCAATAAATTCAATGAAAAGGAAAAAATTATAGGCACATTAAAAGCTTCTCAGAGGAGGTTACCTGAGCCATGATGAGGCTAGCTTGCCAGACAGAGTGGAGCACAGGCATGTCCCAGGAATGTGAGGCTGGCATGATGGGCAGAGGCCAGAAGATAGAAGGTTCTGAGGACATTGTGCTTTGTTATGGAGGCGATGGGGAGCCATTAAAAGGTGCTAAGAAGAAGAGAAACACTGAGGTTACATGTTAGAAAGTTTGAGTGTGGAAAATTTATTAAGGGAAGAAAAGCAGGGAGGAACAGTTAGAAGTGTAAGCCAACAATTCAGGTAAATTCAGAAGGCATGGAATTAGAATTGAGAGAATTTATTAGTGACTGGATATGAGGGGAGCAGCAACTAGAGTGCCTCTCAGAATTTTTGCTTCACATCATTTTGTGGGTGGTGGTGCCAGATTAAAATACAGTTCAATTAAAAATGGAGTGGAACTTGGAAATGTTGCTACACTGTTGGTTAGGAGTGTACAAAGTACAACTACTTTGTGAGATATTTTGGCAACTTCTATCAAACTTTAAAATGTATATTACATTTTAAAAAGTCTTTTCTATAGAAATGATAACAACTATGTACAAACATATATGGTTCAAAAATGTTCACTGTAGCTTCTGTAATCCTGAAAATTCGGTAAAAATTCTTATGTATATCATTAAAGGAATAAATAAATTTAAAGTTTGCCAGTTATAAAAATAGTCACAGTGATGTAAAGTACAGCAGACAGAATATAGTCAGTAACACTGTAACAACTATAGATGGTGTCAGAGGGGTAGCAGCCTCATTGGCATGACCACTTCATACAGTATATAAATGTAAAATCAATATGTTATACACCTGGAACTAATATAATATTGCATATCATCTGTAATTAAAAATTAAATTAATTTTTTTAAAATTAAAATTATATCGTTAAATTAATTATCACGGGCTTTTGAGAATTTAACCATATATTCTGAGCTAATTGGAGATGTTCTGTAATATAAAAGCCATGGTGTTTTGAAAGAGGTGATTCTGACCCTGGGGTCCATTTGCTATGAAATAGCCATGGAATATGATTCTTTTGGATTGTTATGGATTCTCTGTGTGATGCCAAAGAGTCACTTAAACTTTCTGCATGTACCTCAGTCTTGAAAATTCTTCCATACAAATATATATATATATATATGCCTCCCAGATAACTCAATGAAGCAATTCAAAAGTAAATTTATCAGTGCGGTAATTTCTGTTTCCTGAAGGCAAAATGAAACACAATCTCAATTTCAAGCTCTAATAAAAAAATTTTTTTAAAGGAGAAGGCTTACATGATTTCAAATGGCCCTTTCAGCTCTAAAGATCAATAACTCCATAAGTCAGAACACTCGGTTGGAGCTACATTCCACCCAGATCAGTGGTTGATCCTCAACAAGAACCAAGGGATTTATTTGGAGGTAGGTGTCCTATTTAAGCACTTCCTGCTGAGTGAACTAGTACTTCCTTTTATTTGTTGTCTTAATAATCTTCTGTTCTTTATCATGCTACTTTTTAATAAGATGTTTTCATTTGTTTAATCAACATTTACTGAGTGCCTACTATGTGCCAGGTACCACACTGGGTGCTGGAGAAACAAAATAAATAAGACATGCACACTTTTGTTGCATTTTAAAAATTATAAACCATATTCAAGCCAAAATACATCCCTTATAAAGTAATATTTATCATGTACATGATCCTGCTCTAGGAACCATGCCAGGCTACCCCATTAAACTTGATGGGCCTGAGAACAGTAAAACTATACACTGTGTAACATATCTGCAGTATATAGCAAGGCAACAAGGGCCTCTGGGAAGGGAAGAGAAGGGAAGGCAGGGAGACTGAAAAATCATCACGAGTGCACTTGGAACTCAGAACACTCTCAAACTCCCCAACTATTTTGTGACGCCATTTCTTTATCTACATAATGAAGATAATAAGGCCCACTTCTAATATTCCTAACAAGATATTATAAGGATTAAATAAGTAAAAACACATTAAATACTTTGAGCACTAAGTAAATATTAGGTATTGTTGTTTGGTAGCATTACATAAAATCCCATTAAAGTCAAAAGCCTACTGTAGTTGTTCTAATGGAAGTTTAAATCCCAAGATGAAAGCAGGGTGAGCTGAATAAACTAAAATCAGGACACACCCCTAATCAGATCTAGTTAGACACCAAAATTAAACTGAAATTAGCTGCATGACTGAAAGATGGCTCCTCAAACAGGACAGAACTTACCAGATACCTAGTTTGCGTCTATAAAGTTGGGAAGGCGAGCTTGAGCTCTAGTTGCGTTGGTGACTTTTGGATTTTGAAAACAAATATTCATGTGGTTGCAGCTTTCAGAGAGAAAGCCCTAACTGGTGGAGATCACTGAAGGTCTCGAGTGCCAAACAGGGCCAATTCCACACTAGGGCATTTGGATTTGGTGCTTCAACAGCACAGCCATTTGTTACTCTTGAGAGGTCAACTGTAATAAAGGTCACTTGTCTCTGCTCAAATACTTTACTTAGGTTTTGTTCAAACATCTCATTATCAAATATTCAGGCCCTTGAAGAAGATAATTTCTCACAATTTTTTTTAATGTAAATTTTTTTTTAAGATTTTATTTATTTATTTTTAGGGAGGGAAGGGAGGGGGAGAGAGAGAGAGACAGACAGACAGAGAGAGAGAGAGAGAGACAGAGAGACAGAGAGAGACAGAGAGAGACAGAGAGAAACATCAATGTGCGGTTGCTGGGGGTTATGGCCTGCAACCCAGGAATGTACCCTGGCTGGGAATCGAACCTGGGACACTTTGGTTCCCAGCCCGTGCTCAATCCACTGAGCTATGCCAGCCAGGGGTCTCACAATTCACAATTTTTTTTTTGCTAAGATACTCAAAGCTAAAGCAGACACTAACACCAAATAGAGAAGCTACATTTAATTAAACCTCCAGCCACCTCCACGTTAGAACTGTGTCTGAGCTCAGCAAGAGGAATCAAGAAACTAACTCTTCAGCTCCCTCCTTGAGTTCCAGGATGGAAAGCATTCCGGACTAGGGAAATAACAGACTCAGCAATATGGAGATATTTCTTTCTCTTTCTGCTTCTGTGCTGCAGATATGGGGGTAAAAGGAACAGAGCAAGGTTTCCCTTTTGTTTTCACCTCACTCACAGCAATTCTTAAGTTACAGAAAAAGGAAATCAGTAATAGAGATGGGCAAGAAGATTTTTGAATTCCAACAATTTAGGACTATAAGATTCTCTGGTGCTAAGCATGCCTAGAAGTTGAATGCAAATCTTAGGAACAGCTTTCAACTTCAAACTAGCACTCAGGGAGGGTGGATAAAGGAAAAAGGATTAGCTAGAAAAGTGTCAAACTTTAACTAGATTTTTTAAGTTAAAAATAGTTTTTAAAATCTGTATTTGGACAGACCCAAATTGTTTTAAAAAGAGCCTTATTTGGATAACAAGTAAATTACATTATTACTAATCTTTCAGGACTTGAGTAGAGAAGGGCTGTTTGAACCTCAGGCAAAGCACGTGCCTTTTTACTGCTGATTTGAATCCAGGGGATCTCACACACTTTTTGGAAATGTGAATAGATCTCTTTAGAAAGGTGAATCTCTATATTAAAGTAAGCAAGAGCAAGCCCACAAATTCTAATCATTTACACGGTTTTCTAAGTTTCACATTCCAGGGTTATAAAATTAATGGACTCAAATTCTTTTTTATACCAAATCTGTATCTCTTTTATCTTGGGAGATAAAAAAAATTAAAAGAATGTCATCTCTTGAGAATTAACTCTTCATTTATATTAAAGCTATAAATCATCAGCCACCAACCACTGACTGAAATTAATGATCCTAGTTCCTATGCCATTTCCTCTTAACTTCCAATTCTCTAGGACTTACGGGGTAAAAAGAAGGTGGTAGAACTCTGCTTTTAGTTTATAAAATGTAGTTATTAAAGTTCTTACTCTTGCTCTCTAGCTAGGTTTTACACACTCAGTTGAAGAGCTGAGATTTTGAAACTTTTATATGCTTAATGTCTTTTACTCCTAAAACTTTTTTCAAGATACATTTATTAAGCATCTACTATGTTTTCTAGGCACTATTTCCATGTTAGTAGTCTTGGTTTTTCACTTTTGGGGTTTCATTTCATAAGATACTTCAAACGACCTAGCCACAATACCCCTGTCAAATGCATACATACATATAGACAGACAGACAGATATATAGACACACACATACATATCCAGTAGGTAAAACCTCCTGGTTCCTCATTTTTCTCCTGAGGCCTGTCACTAAGACTCTCAGTAAACTATCAGCATATTTTAAGTGGGGATGATTAATTCAAGCGATCCCAGATGGCTTTCAATCCAGTCTGAATTCCATACTTTGCCACTGCCACCTCCAAACATCTGGTTCAGAATCCTAAAGCTTCGAGCTGGTCTAGATTTTCTAACTGTCCACACAATACCTGGAATGCTGTTCTGGCTAAGCCCCTTCATCTTCTACAGGAATCTCCTTGCATAATGGTCCCGAATCACAGTTAAATTTCTCCATTCCTCACACCTTTCCATTTCAGTTTACCCTCGCACAGAGCAAGCTGCCCAGGCCAGGGATGACCCGGAGCCTAGCTTGAGAGGTCCCGCATTTGCTGGCACCAACTCCAACATGATAACTCTTTTAAAGGATTCTCACCCTATGCGAAGATGGTGTCACCATGCACGCTATGATTCTCTTCCAGGTCAGCCCTGCTAACTAAATTATTTTTAGGAGCAAACAGATTCATATGGGAGCCACTTAATATATCTACATTCACCATGAATTTTTAGTGAAATAGAGGCACATTATTTCATTATTGTCACTGTTTAACATCTGATTTTCCTCACTGCCATCTCTTTGAATATAACATATTTTAAACAGAACAAAACACAGTTTGCAAATCTAGCAAAGAAACCTGCAAGTGAGAGAGTACTCTTGAAGTTCTATTGTGGTAAATGTTCATATCTAACTCTGAAAAAAAAAGTTATGTACAGTCACAGAGCTTTCACCTTCTCCATTTTAAATTTCAGAGTCTCTTTAAAATAACATATTTTAGGCTTAAAAAAACACAAATATATTTGGATCCTCTAGAGACAAAAAAAGAAGGGGTGGGGAGCATGTTACAGAATCCTAAAAGTTAAAAGACTACTGTCTTTGTGGTTTGGATGTCAAGAAAGACACAATTTGCTTCTAAATGATGGGATGAATAGTTTCTCCAAGGTAAATTATTTCACATTTCCTTCAGCTACTGGTACTGTGCTTTTATCTACCTGTATCATCAGTTTTGCAAACCTCAGGCTAACAATCACAGAGGCTGAGAGAGCCCCATCAGAGGAAATCAATCCTACTCAGGCTAAAGAAACTTGCATCTGCATTTCTTCCAAGCTGAATCACAAACAGTCCACACCCATCATGATCCCTCTTCAAATAATTTCTTCATTTACCTGTGTGTGGCACTTCCTGAAAGTAAGGAATGGGCTTGACTGGATGAGCTATTATCTCCTTTCGGATTTGTGAAGGGCCCAAACAGTCTGGAATGTTTTTCACGGCCCCTCCCCCATCTCCCCTCCCCATTTCCCATACCCTGGCCACTGTTCGTACTGTTTGCCTTTTCTCAGTTTCTGCGTTGCTCAAGGCAGATAGATAAGCCCTTTAAATGATTACTACCACTCTGCATTAGCTTTCAAAGCCATTGACAATTTTTCCACGTTTGGTAACTGATCTGTGATAGAGGTGTTGACAATGTAAAGTGATAACTACATCACAGACCAGAACTTCCCAGAATAAATGGAAAATCACCCAAAGCCTCTCTGGGAACCTTGTCCTAAGGATTTCACCCACAGATCTGTTCAAAGCATGTGTGAATTGTAAGGCAAGATCTATTTCCATTGTTTATAACCAGCAGAAAGACCAAGAACAGTAACATCAGTACACATGCTGGGGTTTTCTTGGTGGGGGTGGGGGCAGGAGGTTCAATATGATACTTTTAAAATTTATTTTATTTTTCCACTGTATTCTTTTAGATTATCCAGAAGAAGATAATAAAATTTCTCGATGTGATATTCTAGAAGAATTACTAACTTTGATTTTCATTTAGATAAATAATAAATGCTTACACAGGAGGAGATCAGCTTTCCCTTCACCCTTTGCATCTATACTCATGCTCCTTGAAGTTCATTGGTAACAGTGTGAGTGGAGGTGCAAGGTTGCAGCCAGAATTCTTTCAACCTAGGCAGATAGATATTATGTTTCAGCTGGAGAGATAAGGCAAGAGAGTTTTCTAAATATTTGCTCCCTTTCAGAGCACTGCTAAGTTTCTTTTGCTGGTTGATTGAATGCCTGTTACTGGACAAAACCCTGTAGTCACATTGTAGAAACGGCTATGTCTAACTAAACTGCCGTGACGCTGACGGTGCCCTGTCCCACACTGTCCCACATTGTCTCGCACACCTAAAAAGAATGCTGCCAGTGAAGAGCTCTCAGGAGGGTTCTCACTGGGGTTAATTTGGAGTGGACAGGTGTTCCTGCCCAACCTTTTCCTTCCAAGGACACCAAACTAAATTAAGAATTCCTGCACAGATAATGCCAAGGAAAAAACAAAGATGCTTTTGCTTTACCATATTCAAACCAATGACTGGGGCAGCAGAATAGAAGGTAACATTGGTCTCCTCTGGACACAGGCTGCCTACTGGTGACATGGATGTGATGTGTGAATGTAAAAGGGCAGCACTCATTCCTCTGACTCTCTTTCAACACCTGCTCTGTGCCTGCACTGTTCGAGATGAAGGAAATATAGTGGTAGAGAGTGAGAAACAAGAAGGGAAACCATATCAAGAATCATAAAGGAAACAAACAAAATAATAGATGGGTTACGGGGTGGAGAGAAGCTAATCCAGATCAGAAGGTCTATCCAACAGAAAAGAACTAGCAATGCAGAGAGGCCAAAGAGCAATCCAGGCAGCACACAGCCAACGCCAAGGCCATGAGGTAAGAAAATAAGGAAAATGCTCAGAGACTCATGACACAGAGGAAAAGGATATTTGTTGTTGTTTTGAGGGCTGAGTTTCTAATAGATAGCTAAGAATGAAGAAACAAAGGCATCTAATAAACAAGTATAGGTTAACTAAATATATTATTTTTAAATCAACCTGTCAGATATTTCCTGGAGAGAATTTTTTTTCAGGAACTAAATATAACATTTGGGTTTTTCCCCCACTTTGAGTGCTCAGGAAAGGCTGTGACAAGGCCTGAGAGGTATATATTTTCACCACTGATTAATTTCTGAAACATAGCCTCTAGAAGCACGTTGTTAAGCTTTATACTGGTCCCACCATTGAACCTCTTCTTACATTAATTTTCTTAGAGAAGCCTTCTTCTGGCAACACCTAGACCTTGATTTGAACCAACCCATGGACGGCAACAAACCAAGTGCCCGTGACACAGGGCAGATTGTGCCCAGGGCTTCGACCCGGACTCCACCGGGGCCTACTGATCTAGACTCTAACTAGACTCTAAGCAGGTTTACTTCATGCCCGTGACATAGCTCTTCACAAAGGAAAGACCCCCTTGCTGGCATGGACTGGGTGAGGTACCGGTGGAGACCGGCAAGTCCTGGCAGCGTTAGTGGAGCAACGAGGCGGGCCCTTGACATCCTGTGTCACCCCCTCCCGAGTCTGCACCCCACAGAGCTTCTGTCTCTGTGTGGGTCTATTTAGACTTTTTTCTGCTTGATTGATTTTGATTTTTTAATACATAATAACAAACAATTGCCAAACAATCAATTGGATCACTGAACAGTCAATCCAATTTGATCACCAAAATCACATCTGGTTATTTTACTCATTTTAATGACCAAACAGAATTAACCATGAAAAAATGTGGGCTCTTCAGCAATCAGTAAATCTCATAAACTTCTAAACAAGAACCTGATGAAAAACAGTCTAACTTAGGATTGTATATACAGTATGGCTTATGTGATGAGTAAAACACAAATTCATAAAAAACACACCAGAAACTTTTTTTTCCTCATTGCATCATTTAAATATATCAACCTGTAATACATTCAGATTTAACTCTCTCATGCTTAAATAGTAGTTGTTCACAACTTTCAGCTTGTGTTTCTGGAAAGTTTTGTTTTAAACCAAATTTTTGTGAATGTAATCCTATTTAAATGCATTAACAGAATTATGACTTAAACTATGACTCTGTTTATAATCAATGAAGTCTGCTCAAATATGTGTCTGGTATATATATTAATTTCATATAACAGGTTTTGCTTAGTAGTGAGGTTTTGTTGCAAAACTCTGTTTCCTATATAATTTGTAACAATTTTTAGTAAGCTTAATTTGTGGTCAGGACATTTATAGAAAGAAAGAAAGAAAGAAAGAAAGAAAGAAAGAAAGAAAGAAAGAAAGAAAGAAAGAAAGAAAGAAAGAAAGAAAGAAAGAAAGGGAAAGAGAGAGAGAAAAAGACATGTTTCTCTATATAAAAGAAGTGAAGAAGTGAATAGGGACAGTTTGTTTTTTTCTTAATCCAATAACCTGGAACCAGAGGGGAGAATGTAAATATGAGTCCTCTATCATGCATATTTCATTTTGTGAGGGTTTTGACTCAATGTGATTAAAAAGAATATATTCATGTGCATTGCTTGTTAAGACGGCATTTTTGTTAAAGGGCTCTGTCAGGTAAACATGACTGTCCCTCATTCTCATCCCCATAATCTTTCGTGGTCCTCCTAAATCTTTCTGCCGAACCAGCACCCGGCTACCTGGAGCTGTCTCAGATCTCGCAGCATCCAGTGCCTCTCCTTTCTCGCACTCCACAACCATCTGCCTCCTGTTGTCTCACATGAAGAAGCCTTTTTTAAAAAAAATGTGTTTTATATCAATAGATCAATGGGTTCTTTGAGGGGAAAGTGTGCAATACTTATCCAAATATGTAAATAAGTTGTACATGTATAGTCCTACTTATATTTTACTCACCAAAGGGAACAAAATGGATTCAGAAGACACAGGGGACTTAAATCAGCAACACTTAAAGAGCGAACATTTCAAATGAATAATAGAAAACATGGACAATTTATATGGATATAAATTCATCAAGAATATGAACTCCAAGAAATAAGAAAATCTAGTTTTTAACTATTTTGCATTTCTTGTTTACACTCAGGGTCCTTTTTCACTTCAGATTTCCTTAGAGATCTGCGTCACATTAGCTCTCTCTGATGTACTGAAGGAGACTCTAAAAATTACCGCAGCTGTGGACACACCTCCTTCCCACACAGTTTTATAGAAAGGAAATCTAACAAGTAATTTTAAAATGTAGACTCTAAAATACTTATTGCAAAAGTTTCATAATTATACTTAATTTCAGTCAACTTTAAAAACTAGCAGTAGTCTCTTTGAATTAATACTTATAACATTGTCTTACCACACAACTAACTAAGCTAGTTGGAGTTGAAAAAGAACAAAAATGTATTAAAAACCACTGATATTTTTTTCATTTTGTTTCCTTTCAAATTTAAAGGAATAAAACTATGTTCATTTCAAGACTTTAGTAAAGTTTTATGTCAGATTAAAAAATTACTAATCTGAGTGTAGGTTAGGATTTTTTTAGATGGTTGAGCTATAAACTGAAACTCCTAAAAATAGGAGTCTATGGTGGAAATGACAGCATTTTAACTATAAAGGCATGAGTGGTGTCCTTTTACAGACGCCTAAATCAAACACAGAAAAAAGTGATGTATTGCCAGGACATTCAGTGCACTTTTCTTTAATTGCCATATATAGTTAATAGCCTGACATATTTTTTTAGAAAATAAATTGCAAAGATGCAAGCAACTCAATTACATAATATCTTCCCATGCAACATATCAAAAACAATGAATTTAATTATTCTGTGGTCTGGGTTGAATTCAACACTAAAATCTTTTTATTGAACTTCACAGCAACAAAGAATTTCAAACTTACAGATGACCATCTTTGAAGTTAGATAGGACCCTGACCATACTATGATTGCCTGATACTGGAAACGGACAAAGTACAGAATACAGTGTTCCAACCAGGATTCGGGCCAATCTGAGAAACTCGAGAAAAGCAGTGGGAAGGAATTACAGATATAGAATGACTGGATAGATCATTTGATCTTGCTTCTGAGACTGAACTTAAAAAACCTCTGTTTCAGATTAAACAGTATTTCGTTGCTTTCCGTTTTCTTTTTTTCTGAACACAAAATACCTTCTACAGATTAAAAGGAACAATCAGAATGGAAGTAATAGAGTTATGCAGTATTAAATCTACATAGGTCCAGAAGGTTCCTGAAATTTGAATAATCCAAGGTTTACTCAAAATAATGAAACTAAGTAGTATCAAAACCAAACTCTCAGAGTACACAGTGGTCCTTTCTCCAATGTGTCCGATCGGTAACATCAGTGATCTTATCCCAGAATATACCATAAAGACAGGAAAGAAATTACCTCACACTTATAGAAATCAAGCCATTCCATTAGCCTAAATATACAGCTTAGGCAGTCAACATTTTGTGGTTCTCATCATTTTCAAAAACTATCCTGCACACAATTGTACAGAAATGTTTTCACTATATAGTTGCCATTTGAAAAATAGGAATGACAACAACAGAGATACTGGTTATAGCTTTAATTTACATTATCAAGAGAATATCAAAAAATGAAATTTATAGAATTTTGACATAAATCTTGAATTATATTTTACCATTTAAATGAACACACTTACCACATTAATTTGCATTATAATAACATTTTTTAGGTAGATGATCTATGGTATATATTTAATCCTGGCATGCAATATTTTTATTGGATTTTCTTATATACAGGTTAGGATATACAAAATTAAGTAAAGCTATCCTGTTGCTCACGGAATAATTTTACATGCTGTTTTGTTTAAGTAGTCAAAATATTAACTGCTAATTATTAAAAAGTTCAAGTCTTTATTTGGGAGGTGGGTAAAGAATAGAAGAGGGTATGGAGTAAATGGTAATGGGTAAAAATACCAGTAAAAATGAAAAAATGAGGAAAAAGAAAATAAAAACAAAGAAAATTTGAAAAAATTAATTTTCAAATAATGAAATCTTTGAGAGTAGGTCAACAATAAATACCTAATTTAGAGGTTGTTACACACATAGAATATGGGTATGATTGAATGTAAATATAGTAATAATATATTCATTTGAAATATATAAGAATTTGCCAAGTAAATGTGAACATGTAGTTAGATAAAGCAAAGCAAATGATACATCAGATTACATATATGACTCTAAAGGAGAGATAACTGTTTTCAAGTTGAAAAACTAATTCCTGAATAACAAACTGGTAAGCATCTACAATTTTGTTCTTATTTAGAGATATGCCATGCCTCTTTAAATTTATTTTATTACACAGTTGTTTAATTTTCAATGGTTTGACTGTTATTCATTCTTTCACAATTAATACTGACTTCAGACTAAAATAAAAGAGCTTGCTACCTGTAATGAATTAAATTCATCATACCTTGAACAGTGGTTTGAAACTGCAATTTTTAAGCGATTAGAAAGTCAGTCTAATGAGAATCTTTTTGGTCAAATTTAGTAAAAACAAACAAACAAAACAAATAAGCCATAAACTCAAAGTCCATGTTATCACAGAGGACGGTGGATTAGCTGAAATGCCGTTTGCAGAAAAGAACAAAAGCCGGAGCAGCGTGGTGCTGGCATCTAGTGGAGAAGGCGGACAAGAGTCCTGTACTCTGGGGTCTCAGAGGCACGCTGGGGAGAGAACACGTTATTTCAGTCTCCGCTTTGTGTCACACACAACTGAAAAGAGATACATGAAAAGTACCTGGGATGATTCATCCTAAGTATGCAACCACATTTTATGATTTTAATTTTCTGCAAGACAAAAGGAAAATTTGGAGGGATGGGGGTAATGAGGAGTAACAAAGCCAGCAGTGGTGAAAAGTATTACACAGTAAAAAACAAGGATTGTGCGATTTTCTTTTCCCTTGATATGTTCTGCCAAACCTAGTCACAACCTCTGTTGGGCAAACAATTTTTATGAAATCAAGTGACACCCTGTTTGTAAAGTTCTGTCTGTATTTGAGACATAAGTCAGCAAACACAACTTATACCCATCTTTTAACATTAAATTTGGAATTTTCAAATGTCAATATTATGTGCAGAAGTAAGTTATTTTTTCCTTTACAGCCTTTTTCGTAGAAGGGCAAATTTAAATGTGAGCCTTGCCTCCCAAAGGTGTGTGTTCCAGCAGAGAGCTTCTGCCTCTGAAGGCAATTAGTCCCCACTTCGATGTGAGCAAGCAAAGGCAGAATTACTGTTACTCTCGAGGGGAGTCATCCGCCAGTTAAGTTTCCCAATGACTTTTTGGTTTCTTCCAATTGTGAGATAGTATGATTTCCTAAAGAAAAGGTTTTATTATATTCTTCTACATTAAGAAGTGGATTTTAGTTCACTCTCCCTATAAATGTTTCAAGGACTATATCTATCCCCTAATCTCTTGTCATTCATGGGACGGTCAGTAGTTATTTTATGATGAGGACACAGGAGGATCCTCATCATAATCCTTCTAAGTTTATAACAAGGACTTACCTTGTGGTGAGTTGGGTGCCACGTTTTCCCTGACTGCATACTGACTTAGGTTGCTGAAGTGCAAGTAGCCCACTGTTAACTCTAGATCTGCTTGGCGTTTTCAAGCAGCTACATCGTTTTAGAGATCTGGTCTAGTTTTTAGCTAACACACGGTGAGAAAGGTTCGCACACACATTCTTCCCTATTAATGACATTTTCCTCATCTTTAATCATGGAGCACAACCTGTTTTCATCTATGTATTACCTGGTATCTCACACCTGACCACGTACCTAAGGCTTATCCTATGTACTACACTGATGCTCAACTTTAAAAACTAGTATTTTAGCTAATTTAATTGGGTTTATTTCATATCATATTTTAGGCATCTGGAACTTTATTCAGAGCACGTGAATGAACTATTCTCAGCATCATGCTAGTGGAGGGCTGTCTCTGCCCCTCGAGGTCCCAGCTCTGCTGCAGTATGAGAGAACAAGATCAACTGCCCCTGGTGGCTTTGGCTCACAGGAGATGGCAGGAACTGCCATATCGCCCATGTTCATACCAGCATAACCCCTTTGGCTCCACAAAACTTACTTACAGATAGAACAGGACTCATGTCCTAGACCACCTGACTGTACCTGCCAGTTAGCAAGTACCCTTTGGCTGGCTAGGGAAGGTCCTAGTAAGGAGTTTGATAACTTCACTGAGAAAATAGATAGTAATAGACTTTCTATATTGCTTGAAATTATTATTAGTAAATTTATATGAGAGGGAATAAAAGGATAAAAAATGAACTGATAGGTCCTAGTTCACTGGTATGAGAGGAATCCTTCAAAGGACATCCTAATGCCCTCTGAAATCCCAAATTCACATAAATACAACCTGTGTCCTGCTCTCACTCTGATTACATCACAGAGCCACAATCTTGTGTCTGCCTCTGTACTTTTCCAGGTGACCTTGATGAAGAGGTAAAGGATTCTGTCTCCACAGGCCAGTTGTCAGGATCAGGTCCTGAAGCCTGTCCTCATGTGGGACCCTGGTGCAGCGCGCTATGGGACAAGAGCAGCGTCAACCAGAGCCAGAGGCTGCCATTAGTGGGAGGGGAAAGACATGTGACAAGTAGCAGAAAAAAAGTGATAGCCACAGTGGGCTCAAATCAACTGCTATGAAAATCCAGGGCAAGGGAACTGCCTTCAGCTCGGGGTGGGACTTTGGGGAAAATGGTGTCAAAGAAGACTTCCCGAAGGAGGTAGAGACAGTAGAGACAGTTAGACTTGGGAAATTGTGATGGGAGAAGAACAAACTGCATAAGAGAAAAACTTGCAGATGATGACAGTATATTTTTTCCCTCTGGGCCATAGTCGGAAGAGAAAGACATCTCTGCTCCAGCACCAGAAGGGTGGGGCTCCAAGTGGCCAGTCAGGCACAGCATGGACATGTGACTACAAGTAAAAACCATTGCACATTTGTAAACAATTCTAAGCCCACAAAATTTACCTGTGGCCTCATTGGCAAAGATAAATTTTATGTTCCTTTCTTTCTTCCAATCCATTTCCTCTTTTGTCATTTTTTAAAAATACAGTGAGCATTAACTTCAGAAACCAAACCAACAAAACAGAGAACCAAGCTGGAGTGTGCTAAAATTAGGTCCACAAAAACCTTCTTTCCTCTGACCAAGATTAGTTTTCTAGTTCTTCAGGACTACCGGTGACCGTGAAAGCAGAAGTCATCATTCATTCTAGAATGCCTCTGTACTTGTTTCAAAACTACTGGATAGTGAGGAAAATTATCTTCATTTAATGAAGAAAGTGAGAATTTTAATAAAGAAAGTAAAGTTAAGAATATTGCTCTAAAAAGAGGTAGAAATGTTCATTGATACCCTGTATCCAAGTAATATATCTCATTTTTAGCCTATATGAACCAATTTCAACCACATGATCAAGCAAGTGCACTTCTGGTCATATACCCAAGCAACTGAAAGCAGGGGCTAGAAGACATATTTATTCACACATCTTCATAGCAGCACTATTTACAATAGCCAAAAGGCAGAAGCAACCCAAGTGTTTGACAGATGAATCGATAATCAAAATGTGGTATAAATATGCAATGGAATATTATTCAGCCTTAAAAAGAAGGGAAATTCTGACACATGCTTCAACACAGATGAACCCTGAAAACATCGTGCTAAATGAAACAAGCCAGTCCCAAAAGACAAATACAGTATGACTCCACTTATGTGAGGTACCAAAGTGAGGCAAATTCATAGAGATGGAAAGAAGAAGGGTGCTGGCCAGGGGCTGGGGGGATGGGAAATCTGGAGAGTCCTTGTAGAATGAGGGCAGAGTTTCAGTTCTGCAATATGAAAGAGAGTTAATGATTACAAAAACCAATGTGAATATATTTAATGCCATTGAACTGTACACTTAAAAACATGATTAAGATGGTAAATTTTATGTTATGTGTATTTATCTCAGTGAAAACATACTTTTATTTACATACAAAGAAACATATGTTTCTTTATTATTCAATAAAGAAAAAAGTTGAAAAATAAATTTCACCACTCAAAATCTAGGAGTTTGAGTGTGTGAATATAAGCAAGCTAGTGACATGCTTTCTAGTCCTATAATGTAGCTATGAAGTGGATGATGCTCACGCTTCTGACAGCACAAGATAAAAGCATCAGGTAAATTAGTGGATATCTACCTCAAAGATGTGGTGAATATAAAAATATTAGATTCAGAACAAAACCCAAGCAGAATGACATTAGCAATCATGAATAATATATAAACAAGTTTACAAATGCAAATTTACTTCTTTGTTTTAACACTGTACTAATATGGTAAAAAGTTTATTAAAATAGGATGTTAAAATCTTGAAACAATGTCTGAAATCCTGCACACTGTAGGTTCATTCAAGGACTAATTCCTCTTGCTTCAAAATAATTTTTGTATTTACTAGCCACTAGCGGTTATTAGCATAGGATGAAGAATGTGCACATGGTTATTTTAAATGTAATTCATTAAGTTTAATTAAGTGTACCAAAAATAAACTCATTTTATCAGTTATTAATGCTAATAAATATATAATCCCATAGTAAGTAACAGCAATAATAATTCCAATGAAAGCTTAGCATGTGCATTTTTAAATCTTCCAGTGACATTCACATGTGTTCCCTTAAACTTCTATTTTATATATGCATCTGCCTGCCTAATATAATCAACATTAAGAAAAAGATCTGCTAAATATTGAGTAGGTAAAATTTTTCTTCCATAAATCATTACTTCAAATGTGTTGTCACAATTCTCAAATGTCCAATTAATTAAAATCCAAGTAACAGTTGGTTTTGCTCAACAACTGTCCAGCCTAGCAGGCCAATGAAAGATGGCCACCCCTGTAATCTTAATAATACCTCTAAGCTGTCAGCGTGTCATGGCCTGAGCATGAAATCGAACTTGACAGATAATGGAAATGAGCTATTAACACAAACCAACCTGTGCTCAGACCATGTTTTAATATTTTACGTGTTTATTTGGCATAATATTACAACTTTTTTCAGTCTGTCATGTAGCAACTCCATTCTGGAAACTATTTCTCTTTTATAATATGTTTTTTTTTCAATGCTGGGAACTTAATTCCATATCCTTCAATCCTCTCTACCTCACCCCACATGCTCAGCAAAAGATTCTAAAAGTTATTTAGTATTTTGCTCTTAGGCTGTTCCAACTCTCGCCCTTTGAAACAGCCCATAAGTGATAATGAAATGCCTAAAGGAATGAGAAAGAGAATCCAATTACATCTACCTGCATAGCTCAGCTGCACACCAAGTAACAATAAACAGGCATTCTTAAATCACAGCATTTCACTGGAAATGGGGCAGAACCTGTGTATTTTAACAACTTTTTACAACTAGTAACCACTACAGCATTTATTTTACTTTCTCAAAGAAAACCAGAGAAGGTTCATAATTTAAACTAAAGGGTCTTTCAGCCTTGAAGACAAAAAGCACTTCTGCTTCGCACCTGAGTAATAATGTGGGATGTATGCAGGTGAATTAAGAAGACTGGATTCAAAGATAGTTTGTCTTCGGCCAGTCTGAAACATATGACTCCTTTCCAGCCCTGCGATCATTTATTATCCAGCAAAGAAAGGCTGGGATTTTGCTCCACAAACACAGTGGTGGTCCTCAGCTTATGATGATTTATCATGTCTGCTCTGAAATGCATGACACAGACTGTTCCAACACGGCCTCTCTCACATACAGACACCCACAGCTGAGGGTGTTTTAGGTCTGTTTTACTTTTGCGCCACTAAAACCAGAGAGTTTTGGTCACCTGCACACATTTTCCCTCTCAAATGTGATACGCAAAACACATTTTAGGGAGTACTTCATTTTAAACGATATATATCTGAACATATATAGCAAAAGCATCTCAGGTTTTATTGAGTTAGTAACGTGATACTCATTTTTCTTCTTAGAAGGGACTGTTTTTAAGACTTAGAAGTATTGCACCCAAAACACAGTTTAGGCATTACTCTATTTTAAATGATATGTATGTGGAAATAGTGAGAGCTTCTGAGGGAATGTTGGATTAGTAACTAGATACTTATTTTTCCTCTAAGAAGAAACCATCATTACTCCAAAGTATGAATATTTTGTAAGAGCACAGAAAAATATAGTATTAATAAGAGAGAGCTTTAGCTCTGAGAGAAATTTGGACACATCAGTTTAGAAATTCCAGTTCCTAAGTGTGCAAATATGCCTTCAAATCTATATCATGCATACATTCAACAACAGACACGGACTGTTCAATATAGGCACTGCCTTATGTGTGATATAAGTGCTCAGAATATGTACATAAAATCAAAGTTTCCAACTTTTTAAAGTTTGTTGCCCTAGTTAGCTGGGATAATGCAATTCAGAAAACAATAGATTTTTAGAGTTAACTGGTGTGTAGATTTATATACTTTCCTGAGATAAACACGGTAAAATGAGTTTTGATACTAAATTAGAATATGAGTGGATTTGTTAAGCTTGCCATTCTCAGCAAGGGGATAAGTTACAAATCCATCACAGATAGTTGGCATAACTGACATAACTGACAAATCTGTACTCAGAGAAAACTATTCTGTAGTGCTAAGTAGAAAAGAGGTAGGAAAAACATAAGAAACCATTAAATGAAAATCTGCCTGAAAATAATGGAAGTAACTAGACACCTAGTAGAATATAATAAAATAACCAACATTGAAAAGCAGAGTAAAGTTACTCCAGGGTATCAAATCGTGATGAAAAGTTTGGCTTTCTCATGCTCCACGTCTGAGCCTGTCCAGCCAAATATGACAGCTACTAGCCATCAGTGCTGAGTGGGCACTTGAAGTATGGATAGCATGATTTTTTTTAATGTGACTACTCAAAAATTTGAATTTACATATGTGGTTTGCATTATGTATCTGTTTTATAGCAATTGACCTAATGGATAAAAGCCACAGAATGTGAAAACTGGTTGAGAACTTAGAAATCACCTTGGCCAAACTCCATATTTCACAAACAAGAAAACTGAGGCTTAGATAAATAAAGTAATGGGTCCTGATTAAGGCAAGACTGAGCTGTAGACTCTTTAAAAGGCCAGAGCCTACCAAACCATCTCTCTTCCCCTGAGAGTATCACAGAAGAAAAACGATGATTTGTCTCAACCACCACAATCAAAAGCATCCTATTTTCAGGTGGTTTCAAAAACCTTGTCTCATCTTTTGAGATGCCATGTAAGAACCTCTCATCTCGACTTACAGTCACTTGTCCAATTGTCTTCATTCTCCTCTTGCTTCTGGTGGTGAACACTGACCATGAGTCATGTCTTTTATGTACTGTTACCAATATTTGTATGTATTTCAATGAAGATTTTAAATTCATGTCATACACTAAAATAAGTTAATTAAAAAGTGAGGAAGTTTGTAAATCAAACAAATTTAAGATTAGCTTTCAACTTGTCTTTGAAGCACAGTAAAGGTTAAATCATCTTTCGAATGAGCTCCCTTTCTTCCTCAGGAGTTCACAACCCTCTCCCCATCCCCTTCCACCACCCCTCGAAACCGAAAAAAGGGTCTCTCCTTTCTACAGTCATTTGCACATTTATGGGATAAATTTTTACCTTAGTTAAGCAACTTTCATTTTTATCACTGTTGCCATGATATCAATTTTAAGTTTATACAGTAATGTCCATTTCCAGATTCTCATTCATTGTCTGAAAGTCTAAAGTTGGCATGCAAATGAAAAACAGGATAAACTAGAAACTCCCCCTAGCCCTGAGAATATTGCCCCTCAGCATGGGTTGAAGCACTTCCCAAAGTGGGCAAATAGACAGCAATGGGCTTCTTTAAGACAGAAGCAGCAATGGGTTTCTGGAAGAACATCTACTGATTACATACATGTATGAATAGAGCGGGGGGGGGGGGGACTCTGTATCCAATATGTGGGTACAACTTATGGGACCCCAGGTTAAATACAGTAAAACAGCTTTCTTTTCTGAAGTACATCTCAGAAACTTTAATATGCTGATGTATAATATAACTCTCCAAGAGAGGGATGTAGTATGCAGAGTTCCCCAACCTATTTAAACTATGTAAATCTTGTTCTCACAAAGCATCTCAAGAGTACCCCAGAGGAGCACATTTGGAGAAACCCTGGATCATGGAATTTGCTGCAACATACCTTTACAGAAATCATGTATCATGTATGGTTGCAGAATAACACCATTTGTTTTATCCAGTAATTTAACTTGTATTAGCTTATTATAAATTGTACTGTGTCCCCTCCTCAAACTCATATATTGAAGCCCTAAACCCCCTAGTATGGCTGTATTTTGGAGATAGATCCTTTAAGGAGGTAGTTAAGCTTAAATGAGGTCAAACTGATAGAACTGATGTCCTTATAAGAAGAAGAAGAGACACCAGTGATCTCTCTTTTTCCAAAGGCCATAGCAAGAAGGCAGCTGTCTGCAACCCAGGAAGAGAGATCCCACCAGAAACCAACTCTGCTGGCACCTCGATCTTGACCTTCTGGCCTCTAGAACTGTAGAAAATAAATTTCTTGTTTAAGCCACTGACTCTGTGGTACTTTGTTACTGCTAACCTAGCAGACTAATACAAGGCTCCTATCATGTTTTAGGGGATACAAATGGTGAACAAACAAACACAGTCCCTGGTTACTAGGAGTATTCATTCTAGTTCAAGGGCAGTATGGGAAAGATTGAGTAACTTTCTAGTGTTACACTAATCAATTACTTGCTCTAGGGTCAGCAACAACTTGCCCCACAGTTTAACCTCCAACTTATATTTTCATTTCAGGGAATAATCAAATTATCTGTTTTATAATTTCTTACTTAGAGAAAGGGACCAGTTGCACACACATGTTAGCTCTCTCTCATTTTCTAGAAAACCCTGGAATCAATGGCTGAGTTGATTATAGAGTCTTGCCGTAGAGTGTGGGAGGATATTCCAACCAGACAGTGAGGAATATACATTTCTTGCTCCTCCACAACAGCTTTCCAGGAGTTTAGATGCAAAGCTCTATATCCTAACAGCTAGATTTCCTCAGCTATGGTTGCTAAAACCACACCGTGAGCACTCTCTGCCCTTGAACCGCTAGAAGCAAAAAGGAAGCAATCTGAAGTCAACCCCATCTACCACACCCTACAGAGATGGACCTCTCTATCTGTCTCAGAAACAATGTTCTGGTGACTAAGCCACACACTGTGAACTATTCTTCCTTCCTTTAAAATTATACAAAAAGAATGATAATTTTACTTTTGCCATTACAAAAAAAGGAGAGTAGCAAATTATTACTAACATGCATAGCCTATTTTTAAGCAATAAAATAAAATAGAGTGGGAACATTAAAAAAATAATATAACAGGGAATTGGGGGTCTATTAGTTAGTTATATTATTTCTACTACTTTTTCCACAGCACTATCTCTGAATTGCTGCAACATTCTACACCTCAAAATTTCGAACTCCCTACTAGACTCTGTCAATGACTCTGTCCACGTCACCAGAGCAAATAAAAGAAATAGGGCTTTCCTTATCCAAAGATGTGTTCATTAAACAGAGTCATTTATTTTGTCTAAATATTTGTGAAAGAGACAGATTTTTTTTGCAAAGAATTATTTTACAAAAGCATCCAAAACGATTAAAATGTAACAATATTAAAGCAATTCAATTGCTTCCCTGGTTCAGTTGGTTGGAGCACGGTCCTGAAACTGAAAGGTTGTGGGTTCAATTCCCTGGTCAGGGCACATACCTAGGTTGAAGATTTGATCCCTGGTCTGGGTGCATCTGATCCTTGGTCAGGGAATGGAAGAGAACAAATCAATGCTTCTCTCTCACATCAGTGTTTCTCTATCTCTCCCTTCCCCCCTCTCTAAAAGCAATAAAAAAATGTCCTTGAGTGAAGATAAAAATTTTTTTAAAAAATCAAACCAATTGCTGTTGAGATGATAGAGTCTAGATCTAGTTATGCCTTCTTGAAAAGCTTATTTACCTTCTCTGAGCCTCAGTTTCCTCAAACTCAAAATGAAAGGAAAAGTTCATTTAATCTCTAAAATATCCCAAAGTGCTGTGATTGAATAAAAAATTTTTTCTTGAAACTTAATTAACTGTAAAACTACCTTTAAAACTCCATTCTCTCTTGCACTTAGCAGTTCTAAAGTTTAGGCACATCATGATACACTGAAAAAATAGCTAGTTCTACTTAAATTTTAGCCATTGCAAAATTGTTCGGTTGAGCTGTGGTTTTTATTTGAGTAGCAAGAAAAAGCAAAATGATGCCAACTCCTTGCTACTATTTTCTTTGTAGAAATAGAGACAAGGTCAGTCTCTTGGAAGAAATGAGTCTGAGATTTGTACAAATAAACTAACTATGTGTGTGCTTATATAAGAACAGTTAAATATTTTATTTTAATAGTTAAATATCACTGTGCACGCTCACATTGTTTTCAAATACTCTGCCTTGTGGTTGGGTAAGAATTGGCATTATCCCTTTCAGGACATATTTATTGTTCTTAATCCCTGTTGTGTACTGGACGTGCCCAGGACCCAGAGGACATGGGGCTGTGGCATCGGCCTTTTGTCTGGCATTCACTACCTGCATACATGAGGGCCCTGAGCGTGAGACTTGTAACCATGTTGGTTACATCTCCAGAGTTATGCCATGACTATGGATCACAGTGAGGAAAACCTGGCTTTTCACATAAGTGATAGATGTTAGTAAACCTTATCAACTTCAATGATTCTTTATCAATAAGGCAGGTGAATTTGGATTTTTTATGATTATAGTGAAAGCACAAACAAATCTGCTTATGCAGAAATATATCTCACTGAAGTAGACATTAGTCCATGCTACAAATTTTTCTGTCTCCAATGTTGAACTAGGGTCAATTTTGTGGTAAAGCATGGTTGACCACCATGAGTTCAAAAGGAGGACGAGAAGAGGAGTGCTGGCCAAAAGCTTATTCGATGATGACTTTGCCTCTTAAGAACTGTCTGTGAAGACACTTTACCCTCTTTAAAGCTAATTATATTTTCACACAGTTTAACCTTTTGAAAAAAATAAACAGTCTGGATTTACTAGCTTCTGACTATCATCAAAACTTGGGAAATAGGAAAACCTAAGCAAAAGCCACCTCAAATATTGGGGGTCCCAAACTACGACATTTTATATACCAATATATTTATTTTCAATCTTGGGGAATAACAAAGAGTTACCAACTTTTTATTCTGACAAGCAATAAAAGATTTTAGATTACCCTTATCTACTCTCACCATTATTTCATGGAAGAAAAATTTTAATAGTACAGAATTAGAAAGGACACAATCTTTAAAATGGCAATCCTTTGACTTAAAATTAATTTTATGAAGATGTAGTCTTTACTTTTCTTATTTTACCCCACCTAGTAAAGACTTAATCATGAATAGGCATGGTTTAGGAAATAACATTTGGGAGTCACTAACAGACACTGGATAGCCTTTCCTTAATCCTGCCCCATCAGTGTACTTTCTTTCTCCACTTCCCTTAACATTTTGCTCATATTAGTTCTATTTTACTTAAATGTGTCCTACTAGACAAGGATAAGAGTTATTTTTTCATCTTCTGACTTCAGTGCCTAAGATAATAAATTCTGTAAATTTTTGATAAATAAATGAACGAGTGAGTGAGTGAATGAGAGGCTAAATCAGTGGAGGAGTAAATGAATGAATGAAACCCAGGCACACCAAACACACTTACTCAAGCCCATGCATCAGCCTCTTTTTCCCTGCTGTGGAAACAGATAGCTGTGAGAGCCTGATATCTGCTCCAAAAAAAGTGTGTAACTGAGAGGTCAATGAGTGTATTGTGGTATAGGGCACAGTTGTATACACAAACACAGAATCAGTTCAGAGCTTCAGATTATAGGCGTTTGGGGTACCCAGAGATTTCATCAGCAACCACTCTGCATTCTGGAACCCCCAGAGAATGATGATTTACTGGTTACAGGCAGCTTAGGCAGGGGCACTTGAAATGGCTTCATTTTTGCCTGTGCTTTAGGTAGTCTTGCCTCAGGTAGAATGAATGCAGGGTAAACATGAACCAAAAAATAAAGGATCACAGTGGAATGAAAGATTGTCTTCATTCTTTCAGTTCTTGGCACTATAGATATTGAAACAGGAAATAGAACATCTATTTTGGGGGGAAAGCAGGGTTATCTATTATTTGATGTTCTTAAAGATTCATATATTTACATGTCTCTTGGGCAAAGACTACACCTTCTACAGTTTGGGCTCAGTCTCCAAGTAGTCATGTTTCAGGTATGAAGAACAGGATATTCAAGAAGAATTTGCTTAAATGACTGGGTATTTACAGAACATTTAGATCTGGTTACTCATCTATCATCAAGCTGTGGCTACCCAGTGTTCTCTGGATCCTTCAGCGGTGTTATGGAATTTGATTTTTATCATTTTGCTGTTCTATCTCTACCTCTACCTATTTAGTTTTGAAGTATCAAGTGCCTGCATATGGTCCATGTCTAAATACAGCTTTTGTTTATCAGGGGTTGAATGTCAGAAAATATTTGGTTAACGATAATAAGACATACTATAAGCTATTACTAATCAGCAATGTGCCTGAACTTTAAGATGTTTCTTAATCATCAACTTTTGAATTTCATATAAATACAGCAGAATACTTCCGTGCTACTTCATGTAAATGGCAGGCTGGGTTAAATAACAAAGATTGTATTAATATTTCTGTTTTGTAACCCATAAGATTCACATTGAATATCAATATGACATAAACACGAATGTGGCATAAACAACTGATAAAATCAAGTCAAAAATCCTAAAGCATACATAAAGTTAGGAATATGGAATACCAAGGAAAAGTCAAAACAGAACAAAACAGCATCTAAAAAAATCATAACTTGCTAGCTTCAAACTGAAAAACGTGACTATGTGTCTACTCAAATGAATATTCATTAGATAGCAAAACTAACAGGAGTAAAAAGTTTTAGATGATTTTCTTTATTTCATATTGTAAATAAATGGCTGAAAGTTAATGTTCTTCACTGGCAGAAACTAATTTTGGTAGAGTTTTTCAGCATAAGACCATAGATTTCAAATATTGTGTTCAGTATTAACCAGAAAGAGAGGGTATAAATCTATCAGTTTGGGAATTATAACAATAACAGAGAAATTTATTTACCATTTATGCATTTTAACCACTCTTATGGTTAAGAAATAAAACTTTTTAGATATTTAATACATGCTTAAGTGTACATTATGTGAATAAAGAAAATACATTATGAATCATTTGCTTTTCCAACTGCCTACTGGACATCTTCACATGGGGCAATTTGTTTGTTAAATAACATTCTTCGCCCACACTTTGCTTGAAATCGAAGACTCAAAAATGGGGAAAATGGAGGCAACTGTAGTTGAACAACAATATAATTAATTAATAATTAATTTAAAAGTTTATAGCATGATTCTGTAGAACCAGACTATACTGGTATCCAAAATTGAGTTTATCATTCTCTCTTTTCTGAACCTGCTCACATTTTTACTGACTCTCCCAGTGACTCAGCTGAAACCTTAAAAGTCAACCTTGATGCATCCCCCCTAGTAAAAAATGCCTCTGACCCTCTCTTGTGGCAATGGCCTTATGTTTCTACTCCACTGACCTTCCTTTTCTCCATGTTCTTTTACATGAATTATTTCCCTCTCCTCAAGGCTTCCCAGCCGACCTCCCCAATTTTGGTCTCTTCACCCCATCCTAGGGAGCTCTTCCTTAGCACAGTTCTGATAAAGTTGGTTTCTGCTAAAGATTTTAAATTCTTCCCTACTTACTATGGAAGAAGACCTGAAATCTTTGGCTTGGGTTCTCAAAGTCCTTACTGAACTGGTCCTAACTTATGTTTCCATTATTTTCTGATTCCTTCATTTCTCCCTTCCTTTCCTTCCTCTGTGGCTTTCTTCATTTTCCTTGTGCCTGATCACCTTTCTCTACTTTATCCTGTTCTCCAGAGGTGCAAACTTCAGGCATCCTTTAAGGCCTGCCTCAAATAGTGCCACTTCTACAAAGTCTTTCCAGGGACCTCCAGTAAGAGCTAATGATCATTTCTGCATCTTTACCTCCAACTCTATCTGTAACCTTCTAAAGAGATGGATTGCATGCTACCTTATATTTGCACCTATTTCATCTACCCTGCTAGTTTTTAAGTCATTTGAATGTTCCTTGCCTGATGCATTTTTGTATCTTCCCCAAAACTTGGCACAGTGTAGGCATTCAAAAATACTTATTTCATGAATAAATGAATGAAGGAACAACTGAGCAAGCAAACTAAAAGTGGCTGAAGATGGGAACAATAAAATTAAATGGAAAGGTATGACCATGAATAAAGAAGAATGTTCAGCATCGTTCAAGAGGTTATAATAACCTGGTATAATGGCTGACAGTTTAAAGAAATAATTTATGCTAAGTACTTAGAAAATTTTCCCAAAGGGGTTAGTTTTGTATAGTGATAATTTCCTACTAAGTGATGAAAGAAAATTATCACTTGGGCTGATACTAAAAGTTTTCCCAGTTTTCATGATAACTATTTCCATCCACATGGGAAAGGGCACGGGGGGGCGGGGGGGCAAGTCTATGCTGTCATTCAGATGGCCTGGTTGACTTGTGGGTCTCTTGTATTTCTGGGTTTTGTGATTTTATCTATAGGTACTCTCAGTAGCAACTCACCATTAATCATAGGAATTTTAATTGTAGACACATTAGAGATGACAAATCAAGATTAAAAATCTATGATAAATGTGGTAAAAACCTTCTCTGCTGAGTTTTTCATATTTACCCATCAACAATTGCACCTCTGGTAATGAATACTTAGGCTGAAGATTTTTTTAAGAGGGCAATCCATCTTGTGGAATGATATCTGTGAAACAACTTAAGAACTGTTGCCTGTAAGGGGGTGGGACATAGAAAACAGTTTCCACAGAAAGAAAAAAGTAGAGACTGTTCAAATCCCAGCTTGGCCCTACCCTTTGGTGCTGGTCAATAAACTCGGTACCAGATATAAACAAAACATTCCATTCAACATTATGTCAACCTTCAGCAAAAAGGTCATCATCCATCACTGTACACGGAGGTTCCGAGCACCTGTAAAATCTGACGTGCATTCTTTCAGGCCATTTTTTTCAACTTTGTGTCTGTCAGAGATACCCCCCACCATATTCATATTATTTATGTTGGGAGTAGCTTTCTAAATGTCACCCAAATGAATTAGTATCATGCTGAGCCTCGGAGTTAAGAGAGTCACCATGTGCATTTATGTGTTTTCTCTCCCCGAATACTGACACATTTATATCCTTTCCCCGTCTGCTCTGGCTTTGGCAGGGATGCAGAGTACAAGCAGTTTATTTTACTATGACATGGTGACAAAATAGAACTTTATTTATGTGAAGCTGGTTAAAAATGCCCTGGCCAAAAAATATGACAGCAGTTAAGGAAATCTAATAAAACCTCTTGCAGAAATGGTGTAGAGTTTTATTTGGAACTTAATGAGGTTAGCAATGCATACTGTACCTTATTGTGTCTATCATACAACATCCAGCTATCGTTGCTAATTTTTTTTAAGTAGCCCAATCCCTGTTAATGTAGTCAGCCCCTTTTAGCTCCCTAGCATTCCCTCACTCATTTATTCATTCATTTTTTCAACAAATAGAATATTTATCATATACCTATTTTATGTAGCTGAAGAGGAATTATGTTAGTTTTTAGATATATGGAGTCTCAAACCATTTTTATCAATATTTATGAGTTCCCTAAGGGTCTCAGCAGAAGTAACTCACTAATCACAGAAATATCCATGAAGCTGAAAGGAAAAAAACCCTGAAATTTGGTTTCATGGAATTTTTATGCCAAATGGCTTATCATCTAACAATTATTTTTCAGAATGATGAAAACAGATACCTTCAATTACATATGATGGCATGTGGCTTGTGCATAGTGACATAAGCAGCTTGTACAAATAAAAGGCCACAATTCTTAGGCACCCCTAAATTCATGTCTCTGCATGCATACAAACAGAAATGAAATCAGAGTTTTCCAAATTTGTATTAATTTTGAAAGGCACTACCCTGAAAAGCTGAGTGCACATTCAAAGGATGCTGCCAGCTGCTTGGAGCATTTTGGCCATCAGAGAGCCTTCCCAGGTCACAAAAGAAAGTCCATCTCATTTTAGAGATACAGGACACTCTTCCATGGTCATCCCCCCCACCCCTCTTTCTAGTCTTATTTCCTGCCCCCCCTCATTCCTGGGCCAGTTGCTGCTACTCACAAAGATCCACTTAAAGAAGGAGAACCACAACCTGCGGAGGCCTTAGGAAACAAGAGGTGCCTTCATCAGTGTCACCAAGATGCCGGTGGGAAGTGTTCCCAGCTGATGCCGGGGTGAACTAGGATGGCTGAGGATGGAACCCTGAGTTCCCAATCCCAGTCTACTCACTAACGTGCTGTGTGAGCCTGGATAAGGGAATCTACCTTTTCAGATTTTTTATTTATTCTATAATATAAGCTCTTTGCGGGTGAGGATCCACAGATCCTCTTCCACAGTGACTTCTGTGACATAACAGCCCCTCTCCAGATAAGCACCAATGGGCAGAAACCATCTTGCCTCAGCCACATCTAGAGTGACATAAAACCCCTGAATTTGAGAAACTAATCACATTGCCTGAACAAAATTTAAGTTTGATTAGGATTCAAATGCAGCTGCTATGTAAATATCACATAGAAACAGTAATATTTCTTATGAGAAAAAATGTGCCTACTAATTGATCTTTTCAATGTAATTCATTATGTTCCCCTTAACAATTAGCATCAGGATAGGCTTCTGGCCATGTTATAAGGATTATTGTATTGTATAGACCTTGTTCTTATATGATATTCATTTATATAGAATTTTGCTTATGTTCAAATCTATCTATCTATCTATCTATCTATCTATCTATCTATCTATCCTTCTCTCCTCAATAACTCTAGGCAAAAGTCTAACATTTCCATTGGAAGTGGTAAAATACAGTGTTGATTACTTTGAACACATATAACATAGGACATGACTGGGTTACATGTAACCAGAGAAAAAAGAAAGAAGGTCTTCAAAAATTATTTTTTAAGTCTTGTTTTTTCCTTAGCCAGTAGGCCTTTGCATACACATAAACAGTTACTGAGGATAATTCAATGAGGCCATTTCTAGGTATGTTTCCCAGAGAGCCAAACTGCCAAAACACCTACAACCGCCTCCATCATCCCACGGTGCCTAGCTGCCCATGTGCACAGAGCACAAGCAGGTAATCAGGCCCAGCTCCCTGGGCCTCCTGTCTAAGGCAGAAAATGCTCACTCAGAAACACAGACAATGCAGCTCTAGCAACATTCAACTTTCCATTTTGCCTTATGTAATTGGTACACACACTTATTTCACATACTGAAGAGTAAAGTGAGTCTAAAAAAAGTTTCATAATTAAGAAACTATTTAAGAGATTGTCTCTTTAGGAATCTCAAAGATTAAACTCCTTTGAAGTCCTCCTGCAGGTATGTGTTTCATTATGGTCCTTTACGCAATGAATAATGCCAAGCACTAGTTCAGAGGCAAGCTTCCTGACATCGGAGATATTAAGAGTTATTAACTATGCCTTGTGGAAACTAGTCTTGTCACCAGGTGTTGAGGCCTTACCCAGATATGGGAGACTGACAATCTCCTCCCACATAATACTGTCAGGCTCATACATGCATGTGTGTAGACAGACATGCACACACACACACACACACACACACACCCCTGCAAAGAAGCCAGAGTTAGAAGGACACTGTATGCAGCCACTTGGTTTTCAAGAGCTTACACAGGCCGCCATACAGATAAATTTGAACATAGTAGAAAGAGCCAAACCACCTACAGGAAGCCTCCAGAAACAAGACCACACTCCAGAGCTGCCTTCTGCAATCAGCCTCATGGTAGATTAACATACTTCTTCAGGACTATTTTTCAAACTGTCTTGCTAGATTTGCATATTGACTTCACAAACTTTCAGCCCTTCGGTTGCTTAGTAAGTAAGTGATTCTATCATTCAAAACATGGAGTAAGAAAATCACTGTTGTATACTTCTTGTGATTGCTTTATCAGCTGAAAATGTGTTTTGAGGCAGTCCAGCATGTGTGGTATGAATTCAAGACTTAGTTTTGCTTCCAGTGGGTGTTGCTGTGCCCAACTTCTCCATGACACACTGAATGAGAAGGCAGCCATCCTACTGCTTCCCCCACCAAACACCCCTCGCTCTCCTCACTTCCTCTCCTCCACTAGGAATCCTATGATAGGGTGAAGACACATGGAGTTGAATGGCTGGACTGCTAGATCCCAAGCCCTTTGTATCTGATTCTACTCATTTATATCAGGACAGTCTCCTCTCCCCTTTTTCTAAAACCCTAAGAAATATCTTTAAATATTCTTATTTTCTATAATCCCACACTGACTGCAGGCAGAGGAGGTGATACTGCACCTGCTTTTATAACTTTGGGAATAAGAGGGAATAAGGTCTCTGAGCCTGAGCATGCCCCATCTTTGCCCATGTTTCCCAGGGCCTGTGGACCCATAGAAAGGATAGGCTCTCCACAAAGGCAAAGAGATGGTGAAGAAAGGACACATGCCACCAACTGGCCTGAGACACCTGTAGAATAAATGAAAGGAGGAAGGACAACCCAATTTTTTGCTCATTTTCATCTTTTAATTTCCTGCATCTGGATTTCACAAATTAAACCACAATTCCTCCATTTGGTCCCAAATAAACAGACCAACACATATATAATGGATGTTCAAGTAAATATTTAGTAATAATATAATCAGTGACTAGAAAGTAGTTTGAATGTCTACCTTCTCCTGAATAGTAATCCAAGAGAAAAGACAGCACACTGGAGTGATGATCTATTGGTCATTGAACTCAGAGCCAGAAGAAATGGGTTAGGATTCACCTCCTGCCATTTGCTTATCATAAAATGTCCAGTGGGTCACTTAGGCTTTCCTGCTTTCAGGTTCCCCATCTGTCTAATTAGGACAAGGACTCACTCCCTGCTTCTCTGTAGGTGTGAATGCCTAAGATAGAGAAGTGCATGGCTGTGCCTTTGTCATTTTTGTCTTTTTTTAATTTAGAAGAGAAAATGGAAATCTAAATATTTAATCTAAAATATAGTCAGGTGTTTACATAACCACAATCCATTTTTACTGGCCAATCTGTCATCCCTGTTTTTAGTCTTGTGAATCCTATTCCTATCTAATTATACTTTGTCATTTCCGTAGTTTGACCCCTTAACCACACATAGACATGTGTTTGTGACTGAGGAAGTGAGCTGAAATTTCTAGGATAACAATGAAGAACAAGTCAGAATTAAAAAATTGCTTTCGTAAAACAGAACTGGATCTCTCTGTTTGGGGCTAGCGATGAGAAGTATAGAGAGAAGATGAAAATAGGTAGAGGTAATACCAGATAAATGCCTATGTTTTTTTCAAATCATAATGATATAATAATTATTTCTATTTCTCAAGAGTACCTTTTTCATATAACTTCCTGATGTTATAATGTGACCTCTGTGCTGATGTCATGCCTTTGCTATCTCTTTTGTGTTATATTGTATCCTCCTTGCCCCAGCCTGCCCCCTCAGTCCTTTCCTTCCCTGCCTTCTCTGAGCCACTCTCCCTGAAGATGGCCTCCTCATTATTCTCTCATTTCTTTTCTGGCCAGTACCTTTACAGCAAATCCCTCTAGAGCAAGAAATGTAAAGCTGTAGGGTAGTTATGTGCACAGTCTTGCTCAGCAGCATCAAACACAGTTACAGCCAAAATAAGCAAGAAAGTCCATGGGAACACCTATGTAAACAGTGCTGGTTGATCCCACTCTCCAAGCACCCTGAGCACGCAGCCACACTCACGATGTTTAACTCTTGCTTTGTGCCAATAATCAGAACAAGGGAGGTTCACACAGGAGCCTAATTGTGCACATGGAATTCTGATAGCTATAATGCTGTCATCTCTGTATCAATTTTAAAACTAATTTTTGTAAAATCTGTGAAGGTGAGATTTAAGACAATGATTCTCCAACTGTCATGTGCAGAATTATCCAAGAGAGCATGAAAAACCCACCTCATGGAGTCTGATTCTAAAGGTCTGGGGTAAGACCTGGGAACTGATAACTTAGCAAGCCTTCCCTAGGTGTTTCAGATAAAAGACACCTGAAGGCCACACTTTGAAAAACACTGCTGTAAGGCTTTGCTGAGCATGTAACCACTGCTAGACAGGCTCGCAAGATCTTGTAAGAAGGCATGGTCCCAAGAGGGTCACTTTGGCTCCAGGCATGGTGCTGACCCCCTTACTTACCTTAGCTTCACTCTTGTCCCACGAGCTCTGAGCCGATTCCCCTTCCTGGCCTCTATGCTCCATTGCTGGTGAGGAGTAGATGGCATCTGGGCTCTCTAGTTGACACTCAAAGCTATTGTCTATGTTGGACAAGAGCAAGGGAAATGTAGGCCCTTCCAGAGTGATGAAAGAGTATCTCAAAAATGTTCTTTACACATATTATGCTAGAAGTGGAGAGGCAGGTACTCTCCTAAAGTTGGGGAGATAAGAAGTGTTCCGTAACTCTCTACTCAAAACTCCTTGAATCCACCAGATGCTGAGGCAGTTGTGAGGACTATCTCTGGGACAAACACGTTCCCTCCTTCCTCTATGTCTTAAAACATTATTTCATATAGAAACAACATTCCCCCTACAAATGACAGAAGGGGAATTAGATCCCCAGGCCAGCCTATGAACAAGGCCAATTCTTAGAAGTATTTCAATCCACCTCCACAGCCTTGGTTTGAGACCTCTTCATCATTTGGACAATTGCAATGGCTTTCAAAGTGGCCTGCTGCCTCTGTTCTCTTCTACCACTCATCCTTTCTCAAGCCTGCTACCAAAGTTATTTTTCTTGCATATAATTTTTTTATTGGTGTTAATATCCTTGTTTCTGTCAACTAGGCTCCATGCTATTCCTTAGTGCCATGTTTTTACAACATAATCAAGTGGCATTAAATATAATCAGTAGCTGAAATATGTGGAAAATAGCTGAAAAAGATAGTAATAGTGTGTGTTTCATCAGACAGGAATTAGAAACTATTCCCCAGTTTTATTAATGACAACAGAATGCCATGTAACCATACAGCCTTCCTTGTCTCTAAAGGTTAAGTCTCCTTTAAGGGTTAGACAAACCAAATACAATGAAATTCACTTTTTTAAAAAAGATTTTATTTATTTATTTTTAGAGAGGGAAGGGAGGGAGGGGGAGAGGGAGAGAGACAGAGAGAGAGAGAGAGAGAGACACACACACACACACACACACACATCAATGTGTGGTTGCTGGGGGTTATGGCCTGCAACCCAGGCATGTACCCTGGCTGGGAATCGAACCTGGGACACTTTGGTTCCCAGCCCGCGCTCAATCCACTGAGCTATGCCAGCGAAATTCACTTTTAATAATTTATATTTACTGGTTTCCTTAGTTCTAGAATTTGAGTGGAGGTAGTAGATATGTTGTTTTGATTAAGCCAGACTTTTCTTTTTTGGTAGTGCAGTAGAACTATTAATATAAATAGCAGTAATTTTAGTTTTTGGCACAAAAATTATTGTGACACCTGAGTTGGCAGCCTTTGAGTTTTTATTTTATTATTCCATATTTTTTTAAGTCTTTCAAGAGGTTGAAAGAAAGTCGAAATGCTCCAGAAATATTTTTCAGTTTCTTATAGTTACAAATAGGCCTCCCTTTCCACCGAAGGCTAGTACATATCCCCTCATAGTATATTAAAGTGGTTAAAGAAACGATAAGTGAAAAAGCCATTAAGCTCATTCTATTTTAAATATTTCCCCTGTTTCCTGTTTTATTCCCCACAGTCACACAGAAATGCTGCTTAGATCATGTGAACAGAGGATATAATTTGGCCCTCCTCAGATTATGGTGATTCTGAACAACGGCATGTTAGCAAAGAAGCTATTTATGGCTGGCAGAGTAATGGGAAAATTTACATTTTAAAATAATACTTTATGCATGCAGGGACCATAATAGCTCTATCTGCCTTCAACACAAAGAGGTACAAAACCACGCATGGGGTTGTGATGAAAGTACTTCAATCAACATGCTTGGCCATGCGGGCTAGTGTACCTGGTATTCTGTACCCTCTTGAAAGAAGGCATGTTTTGACTCTTTATTCATGTGAAATGGGGTCACTACAACCTTTAAGCTTTCCTGCAAAATGAGCTTCCAAAGGTTCATGCGGAGAGGTGCATCCACACTCATTCTGAACCAGGCCAGGCTCACTTGACTTCACAGTCCTGCTCAGTGCCAGGAGCACCCAGCTGCCCCTTAGTACCTGGCACAACCCCAAGGGATCCCAGATAAAACATCACTGCTTTTTGTTTGTGAAGAAAGTTGCTAACTGAAGTGGAGATACACTCAAAATACTTGGTGAAGAATGGCTTTTCTTGTCTACTAGGTTCCTGCATTCACAATTCTACAGGACTCTTCTCCATCTTTCCCTTGAAAATCCTTTTTGAAATTGCACTTTTACTACATATACAAAGAATATTTAGTGCTTTTAGTTTCTAAGACTGCTTATGCACATATCCAATTTCCTAGTCTAAATCCATGAAAAACTAAAATGGGTAAATATATTTTTAATGGATATAGTTTTATTACTTTCTCATAAATGTCAATTATCATGGACTCAAACCAAATATCAATAAAATGTTTCTAATTATATGCACCCTAATTTGTGAATCAATAACTTGTTTATAATCAGCATATTGAGTGTATGCCAATGCACATGAAATGCTTGGCAACCTTCCTATGCAGCAAGTTAACCATTTACATATATATATATATATATATGTGTGTGTGTGTGTGTGTGTGTGTATGCATTACTTCATTTGCTCAACACACCCTTTATGCAAAATGGATCTCTCATGTATGTTCACAAATTCTTAATTTAATGGGGTCCACATGATCATTCTCTCTGGGTGCCAGCCATCACAGAATACCTCCTTCAAGTGTTAATCTCAAGGGTGGAGCAGTCAAGCCCTAAAATCAGAAGCCGCTTTGTAGCTACATTAGAGACTTGGTCTGAGCCTTTGAACAAGTTACTTATATCCATGGGAAGCAGTTTTCTCAGTTATAAAACAGGAAGAATAATCCTGGGAATAACACACTAATGTGAGTAAAGCTCTTAAAGATCTTCTCATGAGAGGTGCAGTAAAAGGACTAAGTAATATTGTTGGTACCTTGTCAACACTCAACAATACACTTAGGTATTAAGCATTAGAGAATATAAATATAAGTAGAATTGGTGCCTACAGTATAATCACATAATCCTACTCAGTGTGCTTACCCAGAACTATAATTTAGTTACACATATTGAGGAGATAAACTATTTAATATCGATATAATCTATTCAGCTTCACTTTACCAGAACTACAACCTTGCTTGTGAAGGGGAAGGTAATGATTTTCTCGTATCTGTTCCATCAATTTAGTTCTGATTTGTTTTACTAGTTTAGTTGGTCCTTTTTCTATCCATGTGGATGTTTCTATAAATTGAGAAAAGGCTTTTCTAAGTTACTTAAAAAATGGCTGTAGTTGGGCTCTGACTTTGTCTTCCAATTATCTACTCCATATTCAGTTTTAAATGTTTGTAGTTACTTTCAAAAGATATGGACCAATTAGCTATCAGATATGGAAATTTGATTCTTTTTGCATATATTTGTTAGCTTTGTTCCCCTTCTGGAATCCTTGGAATTTATTAAACTGAAGTTAAACTGCAAATGCTTCCTTTGGCCCTGGCCTATGGGATAGAGTTAGGCTTAATCAGAGGACATCATATTTCATATCACAAATACTCTGACTTTCCACGTAAACACAAAGTCACAGTTACTGTCCATCTCTTTCACTACACTAAGTTTATAATCTTAGGCTAGCTTATTTTTAAAATAATTCTCTTCTCAACAAGATCAGTGAATCTTGATTATAATCATTGATAGTTTAAGATGTATACTTTTATTATTTTTAAGAATAGTTTAATAGACATTTAAATTTCTTATTTTTAATAAAGAACAAAGTTTCCCATGAGATAATGATACTTACAGAGAATTTCATAATCTCTAGCATTCCAAGTTTGAATAATTTCATTTTGGTTTTGATATATAGATGCACACAAATTACATATAGAAATACTTTCCACATAAAAACTGTAGCATTCCTATTTTATTCTATCAGAAATAAAAGTAGAATATCCTGGAGCAAGTCTAATATTTCTCAGAGTACATTAAATCAGAAATAGTTTCCTTCTGGGTTTATTGTCTGTTCTCACTCTGATAAGTTTCCGTTAAATTATGACAAATAATTTTCATATTCTGATGAAAGCATAATATTTCCATTTAATGTAATACTCAAAAATAAAAATAAAGCACAGCCTACAAGAGAGCCCTAACCATCTGACAATATGTAAATACACCTTTGATTTGGGATGAGAACTACAATGAATGTAAGAAAGTGAATAGCTTGGTGGTGTCTCAGGTCTGAGGAACAGCTGAATCTCCATTTTCAAGGTGATTTCTCTCCTCTACTCTTTCTGCCTCATCTACTATCCCAGAGAAACATTTCGAGGAAGTGTCCAAAACAGTGGGGGGCAGTTGCCCATGAACACACTGTTCTATGACTTCACAGATATTCCACCCCTCCCCGCTATTGTAGAATGGACCTCCAACCAACATAAAGGCAAATGTGAGGAAATTTCTGAGTTAATCAAAGGAATTGTTTTGAATCTTTTTTTTCTGTTCATCTCAGAAAGAACCCTGTGTGTTCTGAAGTAGATTCAGCACAGTCTGTCCTAATATCTCAACTGATCAGTGAATCAGTGTCAAAATCTTATCAATTCTTTGCTTTTCTTACAGGAAATGTTACTACTTCTCTCTTTGTCTACACACTATACTCACACCTCCCAGCTTATTAACGTTCTGCTCTTTTGACATTCAAATTGACTAACTACTGTCATCTGTCCTGCTCAGAATTCTTGGACTCTGCAGTTTAAGTAAAATTAGGAAATCACAGCAGCAGAACTCTTTCTTCTAATGAGATTCTAAATGAGATTCTAAAATTCTAAAACAACACGGAGCCATTCTTGTTGGAGGACTGGGAGGGACCAGACCTTTGTCCCCTGAGTTTCTCCTTTCCAGATATCACCTTCAGAAGCCCCTGCAGGGATTTCACAGGGAATGAAAAACCTCTAAATTAGATAGAAAGGGAAACCTCCACGTAATTTTTTACTTCCCTGAATACTTAACTCCTTAGCTCCATCTAAACACAACAGCCAAAAAAACAACAAACAAACAAAAACAAACAAACAAAAAACACTCTTGCTGCCATCCCAATATATCTATCCTCCTTTGAATACTTGGTTATTTTAGAATGAAATCACAAGATTTATGGGTTGTGGATCAATATAAGTCACCACTAACTGTGGGTCAGTTACATTTTTATCTTCATGCCTCCACAGGGACCCTCTACAAGGGGAGAGAATTAGACCTTCCTCTCCTTCATGTTCTGATTCCCCCACATTCTCACAAGTGAACACTGTCTTCTCTGGTCTTTATCTGACATTTGCTATTTAGATGCTAAGCCTCAGGAGGGTGGGGTCTTGTCTCTGTTAGTCTCTCTGCACAGAAGCAAAGGACTATCTATCCTAAACACACACCAACACCTGGGAGCCATTGTTTGATAGGGTCAATAAGAGAGAACTTTATTTGAAATACAGATATTTATTTGACATGCAAACACTGAGATATTTTGGTTCATTAATTATGAGCAACCTTTCCTCACACACAAAAGGAAGAGACTCTATATTTGTTACTAAGGAAGTAGCTTTGGCCTTGCTCTTAAAATGTACATCATACCATGAATGTTGTATATCTATTTATGTCTTGTAAAGGATACAATAACAAATTTATGCTTCCTTTATAAAAAATCCTCAACTGAGCATATGTTTATCGATGGAGAGAGAGAGAGAGAGAGAGACAGAGAGAGAGAGAGAGACATTGATGTGAGAGAGAAATTTCAATAGCTTGCCCTCCCATTCGTGCCCTGACCAGGATGGAACCCTCAACCTAGGTATGTGCCCTGACCAGGAATCAAACCCATAGCCTTTTGATGTACAGGACAACGCTCCAACCAATAGAGCCATCCAGCCAGGGCTCTGCCTTCTTAACGATATAGAGATTAAATGTCAACTGTATCCAGCAGAGCAACAATGTTCATTGAAACAGAGGGCATTGAAGGTACAATGATGTCTTGTACGATGAAGACTAACAACCATTGTCCCTGTCCTTGAGAAACTTGTTGTTGGAGCAGGGGGAACAGTCATTGCTGTCAAGGGAGGGACATTGTCTTATGAGCAACTAGAGCTGGGAGCTCCAATGTGAGCAAGAAGGCTGGGGGGCTTCTTCACCAGCTGAGAGTGGAAAGATGAGTAGCAAGCAGTAAAGAAGGCAAATCAAGGAGGGAGAAGCATACACTATCAAGGGAACGACACACCCAAAAAACTCTTTAGTAGAAGCTAGCTTGGCAAGTACCAGGGCCTGAGAGAAGGCCAGGGAGAAATCATTTCCTAACTTGAGGTAAAGTGAAAATGTTTCTGAAGGCAAAAAAGGTCAAGCAAATTCCAAAGCAACTTCTTCTGTTATTCATCTTTATGCAACCTGATTCTTTTCCCTCACTGCCCTTCTCCCCTGCTCAGCTCAGCCCCTCGTCTGAGAGTGGGAGGTCCTGCTGATTGACAAGCAGTCACTGGTGAGCCACAGTCAGTCATTCCTGACAAACCCAGGTTATTATTAAATGTAGTGGAGCAGTGAATTCAATGGTTAGAAACGGAACAGAGAAAGCCTGAGAAACTCGGCGAGTCAGCTTAGAGGAAAGCCACCGCCATGGAACAGGAAGTCTTTTCTCTTTTCAGAGCATCATCCATCATGCTGGGGGAAACGGCAGGAACGTAACCTACTACTTCTTAATAGGCTTCTGCACAGAGAGTGGCTTTGAAGCAGCAGCTGCCCACAGTAAATTTCACTGACCCTTAGAGCCTTTCCCCAAGTTTTCCAACTGTTTTGTCTCCTGAGCTGCAGCTCGGTGTTGGGTCCAAGTTACAGCACCTGACAAACTAAGGAGCCTCCACTGAATGAGAATAGAAAGTGTTCAGTGATGTTGTCTTTTCTGTGCTACCCCCAACAGTGAGACATGATGCCATTCCATCTGGCCATAAAGTGTATTCTTTCCCAGGGAGAAGAAGCTCAACAAGGGATTTTATTTTAGGGTCTGGATTTTCCTGAACATATATCATAGAAAATACAGTGAAATATAGGCCACTCCCAAGATAATGCAGCCAAGCAGGTCAAGTCTTCTCAACAAAGTAGAATTAATAAGTCTAATTTGACCAAAGGTCTTTAGAGTTCATTCAGGCTTGATTTCTTCTAAATTATGAAGTTGCAGAGACAAAAAGATTCAAAGGATGGTGCCAAAAAAACCGTAGTGTGGAAATTAAGGAAAGTTAGGTTTTTCCTCTTCTGAACAAGTTTTATACAATTCCAATTAAATATGATTCTTGCCTTGGCTGGCATGGCTCAGTGAGCACCGGCCTGTGAACCAAAGAATCCCTGGTTCGATTCCCAGTCAGGGCACCTGCCTAGGTTGCAGGCTGGATCCTTGGTAAGGGATGCACAAGAAGCAATCACACATCAATGTTTCTCTCCCTCTCTTTCTCTCTCCCTTCCCCTCTGTCTAAAAATAAATAAATATTTTTAAAAATATGATTCTTATGTACAGAGCAGACATAAATTAATTAAATAAGTAAGTAAGTAAATAAGGAACCAAGGTTGGTGTTCCAGGTTCCTGCCCTAGAGCTTATGGGCTGAGCTGCTTTTCCCACTGCAGGAATAAGTTCATTTAGCTATTGTTATCCTGTCTTACAGTCTGGTTCCCCCATGGGCTATGGGAAGACTTTCATGAATGAGGTTCTGGACCACAGGGAATCTACTTGACACTTAGGGGCCTGAAATCACACTGTGGTTTTTCATTATTGCCTTCTGAGCTCAGTATTAGGGTCTTCAAATGCCCTAGACACTTACTCTTATATTTCAATTCTTCCATCCCAATCAGGTGACAGAGGCAAATACAAACAGGAGGGTTTGGGTGCTACAGGTTTTGAACCATGCTCTCACAGGTGAAGTGTTTCTTAGATGTTTAGAGCCTTAGGACAGAGCAGAAGAGTAGGCGAGGTGCTGAATTCCATTGTTTCTGATGACGGTGAACAAAGGTCTAAATACATTCCTATGAAGCTGATACAACTGAGCATTTACTTAATGAAGCCATGTCCTTTGGATTCTCCTCCCTCTCCTTAGTCATGGAAATGTCAGAAGAAAAAAAACTGATATATCAGTGAATTTTTTAATTTTAAAGATAAATTTATTTTATTTAATTTTTTAATTTTTTTCCATCACCACTTACCCCCCATATTCTTTCACCTCCCCTCCCCCTCCCTCCAACAGTCACCACGCTATTGGTCTGTGTTTGTGGGTTCTCTTCTTTTTTTTTTTTTTTTGCTAAGACCTCCCCAACCCCTAGCACTCCTAACCTGAGCTGTCAGCCTGCTGTCTATCTATGAGTCAGACTCTATTCTGCTTGTTAGTTCAGTAAATTTTAAAATATAGCTAACTTTCAATCAGGACTGTGACCATCATTATAATAATGATTATCATGGTAGCTGACAGTTGAGCAAAGATCATAGGCCAGGCACGTTGTATACCTTGTCCCCTTGAGGTCAAGAACTGTATGTTGCTTGAGATGGCATGTCTCAAGTAGGTACTCAAGAGACGTTTGCTGATGAAATCATAAATGAGTGGATGAGCCAAAGAGCAGAGTTCACCACAGGCATGAAAGTTACTGAGTCAGGGTCATGACATGGCATGTGTATACCTTTAGTTCAACTTCAAAGTAAAGGAAATACTCAATTAATTTTACATTTTAATTACTAGTATAATAAACCCAAGTAATTATGAACTAATATGAACCATAACTAGCAGAGAATAATTACCAGTAATGACAAATGAATAGCATTACTAATTAACACTCTATCTCCAAATGCTGAGTCAAAAGTAAAATAGCAAACCAGTTTAGAGTGCAGAAAAAAACCAGCTCCACATAGATCCTCAGCATTAACATTAAGTTCTAGAGATTCAAGACTGACCCCCTCCATGCCTGAGTTGGTTGGCCATGTGAAATTACTGTTTTTGTTAAAATACCTCAAAACATCAGCAGTTCATATAGTTCAACCTAATATTTTCATGTTATGTATCTTTGTACTGAACTAACAATAAAGGAAACAAATTATCACAGGTCAGTTCTATTACTAATCTTTGCGCTTTGAAGAGATCTTAAAAGAAATTATGTTAAAAGTTCCAGCTTTTTACATTTATACAAACTATATTATTTATTCACTTGTACATTCAACATTTACACATTGAATATATTCAACCTATCTCTGCCCATAGGGACTCAGATATTTTAGCAAAGAAGACAAATGTATAAACAAATAAAGCTCTTCAAGATTTTTAAAGTTCTGACAAATATATAAGCTTGCTCAGCAAGGCAACTAAATGAATTTTCCAGGTTCCGCCAGCATTTCCCCATTAATCTAGGAGCGATAATAACAGGCTTTCCAGGGATTCATTCCCACTTTCTTCCTCAAAGTACAAATCCTGGTTGGGAAAGGAAGGCCCTGAATCTTGGAATATTACAAAAGTATGAAACACTGGCTGTATGCACTGTGTTAAAAAAAGAAAATAATAAGAGGAGGTATTGGAGATATTGTATATTAAAATATACATATTTATCAAGTACCAAGCACATATAAGGTGTTTTCTGGGCACCATGGAGAATACATGAATAATTAAGGCAATAGTCACTACCACCATAGGTCTTAAATTCTAGCCAAAAGGAAAGAAATAAACATAATTAGCTATAAGGGGAGGTATCGACTGACAGAGTAGGAAAAGGCACATGTAAAGTGAAGACTGAGAAATAGGCCTGGAGACACATAGCAGAGTCAAGAGTGGCTTTATTGAGTAGTATTTAGCAGGCCGTGAAGAATGAAATGACCAGTATCGTGGCAGCTGACGATTGAGGAGGGAGGTAGTAAGCAATACAGAAGCACTGAAAGATTGGGGGCAGAATAAACAGCTATTAGAGCCCAGTTTAGGAAGAAAAACCTGGCAGCTGTAAGACGGATTGGAAGTGGAAGCAGGCAGGGGAGCTGAGGCTGATACGTGTGGTGGGGATGGTGGGTAATAGCAGGAAGAGAGTTACAAGTCAGGAACAACGGAGGAGGGGAAAACTGGTAAGGGGCTGAACAAGTTCAGTGCCACAAGCAAGGAACTGAGCAAATCAGTGTAAGAAACAGGAAGCTGATTTAATAGGATGTGGTGACCAGTTGAATGTGGAACAGAGGAGGAGGCATAAGGTAAAGAAAATGCCAAGTTTGCTGGCTAGGATGACTGAGTGGTTTCATTACCAAACATGGTGACGTGACAAACTTATAGTGTTGGAGGGACACCAAAGTACGGATGCTCAGCAGGGAATGAGCAAGACAGATTTGGGTTCAGGGGAGAGGTCAAGATCAATTTTGGAGTTGATCTCTTAGAGTTGAAAACTGACCAATTTACTGACTCAAAAATATTACATAACTAATAAAGGAAAAGGTTTTCCCTATAAGAATTAAACTTGAAGTACAACAAATTATAACATGTGGTTAAATAAATCCAATTGGTTCATAGAATAAGTTTTAAAGATCAAAGGAAACAAAGTAAATGTAGAAATGAACTGAAAACTCATAGGAGAAAGAGGAAAGAAAATAGCACAAGAAATTTATTTAAAGGATGAAAGTTGGGAGTCTGACTGGGGCAGAAGGTGAAGGAAGTTCAGCAAACCAAATTTTGAGGTCAAAACTTGCGAGGACGAAGTCAAACGTGGTGCTCAAGTTAGCTACGAATAGGTAAGCCTCTGGGACAACCCTATCCACATTAGCGTCTAAGGGTGAGTATGAGGGAGAAAAAGAGCAACATATTAATAACAGGATTTGACAAACTCCAAAAGAGTTGAGTGGAAGTGAAATAAAAGGACACTTGGATGGGCTCACCAGAAATATTTGTTTGAAAGATAGAAGGAGATTTGTTTTTCCAGTGTTACGTAAACTAATCACCAGTATTTAAACTTTACTGACTCTCAGTAATCCAACTTCTAGAATGACTTAGACGTTAACAGACGTGCTCCTGCATTGTTTCCACACAGAGTCAGTGACTGCCTTTTCTTGTTAGAAACATGAGTCACTCTTTCTCTTAAATATCCCTCTACTCCTCCCTTTTTATTTGCTAATATAATTCTGAAAGAGTGGCGTGTACAGACCTTCATTTTGACAACTCTTCTGTACTGAGAACTTGTCTTTAAAAGCTGTAGGCACATGTATTATTCTTTTTTCTAAACTTCAGGAGGCTACTGAATATTCTGAAAAGCTTATATTTCCTGAGCATCCAAATACTTTGCTATGAAAAATTACATGCCCTACAAAATTGGGCCATTTTGAAGTCTGATTTTGCAAGAATATGAATGGACATAGCTGCATAAAGCTTAAATTAAATGGCCCTGGCGTAGTTTGGCCATCATAGTTTGGCATAGTTTTGACACACAGAAGCAACCCAGCATGCATGCATGCCGGCAATTTTGCATCATCACAGTCTGTGCAGGTCAGAGGTAGAACTCGGGTGAGGACATGAGCGATGGGGACTACAGGGAAAGGCACAGGGTTCTATGCATTGCACTTCAGTGTGTCCCGGTCTCCAGGCGACAGTTCAATAACATGACTATTTTGGTGACGGTTAATAACATGACTCTATTTTTTTTCTTTTGCCAACAACCAATGGCAAAGATGAGAATAAACCTTTAAATGTGATAATTATTACACCATGTTTAAGTTACAGGTATGAACCTGGTGGTTCTTTAGCCTAAAGCTATAATATTTATATCAATGAAATTTTTAAAAATCCCAATAACTATATCTGAGTAATGTTTTCTAGAGATATTATAAAATTAACATAGAGTTGAATACATAAAGCAGGAAACCAAGTAGATAATAAAAGGAAATCAAACTTGGACCTGTGATGAAAAGAAATAATAACAGTGCCAAAAATTTCAGCAAGGGAACAATCAAGCTGGGTCTTCTGACTTCTTGACCTACTAATGATGCAATAATGATGATGATGATTGCTATTTTAAAGGCACTTTCTGGGCATATATTATCTCATTTAATCCTCACAACAATCCTAAAAGGAAAATATTTTAATTATCCCCATTTTGCAGATGAGGAAATTAAAGCTTCCCAGAACTCAACAGGACACACAAGACCAGGCAGAAGAAATAAAGACATACATAAAGAACTTGACTGATGACAACAAAGAAGAAACACCTACCAAAGAAAGATGCTAGAGAATGAGGAAGTACAACAGATGACTAAATGCTATATTACAATGAAACATATACATTGAAAATCTAATATAAAACAAGAAAAATGTAAGGAAGATATTTTTTCTTCCAATACACATAACACTCCATCTAGAAATAAAGTTGCAAAGAATTTTTTTTGCATATTGTGCTGTTTAAAAAGATAACAGTGGTTCAATGGGTATAAATTTAAAAGAACACATACATTAAAGTTTTACAAACCCAACTGTTAAAAATATACTTTTAAGATGGTCTTCTTTGGCTGACGAAGCACCTAGAAAATGCTTCATAGTTCAGCTATTTTCCAAATAATCTTATTTAGTCCACAGCACGTACGTATCTAGTGTCCAAATCCTGAGATACCCAGACAGACAGTACTACTGTCTCCTCTTTGGCAACACTAGTAGAACCCAACAGGTGACAAATGGGAGGAAACCTGGGGACCATGGTCAATATCAGTGGGGCGATCAAGTAACAGTCACAGGAGGAAGAATCAAAGTTCAAGACACCCTGCAGAAGTAGAGTCATGGGAAGAAACAAACTGAAACGAGAGTTGTAGAGAAAACATCTGTAGGCAGTGCTACTGTTGGGGGAGGCAGCCCCTCAGGCAGCCCCTTGCCAGGCAGCGTCCTTGCTGTAAACCAACACCTCAGCCATGGGAGTTTCTGCTCCAGATCAAAAGGACAGCAGCAATGCCATCTGCTGTTTGCTTAGAAAAATGGTAAGAGCAGATGTTTCCATGTGCTGACCTGCCATCCCTTGACTAAGAGGCCACTTGAAAAACAATCATGAAATAGCACAGGAGAACATCTGCACAGTATACAGCAGACCACCAATTGTGCAGCACAGGAGAGAAGGAACGTGCAATGAGCCCACTAAATAACTGTAGGCAGGTCCCCAGCAAGGGGTGGGGGACCTGTCCTGGACATGTCTTATGAGAACATATAAGGGTGAGACCAGCACTGGGCATGGGATGGCCAGAATATTCCCTGTGGACCTGAGTAATTTCAGTGGGCAAACCCTAACCTATTTTAAATATCTTCAAACTCACTTCTCAGACTTTTCTCTGTTGTTGCCTATAATATTATTTGGCTTTGTTTAACCCATACTTTAGGCATCTCTGAAATTAAATGATTAGCTATTAGTGGTACCTGAAGCACAAGCCATGGCTTTGTAGATGAAAAAACTCAAGTGCAAAGTGCCTGTGCAATGTAGGGTCAGGATATGGCAAGAGGATTTGCATCTCACCTCTCCTGCTCCTGCTACCCCAAGCTTCAGGAGGACCTCACCCCTAGGGTGAGGCCGTTTCAAACTAGGGCTCTTAGAAATTGCTGAGTCACTCACCAGGCACCAGTGGGACAGCAGAGCCTCAGTCTCAGAAGGAACCAAGTTTCATTTAGGATTCGCACCTCAGGCGTGCTCCTCTTGCTTTGCTGCCACACCTGCCACTCTGTGCGAGAGTTTGTCCTCTTGCCTTGAGAGCCTTGTACGAAAAGTACTTCCTGCCTCCCTGCTGAACACAACTCCTTGGGCCCCATTTCCCACCAGCTAATCATCACTGCAGCCTCTCAAGTAATTTCTCAGCCAGAGCACATGTACTAACTAAATGTTACTCAGAATTTTTCAAAATCATTAGTTTTCCCTTGTGCACATGGAGGACAAAATGTTTACATGGCCTCTATTTCCTCTTAAACCTGTTACACTTTCATATTTGAGTTTGCTTTCAAGGCACTAATTTTTTTCTAACTTGATTTAATTGCCTGTTCCATGCTCTGTTCATTTATTTCTGATCTAGCAATCTACTATCTGATCTACCCTCAACAGTTTGGTCCTGGTTTTGAAATTTGGAGGCAAAGTGTGGTGTGGTGGTAGGGTTGACTCACTTTTAAACAAACACTTCCTTTCTTTACCTGATAAAAATGAGGTGTGTGTGTTTTTTTTTTTTTTACTAATCAGGGAGGAAAGACTTAGTTTTACTTTCTTTGCTTTGCAGACCCACTGCCACATAGTAAATGCTCAAGTGTTTTAAATAAGTAATTTTTAAAAGATTTTCAGGAGAGTTCTTACTGAAAATGTCTTCTATACCATAAAACCACCAGAAATAATATAGATTTTTTCTAAAAAATAAAACACAAGCACTGGTGGGGATCTTGTCTTGAGCTCTGGACTAACTGCCACTGGCTCATCCCAAGCTCTTGATGAAACAGAATGGTTGTTGGTATCTCATAGCAAGATACCTTTGGAGGGAGATGTTATGACATAATAAATTTCTGTATGTTTTAATGTAAGTGGAGTCTTTTAACAAATTTTGTTTCTTTTTAAAAAAGACTTTATTTATTTATTTTTAGACAGAGGGGAAGGGAGGGAGAAAGAGAAGAAGAGAAACATCAATGTTGTAGTTGCCTCTTGAGCCCCTTACTGGGTACCTGGCCTGCAATCCAGGCATGTGCCCTGCCTGGGAATCGAATCGACTACCCTTTGGTTCACAGGCCTGCACTCAATCCACTAAGCCACACCAGCCAGGGCTAAAGTTTATTTTCTTAGATCTCATGATATAGCACAGTGTATGGCACTATTATTTACATCATACATCATTCTCAAAGAGAGACAGAAGATACTACTTAAAAGATAAAGATATTATTTAATTTCAAAAATCATACACTTTGTCTCCTTCAAAGTTGTGGTCTTGTTGAGACAAGTACGAAACATTAGTGTTCTCTTTTCACATGGCACATTAAGGAATTCTTTTGAATATGTCCTCACAGATTTCCTTTCCTCTGTCTTTTCTTTTTCTTTCTTTCTTTCTTCTTTCCCTTCTTTCTTTCTTTCTTTCTTCTTTCTTTCTTTCTTTCTTTCTTCTTTCTTTTCTTTCTTTCTTTCTTTCTTTCTTTCTTTCTTTTCTTTCTTTCTTTCTTTCTTTCTTTCTTTCTTTCTTTCTTTCCTTCCTTCCTTCCTTCCTTCCTTCCTTCCTTCCTTCCTTCCTTCCTTCCTTCCTTCTCTTCCTTCCCTTTACTGGTCACAGAGCTTTTTGGAGAATTTATTTAAATTTTGTAAAAAAAAATCCAGATATCACTTGGAGGCAATCATGGGAAGTAACATGATCAAGCTGAATATCATTTGGTTAAAGTCAAGGTGTGGTTATCAAGTACCCCTCATTTATATGAGCAATTAGTTGTTTGCCTCTGTGACTCGAACCAGATCTAAGGGTATAACAAAAATGTTTTGAGCAATGACAGAACCACTGCAATACTTCAAAATGGCGATTTTAATGGATAATATTTATCTGTACATATAAAGTCCATTTCACGATGATACTCATGCCTCAATGTAGAATGTAAAATCAAATCTAATATACAGTTATAAAATATAATATCCACAGACTTTTAGTATGCCCTAGAATATTAAACTACTTGATTTGGAAGATTGAGTTTGCATATTGTACATTAATTCCTAGTCAGACTTGGTTATACTCAACTAGGTAGAAAATTAATGTCCTCTTCCCCAAAGAGATGATATCAGTGTTTAAGCCATTCACTGCCCAGTAATTAGGCCCATTGCTAGGATCATTGCATGGTTAGCCAACTTTGATCACTGCTATCAAGGAGCTATTCCATCTTGCAAGGACAGTTTACCATAAGACAAAAATATGCTGTAACAGGTTAGGCATCATGATGCTGGTACTTGCCAAACCCAAGTATTTGCCAAATACCTGGTTCTTTAAGGTACTCAAACAAACTAGAATGGGAGGTCTTTTCTCTCAGAGCACATAATAGCCAGCCAACATTTTCGGTAAAAACTATTATAGAAGACTGGGAAGTAATCTAAACAACCAGCTAAGGTAGTACTTTTAAAAATTTGGTAACACTGTTTAAAGATAATCTTCTAATTGATTAAGTGAATAATCAAACATGGAGAAAAACCCAGGCTCTCAAAACCTGACTGTAAAATGTTAGTGTGTAAATTAAATATAGTGCTATCATCTCTATTTGTAACTTGTACCAGGAGAGAAGAATTCTGTGCAGAGTAAAGATCTGTGGACATATAGCCAACAAGCTCCTAGGCCACAAAGACTCATTAGAGGGAAACATAAATTCCTAACCTGCTGCCTGGAAGCTAATCCTTTTGCAATTAAACAATGACATTTCCTTCACAATAATTAGCCCCTATAAAACCCTGGAGGGCAGGGACAGTGTATCTTCTGAGTCCAGTGCTTTAACTTAATATTAGTTCTCTGAGGGCGGTCTTAAGGGCACTCACTGATGTTTTCTTTTCTGGCTTGCAGGATGAGACCATCACAGAAGAAAAGGTTGTTCTTTACATTGTGTTTATGTAATAAAGCATAGGCTGGGTATATACAATGCCAAACAACTATTAGAAAAATACTGAACTGAGCATTTGCTCTATACGATACCCAACAGGCTGATTTATTAATTTATTCTTTGTTAGTTTACTGAACTGAATGATTGTTTTGGTGCTGGGCAGACAACAGCAGGCTTTCTACTAGTCATCCCTACCATTCTGTGCCCTCTAGGGTGTGACTGTAGTGATCCTATATAGTCACATATTCTGTATACTGTTTACAAAATATGGATAAGTGTCTGTTATTGTCAACATTATGTGGCCTTATTACTTATAAGCAACAGTAAAAGTTCAGCACCAAACTGAACTTTAGAACTGATTTTAGAATCCTTTAAACTCGTTTGTAAAGAATGCATGCTATGAAGAAATTGTTATAAGAATATACCATCACAGAGAGTGTGACTCATTTAAGAATTAAAACTATTCATTGTGCATTATTCATAGTATCATTCTTAAAGTGAACACTCCTTAATGAGCAAACTCTCAGTGTATAAAAATAGTAAAATATTACTAAAAAATTATATAACACAGTGACTTGATTTTCATCCCGTTGAGCTTGCAAACAGGAAACAAAGAACAAAATTCTTCTCAAATATCTTGATAATTTTTCCTTCTTGAAGTACAAAATGTGTTCTTCAAGTTCCTTTGGTAGATGGAGAGACCTACTTGTTTGAATTTGCTACAGTTGCTAAAAGGCTCCAGACTGGGTGGTTTGAGCAACAGAAATGTATTTTTTCATAGCTCTGAAGGTTAAAAGTCCAAGACCAAGGTACTGACAGGGCTGATTTCTTCTGAAGCCTTCCATTTGGTTTGCACATGGCCATGTTCTAGCTGCTCTGTGCTCACACGGCAATCCCTCTGTGCACAGAGGGACCCCTGGTTCTTAATCTCTTATTTTTATAAGAACATCAGACAGTCTGGATTAGGGTCCACCCAAATGGTCTCATTTTAACTTAATTACTTCTTAAAGGTCCTATTTCCAAATACATTCACATACTGAGGTACTGGGGTTAGGGCTTTAACAGATGAATTTTGGGAGTAAATAAGTCAGTCCATAATACTAATACAGATAAACTCTGTTTTCATGTGAATGTATCTTTACTTCACTCTCATTATTAAAATAAAGTTTTGCTGGTTACAAAATTCTACGTTGACAGAATAGTATAAATGTTTTTGCATGGTTTCCTGGCTTTCCCTGTTGCTGTTTAAAAGTATGCTCATTTCCAACTTCCATTCCCTTTCAGACAATTTGTCTCTTCTCTGCCTATTTCTTCTCTTTGTCTTTGGTGTTCTGTAGTTTTATTATGATATAGCTATATATAGACTTTAAAAAATCTCTGTTTGGTATATGGTGGCACTACCTTTATTTGTGGAGTTATATTTTTCATCTGTTTTAAACATCAGCTACTTTTCTTTAATACTGCTGCTTCCCTGTTATATAATCTGGACATGCTAACAGACATATAGTGGACCTTTACATTGCATTCTCCATGCCTCTTAATTTTCAATTCTATTTTTAATCTTTTTTTATCCCCTTGAGCCACACTTTGATAATTTCTTCAGCTCCTTCCCATTCACTAATATTATCTCCAATTCTTTGACCTTCTGTCTGGCTTGTACATTGACTTTTTAACATCAACATTTTAATTTTCACTTTTACAAATGTAATTGTTTTTCTAATCTGAATAGTACTTTTTAAAAAGTCTCCCAATTCCTGTGCACATTTTATTTTTCAACTTTTATTGAAATATTTTATAACAGCGGTTAAAAATTTTACCTTATAATTCAAATATATAAACCTTCATAAGTTTAAGTCTCTTGTTTTTTGTTTCTAATGGTTCTCATTCCTTATTTGAAATTTTAAATTTAATGATTTTTTTTAAATGTTTTATTTTGAAATAAATTCACACTGAGAAGAACAGCAAGAATTAGAATTTTCCTATACCCCTTACCCAGAGATCCCAAAATTTTCTCCAAATGTCCCAATTATGTACTCTATAGCAAGAATACAACCAAGATCACACAACACACTTAGTCCTTATGTCTCTTTGGTCTCAAATAGTTCTTTAATCCTTCCTTAATCTTCATGATGTTATGATTTTTAAGATTACAGGTCAGTGGTTTTTGTAGAATGCTTCTCAATTTGGGTTTTATGATGCTTTTTCATGTTAATATTCAAATTCTAAAACTATGAAGGTGTTACCTCAGGGAAACATGGGAGGCAAATGGTATCAAATTTTAGGATATATTGCTATTTCATTTTTTTAAAGATTGATTTAAGAAAGAGAGGGAGATTGGGGGGGGCATTCAATTTTTGTTCCACTTACATATACACTCATTGGTTGATTCTTATATGTGGCTGACCGAGGCTCAAACCCACAACCTTAGTGTTATCAGGACAATGCTCTAACCAAGTGAGCTACTTGGCCAGGGCCATATTACTATTTCTTGACTGAATTATTAATATAATGGTTGCTATAATTTTCTAAATATATTACCCCTTATACATTTAGTGGTAATCATTCTGCTATAGAGCTTTCTCTTATCTCCATGTTCTTATTTATTTACCAGTGAGAATTCATAGATTCTTATTTTATTCAATGTGATAGAGTCCATTAGTACTTTTATCTTAATGTTCAAATTGTCCCAGATTTGGCCAATTAGAGCCCTTTCAAACTATTTTATGTATCCTGTTCCCATATCCCCATCATTCATTAGGGATATCCTTACTTTTTGGTATAAGATACTCCAAGCTTATCTTATACCATCCCTGCCTCAACCCTTGAAATTAAGCCATTTCTCCAAAGAACTGTAAGTATTTCTTAGTGAAGAACAGTCATTAAAAATAAAGATCTAGGTATTAGGTGTGCTCTTTGCTACTGAGATCTCTCAGGAACTCTCCAGTGGACAGAACAACAAAATATAAGTATGCAGATGCATACACGCATATCTATAGACACACAATTTTACATTTGTATTGATTCCTGTATCTATCTACGTATATTGAAAGCCATACATTCACCCAGTGTCTGCAGTTTAATCCAGTGCCACAAAGTACATTCTACATTTTTCTCTTTTCATATTAGGGACATCCATCTCCAAAAATGGGAACTATTATTCCCATTATCCTTAATCCATTCACTTATTTTCTCAACCCACCTGTCTGTAACCAATGTCCTGACCCTGCTGGGCCTCCACCCTACTTGGCAGATCCTAATGAACTCATATTTAATTGGACTCAATCTGTGAGAATCCTGAAGGTCCACAGTGAGGTCACTTTCCTATAAGGGATTTGGGTTTCCTTCTACCAGGAGCCTCATAACTAGTATGAGATAATGTAAACTCCCCAACAGAGCATCCTGGTGCATTCAGAAGTTTCAGGTTAGCAATCTCATATTACAGCAAGTTTCCATCTCTGTCTCCTGATCCCATCATTTACTGCTACCCTTTCTGATTTCAGTTCTCTGGTGATTAAGGGAGGAATTTGGTTTCTTTGGGGAGTGGGTGTTTGGTTTCTTTGTTTTTGTTATTTTTTGTTTTATTTTGTTTTTGTGTTATTTGATTTTTGTTTGTTTGTTTATTTTGTTTTGGCTGTTCTTTGTGTTTTATTCTTTTGGTTTTTAACACTGAAGACTTTCACTGACTTCTAATTTATCAAGAAATAATTGTACTAAATAGTGGATATTTTCAGAGTATCTAATCAGCCATACCTTGCCTTTATGTGTCCATATGCTTATTGAATTGATGTTTCCCTATGTCACAAAACTATTAATGCCCTTGAAACACCGTGGGAATCTCTGTGATAGCCCGGTTACTGTTTCAAGGCAGAAAAAATGTCAGACTAGAGAAATTATTGGGCAACACTTCTATTTTGTTCCTATCAGAAAATAGGAACTCTATAACAAGGTTGTGATAAGAATAAGTCTTTTTAAAAATCTTAAAGATAAAAAGGTCTTTAACATTCCTCTGATTCACTTTCCTAATGTAAACATGGGGAAAATGTAGCCCAGAAAGAAAGGATTTCTATCAAGCCAATGGCATTTTGGGGGGCTTGCTCAGATTTATTTAGAACTCAGGTCTCTAGTCTACTAACCCTAATATAGTTCTGTACAGTCTTCTTTTTTAAACCAAACTCTACGATTCTTTATTTCTGAGCATGTTTTAATGTTTAAAATAATACACTATCATTTTAGAAAAAAAATTAAATGCATAAAAAGTATAAAGAAACTATATTTATAATCCTAATACCTGGAGATACTACTGTTAACATTTTGGAATTTTTAATGCTTACATCCTTTATTTTCATAGCTGAGATCATACCATATATTTTGTTGTCTTTTTTTCACATAATATCATTAATATTTCCTCACTTCATTAAAATCTCTTCATAAGCATTATTTTTGATGCTACATAATATTTCATCATATGGATGTACTTAAGTATAGTGAACTATTCACCTTCACTAAATATTTAGATTGTTCCCTTTTTTCCAACTATTCATAATGTTCCAAAGAATATTATTTTTTATTTAATGCTAGTCTACACTAATGATTATTCTCTAAAAACAGATTCTTAGAAGAAGAAGTACTATGTCAAAAAATGTGAATGTAATTAAGATTCCTGATATATACTGCCAAATGACTTTCCAGAGAGACAGTAATAATTTATGCTACTTCCAGCTGGGATAAGAGAGCTGGTCTTATCACGTCCTTACCATGGTTCTTCCACTCGGGTTTGACCATTCACAAGTATTCTCTTTCATTATTTTCCTAAAGTTGCAACCTAAAGGTCTCTTGAATTATGAAATGAAGACTGGGGACACCATGGACAACCCTCCAACTAGAGGGGTCTGTGTAAGAATGACCACAGGAGCACTTGAAAAGCCCAGTTCATGCAGACCAGCCCTTCTATCCCTCCCTGAGGCAGCATAAGCTGTGGGGAAGGTCAGAGGCTCGTGAGTTAGACAGAACAGTAATGTTCCATTCCTGTTACCTGTGTAATCTTGTGTAAGAGAGGTAAGCCTCACTGAGACTTCTTTTCCTTATCTATAACATAGAATTTTGATGCCTATCTGATTAAATATAAAATTGACTGATTTTTGTATTCCCTAATCAGTCCTTCCTATCATGCCTGAATATCTACCCTTAAGACAATTTGATGACCCAGATGAAACATGATATGCTTTTTCTACAGGTCATAGTTAGTATATATACCCTCCTACCATTTATCTGACTGGTGAGTTGACATATTGGATACTTGTGTGTTTGCAGTATATAAAAGTATGAGGCTTTCTAAGGACTGTCCTAGGGAAGTGGGCATCCAGGACACAAAAGCAAAATGGGAAGTTTTCATAAGCTATTTCATCACATGCCAATTAGTTAGATCAGGTTGTTTAATCTAGGAACACAGAAGGGCTCGACAGTGATTAACTGTGTATTGTAATCTCACCCCTGGTTGTACATCTACTGTTTAGAAGCTTTTAAAAGCTTCACCCAGACCTACTGAATTGGAACCTCAGTGGGATGGGGCCCAGGTATCTGTAATTTTTAAAGCTCCCTAGTTGATTCTGATTCACTGCCAAGGTTGAGATTTAATGGATAACATGATTCACAGATTCTGGAATGCAAAAGCTGGAAATGGTCATCTAAACCTTTAATTAAACACCCTTGATTTATAGATTAGGACCTAAGGCCTACTGAGGTTCAATTACTCGCTAACCACCACACAGTTTGGCAAAAATAGGATAAAACCTTAGAATTCTAGCACATCGCCAGAATGTCTTCAAGAAGCATGTGAGATAGAAGACAAATGACTCAAAGAATGTAAAAATCAGTTTTTTAAAAGCAATTACTGCCATTTGGCACAGGGTCTTTAGTGCTCTCATTTTCAAATGATCATATTTCATATTGTATGTATATGCAGGACGAAGAAATTAGATCTCTGTTTTCACCTGGATGAAGGGCCAAAAAATGTTCGCTTTGCCATTTGCTCTCCCCAGGAAGTGAGCAACTGCTGCTGCAATGCAGAGTCTTTGTTGTCCTCAGTACGATAAGTCCTCTTAACATTTTCGGTTTTCTAAACTGTCTGCATGTGCGGGAATCAGGGTTTAGATGTTGTCAAAAAGGTTCTCCATAGGCTGCCACTTCCAAAACACTTTTTAATTTGTAAAGTGTAATTATTATTATTATTATTATTATCAAGAACTTTATAAAGACCCCCTTTTTTAACATATACTGTTTCTCCTCTAGCTATTAAGAGCAGGAGCAGTGAACGGTGGCAGGTGCTTAGGTACACGATAGTGGAGGTACGATGATGTCAAGACCTCAGGTAGGAAAAGGACTCAACCCAACCAATTTTTTACAGTTTAATTTTGACTATGGATGGCCTGCTAATAACTTTTAATCACATTATTTATGAATTCTTAATTGAGACTTTATTTTAACTTTTTTAAAGTTTCCAGAAAAAAAAATACCTAACCATACAAAAATGCTCGGCTAATTTTTATTCATTTGGGGCCATGCTGAGAAGTGCCGGGTCTTAAAATATTGCTTAAAGGCTCTGATTCACAGCTGACACGTTCTTAACATTTATAGTGATCCTAGAGACCCTCAGCATCTAGTGCTACAGTTCCTTCTCTCAGTGTTTTTCTTGGATTGGATTTACAGCCAACTGGTTGTAATTGACCCTCTATAGGGACAAGTTAGGATATGAACGTATGATTTTCCTTTTTTTAAAAAAAAGAGAGAAAGCAGGGGAGAGTGACCAAGAAAAAAAATCACCATTGATATTTATCTTAAACTTCCTTCATTTCCAGCGTCTCTGGCAGCAAGTCAAGCCGCTGTCATAAAGTCGAACTCTCAGTAAAAAGTTCCTAGCAAAAGCAGGCACTACTGAATGCAGACCCACACATGAAAGAGCACAACAGAAAAGACAAACATTTGATGTTCTTTAGGGCGCACACAGCACCTGACCTACCCAGCGTCTGAACCTTGCCACAAAAGTAGGGTGTTCCACTTGAGATTCAGGCTGTTATTTCCACATAGGGGAATTAGTCATAAAGAGTCTAAGGACAAATGGGGACAGGGGGAGAAATCTCTTTCGGCTCTTCAAGACAAGCAAGGGCCTATCAATATACACAACCACTGCCCCCGGCCCCTGACATCACTGTCCCCATGGAACTGGTCCCCACTCTCCTTGTGGAACCCATCTGTGGGTCCTCCCTGACTTCCTCATTTTGTTGGCCACAAGCCTAAAGAAGGAGAACCTAAAGTTTCACCTACTAAATGAAAATCTGAAATTCCTTTTAATTTAATCTACCATGGTTGGTTTTGAGGAAAGGAAAAAAAGAAATAGAAATAATTCTGTATGGGGTGCATGAAATGCTTCTAAATTTATACCCCAAAGAAACTTACACTACCTTGCCTATTATACAAATTACAAAGTACCGATTTGTAAGAATCTTATTTTAAGAATCTAAAATCAGACATGTTCCTAGCTCTTTAACCTATAGTCATGGGCTTTGAGTTCCTATCCATTATGTGCTAGGAAATGTAATGCAAACCATTCTGTCCAACAGCTTCCAGTTTTCCCTTGAAATGAATGCTAAGAAGTTAACTACAACTGAAGCCTGTTTTATGTTAAAGTCCTAATAGTGTAAATAGTTCAATGGAGCATTTTTAGTGTCTAGCACTGAAAGAATATCACATACTCGACTGCTTCAGCTGGGGACGAGCAAGGAGCACTGCTTTCCCTACAAAGCAGTTCACCAAAATGGGAGATGGCCCATCCGTCTGATTGCTGAATAATGCTGACAGGCTGGTAACAGTGGCCACCTGATGCAGGGTTGCAGTTCATCTCAGTTTTGGCTCCTTGAACTTCATACCAGCCTTACATTCTGCCAGACTGAAGCAGAAGAGAGGTGGCCCTGGCCCACAACATTCAATACTTATAAACTTGGCTACTGGGTAGAGAAGGGCCTATAGCAGCAGACCCTGGGCACCACTGACTTCAAAAAGCGTTTCTTAAGTACTGTGCTCTGTTATGAGAACCCCTGCTCTCTGGTGATAATAGGAGCTGAGAATTTTTGAGTGCTTCACTGTGCTAAGGTCTTACCAGCACTATGTCACTAATTCCTCACAACTCAGAGGGAGGTAATACCATTACTCTGATTTTATACACAAAGAAAATGAGGTTTGAAAAAGTTAAATAATGTGCCAGAGATCACACAGCTAGTAGCAGAGCCCAAATTAAAAACCAGGCCTACCTGATTCCCAAATCCATGCCTTTAACCACTACATAGTACAAAGTTAATGGTCTCTTCAATGCTGCTGTCCCCCAACCTGGACTGTTCACGCTGCTTCCACTGTAACAGCAGGTACACAGACAGAGAAGTGGGCAACCCCCAGAGAGACAGAGCAATGAACTGCTTTGGGATACTATGTCAGTACCATCAGTGCCTTGGACTCCATATACCTTCAATGAGACCTATGTTTGTCCTGACAAGATCCCGATGAGATTTGGGGGACATATCACATTTCTATGGAAGTGATACAGTAGTTTGATGTTCTATCAGTGGCTTCTCTTTTTCTCATTTAGCAGGAGCCCAAGCTATTTTCTTTTTCATATAAAGCAATAGCAAAATAATATTAATGACTTATTAAATGTCTGTACATATGAGGCCTTGGGCTGGGCACTTTGCAACTTGCTAGAGGCTGCAATACAGCATCAGTAACTAAATCATCTGCAAGAATTTAACCACATATGGGTGGACCCATGTGCCCTTCCAATGGATAAAACCCCTGTGTTGACATGCAGAGAGGTCATACCACCTGAACCCCCAGGATACTGAGAATAGCACTCTACCTTGGACACTTGTTCTGAGAAAGGAGGCTTTTTACATCTGGCTCAAGCCCTGAGTCAGCAACTGGATACATATACTCAAGGTATACTGAGGAGAAATTATTAACCATGCAAACAAGCCCCAAATGGCTTTTCTGATTATTTGCTAGCATGCAGGTGGCTTGGCGAAGAGGACTGCAATTCTAGAATGTTAGTTTTTGTAGTATGAGAAAATCATAACTTTTTTTTTCCAGGAACTTGTTTTGCCACAGATTTAAAGCAGTAATTTGTTACAGGCAAGACATTTATAGGGGCTGCGTTATCGAAGCTAGAATCATCAAGAAATTCTATCAGAAGACACAATGTTTAAGTATAGGTCTAATTACTGCAATCATTTCTTTTTTGTTTCCTTTGCAGAGATCCACTTAATCCCATCTCTTAGTGTGGGCACAAGCTGACAGTTGCATGACAAGGAATGTTTCCCTTTGTAAAAAACCCACTTCCTTTCTGTGTAGTTTTAGCCTAATTGAAATGTTTCCTATTAAGCTCAATCAAGGCAGCAATTATCTAATTACTCACTTATGCTTTTCCAGCCAAAAATTTGCCTAAGCTGGTATATTGGAATGAGAGAACGCATATTTATTATTGCTTTAACATTTTCCTGTTTGGCTTTAGACAATAATCATAAACATTCATTTTGAGCTCACCAGAATATATCTGATTAATTCTGCTATTTTCTATAAAATTGTATCACTGTAAGCTACAGCCCAGTGCCAAACACAGCCCTGCCAACGACATGTGCTTTAAAAGGCTTGTGGTTGCGCTGCAGGAATGGTGTCATCGGAGAAGGGTAATGAGGAAAGAGGCTAGTGAAAAGAAATCACAAACATATATTCAATCATTTCAGAGCCACGGGTTTTATGGTTTTACAAAATAAAAAGTCAGTAACTTAGATTCAATTGAGAAAATAATTTTTATAGGATTTCTTTAAAGAAACATGTATCCTGCATTTCTGGATTTTCTCTTGATACAAATCCCTCAGGTCTTGAGATGATCACAACCAGTCAACAACACAGGTGGTCCACACTTTTTAGGTATAAATTAGAGACATATATCATTAAAACCAGAATTAATTTTGCAGTTAGTGACCCTATGAGGTCATCCCTGATTGACTAAGTTTTGATTGAGGTTGTACCAAGCACAGCAGACAAATTGGGTATGAGGGACTGATATTTTCATTTCCAGACAATAAATTTTATTATTGTTTTCATCATAAATGTTAACTAATTGTAGACTAATACAGCTCTCTTCATGAAAAAAGATTCCCAGGAAATTTGTGTACTTCAGGGTGAATTTATAAGGAGAGAATGGACCACTTCATCAATCTCCCAAATGTGGCCACTTCACAATCTTTCAACTAAATTTACCATGAACCCAGAAAATGACTATCCTCAGTGAGAACTGCAACAACAAGTGTATGAGGAAAACATTCTGTTTACTGGAAGGAGATGAGTTTTGCATTGCACTGGTAAGGAGAAGAGCTTTCTTCTACTTACTCATAATGATGCATCAGCCACAAACAATATTAGTAATCTCAGAGATAAAAGTTCTCTACCAAGAAGATACTTCACTTTCTAATAACTGATTCACCTCAGGTATACTCTGAGTGACCAGACAGGGAGTTGGAGAGATGTCATACCCGAAGTCATGCTATATTATCTGCTTCACAGTTTGAGAAAATGTCTAGAAAGAAATGCATTATATCCTAAAGATTCCCAAAGATTCTGCATTCTACTATGTTTGTGTAGTCCCTTTGGGGGAGGAAGTCAAGAACAAAAGGTAGAGAGTAAAGGATATGAATCAAATTCTTGGTGACAATGGGGAAAATAAAGTAATGAGACATTTCCCTTTCACTGGTCCTTACATAAGAACTTAGAAGTTGTGAAGTGCATTCAATAAAATGGCTGGAAAATAAAAGTTATTTATGCATGTGACCATTCACTGAAGAGGACATGTGAGTCTTAATATTCTGTCTGCAGTGTGATGCATCCTCACATCCTCATTGTTCTCTGCTAATCAGCTTTACATGCTCTGGGGGTGGGGACTAAATCCATTTTACCATAGCTGAGCGGGAGCCTGGGGTAGTAGGTGAAGCTATCAGTCAGGGAAGAACAAACACAGAGACCAGCACTATCACTCTTCTGTCTGGATCTGGCCTCAGCTGACCCTGAGCAGCACCAGGAACAGAGCAAAGCAGGTACATTGAACCTACCAACACCCCTTCCATACATGGGCCCAAACCTCTTGCTTAGTGCTGAGTAATAAACAAAAGAAAGCAACCCATTAAATCAATGTGGTGCTTGTTTCAACATTAAACTCATGAAATTATTTTAAAATCTGTTTTTATTTGTTTGTTTTCTTAGAGAAAGAGGAAGTCAGAGAGAAAGAGAGAAACATATGTGCCCTGGCCAGGGATCAAACTCACAACGTTGGTGTAGTGGGATGGGACAATGTTCTAACCAACTGAGCCAGCAGGCCAGGGTTACAAACTCTTGAAATTTTCAAGTTGAGTTACTACTGCCTTTATTTTCCCTCTTACTTTGCACTAGTTCTCATATTTCTCTTTCCTCCACTGCAATAATTCAATAGAACTAATTATGTCTTTAAAAAATAGTTAAGTAAGCAAATGACTGAAATTCTCTTTCCGTTCTCCCTGATGCTGGGTCAAATGGCTCCTCGAATTTGTCTGAAGCGATACCCTTGCATGTCTGGCTGGAGACTTCTTTTGGGATTATTTTTATGACATCCCCAAATACTTCCCAAAGTGTGTTGAAGTGGTGTTGTTTTATCCAATTTAAAGTAATACCCACTGGCAACAAATCTTAAGATCATAGAAATTTAACACCAGAAAAAGTAAATGTCCCACAGTTTCTTAATTTCAATTGTGAACTATACATATATGTTATGTATATTCTAGGTTTTCCATTTGTGAATTATTTTTCTGTTTTCTGCAATTTTAATATCTACTTGGCCTGTTACTTATTTTGCTTCTACACCCAATAATGTTAATACATTTCAGGGTTTAAAAATACTAAAGACTTTGACAGAGAGAATGTGAACAAAATCGAAACTTGTCCTCTATTGTTCTAAAAATGCAAATAAACGATTGGTGTCTTTAAGTCTTTGACTATAGGTCACGGGTTGCCTTTGATAAATGAAACTATTGACTATCCATCAGCCTATTAAGATCTTACAAATCAAGTTAATCAATACAAAGAGCACCTACTATGGAAAAGTTTAATGTTAAAAGCTTACCACTTGTCATTGCCCAAGTTAAAATATATGTCACATTGTTTAAAACATATAAAACATTTAACCCTGGCTACATGTGGGAATCACCCAGAAGTGTTTTAAACCATGGATGAGTTTCAGTCCCAGAGATTCTGATTTAATTGGTACTTTGTGTGCCTGTGTATCAGGACTTTAAAAGACTCTTAAGGTTATGTAAGTGTAAGGCTGAGAATGAAAGTATATTTAAAATGAAGTTATACAACACACAGGTACACAATGAATGGATTTGTAATTTTCCCATGTGTCCTACCATTAGCTTGAGGTGACATAGAGTGCTTCATTCATTCACTCATTCATTCATGCATGCATGCATTAATCCATTTGACATCATTTATGTTCACAGTACAGGTTACAAACTGCCACCTCTTTCATTGCCTAACTGGTCACAAAAAAAAAAAAAAAAAACAAAAAAAAAAAACCACCTTCTTACAATAAAAGAAAAAAATGAGGGAGAAATTTGGGAAGGAAGCTAATTTGAAGGGAAAAATAGTGTGGCAGGTAAAAAGTGTCCCATCTTAACCCCTGGAGCTTGTGAATATATCTCATTACATGACAAAAGAAATTTTGCAGATGTGAATAAATTAAGGACCTTGATATGGTTGAGAGAGCATCCTGAATTATCCATGTGGGCCCTTCTAATTGCATGGATTCTTAAAACAAGAGAACTTTTCCTTGCTAAGCTCAGAGGAGGTCCTGATTATGGAATAAAGACACACAGAGATGCAACAGTGCTGCCTTGAAGGTGGAGAAACAAGACCATGAGCCAAGGAATACAAGCCTCCAGGAGCTGAAAAAAGATACATTCTTCCTTAGAGCTACCTGAAAAGACCAGAGCCCTGATGATATTTTTATTTGGACAAATGAGGCCCATGTTGGACTTCTGGCCTACAGAGCTATAAGATAAAAAAAGATGTTGTTTTGAGACCCAAGATGACAAAGGAGTAAGTGGAAGGTACACTAACCTCCTGCCAGGACCAAACATGAAATACAACTAAATTATAGAAAAAAAATCATCCTGAATAACAAACTGAACACTAGCTGAAGAGAAGCCTTATAACCATGGATAGATGGAAGAAGCCACATATCACAACATGACTGGTAGGGAGTGCAGAGGAAGTGCAAGAGGGCTGGCTGGGCTTCCACAGGCAGCAGCTGAAGTTCTGGAGGGATATTTCAGCAGCTGGGGATTTCCCCTGAGAAATGTGGGGTCTAAACCCCAAGCTGGGCTCCCCAGCCTACATCACCATAACAGGGAAAGAAACCAAAATAACATCCAGCTGTGAAAAAGCAGTGGGGTTTCTATCCACCAGGGAGACAGTGGTGGAGATACAGAGACCCTCTTAAAGGGTCAACACACAAATTTTTTTTTGCGGTTACTTACCCTGGGCGCAGACAGAGGGAGGGCAGAGTGGACTACAGGTGTGTGAGGAGAGTCTGAGGCTGGCAGATCTGGGGATAGAACTGAAGGAACAGCCGCCAGGATCCCTATGCTGAGTCATCCCCAGTACTGCAGGAGCCATCTTTCTCAGGCAGAACACTCCCCTCCAAGTGGCAACAGCCTGAGGAGAAGCAATAGCCCTGTCACAGGAATTACTCCCCACCCTGTGGTGCTTAAGCCCTGCAGGGAGTACAGCTGGAAGACTTTCACTCTTTAAGCCTAACAGAAAGCCTACAGACAGAGCTGAATTTGGGGGAAAATGAAGATTTTAGCTGAACCTCCCCCAGGCCTGGTACTCTGGTAAAGCAGGCCCTGGTGTGGGGCCTGGTTCTTTCTGCACAGAATCACATCCAACAGAAGGAACCACATGCTGTATATCACTGATAGCTCCAAAAGGTTGCCCAGGGCCAGTCACAGGCAGGGTTTGACATAGGCCTATACCAGAGTATTTGCAGATCTACCTAACACATAGAAACAAACACAATGAGGCAGCCAAAGTAGGAATACAAGAAATAAGCCTCAAATGAAAGAACCTATTTGAATAAATAAAGACTAAAAACTTCCCTAATCTGGTGAAGGAAAAGACACACAAGTCCAGGAAGCTGAGAGTGTCCCAAACTAGTTGGACCCAAAGAGGCCTATACCAAGGCACATCATGATTAAAATGACAAGGCTTAAAGACAAGGAAAGAATCTTAAAAGTTTCAAGAGAAAAGCAGGTAGTAACCTACAAGGGAGCACCAGTTAAACTGGCATCTGATTTCTCAACAGAAACATTTCAGGCCAGAAGGGAGTGCCATGAAATACTCAAGGTGATGAAAAGCAAGGATCTAAAACCAAGGGTATTATCATTTAAAATCAAAGGGAAAATAAGGAGCTTCCCAGACAATAAAGAGCTAAGCAGGTTTTTTAAAACCAAACCAGTAATGCAACAAATGTTAAGGGGCTTGTTTCAAGAATAATAAGAAAAACAAAAAGAGAAAGAAAAAAAAGGAAAACAGTCTAACAGTAAAATGGCACTACATACATATCTATCAATAATCACCTTAAATGTAAATGGCTTAAATGTTCCAACAAAAAGACATAGAATAGCTGAATGAATAAGAAAACAAGACCCAAATATATGCTGTCTCCAAGAGACACAACTCATATCAAAAGATACATAACAACTAAAAGTAAAGGGATGGAAAATAAATTTCATGCAAATGAAAAAAAAATGCTGGGGTAGCAGTACTTATATCCTGCAAAACAGACTTTAAACCAAAGCTATAGTAAGAGACAAAGAAAGACACTACATAATGATAAAGGGAACAATCCAGCAAGAGGATATAACCATAGCAAACATTTATACACTCAAAAAAGGAGCACCTAAATATGTGAACAAATCTCAATAGACATAAAGGGAAAGATAGACAGAAATACAGTCATAGCTGGGGATTTTAACACCCTGTTGATGTGAATGGACAGATCTTCCAGGCAGAAAATCAACAAGGAGACAGTGGCCTGAAATGACTCACAAGATCAAGTGCACAGGGAACATTTTCTAGGATAGACCACGTGTTAGGACACAAAGCAAGTCACAATAAATTTAAGATTGAAATCACATCAAGCATCTTCTCTGACCACAGTACTAATAACCTAGAAATCAATCACAAGAAGAGTACTCAAAACCACACAAAGACATGGAAGCTAAATAACATTTTATTAAGTAATGAATGGATCAACAATGAGATCAAGGAAGAAGCCAAAAGATACCTTAAAACAAATGAAAATGAAAACACAACAATTCAAAATCTGTGGGACACATGGAAAGCAATCCCAAAAGGGGAATTCACAGCACTACAGGCCTATCTCAAAGAACAAGAAAAAGCTCAAATAAACAATCTAACTTTACACACAAAGGAACTTGAAAAAGAACAACAAACAAAGCTCAATGTGAATAGAAGGAAGGAAGTAATAAAGATCAGAGAATTAAACAAAATAGAGTCAAAAAATGATACAAAAGATAAATGATTCTAAGAGCTGGTTCTTTGAAAAGACAAGCAAGATTGACAAACCTTTAACCAAATTCATCAAGAAAAAAAGGGAGAAGACCCAAATAAATAAAATCAGAAATGAAAGAGGAGAAATAACAATTGACACCAAAGGAATACAAAGGATTGCAATAAAATATTATGAACAATAACATCCCCAAAGCTGGACAACTTAGACAAATGGATAAATTTTTAGAAACATACAGTGTTCCAAAAATAAATCAGGAAGAATCAGAGAATCTGAATAGACAGATTACATCTAGTGAAATTGAAGCAGAAATCAAAAAACACCCAACAAACCAAAACCCTGGACTGGATGGCTTCACAGGTGAATTTTACCAAATATTTCGGGAAAAACTAATACCTCCCCTTCTCAAACTATTTCAAAAAAATTCAAGAGGAAGGAAGCTTCCCAAGCTCATTTTATGAGGCCAGCATTATTCTAATTCCAAAACCAGATAAAGACACCATAAAAACAAGGAAATTATAGGCCAATATCCCTGCTGAACATAAATGTTAAAATCTTCAACAAAATATTGGCAATCTGAATAGAGCATTGCATCAAAAAGATCATACACCATGATCAAGTGGGATTTATTCTTGGAATGCAAGGTTGGTACATTTGCAAATCAACAAATGTGATTCACCACATACACAAAATGAAAAATAAAACCATGTGATCACATCAATAGATGCAGAAAAAGCATTTGATAAAATCCATCACCCATTTATGGTAAAAACTCTCAGCAAAGTGGAAATAGAGGGAACATAGCTGAACACAATAAAGGCAATATATGACAAACCCACTGCCAGCATCATACTCCATGTGAAAAAACTACAAGTGTTCTCCTTATGATTGAGAGCATGGAAGGGATGTCTGCTTTCAACTCTCTTAATCAACATAGTACTGGATGTCCTAGCCACAGCAATCAGACAAGGAGAAGAAATAAAAGGAATCCAAATTAGAAAAGAAGAAATAATAAGACTGTCTTTTTTTGTAGATGGCATGATACTACATATAGAGAACCTCAAAGATGCCACCAAAAAAAAAAAAAAACACTGGTAGAACATATAAATGAATTCAGCAAAGTATCAGGATTCAAAAGTAATACCCAGATTTCAGTTGCATTTTTATATGACAATAACAAACTTACAGAAGGGGAAATTAGGAAAACAATCCCATTCACAATTGCTTCAAATAGAATAAATATCTAGAAATTATCCAGAATGTAAAAGACCAGTTCTTGGAAAATTATAAGACACCAAAGAAAAAAATTGAGGAAGATACAAATAAGTGGAAGCACATACCATGTTCGTGGATAGGAAGAATTAATATTATTAAAATGTCCATACTACCCAAAGCAATCTATAGACTCAATGCAATTACTATCAAGATTCCAATGACATATTTCACAGAACTAGAACAAATATTTCAAAAATTTATATGGAGCCACAAAAGGCCCTACACAGCAACAGCAATCCTGTGAAAGAAAAACAAAGTTGGAGGGAATCATGCTCCCTAATATCCAACTATACTATAAGGCCATAGTAATAAAAACAGCATGGTACTGGCATAAAAAACAGACACAGAGATCAATGGAACAGAGTAGAGGACCCAGAAATAAACCCACACCCTTATAGTTAATTAATATTTGACAGAGGAAGCAAGCACATACAATGAGCTAAAGATAGTTTATTCAATAAATGGTATTGGGAAAATTGGAAAGATATGTGCACAAAAATGAAATAAGATCACTTTCTTACATCACACAAAAGAATAAATTTAAAATGAATCAAAGACTTAAATGTTAGACTGAAACCATAAAAAATCATAGAAGAAAATAGGCAGCAAAATCTTGGACATTGCTTGTATCAATTTTGTCAGCTATATCTCCCATGCAAGGGAAACAAAGAAACAAATAACAAAAACAACAATAACAAAAACAAATGGGACTACATCAAACTAAAATGCTTTTGCACAGCAAAGGAAAACAGCAGCAAAATAAAAAAAAAACTGACGGAATGGGAGAACATATTCGCTGATACATCTGATAAGGGGTTAATATCTAAAATTTATTAAAAAACTTATAAAACTCAACACCAAAAAAACAAACAACCCAGTTAAAAAAATGGGCAAAGGACTTGAATAGATGGTTCTCCAAAAAGGACAAATAAATGGCCAATAGACTTATGAAAAGATTTTCAGTGTCACTAATCATCAGAGAAATGCAAATTAAAACTACAATGAGATATCATCTCACATCTGTCAGAATGGTTATCATCAATAATTCAACAAACAAGTGCTGGCAATGACATGGAGAGAGGGGAACCCTTTTACACTATTGGTGTGAATGCAGATTGGTGCAGCCACTGTGGAAAGCAGTATGGACATACTTTGAAAAATTCAAAATGGATCTGCCTTTTGACCCAGTTCCCACTTCTGGGAATATGTATAAAGGAATTCAAAACAGTAATTTGAAAGAACATAAGCACCCCTATGTTCATTGCAGCATTATTTACAATTGCTGAGATATGGAATCAGCCCAAATGACCATCAGTTGATGAGTGGCTAAAACAACTATTGGACACTTATACGATGGAATACTACTCAATGATAAAAAAGAATAAAAGTTTACCTTTTGGGACAGCATGGATGGGCCTGGATAACATTATGCTAAGTGAAATAAGCCAGTCAGAGAAAGACAAATACCATATGATCTCACACATGTGTGGAATCTAATGAACAAACTGAAGTAACAAGCAAAATAGAGACAGACTCATCGAGAGCAGGATGAGAACTAGAGTGGGGGAGGGTAGGGAGTGGAGGGATTGAGTCAAAGGTAAAAAGGGCTCATGGACATGGACAACATGTGTTGATTATGGGGGAGAGGGGTGAATAATGGGACTAAATGGTAATGGAACAATATTTTTTTATGTTTTTAAATTTTGTGTTGTTTTAAACCACCCAGTTTGTGGCAGTATGTTACAGCAGCAAGAGGAAATTCATGTGGATACTCATGTTAATGTGGAATCTCCAGAGTCATCAGGCAGACCTAAGAGAATGTTATGTTGAGTCCTGACGTTGTGTCTCACAGACCTCCAACAGGGGGTGACCTAGGGTCCCTGCTGCTGCCCTGAACTCCATCTTGGTGTCTGTGCAGAAACCACGTCTCCCACAGCTGCCCCCAGACAATGACTAAGCCAGTGGCAGTGTAGAGGCAGGAAGATTTCTGGCAACACTGAGTTCCAAGTTCCTCTGACTGCCAACTTGGCTTGAAGAGTCCCACCCTAAGATGGGCTTGCCGAACATTCATCAGCTTGCACTGCAGTCTAGGAGCTTCCACCCTGTCCCTGTTCCACTCCTCTCATCTTCACTCAAGGTCAGATTTGTACAAAGGTCAGCCAAAGCTACTCTACCCACCCTGGCTCTCTCCCCATTCATTTTCTTTCACAGGCGTTTCCTCCAGGACCAACTTTATAATTTGAGGATGAAATAAAAATGTGGGATACTTTGTTCAAATATTATCACGAATTCCAACAGTGTGTGCATGTGGTTTGCCACATCTTCATGTTGTAACCTTTTCTTTTTTCTGAATAAATCCATTTCAGTATGGGGAAGAAAAGGATTTCAAGAGAAGAACAGCAGAGCAGTAAAGCACATATTTTAAATGCAGTGCATGAGTAGCTCACTCATGAGGCTGGCCCTGGTATCTTCTAGTAAAAATCTTGCACATCTCATTTCCTTTGGTGTCTGCTTGGAGGACCCTGACTAAGAGGATATTGTAGGTCTCTTGCCATAAAGTTGGCTGCTTTGGGCATTAAGCCTGGCTGTGATCAAGTGAGGGAAAGTCAACACTGAGTTTCGTCCTGCCATTCTATAAGGCTCCAATATGGTTTCAGAAGTAATTGTATTGATTCAAAGTAGTTTTCTGTTCAGCTTTGAGGCTTCCCTTTTCTACAATAAGTAGTATATAATGTTTAAGAAGCAGTGTGGGTTTTTGAGCCAAACTAATTAGAAAAAGATATGTAGTGAGAAGTATAGCTGTGATTGCAACATTTCACTTGAAATAAACACCAAGGCAAAATTCAGGCAGCAAAACTCATAAACACATTCTTTCACTTGATGTTTAAAAGGAAAGAAGCTGGAAACAACTAAAGCCCTGCTTAGGGGAAAAAACTAAATTCCCTCCTCCTGCTCCATTTGCAATTCCAGGTGCAATTATTGTTCTGAGAAGGTGTTTTCTAAACATTTGGCAATTTTAAACATCATGGCAAATTTCTGTGGCCTTTAGCAACTTCTCTAGGCTTCAATGGGCAAAGCAATTAGAACATACCTAGTCTCTGAGATCTCTTCCAGCAATAAAATGCCTTGAAATCATAAAAAACAATCTGCTTTGGTCAAGTCTGTGAGACTTTTTTTCTTAAGACTTTACTTATTTATTCTTAGAGGGGAAGGGAAGGAGAAAGAGAGGGAGAGAAAAACTTCAATGTATGGTTGCCTTTCACACACTTCCTACTGGGGACCTGCCCTGCAACCCAGGCATGTGCCATGACTGGGAATTGAACCCATGACTGAGCCACACCATCCACGGCTCAAGTCTGTGAGATTTTGTAACATTATTACATATTCTTCATTGGTCTATATTCTACCTTTCAGAGTTTCCAAAGAAACTTTTTTTGCTTAGTACTCTTATCATCAGGATCTATTGAGGTATAAATGAGACACAGAAACTTAAATGAAAAATGCAGCTGATACAAGGTGCAAATGATTAGCCCAAATCACCAGTGTTGATTAAAGATAGGTTCTGTGTCAGTACACTTGCCTGGTCATACACTCTCTCATTCGTTCAATGTTGCCTCTATATTTTGTCAGCATGAAGAACCAAGTTTTTGGATTTAGCATTTTTGCAGTATCAAGTTAATAGAGTCACATTTGTTGGTTCAATATATTCCCTTAGGTAGTTCACAGCTTTGAGCAAAACATTGGATTCCCCAGGGACCAAAGTAGACTACTAATTAGGCCTTTTAAACTGATTTTATTTAAATATTTACCTAACACTGATGTGAACCAAGTAGTTAGCAAGAAGCAAGCACAGGGGGTTGGAGGACCACCAGGTCTCCATTTGTGCACCAAAAGGCCTGCAGGTAACAGGACCCACTGTCCTTGGAAGTCGGGCCCGCAGCAGTCATCTGTCGTTACTTTGGCGTATTCTTCATGGGCCCACCCCGAGCAGCTCATTCACAGAGGTGACCTTCCATGTGATGTGTTGGTGCCCAGGGTAACAATCTAACTGTTCCTTCTCTTTATCCAGCTTTGACATTACACAAGTTTTCCTTTAAGTCCATTTCCTTTTTATACTGCAATTTGAGGGGAAGAGTAGGGATGAAATGATGGCTCCTACATTCCCAATACAAATTTTGAAAACCTCTGTTTCAGGTTTTTCTCTGTATCCAGGTAATTTTTTTAAAAATCACAGAGTTCTAGATATAGAAAGAGCTCCAACATCTCTTTAAGTAAAAAATTACCTCCCAGACCAAAAGCAAACTAGATCTATATATACAGTGTTACTAAAAGGCTATATTTATTGAGTTGAAGACACAGAAAATGTTGTTTTATAAAAAGACTTATTTAATATCATATTTTGAGACTATTTGGCATTGCCTGAACCAGGAATGCTAATAGGGACATAGGACATTTAATTTCGTGTAGGGTCTATGCCAGCCACTACAAATTGTACAAAACATCTTTTCTCCTCATCGGGACTAAGATGCTTTATTAGGTCATCATCCTGCCCCAAACATGACAACTTTATCGGAAAATAGTGTAGGGACTCTAAATACTTGGAAAAACCTTTACAAAAGCAGTATATGAGACAGAGCCAACACACCATTCAGATCTCGGAACAGTCAACTATTACATGTTGAGCAGCATTGCAGATAAGTCACCTGCAAGTCAGCTAAAGTGGGTAGAGCCTGGTTTCCAACCCATGTCCCCAAAGTTTTTAACCATTCTACATACCAACTATCCAACTACTCTTTGTTTCTGTCTTACCATAGCTGGCTTCCACTCCTCCTACCCTCACAGTCTATCATACCCCTTGTGTCTTCTCCTGGTTAATGTCTTCATTAATATCTAGCATTGTGTTCAGCTAACTTCTCTTGGCCCACCAAATGTTCATCTTAGTTTTCTGTGCTTCATTTGATCAGATCAAAGTCGTGCTAGCTGGCTTTCATCAGGTCCTCCCAGATGCTCAGCATCAGACATTAATAACTTCCTACTACATATGCTGACAGTACAACACCATAGGTAAAAGAAAGGCCTCTGGAGCCAGATGCCCAGGTTTCAAAGCCTGGGTCCTCTGCTTTCTACCTTGGGAAGTTACTTAACCTTTCTGTGACTCTATTTCCTCATGTGCAAAATAGGGATAGTAATATATTGTTGTGAGTAGCAAATATAAGTTGTTAATTAATCACAGCAGCTATGAGAGATCCTTTTTGTTCTCCTTTTGTCTGTTCCTTAAGTCTCCTTAGGTTATTGCCTGTGTGAGGAAATGGCCTTATAGAGAACTTATAAGCAAAGAAACCAAAACAGTTAGGTGAAGAAATAAAGGAGAAAACAGTGGGAGAAAAAGGGAGAATGGCTTCAGAAATTAGTCAACTAGGCTGTCAGCATTTTCTTAAGACTAGAGATGAAGCAACAAGGCCATGGGCTCTGTCTCCTACAGGTGTCTTTACACAGGAAAGTGGTGACAAGTACACAGAAAGTGCATGAAATTTAAAAAGAATAGTAATGGGGCTCAAATGAGGAGCAATTATTTCAAAAGAAGGGAGGAAGAAGGAAGCTTTGGAGTTGTTCTTACTTCTACTGATTAGTGTTTGCCTTCACTGAGGGAAAAAGAAGGAATGAGAGGGAAGAGACAGCCCAAATCTCAGTAGGAAAGCAGGCGGTGCCCTGAACCACAGGACAATTTGTTCTCAGAACTAGAACCAAAGCAAAGTCAGTCAAGGATTATGTTGTGGGAACCCTGATGATAAACACACTCAAGATGAAGGAGACACAGCTCCCCTCCCCCAATTTTGTGGATACCAAAATTGAAAACAGAGTGATGTAATTCTTAGAAATGGAGCAACTTAGGATTTGGTGCAATATTAATTGAGCCTTTGCAGAACCACATACCAGAGGAGAGACAGATTTTCTCAATGACTGACCAAAAGAATAAAGAGGGGAGAGAGGGGAGGAGGCCAAATTGAGGATGAATTCCTGTAGGAGGAGATAGTTTACACTTAGCTATGGATAACAAGTACAAATTAGATTGCTGGTGAGAGAAACTTGGCAATAAAATTACTATGTAAGCTAAAAATAATTATTACTTCAGAATATGCATGAGATGGAAATTAAATGCTTGACTGAAGAGACACAAAAAGTAAGATTTAAACCATATAACTTAAATGTGATACTAGGGGAAGCCTAAAGCAACCTGCTATTACCACTATTTTACAAATGAGAAATCTAGGGAACAGAGAGGTTAACTGCCTTGCTTAAGGTTACATAAACAAAGCCAGCTTCAATACTGGAACCCATTTCTCTGTATTTCTTGCCTACAATGCTGTCAGCCCACTCAGCATTTTCCCCAAGTGTGGACTCTGGAACATTAGTTCTGCAGAATGTTAGCAAGTTCCTATTTTATGATAAAGTAAGCCTTAGGAGGGCTGAGCAAACAGAGTTTCTCATTGTGAGAATACTCAGAGCCTTAAAAAAATGATCATGTACAATGTGAATTTCCAAGTGAGGTATATAGAATGTGGCTTTCTTAAACTTATTTGATCACTGAGCACTTTTTTCATGGTCTGTCTCTTAGACTCAGAATGATAGGCAACACACAGGAAAATGCTGTACCAATGAGTACTGAGGTGAGCAAGAAGCTATACAGGTTTGGAGCATGGTCAGAGAAATACAAATCTGAGGTAGAAAAATCCACAAGATGATTCTGGAATAAATTACCCACTTGGAACAATTTACCATTAAACAGGAAGGAGCTGGTACCCCTAAGCTAGACCACCACACCTCCATAAATATCTAGGCAACACTGAGTCTGCATAAGCATGCACATGTATATTTCATTAGAGAATTCAGATACAAATAATATCTAGTGATTGCATTTGATGTCAGTTGTGATGCCAAAGAAGAACCTATTTATTGCATCTGAAGAGGACTGAGAAAAAAACAGATGCAAATAGGAAAGAATCATCAGAGACAACAGAAGATATTGTGGCCCAAGGGCTCCAGAAGCAAATTGTTTGAGAACTCACAAGGGAATTGAAGCAGTGGCAGCAAATTCACTTACATAGTATTTATTATTTATCATCTTTCCCCATTTGAATGAAAACTCCTGAAGGGAAGAGATTTCTTCATTTTTTTCCCTCACTGATCCACACCAAGAGTCTAGAACAGTACCTATCATATAGCAGTAGATCAATGAACACTGAATGAATAATTAAATAAAAGAATACTCAAATAAGAATCTTTGATCTCTTCTCCACCATCCTCTATCACCCAGAAGAACACCTTCCCCATCTTTTCCGTCTTAGTTAATGATAACTCCAGTTTACCTAGTTCCTTGGGCCCAAAATCTTGGAGGTAACCTTCGCTCCTTTTTCTCTCTCATCCTATCCATTCAAATGGCAAACCAAAAGAAGTCTACGTGTATATGTATCCCAATTCTGATCTCTTCTTCCCATCCCCACTGCTACTATTCTGGTCTGAGCCACCATCAATTCTTGCCTGTCCTAATTCAGTTGCCTACTAATTGTTTTCTGTTTCCTCTCACACCCTGCTACAATCTCTTCTCCACATAGCAGCCAGAATTCTCCTTTACAGTGATAAAGCAGGCTCCATTATTCCTGTTCCTAAAACCTTTTAGTGGACTCCAGTCAAAGTCCTTCCAAGGCCATGGTCTAGCTTCTGCTCTCATCCAGCCTCAGCTCCCCTCACTCCTTCACACTCCTCATGTTCCAGGCTCAGTGGATACCTGGCTGCCTGGAGTTATATCCAGCAACACCCTGCACTGCAAGACCTTTCCATCCACCACTATGTAAAATAGCAGCCTCACCACCACCGATGCCTTCCATCCTTTCATCTTTAGCTTTTCTGACAGCACTTGATGCTCTCTGATTTTACATGCCTATTCGTTTTCTGCCTCCATATCCCACTAGAACATAAGTTCTATATAACTAGGGACATTATTTTGCTAAATTCAGTTGCTTCAGCACGAAGAATAGTGCCCAGCATGTTGTAGCCCCTGATAAGATATGCTAAATGAATGAATCACTGTTTGTCAAGTAATTGTTATATGCCAGGATCTTTAAATGCATTATTTCATATGATCCTTAAGAGGTAGTTGGTATTATTGAACAACATCATAGATAAAGATTGATGCTCAGAGAAGTTAAGTAACTTCCTCAAGGGGCCACAGCTAGCAAGTAAGGAGTCACAATTTAACTGACGTGTATCAGTCATTCTAATGTTACTGCTTTAATGATAATTTCCAGACAGCTATTATCTCTCTGCCTTTCCTTTTCTTTTCTCTTCTTTCTTTTTTTCTTTCTTTCTTTCTTCCTTTTTTTCATACATTCATTCATTCATGCACCCACATGTTAAGCGCTGTGATTGGCTCTAGGGATAGTGGGCATGTTATTTCAAGACACATGCCCCACTCACAGAAAGCTGCCTTGTTTGGAGGGGGAAGGCAGACGTATAAACAAATATTTCCAAGACATGTATTTATTTTCTCTCAGGAGTCATTTTACTTTGCACTAAACTGAAACAGTTTTTTAGTCAAAGTCACTTCCTAAATGTCAAAATGTGCTTATCTCAATTGCCCTAAAACATATAAATAGCATATTTTTTTCATTTTTCCTTGCAAGTTGGTTTCTGGTTCTTTGGAAAGTAGATAAGGTACAAATAGCAAATAACATAAAATATTAAGTATTTCATTGTTCCTCACATAAATACTTATTGATATTTATCATCAAGGCATAGCACCAGGCACAATGAGGGAATAAAAATGACCATCACATGACACCTGCTCCTCAGCGAGTTCACAGTCAGGCAGAGAAACACAGAGGAAGGAGCTGCAGTCCAAGACCCCAGCAAAAACCACCCTGAGGGAAGTACAGGTCTGACGCCTTTTCCACAGAGGACCAGATTTTTTGGGTGGAGTGATGGGATTTAAACCCAGGTCTAGGGCCCTTATTCTTAACCATGTCTCTCTGCTCTTCTCATCGAGGTTGCTGTGAGTTTAGCATTGGTAAATATTATAAGGCAGAAAGTTTTCATCTCAGATATTTTCATGTAAACTGTCCAAGTGCTTTGTCCTCTGTGGAATTAAGGGCTCTACCAGCCCTTTAGGCTTTCTCTGCATACAGGTCTTGTCTTTAGGATTATACCCTGGTCAGGCTTTTAAAGATCTAATACAACTCACACGTGAAAAAGGAACACACATCTCTCCCCTACTTCCTACATATGCAACTTGAGTAAGTTACTTAACTTCTCTGTACCTTGCCTGTAAAACAGAGTTAGTAAGGGTATCCACAGCATAGTGATAGGTAGCTGAGGGTAGAAAGATGATTAAAAAGCAAGAAGAAAGACAACAGCAGTTAATTAGACAAAATACAGTAACATTCAGGTAACACTATTACAAACTGTACATAACAGACTAGTGAACATAGTTATATAAATACATTGTCCTTATTAGAGATAAAGGCTAGTCCATGATATTCTGGTGCAGTCTTTCCATTAAGTCTGTGGTTCAGAAACCATGGTGCAGCAACAGAGTTTCAACAATTATTTGCATTTTAAAATGTAATAGATATGATAAAAAAAATTGGATCTGCTGAAGCTAAGCACTTCAGTTCTTAGTAATTTCCCCCTCATCATTGTATACCCAACAGAAATGTTCATATGTTCACCAAAAGACATTTATAAGAGTATTCCTAATGGCAGTATTCATGATTGGTAAAAACTGGCAACTATCCAAATACTCATCAACATAAACTGCAATATAGTCACTCAACACTAGACAGCTTTATAATGGACAAATCACAACTGTATGCAACAACATGGATGAATTTGCAGACACTATGCTGAGCAAAGAGGCCAGGAACAAAATGTACATATTCTGTGAAGGCATCTCAATAAAATTCAAAACAGCCAAAGTAATCTGTGGTGTTGGAAGTTAGGTTAGTGGTTTCTTAGAGGGTATAGTAATTAGAGGGAGTTTCAAGAGGGACTGCTGGGGTTTTGGTGATGTCTGTTTCTTGCTCTGAGGACTAGTCACATAGGTATGTGCAGATGGTAAAAATTGGCCAAACCATGCACTTAACATATATACTTTTTAAATGTATGTTATTTTTCAATAAAACACTACCCACAAAATGTTACAGTCTTCTTCACTGTCCCAACACCCATGCCACATGTTTCTTCCCTTTGTGTGACACTCCACCCAAAACCAAGCAAGCACTCTGAGAATCCACCCAGTTTAAGTGTTAATAACCTTTCCTTCTGTAAGCATAATGCCAGTAGAAAGTATTGCTGCAAGCCACTCTTAGAATCAATGTTTTCTTTGATTATGATTAGCTCATTGGTGCCACATGTTCTATGAGGCATTAAGACAACATTTTTAAATGGCAAAATAATGAAAGGCACTTGGTGGTAAAGCAAATAAATAGCTTGTCTCTATTTTCCAAAAACAACCTGCAGCCATCCACCAAATTCTATTTTGAAATGTAATCAATGCTTGGGGGAAAAAAACTATCCACTGACAACTATTATTTATAAAAGACCCTGTAAAAGGTATTAAAGATGTCAAGAGTGTTTTATCTACTACCCTGAAACCTGTCTCAGACAGAAATAAAAACGGCTGCAGAGTCAACACATGGATTTCATGTTAGTGCTGCATTTGAGGGCACCTGGGCCAAGGTTATGTGTTAAGTCAGTGAAAATGTGTAATTCATGAGGTAACTGAAAAAGCCACTAGGCAGAAAGATGGATAGATTGAACATTTTCTGTGCCACCATTTCTGTGCTAATGATCAGGTAAACACCTGTGAAGAAAACAAAATCCAGAATTGTTCCAGCCATGCACTACCCACCTCCTGCCTGTGGCATAAGTAGCCATTAGCCTGCTGAGGGCTTCTCCAGAAGAGGGACCAGGTGCAGAGCCCCTGGGAGGCCACATCTTCCCCCTTACCCTTCAGAGGCCAGTGACTAACTCGTTAGTCAGAGGCACCTGCTCCAGGGAAAGTAGTAGGGGGCACGGCCAGGACTCAAAGCAAGTTTGCTGATTCCAAGGCCTAACATAACTATTACACATTACTGCTCTCTAATCTAAAATAACTTTTTTGCCCCCTTCTAGAGAGAGGAATAAGAATGGGGCAAGGCCAAGAAATTCATAATGATCCATACCCAACCCTTTAAATCCCCACTCTGGGTCTCAACCCTGCCATTTAATGGGAAGAAGGGGGCCAGGGTGACACAGACTTATGTGGAATCACCAAATCCTCTTAGAATACTGTTCTCCATAATGTTACTTTCCAACTATTTCATCTAAGTAGCTGTCCTTCACACCTCTGTGCAGACATACACACACACAATGAAAAGAATTCTGTAGGCAGTGAAGGCCAGAGATCCAAGTCTTCTGGTTCAATCTCATTTTGACTGACTTCCACAGGAAGCTCAGGCAGCAGTTCAAAATTAACCTCTTGGTTTTGGTTCTTAGCTCCCATCTGTAGCCAGTGTGGTATCTTGTTTGGTTTCTCTATTTATCCTTCAAGAACTATGTCAATATTCATCCATTATACTTTATTAAGTAGCCAGGATTGGATAGTATAATGATAAACAAAAGTTAAAGGAAAAGCTTTGTTATATACTATGAAACAATAATACAGCATCTGTTAAGAATTGAGCTCACTTACTTAGTTATCATACATTTTGTTTTCAAATACAGCACGTATGGATTAGATTCATTTTATATATGTTTTGCAATTTGTGTTCCCTTATGAGTAAATATATTGTATACTTTTCACACACATATACATATATGATATACATATAGATGCGATTCAAAGTTAACATTTTTCAAAGATATACATACAAAATCAGTGCATGTGGAATTAAAGCATATCATACACAAAATGAAAAACTATAGCATAAAATATAGATGGCATGCACCTTGCCTATATAAAACAAAATATATGCCCATTGTCTCTATAGAATATTTTTTCGTTTTTTAAAAAAAGAACTAAAACCCATTATCTACTGGTTGAGTAAATAACAATGTTTTCTAAAAAATAATTTGCTAAGTAATTATAAATTTGTTGTGTTCTTGTCTTCAACCAACCAGCTATTACAATGAGATTTTTTAAAAAATTATATGAAATACATTGTAGAATATTTAAATATTATATATATATATATATATATATGATAGCCCTGGCTGGTGTGGCTCAATGGATTGAGCACTGGCCTGCAAACCAAAGGGTCATGGGGCTATATTTCCAGTCAGGGCACATGCCTGGGTTGTGGGCCAGGTCCCCAGTAGTGGGAGTGAGAAAGGCAACCACACATTGACATTTCCCTCCCTTTCTTTCCCCCTCCCTTCCCCTCTCTCTAGAAATAAAAATGAATAAATTCTTTAAAAAATTATCTTTAAAAAATAAATATCTGAATAATAAACATAGTTCCATATTTGAGAAGTATGATATTTTTCCATTGTTGTCTCATTAATGATAAAGTGCAGTCATTGGCCTCCTTTTCTAAACTTTTTAGAATATTTTCAAATGTTGAATAAAAATTTCATGTATTAGTTTCAGAATTTTATTTTGAAGGATAATAGCCCTACATTTCTCTCTACACTTTAAATTACTCCAATCTTAAAATATGTGTGTAACAGCATACATATTTATGTACTTATTAAACAACTTGCTAAATAAGGTTCCTGTCAAAAGATTTCCCCAAATTTTGCAAAACCAAGATTGATGATGAGAAAACCTCTAGCACAGCCATTCAACAATTTATTATACAGACTGAGGAAAAAATGAAAGTGTACAAAATTCCATATTGTCCAAATTGATCAATATTTAATTTCCTAAGATACTGTTCCAGAATCTCAGACAAACCTCAGACAAAATTATTTCCTTAATACCCATTTCCTCCCACACTTTAATATTTCCAAAATTGGAATTATTTTACAAAAAATATATATGTTTTATGGTAGTCCCCTTTAAAAAAAAGAGCTATATTAAATGGATGTCAGATCTAACAAGAGATAGAAATTCAGAATCACAGAAATATAGTTAACATAGTATTATTCATCAAGGGAAACTTTAATTTAAATACTTTCTAATATGCCATTTTTCCCATAATACTTACTAAGGTTACTACTATTCACCCTACTCACAATCTCCTAAAATAAAGAAATGGCATAACACTGGAACCAATAAATTTTTAACATACTTTTTTCTGCAAAGGTAACTAACACCAAGTCATTTTATCACTTACCAATGTGAAGAAACCAGGGAGTAATTTAGAGAGTAGAAAGATAGATAATAGGTTGTTTGTTTGAAATGTTTCTATCTTTTTTAGGTAGGCCTGTATCATTATGAACTTCCCTTTCAGGACTGCCTTCGCTGTGTCCCATAGGTTTTTGGTTGTTGTGAGTTCATTTTTGTTTGTTTCCAGAAACCTTTTGATTTCTTCCCTAGTTTCATTCTTGACCCATTCATTGTTTAATAGCATGATATTCAATCTCCATGATTTTGAGTGTTTTGGGTTTTTTCCCTTGGGGTTGGTTTCTAGTTTCAGTCCCTTGTGATCAGAGAAAATGCTTGGTATGATTTCAATTTTCTTGAATTTATTGAGGCTTGTTTTGTGTCCTGTCATGTGGTCTATCTTTGAAAATGTTCCATGTGCATTTGAAAAGAATGGAGTAACAATAGCCTCTTCAACAAATGGTGTTGGAAGAACTGGACAGCTATGTGCAAAAAAATGAAACTCAAGCACCAACTTACACCATACTCAAAAATAAATTCAAGGTGAACAAAAGATTTAAATATAAGCTGTGACACCATTAAAGTCCTAGAGGAGAACATAGGCGGGAAAATCTCAGATATTTCATGTAGCGAAATTTTTACTGACATGTCCCCTAGAGCAAGGGACATAAAGGAAAGAATAAAGAAATGGGATCTCATCAAAATAAAAAGCTTCCACACGGCTAAAGAAAACAGTATTAAAATAAAAAGAGAACTAACTGTATGAGAAAACATATTTGCCAATGATACCTCAGAAAAGGGTTTAATCTCCAAAATATATAAAGAACTTACATGACTCGACTCTAAGACAAGCAACCCAATTAAAAAATGGGCAAAGGACTTAAACAGACACCTCTCTTAGGAAGGACATACAGAGGATCCAGAGACACATGAAAAGATGCTCAGTATCACTAGCTGTCAAAGAGATACAAATTAAAACCACAATGAGATACCACTTCACATCAGTCAGAATGGCCATCACAAACAAAGCAACAAACAACAAGTGTTGGAGAGGTTGTGAAGAAAAGAGGACCTTAGTGCACTGTTGGTGGGATTGCAGACTGGTGCAGACACTGTGGAAAACAGTAGGAAATTTTCTCAGAAAACTAAAAATGGATCTGTCTTTTGACCCAGCAATTCCACTGCTAGGATTATATCCTAAGAACCCTGAAACACCAATCCAAAAGAACCTATGCACCCCAATGTTCATAGCAGCACAATTTACAATAGCCAAGTGTTGGAAGCAACCTAGATGCCCATCAGTAAATGAATGGATCAAAAAACTATGGTACATTTACACAATGGAATTCTATGCAGCAGAAAGAAAGAAGGAGCTCCTACCCTTTGCGACAGCATGGATGGAACTGGAAAGCACTATGCTAAGTGAAATAAGCCAGGCCATGAAAGACAAATACCATAGGATCTCACCTTTAACAGGAGCCTAAACAAGAAAACAAACAAGCAAAATATAACCAAAGACACTTAAATAGAGAACAGGCTGACAGTGCCCAGAGGGGAGAGGGGAGGGAATTTCAGGGGAAAAGGGGAAGGATTTACAGGAACAAGTATAAAGGACACATGGACAAAACCTAGGGGAAATGGAAATGGCAGGGAGCGGGGGAGGGCTGGAGGGGGGTGGACTGGGATGGGAGGAAAAGACAGAAAATTGTATTTGAAAAACAATTACAATAAAAATTAAAAAACATAGATAATAGAGACAAAGAAAAACTTGCTGAAAAATAAAGAAGTCAGTATGAGTTATATCTGTTGCATAGGAATCTTATAAGATGCCACACTGTTATTCCAAGAACTGGCCATATGATTACATGCAGCTACTTTCTGCAACTATCCATGCAAAAGCCTTGGCTAATGTGATCTCTGATGACCTGGAACTTACTCCAGACCACTCAGTATAACTTGTCCAGGAAATCTATTTTTCTTAATAAGAAAAAAAGGGTTGTTCATTTATCTTGGTTTTACCAGCACACTTTAAGGGAAGAAATTATCAATAGTTAATTCATTTATATATTTATTCATCTTTTCAACAAAAGCAGGATAGATACATTTAAAAGTATACCAAATTCCATTTAAACTCTCTACCATCTTAAGGATTTTGCATTTACTTCTGATAATTTTGAAGAACTTGTCTGTGTGATTGCTATGCAATCTCCCAATATCATTTCTCACTGATCACCCTCAAGTAAACCATCAAGCTAAAAGGATTGTACAGATTTTCAAACTGCCTAAATCTGGCCATTGGAAAAGACTGTCAAACTAATTTGATAGTCTTTTTATTGGTCCAAATATCACTGCATGTATTCTTTTCTCCAGAACAAGAGTTTATTCTGCTAAATTACTGAACAGAATTCTAGATTATTTGCCTCAGCTATCTTTATCAAGATTTGTGTGAAATATGTACAGGTTAGATATATAATCTTGATGCTGCTCTGACCCTACAGCACCTGACAAAGGAGGTGTGTATATGTATGTGGGGAGGGGGGTCCAGCCACTGCAGTGGAGGACCTGAAGCCCCAAAGCCTCACATAGTCTCCTGCAGGCAACTGGATCCACATCAGTATAAAGGCACCTCCTCTACCTATTGATGTTTAAACTACGTCTTATATGGATTCACCAAAACCACCCAATCCACCTGCTAGAGTGGCACCCCACAATTTTAAACACCTGGTATAATGCAGAGAGAGGGCCTTACAAAGAGATACAGTTCAGCTCATCGTCAATTAATAAATGATGCTGAAGAAAAAAGAGATACTTTGATTAAATGCTAATGTTTTTTCTTTCTTCTTTGAAGTTCTTCCCTCATTTTATGTCTGATTTATTTTGTGGTGAAGTTAGATAAAGGATTGTTTACAACATAAAATAATTCTATGTAAAAAGCTGCAAATATATTTTATTGCTTCTGATACATCTATTCCGGTGTGACCAAAGAAATCCAGCAAAGAACAAATTAAATGGAAGGTAAACTGAGTCTAAAAGAGTAACTGTTTATAGAAAGAAGTGCATGGAGAAAAACCATACAGGAGTCGTCGAGGTCCAGGTGAAAGCAGGAGCACAGCAGGGCAGACATAAGCCTTCTCCTAGTCCTTTCCTCCTCTCCCACACCTGCTCTTGTTTCTCCCTTTTCTCTTTCTTAATCTCACTTCATCAGCTGCTCAGAGCCATTATATTCATTTGCCTCAATGACAGGCTTAATGCTTTTCTTTTGAAATAAGGGATACTAAAGATAAAGATTAGAGATTAACTTGGTTTTATATGGAAAATCTTTTTAAAAGAATTTATTGATTTATTTTTAGAGAGAGGGGGAGGCAGGGAGAAAGAGAGGGAGAGAAACATCAGTGTGTGGTTGCCTCTCGAGTACCCCCCACTAGGGACCCAGCCTGTAATCCAGACATGTCCCCTGACTGGAAATCCAACCAGTGACCCTTTGGCTCACAGGCCAGCATTCAATCCTCTGAGACACACCAGCCAGGAGTATAAGGAAAATCTTAATTTAGAAAGATCTGGTGGAAAGAAGGAAGAAAAGAAGGAAGCTTCCATTTGTTCCTAGATGTTAACTTACCATCGTTGGTGACATCTATGAATTAGCGTGGTGTCTTAAATGTGATTAAAATCTTCTGAGTCACCTGTTGACCTCTAAACAACTTTCTCCCTTAGTAAAAGCAACAGCCTCATCATGGAATGCTCAATGAACACTACAGAGAGATTGATGTCTTGACATTATCTGTTCAGTAGTCCAACTAGTTCAGGCATTAATGTTTACAAGACAGGATAGGACAGGCAAAATCAACTATAAATCAACATTATAGATAGTGGGGAGAGACAGGGTTCAGGAAATATATCATAGCTTTGTAGGCTTTAACAACTTAAAAAATTGACATAGTGTGAAAAGTATCTCTAGAGCTCAAATAAGTGCCTAGTCAAGGTGGAATGAGAATTAAAAACTTGGTTTGAATAGAATGGTGGGGAGAAAACTCAGAGTCAGAACATCTGGTTCAAATCTTACCCTGCCACTTATTGCCTGTGACTTTGGACATACTGCCTCCCTTTGTCTTAATTTCCTTATCTGAAAATTAGGAAAATATAAGTACATACATGATAGGATTGTCGAGAGGATTCAGTAAGATGAAACATGTGAAATGTGATGGCATAGTAACTGAAGTGCAGTAGATAGATACTCAATAAATATTTTACAAAACCAACTCTCCTCCACTGTAGCTATTCACTATCAACTAATAAAAAATCTTTTGAGGGGGGGGACTTTTGGGAGGAAACTTACATTCTTTTGATATGTCCAATTCCTGACACATGCATTGCTTGAAATACTAGGTCTCTCTTAATCACCTATTGTCATATGTGAAGTGATTTGAGGTTAATTCACATATTTGGTGTTGGACCTGCTTTCTTCCTCAACAGGCTTGCAGTCTAGCTAAGAGAAATGCAAATTATTACAATCCAGGATGTCACAGCCACACAAGGCAGGCTGCTGGTGCAGTGATGGAGGAGGGGCCATGGTGCAGGGGTGGTAGTGGGGGATACATGAGCCCCAGGGAGCATGGAGGCTGAAGCCAGAAGCAGGACCTACACTTGGGCTTGGGGATCAGAGAAGGCATCTGCAAGGCATGAGTGAAAAAGGAGAGGTGTTCTAGATGGAACATAAAGAAGGATATCCAAACTCTAAAATATTTTTAAATGTTGAAAATGATATTTTTGAATGTGCCTAAATTCTATATTCATAGGGATATGTGTTAAAACATTCATCATTACATACATTTTTCTCCAGTGACTCTAATTAAGATACTTTAAAAAGTAATAGCAATATTTGTCTTTTGAGATTCATGAGAACCACTATAGGAATAAGCAGTGATGGGAATACATTGATTAAACCACATCAAATATTTTACTTTTATATACTTGTAATTGACTGGGGACAATATAGCAGACCCTCAACACCTGGTGTGTGGAAATGCCAGTAGAAGTCAGTTTTCTCTGAAATCACAGCTCCAGCCAGAATCACATCATCATCATCATCATCATTATCATCATCAGAGCTAATACTTATGTAGTATTTATGTACTAAAAACTGTTGTAAGTACTTAATAGATGAGAACCCATTTATTCTCCCAAATGGTGAACATTTTCTCATACCAAAGTCAATGGCCTTTTCAATTTTGCTGAAGATATCTTACTTAACGAGACACCTTTACTTTGGCTAGAGCACTACCAGCATGGAATTACAAACCACTTCTTATTTCTTTGTAGAGCATATAATAGGGTCACTGCACATAATTCACTTTTCATTGGTTTTTGCATTCTCATTTCCTATCATACCACTTAGCTCTCAGCTTTTTTCTTCGGATAACTTTTCACAAATAAACTAAATTTTTACTCTTCACAGAAGTTACAATATAGTGACCACCAGACTGAAACAACCAGGTTGCACTGGTAAGTTCTTGTAGAGTAGACAGCTGGGCTCATTCCCTAACTAAAGTGATTTGCATCTACCCAGGACAAGCAATTCCAATCCATGCTTCAGAAAAATGACAAATTAGTACCTGTCAGGACTTGGGGCCATGCATGAAGAGTGAAATCAAATATATTAAATCCAAAGGTCTATTATTATATACAATCGCTGATGTTGGAAGACAGCATGATATATTGTCTATATAATGAAAACATAGCTGTAATATTTAAGAAGAAAGTTTAAAAGCCACTGCTATCAAATTTCAGTTTTATGTTATCTTGATGCATCAAATGTGTATTTTGTACATGTAACTCACATATTTTATCACACCTGAAATTAACCTGCTATATGAAAAATTTATCACTGTAACTTCTGCCTTACCACCCTTAAAATTAGATGATTAGGGAATTAGAAGTTAAATTTTATGTCTGAATAATTATGTGCTCACAAATAGTATAAACTAAATATGCAGAAAGTAGTAAATAACAATGATCGTAGATGTTAATCTCAATTTCAAGGCATCAACAGAAAGTTTAATACTTATGGAGTTTTGATAAATTTTAGTCAAATCTTGAGTCATTATTTAATGATACCATCATTTAATACATACAATATTTTATTTTTTAATTTAAATTATATTTCATTGCTTATGTGATTATAGTTGACCTATTTTCCTCCCTTTGCCCTCCTCCACTCAGCACCCCTGCTCCCTCAGACAATCCTCACACCATTGTCCATGTTCATGGGTCTTGCATATATGACCTTTGGCTGCTCCATTCTCTATGTTGTACTGTACATCTCCATGACTATTCTGGAACAACCAATTTGTACTTCTTCATCCCTTCACCCATCCCACTGGCCAATCACCCATCTGGCAACCATCAAAACATTCTCTGTATCTATAATTCTGTTTCTGTTCTCTTGTTCATTTATCTTGTTTTAAGATTCAATTATTAACATATAAGTATTTATTGCCATTTTATTGTTCATATTTTTTAAGATTTAATTTATTGATTTTTAGAGAGAGGGGAAGGGAGGGAGAAAAAGAGAGAGAGAAACATCAGTGTGTGGTTGCCTCCTGTGGGCCCCCTACACGGGACCTGGCCTGCAACTCAGGCATGTGCCCTGACTGGAAATCGAACCAGTGACTCTTTGGTTCACAGGCTGGTACTCAGTCCACTGAACCACACCAGCCAGGGCTTATTGTTCATATTTTTCTTTTCTTCTCCTTCTTCCTCCTCCTCCTTCTCCTCCTCTTCCTTCTCCTCTTCCTCCTCCCCCATCCTCCTCCTTCTTCTAGAAGACCCTTTAACATTCCATATAATACTGGTTTGGTGATGATGAAATCCTTTAGCTTTTCTTGTCTGACAAGCTTTTTATAGCTTTGCTGGGTAGAGTAATCTTGGTTGTGAAGTCTTTGTTTTTCAACACTTTGAATAGTTCTTTTCATTTCCATCTAGCCTGCACAATTCCTTTTGAGAAATCAACTGACAGTCCTATGGGAGCTCCTTTGTAGGTAACGAACTGCTTTTCTCTTGCTGCTTTTAAGATTCTCTCTTTGTATGTAACATTTGGCATTTTTATTATGATGTGTCTTGGTGTGGGCCTCTTTAGGTTTATCTTGTTTAGGACTCTCAGTGCTTCCTGGACTTGTATGTCTATTTCCTTCCACAAGTTAGCAAGTTTTATGTCATTATTTTTTCAAATAGATTTTTAATTTCTTGCTGTCTCTCTTCTCCTCTGGCAACCCCACAATGCAAATGTTAGTACACTTGAAGTTGTCCCACAGACTCCTTACACTACCCTCACTTTTCTTATTCTTTTTTCTTCTTATTATTCTGATTAGATGTTTTTTGCTTCCTTATATTCCAAATCACTGACTTTGTCCACTCTACTATTGATTTCCTGTAAATTGTTCTTCATTTCAGTTAGTGTAAACTCTATTTCTGTTTTTTTTTTTTTTTTATGGTTGCTGTGTCCTTTTTTACACTGTTGAAGTTCTCTCTGAGTTTATCTTACCTTCCCCTAATTTCTTGAGCATCCTTATAACCAGTGTTTTGAACTCTGCATCTAGTAGGTTGCTTGTCTCCATTTGTTAGTTCTTTTTCTGGAGTTTTGTTGTGTTTCTTCACTTGGGTCATGTTTCTTTGTTTCCTCATTTTGGCAGCCTCCCTGAGTTGTTTTTTTTTTTTTTTTTCCTATGTATTAGGTAGAGCTGCTACAATTCCCTAGCTTAGTAGAGTGGCCTAATGAAGTTCAGGACGTCCCCTAGCACCTAAGCTGAGTGCTCAAGGTGTATCCACTGTGTGGGCTCTGTACAGCCTCCTGTTATAGTTGAGACTTGATTGCTGTTGGGAGATCAATGGGAGGAATTTGTCCAGGGCAATCAGCTGCAAGGACTAGCTGTGACCACTTATCATCAACCTCCAACCACCATGGAGGATCAGCTGTGCAGGGGCCCACTGCACACAGCAGGACTTACTTCAGCAGGGCTCTGGTGTCCGCTGAATTCACCCCTAAGTGTGTCACTTATGGAGGTGGTTGGGTTTTGATGCTCTGACATGCTCTGTAGCTGTCCACTGTGTGCACAGGCTCTGGGGCTTCTTCTGAGCTGCAAACCAAGGTCAGCCAACACTGGTATTCTGTCCAGGGCCCTCCAGCATAAGCTACCAATTAATATGCAGATGGCTTCTACTTGTTCTGGTGCTGGAGGAGCCCAAGTGAGGCCAAGCTGTGAACCAAGGCCAGCTGCTCCTAGTGCCAGGCCTGAGGCCACTTAGCAAGAAGTACAGGCCTCTCTGAGGCCAGATATACTTGTTTGAGAGAATTTTAAAAAATCTGAAGCAGGAGCCAAGACAAGCCACTGACATGGAAAAGGCACTGGAAACATTTTGAGTGGGCCTGAAAGCTGGGTGGGATGGAACCTGAGGGAATCACCAGGGTGAGGCAAATAGCTGTGAGCCAAATTGATGGAGTCTCAGGTGTGGCACCCACCTGCCAGCTCTGTGGGGGTAGGGCTCAGAAAAGGAACAACATCCTCCATCAGTGTTTCTGTCTGGGAGGCAGCTGTTCTCCAGCTCTTGCCCTGATACCAAACACTTCAGTTAATACCTATATGACTCTGATGCTTTGCAAACTGCTGTCCTGGCACTAGAGCTCAGAGGGAGTGAGTGTGAGGAAGATCATGTGTGGTCCCTTTAAAAGGGGCTGCCTGGGAATCCAGTAGTTTCTGTCTTCCACAGCCTCCATTCCTACTCTATGTAGTTTTTATAGCCAGAAGTTATGGGGATTTATCTTCCTGACACTGGAACCCTGACACTGGGGGTCCTGGTGTGGTACTTGGACCCCTTGCTTCTGAGATAGTCCTCCCAATTTTTATCCACCACATGTGGGTGTAGGATCAGCCTGTTACATATTTCCACCCCTCCTACCAGTCTCTTTGTGGTTTATTCTTTAATTCCATAGTTGTAGGACTTCCATTCAGCTTGATTTTTGGCAGTTCTGAATAATGGTTGTTCTGTAGTTTAGTTGTAATTTTGATGATGTGGTGTGAGGAGATGAGCCATGTTTACCTCAGCCACCATCTTAGCTTTCTTCTCCACATCACATTTTTAGAACTGTGTCTGCATGTGTGTGGTAGCCTAACTTCCCAGATTTAGTAATAGTTATTTGGCTTAATGGACTCGGTTTTCATAATAGACCTACCACTTAGGACATTCAGTGTAAAACAACTGCTCTTCAAGTAAGAAGGCAAGGTTCACCACAAAGAATCCACAGTGTTGGGCTATGTTTAACTTGTCATTCGTAGTATTAGAATGACAAAATGTATTTGATCAAAAATAGTCTCAAAAGAAGGCCAGTGTGCTTTGGGGACATGCCAACTTGGTCCAATCATCATGAACTTGTAACACTGAGAGCATAGTATCAGAATTGTTGGAGGGAATGTGGAGCTCAGAGTCTAAACAAAAGTTAAATTGCTTTTTTAATTAAAAATATATATTCAAGAATCCTAATAATTGGAGTAGTATTTGAAAATAATAGCTTCAACAAATAAGACTTCTTACCATTCAGACCTGCTGTTCTATGAGTGTGAAATGAAACACCAGACTTTATCCCACTGAAATCTGAGAGGCAGGGAGTTCGTTTTAGCCATGCGTATGTCTGTGTTGGCTTTACAGATAAAGATCAGCTCAATGGCATTTTAGAAAATTAGTTGTGTCTAATCCCCAGTGTCCTAGTCGACATTTCCTTTATTAATAGAACAGGATACACATGGCTGTGGAAGACCTCTTACTGTGTTTTCTATAACCATCATAGCAGCCTGCAAAGTGGAGCTACTCTTATGAAGTACACAGGGCTGCTCCCAGGGAAAAAAACATTTCTTTAGGCTTCGTGTTAATGTTCTCTTTAACCATCAAAGTTTCTTGAGCATTTACAGATTTGTTTTTAAATGTCTCTTAAGATATGGGCAAAAAAAAAAAGAGGAGACATTAAATGTTGAGTTCTAAAATGCATTTTAAAAACAATCTCTCATATTTTGTTAAAAGTACAACTTTTACAAGCAAAAGCATGTGATAATTTTTGCAAAATAACCTCCCCCCTACCAACCACTCTCCAAAATTCTCATGTCATCCAATAACAAACAAACAAACAAATACTTATCAGGCCTCCGTTTCTTTCCTTTATTCTCTCCTATTACCTACCTTCTTTTCACCTTTTCTTCCTTTATTTTTAAATTTCTCATTTTTGTTCTCTTAAATATCTGAATATTATTTTGTGGTTTTTTTTTATTTCTGGAACCATTTGATATATTTTTCACAAAGAACCAAAATAAATGGAATGGCTAATAAACATATGAAAACATAGTCAACTTCATGGATCAGGAAATGGTGAGGTAAAATGACACTGAGATAATATTTTCTCCTTTCAGACTATAAAACATAATATAAATTGATAAAAGCCAATCTTAGGGAAATTGACATTATAACACATGGATAATGGTGCAGTTTCTTTCAAGGGTGGCAATTTTTATCTGGATTCAAAATGTGCATACATTTTGACCCAGCAACTCCACTTTTCAAAATCTATTCTACAGAAATACTTGTAAAATTATGTAATACTGTCCATTATAATGAGCATGAATGGAAATTGTTGATTAAATTATGCTATAATAAACTAATGTGCAACTTTAAAAAATAATGAAGTAAATCTATACTGCAGATATAAAAATTCCCATGATTTGTATTTTAAGCATATTTTATTGATTATGCTATTATAGTTATCCCAATTTTTTCTCCTCTTTATCCCTCCTGTGCCCTGCACCTTCTCTCCTCCAACATTCTCTACCCCCTTAGTTTGTCTCCATGGATTGTACATATAAGTTCTTTGGCTTCTATATTTCCTATACTATTCTTAACCTCCCTTGTCTATTTTATACCTACCAATTATGCTTATTATTCCCTATTCTTTTCCCCTCATTCTCCCCTTCCCCTCTTCAGTGATAACCCTCCATGTCATCTCCATTTCTGTGACTCTGTTCCTGTTCTTGTTGTTTGCTTACTTTTGTTTTTTTTTAGGTTCAGTTGTTAATAGTTATGAATTTGTTATCATTTTACTGCTCATAGTTTTTAATCTTCTTCTATTTCTTAGGTAAGTCCCTTTAACTTTCATATAAGGGTTTGGTGATGATGAACTCCTTTAACCTTACCTTATCTGGGAAGCACTTTGTCTGTCTTTCCATTCTAAATGATAGCTTTGCTGGATAAAGTAATCTTGGATGTAGGTCCTTGCCTTCCATGACTTCAAATATATCTTTCCAGCCCCATCTTGCCTGTAAGGTCTCTTTTGAGAAATCAGCTGATAGTCTAATGGGCACTTCTTTGTAGGTAACTGTCTCCTTCCTCTTGCTGCTTTTAAGATTCTCTCCTTCTCTTTAATCTTGGGTAATGTAATTATAACATGCCTTGTTGTGTTCCTCCTTGAGTCCAATTTCTTTGAGACTCTCTGGGCTTCCTTCACTTCCTGGAAGTCCATTTCCTTCACCAGATTGGGTAAGTTTTCCTTTGTTAATTGTTCAAATAAGTTTTCAGTTTCTTGCTCTTCCTCATCTCCTTCTGGCACCCCTATGATTTGGATGTTGGAGCACTTAAAGTTGCCTCAAAGGTTCCTAAGCCTCTCCTCATTTTTTTTGAATTCTTGTTTCTTCATTCTTTTCTGATTGGATGTTTATTACTTCCTTTTGTTCCTAATTTTTTATTTGAGTCTCAGTTTTCCTTCCCTTCACTTTCGGTTCCCTGTATATTTTCCTTTATTTCACTTTTCATAGCCTTCATTTCTTCTTTCATTTTGTGACCAAACTCAATCACTTCTGTGACCATCCTCATTACCAGTGTTTTGAACCCTGCATCTAACAGGTTGTCTATCTCCTCATTGTTTAGTTCTTTTTCTGGAGTTTTGATCTATTCTTTCACTTGGACCATATTTCTTCATCTCAGTGCACCTGTTATGTGGTAAGAAGTGGAGTCTTAGTTATCCTCTAGGGTGCAGCAACCTCTTTGCTGCATTGTGGTGCTGTCTGTGGGGAAGGTGTCAGAGAGGAAATACTGCTGCTCGCTTGCTCCACTTTAGCCCCAGTTTCCATCATTTCCTTCATTCCCCACAAGGGGATTGTGCCCTTTCAGGTGCTGATTCACAGGTGGGTGAGTTTGTGTACATTCTAGGATCCTGTGGGCCTCTCCAATGAACTCTTCTGTGAGACTCAGAGTTTCTCCCACCTTTGAAACCCCCACATAATTTTACAGGTAGAGGTTTTGAGTCTTTCGTTTCCCAGTCAGCCAGCCCCCGCCTTGCTGGCAGTCCTCTGGCTGCCATCTTGCTGCATATCCTCTCCTCCAGCTGCCTATCTTCACCCCTCCTACCAGTCTGGATGAATGTTTCTTTAACTCCTTGTTTGTCAGAGTTTCATGCAGTTTGATTTTCTAGCACATCTGGTTGTTTATTGTTTTTAAATCGGTTGTTATCCTTCTTTTAGCTGTATGAGGAAGCAAAGCATTTCTACCTACACTTCCATCTTGGCTGGAAGTCTGTCAGAGAGCCCATGATTTGTTTTAACAAAAAAGATCATACAGCAAAATAATATTCATAGTATAATCTTCCCCTAATTTACAAATATGTATAAGCATGTGTATTTTCAGATTCATATATTTAGTTGTCTACTTAAAAAATTCTCTGTTTAGGCATGGATGTCTCAAATTTAATTTCTCCCAAATTGAACTATTGATCTTTCCTTCAACACTGTTCCCTATCTTACTAAAGGAAACCTCTATCCACTCACTTGTTAACTCAAAAAAACAGGGATATCTTCCTGTTTCATATTTCACATCTCAAATCCAATCTTAAACATGTTTCAAATCTGTCTTCCTCCTCTCTATCTCCATTGCCATTACCCTGTTTAAGTCCTCATTATGTTCCACCTCATTTTTGCAATTGCCTCCCATCTTGTTTTCTTCTACTATCACAATTTTCTAATCCACTTTTATACCCTCTTTTAAAACACAATTTGAATCATGTCCCTCTGTGCCTAAAACCCTCCATGGCATCACTTCACATATACAAAAAAAAATCTACTCTCCCTTTCTTAGGCTATACCATGTACATTATCTCAATATTGACTACTTCTTCAGCCAAGGGGACTATTCTTGTAACAGCAATAATTATATTGTCAAATATTTCCTTATCTAGATTTTGAAACAGAGAAACAACTATTAGTAACTACTCTGAAGATAGCAGTGGGTTTATCCCAGGAACAAACTGTATCAAAGTTATCTCTTGCCCAGACCTACATAATAGCCTCCTTACTGGTTCCCCTGAGATTCTTGCTCCCCTCCAATATATTCTCTACAGAGCATCAACAGATGTATTAAATTCACCACATTCCTTTAAGCCAAAGAGGGGTAGGATTGAGAGTTGGAGGTGGGGGTGACTGGGGCAGGGGGAAAGTGGTGGAGGGAAAGTGGAGACAACTGTATTGAACAACAATAGAAAGAAAGGAAGGAAGGAAGGAAGGAAGGAAGGAAGGAAGGAAGGAAGGAAGGAAGGAAGGAAGGAAGGAAGGAAGGAAGGAAGGAAGAAGAAGGAAGAAGAAGGAGGAAGGAAGGAAGGAAGGAAAAGAAGGAAGGAAGAATGTTTAAGGAAGGAAGGAAGGGAAGGAAGGAAGCAGGAACGGATAAGGAAGGGAAGGAAGGGAAGAGTAAGGAAAGAAAGAAAGAAAGAAAGGAAGAAAAGAAAGAAAGAAGAAAAGAAGAATAAAAGAAAAAGAAAGAAGAAAGAGAAAGAAAGAAGGAGGAAAGGAAGGAAGGAAGGAAGAAGGAAGGAAAGGAAGTAAGGAAGGAAGGAAGGAAGGGGGCAAGAAAAAGAGAGGATGGGAGGCGAGGGGAAAGGGGAGGGGAGGACAGAGCCTTGAATGGTGTAGACTGACTTGTCTGGCCCCCATCCAGCTGTCCAATCTTATGCTTTTGTCCCCTTGGCTAATATACTTGAGTCAAGTGGGCTTTTCTCAGTTGCTCAAATACACAATCTCTTCTTCATCTTAGAGGTTTGTATGTGCTTCTCTGTCTGAAACATTTTCCTTCCATACTTTATATGGCTGGCTTCTTCTTATATTTTTGGTCTCAGCTTAAATATAATTTTTTCAAACAGTCCTTCCTTGACCAGTAAGTAGCCTGCCTCTACTTTTCTTTCTCATTGCACATACTCATTCCATTTATATCACTTGACATAAGTTGATATTGTTTGTTTACTTGTTTGTTATCTATCTTCCTAATACTCTGGAAATTTTATGCAACACAACCATAATAAAGGCATTGTAGTGGGAGCTGTGAGCCATACCTGCAGAGTCAAGAAGACCTCGTGGAATATAACCTTCAGTCCTGAATTTAAGGGAATATGCTAGGAAAGGAAATCAGGAAGATCAAGGGGACAATTGGTGAAGCTGAAGAAAAGCATGTAAGAGGATATCAAATTCCAGAAGACTGTATATTTGCGGCCTATATAGGGAAGTGAGGAAGACAGGAGGGGAGCACTGAAGCTGGAAAGATAGGTGCAACCAGGTGATGAAGGACTAAGGAGCCTCTTCTTATCCAATAAACACTGGGAGCCACAGAAAGCATAAGATAAGGAGAGTGAAATACTAGATGTATGATTTAGATGGACTAAGAGGGGAAAAGACTAGAGCTTACCTTCTAAAAATCAGATGTGTAGTCCCAACTCTCCTCATTAATAATAAAAATATGGAATAACAGTCTAAAACATGAGATGAAATAAGTATAGTTTTAATTAAAGTTAAATATATACAAAAAACACATGTAAATATTTAGTATAAATTCAAATATTTTGAGAAGTTAACTTCTTTTTTAAAAATGGAGTTTTGAGAATGTTGGCTAATTTTCCAAAGGAACCAGTGCCAAAACTGTGCTAAATAAAAGTCAGTCAATGTAGCCAGTATATAAGAACAAGGGTAGAATTATTTGCTCTAAATAATTTAAAATTTTTTTGAGGAGTATAATCCATATATCACTTTGGTAAACTATTTAGTAAGACTGCTGGACTTAAAGAAAAATGAAAACATCTCAAGATACTTGTACATAAACAAAATCTATAAATTGAAAACAATTTAAAAGATTTGGAAAATACATGAAACTTACTATTTCCAATTTAGAGATTAATCTAGTAATCTGGGGAAAAAACCTAGTCAATATGAAGAAAGTCACATTTTTTCAAATCACAGAGTTTGGATATGACCTGATTTGACCCCAAATTCCACTGGACATTCTGTTACAAAGTAATTAGAAATACACAACGTGCTTGTTCAATTTGTTTGTACTATGTAAAATTGATTTTTTTCTTTAATACTAAAATTTGGTCCATCTGTTGGGAAAACAGAAAATGTTCTAAATATATACAAAGAGTGGAAATGCTTCATTCCTCTGGCTGTATCCTGTGGTATATGCATTTTCATCAGTATGTTTGTCTTGCAGACAAAATGAATATCAGATGGTGGTTTTGAAAAAGGGCAGACCTAACATGAGGTGATTAGTTTCAAAAACAGATTTTTATTCTTGATAAATTATTACCAAATACAATCATCTGTTGATTGAGGATATAAAACAGATTGGTCATACTACAACCCACAGGTTAAATGAAAAACGGAAATAATAAGTTTATTTAACATGGTCTTGCATTAGGTTCCCAGCAGTGCAAATCTAAGGCAAATAATTAGATTTCCAATTTAAAGATATACATTTGTTAAGCCAGACATTTCCTGAGGTCATCTATTTCTCTGTTGGCTAGTTTCATTGCACTGGCAATGTATGTAGGACATTTTGACTTAGAACTTCATATAACTACACCTTGTACATTACCTGATCAAGCCAATATTGTAGTTTGATTCAGGGGTAATGCAGCGAGAGCAAAAGGCAGATTGTGATGACTCCTGGCTGCAGATCATATCCAAATACACTGCCACACAGACTTACAGAAAACTAATGCCTAAACAATAGATCCAGGCAGGGTAGGGGATGGAGGGTGGGGGAGGGGGAGGGAGAATTTACTAAAAGACAACTGGTAAACCAAACAAATCAAACATTGTATACTAAGTAAATGGACAAAAAAATACAGCACACTTGATTTCTTATATATCCACTCTTCTTTCCTCAGGACAACCACTTACTTTTATGGTAAGAAATAAAAAGTTAAACAACAATTGCTTTGATCAATAGTATATTTTTACTGAGCATACTCCCCCTCCCTCCTCTTCCTCCTCCTCTATTTCTTCAGTAATTTACAGCTCCACTAAATAATATCTCTCCAGGGAGCAAAGAATCCCATTACAGATGATTCCTCTGTTCAGGCTTCAGCTCTGCAAATCAACAGGCTGAGCTCTAACAGATTTTAAATCCCTGCTTAAGGTGAGCAGGGACAACTTGCAAACTGGTGAGGCTGTGAGTGGGAAGAGGCAGGAGAGTTTGGTATCAGAGTAAGTTCCAGAAAAGAGCTTATAACACAATCTATGCTTTTCTTAACTTTATCCAGTAACTATTGTGCTTTGATATAGAACAAGGGAGGTCCAGAAATAACAGAGATTGAAAACGTATATCCAAAAAAGATTCTCTTCCCAGAAGAACATTCCCAAGAGATTCTAACAAATCCAGTACAGTGGTGGAGTGTATCAGAAGCATAAAGTAAATCTCTTTGGAGATAAAATTTCTAAGTGAAATACAGAATCTTAAAAAAAATAGTGATGGATAACAAAGATGGAGGGATTGTTCCAAAACACACCTCTGAGAATGAGACAGGTCATAGGAAATTCATTTGCCTATGTGCCTTTATTACTCAAACAATGAAAAATCCTCTGGAAATCCATTGATGAAGTAGAAGAAATTTAAGATATTTCTATTATTCTTTTTTGTATAGTACCAATCTCACTAAAATAATGGTTATTAATAATAACAACTAATATGTAAAACATAGCTAATTATATAAAAACTTATTTTGTAAAAAGAATATTTTACATGTTATACCAAAACTGAACAAATTCAGTAATAGACTGTTGTGTATTTCCATTATTAAAAAGTTAACATGAATGTGATTTTAAATGTTCCTTATGAAAAAAATTTACATTATGCACACATTTCCAATTAATCCTCCTAAAACATTAGGTTACTCATGGAATCTGGAATCTGAGATGATTGTCTTTACTCAGTTTTGTGGTCTTAGAGAACAACCTTTGACATTGCCCAAATATTCTGAAAACTAATATAATCTGTAAATGAATGAGAAAATGAATGGACTGGGACAAATCACTTCTTCCAGACAAACTATTCCAAGCAAACACTTTTATTAGTCAACATTATTAAACTGGAAGAGGTTCTAGAAGATAACCTAATGGAACCCCTGATGCAGGCATGAGTATGAATTTCCAGTATCACCTCTCCAGGGTACCGGCCCAACTCTCAAACTTTGCCTCTGATGACTGGGATTACCAACAGGCTGACTACACCTCCAGGAGGGAAACACTTCTCTGGTGAAAACTTGAGTGACATTCTATAACAATCTTTGCTACAGTTGGTTTTCTGGAGGGGATCTCACTGTCAATCTTTATTCCAAAAGTCAGTCTTTTCCTTAGCATGTATTATTATGTAGGGACTTTTCTGTGCTGCCAGAAACTTCAGACTGAATTTTTAAATGGAAGAAAAGGCCTTAGGGCACAACTGGGTACCCTTCTGCTGCTTTAGGAATGTCTGTTTGTTTTAAATTGGTGCTCCATCTCTAAAGTTCAAGAAGAACCTTTTAAAAAAAATCAGTGTTTGTAAAGATCCAATTTCTTTGCACCTTTGGTCAAGAGTTCATAGTTACTGCCTCTGTTAGAAGGAGCACTAACTTATCTTCACAATAGTAAAGAAATTAAAAACAATAGATTCTCTTTCCTCTATCATTGATTCATCAGTATCTTATTTTCTAAAATGATCTTTGCCTTATATGCAAGAGCTTTAATTATCTACTATTTGACATTTGTAATCACAAAAGTAAATAATGAATGCTGAATTTCAGAACATCCTTCCAAATACTCTTTACTCTTGCTTCCATTTACTTCAAATAGTACTTCTTTGACTTCTGATTAACAGCTTTCCTGTGTGTGCCCTCACCAAACACTGCCCCCCCCATCACTAATATAGCACTTACCACATTGTTTTACACTGGTGCTATGAGTTTGCTTCCTCCCTGCTGGCATGGTCTGTGAGCTCCTGAGAGACAGGGACTATGTTTTATTCAAAACACAGTATAGTAGTTAACATGTACTAGGTGCTCCATAAATTGATTTGCTGAATTGAATTGGACTGACAAATTGCTATGCTAATTACTGGCTATGGCCAGGCCTCTTCAAACAGAAGACAGCAGCAAAATGAAGTAATTATCCAGATCACTGAGGAAAAAAAATGTGCTAATTTGGGCAAAGTGAGTAAGCAGGATTTTGCCTAACTGAACTAATCCATCATTTCATTTCAATGCTTGGCTTTACTAATGGAAATCTGACCTGTATGAGGCAGTCCTATTCTCCCCTGTGCTTTGTGTTGTAACTGAGTCATCTGTTTTATATTGATGATGAACATACCCTACACCTCTTGTGCACAGAACAAAAAATCACCTCCTAATCCCTTTCAACTGTCTCATGGGAGTGCCAGTGGTTCCAAGCAGGGTCATTTGAAGGCAGTGTGTAGATGGTTCTGCAGAACTCATGAATGGAACCACATTTTAAATGTCCTGCCCCACTAGCATAATGAGTCACTGGTATCTTTTCTATACACCAAAGTCAGAAAGTTGCATAATTCAACTTTTAGCACATGGTTTCTCTGAATGAAGTCTGCATAATCCTCTAGACAAAAACCCAGAGGGGTCTCTCAATACATTTACCTTTTGGGATGAAGAGAAAACTTCTACTGAATTTTAAGAATTATTAGAAGAAGAAAATAATGTTGCTTTTTACATAAGCTGGTACCTTTGTTATTAATAATACAGATATATATTTGTTGGCATCTTTTCTTTTCTGGTTCATTTGTACTTTATCTAAGAAGGAAAAACAAAGTTACACAACTAAGCAATAGATTAGAAATGTAGATACTTGACATCTAATCTTTTGTCATTCTTTTTTATTTTATTTAGTTATTTGTTTATTTATTTAGAGAAGGGAAGGGAGGGAGAAAGAGAGGGAGAGAAACATCAAGGCATGGTTGCCTCTCGCCCACCTCCTACTGGGGACCTGGCCTGAAACCCAGGTATGTGCCCTGACTGGGAATAGAACTGGCGAGCCTCTGGTTCACAGGCCAGCACTCAGGCCACTGAGCCACACCAGCCAGGGCATGTCATTCTTATATACATGTGTCTAGCTTCAGAACTGGAGAGAAAAATTTTTATTGTGTTTCATGAAAATTAATTTCAGAAAACTCTTTACATTTGTAAATTTTAATCTTTCAATTTACAAGCTATTTAGTTTGCAAATAATTGAGAAAACTACACTGAATATGTAACTGTATGCAAAATCAATAGTGTCATACTTAAAGGACTTTTTAAACACCCTAAAGGCTTTTAGGTGTAGGATGAGTAATTTTTTAAGTCAGTGGCAGAGAAAAAATATTTAATGAAAACTGCAAGATAGGACTACACTACTTTAGACAGTATAGAGCAGTAGAGGGAACCTGGATGTCAGAAAATCCTAGTTGGAGTCAACTTCAACAGTCACAAACTTTGGTGACAGTGGGCAAGTCACTGAAACTTTCTGAATTTCACTTAGCTTACACCTCATGTAGAAATGATAGTTTCAACCTTATCTAATTCTTGAGGTTGTTTTAAGAAGAACATGAAATAACATAAGTGAAAATAATTTTGACACAATGGAAAGAAATACAATATAAAGATGTGGTTATTATTGTTTTGGTTTGTGACTATTTATGGTGATGATGGCTGTAAGACCTGATACTGGGAGTCAGATAGATCACTAATGTTCTGCTGTTAGTTAATGCGATTATCATAACAGCAAATTAATTTTCCTTCAGATTCAGCTATCTGCAAGGCTGAAATATTTGTTTCAACATCAACTGAAAAGCAACTTATATTAGTTTCAACAGAGAATGCCAAACAAACACATGTACAATACAGCTATGCCTGAAAAAGATTAAAAGGTATATTTCTTCAAATTAAAGTGTGCTCTTCTCATTGGGCTCCCTCCTCACTGTTATAGGAAAAACTTATTAGCAAATGTCAATCACATTTTATTAAATTGAGTATAAAAGGGTAAACTTCAAACTCGGGCTTAGGCTCCCTTGATTTGCTTGTTGTAGATGCAATTTTAGCAACTCCTGTTCAAGCTTTCTAATAGAGAAGAGAGAGAGAAGGAAGGACAGACAGATGAAGGAAGGAAGGAAGGGAGGAAGGAAGGAAGGAAGGAAGGAAGGAAGGAAGGAAAGAAGGAAGGGAGGAAAGGAGGAAGGAAGGGAGGGAGGGAGGGTGGGAAAGAGAGAAGAAAAGAAAGGAAAGGAAAAGAGAAGGAAAGAAAGAAAAGAGGGAGGGAGGGTGGGAGGGGAAGAGAAAGAAGAGAAAAAAAGGAGAAAGAAAGAAAAAAGAAGTGATATAGAAAAGATTAGTGAATACATTTAAATTGGTGTAGGAAAAAATGAGGTGGTCAATACTAGAACCTGCAACAAAAGAAAGAACCCTTAGTCCAGGTGTACAGTCATTCACACTCACTACGGGGGTCAGGAGCTAACCTAGACATAATCCACTATAACAGAAAACTACCCAGAGGACACCAGGCATCTTCCTAAAGACTAGAATTCCTAAATAAAGAAGCAATCTTCAACTAGTTTTCTCTCTCTGTGGATTGCTAACCTCCAAAATGTAATCCATGACTCTTGGTAAAGATTTGTTGCACCACAGGAAATAATCTTTGTTGTGTACATATCATTAGTTATGTACATCTCAATTATTTTCAGTAAGACTCTTCCCCAACACTAACTGCTATGAGTTTAGAAAAAGGTGGAGGCATCACTGTAGTTCTCTGGGTTTTGCCAAAATGATTACCCTTTAATAAAGATATTATTAAGATTCTTGGTAATCTCCTGTTGGCTTTCTTAGCAGCAGCAGCAAACATCTCTGAAGTAAAAAATAGGAACCAAAAAGTGCTCCTTTCCCCCATGAACTTTAAATCCCACATATTTTTGCATATGAAGAAATAATTAAAGTAGATAATATCAACATAACATGTGCCCCAACCTAAATTAATGTCCAAAACTCTTTTGTGGGGCATTATAAGTGTCATGTGGGGAAAAAGAAGTGTTTCCTACTCAAGTAAGTTTGAGAAACACCAAGTTAAACTAGGTTTAAAAGATTCTGGTGGATTTCTCAGAGCTGTAATACGCTATCATGAACTGTGATTATTCTGAAAAGGTGTTTACAAAATTTATTTAACCATGAAATTCTTTTTCTGGAAGAATGTGGTTAAGAAATTCAGGTCTGTAGCATGGCAGAAATATGTCAAAGAGTTCATCATGACCATTTAGTCTTTGTGTGGTTAATTCTGCTTAAGCCAATCCATGTAGCCACAGAGAACCTATTGTCTTGCCAGGTTCTGTTTATTTAAGGAGTGATACAGCTTGCTTTGAGGGAAGAGAAAGCCAGATTTAATCAGCACCAACAATTCCAAGGATTTTTTCCCCTCAAGTGACAGCAATCTTATATGGTTTAAGCTACCTTTTCCATTAAGTCACACGGTGCTGACATTGTCTCACCTTCATTTCTCTGGACAGGGTGGGCACTCCACATCTGTAACACTATAAAAGTCATGACACAAACCACAAAATTCTTGTGCATCCTCATTTCTAGAAATTCTAGGAAAACTGGTTTCACAATTTAAAAGAGGACATACTATAGCATGTAAGAGATAAACTTTAGGGGTAATGACTTAATACCTAATACATCTGTATCTAGCTTCCAGGAATGCGTATTTGAATTCAAACTTCCTATCTCCACATCTCTGACATTCCTTTCCCTAGTTTCCAAGACAGTCCAGCTAGGACACAGTTGGTGACAACTGTCAGATGATTGTTAATGCTACTATGCAAATTCAAACTAGCTATTCATTCTAGAAGACGTTTCTATCATCAGAATAATGATGACCATTTTTTTTCTTTTTTTTTTTCCTAAGGGTGGCGGGAAGGACCTAGATTTTATCTGATTTCATGAAGCTCATTTTCCTGAGCTGGAGTGGAGCCTCCCACAGTACTACAGTAGCTCCGGAGCGTGTTCAGCGGCTGTGGCAGCTCAACCATGCAATTTTACAGCAGGCAGCAAACAAGGCAGAGAATTCAGGGTTAAAAACTCAAGTGAAGTTTTGTCTTCTACAGTAATGAAAGCTGACTAAAAGAGTAAATCAAATGGATCTCCTAACAAAATGAAAACAGCTGTTTGGCCTGGCTTGGTCTCTGATTTAGTTTAAGTAATTATTGCTCTAGTGTGGTTCAAGGTTGTTCTGTATTAGTGAAATAGGATATCACATGAAAATCATCCAACTTTTTAATTTACTGTAGCATCAGAAATTCCACTGTATAAAAAATTCCAGAAATGTAATCTTCTAAAAACTTTACCTATAAACCTTTTCAAATACCAATTGATTAAATCTTTCAAGACATAATTATTCAATACATGATTACATTACAGAATAACTTTAGTGTCTATGCTGAGAAAATATTTTAAATTTTAACTTTAAAACACTGTTTTTCAAGTTTTCCCAAAGTGATATATCTCGATTATCAAATATCTATAAAAATCATTTTCTGTACAGAGGTTTTCCTTTGAAGAGTAACCAGTGAATAACTATGTCTTGAGCCTCCAAACAAGTCTATTTAATAATGTAAATCTTTTTATTTTTGTAATTCAACCTTGGCATACCATAGTGATTGAGAAAAAATTATAATGAGGAATCAGAGCAAAGGAATATTCTTGAAGAAGAAGTTTCTGTGTTTAACACTTTCAGAGTAAAATAGATTACTCAAGTCACCTCAAACCTGAGGTGACATTTCTTATTTGTGAACTTTTGCTTTTGATTTTTCTATCATTAGCATCATTCCTCCCTTATTTAAACTCTATTTCTGTTCATGCTTGCTTATGATAACAAAGTACAAATTATTACAGGTTTTTGGTGTTTTTTAAAAATGAGGCTCCAAAAATATGTACTTTTAAATGGCTAAATTAAAAAAAAACTATCTGATATAAGATGTTATGTACTTGAAGAAAACAATGACTGAAAGTCTTGGCTACTGCGATTTTTTAAGTCAACCTCCATTACATCACTGGATCAAATGCTTAAATGTTTGAACAATAGCGTAAAATATTTTCTAACACTAACAACTATTTAAATTATAGAAAAACATTGCTTCAATAAAGTGACATCTTTTGAGCATTTTGGTTCACTAAGGTACATTCAACTTAGTTTCCAACAAAAAAGAAGAGAGAGAAGACTGCATCAGAAAGTTAATACTTTAAAGAAAATTACTTAGGTAGTGTAAAGCCCAGGGGAAAGCCTCAGATGTTCTTGTTATAATTGTTATTGTTGGAGCCAAAACATGACATATTTACCTTTCCAGTGGGATAGTTTTGTAGCTTTACCAAGACTAAATAGTATTTCTTGCTCGCCCTTGCCAATTAACCTAACTAGTGCTTTCCAACATATGAGAATAACAGAAAGAGGACTTACACGTTTCTTATTTCTCCAAAATGTTTTCCTATTATGATTCTTTTTGGGGAATCAATATTCCTTAAATGGAGCATATGGCTTGCTCGCCCTTGCCATATATCATGTTTGGGGTTTCCATTCAGAAATTGTGTTGTGTAACTAGATCAACAGTGTATGATTAACCTAAGGATTAGAGAGGAACTCGGGGAAAAGCAATATTTTTTAAAAAAGGTTAAAATTTTCCCCTTTAGATAGTCAATGTAAATTATATTAACTGAGATCTTCCAAGATGATAGGGCCCAAGAAACAAGTCTACATTCTTAGCTGTCCACAGTCTGAGGAGGGTACAATAGAGGAATGGTCCCACCACTTGGCATAGTCAGTGTTTTCCTTTCAAGAAGCACAAAGCCTGTGGTTGTTACTACATAATAAATCTTGGTGAATAGGCAAGTGTCATTAACTCATATTTTATCAAGAAAATCAGCATAGTTGGAGCCACTTAAACAGTACATCTTTAATTACTGAGTCCAAGTATAAGGTCAAATTCAATTCAGTTCTCTGCAGACATTTTCATAAGTGGTGTTAAAGCAATACTTTCAGATAGAATCCCTATGTTGAAAGAAGAATCTCTCTCCCTGAAAATCACTAGTCTTCTTTCAAATACTTCTTATGAGGCCCTGATCTCTCTCCAGCTCTCTCAGTTACTCCTGATATTTCTCCACCTTTGAATAATCCTTTAGTTGCCACATTTTCATGAGTTCTATCTTGGGAACAAATGTTTTCTGGATCTACACTAAAAAAAAGCTTGCCCCATATTTATACTTTTTCCTAATTTTTTTCTGGATTAGTCTCCTAAAATATGACTATTTCATTTCCAATCTTGAAAGAATTCCAAGGATAAATCTAGTAGAAACTAAGAAATTATTATTTTGCTCATTTAGAACATTGTTTCTGACCTAGTGCTCAGCTCCAGAGAGGACACATAGCAGGAGGGGAGAAAATGGACACCCATAGTGACCAATGTGATAGATAGATTGAGGGCTTCATATCTTTCATATATATTTATTGATAAGTGTTCCTACAATACTTGGTTGGTCAAGTTGTTTATAGGCAGGGGTGCAGGATTTTCTGGGTTTGAACAAAGGTCTCTAAATCCCAGTGGTTAAATTGGCACCAGGTGGCTCAAGGTAGTTGAAATCAACCATCCAACATTTCAGCATGGGTACCTAGAGATTGGGAATCTGATCCAACTTTGTTTTGAAGAATTTATTCAATAAGGGAGTCCTCTGTTAGGAAGCAAAATCCATGCCAAATGGTACTTTTCTACTTCCTTTGTGTCCTTGATCATGTATGTTTACCCTGAGGGTAGGCAGGGAAAAGGGAAGTGGAGTTTCCAAAGGCTGGCATTCTTTAGGCTCTTCCTCCACCTTCTTCCCCTACAGAGCCACTTTCCATCTGCCCAGAGCCTTCCAAGCAGCAAGGCTTTGTGTACATGCTTATTAAAGAAAGAATGACACTTGTATGAAAATGAGATCAGATAAGTGGAGTACACAGGCTACTCTGAAGGACATTTGCTCTTGAAAGGTGTGAACAGTGTTTCTTACAATCACACAGTTTACACCATTTCAAAGCCTATTTCTCACACATTTTCCTTGTCCTCTTAAGTAATCTAATGAAGAAAGTCCTGTTCTAAAAAATGTCCTTGATTCAAAGTAACTGAGTAACTCATTAGTTCACAATATTTCATTATATATAATTTTTCACTTTAAGTTTAAAACATTTAAAAAATAAAATGGACATAGAATATAAAATGCCATTTTATCATATCAACTTCTATAAAACTTTAAAAAAACTTACAAAGGAGGACTTCCAGACAAGACGGAGGCACAGGTAGACACACTGTGCCTCCTCCTACAATCAAAATCGGGACAACAACAATTTAGAAACAGAATAACAACCAGGACTGACAGAAAATTGAGCTGTATGGAAGTCAAACAACCAAGGACTTAAAATAGACACATTCATCCAGACCAGTAGGAGGGGCGGAGTCGGGCAGCCAGGCAGACAGGGGTGGCAGCACAAAGAGTAGTGGGACAGGGCACCTAAGGCATCCCAGGCACAAAAGGCCTCAGCGGGTGGACCGTGGGCATGTAGGTGGTAGCTGGCAGACCCGGGCGTGAGGTGGCAACCAGCAGACCCAGCAAGGTAGCGATTGTGAAGCAAGGCACTGCATACAACCCAGGGTCCCAGTGCCAGGACATAAAGCCTTGGGGCACTGATTGAAAACACCTGTGGGGATTGAGGCACAGGGAGAGACTCCCAGCCTCACAGGAAAGTTCATTTGACAGACCCACGAGGTCCTAGAACATGCACAAGCCCACGCACACAGGAATTAGCACCAGAAAGGCCCACTTTGCTTAGGGGAAGTGGCAGAAGGGATTGAAGGCCCATGGAGAGCAGAGCAAGTGCCATTATTCCCTCTCGGACCCCAGCCCCACATACAGTGTCACAACCCAGTGACTGAGTTGCCATGCCCTGGTGAACACCTAAGGCTCCGCCCCTCATACTTAACAGGTACAACAAGACCAAAAAAATGGCCCAAACAGAAGAACAGGTCAAAGCTTCACAGCAAATACAACTAAGCAACCAAGAGATTGCCAACCTATCAGATGCACAGTTGAAAGCACTGGTAATCAGGATGCTCACAGAATTGGTTGGATTTGGTCACAAATTAGATGAAAAAATGAAGGCTACACTAAGTGAAATGAAGGAAAATGTACAGGGAACCAATAGTGATGGAAAAAAAACTGGGACTCAAATCAATGGAGTGGACCAGAAGGAAGAAAGAAACAACCAAACAGAAAAGAATGAAGAAACAAGAATTCGAAAAAATGAGGAGAGGCTTAGGAACCTCCAGGATATCTTGAAACATTCCAACATCTAAATTATAGGGGTACCAGAAAGGGAAGAGGAAGAGCAACAAGTGGAAAAGTTATCTGAACAAATAATAAAGGAGAACTTCCCCAATCTGGGAAAGGAAATAGATTTCCAGGAAGTCCAGGGAGCTCAGAGAGTCCCAATGAAGTTGGACCCAAGGAGGAACACACCAAGGCACATCATAATTACATTAGCCAAGACAAAAATGAGGAGAGAATCCTAGAAGCAGCAAGAGATAAGGGGACAGTCACCTACAAAGGCGTTCCCATCAGACTGTCAGCTGATTTCTCAAAAGAGACCTTACAGGAAAGAAGGGGATGGAAAGAAGTATTCCAAGTCATGAAAGACAAGGACCTACATCTGAGATTTCTCTATCCAGCAAAACTTTCCTTTAGAATAGAAGGGCAGAGAAAGTGCTTCTCAGATAAGGTCAAGTTAAAGGAGTTCATCATCACCAAGCCCTTATTTTATGAAATGTTAAAGGGACTTATCTAAGAAAAAGAAGATAAAAAACATGTATAAAAAACAACAGCAAACTCACAATTATTAACCACCACACCTAAAACAAAAACAAAAACAAACTAAGCAAACAACTAGAACAGGAACAGAACCACAGAAATGGAGATCACATGGAGGGTTAGCAACAGGGGAGTGGAGGAGAGAGGGGGAAAAGGTACAGAGAATAAGTAGCATGGATAGTAGATAGAAAATAGACAGGGGGAGGGCAAGAATAGTATGGGAAATGTAGAAGCTAAAGAACTTATGACACATGGACATGAACTAAAGCAGGGGAATGTGGGTGGGAGAGGGGGTAATGAGACAACTGTAATAGTACAATCAATAAAATATATTTAAAAATAAAAAATAAAAATAAATGTTAAAAAAACTTACAAAGATGTTTTGGCAACTATTCTCCATTAATGTACAGGCTACTTTGCATCCTAGATACTTCTTCACTTGATGGTGGCTGAAATTCAAGATGATGCCTCAACTTTTATAACCTGTGAATAGTGGCAACCATGTCAAATACTAGGGCCTTTACAATACAGAAAATTCGGGGGAGAAAACTGTACTTGAACAATGATTGAAATAAAAAAAAAATACAGAAAATTCAGCCATGATTTTAACCACTTAAAACCTTTTGTAGTAAAATATTTACTCCTACTCTCAAACCACAGAATTCTCTAATTGAAAGGCCCTTAGCAGCTATCCTTTCCAAAGCTGTCACTTTATAACTGAGGGAATTAAGGCCCTGGAAGATGAAGTGACTCATCCAAGGTCACCCGGCTGGTCAGTAGATGAGCCCAGACTAGCTCCTTCTTTCCCCCCAAGCAGTAGTGTTAAAAATAACCACATTTTAAAGAAGATTTTACTATTGTGTCCAGAAGAAACAAATATGGTCTCTTTATAGAACTCCCAATTCCTAAAATTAAACATTTTACTCCTGTACTCTTTAGCACTTCCTAAGCAGTAACAAATTTGGTCAGAAAGGTTTAATCACTCCTATTCAACACCCTATTCCTTGAATTTGACCCAGAATTTCCCCCAGTTTTTCCTGTACAGCTATCTGAATTTTTGTATTTAGAGAAATTAAGGTCTTAGAAAAGACATTACATACAAATTACAAATACTGCTTTTATGTGACAAGATTTTTAAAAAACACATTGAGTTTCTTAAATAAGTTCCCAGTCTACAATTAAAACTTAATTCATTTATGGCTTTTAAATTCTCCAGGAAAAAAGATAGAGAAATATAGGAAACAAGATTAGCAAAATTAAAATTTAATTATAATTGTTATAAAATTACAGTTGGTAATGGATATATGGGGTTTATTATACTATTTTATTCAGTAAGTATTTGAAATTTTTCATAATAAAATGTTTATTTTAAAAACCAATCCATATACTTACTGCCTTTGGGGAAAACTTAAAGTTACTAAGTCTTGGGGTATACCATCACGGGCTGTTCCAATCAATAGTGAAGAGGTAGAGGAAATAAATTCAGTGTCTTCATCTTTTCTTTTAATTGTGTAAAAAAAAAACATATAACATGACCTTAGCCATCTCAACCATTTTTTTAAGTAACAAGTTCAATAGTAAAAATAATCACATCATTGTGCAATGGAACTGTTTCATCTTGCAAAACTATAATTCCACATTAAATAACAACTCATTAAATAATGCTAGAACACCACATTAAATAACAACTCCCATTTCCCTTTTCCTCAGCCCCTGGCAACCATTACTTTCATTTCTAAGAATTGGACTACTTTATCTCATGTAGGTAGCACCCTATGTTATTTGTCTTTTTGTGACTGGTTTATTTCACTTAGCATAATATCCTTAGGTTTCATCCATGTTGTAACATGTGATGAGATTTTCTTCTTTTTTAAGTCTGAAGGACATTCCATTGTATATACATACTATATTTTTTTCTTTGTCTATTTATCTACCAATGGACATTTGGGTTATTTCCACCTCAAAAATCATCTTAATATATTTTCTGAGGAAACTGAAAAGACACTGTGAGAAAAATTCAACTAAGCAACAAGAGAAAAAAGTGGATGCACAATAATTGGAACAAAGTCTATCAACTTGATATTCATCACTCCAGACTCTGCAAGAAGTTGGGCATACCTAACAGATATTAGTCAGTGGATCTACAAAAACTATATTTATTTTTATCTACTTTTGTTTTCTAGTCCCCTTTTATTTTGATATCCTTTGTTGATGGAACTATCAGAGGATATTGATAGATATAAATATATTTTTACTCCCTTAGTGTAGGAAAATAGCTATAAGCTGTGTGGCTTGACGAGAAGGTAACATGGATGCATAAATGGATAAGGATTGGGAGAGTGTCAAATTCTTGAGACTAAAAAATGTTGAATAACAGAAATTACATTTAAATCCCAAATTTGTCAAAAAACACCCCAGTGTTATGGATATTCCATGGTTTATTTTGACGATGAGTTTAATAAACCATTTGCTTTCTAAAAGGCTGAGCACTGTATTCCATTTAGCAACTTAAAAGAGTTTCCTAAATGATACCATGGAGGGATAATTATTTTATTGTTACTAGAGACAATGAACCTACCATAGAGGATGTAGCTCTTTACATGATTGGACTCCATCTGATTCCATCTAGGATAAAGTCCGTCTAAAATCACCTGAGTTTCTTGGGAACTGAGAAGCCACTGCCATCTTATCTGGAGCCACTTTTGTATTTTGTATTTTGCCTCTAGTTCTCTTTCTCAGCTCTCACTCCAAGGGGTCGCTGATCCCTTGGGCTCATTAAATTTCTGGCTTGAATTATGTGGAGTGATTAATGGTGGTGAACCTGGTACGTGTTGAGGTCATCGTGCTGAGCATCCTGTATGTCAGCAACAAATACAGCAGTGTACATCCACCAACTCACTTTTCCCCTTCGCGACTGTAATTTATTCATCCCAGAGTACACTCAACCATCTGCTAGTTATTTTGTTTTCTTTAAGCATTATATCCTCCTATTGGCTAAGCAAGGGCACAGGTGAAAAGTGGTAAGAAGCCAAGGGAAGTTGCTGTTGTTGGACGCAGGAGGGGTGAGTTGAGCTCCCCAGGAGGAAGAGCATTCAGCTCCACAAAAGGGACCTAACTGATTGTTGAATACTCAAATCCCTGTCTAATAGGAGCATTTGGGCCAGACCCAATCATAACTAGCTAAGGCTAGACCCCTGGGGTGAGCAGTGTAAAGCTGGGGAATTTTAAGCATCCTTAATAGTAGCCCTGTAATAAACTGATGCTCTGAATCTTTGCTAGAGTCTGTACAAGACTGGGCTATAAATTTTACATTTGGCTAAGTGACTCATAAAGAAACACCCACCTGATTTCAGACATGCATTTTTGGCAGTCAGGGCACTGGCTAAATTAGCTATGGTTCTATTTTTAACTGCTTTCTTTCTCTGCCTAAAATACAATGATTCCATCTGAACAGTTTTACAACTATACCCTCTACTATTGCTTATTAGACAAACTCTTGGGCTGTGAGATTACTTCTTTTTTAAATGCCCAAAACATCAGAATAAATTTTATTTTTTATTTTGTTTATAAGCTTCTGACCCTGTGAGCTGTTTTTCCTGAAAGAAACTATAATAAATGATTGATCAAAATGCATTTCAGCTTATTTGCACTTTAGCAATCTCTGTTATTACAGAGTGATAAAAATATAGAAACACTTTTTCTTCAGGAAGACTTGAAGTATCTCTTGTCTGGGGAGGTCCAGTGTTGACTTGAGGAACTTTGGTCAAGCTGGTATTTGACCTTTGGCAGGAGGCTGCCCTGGGTCTTATATTCTCAACAAACTGGACCCAAGACAATAGCATGCTTTATAGCCCAGAGCCTGATCAGTGTGTTTCTCCAAGGAAGACCTCAAGCTGAAAAGCCAACATGCCTGACAAGCACCGTCAAGGTACCAAGGGCATAAGCACTAGACATTGGAAAACAAATGGAAAAGCACACACAGCTACATCTGGAATCCTAATGGGCCGCCAATGGTTCCCAGCTAAAGGAAGAATTACCCGTGTTATTTTATCATCCCTTGCGCTAACTTTGCTGTTTATGTACAGCAATAAATGATTTTTTAAAAACATATTTGGGTCATTATGTCATATGCCACCAGCAAGTAAGGTTGTTTTATTGTGCTTGGAGTCAAAATACACTGCTGTACCCAGATGGACGGGGAGTTTAAAATCTCTTGTCCTGTATTCATTCCTCTTGGATAAATGAGTTAAGTTTTTAAAAGGGAAATTGAGAATTTTTATGGCTTCTACTCCCACCTCACTAGTAAAATTTGCACCAGTATTTTTCTACCCAACAAAGGTGCTTGGCCAATGATAACACAAAATAGTAATGCAGAAAGCCAAACAGCTTCTAACCAACAGGAAATGCCAGAGACTTTTTTTAACACTTTTAGCAAGTTGGATTCTTCTGCCAAGGCTGTGCTATAATCAAAAAGTAACTACCCATCAAGAATATGGCATGAAATCCAGAGGTTCAAGCTGACTCTTCCCATGCAATGATACGTGGATTTCTTCCTTCCCTTCTGGTTACTGCAGGCAGTTTTAAAATACACCTGCTCTATTAATTCCTTGATCATCCATACCCAACATTTACCAACAAGATGAACTATTTCCTTATTTTATAAAAATTCCATAATGCCTATCTCTTTATAACTTACTCTTCTGCAGGCTCTTCAATCAATGACCTGGTTGGTTTCTTTTTCTATCCTTTCCAAAATTTTAAAGTTCAAGTCTTTCAGTCCTCCTTCCATTTCCTTATTAATAAAAGAAAAAAAAATTCTTCACATGAATAAAGTTAAGGACTTTATACATCAAGGGAGGGAAAAGGAGAGGAAAGGCCAAGAAAAGCAGATGTTCAGACATGACCCACCTACCCAGAGAATTGGTTCTTGTGTGAGTGTTTGGTTTCTGACGCAGAGGATGCTGGCTTTCCTGTTTACTTAGCTAGCCTGTCACTGGTTTACAGGTGGCCTGGAAAGGAGATTTAGGAAATGTTTTCTCTCTCCATAAATGAACATCAAATTATTTTACAATGTGCCCTGGTACATACATCATGACAGGTTGGAAGCTAAAGACAATCTCAAAGCAGAAATGAGGGCGGTGGGGGTGGGGAAATACACGGGATTTAACTGAGTGTTGAGGCAAGTTGTGAGGAACTTTGCTTTAGAGTCCTTGATGAAACAAAAATGTTCTCTTTTTATTACTGATTTTAGAGAGAGAGAGAGAAAGGGAAGAGACAGAAAAACACCAATTTGTTGTTCCACTTATGTATACATTTATTGGTTGACTCTCGTCTGTGCTCTGACCCGGATCAAACCTGCACCCTTGGCATATTGGGACAATACTCTAACTAAATGACATACCTGCCAGGGCCACAAAATTGTTTCAAATTTTTCAAATGTTTACTAAGATATAAGTCATTTTACTCTTTAGTCTGGCACACACATCCATCCTAACCCCCTTCTTAGTAATTTCTAAGTCCTGGTTTTTCTTGCAATGTAACAGACTTTAATTGTTCAACAGGTCCACTTTAGCATATGGTACTGTGTTCCCTAGAAGCATGACCATAACTTTTCACTACTAATGATCAATCAGTCTTTTTAAAGAAGCAGCTAACTTGATTCTGAGTTTCACCCAAATCCTCTACATGAGGAAAGCCTAAAATCACCAGCATTGCTTCCATGTCAAGAAGCCATTACTTGATACTTTATCAACTAAGGCTAGTGTTCCATCTCTTTTTCTCCTCCCCTTTTCATGCTAACTATATTTATCATTTACTTTTGTCCTATTAACCTTTTTTTACAAAAATGCCAATGGTAATTTATTCCCCTATTTCTTGATTATGTTCTGACCCTGTCCTCCTGACACATTTCTAGCTTACATTTCAGCAGTATCTGATTCTCACCATACTTCATCTTTCCAGAGAATGTCAGAGTCACTTGCTCCTACCTCTATGTTCCTACCCAGTCCAGAAATCTTCACAGATCATCTGTACCAACTCATGGTCCCTCCTCCTTCAGGATGCTGCCAGAAATCATCTCCCAAACTAACCCCATATGGCTCAGCTCGGCTGAATCGCTTCAACAATCCTGTTCGCACACTGACAGGAGAAATCACTTAGGAAGATGTTTCTACAGTGTTTGCAGATGTTTTCTATGATTCTTCTGCTCCTGTTCCTTTGTTTTTCAATTTGCATATATCTTCTTGTCTTAATTTAAAGTTAAAATTTCTTATGGATATGGAAAGATGGTATAATACTTTTTGTGTTTCTAGAATTCTCTGTTCTATGTTCACTATATTATAGGAAGAAAAATCAAGAAATATGGCTACCTGACTGAACCGAAGTCTGAAATTGCTTTCCTGGCTGTTATGCTCTTTGATCTGGTATAGCCAAGTATATCTTCAATGATCACTCACTGACCTTTGTTATGACCTAGGCATATTAGTCATGTTCACTGGACTCAAGATTTCTGAGGTGATATAGGGTACACCCACCTTCTATGTGTCAGTATAAAGTGAAGAATAAGAGAGCTGAAAAATTTATAATATCTGAACAATTGTTGTCTCTAACATATATTGTGTGCTGCCTTAATTAATAACTTCTCCAATAAAAACAGCAAGATGTTACATTATTTAAATTTTAACTAAAATTAATTATCACAAAAAGTAGTCACTCTTTAAAGTTTTCCATTTTAAACCTCATTTCTTGTTATGGAATTAAGTATCTCCAGAGAGAGTAGTTTAGAGAATATTCAGAAAATGAGAAAAATATTGGGGTAAGAGGGGTATTTTGGGTCTTATGGACTATAGAGTAAACTTACTTTAGTTTGGATGGGGCACTTTTCTCTATAAGGGACTAGGAGAGCATGTGACTTTCCATTTTCATTAATACAGAGATTGTTGTGCCCTACGAGTCACAGATACCAGAGGTCCTGTACCCCAACCTAGCCTGGGCCTCCTAGTACCAATGCCATTCACACACCCCATTGCCCCCACCACAAGCATATGGACAAGGCTGCTCTTTGCTTCTTCTAAAAAATAATCCATAATCCCATGATTCAAAGTTTCAGTTATTTCCAATACCCCAAACAACTGAATCTGACACCAGGAAGCAGGGAACAGCTGCTAACTAGTAATCAAGGGAGGCACAGTGATAGTAAGGTGGGGTGGGGACCATCAGCCCAAGTACACACATGGTTCCACTGTCGATGCATCATGGTAATTAGCAGACACGATCCTGCCTTTTTGCCCAAGTCCCTGCTAGTGTTACCCAATAAAGTTTAAAGGCATTCATTGAAACACTCATTCCTCTGTCTTATTGGCATTACTTTTAACTGAGGTATAATTAACATGCAATAAACAGCATATACAGGGGTGGGCAAAAGTGGGCTTATAGTTGTAATACAAATAAATAATATAGTAATTAATAAATAATAATACAAGAATAAACTCTGTGTTTTACATCCTCACAACTGTAAACCTACTTTTGCCCTCCCCTGTATTTAAAATGTACAACTTGATAATTTTGACATTTGCATACATCTATGAAACCGTTACAATTCAACATACTAATGAACCTATTCATCATCCCACAAAGTGTCCACATCCCCCTTGTTGTCTCGCCCTCCCATTCCTGCCTCTCCCCAGGCAACCACTGATTTGTTTTCTGTCTCTAATATTCATTTGTATTTTCTAGAATTTTACATAAATGGAATCTTTTTGTATGCACTTTTTTGTCTGACTTCTTTCACTCAGCACAAGTATTCAGAGATTCACTGGTGTTGTTTTATGTATCACCAGTATATTTACTTTTGTTGCTGAGTAGTCTTCCCTTGTATGGATGTACCCATCTGAGAGGCATTTATTGAGCCTCTTGTATGTGGCAGGTGCTGTGCCAGATGCTGGAATATATCATCACTAAAGGCTAGGTTCTAGCCCTCAGGGATGTATTTGGTGTCTAATTTAGAGACAGAAAAATAATTGGATGATTATAGCAAAAGTTTCATCTGTGCTGTAAGGGAGGTAAACACAGGGCTTTTGGAGCCTCAGCAAAGACCATGTAAATCAGACATCGGGGGAGGCTCAGCCAAGCCTTCTGGAGGAACTAGTGCTGGAGATGGGTTTTGAAGGATAGGCAGAAATTTGTTTCAGGGTGAGGTCAAAGAGCTCCAAATAATTCTATATGCCTGACATGATGGGAATAAATGAAGCAAGTGAGAAAGATCTTTTATGTTGGTTAAGAAATTGATTATATGTTGAAATATATTAAAGGCATTTAATTGGCAATTGAAGGGCATCATTAAATTTACTTTTTACTGTGGAAGAAGACAAGGCCAGATATAGGAAGACCAATCGAGGGGCTATCAAAGTAGACTACATGAGAGGGGATAAAAGCTTAGGTTCAGATGGTGGATGTAGTGACGGGGGAAGCAGTCTAGAAAGAAGTGATAGAGGAAAGAGTTCTAAGTACTCCTTGACTGAGTAGGTGTGCAGGGAAGAGTCCAGTATATTCCCATAGTTAAGCTTGAGCAACTAGGTAAATAGGCAATGAATTAAAAAGTGACAGTAGGGTTGGGGAAGTTGGCAAATTCATTCTCATATTTTGAGTTCAAGGTTGTGTGGGACATTCAAAGGGTGAAGTTCAGAATTTAGATGGATGTAGATATGGGTTTAGACTCTGCAGAAGTTTGGAGATGGAGATCTTCATTTCCTTGTATTTGCAGGCTTGGAGGAGAACGAGGACAGACAGTGGAAAAGAGCAAAGGACATAAAATGCAGCTCTTGGAAATGCTGCCTCTGTGAGGAAAAATAAGCTCATGTGTCTTATGTATTTATTTGTGCTACTTAACTAGTTTGAAAGTTCCAGAAGGAAGAAGCTTTGCCTTAAACTTTTCAATAACTCAGTGCCTCTGACAGAGAAGGGTTAAAAAATAATTCATTATTTGAAAATGAGGAATATGGTCAGTCTGGGTCTATAACTAGCTGTCTCTGAGGGACTAATCCACAGGGTGTACTAAAATGCTGAAGCAATTGGTTTGTGAGGGCTGGGGCATGAGTTTTCAGTACCACATAGATGTGATCAATTTCTGTTGAGTAGAAGGAGCAACATGTCTAGTAATAGAATTTTCTGATATTTAACTAAATATGTGAAAGAGAAACATGCTTCCAGTTTCAAATCCAGTAAGATGACTTTAGCAGAATCCATGACAGTCAAGCACAGCAGTGGGCTTACATACAGGTCTGGCACAAATAATGCCCCCCTTTTATTACAAAATCATAAGCATGTAATTCTGTAACATAACAACAGCACACTCAAACACATCATATGACATATTAGGTGAAATGTTCAAACTAAAACTAAAAATTGATACACTCATATTATTACCCTATCAACCATACTCAAGTAGGCCTTACTTCTGCAGGACCCTGTATATAGCTAAGTAAAAATTCAGAGAGCAGGTTAAACACCAATTTTGACATTTTTTTCACATCACACAGAATTTAGCAGGTGACAATTTAGATATATTTTTGCTTAAATGATTGACATCCTAGTTTCCTCCACAGCACCATCACCAAAACTAGGAAAGCCTTCTAATCCAAGTTAAATCTAAAGATTGTAAATATTCTATCTTTAAACTAGACTAACTTGAGGTAAAAGAATGTAAGAAGATCAGGAAAACTTCAGTGACTCAATCCTCATTTTTCTTACCACACCAAGCAGAGAAGCTGGGGCTGAAGCAATTTCTACTAGGCAAAGTGCTTTCCGTGTACCATTCCTCCTCCATGGTCTCTCCCTCACAATACATTAAGGGGTAACCTTTACATGCCATAGAAAAACAGACATGTGAATTCAATACTCTCAGTTTGTTGATATGTTTTTAAAGCTGGCGAGCAAATGGAGTGCAGAATATTTTTGCTTCGACTGCCACATGTTGAGCTGGAAGCTGAATTCAAGACATAGCAAGCTGTCTATTCTGATTTCCAAGAACAGCAAAAATATTAACTTATGTTGAGGGAGAAAAGTTCTTCTTGATGTCATCAAACTGTTGTTTCCAAAATGCCCTCCAATTTCTTTTAGGTGAAAAACTTTACAAGTGAAACAAAAACAAATTTAATTTTACTACCTTTAAAAGATGACTGACAATTGTCAAAGGACTTTCTTAGATACTCTTATTTTTTTTTCATTTTTTTTTTAAGTAGAAAACAACAGTGTAGTTTGAGTTCCAGGTACACTTCCAAACTGTTTACAGAAATATCATTTAGATATAACTTGATTTTAAAAAGTTAATATGCAAAATCTTTCTGAAGATAAATTAGAAGAATATTAATTGTATTTAAAAAGCATTCTTCACATTACCAGATTCTTTAATATACTAATCTTTTCAGTGAACTTTTTAAAATTTAATTTATAAAACTTTTGCTTTATAAATTAAAACTTTTGTTTTATAAATTAAAATAAGGTGTTCCCTTTTGGGGAAACGCATTTATTGCGTAATCCAAGGCATGTGTGAATATTTTTTATAACAATGAGTCCATGATACTCAAACTATTGTTCTATTCTGTTTCCCTTTACACATCGGTTTTCACCTAACATGCCACAGTCTACCAACTCTGTAGCACCCGGTGAGATAATTTTTCCTGTTCTCCAAACCTGAGTATTTTACTCCTTATGACACATTGCCACTTTTTAACAAACCTGTGCATTTTATTCCCTAGGACACATTGCTACTTTTTAACACTTGGAAATCTAAATTTGATGCATGCAAAACTGATAGCATCACTCCATTTTCCAGATCCTGCTCCCCTTTAAAGTCCTCCTCAACCAGCCACCAATAGTCTAAGTCAGGAACCTAAGGTCATCTTCAAATCCATTCCACTTTTAACCACAGATACACTACAAGTCTTGTTATTTCCCACCTCCTTAATATTAGCGAAATGCATCTACTTCTCTCTCTCTCCACTTTTCATCTTAGTTCAGATCTACTCCACTCTCCTTATACAAATGCATAGTCAATGACCCAGTTGCACCCTTTTTAAATCTACTTCCCATATCACAGCCAGTGATCTTTTAAAGTAAATCACTCCTGTTTCAATTCTTTTCTTTATTTTAATTTTATTTTTCATTTATTTTCTTTGTTTTTCAATTAAATACTATATTAAGTATAATACAATATTCACATAAATGTTATATTAGTTTCAGGTGTACAGCACAGTGGTTAAACATTTATATACCTTGTGAAGTGATCACCCTGAATAAGCCTAGTGCCCATCAGCCACCACACACAGTCATTACAATGTTATTGGCTATATTCCCTATGTTGTACTGTACATCCCTGTGAGTGTTTTTATAAATGGAAATTTGTACTTCTTAATCTTTGACTTTTCTCATTCATCCCCTTAACACCCTTTCCATCTGATGACCACCAATTTGTTCTCTGTATCTATGAGTTTGCTTCTGTTTTGTTTGTTTATTTTGTTTTTCAGATTATATATATATATAAGTGAAATCATATGGTTTCTCTTTTTCTGTGACTTATTTCACTTAGCATAATACTCTCTAGGTCCATCCATGTTGTCACAACTGGTAAGATTTCATTCTTTTATATGGCTAAGTAATATTCCATTGTATATATGTACCACATCTTCATTATCCATTCATCTATTCATGGACACTTAGGTTGCTTCTATAGCTTGGCTATTGGCAAGGATGTGGAGAAAAGGGAACCCTCGTGCACTGTTGGTGGGAATGCAGACTGGTGCAGCCACTGTGGAAAATTGCATGGCAGTCCCTCAAAAAATTAAAAATAGAACCATATGACCAAGTAACTCCACTTCTGGGTAGTTAGCCAAAAAAAATTTAAAACTGTAACTTGAAAATATATATGCATCCCTATGTTCACTGCGGCATTATTTACAATAGCCTCTGTCTACTCTTCTCCACATTCCCATCTGAGCTTCAACCACACACAGCTGCCTGCAGCCCCCTGTGTGCCCCCTCACTGTCACTTCACTTGTTCTGCCTTAGCTGAATTTGCAGCCCTCCTAAACTCTTTCCCAGTTGCTTCTGCTTGCTGCCCTTGATGTCTCACTTCAGGATGTTACCTTTCCAGGAAACTTTCCCAGACTAGTCTTCACCCCTTACACATAGAAGACAGTTCCTGTCCTATATGTTCTGGAAGTTCCTTGTATTTACTCAGACTACAGCACTTATCACCCTTTACTGTAATTTCTTCTTCACTTGCCTGTATCTCCTCTTTTCACCTACAAGCTTCTTAGGGGCAGGCACTATGCTTCCCTATCCCTTTCTTTCTGTTACATCCCAGCGCCAGAATCAAAGTCTAGCATACAGTGGACACTCAGCAGTTAGAAAAATAAATAAAAGTATATGAAAGAAAACATAAGCCAAAGATTAAAGGTAATTTTTCCCATTTTGTTATTAATGATATTTTTAACTCAATGTATTTAACTTTTTTGTATAACATCATGACCTTAGTTCCCCAATATATAAAAAATTTAAAACAAAAATACAAAATGTTTACTTTGTCTTATTTATTTAAATACAAACTTAAGCATGTTTCTTCTCCTAAAAACTAATAGTAGACTATAACTTTAAACTACAGGAATACTTATATATATTCATAGAAATTTCAATGCAAGTATTTTGATACACAACATAAGGTGATCCTGAAAGAGTACAGGTAAGTAGATTTTAGGAATACTATCAATTTTCAATGTACCATTGTAATCTTTGTCTCAGTATTTACAGGAACACTGGCTTTATATAAAATGTAGTTCTTTTTAGTTTTAGTAACTTGAATTTTTATGTACGGTATTGGGCTTTCTTCAGGTAAGGTACAGTCATGAAGTAGTAAAATACAAGAAACATTTCAAGTTTGTGAAGAAAAAAAGTATATTTTGAAATCTACATTACCAATCCTGTCTTAGCTTAAGTAGTAATCTCCAGATTTTTTGGTTTTTAAATTTGTGGCAAAATCCCAAAGCCTGAAGAATAAGATATTTATTTCCCATTTGTTTCCTCCTGGGGAAAATGAGAAAATTGGTCTAGATCAATGTTTCCCAACCATTTTTCCAACAGAAAAACATTTTCTTTTTTAAAAATAAATATTATGAGATGACCAAGATATGAAACATTCAATATATATCTTTATCTATATATACGTATCTATATATAAGAAATACAAAAGAAAGACGCGTGTTCTCTACCGCCTGTACCACAGCATGCTGTTCTGAAGCATCAGGAACTCCATGGCACATGGCTTCAAAACCACTTGTTTGTGCAAGCTCCAAAGACCCCTTTCCAATCTGAAGTTACATGACTCTAATATTTACAAACATCTCTACAGTTCGCTACAAAAGAGAGGCTAAATAATTAAACTTCTATACTAGGAGTTTTGAGGGAATATGAAAGTGTGTCATGTAATACAGGTGTGTTTTAAATTACTAGTTACGAAGGAGAGATCTCTGGGAGTCATTATCATAGAATTAATGGATTCTATAATTTTTTCATAATTATGTTTTAATGTATTACTTTCCATCATTTCAGGGAGTCTGTGAGAGTATGTATAGTTGAAAGAAAAGACCAACTGCTGGAAAAAAACTTCATTAATATTTCAAAATTGGAAAGTGGAAAGAGAGCATTTCATTGAGAACCACAAAATAATGACAGGAACTGAGTTTGAAGAAACCCCAAGGCATTCAGACTCAAAGTAATGAGTTTAATTCCCCAAAGTCTCAAGCAGTTTCCACCCCAGGGCAACAAAAACAAGAACTCATGTTTGTTTGTTTTGGAATCTCCATTTGGACCTGGAAGGTCAGGCTCTGAACAGCAAAGCCATTGTTCAACGTCATTCACACTGATCACGGTGCAGCACCTGATGAGGAATTAGGAAGCCTGGGTTCTCTATCTGATTCTGTGATTGATCCACTTTGGGGCTTTTGAAGAGTCCCACTTACTCCCATCTAGAGTATCTGTGAAATGGCCTTTCCCCTCTGGATGCTGGAGGAATTACAGGGATTATGTCGTGTTCTAGCACTTAAAAATACGCTAAAGATGGTTATGCTGATACTTTATTACCAATGTTTTCATTTCAACATCTAAAAATAACAACAGCCATCACTTTGCTGAATGATTATTCTGTTCCAGAACCTGTTTTAACTGCTTTACATAAATTAATTTGCTTAATCTTCACAACAACCCCATTAGTTAGGTATATTATAATCTTCATTTTGCAAACGAGGCAGCAAAATTACAAAGTTCAGTAACTTGACTAAAATCACACAGCTAGTCAGTGGCAGAGCCATAGAAGTTGTCAAGTCTTTCCAGACCTATCGCTGTGACTGGGAAGGCCTGAGCATGTATAATGTCTTAATTGCCTGTCTAATCCAGTGATTTTCAACTGGTGCACCGCAAGAATTTTTAAAACATGCAATGTCTCACTATTTAGTCAGGGCACTAACCTCTTTTCCCTTAAATTGTTAAATAAAAAAATGACAACAGCCAATACAACAATAGATGTCTGATGCAAATGAATGAAAATTACACCTAGTTTTGGGGGGGGGGGTTGCCAAATTGGCAAAAAATATGCTATACTTTTTGGTGTGCTGCAGAATTTTAATAATTAGTTTATGTGTGCTATAAGATTAAAAAAATAGAGTTGAAATTGCTGGTGTAATCAGATTAACTGGTTTGCTCTCACACTATTAGAGACTATGGCATGTACTGCTGGCCTTACACTCTTTTCTTCCCCTAAGGAAGGATGTCAGTGCTTTGCACCATGCAGATGGCTGGGACACGGGTGTTAAATAGCTTCAAAATGGCCTTTTTAACTAAGCTGAACGGTCTCAATGTACATGTTTTTAGAATAAAAAAGGATTTGAATATGTTGTTAAATATTACTTCCTACGATAATTTTAATAATAATGGTAAATCCTGAAGTTTTGGTTATAGATACTTTGCAATTAATATCAAAGTGCCAATAAGATAACAACAGCTTGTAAAGTGAAACCTGCTGCAGAGCATTCTCTGATCCAGTTTCCATTAAGGAGATATTGGACTGATTTCTTAAAATATGTATACCTTTGTGATTGTGCTCTGCCTTTACTTTTTCCCCTCCCCCACCAAGTAAAAGTTCTATCATCAGATTGTACAGGATAGGGGATTCTTAAGTCCCAGCAGAAATAAGAAAACCATTGAAAGTGTATCATGCTGTTAAAGGCAATTGAAATGATGAACTCTTGTATTTCTGCCCCATGCAAGGCCTCTGGTCCTACTCCCCAATGGTTCCCTGGGTCTGTCTTTAACAGGACAATGGTATCTGAAACATTTGGTCCCATTGTTGTTTGTTTTAAGACACTGCAGTTCAAAAGCCTCTAAGGAACTACTGAGTTGCACTAATCACAAAGAAATCTCTCATACAAGAACTAGGACAAAATTTAACTAGAGTCTTCCTTCCAAGAGTTCAGTAACTTCTAAAAGTCACAGTGAGTCAAAGAATTTGGAAAGCATTGAGGCTAAAGAAACACACCCTACAGGAGTTGTATTAACCCCAAACCAATCTGGAAATCAATTCACATCAGTTTGGGAAGAGCACACTGCAAGGCTAGAGGAAATAAACCCTGAGTGTCAAGTCTTGATCCTTGGAACATGCAAATAAGACTCTTCGTCCAGGCAACTGAGATATGTTTTGGAGTGTACATTTTGTGCAGAAACACATGATAAATTATATCAGTCAACTGCTGTGAAACCAGAATAAAGTCAGAAGTATGGAAACAATAAGAAAATCATGACCTAAAGTGGCAATGCAGCAAAGAGCAGGCCATGGACCATGGCAGAACTTTGCTCAGAAGCAAAAGCAGGAGTCTCTGGGTCTCACCAAACCCAGATGGTGGTGCAAAAATAAATGAACAAATGCCGAGTAATTACTATCAAACAGCACAATCATTCCAGAAACACAGAAAATATGTAACATAACAAGAACTATTAAATCAGTCCCAGCAGAGTTTTGAAATGGGGCAGTAGAGAAGTTCAAATTGATTAAAAAACAAAATGCAATCTAGTGCTTTTGACTTGCTTTGCTCTTAGATAACAAAAGTGTTTTCTCAATATCCACATGTGACAGAAAGCAAAACCTTTCCCAAATTTCATGCAAAGTAGATGCAGTTTTCAACGTATTGCCCATTCTATGTCAGGCTTCGAATTATCTTTATCAGGCTTATCAAGAAACAACAAGATGAAAATATTAAGAGCACAAAATTGTAGGTGTTAAGTTTCATACCATCCCTAAAAAGAATATATATTATGGTTTGTCCATATTTTTAAGGAAACAAAAGCAAATTTTTTAATTAATGTGGAACTCACCATAATTATCCAAAGAATGAAGACTCTTCATGTTTTAGACAGAAACTTATTCACAAAAACATCTTTCTAGGACCCTTCATAAAGTTCTTCCATTGTTTATGATGCTTGTGTATCTATTCAGGCTCTTTTTTAACAAATGACCACTATTTCTATCCTTCCCTCAGCATGTCTGAAAGGAAGCCAAGGAAAACCTTCAGGAAAAATGCTATCTCCTGAGAACTCATGAGAATAGTAACATATTTAGATTTTGCAAGATTAAGGTAGACCATACATATTTCTCCCAGTGGCTGTGTCATTTTTCATATGCTAACCACCACTTCATAATAATACCATAGGTGGGAAATTACTGTCATTGGAAAGTCGGTCACGTGTCTCAATCAACTACTACCCAAGGAATGCTAGGGGGTTGGGGGAGACGAAGAGGCAGTACAAACTTGCCACATCTTCCTGGTTTTCCATAAAAAGTACAGCTCTGAACTCCAATGGGAAAGTGGCACCACCTAAAGAGATCTACATTACTCCACAGACTTTCAAAATGCATAGAGTGTCTGTAACCATAGATAGGTCACTAGCTACTTGCCTATGATATTTGACAGCTAAAATCTCCACAGAAAGGTCTAAAGTCTCACTCTGGTATGAGTTGAATGCGAAAAGTACTTACCTAAACTCTCTTAGTCTCGGCTTTCTCATCTGTGAAACACAGGCAGGCAAGTCTGCCTCAGAGTTCTTGAGAAGAACCAAGGGAGCTAACATCTGGGGAATCATGCATCTTTCATGCATATTCACATAACTCCATGTAACTACCTGGGGAGTTGCTGACCAATTTTTGCACTGAACATAGATTCACAAAAGAGAGGGCCAGCCAGCAAGCCAGCTCTCCTTCTGCTTATCAGTTGGGGAGGTTCCTTGGATTCTTCTCCTAACTCATCAGCCTAGAGGACCACCTCTACTCTAACATAGCAAAACAGGACCATATATTCTTATGGTTGTCCTAAGTCTTGGAAGCACAAGCAGTTTTAATAGAATTCATTCACTTAAAGAGAAGTAGATGACAAATCTAGCCCATCCTCCATACCTCCCAAGCCAAAGCCACTCAGTCAGGGTAGGTAAGAAACAGATGGCAAGTCAAAATAGGGTAATTTGAGAAGAGTTTAAGAAAGTGGCCATGTATTCACAAATATGTAGGCAGAGTTTAAGGAAATGAACAATGGATACTGCAGTACCCTGGGATAAGTGAAGCCATTCCCACTACTGAACCTAAAAGGTCAAGGGAGGCCAGGCCCTGAGAGGACACCTGCATGGGAAGGCCTATGGTCCTTATCCAAAGCCCAACCACTGTGACCAGGTAGGGAGGGAGACAGTGGGTAAATACTTTGACCTTGCTCTGCATCCACCTGCCTGCTCTCCCACAGGGCTTCCCATTGGCTTAACTCAACTGGAAGTCAGAGGACAAGGAAGCCCCCTGAGCTTTCAGCAGCAAACCCAAGTTACAGAGCAGCAGGAAAAGAGTGAAGAGTGAATGAGAGGGGATCCAGCACACCCTGTGAAATGCAACATGAAAGGAGGTTTTACTTGGTCTCATCTTTCACTCTCAGGTTAAAACTATTCTTTGCATTACTTACACATAGAATTGTTGCCACTAAATCCAAAAAGGCAAGTTATATACTTAATAAATTTCCCTTACCATGATGAAAGCTGAATTCAAAGCATTATAGTTCCATTAAAGCATTTCAATGAAGGACTACAGAAAAGTGTTTTTCATCGTATAACTCGATACAATGGTGAAGTTTCAGAACACTGAAGAGCTGAGAACACTGAACTTCAGGCCAGTGGCTCCAAACATGGCAATGCCTCAAAATCACCTGGAGAACATTTCATTTATTTATCTTTTAAAAATACAGAATTCATTTTATTTATTTTATAAATATGGAATTCATTTTATTTTCTTTAAATTAGATTTTACTAGCCACTATAGGGGGATATTTCTAGCTAATGTCTAGGCCAGTAACACAGGTGATCAATTTTAAAACCAGCAGTTCTAGGACCCACACATCCCACCCCTGACTGACTCCTCAGGGGAAGGGCACAGGGGTTATTGCACTCAGATTCTGGAACTAATATTTTAGAATTTCCCTTATAAATATCCTGGTTGTTTAAAAAATGTTTTTACTTTTCCATGCTTGTTTGCGTGCTGTTTTAAATTCAGTATTCATCAGAGACAATTTGTTATTCAACTTTCTAAAACCAATCAGTAAAATCATTAATAAACATAAACATTTCATAAAAGGCTTCTGGAGGTTCCACTCATCTCCTCTCATGACATGAAATATTAACTTATTTTTAGAAATACTACCAAATAAGGATTAAAAGAAAGGGTTAAATATATGTAAAGACCATATACTCTGAAAATGTAGATACAACTACTTCTTTAATGAAGGAAATGGAGAAAGCAGGTATAAAAACAACTTTCTTCGCTGTTTTCACCATCCTTTTGCTAGAAGCATTCAATTTGTAGTAGTAAAATACTATTTTCCACTAAAAGATACCTGGACTTCTTAAATAAATGGCTGACTCTAGGTCTAGGAAAGAAATTTATAAGATAAAGCCTGAAACATTTTGCCATACCAAATAACAAAAAAGCTATCAAATGCTATTAGGGTCAGGTCAAAAGCATTCCGATGTCAAGTTTGGGAGGCTCGTGTTAACCAAAAATAAGATAATTTGAGCATAAATTAAAAAAAAATAGCTGCAATGCTTAAAGCACATCAAATATATTTAAATCCATGAATTGGTAATGATCCCTTTTTTAAAAAGGTCACCTTAGAATAATAAATGTGGAAGATTAAAGACGAACACAAATTCTTTGTTATTCTTCCCATTGAGACATGAAATCTAATTCCCTTCCCTTAATATGGGTTGGCTTTAGGGACTTGCCTGAGCAATAGAATGCAATGGAAGTAATATTCTGGCAATTAAATGCCTAAGCTATAATGAGCTCCGCAACCTCCTTCTGGCTCTCTTAGAACAATCTCCCTGGAAGACCTGAACTGTGATTATAAGACAGTCCCAGCTGAGCCTAACCTTCCAGCCATCCTTACCAAGCCATCAAACATGTGAGTAACAACATCTCTGATCTCTCAGACCAGCTCATCTACATCCAAATACCACCAAGGACTTCAGCTGATGCCACATGGAGCAAAATGAGATGAGCCCTGCCAAATTCCTGACCTATAAAATCACATGATATAATAAAATGATTTTTGTTTTAAGCCACTAAGTTTTGAATAGCTCGTTATGCATCAATAGATAACTAAAACATATTTTTATACCTAAAAGTAGAGTCTGCAGTAACAAAAACCTAAGTTATGTGACATTGGTTTTGGGACTAGGCGGTAGGTAGAAGCTGGAAGAGCTCCAAGACAGCCAAAGAGTCTGGGGAGAGTATTGGTCAGGATTTGAAAAATAGTAAGGAAAAAACTAGCAGAGTTTGGGAAAAGGGCGACCATTATATACGGTCAACAGCTTGACAAGTGCCCTTCAATAATTCAGAAAATAGAAGAGAAATGAACTAAAAAAAGAAAAAAGAAAAAGAATTGTTTCATGTTTTTAGCAGAATTTAGAAGGGGAAAAAGATCCAGAACTTTCTATTTTTAAATAAAACTGTGCTCACTTCTAATGTCTCCCAGCAACATATTCTCAAGTTAAAAATGCTTCAGGGCGAAGCTCAAATCCAGAGCTCTACATGTAATGCATGACCTCAGAACAAAGATGTTGAGTGTGACTCTAAAACCCTTTGGTGAGACTGACAAAACACTTAAGCATGTGCATAGTAGAGTTTCAAAGCGTCATTCAGTTGTGCCTCTTAGACCCCCTCTGCCACAGAATCAAGCATCCAGAGTCTTCAAGTCCTGCCTGCCAGACCTTTTCAACTAAATAGGCTTCTAAGAATTTTAAAGTCATTGTCCCAAAGTCCTCAAACATTCAGCTTAAGGTTGAGAATGGAAAGATTTTAGAGTAAAATGCAGATGTGGCTTTTGTCGAATTAAGTGGATTATAATCTGATCCACAGGAAACTATTTTTAAAGAAGTTGTATCAGCTTTGACTAACAGGCACAAAGACAATCCAAAAATAAAAGAATTGGATCCCCGAATTTCTACTAACAGGAATGAAACTGGCAAGGTTATTCCTTTGCAAATGTAGAAAGAAAAAGGGAGAATAACTCAAGGGTGTGAAAACAAAAGCCCAGAGAACAATGTCAAGAGCCTCAGAGAATCATTTCCAGGAAGAAGAACTGGGCCCTTGTAGGGAACCGTTTTGAGTGGCATGGAAATGCAGCTCAGTCTCCACATGAAAAACCAGTGGTAAGTCAGTGGCACGCAGGACCATGCCCACAAAGAGGTTTTCCCATGGGGAATCAGGCCTGCATTGTGCCCAGACTGCTATGAGACTTGCTTTTGCTAAAACTCCCTCACCCTGAATTGAGGCAGCAAGAGTTTACTGCAACTTCCTAAAATCTGACCTAAACCTCCCAAGTATGGAGTGTAACTGGTTCAACCACTTTTTCCCTTGATCTGCAACATCCTTCTTTTTGAAGTAATTAGCAACATTCTTTCCTTTGTCATCTGTAAAAGGCAGTCCCCTGCAGTGAACCTGTGCATAGTAAATGAGGACCACCCTCCATGTAATGTACCCAGAAAAACAATAAAAGCCTGTCCAGGCAGGGGCCTCTGGCCCTCTCGCCCCCTCTCTCTCTCAGAGAGTGGCCATGCCATCGTTATTTGTCCACAGGACTTCTGTAGTCCGTGTGTATCTGTCTCAAAACCACAACACATGGATCCTGCAGGCCAGGATCTACATCAGGCCCTAATCAAGAAACGGGTAACATCCACCCAGGTGGAATGCAAAATTGCTATCCAGCAGTGTTCAACATTTTAGCATCTCTGGGCCACACTGGAAGAGAAAGAGTTGTGTTAGGCCACACGTTAAATACACAAATACTAATAAAAACTGATGAGCAAAAAAAGTTTTTATGTAAATTTACAATTTTGTGTTGGGCCCCATTCATAGCCAACCTGGGCCACCTGTGGACACTCCATGGTTACGTGCCTCCTGTCTTACCTCTTTGTGAAAGGAAATGTATATTGAGACATCTTATACCTTTGTCACCATGATATGTTAGATGTATTGGGTGGGAGTAAAGGAAACAGATAAACTTGTGTCTAATTCACAGACTTTTAGACCAAAAGGAACTGTGCCAAAGAATGCTACACCTGAGAAATCACAGCCAAGGAACTTCATTAGCATCTGTACCTGATTTAGGTAATGTCTTTGTTTGGGCTGTTACAACAAATTACCAGAAGAGTGGATGACTTAAACAACAAACACACAGAGTAGGGCAAAAGTAGATTTACAGTTATGAGTAACACAAAACAGAGTTTCTTAGTTTTGTATTATTATATATCATTATATTATTTCCCATATGAACAGCTGTAAACCTGCTTTGGCCCCACCCTGTATTTCTTACAGTTCTGGAGGTTAAGAAGTCCAACATCGAGGTGCTAGCAGATTTGGTTCCCATGAGAACTGACTCTCTTGTTTGCAGATGGCTGTGTTCTAGCTGTGTCATCATGGGGCAGGGAGCAGAGAGAGAGGAAGCAAGCTGTCTATTGTCTCTTCTTATAAGGGCCCTAATGCCATTCATGAGAGTTCCACCCTCCTGTCCTAACTACCTCCCAAAGGTCCTAGTTCCTAATACCATCACATTGGAGGTTAGGATTTCAATATATAATTTTAGGGGTCACAAACTTTCAGTCCATAATAGATAGTGAGTATTAGACTTCAGGAAGATGTCACAATAAGATCAGAGTTTGGGGGAAATTGGGATGATGATAACTGACTACATCCTGTACACGGTAGGAATGTAGGCATATAAATACTCTGCCACAGAGGGCTGTCTGAAGTAGATTATCTATAGCCACAAATTCTCACCACTTCTCCCATTAGAAGGTGGAATCCCATTTCCTTCTTGAATCTGAGCTGGCTTTAGTGGTTTGTTTGGCCAGAGAATGCTGCAGAAGCGACATCTTAGGATTTCCTATGATTTAAAAGCCTAGAAACTTGCTCCTAACCCTTTGGAGACATTCTTTCTGATAGACCTGACCTGCCATACACAGAAATCCAACTACTCTGAGACCTCTCTGCTGGAAAGGCAGAAGGTAGGCTGTCCAGGTGACAGTCCTAGATGAGTGTCCTAGATTTCTTCAACCATCCCCATTAAGGACCTGGACCTGAATGACCACCCAGGGCTACAGACTGGAGACAAAGATTCCTATCTCATTGTCTGGTTTTTTAAAGATTAGTAAAGGCCTAAGTAAAGACGCCATGAGACCTCACAAGTATTGTAAATTCTACAAAAGAGCACACGCAAACTGTACACATAAAACGACACACACACACACACACATCTCCATAATTTACATGTTCTTCCACTAATGGCCCACACCCTTTCCCACCAGGCCCACGCCCAACAGGCCTGCCACACATTCTGGCTGCCACCCAACTGTGTGCTGACCTCCAACTGCAGACTTGGAGTCTGTAGCCAAGTCAACATTGAAAGATCCTTTATTTTTACACACAAGGGTCAAGCATTCATCCACACCCATCACACCTTCCCAAACCATCAGGCTTTTTTCTACCACACAAACTTTCAAAACTCTTTATCTAGCCACGGTATAGATTGTAACGCTGGATCCAAAGGGACTACAGACACTTCAAATTTTCTCATTTCCCTCTCTGGAAGCATTTAAATAAATTTCTATACACTAAGAGTTGGATTTTTGCTCAACCCCATCTCAAAAGAAGGTCAAAGACCATTTTAGATAGATTTCACACATTTTTTATTTCGGATTTAATGTAAATCCTTTTCTGAATTTTTACCATCGTATCTAAAGCAATGCAGTACCATTTTCTTCTTGTCAGACTTAGAGCTTTCAAATATGTGTACATGGCCACAATAACCTTTCTTTAGTCATGGGCTCTCTAACTATTTTTAGCTTTTGCAGTCTCCACATTCCTTACCCTCGCTCTTTTTCTGAAACAATTTTGTTTTTTTTCATCTGTGATACAATATGACAGCTGGAAACTAAAGCAATATTCCAGGTGGATCCTGAGTTCCTTGTCCTTTATATAGTATTTTTTTCTCTGACCAATCAATTTTATGATAAATTTAAGTTGGGAAAATTTTAGCAAGTTCAGCTACAAAAAGGACAAATTGTTATAAATGGAGAACTTTCATAGTGAACTATGCAATTTCCTTTGATTTTTTTTAGCTCCCTTTTCATATTCTCAGCCAAAAAGTTACTGGATCTGAAATCTTGTGAAATTCTCCCAGCTAAATCAACAGACATTTAGCAACTATAAGATAAAATATAACAGTCCTTTGAACATAAAAGGCTTACAGCATCGACTGCTTCTAATGAATATTTATGTACAACTGGAAGTAAACCCAACTTTATTCTTTTTCCTCTCTACTGTTGAATTATATTGTTGCCATTTCTTTTTTGATTTTGTTGTGTTGATTTGAGTTTTCATACCAGTAAAAGCTTCTCTTTGGTAAAATATTTTATTCCTGGATTTTTAGCTTTATCTCATCAGTGGATGTTTCCTTCAGTGTTTTGAGTGCATTTTCCATTTTAACAACTTATGCATATTAAGATCTAGACACCAATAATATCTTAACAATTTAATGTCAAGAACCCAGATGCCCACAGATTGCAAAGATGAACCTTCAGCCCAAACCTCATAGGGTTTGGAATGGTTTGCATTTTTACATTTGGCATATGAACAGCTTCCTACCCATACAGCAATGATCATATCCGTGTAATTTGAACTTGGAATGTGTTCATGAGATCCTAGAGCCAGACTTTCCCAGACTCAAGTCATCCAAAACTTTCAAAATTTTATTAAATAATTGGAAAAAAATGAATGAAGCATAGCAATGGCAAATTAGTATCCACATTTACTAAAATATTTATACAGTTCAGTCAAATCTATTGAAATCAATTCAGCAAATATTTATTAAATGCCAGAAATTTATTAATGAAAAACACAGTCCATACTGCCTAACAAAGCCCTTATATCTGCTACCATTGGCTAACCCTCACTTTTTTGGAAAACTTAAATTTGGTACCAGTACAACTCATTTGACCAACCTGTGTTCAAAAGTGCTAAAAAAGACTCTCGATGGCTATCTTTGTTTTATATTATTTCCATGAAATAACACTTCTTTTGGGTCCAGGCATATAAGATATGGTAGTTAATCATTTTATGAAAGTTACTTTTCCTCCATGCTTTTTAATGTTCTCAGATACAAGATGAAGGGATGGGACCAGGCAATAACTAAGGTCTTTTCCAGTTCTAGGGTACATGATTCTGTTCTGTCACAGGTAAGAAGGAGCATTATCTGGTCTACACAGATGTAGCTCTGATATGTACCATAAGAATATATTAAATACAGGTTGGATTTGGGGACATTTGGGTTTGAAGGCCATAGTAAGATCTTCTGAGGCCCTACTGCATGCAGTCAAGTTTTGCAGAAGCCAACTGTTGGTCTGAGGGACCCGCCCTTTTCCACTCAGAGGAATGTACCACCTGCTCCACATGTCCGTCTGTCCTGAGAGCCTTGCTTCACCTTGCACTCCTAGATCAGATGAATGTGAATGGTATCCAAACTGGTGGCAACCCCTTTCTCTCCCTCAAATTTTTTTCTAAAGAATTTTTCCCTGGAGGAAGTTTAAGCATCTCCTTGAAGCCTTCTATAAGCTCTCCGGACTCAGGTCACTTTCTCCCTGGTCACTATTAGAACTCAAATGTATTGTGGTCATGCTCATACTTTACTGTCATTTAATTGTCTTCTGATATATTAAAGCATGTGCTCCTCCAGGGTGAAGAGTGTGTCTTATTTATCTTTGTGTCTAACACAACATCCTACAATATAGGAGACATTCAAACAGCAGTCATAACTTACGTTTGTAGCATTTTTACTAAGTGGAAGGGACTTTATAAGTAGCTTTTAACCTTTGCACCATCTCTATGAAGTATATACTGTTATTACTTTCATCATTTTACAGATGAAGAAACTGAGTCAAAAGGTTAAGTGAAGTCACTGGTCCCAGTTATGCTCAGCTGGACAGTGGCAGAGTAAGAATATGAATCCAGAGAGTCTGGCTCCAGAGTCTTCACTATTTAACATTATGGAGTGATCAATTATTATGTGATAGCACCTTCCAATATGTTACCATTGATATAGTATCACTTGAATTATTCTTCCCCTTCTCTGAGACAAGGCATATTGTTTCTAGGTTGGGTTTCTCAATGATGTATGGAGGCATATGAGTTAGAACTGTGCTTTTAAAATGAGCTATAATTCTATTTGGGAGAGGTTAACTGAAACAAACAAGCAAATAATTAAAAAACCACAAGAAATAGATTTGGGCAGGGGGTGTTTACTACTGGGAGAAAATGACCACAAAAGTACACCTATAATCATCACCTTCTATAATGAAAGTCTTTGTAGAGTTGACAGGTATCAACAGGGTCCCATGTGGATGGAATCTGGCATCTGAAAGGCCATCCTGTGCTACTGCCACCCAGAGGGAAGGCCATTAGCTAGTCTGGGACAGCCATGTGACGGCACCGGCAGAGCACGTACAGTCAAAACTAGAGAAGAACCATGTGGCAGTTCTGGAACCAAACCTCAAGCTAACACCTAGCAAGTAGCGGTCACAAATTCACATGCTTTAAAAGGGATCAGGTGTCGTGGCTAGCATAGCTCAGTGGATTGGGCGCGGGTTGCGAACCAGGCATCACAGGTTCAATTCCCAGTCAGGGCACATGCCTAGGTTGCAGGCCATGGCCCCCAGCAACCACGCATTGATGTTTTTCTCTCTCTCCCACTCTCTCTCTCTCTCCCTCCCTCCTTCCCTTCCCTCTCTAAAAATAAATAAATAAAATCTTTTTAAAAAAGGGGACTAGGCATCTAACAAGACTGATGGATATCTTCTGAGGAAAACATTTACAAAGAGTGGAATAAAATAAATATCTCATCTCTCTCTTAACTCTATTATACTAAAATATAATGACAGAAACAGGGCATGGTGGGAAGTATAAAGAACAAAAGGAAGACACTGACATGCCAATCCAGTCTCTGCCTGCCAAACCTTTCAATTTTTCATGGGACAATAAAATCCAGATTTCAATGTGAAATTTTCTCATTGTTAAAATATTAGCAACTGATTCCAGTAAAACACACACACACACACACCATGCAAATAAACCCTATGCGTGTCAACCAAAGCGTAAATGAAGGTCAGATTTGGTCCACAGCCCATCAAGTCTGCAACCTTGGAATAGAGTCTCCAAAGTTCCCCAAAATTGAGAAAACAGGAAACAACTACATGGGCAATCAGGGTTACTTGTGGTCAGAAATATAAACACAGAGTAGAATTCAGCAAGTTAAATAAGGTGAGAAGCACAGGAATCCTGGAGGTAAAAGAAGCGAGAGCCCAGAAGCCAGGAAGTTCAGTGGGTAAAAAGAGTGGTAGCAGAAATCCAAACCACAGAGACAGCAGCCTAAGCCAGGGGATGTTTTGCCCAGGAGAGCCATTTTTTGTAGCTGTCAACCAAAGCTGGTAGTGGGTGGTAGCCACTCCTGGAGCCAAAGTATGCACCAGGAAGTGAACACAGGTGGTTGGAAGAGACAGCCCTCTCCCTGCAAGTGTGCTGTGATCCCTGCTAGTGCAGGGACAGTCCAGCTGGGGTTCCAGGGAGGTTCTTATGGTAAGGATCTCTGAACCTTCCGTTCTAGATAGGCTGCACACCTCAGAGACAAAGAGGTTAAGCCCTCCTATATTTCAGAGCTTTCCTCATCTGCCAGGGCTCCTTGAATGCTCTACAAATAGAAGACATTCTTCTATGACACCAACATACAGCACTGGTCCCAAGCAACAACATTCAGGCTGATTCCTCAAATGTCACTTTGCACAATCTGCCCTCTTTCTCGTAGACCACCCAGCCTTTTTATAATGATTCTACACTGTCTCATTTATTTTCTTCATGGCAGCAGAGATCCCAATTTCCTTAGCTGAATTTCATTCCCTCCCTTATGCAACTGCTGATTTATTGGTAATTCCCTGGCTCTTTATTAGTCATCTCAGAATGATTGTGTTTTCTCTCTCATCGGCTGAAAAATACAGTAAAATTGATAAATTCTTACTTTTCTATTCCACCCGGAGAAAAGTGAGGAACAAAAATAGGGAGAGAAAAAAATTAAGTACAAAGAGATCAGAAGAGAAAGGGAACAGGAGGGCAGACGCACTACACAGAGGTAGTTCCCAGCTTGGAGTGTCCTTCTCACTGAGTGCTGCAAAAGAAATGGACACGAACACAGTCTTAATGAATTTACTCTATCATTTAGGGCAGCCCATGTTATTGCATTATTGTAATGAAAAACACATCAGAATATGTCTAGACACATGACATACTCCTGGTAGAGTGTTCCCTGCACTTCAAAAAATTGTGGTTCAATTTCCTTCTGGGAAACGCTCCAATGGCAACATTTCAGGTTCTTGAAAGGCTCTTCAGAATGACCGCCTAAGGGGAGGCCACCTCCAAAAGTAGACTTAAAGCACCAGGGCACTGTAGAGGCTGGCAGAGCTTTCCATGGGAAAATGGTCAGAAGAGCATGGCCCCCCTGTAGAAACCCCATGTGCAATAATCCACTGATAGGTTTTGCTATATACAGAGTAGCTGTGACAGTCTAAATAAAACACTGAAAAGAACCTGTAAACAGAAGAGGAGTAATGAAATACTTTGTTTTGGTAATTCTTTAATTTTAACTACATATGGATTAAACAAATCCAATTGGTATAACTTTCACCAATGTGTTGATTTAAACCAAGTTCTATAGGCATTGGAAGTTGGAAAAGGAAAGCAATGCCACACCCCCATGGTATGTTACCTCTTACAGGGTAATGATGCTGTGCCTGTGTTCTCACAGAAGAGTCATGAAAAGAGTAAGTCCTAAATTGCAGCCATTATCCTTAGATTGTAATTCTGGCTGTGCCACTTTCAGAGACTTAAGTCTGTGAATGCCTGAAGCTGGGAAAACCACATGATTTCCTATCATACATTTGTAAAATAAGGATTATAAAATAAAACATAGGGAATCCTCTATTCAGTTTGTCTCCTTGAATTCTCTGTGGTTTGAGCACACATGGGACAGGATGATTGGAGAGGTGAGGGGATTGTTCTCTATCTGTACTCAACAGGTCAACAAGCATTTCCTGAGTGCACAACAGGTACCACAACTAGACCAGTGGCCCTCCAGGCTGAATATGACACTCTTTAAGGGCCCAACAATCAAGATTGGGAAAGAGGAGTAAATTTAAGATTGGGAAATAGTGAAGAAGCAGGGCAAAACTGAATATAACTAAATGTAGAATGCTGAATATAATCAAATGTATATAAGTTATAGGAGTTTGGTCAGTGGGATGGGGTAACAGACAGCGTATCTTAAGAAAGGTGAAATTTCATTTGGGCCTTAAACCCTGAGTGGACACAGAGAAAGGCATACTAGAATGGAGAAACGTGACAGAAATCACACAAACTGGGGAACACATTGCATAGGGAAGGCCAAGAGCAGCATTGCTGTGGATTCGTGGACACTTCAGCTTGATTGGCACTTATGGAAAAGGGGCAGGCAGGTGAACCAGGCTAGAAGTAGTTGAACTATAAAGCCTTAAAAGCAGGCCTGGTAGAAGTAAAATCACCCTCCATGCCATGGCTAATCCAAAGGAAGTTTGCCGTGCCCTAAGAAGCAGCCCATGTATTGCTCAAAACACACAACAGTCCACATAACAAACAAATGCTAAGACCAGATGCAAGCAAGCCAAAGAAGATACTTTCTGCAACTACCTCCATTGTGCCATTGAATGTTACCACCTAACTTTCCTAGTTCTGGAGTTGGTTCAATTCTGCCTTCTATCTGGATCATCCTTCCTAGTCCGAATCTCTGAACAACTGTGAATAATAAATGACAAAACGTTATATACTTGCTTCTCTTTCTCTAGACAAACCAGATTATACCACTTCAGGACTCATAGTATTTCTACCACTATTGCTACCACCATCACCAAAACCCCATTCTATGAATTAACCTCCTCATGTCTCCTGGCCTGCATACTGCACTAGTCATTCTGTCCCTTACCCTATTTCATTTCCAGGTTGAAAAAAAGTTCTGTCAACAAATAGTTACTAGACACTTACTATGTGACAGACACAGCATTAAACACTGAGGTCACAAAGACAAATAAGACACCAGTTCTCAAAGAGTGCAGTCCTTTGGGAAGTTGGATCTGCCTTCATTCATTCATTTGATATCTATCAAGGGCCTTTGGTATGACAGCCACAATACTAGGCCTTGGGGATATAAAAATGTATGAATATGGTACCTGCTCTCAAAGAACTTATGGTCTGTTTGGAAGAGAGAGGGAGGAAGGCAAAACAAACCTCATAATAAAGCAACATATATGCTAAAGCAAACTGGAGTAAGAAAATAATTTATTGTTCCTTGGGGGACACATTTGTACAGGAAAGTATTTATGGAAGAGGTGACACAGGAACTGAGATTTGAAACCTAAGGAGGTGTTTGGGAGACAGAGCAGGTGGAGAAAAACACTCAATGTAGAGATGATAGCATGTGGGAATATGGCAGCCTCTGTTATTCAGACCAGTCTTCCCACTGAAAACAACAATATTGGATAGAACAATATTGCTCTAGGACCTTTGTCAATTAGGTAACTAAGTGTTCATTTACAGACCTCTTGGGTGAGAGAAAATAAAAATCAAAGCTAAGGTCCTGCAAGATAAGCAGACCAATCAAAGACATTTATACATTAAAATCTTTTCCCAAAGGGCTACACCCTCAGGGAAAGGGTGATCTAGAAATAAACTCACCTGATACCTCAGGGGACTGAATATAGTTTTGGTTTTTCCTGAGCAGCTTAAGGGAGAACATTCTTGGGTAGTGACCATGAAATGTCCTTTGAGTAACTCTGAAGACTAAACTCACATCACTTAAAAATAAAAAGATACCCTAGCAGGAACCGGCCAACTCAGTAAAATGCAAAAACAAATCTTCAAAGACTTCAGGTATTGAATCATTGGGCATAAATTATAAAAATATTCTTACTATGTTTGAAGAAGTAAAGAAAAAGTAGGATAAAATCTGAAAGGAACGGATCGAAATGTCCCCTAGCAAATTCCAAAAGAATTAAATAGATCACTTAGTATTCAAAAATAAAAACAAAAGAAAGCCTATGTCAAGTAGAGCATACCAAAATCAAGTAAATAATTTAGCTGTGCATGCAAAATCAAACAAAAATGACAAACCCCAATATCCTGCTCCTTATAAAAATCTCACCCTAAATATAGCATTCACCGATGACTTACCTGATGTAATCCTTACTACAATTGTTGCAAAAACTAGCCATTTTAAATTAACTTTATTTTTGAATTCTAAATGATCTATGCATGAGATCTACCCTCTTAACAAAATTTTAAGTGTACAATACAGCATTGTTAATTATAGACACAATGTTATACAGCAGATTTCTAGAGTTTATTCTTCTTGCATAACTGAAATGTTATACCCATTAAACACAAAATGCCCACTTCCCCCTCCCAGGAGCAGGTTATTTGTATGATTTTAAAATACTATAACTCAAACTGCTTATTATTGCAAGGGGGCAGTAATTAAACTGTGGGGAAATTGGATAAATTGACTGATCAAAATTAATATCACCACCTCCAGATATGATACCCTGAGAAAGACAGTATCACTCACTGATGCAGTACTTTTGGCAAAAATGAATAATCTGAATCTAATCACAGGGAAATATCAGAAACACCTCAAATTAGAAATATTCTAATTTTAAAAGTTAAGCATCATGGCTATGGTCTCCCAAAATGTAAATGTCATAAAGAAAAAGAAAGGCTAAATAAATGTTCCAAATTAAAAGAAGCTTAAAAGAAGTGACAACTGAATGCAATATCTGACTCTAGACTGGACACTGTAGTGGGAAGAAAAAAATGCTAAAATGTTCATTATTAAATCAACTGAAAAAAAAGAAATACGGCAGTAGGTGAGATAAAAAGCATTCTACCAATACTTTCTAATTGTTAAATTTAAATTTACATTTAAAAGTTAATGAAAATCATAACTTTACTATGGTTACATGAAAATATCTTTATTCTTCAGAAATAAACTGAAGTACTCAGGGATAAAGAGCCATGATATATGTAATTTACCACAAAAACTTCAGAAAAAATTATTTATATATATACATATATATCTGTGTATTTAATATCTATGTATAAATTATATGTAATAATTATATATCGAGAGAAAAGACAGAGTAAGAGAAACAGAGCACAAATGATAAAGCAAGTAGAGCACAATCTTGTTAACAGGTATATCTGGGCAAAGGGCTTACAGTTGTTCTTTGTACTATCATTATTTTTGTAACCTATTTTATATTTTAAATCTTTAAAGTTATTTCAAAATAAAAAGGTTAAAAGGGAACCTCAATAAATGAATTCAACAACAGTCTAGGCATACACAAGAGAGAAACTAGCACACTAGAAAATAGGGCAGAAGAAATTATTCAGAATGTGGCACAGAGGAAAAAGATGGAAATATTGAAAGAGAGGTTACAACACATGAGATAAGGAGTGAGGTTTAGCATATGTAACTGGAATTCTGGAAGGAAAGGAGAAAAAAATAACAAGGCACAAGCAGGGACAAAATTTGAAGAAGTAAAATTTTATCAGTTCTGACAATTTGGAAAGACACCAATCCAAATTCATTAATGAATTAATCTAGAGCAGACAGATAAAGTGAAATGCACCTGAAGAAGCATTATAGGAAAACTAAATTATACCAAAACAGTAGTTTGACAGCTGACTATATAAAAACAGTGAAAGCCAAAAGACAGTGAAATTATATCTTCAATGTGGTGAGGAAAAAAATACCAACCTACAATTCTATACCCAGCAAAGATATCCTTATTATAAAGATGTTTCAGGCAAATAAAGAGATTTTTCCTCTAGAAGACCCTAACTAAAGAAATCTCAAAAATTTATACTCCAAGTAGAAGGTAAAGGATTCCAGATAGAAAGTCTAAGATGCAAGAAGGAGTAACAGCAAAAGACATGCTAAATATATAAGACAGTGTGAATAAAGACATAGAGGTAGAAATCAGTCTATTGTGTCCCGAGAACTACCACGAGCTTGGGTGTGAATAGACTGAGCAGGAGGTTAGTTTCTCAACCATATTGAACACAAATTCTAGCAGTAAAAAATAAAATTAAGCATGTGATCTGAATATGAAGATGTTTTGAATGAATATATTAGGTATATTATAAAAACATACAAAAAGTTAAAATTTGTGAGGATGTTTTCTGCCCATATGTTAAGGGATTGACTTGTACACAATTAAGGTTAGCAAACTGTCCTGCAGGCCAAATCTGGCCTACTACCATTTTTGTAAACAAAGTCTTATTGGAACACAGCGATATTCATTTGTTTGCATATCATCTATGACTGCTTTCATGCTACAACAACAATTGCATAGATCTGGAAGATATATAGACCACGAAGTCCAAAATATTTGCTCTCTGGTGCCTTATAGAAAAAAATTTTCGAACCCTGGATTTGAACCTGGAGTAGGTAGGTTCAGGTGAGTAAAGGGCTCCTAAGATACCACTTTGTGTGCATGAATATATAGGCAATAGGGGGTCTTCAAAGGATTTTAAGCAGAAGAAATGCCACCCTGGCAGCCATGTGGTAAATGGAATAAAGAGGAGAAGCCTGAAGAAAAGGAGGCCAATTAGAAGATTTTTGTGATGTTGATTAAAGTGCTTTCTCTGACACCAATTTCATTGTCTATAAAGTGGGGGTGATAATTCACACACAGTTTTTGGTGAGTCAAATAAAATAATATGTAATGAAATGCTTCTTAAACTGTTAAAGCACTATGACAAATTAAGGTATTATGATTTTCCTTATAGTAGATTTTCATTAAATGAATGTTTTTAAAAGTGTTATATATATTTTGCCATCTCTGTTTTCATTGCATTCTTTGATATTAATACATCATGTGTAACTGTATCACATATATAGAAATCATTTAGTATCAAATCTTAGATGTGATTTGTACTAATTGATTTAAACCCATTTTAGTCACTTGACTGAAAAAATATTTCTAGATGCTCATATTCCATCTAATTTATTTCTGTTCACTTGAAGAATATATTGCACAGGACTTCACTCCTTATTAACACCTAATATGTATATCTCATGTGAAAGACATAAGACCATAAAGAAATAATATGATAGAAAGATTTCTAACCACAATTTTACATTTTCTACTAATTCTTGAGACTCCCAAAACATTAGGAGCAAAATAAAGAAATTCAAGTCTTCTAGCTCTGGCTGGTGTGGCTCAGTGGATTGAGCATGAGCTTGAGAACCAAAGGGTCACCAGTTTGATCCCCAGTCAGTGCATATGCCTGGGTTGCAGGCCAGGCCCCCAATTGGGGGCATGTGAGGGACAACCTATCAATGTATCTCTTACACATGGATGTTTCTGTCCTTCTTCTTCCCTCCCTTCCTCTCTCTAAAAATAAATCAATAAAATCTTTAAAAAAAGAAATTCAAGTCTTCTTTAAAAATATCTTGTTACTTCTCTAACTACTATTTATGATACTTCACAGCACCGTAAGTATATATGTATGAAAGATGATCCTTTTAAAGATTTAGGGATATGGTTTTCAAAAGCACCCATCTGCACGCACCGTCTCATAAGATGAAGATGAAGTGCTGAGAGCCTAACCTGGTTGTGACACATCATAGAATATCTGTTGCAATAACAGATTATGCCCTCATAATTTTTACTTGTCTCTGTCCCTTATGTGTGTGTACATATATGCTTAGAAACACATGTGGAGATGTCTTTTAAAACATGCTAGCAAATTGGTAAAAGAAAAAAATACATTATCATCAGTGAAGATAGAAGGTGAGAAACAGTACCACATGTATTCTAATAGAAAGGCAGGCTGTTTTAATTTAAATTCGTTTCAGCCTTCTTCGTTGAAAACAGAAGTAAATCATGTAAGGAACTAATTCATACTGGGAGAGACAACAAAGAATGCCAATAAAATTTATTTGTAAAAAAAATTGCTACAAAAATATTTCTACCCACATTTCCAGGGTTGTTTTAAATAAAAGAATAGAGGCCCTTTTCCAGGAACATTTTAAAAGGATATAGCTTAAAGGAAACTTTTATTTCTTTTTTTATATAGTATATGACTGGGTCTAATTTATTATGCATTAATTGCAGACAAAACCTTGATTCTCTGCACAAAAAAGGCTCGACACAATCAACATGGTGGTCCACGCAACAGTTGCGTGAGCCCTAACTCTGGCTGCGCCCAACACATGTGCGTTACTGTCTGATCCTCTGATAACGAAGATCACTGCTCCTGGGGTGAAGGGCACATGCTTTCACAGCTTTCCACCACCACTGCCCTGGAGTTTGCCCGGTTGTCTTATTTACATGTCTTTGGAACCTGGAAAATTCAATGAGTCCAGTTCCTCAGCACCGCCCCTCCCCGCCCCACCCCGCATTTTGGCAGTTGTCTTATTTGCTTAATTAGCCGCTAATATATATCCTACCAATGGCTCATTCCCCATAATATTCCTTCTTTGAAGGGTACACCAAGGGGCATGTGGTGAGTATGTCTGATCTCTTTCAAGAGTTGTAGACATACCCCCAAGTGTCATTGTTTCCCCAATCTGCTATTCATGAGCTTGTCTAAACTTTTAATAAATCTATGTATATTTTCAATCTGCACTGCATCCTACAATAATGCATTCCACATATTTCTACTCATCTTAAATCTCTTTTAAGCTTCTGAGAGTACCCTGAGTTCTAGTATGCCAGGATTCAATAAATAAGAAAGCATATTTTTATAAATTTTAATCATATTTCCTTTCTTAGCCTTCTTCCTTTGTAAGGAAGAGTCCTTCTCTTTTTATGCCATAATCAGAACAAATATAATGAATGAATCCACCAGTTTAAGCTAATTAATCAATATAGAAGCCTCTTTTTTTGCCCATGTTTAGTGAACTTTCTCTGGACCCTTTCATTTTTTTTTTTTAATTTTAATTGTTGTTCAAGTACAGTTTTCTGTCTTTTACTTGCATCCCAGCCCTTTCACTTTAATCATGTCTTCATTGAGGGCTGCTGACCAGAACTGCACACCATGTTCCTCATACATAGTGAGGTACAAAGAGAGATTGTTTATTCTAAAACAATTTATAAGCAAGCCTGGAAATGATTAAGACACTTGTAGAATCACCACATACACCGGAATGAAGAAGGACTCTGGGTGAAATGGTGCTTGTCAGTAAAGACAGGGTGTAGAGGTGAGAAGCAAGTTGCCCTTGTCAGGTTCACCTCCTCTGAATCCTGGGCTGCCTTCCTCATGGGCTGGGCTGTCACATCAGTTTTTCCAGGGTAAGGCCTCTCCACACGAGAGTTTGAACTATCAAGAGTCTCTCTTGAAAGCAGAATTTTCTAATAATTTTGTAAGACAAGCTAAAATACAGTGACCATACAAAAGAAAAAGGAGAAGGATATTAGGATATTTGTCCATTTATGATCATATGAAGCCACATTCCAAAGTGATTACCCATGTATAAAACATCCAATAGAAGTTCAAGGGCATAAACCCCCTGGCAAGCTAATTTAGGTTTCTTGGCAAGTACAGAAACAAAGCAAAGACGCTTATGTGGTATTGATGAAAATGAAAAACATGCTAAATTAACCCTAGCTCAGAATACAATAACACATCAGTGTCATTACTAGATAACTCAGGTCCATCAGGCACTTTCTAAGAGACCTGGGCAATGCTCAGCAGTTATAAATTATCACTTTCTGATTCCCTTTTCTATATAAACTCCATGTAGACAATTCCTTTTCAATTACTTTATAAGAAAGAATATAAATGCCTGTGTCACAGGCACTTTTCTATTTCCCACCCATTAAAGACCTGTCTTAGAAATGAAGCAAGCCCCAAGCCAGAATGCAGCTTCAGCATGCCTCTTAATACATACAATATTTTTGGTAATCATGACAAAATTATTACCAGGTTAACTAGTAATTAACTAAGTTTCAGCTTTCTTGCCTTATATTCTCATTCTAAAGATATAGTCTAGTTCTAAAGATATATTCTGATCATTCTAAATGGAGACATACTCAAATTATATTTATAAACGTTAACTTCTTTTTAAAAATCTCATTTTTATTTTAATTTATTTTTACTGAATTTATTGCGGTGACATTGGCTAACAAAACCATACAGGTTTCAAGTGTACAACCCAACAAAACACCATCTGCACACTGCTTCATGTGCCCACTGCCCCAAAGCACAGTCTCTTTCCATCCCCACTTTCTCCTCCTTTGCCCAATTCCACCTGCGCCTTAACCATTTCCCTCTGGTCATCAACACACTGTTGTCTGTGTCTATGTGTTGTTGTTGTTTTGTCCATACGTGTGTGTGTGTGTGTGTGTGTGTGTGTGTTTTACTTAATCCCTTCAGCTTTTTTCACCGAGTCCCTCAGCTCCCTTCCACTCCGACAGCTGTCAGCCTGTTGCATGTATCCATGCTTCTGTTTCTGTTTTGTTCATTAGATTCCACATATAAATGAAATCATGTTGTATTTCTTTTTCTCTGAATGCCTTATTTCACTTAGCATAATAATCTCCAGGTCTATCTATGCTGCCTCAAAAGGTAGGATTTCCTTCTTTTTTACAGTTTCATAGTTCTCCATTGTGCAAACCCACCACTGCTTTGTGTGCCATCTAGTGATGGGCACTTGAGCTGTTTCCAGATCTTGGCTACTGTAAATAATGCTGCAATGAACATAGGGGTGCATATATGTATTCTTTTGATTTGTGTTTCAGGTTCCTTTGGATATATTCCTAGAAGTGGGATCTCTGGGTCAAAAGGCAGTTTAATTTTTAATGTTTTAAGGTAATTCCGTACTGTTTTCCACAGTGGTTGCTCCAATCTGCATTCCCACCAACAGTGCGAAAGGATTCCCTTTTCTCTATATCCTCACCAGCACTTGTTGTTTGTTGATTTATTGATGATGGTTATTCTGAAAGGAATGAGGTGATATTTCATTGTGGTTTTAATTTGCACCTCTGTGATGATTAGTGGCATCGAGCATTTTTTAAATATCTCTATTGGCCATTTGTATGTCCTCTTTGAAGAAGTGTCAAATTCAGGTCCTTTGCCCATTTTTTGATTAGGTTGTTTGTCTTCTTGGTGTTGAGTAGTATAAGTTCCTTATATATTTTGGAAATTAACCCCTTATCACATGTATCATTGTTGATGGTTTCTTTTGCTGTGCAAAAGCTTTTTAATTTGATGTAGTCCCATATGTTTATTTTTCCTTTGTTCCCTGGCCTGGGGAGATATATTGGCAGAAACATTGCTACAAGAAATGTCTAAAATTTTACTGCCTATGTTTTCTTCTAGGAATTTTATGGTTCTGTGATTTAAATCTTTAATGAATTTTGAGTTTATTCTTGTGTATGGTGTAAGTTGGTGGTCTATAATTTTTTACATATATCTGTCCAATTTTTCCAATACCATTTACTGAAGAAACTGTCTTTACCTTATTGTATATTCTTGTTTCTTTTGTCAAATATTAATTGACCATGAAGCTGTGGGTTTATTTCTGTGCTCTGTATTCTATTCCATTGATCTATATGCCTGTTCTTGTGCCAATACAAATGTCCTTTCAAGGCTCAGTTTTTAATGCTCAAAGATGCCATCAGTCATCACATGCATCATTGTTTGCATGGCCACGAAGGGAGAAAATGCTGATAATCCTGTTGTAAGGCTACAACAATTATAAAATGCACCCTGATTTCAAGGAAATGTATCTTGAAATCTGTGAAATCTGTACAGTGTTTTCATTCTCATTATATTTTTCCCAGATCAACCTCACCCAGGCACCCATTGTCTGACTTCCAAATGTTCTCAGGATTCCTACAGGCATCTTCGAATTAGTGAATTTGGGGAAAGTGTATCACTGTCAGAAGCCTCCCACACTCAGTCAGAAGTAAGTGACAAGCATGGATTTAATTGAGGTAAGGCTTCTGGTTGACTACAAAAGAGAAAGAGTAGTGCCCTAGTCACATGGCTCAGTTGGTTGAAGTATCATCCCATACACCAATGGGTTGTGGGCATATACATACATAAGTTGCAGGTTCAATCCCAGGTCTAGGAACGTATGGGAGGCAATAGATCTGTTTTTCTCTCACATTTATGTCTGTCTGTCTGTCTGTCTGTGTGTATGTGTGTCTCTCTCTCTTTCAATTTCTTTCTTTCCCCCTTCCTCTCTCTCTAAAACCAATAACCATACCCTCAGGTGAGGCTAAAAATTACACACACACACACACACACACACACACACACAAAAGAGGAAGAGTTATAAGAAGTTTCTAGAAATATTACATAAAACAAAAAATCAGAACTGTCTAGCAGGTTTATAAGAACCACTGCTTAAAAAGTAGCTGTTTTTCCTTGACTGGTGTAACACAGTTGGTTGGGCGTCATCCCCCAAAGCAAAAGGTTGCTGGTTCACTTCCCCATCAAGGCACATGCCTAGGATGTGGGCCCCATCCTCAGCCCCAGGTTGGGGCTCATGTTTCTCTCCCCCACCAATCTTTCTCTCCCTCTCTTTCTCCCTGCCATTCCCTCTCTCTAAGAATAAATAAATAAAATCTTTTTTAAAAGTAGCCCCTTCAACCATGCATACATATGTAAATAACACCGTCACCATTAGATATATTGTTAAGTAACAAAAATAATAATAACAATAATAAAAAGCACACACATGTATGTGACATATTAGTTCTGGGAATAGGTGTCACTCTTGAGCATGGTTCCCAGATTCATCCTGTCCAGCCTGACCCTGCTGCCTAGGCTATCTCCTAGCATCATTTCTGAAGCCAAAAGGCTCTTCTGGGCTCTGGAAACTGCTCTAGTTAAATGCTCTGCCTCCCTACACTCTGGCATCAGTTCAAGGAAAAATGCTGTCCTATCCTATTTGGGCATAACCCAGGGTGGCCTCCTATGATCCCACTGCTTCCTCGTTGACCATGGAAGTTAATAATTTCTTCAGACTTCTGTGCTCTTCGAATAAGTCTATGTTGTCCAAATATCCTCCTGCCTTTCTTGCACATTAACAAAACAAAGCAGTCTTTGTATATCTGAGATACAAAAAATCCCTGGAAAGCTCTGGAAAGAGGCCCAGAAATCCAGTTCTTTAATCCTCTCTAGAATCAATCTTCTTATCTCTCCAATGATGTTAATCTCTGTCCAAATCTGTTAGGTAGCATCTTACTTTGGAAAATAAGAAAAGAAGAAAATAACTATTACTCCATACAAATCGATAAGTCATTAACCCTTTCTGCAGCATTCCTAACAATAAAACCCCTCAGAAATAGTAACAAGAAAAACTGTTTTCCTACAACAAAGAAGATTGTGTCTAATGACTTGTTACGCTTTTCTAGGGTCAAAAATGATGCTTTCTATATTCAATAACATACTACCCATATCTATTATTGAATGAAAATGGGACAGCCGTCCACTGATGGAATTAGAAACCAGGATCCTCAGTTGTGCTAGATAGTCTTCTTTCGCCCCTCATGATCTACTCTTCTGAACCTTTCAATCTGGCTTTCTTCCCTGGAAGCTAATTTCAAGGACTCTGTCAACTGCATTCCCTTTTGTTTTCTGACTTCCAGTTAGGTAGAGCAATCTGAGCATTCAAAGTCAGGAGGAGGAGGAAGGTTGAGTATTTTCCCAGGTCCATCCTGCCCAGGCATGGCTTCAAATTGTTCCCCTCTGGTTAAGGTTCACCTCCTATAAAGCAGCCTTCTCCTCCTGCTTTAGCCATTGCCGGGGTGATAACAATTTCCCACTGTTGCCAGTCCTTAGTGCTGCACCATCCTTTGTTGGTTCCTTAAATCTGCCCAACTTTGTCAATAGTTCTTCCATTAATCTCTCTTCAGTTATGCCTTTTCAGTGTGACATTTCCTGCTGGGACTTGACTGGTACATTAGATTTTACAATAACACCTATCATCTGATGCTTACAGTGGATCTTTTCTTCAGTCTAAAGCTAAGGATACCTCTTCTGCAGGTTCTTGCCAGTAACTGCAATTTTCAATAATTAAAAGGACTTCAACCATCCTGCAACTGTCAAATCCTGCCTGAACTACCTGACAATCGAGGTCCACTCTCTCTTCAAGAATCCAAGTGTTGTTATCCCTGCTTTGGCCAGAACACAAAAAAGCTACATACCTCTAACTCTGCACACTCCGAAGAGCTGCTTTCCTGCAGGACCATGAGTCTCCCATTTCCCTTGTCTGCATTAGCTACTCTTCCAGTGGGTTCTCACAGCACTTTGAACTCATCTATTATCTCTCTACAGTATAGCTGGGTTTTCTTTATTTACTTCTTTGTCACATAAGATTATAAACTCCATAAAGGCACAAACTGCCTTATACATATTAGTATTTACACCACCTAAAACTGTGCCACATTTGTTTAAAAATATTAATAAACTAAACATCATGCTCTTGATTTAGTGGGCAATAAGACAATAAGAAATAATCATAGAACACCTGTACATTGATTCATTCATTGATTCATTGATCTCATTGCTTCATTCACTACTTCATTCATTTATTGTTCTATCAAATGTGTTTAGGGCTATTGGACAGCCAGGTCCTGGAAACACAAAGTTGTATGAGGCACTGTCCCTGCCGCAAAGCAGCATTGTTAATTATGTGGACCCTAGGAAGGTTGTATTTTGACTGCAGACAAAGGTTTTCTATGCAAATTAGTCGCAAAGGAACTGGTATCCTTTTGCATCCAAGTAAGAAGGAAGGGCAAAGACCACATTGAAACTTTATGCAACGTTTTATATCAAAGGGTATTGCTTTCCAACACTGGCACTTCTTGACTTCACATTTCCCTTCTCTGAATAATTTCCCCATTCTTTCCTTCACACTTTGTGAATGCTTCTCAGCCATGTTTCCCTTTGCTCTGATTTTTACTGTAAGCTCCTTCAAATGCCACTTGAAAGAATTTGAAGAATAACAAAAAAATCAGATTGCTTTATTTTTCCCACTTAAATTGTATATACCTTTCAAATTGTTGATAGATCCAGCTAATTTTTCATTTAAATTAATTTTATAAGGCCCTCATTGTATTACTACAGTATTAAAATTGAAAATTCCACTAATCATGAAGAAGGAATTGATACATACCAAACTGTTAACAATATATCAATATGTATGTCAAGTGATAGGAATTAAAAAGGCCACCACTGGTGACTTCAGTTTTCTATATTATATCATTTTCAAAAATTTTCAAGAATTTTACTTATTTATGCAAAAAATATATTTAGAAGGGAACAAAGTAAAGACAGCTTAGATTATCTTTGTTTCCCCACATTCACATAGTAGTCAAATGAACATGCAGGTTTAAGACATACAGGGTGGTGATTTGATTACTGGATCATGTGTGACCCAGCTGAATGAAGGTAATAACAGACAGAAATGGTTCATGTCAATGATATGAAATAATTTCCCTCGTTTCATATTTTAGCAGCCAGTCATTTCCAGAATTGGCTTAGACCCTAAAAATGTCCTCAGCAGGGATGCCGTTCTGAGCTTGGGACTTTCTCTAACAGCTGGAAGGCATTCAGGGACTCCAAATGAGGAGGGCCAGTGGGAGCCTGTGAGGATGGGCACCTGTTTTGGAGCTTCCCTGACCTAGCAAACACCTTGCTCTGCCAATGAACTCTCCCATGGGTTCTTTTAGATATTAAGTTTCAGATGCAAATATAAAAAATAACGGTTCATTTGAAATAGCCTTCACATCTATAGACCACATTTTAAACATTTTAAAAGTTTAATATGAGTCTGCTTTAGAGAATAGGGGAAGGCATGAGTGTGCATAGACAGCCTTATTTTCAAATTCCTAGGCCACTTTCTTCAAAGAAATTGTAAAAATTAATACAGCAGTTTCTCTCTATACAGAGTAAAACAAAGTATCCATAAATATAAAATTAAATATAAAGTGTGACAACAATAAGAGACTGAGTTTCCACATTTGTATTCTTATAGCACAAAATATTTAAGCTAACATTAAACCCCAGAGACCTAATGAAATAATACCTAAGTGACTCCAACATTATAAGTAATTTCAGTATTGCAGCATTATATTTGCCAGCAGATATAGTCAGTTCTTTTACCAACTGAGATATCATTTATTCTATAACTTGAGCAGCACTGATAAAGTTTTTTACAAAAGATGCTATCAACAAAACAACAGAAAACTTTGTATTACTTCAAAGCTTATTTATAATATGTTTAGAAAAAATTCAATGGAAACAGGAAAATAATGTCTTGATTTTCTAAACTTTACAACATCTGCTTTTACTTACTTTTCGGCAATGGAAAGGTCTCTGGATTTCAACTGAATTGCTTTGTTTTGCCTTTGTCTATTCCTTTACTCAACTATCTTCACACTAAGTTATACTCCGAAGCACAGTCTATGAACCCATGAAAACCTCTGTGGCATGAATTACAAAGGAATTTTAGAACATGAGACACAGTATATGTAAATATGCCTCAAAAAAAGGCCAGGTGTATAAAAACAGACCCCTCCATAAAAATACTCAAATGCATGTATTGTTTTTTCTCATACCATCCAAAACAGGCTGTTTACATGTCATTCACAATCTTTTCCAGACCATATAAAAAATATTTCCTAAAGGAAATGAAAGAACTTCTACTCTTATCTATGTGTGTATATGTAAGTATGTTTATTTATTCTTCCCAAATATAATAGTGTTAATATAAAGTTTAATAAATCCCTAGGTTTTTACCAAAACAAAGAAAAAAAAGGCACTGAAATCTGCTGGGAATTTCATCCTCAATGTTAATCTACTCCATTGGGCTTTTGCTTTCCTTCTTGGTAATTCAAAGGATTTAAATCCAAAAACATTTTGGAAATGTTTTCTAAATTTTTAAAATAAATATATTTATTTACATTCAGTGAGAGTTGTCCATAAAACACACAAATATCCAACTACTTTGGAGGGCATACAAATCTCTCATTCCTTGATTTTTGTCTATCTGACTATGTATTCATTCATTTCACTTAAAATAAGCTACCTTAGAGAAGAGCAACCATGTCTTCTACTACATTTCTTGATTTGAAATTTCAATAAATTTTGCATCAACAAGAGACAGTGGGTAAAAAATGAAAGCTGATATATTGGTCATGATACAAAAACAATTTTATTCAGGACATTCTTGGAAGCCCTGTTGAAATGCTTTAAACATTTGTTGGTGGCTTCTTATGAAGCTGATTTAAAGGCTGTGGGTTATTTGTGGTTAATACACAAAAGGAAAAAAGAAAAACAGGGAGAAAATGCCCTTTGTGGAGCATACTCCCAAGGTTTCACCACTGGGTTAGCTGACATTCTTTCCTTCACTTCCCTGGTTGGGCTGACCTCAACATTCTTGGTGTCCAAGACTTCTAAAAGAATGTAAACCACATTATCTTCCCCAGAGGGGAAAACAGAAACAAAGTTGGATGATATGTCAGGATAAGGAATGGGTCCACTGTGTGTTTAAGAAGGAGGAAGAGCTCCACTGTAATCACACCAAAGATCAAGTTTTGTGGACATGAGTTGGTCCACATAAATAAGAAGAGTGGCTTTGCTATTCATCCAGGTCCCTTGCAAGACTTAAAGAGCAAGTTGGGAGCCATTATTCTTGGTTTCTGCCACACACCTGTAAGATCATGACAGGAGACAGAATACCTCCCCAAAACTTTTACATTGAAAAGATATTGGAAATCAGGAGTAAAAAGAGGTAAAGGAAACAAGGTCCTTCCTTGGCCATCACTGAATGTTGGCAGCATTGCCTTTTATAATTGCTTTGATTATGCGCTAAATTCAAAAAGTTTTAGGCATGGATAATTTGATGCTTTGGTTTTCCTTTTTTTCAAAAATCAATTTAAACCACAACAGAAGAAACTCTGACTTAGAATCTGTATGACTTTACTTGAGGTAGAAAAAAAGCAAATAAATTCTGAAAAAGAAAGGAAACTCTCAGACTCACAAGACTTCCTCCTTTTCTTAAAATTATTTTTTAAATGTTTTCCCCTAATATTATCTTTAAATCACCACTTTGAAAAAGATCCTATAAACGTCAATCCTTCTCTGGGGGCTTAGTCACAGGCTTTCTGTTTTTCTCATTCTGTGCTCTTTCGGTAACTGCATTGACTTGCGGAGCTTCATTTAGCATCCATGTACTGGTCACACTCACATTTTTATCTTTGAACCCACTCACCTAACTTCCTAATAAACAACAGCTTATCTGGTATCTCATTAGCCCTCCAATGCATCATGTTCAGAAGTGAACTCATGGGCCAACATGGAGATGTAGGTAGACACACTGTGCCTCCTTACACAACCAAGATAGGGACAACAACAATTTAGAAACAGAATAACCAGAACTGACAGAAATTGAACTGTATGGGAGTCAAATAACCAAGGAGTTAAAATAGACACATTCATCCAGACAAGAAGGAGGGGCAGAGTTAGGCAGCTGGGCGGAGAGGGGTCATGGCACAAAGAGTGGTGGGACCAGGCACCTGAGGCATCCCGGGCACCCAAGACTGCATTGGGTGGACCCTGGGTGCGCAGGCAGAGGCTGGCAGTCCCTGGGCATGGGGTGGCAACCAGCAAACCCAGCAAGGTGGAGATTGTGAAGCAAGGCACTGCACCAGGTCCCAGCGCCAGGAAATACAGCCTCAGGGCACTGATTGAAAACACCTGTGGGGGTTGACGGGCCGGGAGAGACTCCCAGCCTCACAGGAGAAGTCGTTGGAGAGACCAACAGGGACCTAGAACCTACACAAACCCACCCACAGGGGAATCAGCACCAGAGGGGCCCAGTTTGCTTGGGGAAAGTGGCAGAAGGGACTGAAGGCCCACGGAGAGTGGAGCAAGCACCATTGTTTCCTCTCAGACCCCGCCCCCAAATACAGCATCACAACCCAGTGACTGGGTTGTTGTGCCCTGGTGAACACGTAAGGCTCCGCCCCTCATATGAAACATGTGCAACAAGACGACAAAAAAAAAAAAAAAAAGACCCAAATGGAAGAACAAAGTTCCACAGCAAATATAACTAAGCAACCAAGAGATCGCCATCCTATCAGATGCACAGTTCAAAACACTGGTGATCGGGATGCTCACAGAATTGGTTGAATTTGGTTGCAAATTAGATGAACAAATGAAGGCTACACTAAGTGAAATAAAGGAAAATGTACAGGGAACCAATAGTGATGGGAAGGAAACTGGGACTCAAATCAATGGAGTGGACCAGAAGGAAGAAAGAAACAACCAAACAGAAAAGAATGAAGAAACAAGAATTCAGAAACAATAGGAGAGGCTTAAGAACCTCAAAAACATCTTTAAACATTCCAACATCTGAATTATAGGGGTACCAGAAGGGGAAGAGGGAGAGCAACAAGTGGAAAATTCATTTGAACAAATAATCAAGGAGAACTTCCCCAATCTGGCAAAGGAAATAGACTTCCAGGAAGTCCAGGAAGCTCAGAGGATCCCAAAGAAGTTGGACCCAAGGAGGAACACACCAAGGCACATCATAATTACATTAGCCAAGACAAAAATGAGGAGAGAATCCTAGAAGTAGCAAGAGATAAGGGGACAGTCACCTACAAAGGCGTTCCCATCAGACTGTCAGCTGATTTCTCAAAAGAGACCTTACAGGAAAGAAGGGGATGGAAAGAAGTATTCCAAGTCATGAAAGACAAGGACCTACATCTGAGATTTCTCTATCCAGCAAAACTTTCCTTTAGAATGGGGCAGAGAAAGTGCTTCTCAGATAAGGTCAAGTTAAAGGAGATCATCACCAAGCTCTTATTTTATGAAATGCTAAAGGGATTTATCTAAGAAAAAGTAGATAAAACACATGTATAGTAAAATGACAGCAAACTCACAATTATTAACCACCACACCTAAAACAAAAACAAAAACAAACTAAGCAAACAACTAGAACAGAAACAGAACCACAGAAATGGAGATTACATGGAGGGTTGGCAATAGGGGAGTGGGAGGAGGAGAGAGGGGGAAAAGGTACAGAGAATAAGTAGCATGGATGGTAGGTAGAAAATAGACAGGGGGAGGGCAAGAATAGTATGGGAAATGTGGAAGCTAAAGAACTTAAAACACATGTACATGAACTAAAGGGGGGGAATGTGGGTGGGAGAGGGTGTGCAGTGTGGAGGGGAATGAAGGGGGAGTAATGAGACAATTTTAATAGTGTGGTCAATAAAATATATATTTTTATAAAAGAAATGAACTTATGTCCTTCTGCCCTATCTCTCTCTCTCTGCCTATCCCAGCTTTCCCCCTAAACTTCTTGCCTTCACTGTCTACTAATGTAGCCCAAATCATTCATCCAAAGAGCTCTTTGACTCTTCCATCTCACCCAATTAAGGACCAAGTCCTGCCTTCTCAAATACCACTTTGATATCCATTTACCTCCATCTCCATGGTCACCCTAAGTCACTGTTATCTGTGACAGATATTGCTGAAACAGCATCCTAGTCAGCCTCCTTGTCACAAACCTTAATCCTAACCAATCAATTTACACTTGGCTTAGCCCTTGGAGTAATCCTTCATGAAGGCATCCTCATAAAACAAAAATCTGATCATGACACTCCATTAAAATCCATCAGTAATTTCTCATTGTCCTATAGTCAATTCTAAATACATTAACTTAAAGATTTACTATCTAGCCTGTGCCTACTTCCCAACTGCTAAGTTTTAGTTGCCCTTCCAGTTACACTGAGCTTCTTTTAGTCCCTAGAACATGCCATACTTTCAGCTAAAACATGCTGTTCTCACTGCCAATCCCCATTTCAAATGTTACTTTTTAAGGGATATCTGTCTTTCCCCTAAACTAGACTCAAGGGCCCAGCTATGCTTATAAATCACCCTAACTTCTACTATCTCATTCATCACATACCTGTGAGATCCTGTAATTGTGTGCAATGGCTTCCTCACTTTATTCTAAGCTCCATGAGAGCAGGGACTACATCTGTCATATTAACTACTACTAAGTACCTGGTACTTGGTAGATATTTAATAAATACTGTTTTTCCCCCCACCAGTACAACAGGCCATATGATCTGCTGTATACTTATTGTTGACTGGCTCATTCACCAGAGAGGAAGTGTGAGACATCTCAGATGGAAATTAAGATTCGAGATAGTCCATGATCAAGACATCTCACAGGAATTATAGGCATCCTTTGCTCTAAATTGTGCCTAGTTAATAGGATAGTAACACAGTCAACTAAGTTTGGCAAGGTCCAGAGACATACTTGCCTTCCACTAATCCAAAAGTCATGGATAAAATAACTGAAGTTGTTTAATGGTTATTTACTACCTTTATCTATTCTCCTTGATCTTGTCACCTAGTTTGGAGAAAAGTTGGGGGTTACTCAAGATGCTATTAAGTTGGAGGAATATTTTACCCATCCCCTGAATCTAATTCTAAGGGTAGTTACTACCAATGATATTCTTAGACTCTGACCATGTTACCAGTACCATGCCTTTGTGAATTTTCTCAAATTTATTTGAGAACTTAAGAAAAATCATGGGGTTATACATGCATTACAATGACATTCAAGTTAGAAGATTTTTGGGTTTTTTTAAAGGCATATTTTAACTCTCTCTAACCCTTGGGTATGTTTCCTCCTGATGTTAGATGTAACCTCTTAAGATCATTGTAACTGACAGAAGATGCAATGTGAGTGACTCACCATCAAAACTGTGGAAAAATGGTTCAATGCATCAAAGTTGGGTCACAAGACACTATTTAAACAAAAGGCACACCATCTGCAATGGTCTCACCTCATGACCAGCAGTCTGTCCACTTAAAACATTCTGTTCCTGCTGCTATTCATCATAATAGCACCATCTCCAAATAGTCACTGTCCCCCAAAAGTATTACATCAAACAGGAATTTCTCATTGCTTATTTATGCATATGGCCTACTAATATAGGGTTACATTATTAAGCCAAAATAATTATTGGTTTAACAGTTTTGTTACTCTTTATTGCTTAGGGAGATAAAATATGGTAACAATTAGGAATTAAAATATATTCAGTGTTCTCTTTGATTATGCACTTCAATTACTAATGCTTCAATTTCCAGCACCAAAAATTATCAAGTAAGGTGATGCATAAAATTGAAAATCATGGGATGAATTGGATCATCCCTGGATAAGTATAAAGGCTCAACAAGAAAAAATCATATTCAACTTATCACATCAGAATTTCTTCAGTACCTAAGTGTAGGTCTGGTTCCCCATGGGCTGGCAGTATCAGCAGCACCTGGGAGCTTGTTAGAAATACAGAACCTACTGACTTATAATTTCAGGGAGTGTGGCCCAGCCATGTGTTTGGACAAAGCCCTCCATGTGATCTTCTGCCTGTTCAAATTTGATAAGCACAATTCTAAACCACCACACTGTACATAATGTTCAGCTTCCTTATTTCACAAATTACTAATGGTGTTGAGTTACATTATTGCTCACCTGCATTTAAGAGTTTTAGCTCTCATCACAGTTGTCCTTTGGGGTTGGATTCTAAAGGTAGTGAAAGTACAACTTTGTGCCATATCCTTTAGGCAGGGTAACCATCCGTCCTTATTCTCTGGGGACAGGCCCATTAAACCTATTGTCTTGATATAATTAACAGTAACCTTTCTCTCTCAGAAGTGCCATAGTTTGGACTATAAATCATATGGTGACCCTACCTATAAGCCATTACTTGCCCTGGCTGCCACTGTCTCCAACTTCATGTCCTCCCATTCACCTATCACTTCTATGCACTAGCTAAATGACAGTTTTTTCCAGTTCCTTAAATTTCCAATCTCATTAGTAATGAGAGGGCTTAACATTTCTGTTCCCACTTGCTGGGAGGCTCCTCCTCCAGATCTCTGAATGCTTTGCTTCTCCTCAGTGGCATCCCAAGGGTGGGATGAAAGAAGCAGTCCTCCTTGTGCACAGGCAATTTAGAGAATTGTATAACAACAGTAAAACCAACTAACACACAGACATCAGCAACTTTATCATTAGTGAAAAAATACTGCTCCCCTCCAAAAAAATGTTGTCACTTGTCCTTTAATAAACATTGTATTTTACATGGAAATTGATTTGGAGAACTTCCAGGTATACAGGTCGCCCTCAACAAACACAGACATTGATACTTTCATTCATCTCAAAAGTAAATTACTAATAGACTTAGAATAATTATGGTTTTTTGGGGGTGGTTTGTGTCTGCGACCCCCTGGTTACCACAATCTACAGTTTAAACAATAGATTTGGAATAAATTGTGGTAGCACAGTGATTGAAATAGATGAAGAAACAGAACTTGAGTTACTTGAGTTCTGTCATGTTATTTAACTTCTTGAAATTTTTATTTGTGTTCAAGATTTAAAACAGGGAAATCCAAGGTAGACAGAACAGCCAAAGTAGTCTTCGGAAAGAAGAACCAAGTTGGAAAATTCACACTTCTCAATTTCAAAAATTACTGCAAAGCTACAGTAATCAAGACAATGGCACTGGCATAGAATTGTCACATATGTCATTGAAATAGAGTTGAGAGTCTAGAAATAAATGCTTATATTTACACTCAATTAATTTTTGACAAAAGTGCCAAAACAATTCAATGGGGGAAATAGTCTTTTCAACACATCGTGCTGGAACAACTGGATATCCACACGCTAAAGAATAAGTGGTACCCTCATCTCAGGTCAACTCAAAATGGACCAAAGACCTAAATACAAGAGCTAAAACTATAAAACTTTTGTAAAAGAACATAGGTGCACATTTAGGTTACTTCCATATCTTGGCCATTGTAAATAATGCTGCAATAAACATAGGGAGGCATATATCTTTTCAAATTACTGTGTAATTGAAAAAATATAAAAATGAAAATTGAAAAAATGTTAAGTATAAGTAAATAATAAAAGGACATAGGTATAAGTCCCTACAATCTTGGGTTATACCACAGTCTCTTAGATATGACACCAACAGCACAAGAAACAAATGAAAATTAAAAGATGGATGCCATCAAAATTAAAAACTTTTTCCTTGAAAGGACATCAAAAAAAAGGAAAGACAACCAATAGAATGTTACAAATATTTGTGAATCATATATCTAATAAGGAACTTATATCTAAAATAAGATATAAGTTCCTTATATAAAGAATCCTTATAACTCAATAATAAAAAGGCAAATAATGCAATTAAAAATAGGCAAAGAAGATGCATACATGGCCAATAAAAAATGAAAAGATGCTCAACATCATTAGCCATCAGTGAAATGCAAATTGAAACCATAACAAACTACCACTTCGCATCCACTAGGATAGAAAGAATCAAAATGTCAAATAATTACAAGTTTTGAAAAGGATACAAAAAAGTTAGAACCCTCATACATTGCTGATGGGAATGTAAAATGATGTAGCACCCACTTTAGAAAACATTCTAGCAGTTCTTCAAAAGCTTTAACATAGAATTGCCATGTGACCTGGCCATGCCACTCTAGGTTTATACCCGCCCCCCCCCCCAAAACAAAGATATGTTCACACAAAAACTTATACATTAATGTTCACAATAGCATTAAGTATTCTTAATATTAAAACTGTGGAAACAACTCAAATGTCCACCAACTGATGAATGTGTAAATAAAATATGGTATATCCATACAATAGAATATTATCCAGCAATAACAGGAATGAGGTGCTGACACATACTACAATATACATGAACATTAGAAATGTGATGCTAAGTAAAAGATGCTGGTCACAAGTGAGAGCAAATTTATGACATTTATATGAAATACAAAAAAGAAGCAAACCTATAGACCTAGGAAGTGGTTTCCTAGGGCTGGGGGAAGGAGTGGTGGCATGGGCAAATGAGGGGTGATCAAAAGAGTATGGGGTTTCCCTTTTGGGGTGGTAACAGTGTTCTAGTATCATGCTAATAATTGCATAACTCTATGTGTACACTAAAAACCACTGCATTATATAACGTAAATAAGTGAATTATATAGTATGTGTATTTCAACAAAGCTGTTCCAAAAGGCAGAGATTTAAAACAGTAAAACATGGTTCAAACTGCATACAGTGTGAGGTATGGTATTTTTCCCTTTTTTATAAAAAAATACAAAGATGTAATTAAAAAGTAGTAATCCATTACCCTTTTGTAATGTTTATTTTATTTAAATTAATTTTGTTACTGGCATGATAATATATGAAGTTCAATACTGTTTTTCCTTGGCTGTGTTTTGTTCTAGTCATTATTATCATTCTTTTCATTGTATAATTATTACTAAAAATAATTTTGGCTAAAGAGAGGAGTATTAAAAATTATTTATCCTAGGTAATAAATATGCTAGAAATGCCACTGTTGTTTTGTATTGTTATTTAGAGTTTGCTCAAATATCAGCATCTCAGAGAAGCATTCCCTAACCATTCCATTTAGAATAGATACCACTCCATGTCCCCAAATGATACCACTTTCTATCCTCTTACTTGATTAATTTTCTTCATAACTTATTTTTAAGATTTTATTTATTTGTTTATGTTTAGAGAGGGAAGGGAGGGAGAAAGAGAGAGAGAGAGAGAGAGAAACATCAATGTGCGGTTGCTGGGGGCCACGGCCTGCAACCCAGGCATGTGCCCTGGCTGGGAATCAAACCTGCAATATTTTTGTTTGCAGTCCGCACTCAATCCACTGAGCTACGCCAGCCAGGGCTTAATTTTCTTCATAACTTTTATGATTCTATAATATTATATTATTTATTTGTTTATTCTTGTCTCCTTCACTAGAATGTTAGTTTATATTAAAGGGGTATCTGCCTTGCTCACCCTGGTATCCTCAATGCATAGTATACATTCAATAAACTGTTGGTAAATAAGTAAGTACTAAAAGTTATATCTACTGCTTACATTTCTTCACAGGAAATATTTACAAAGTTTTATCTTTGTGCACAATTTCTTTTTCTTTTTTTACACTGAGATGAAAACACTGACTCTCACCCTTCTCATAGGGTGTGTGGACATCACATTCTACTAGATACTTCAAAGACACCTGGATAATCAAAATTCCTTTGTCCAGCAGTTAAAAATAAAAAGTATGTATGGAATTTTATAACTACACATTCATTATCTTGAATGAGGTTTATGAGCTATAATCCACTCAACTCTGCAATGTTTCTTTCTTAAAGTTACAAAAATAAAACATAATTTTTAAAGGTTAATCAGCTTAGATTATCCCAGAATTCATTACTCCAGTCTAGTGATAAAAACCAGCCTCCTCTATTGAACCTAAATTTCTGGACTTTGTTAAACAGGCTTCAAAACACTTACTTTTGAAAACTTGACAAATTTTTATAGAAACTACCTCTTAGAGTCTACATTTTCTTTTTACTGTTGTTGCTTATCTCCTTTTCAAAATAATAGTTGTATTTTTTAAAACAAAGCAGAACTTGGTTATAATATGGTTCTATATTACAACTGTTTAGTTAGGCCATAGGTCAAATCCTGTCCTTCCTAAAATGTGACAACCACTTATCATACAAACCTGATCACACTGTTAGCCTACAACCCTTTAGTTAGTGATGATCTGGGATATGAAAGTTAAGAAAAAAGGGTATTACTATGTGTATAGTTATGTTAATATAATATTCCTTCCAGAAAAGAAATATTTCTCTTGTTCTTTGGAATCCTGTTCCAAAATGTCTTTTGAATAATAAATTTGGTGGATTTAGACATTTATGTAGAGGACCTCAGCTACTTAACCAAACTAACGGCTGCATTACAGAATGGGTCTAAAGTCAGAATGCCTATGTGCAAATCCCCAAACTAACTGTGTCATGTTGGCCAACTTACTTATCCTTTCTATTCCTTACTTTTATGATCTTGAGGTGAAGTTAATAATAGTACCAATCTTAAAGGGTTGTGATGATTAAATAAATTAATTCATGTGGGTATTTAAGACACTGCTCGTTATATAGGGCACTATCAATAAGGGCTACACATTGTTTTTAGGTTGAAAGGAAAACGACATTTAAAATTAAAGTCTTAGTTACCACTAATATATCAATTAAAAATAAAAAGATACAATTTCATACATTTTAATATAAAATTAGTAGGAAGACTTGATTTTAGCTTCAGGCTTTCCATGTATAATTATATTTTATTTGTGCAGCTAAAGTAAAGACTTTCTGAAATGAAAATTTATGCAGTAACCTAAAAGATGCAAAATTATTTTCTTATACTGTTGCAGCCTAGTAGAAAAAAAAAAGGATCCATGGCCCTCCTGCTAAGTTTAGACTAGACGCTTTCTTAAACAGTCACATATTTCTTCATTAAACTGTTTTTTAATGGCCCTTTTGATGACTGCCAGTTTCCTCCACAATAAAAGAAGTTTTGACCTGTGAATTCATTTTTTTAATCTAGTAATAACTTTGAATACATTAACTGAGCATCGTGGACCAAATAAGGAGCCAATTAGTTATGTTTTCCATCATCTGAATGAAATAAAAATGAATCAACTTCATCACTAAACTTAAAAGTTTGTCTTCATTGGCAAAGCAGTCTAAATATTGTTCTGCTAATTCAAGTTCCTTTTAGAAAGTAAGAAAAGTTGAATTATCTGTGACCTGAAAACAACTAAGTTTCATTTTCCCTTTCCCTCTGTGAAGACTAGTCAAGTGACTTAATACTATTCTCAGAAGCACTCCCCATAAAATTAAGAACTCATTACTCAAAGCACTACCTATCAGTTATGACCCAGCACAGTATTCATTTTCACAAATAGAGGCTATCTATTTTTCTTTCCTCATTCATTCTTTCTTTGCCTGTCTTACTCACCTAGATATTGGGATGACATAATGAATACATATACTCATCAAGCTACCATCTTTATTAAACAGACCTCACAGATAATCAAGTCATCAGCTAGTTACAACAAGTCAGAAATGAGACAACCATGAGTGAGTCTGTAATCTCAGTGCAAACACTCACCAGCCATGTTGGCTTTTTGTGAAAGCACTTCCTTTCTCCCCAAGCCCTTAGTTTTTGTACATAGCAGCTAAAAATATTTTTAAAAATCACACACATCAAACACAACATCACCATCTTATGCCTCTCCAACTACTCTGTGAGAGTTACACATGCCCAGCTGGAGGTACATTTTGTCTCACCAATACACTTTGAGAAAGATCCTCATTTTCAGGTTCACTTTCTTTGGTGTTGCAAAAGAGAAAGTGAAACATCAGTTTTAACATTAAATGTGTCACTACAGATTTGGGAATTTTCATATTATAAAATTAAAAACACAGTTGGGACTCACTGATAACTCACAATTGAGTGCATGAGTATATGTAAGCATTTTTTCTCTTGAAAATATCTTTAGATTCAGATAGCCTTTCATAGTTCTAATTACTTGCTTATATTGTTGCTAAAATATCATAACACCTTCATCCTCTAATATAAAAATATTTCTGCAGCTGTTGTTTTGCAGAAAAATTTGTGGAGTAATGCAGCTAATATAAAGATAATTAATAAATCATTTTACATTTAAAATGAATTAACTAACTAGGCAGCTAACTAAAGAGAATACAAAAATCTTTTAATACTCATGGGTTCTTATTGTGAACATACATTCTGTTGCATACTTTCCTGTCAGGCAAAGTCTCCGAGTTGAGAATGGGCTCCTGCCAAGTCTCTGAAAATCGATTGTTCAAAAATCGTAATTATAAGAAAGTAAACAAAGAGCGGGTTGAAGTAGTGCAGAGTTCTAATGAGTTAATACAACAAAACTCAAGCAAAGTCAACTCTCTTCAAAGCCAGCAGGCTCGGCTCTGACAGTCATCCATCAAACTGAAGGTCTCCTTAATAAATGCCAATTACAGGGCATATATGCACAAACGTGGCTAGCATAAGCCACAGGATCATTTCCTTCTGAGAAAACTAGTGACCAAGTAAACAGGCAGGCAGTGCAAGCCACCAGCCCACCCGACAGTAAGGCTTGCTTCTGATAGGAATACTAACCATTATTATTTCTCCCCCTCTTTTTTCAACTTAGGAAAAGTTCAGAACCACACAGAATTTTGTTTGGGGTTATACAAATTCCTTCAAAATTTGTATAGAAGTCTAACATAACTTTTTAAAAGCCATGACATGCCCATAATGTATACAGAGTCTCTGACTTCCGCTGTAAGCGAGGCTTTTTCCTAACTTAATCATACTCAAATTTCACCCCTTTTAAAGATCCTGATTCAAAAATGTTCACTCATTCTCCACAGTCCACAAATTTATACCATCTCTTCCTGTGGTATTTTATGTGCATAAATTAAAAAAGAATGGCCTCCAATGAGGATTAAAAGGTTGAAAAATATCATAGACTTTCTAAATTTAGTTTCACTTTTTTATTTTAATTCTCAAAATATGTGTTAGCAAAACATATATAACATATATATTTTCCTTCGCTCTTATAAAATAATCCATTCATGTTAACCTTATTACCTAGAGGAAATGCTGGCTCAACTCAGGAAGTTACATCTAGGTTTCTCATCATATCACTATGTAATCCAGCATATATGAGAAATAAACATATGACAACTCTGGAGAAATAACTAAAATATGCCCTACCAGCATGTTAGCTGTTATCATGGAGTTCAATAAGAATGCACACCATTTGATGATTCCCAACTTTCGAAAAGGTTTCTCTGCCACCATTTTTTATTATCTATCTGGCTAGGTGCTAAGTCCACCCTCCAACAGGCTTCCCAGTGGTACCTGACGACATCGGGGGAGGGGAGGAAACTTTCTTAGAAAACATGCCACAGATCTTGTCCAGAAGCCAAGGGCCGAAATTTTATAACACAACATTAGTTCTTAATGTAGATAGATGGATTTTCAGAAAGAAGGGCTCTTACATTCTCTAAGAGAAAGATATTCTCTTATACCGACAGAGATAATTAATAGAGTAAATGAAAACATTCATGTTTGATATTTTTTATGCAAATGGATTAGAATAGTCTGCTTTAGTCCCAAGTTGATGTCTTATCTAATTGCCCTATAAAGTGACATCTTCCATCACACATGTGGACCCGTGCTAAATTCATTTATTCCCATCTTGCCTGATATTATGATGAATGGTCTGAGCTCCATTCAATTATTTAAAATGTGCAAAGAAACAGAAACAATGAAACTGGCAAAGCCCTCTACATTCTTAGGAACAATTTAGGCTAATTAGCATCAACTTCTCCCCCATTCATCATACCCCTTTAGAAATATAAACAAACTGTCAGCTCTAACCTAACAAACAGATCACTGAGCTACTTAACACAAATTATTCTTACATGAAAAGCTCCTTCTCAGGCAATATTCTCCTTTAGGGCATCTGGGAAGCTGAGCTATTAAAATTGAAGACATATGTTCCAGTCAAACTCAACTCCCGGATTGTAATGATCGCTGTTGTGACAGTTTTCAGTCAGCATACTTGCTGCTGGCAACACAGTCCCAACCCTGAGCGAAACAAAAGTCAAATGGAATGATGCAAGCAGAGCCCCAGATACACAGACACCTCCTCACACTGTCCATCCTGATTTGGTTAGCGGGGCTCGCTCTTACGACCTCCTGCTTGCTCCTACTGCAGCTCGAAGTTTTATTGTTTCGTTTAGGGTATTAGGGAAAGGAAGGCATCAAATGTGGTCTGTGACAAGACTGTGAATTTCACCATGTGTTATTTTTAATCACATCTTATGAGGCCCATGCTACTTAGCTCTCAATATTCAGTTAAAGCCTCTATGCCCCAGCCTATAATTTCAGAGAAGCTAGAGAGGGTATAGTTGGAAGGGTCCAGAAGGATATGAAAGGTAGCTTGTGGATAGACTGGGTATGACCCTCAAATGGGCTAGGTAGAAATTCTGAACTCCTTCCTTTGAACACAAACAAAAATGGATTGTTATACCTTTACATATCAGAACTCTGTAGTCAAATTCCTTCACAGATATTGGACCCACATTATATTTCTTCATTTGTTTAAGTGCAGCCACATAGGCACCGATTCTCATTATTTGCCTGAGTTATGCTCTATAAAGTCACCATGAGCACTGCACTAGTAAGTTCTGGATCCATGGCTCCTAGGGGAAATACAAGGTTAAGTTCCCGCCAACCTCTGGTCACAACCTTTTCATCAACTGATCAGTATACAATCTTATTTTATGTGTGTTTCTGTTTAAAGACACCTTATTTGATATATATGGTTGATTTATTAACACTGACCTCACAAGCGACGGCACTACAACTCATGCCTGAATAAAGCTTATTGTACACACGAATTTTCTCATGACACATATCAGCCTCCTTGTGTTTAGGAACACTAGACAGCACTTCAGCACGTGCCTGGTGACCATGTGAAACAATGAAATCACCGACCCAGAAAAAGCACAAAAATGTGGAAAACATGGCACTAAATAGACCATGAAAGGGACACTTATTTACAGTATGAGAGCTAAACAGGAAGGCAGAGCATCATTTTATTCAACTTCAGCTGGAAACATGCACCTCAGATGACTGAAATTTTTCACCATTCTGCACGTGCCTGTGAATGACCATGAAAGCACCACCAGTATTGATTTTGATGTTACAAATACATTTTGGAAAGTAGGCAAATTCATAAATACTGTAGCTTCAAATAATGAGGATCAGCTGCATATATGTGCAAACAAATATATTCCCCTCAGATTTCCCTTTGAGTTATTTCTCTAAGTCAGCTAGAGTCATAGTCTGAAAATCAAGCAAAGCCTTTTGTAAGCTAACTGCTAAGTAGTTGCTCATGGACTTTCTAGTAACATGGTAAGCCACAAAGCCCTGCTAATATGTTCCTATTTTAGCATCCTAAGAATATGAACATTGATGGCACCTATAACTACTGCAGTAACAGGGTCAATCCATACACAACCCACCATACACAGGACTGTGTCTCTGTCTTACTGCAGCACTAGTATTACTAGTACTACTAGTATTTGTTACAGTGGGTAGTTGCTGTTACTAGCCTCCATCTCCCCCTCCACCTAACTACCCAGGTCTCAGAGTTCCCATCCACACTGTTTAAGCAGGGTTGTCTCTAGAAGTGGGTTGTTGGCCTTTAAGCCAATTAGTGCATGCCATCTCCTTAGCTACCGTGATTTGTTTAGGGATGAGCACATGACTCAATCTGAGCTAATGACACAAAAAGAGGTTTTTCTCTGAGTGCTTCTTGGAAAAATGGTTCTTTCTTCTCTGTGAGTCATGGTGTGAACCAGCCTCGGGAGGAAGCGGGCACTACAAAGAGCAGAACCGAGAAACGTAAAGAAACTGGTCCTTGGTGCTAATATTAAGCCACTGGAAAATGTCTCACATTTACCACACCCTATTTTTAAATTATTCAGTTCAATAACTAATAAATACCCTTCACTGTTTAAGGCAACTTTGGTGAGGTTCTGCTTTTCTTGTACCCGACAATTTTGATACATTTATATACTAGTTTTTATCTGCCTGTCTTAAAAACACACACTTGTATACACACAGAAACATTAATTACCTGGATTATCTTTTGCTCGTCTTTTTATATACTCTTTCCTGGAATCATGATTGATAACATCAGACATTGATAAATATATTTAATTTAACTAGTAGAACAGAGGATACTGTCTGTGGATGTCATCGTAAACAGCATTCATTACCCGTAGAATGGTTAACCAAGATGGTTGCTGTCCACATCGCTGCTCCCTCGAGAACAACGTTCTCAATACAATTACCTCAAATACAAAGTGGCTCATTTTATATTATACACAACTGTACTACAGAAAAGTAAAATCTTAACATTCATTTTTAGTTTATCAAGTAAAGTGACATGGGTAACGTGTCTCCTGCTCACCCCTTGAAGTAAAATAACTTGAAAATACTTGTACTTCAGTATTCTTAACTCCAGTTTCTTTGGATTGGGATAAAATGAATAGGACTGACTGTTACCCAAGCATCATTTATAAATGTATAGCAATATCCCAACTTCTAAAAATTTCTGCCCAGCCTTTTCTTTTTCTATGGGTGGTTTCAACTGCCATAGTTATGTGTGGATGCAAAACTGTGTATAATAAATTGCAACTGCAACTGACTAACCTCAGAAGGACTGACAAGTAACTAATTACTCCCAAAGGTGGCCAACTGCTTTGGCAATTAGCCCACTGTAGGCAAAATTCATAGTGTATAAGAAAAGGTTTCCTTTTCAAAATATCCATACCTCCTTTTTGGAGGATAAATGGAGGGGAGAGATTTCTAGGAAAAAGGAGGAAGGGGATGAAGGGAAATGGGGTAAATGGAAAAAGTAATGGTTTCTTCAACAAACAAACTATTTAAATCTGATTGTTTTCTCCCAAGGTGGCAGAATTCCACACAACCACCCTCCACCAAATAAATGTCAGTAATACCTCAAAGCAAAATCAGGCCATCTAGCTAAATAGTTTAAATAATTCTAAGGTCACCTGCAATAAATAATTTTTTTAGTTTTATATGTTTCAGAAATATTTGAGTGATACTCTACCAATTTTGGAGACTATTTTAACACATCCTTCATATCTTATAGAAAATAGCATAAAAAGAGTTCTGTCTAAATGTACTTTTTTTAGTCATTTATGTATAATTATACTATTTCACTAGCTACTTACTTAAATGTCTCTAAGCTCTAAATAACACTCCCTATATCATAGCAATGTGGTCAATTGTATAATTTAAATTTTAAAGATTTCTTTTCATAACAGAGTTCAAACCAGGTGTCAAAATGTCTATACTACCCAAAATTATCTATAGATTCAATGCAATTTCTATCGAAATTCCAGTGGACTTTTTTTTTTATTTTAGAAAAATCAGTCCTAAAATTCATATGGGACCACAAAAGATCCTCAGTATCCAAAGCAACCTTGAGCAAGAAGAACAAAGCAGGAGGCATCACACTGCCTGATTGCAAACTATACTACAAAGCTATATTAATCATAACAGTATGGCACTGGCATAAAAACAAATATATAATAGCAACAGAACAAAGTGAAGATCTTAGAAATAAATTCACACATTTATATTCATTTGATATTTGACATAGGTGCAAAGAATTCTCAAAAGGGATAAGATAGTCTTTTCAATAAGTGGTGCTGGGACAACTGGATCACCATGGGCAGAAAAATAAACTTGGACCATTATCTCACACCATATATGAAAATCAATTTGAAATGAATTAGAGACATAAACATAAAACCTGAAATGAAACCTACTAAAAGAAAACAGGAAAAAAGCTTCATGGCCTTGATCTGGGCAATAATTTTTTGTATATAAACCCCAAGGCTCAAGCAACAAAAGCAAAGGAGGTGGTTGCTCCAGTGCCACCAAACATGGCTGTCATGCAGCCCGGCATCAGCAGCAATGGTGGTGAGGTCGGGTGGGAATGGGAAGTAAAAAAATAAAAATAAAAATAAAATAAAATAAAATAAGTAAGATAAAATAAAGTAAAAACAGGTAAAGGACCTGGATACACATTTCTCAAAAGAAGATTACTACTATATGAAAAGGTGCTCAACGTCACTAGTCATCAGGCAAATGCAAATCAAAACACAATGAAATATCACTCCATACCTTATATGAAACCACTGAAGTGTTCATCAACAGCTACATGGATAAAGAAAATGTGGAGTACATGTAAATGTGATGCAATATTATCCAACCTTGAAAAATGAAATCTTGTCATTTACAACAACACAGATGAACCTGAAGAACACTATGCTAAGTGAAATGAAACCAGATATAGAAAGACAAACACTGCATGTTCTCATCCATGTGTGGAATCTAAAAAAAGTTGAACTCTTAGAAACAGAGAATTAGAATGGCGATTACCAGGGGCACCAGAGTGTGGGAAATGAGGCATTGTTGGTCAAAGGCTGCAAGGCTTCAGACATGTAAGATGAACAAGATCAGGAAACCTAATGTGGTACCTATAGTCCACAATATTGTACTGTACACTTGAAATTTGCTAGGAGAGTAGATCTTAATTATCCTTACATACACAAAAATGGTAACCATGTGAGGTGGCAGAGATGTTAATTAGGTTACTATGTTAACCACTTCACAATGTATACATATTTCAAAACACTACATTGTACATCTTAAACACATAAAATTTTTATTTGTCAATTATATCTCATTAAGGCTAGAAGAAAAAAGAATTAGGCAATTTTTCTGAAGTAGCCACCCTGTGATCAGTCTCTGTTCACCAGAGCCAGGTACTTTGGAAGATAAGACTCATAGCACCACAACAAAACAGGCTCTTTACATACCACATTAGGAAAAATTGGACTCTTTATTACCATGCAGCTAAGATGGTACCTATTAGTAAAGATGAAAACACTTGATGGTGTCCAATTTGGTGAGAATGGGGTTATGTAAGTACTGTACTAAAAACAAAATACACTTTACTGAAAACAAAAATTAGAGAAAAATGGTAGTATCTAGCAAAATGTAAAAACCAAATTTCTTAGAACCATAATTTATCTCCTAAGGAATTATGCTGCAGATAAATGTACACACACACATTTACAAACAACCATACATATTCATACAATCACATGCAAACATACACACATATATAGATATACACACATGCAACTAGAAGAATATACCACATTCACATTGCAGGGTGCTTATCCGAACACAGTGAGTAATAGCAAAGGAAAAAAAAAACAAAAACTAGCTAAATGTCATCAGTGGATCAGTGGTATATAAATGCAACAAAGTAAAATACTAGTATCCAGTTTTTTAAAAAACAAAATAGCTTTACATACTGAAATACATTTTGCCCATTTTGATCACTGCTATATCATCTGGGTCCACAATAGTGTATGGCATGTAGGTCTTCAAAGATATTGTTGAATTGAAATAACTATCATATTCACTAAAAACATTGCAGAAAGGACATGAATTAAAAAGGTAGCAATGAATAAAACCTTGACTCGGTGTTCAAAATTGGCATCACAAATGAGGCACACATGAACATGTGTGCCTCTGGGTGTGATTTCCTGGAAGAACAGGTCACTTACGAAGTATTCCACCCAGGAATACATAAAGACACATCAGATAAACCCAAAACAAGAAAGTCAGTTAAATTCTTCAAAAACACCAATGTTATAAATAATAAAGCACTGCTTAAAAACTGTTCCATATTAACAAGGGCTAATGAGATATAACAACTAAGTGCAAAATGTGATCATATACTAGACCTGGTACCAAAGGGGAAAAAATACCAAAAAGTACATTGTCGGACCAACCTTGTAAAAGTTTTGTATCAATTGCAAAGTTATTGAAGTTATATTGAAGTTGATAATTGTATGGTGCTTATGAATATCCTTATTCATAAGAACAACTGAAATATTTAGGGATTACTATAGATTAAATGAAATATTTAGGGAAATAAATAAATGATTATGTCTCTACCAAAGTCATATGTTAAATCATAATGCCCAACATAAAGGTGTTTGAAGGTGGGCCTGTGGGAGATGATTAGGTTATCAATGTGGAGTTCTCATCAATGGCATTACATGAAAAGATCCCAGAGAGCATCTTCCCCCTTCCACCACTTAAAGACACAGTCAGAAGGAATAGGACCATTTATTGGCCAGGAAGCAGATCCTCACCAGACACTGGATCTGTGTGTACTTTGACCTTGGATTTCCCAGCCTCGAGAACTGTATGAAATCAATTTCTGTTGTTTATAAGCCACCCAATCTATGGTATTTTGCTATAGCAGCCCGGAGAGTGTAAGACAGAAATAAAAGGCCACATTGTTTGCAGTTTACTTCCAATCAGTTCAGGAAAAAAAACAATATCAATGGATGGATGGATGAAAGGGGGATGGATGGATGAAAGGGGAATGGATGGATGGATGGATGGATGGACATAGAAAACAAATGATAAAGCAAATGGGGCAAAATGTCAACAGCAATGAATCTGGGTAAAAGGCTTTTTCTGTAATTCTTGCAACTTTTTTGTAAGTCTGAGCTTTTCTTCTAAATAAAAACTTTTAATTTTTTTGTTGTTCAATTACAGTTGTCCCCATTTTCCTCTCATTACTTTCCCCTGCCCTATCCACCCCCACCTCTCACATTCAATCCTCCCCCCACCATTGCCTTTGTCCACGTGTCTTTTGTACAAGTTCCTTGATAACCCTACCCTTTCTTTGCACCATATGATCTTACCTATAAGTGGAACCTAATCAACCAAACAAACAAGTGAGCAAAATAGAACCAGGGAAATGGAAATAAAGAACAAACTGACAGTAACCAGAGAGGTGGGGGAGGGGCATAAGAGTACAAATAAATGTTTTAAAAAATATACATACACCCACAATTTCTGAAAGTAAATACCAAAAAAAAATGTTCACAGTATTTACCTCCAGGGAATGGGAATACAGAGCTTTTGGGGGTAGGGGTGGGATATAGGATTGTTGAAAGGAAGGGGGACTCTTAGCTTTCATTTAATATCCCTTTATACTGTCATAATTTCACATGAACTATCTTTATAATAAGATAATGCTTAATTAATTGAAAAGCACCAGTGTAGAATCATAGAAAGTATTTGGCCTTTGTAGTCAGAAAGACATTGACAGAAACCCTGTGAGTACCCACTTTGCTCAGGGTAAGACCTTGACCAAGACAAGTAATTTCCTTGAGTGTGAAATTCCTTAGATGACCTAAGTTTCTATTCCCATCTCTGTCACAAACTCCATGGGGAATGTTAGGTAGGTCACTTCACCTCCCTGACCCTCAAGTCTCTTGTCTATAAAATGAGAGGCTGCAACCATGATTTCTTTTCAAGTCTATTTTTGCTGCAAAACAAGTTTGGTTTTTCAGTCTATTATCTCTTTTACAAGAAAGAGTTCTTTTGAATTTTATCATTCACATGAAGAAAAGATAATCTACCATTTTCTGGGTCAATGGCTGTTACCTAACCTCCTAACATAACTTTAACTGGTTTTTATTTCTTTTCTTTTTACTGTATCTATATTAGAAGATGGATATTATCCAAACCTATTATAGTCATCATTTCACAATATATGTAAATCAAACCATCATGCTGCGTGTGACTGTGTATAAATTTATAGTGACATATATCAATTATTTCTCAATATGACTGGGGGAAGAAAAGAACTTATATGTTTTTTAATTAAATGTTTCTTAAACTTTTGGAGCTGAGCCCATATTGAATTGTAATAATTTAGACATCCCCAAGGTAGGACTAAGGGTATGACATTCTTCCCCTGCTCCTTCTCCTGCCTGCCTTCCCCAGGGAGCATCTCTCAGGCGTTCTCTGTGAGTCTGCCTAAAAGCCTCCTGGGGAGAACATCAGAGAGTTCCTAACCCAGGAGGGCCCTGTTTTCATGTCTCTTTCCCCTTAACGTTTAAGCCTGGACATTGCTGAAAGGAAATTTAATCCATATGCTTCTGAGTAATTTACACTTAGCACATCAAAATATTCCGTTGTAACAGTCATGTGTTGTCACAAGAATCCTCCCGAGTCTTTTTAAGCCCTTTTACTCTTAGTGCCCTCAGTTTAGCAGTCATACATGGAATTTGAACTCCAGAAGGATAGTTGTTTATTATTCCTCACTTAGTTGGTAGACCTTGCCCAGCTTTTTTCACCCCAGGTAAGAAAGTCTTTGTTCTAAGACACCTTATGTGTTCTTTTTGTCATACAAATGGGGTGTTAATAATTACTATTTGCTGGGCATCAACAATGGCAGGCTCTGTACTAAGAACTTGTAACTAACTTCTTTAATCTTCAATGGAGACATAATTTTCCCCTTACTTTCCCAGATTCAGAACCCAAAATCCTGAGAGATTAAGTTATTTGTCTAAAATCCCGCAGGGGTATCCAACTGTTTAGAGTGTCTGGGCCACACCAGCAGAAAAAGAGTGGTCTTGGGCCACACATTAAAAACACAAACACTAACAAAATCTGATGAGCAAATAAAAGGTTTTACATAAATTTATAATTTTGTGTTGGGCTGCATTCATAGCCATCCTGGGCTGCATGCGGCCCACAGGTCATGGATTAAACACCCCTCTGCCTACTGGATAAGAACTGAAGTGAAACTAACCAAATACAGCACTGGACTCTTCCTAAATTAAATTAAATTTTTAAACAAAACAGGTGATGGTTCAACATCCCTAGCTAGAAGCATTGTTAGCAGACCCTCTCACCCTTGTTTTCCTGGCAAACTTTACGCATCCCAACTCAAATATCACATCCTCTCTGAAGGTTCCCTCTTCTTTTCTGTCTTATATACCCTTCTTTCCCTTCTTTGTCATAGCATAATGTAATATAATCACAGTTTCCGTCTCCATTTTCATTTTAGACTACAAGCTACATGAGTTCAGGGTTATGGCTTGCTCATTTTTGTCTTCCCAGAGCCCAACCCAGAGTAGACATTTACTAGATGTCTGTCAGATAGGCTATCTCCTAATTAAGACTGATTATCCATTCTAGGTGTTGGAGATATGGCAACTTAAAACAATAGATCACCTCCTCCACTCCACACCACTCAGGTTTGGAACCTAATTCTCCACTCTCTGTTGACAGTCCACTCCACTCTCTGTATATCCCTTTTTTAGCACAGATCAGTAGAGCATAGCTGTATATCAGGACAGTGTAAAACAGTAGTCAAGTGACTGGATGATGGAGTCAGCTCACATGATTTGGACAATTTACTTAACCTCAGTTTCCACGTGAATCAAATGAGGAAAATACCTACATGATTGGGTGGCTGCAGAACACAATTTATATTGTAGCATTACATGTGGAATTAGAATAGTGCCTGGACCACAGAGTTCAATAAACAATAGCTAAGACTATCATTCTTTGTCTCACCCAGCCCATTCGCTCCTCTTTTACTGCTAACCAATTAGCTAGCCATTACAAACGAAGAAAGTTAGTGAAATGATCTGGTGTGATTAATATGTTTCACATACTATGAAAGGTCGTTATCATGTATTGTGAAGTAATGAATTAATGCTATCTAAAATGCCTAGAACAAACAGGTCTGGGATGTCAAGAAATTTTATACAACGCACAATTATTAATTGACCAGACACTCTCTCACTTTTTCCCTACACAGATATATCTCTTCTTTTCCACCTCTAAAATTTCTACTACTTAAACTCTACATTTTAATTTTTATGTTCCCTTTCTTGTTTCTTCTAAATCTATTTATCTGACCCTGTGTGAACACACAAATGTTGATGAGGCCAAAGCCATAAACTCACTCCCTTTGCAAGTAGATTATTCATTGTTTGATGGCTGCAAAATATACCCCAAAGCTTGGCCATTGCTACGAGTGAAGGTCATCTATCACAGGAGATGCCAGTGGGTGAGGATATCACACTATTCCTTAAAAACTTTCAATATCTAATAAAATGCAATAACTAGGTAAATGGAAACTATTCACATGCAAAGCCATTCATCACAATGTTATTTTTAATTATTAAAATTGTTAAAGTAAATGTTCAATAATAGAATGGTTTAATAAACTTTATAGTTGTGCAATAGAATTTAAATGACTTGCAAAGATTTGTGATATTAAAATAAAATGATAATTTTTAAAAGCAAAATACAGAAATTGTTTTGTTAAGTCATACATTTAAATATGTTTATATAAACACCCATATATGTATAAAGAAAGCAAAATTTAAAAATGCACTAAAATGTTAATAGTGGTGATATTTGGGCAATAAAGTAAATTATGGCTAATTTTTATTTTCTTCTTTATTATTAATAACACCAGTTTTTAATTTTATTGACTGTGTTAAATGACATGTGGATTCTCTCATTTTTTCTTCATCTGTAAAATGAGGACAATGAGAATATCTCTTTCACAGTATTATAATGTATAAAATGAAATAACAGACAAAAATAATTGACACATTTTTAAAGTAATGTTTAAGTATTAAATTATTAGAAAACAATATAACTATTATATGTATCAGTTACAGCCATTAAGACTGGAAAATTTACTTTGTTTAAAAAGTGTTAAAGAAAATGCATTACACATGTGGTTCTTTCTTCTGGGACTTTGCTAAGTTCCCTAGGATTTCCTGCCCCTTTCCCTCCCCTAGATGTGGCATTGTTATCACCAGGAAGGCTGGGGAAATATGGAGAAGGGTTGGTAGTGTACGACAGGGGACAGAAAAGAAGTCAAATTAAAAATTCAGAACTGGGTGCCATTTTAGCCACATAATGGGGAGTAAAGCCAAATTCTGAAATAAAGGAAAATGTTAGATTTAGGTTCATTTGTGTGCCAAACAAAATAGATAATGAATATCTCGGTGTATTGGACATCAAATCACCCATGACTTTAGGCAGAGGTAGCCTGACTGAAAAGGTGCAAACCAAATGAGCTAAAAGGGAACGAGGTGACTGATCCCAAATACAGAACAAGCAATAGGTGTCCCAGTGGGAGCGGAGGTGTGCGTCATTTTTCTCGGGGCAGAATCACCATGATGCAAACCGAAGGACAAATGCCTTTCTTTGTGTTCCCCATCTTAGATTGTACCTTTTTACTTTACTTGTATTTATTTTTTTACAGGCAAAAAAATTAATTCTTTTTTTATTTTTAAGTCATTTTTTAATTCAGATAGTGTCACCCAACAGCATCAGCACAGACATGAGTAATTTTAGGTAGGGATATTCAAATTGCAAAGTAGGCAATATTCCAAAAATTGATTCAGAAATATGCTCCAGAAATAAAATGAATGTTCTTAGCTAAATAGCTCCTAAGTTTTCTTATTAAAAAATAGTTACCACAGTCAATATTCATGTTTTTATTTATCAAACACATATAGTGCCTACTAAGTGCTAGACACTACTCTTTCAAGAATTTTACTCATTCAATTCTTATAACTTCCCTATAAGTAATATTATTATCATCCCCATTTCAGTGAGAAAGAAATTGAAGCAGGAAGATGTTAAGATGCTTGAGATGTACCCAAGAACTCACAGCTAATGTGACATCCCCAGAATTTAAACCTAGCTATTCCCTCTCCTATAACAATCATATGTATTTGCATATACTCGTGCACACAGCACAGGTGAAGTCTGAGAACCACAGAAAAATGAAAATATGTAAGAATCAGTTGTGGAGCCTAGTAAAGTGACAATGGGTCTCAGTTTCCCTGGGACAGTCCAACTTCATCCCTAGTGTCCCAATATAATTACTGATAGTAGCTCTCGTCATTCTCAGTAGTGTCCAAGTTCGGGCAGTATATTACAAAGTTGACATATTAGAAAGGCTCTGTTGCACTATCATAGGAGAGCCACTTATCCTTTGTTATCCATAACTCTCTGAATGCAAACTAGGAATGCTAATGTTTGTTCTCTTGCTGCTTCCCAAGATCATATTATTGTAGTATTATTGAGAAGAATATAAAGGTAAGATACTTTGAAGTGTTATGAATGTCAGATTGCTGTATTGGAACTTCCATAACTGCTGAGTTCCTATCGTGTGCACTGTACAAAGGTAGATGCTTTAAATCTGTTAACAGACTCATTGCCCATGAGTACATAATGCTTTTATTTTTATTCTTACAAAACAAACATTTGTGATAGAAATCTTGGTGTCAGGATAGAGTACAAACAAACAAATTATTAAGTCACTCTTACCGATCATTACTAAACCAAAAACTACATCAAGCAACTTGAAAAGGAAGCTTTGCTAATTTTATTATATAACACCCACTTTACAGTTGACTCATTATTTCCACATAAGCAAGAAAAATTACAAGAATTAAAAAATAAACTGTTTTGTTATTTAAAATACAGTTTGAAAAGTTAGTACTGCTACATAATGCATCAGAAAGAAAAGTTATAGATTCATTTTACCAAAATAAAAAGGGTATTGAGACCTTGTTGGCTATAGCAATGAGTCAAAATTTAGAAAATCACTTTCATATAGGGGATTAAAAGGTATAGGCTCTATCATCATGGGGGGTGTGTTTGTGTGAATCTCTTTGTGTTCTCACTTTCTGATCTGCAAATTCACAATAATAGAAGGCAGAAGATCTAAAATAAAGGTGTTATAACCTCAGTATTCAACTTTTTGTTCCCTATCTCCATCCATTCACTCCCCACACCCTAATTTCTGACATATTGACCATTTGGTCATAGTCTATCAATTCATTTACTCCTTTTAAATTTATCATCTCACTAAATGTACTGCTTGATTAAAAATAAGAGAAGAAATCAAAATATATTCATTGCATTTATTATTTTCTTACATTAGCCCTACTTCACCAAAGCAGAGTTTGGGTCAAAGTTTCCTCACCTATAAATTGAGGACTTTCAATCAGCTAATCTCCATGAAGTTCACAGCTTTGTAGATCACAATCTATCATGTGAACAAAGGACTTTAATAAATGCTTTAGACTGGGATAAGGATAAAGATATGATGGTGTGGATTATTCTATCTTGTTTTGGATGGGGGTGAATACCTTAACAACTAACTCTGCTTCGGTTTAGCAATAAATCTCTGATCAAAAATATATAGAAAGAAACAAAGGAAGAAAAAAGAAAAGGAGGGACAAGAGGAGAAATAGAGGAAGGGAAAGAGGGAGGGAGGGAAGGAGGGAGGCAGGGAGGAAGAGAAAGAGAGAGAGAGGAGGAGGGAAGAGAGAAGAAACCTTTTAGTATCTAAAAATATATGTCAGATTTGGGACATTCCCTAATTTCTTGCTCCAGTGAAATTTGATCTGTTAGTTATTATAATGTGAAATAGAAAGCCAAGATATATGAAGGCAATTTTGGCTTTTTGAAAAATCTTTTTATCTTTATCTATCATAAAGAGTGGTTATGAAAGTAAATGATGTCTTACAGCCAGGAGACCCACGTGCTAGCCTTCATTCTACTTCTAATTTCCTGCCCAAGAGCAAACAAGTCATTTGGTCTTTAGTAGGCCTGGGTTTTGTCATAGTTCCTGACGCATCTCTCAAAAAGGGAAATAATGGTAGGGATTATATCTTCATTCCTTCACAACTTCTCACATTGCAAAACTGTCATATGGTTGACTCTTTTTATTATTTTTTTTCATTGTCGTTCAAGTACAGTTGTCTCCATTTTCACCCAACCTCAGCCCCCCGCCCCACCCATTCCCACCTCCCACCCTTGAACCTACTCTCTTTGGCTTTGCCCATGTGTCCTTTTTTATTGATAATCTGGGGTCTTTATAAAAAATAAAAGCAAATTTCATGTATAATATCTTGCCAGTTAGATTTCTCACAGAAATGTGAAAATTAGTAATATTGCATGTCTAAAGCCAAAATGGCTTAAATTCATATCATGAAAGTAAATGATTACAATAATATTAAAAATACTCTAGGAGTATTTTTTACAACTTCATAGTATTCCTAGAACCAAAACTTCTGACTTTAGGTTGACCTGTGCTTTCCAAGTAACATGTAGAACATTTCGATACTTGTGAAAAAATGGTGTAATTGATGTAAAACAACAGTTTGTGAACACTACTTCAGACTTTCTAACCACACTCTAGGGACTCCAAAAGCTCATTTCCTATGAATTTCTATTACCTATGTTTTATGGTAAGAGGTTACATTGATTTGCAAAGACGTTAGTTAGCCAGAAAATTAGTCCCTAGAGAACTTGCTTACTATTAAGTGCAAAATCAGATACTAAATAGCAACATGAAGGCAACTTTCACATTTACCAAATTACCTAATAGCCTTACAGAGAACAGGTGATTATCATCAGATTCTAGAGTATTAAGCACATCCTCTTGAAATAGGGCATATATAGGCTCTTTTAAGCATGAAGGGATCTTTATATTTTATTTCTCAAAACCCAAAACATGTACAGACATAAGTTATGATACAGATACAAGGAAGACGTGGCCTGCTTGGGTTGAAAAGCGCAAAAGAGAGGGTGATGGGGTCACTTCTAACCCATTTCTCTCTCTCCAGGCCCACTGCTGCACTTAACCAGGGTCAGCTCCACCCACACAACCTCCCCAGCACCATAATTCATTTGCATAATGGACCCCAACATATTACGCTCATTCAGTGTCCGTTAAATCCATGACAATAAAAATATTTCATTCCCAAAAAACTATTTATTGGTAATTGACAACATGCACAATGGAGAAATAGCTTGTTTGAGCCAACACGCATCAACATGTTACTTGGCTTTCAAGAGATTATTGGAAGAACTTGTTTCCTGTTTTATGCCAAGCCTCACTATATAATTCCAAAAGAGAAAACTGCTCATTTTTTGAACAGCAGCAAGTCACTGATACAAGGACGCTTTGGAGCCAGTGCATGCACAGTGTTGCAGAAAGATATCCAGCTCAGGAGTAAGGAGATACAAATCCTGGACCTGGCTCTGCCTTTGGAATCTTTGAAAAAATTATTCCTCAGTGTTTAATCTATAAAGTAAGGAAGTTGAGCTCAATGGGAGGTTTCTTAACTTTTGTTAAAATAAGAACCTTTTTTTCCCAACAAATTTACTAATGAACTCAACCTGTTAAAATGATGAGTGAACCTGCACTGGTTGAAAAGAGCACAGGAAACCTGAGCTTCACCAATCACCTTCGCGTGTACCCACCACTCCCATTCAGTCTGCAAACCACTAAGCTTCAGAATCTCTAAGGTTCCTCCTGTGATTCCATGTGCATGGGAAAGAAAATAAATAAAGCAGCTGTTAGTTTTTAAAGGCTGATAGTGAGCTGTCTGAGGTTCTGGAAAAGAGCTTAAGATAGAAAGGAAAGGAATTGATGGACATCTCTTAGGGGTTCTAGAGTCTGACTACTGGGAGTAGGAGTTAGAGAACTCCTTTTCATATGCTGTCACTCACTTCTACACTAAAGAGCCAAAGTGGTCAAATAATAGATCAATTAAAAAGAATACCTTTATTGTAATGCATGTCATATTCTTAGCTGTACCAATTCATTTTCCTCAGAAAAAAATTATGTTTACAGTATAGGTTGCCTCCTATACATTTACTTTTGTATATAATAAATCTATTTCCAACACTTCTTAGAGAAACTATTATAATTTTATTTAAAGCTGAAACCCAAATTAAAACAAATTAAGTCTGTTATTAAGAGGCAGTTTGAGACAATACTAAGCTGAATTTGCAAAAAGCAAATTCCTACTATTTATCATTCAGTAAAGTTTTTTCTAATGGAAAACTGGCGTGTTTGATGAACTGAAAGTTTAAAACAAACTTGGGGACAAAGAGTGAGATTAAAAATAATTGGTTTATTGATTTATTTAACAAATATAATTTGAGTACCAACAATGAGCTGGGCAATATTCTATATGTTGGAAATACATCCATAAACAAAACAGATAAAAACCCCTGCCTTCACAAAGCTCAGGTATTCTCATTATCTTTCCTTTCTTTTCTTTCTTTTTCTTTCTCTTTCTTCCTCTTCTTTCTCTTCCTCTTCTTTCTTCCTTTTTTCTATCTCCTTTTTCTTCCCCCTCTCTCTCCCTGCCCCCTCCATTTCCTATACTTCACTTTTTCCACAAAGAATTGAAGGTGATAAGGGTAATATATTCTATGAAATAAAAAGTTAGCCTAAAGTTTTCAGGCCTACAGAAATAATATAGGCTCCTTCATAGGGAACAGGGCACTGGTAAACACTAGCTATTTAGGTTAAATATTAGCATTGTCATTACTATACTATGAAATAAGGGAGGGAGTGAAAGAAATAAACAAGAAGAGTAAGAATGAAAGGGGAAAAGAAAAGGGGCGAGGAAATAAAGCAAATCAGAACACTGAATTAGAGAAGATCCCAATTGTCAGAAACAGCTTTGGCAGAGACCAGTAATAGCCCTCCAATATTCATTCTCCTCTTCCTTCCTTCCTTCTGCTAATAGAACAAATCCACTGTCATCTCTAACTTTTAGCTGGACACATAAATGCATCTCTCCTACTATACACCCCAGAGTCCTTTGCAGCTAGTCATGGCCATATGACCAAGTTCCAGCCAATGGGATGTGACAAGAAATTATGTAAGCAATTTCAGGTCACATCTTTATTAAGGAAATTTCTTTCCTCCCTCCCTAGGACTCTCCCACTACCATTTCAGGCTGGGACAAGGACATAGTGGTGGTGATCCAACTTTTACTATGTATATGGGGATCATATTCTAGGAAAATCAGGAAAAATTAAAATAACCTATATTCCTTGACCTTATGGAACAAAAACTCCTATACACCTTTTTTCTTGTTTGAGTCACTATATTTTAGAGTCTCTTTGTTATTGCAGCTTAGATTATACTCTAACTAACTCAAGTTCCTCCTACCTTATTAATGATTTAAAAATGAAAACAAAAATATAGGGACAGATAAAAAGAGATAGCATCCAGTAAGTGCCTCTGCCTCGATGCTATAAGGGCTAAAGTCCCCTGGGAGCCTTACTCTAGCTCAGTTCTTAGAGCGTCAAGTCACACTGGGAAAGTTTCATAAGGTGATTTTGAGGGCTTCCACATGCAGCTCAGACAGGTCAGATTTCAACAGGCCAAAAGAAACTTCAACAGGAGGCTGAAATCATTCACAGTACTCATATGTTAACTATGGCTGTCTACTAGTTCCTGTTACATGGAGCTTAAAAATACACCTACTTTTCCTTCCACACAAACATCTCTACCTTGCCATTTTGTTTAGAGGGATAGATTTAGTACAGAATTAACTATTTCTGGTCTCTTTACTCTTTAATTCCATTCCTCATAACAATAAAATAGTAATGGAATAGATTACACAGATTGTGTATACAAACTGGGCAAATACACACACAGAATACAGTATACTCATATATACAGCACAAACCAAGTATATTTTACCACCGAGATTGCCTCTTTCCTTAGAGTCTTTTCTTTAGTTATTTGGAGAATATCATATATAATTATTAAATCATACACTTTGAACCAATAATACTAAACTTTTCTCTTACATTCATTATATTTTGTACAGGTTTGTATATTTGCTGCCAAGATATTAAAAGCTATTTATGTGTCCAACATGAAAAAGATTTATATATATTTTAATAATCCAGGTAATTAAGCATCAAAAGTGGTAGAGAAAAGAAAGGTTAAACATGGTGATGTAATAAAAATGTTTAGCATGTCTCAACATTCCATTTTTCTTCAGACTTTTAATTGTTTGCTTTTCCTCCTATGTACCATAGTAAAGCATAAAGTTACAATCAACGTGTGATGACAAATGGTCTCAGGGTTGGGTTTGCATTCTTCTAAATATATTGGCATTTGTAAGCTGGAAAAGATAGATGTAATCAACCACCCTCAGACAAAAGTAGGACGACTACTCTGGCAAAATGTTCAAACCACATTAAGCCCTAATTTGAAATGATGTTTGAAAGAAAGCAATGCAACTAGGGCCAATTTATTTGTACAGCAACTAAAAACTGAACTTGCTAGACATATTTAAGAGATGGAAACAATTAACTGCATTTGTTTTCTAAATAGACCAAGTATATTAAAAACTTTGAAGGTAAAAAAAAATCCAATTTTACTAGACACTATTATTTGTTGCTGTGCAATACTGAAATTATTTTTCTAATGGTTCTCTGAGGTTGTTCTAATAAAACACGCTATGTTTAAGAGTGAGTAAACAATCTGTTTAATTTCACATTATCAATATATTGTAGAGTTTCATTCTAATTAGCATATGGAAGGAAGGAGCTGTGAGAAAGTGTGGGATTAACAAACAGAATGTCATTTTATTGGAGGGGTTGTTGTTTGTTTTCATTTTTGTTTTTCAGAAAAGATAAATTTTGATGCTTTCTCCTTTGTATTGAAATCAAGTTTCTATGGTATTCTTGTAAAATTATGTGAGTGCTTTTGGGTACATATCAAGATACCATAGGCACTTCAGCTAAAGAAAACAATTGTTCTGGCTCTAAAGGGATTAAAATAATGCTGTCTTATCCAGAATAATATCCTGCCCCAAATGTGGGATGGCCAGATACCAGTATATTATCAAGTCTTTGGCTAATGTGTTCGCCCTGACCACTCCATCGAGGGGAGTTTCTTTAAGACTAAATGCCCTAGACTCTTTGGCGTCTTCTCCCTAGGGCCATATTCTGACAGGCCTGGCTAAGAGAGGTGGCTCTTTACACACCATAATGAAGTACAGGTCTGGGGGGCCGCACTGCCAAGGCCCCAGTGAAGCTGGCCAAGAATCGATGCTACAAAGTATTGAAAACAGGACAGGGCCCTTCTCAGTTCTCCTCCTCTGCATCATTAGTCTGTAGAAGAGTCTGATGAACAAATGAATGAATAAACATCAAGAGGAATGTTTTTCCATAAGGATCACACATCACTAGCAAGAGTGTCTAAGGCCTTCCCTTACATGGAAGATGCAGCAAGGACTGGTAGGAAAGGGAGAAAATTCACTGATTTCTTTAATTCACAATTGCATAATTCCAAAGTACTCAAAGGCTCTTCTCAGCACTTATTTATTTCATTTAGAAACACTAACAATTCAAATGTACATCATTTTCCTAACATTAGTTGTTCCTCCTAGAAATCCACTTAGGGTTAGGAGACTATATTTGACTATAATATTGTGCCTATTCCAGCTGCTGACAAAAGAGTTAAGGAAATTCTGGTAACTATATTCAGCCTCAAGATATTTAAGAAGTTAAAATACTGGTAAGACAACTAAAACATGACTAAAACATCAAGTCTAATAAAGTGCTTCATTGTATACTAGTGTAAGATTTCATATCTAGCAAGTCTAAAGCACATTCTAATTAGGCTAAAAACCAATGAGTGTTTCAGATACTATCATTGTAATTATTCAGCATTTCAACTAAAATATTTAAAGATTTCAAATGTTTCCTCTACTTAAAAAGTACATTCAGAATTAAAATATATAAAGCACCCTGGTCAGGTGGCTCAGTTGGTTAGAGTATCATCCCCTACACCGAATGGTTGCAGGTTCGATTCCTGGTCAGGGTACACACTTAGGCTGCAGTTCAAGCCCTGGATAGGGTGGTTTGGGATGTGTTTGGGAGGCAACCTATCAGTATTTCTCTTACATCAATGTTTCTCTCTCACTCTCTCTCCCTTTCTCTCTCTCTAAAATCATACACATATGCTCAGATGAGTATTTTTTAAAAGAATTAAAATATAAAAATACATGTAATAAAAACATATTTAGATTATTTATATCAAATAGAACTTGTCCAGAAGAACAATTCTACATCATAAAGGATAAGAAAGTTGAAAAAGATTTTTAAAAGATAAGCTCTTTAAAAACAAGTTGAAATTATTGAGCAAGGATAGTCTTAAAACTTATATCATCCAGCAAATATTAGGTAAGCATATGTTTATGTAAGACACTTGTTTCAAGTGTCACAGCAGACAGCATGTAACCTCTTCTACTCACCTCACAAAATGAGCTTGGCACTAAATATATAGATCTGTGTGGTAGCCAGAATAGCTAATCTTTAAGTAGTGTGATGCTTTTTAAGATTTTTATTTCTTAGAGAGGAGAAGGGAAGGAGAGAGGGAGAGAAATATCACTGTGTGGTTGTCTCTCACACGCCCCCTACTGGAGAGCTGGCCTGCAACCCAGGCATGTGCTTTGATTGGGAATCAAACCAGCGACTCTTTGGTTCACAAGCCAGTGCTCAATCCACTGACCACACCAGCCAGGGCTAAGTAGCCTATTCTTAATCAGAGCTTTAAGAATAGTAGGAACTGCCTTACCATGACTATAGGTTTATTTTGTGCTCATCTTACAACACACAAGACACACTGGTACTAAAGGCCTATGTTACATTCTCCAACTTCAGTATTACATTTTTTAGGTCCTTAGACACACTGTTGGAAGCCCTTACTAGACAGGCCTTTCCAAACTAACCAGAACATATCCTTTTAATAAAAAATAATAGCTATGTTCTCATTTTCAAAGTTTGCGATTAAAACCTACAGTGAAAGAATCCAGCTGAGAAGAAATTTCCTTTTGGTTCAAAAAAGAAATAATGTCATTAAATTTATCGGAACAATATGAAATGAAGATGTTGTTGTTGGGTCCTTCACTTATAATGGAAACCAAATAGGCGTGCTGGCTTAGTTAAATCCATAAATTATTTGTCACATAACATTTCAACAACAATTTTAAACATAAAAATTAAGGTACAAAAGAAAATCTCACGCTCAGTGATAATCAAGCTAAACAATTACACATCTTTTGCATGTGATTTAATGCCCAGATTTCAAAGAAAACCACATAATCACACATATTTCTTTTACATATTTTAAGCAAGGACACTGTTTCAAAACATCACTCATAGCATTGGGTGCCATTCCCACTGCCGCTTCAGATCTTTTGACAGAGCAGCTTAGTTTGCTAATCTTGGCTTATACTTTTAAAAACAACTTACTACGGCTGTACGTGATGGCATTCTATCTTTCTCATAGTTTGTAACCTTAAAAAATGCACTGTTAAATTGCTTTTGATATTGACAAAGGGCACTGTTACTTATTTTATTTTTCAACATGGAGCTAAAAGGTTCATGAATCACCCTTTTGAAACTTGGAATGCAGGCAAAACAGTGGATGTGAATGGAGACTAAGTAAATAATTCCTCTCATCATCTAAACTTTTTTTCAGGGTATCAGCCCTGGAAAAAGTCATTCTCTTAGCAGTAGCCTATTGCCCTAAAAAAAGAAATGGTGAAAAATTTATTCTCAGAGAGCAGTTTATTTACCATAAGATGCGGCTCAGTGAAGTGTTCTGTGTTTTGGAAATGTAAAGTTAATTCTTCCTGTCAAAGCCTTAGGAAAACAGGCACATTGTAAATATACTTTTGCATTTTAGAGTTGGGCCTCATTTTATTCTAGAAGGAGGTTGTTTCTATGTGTCCTGTAAATCGGCTTCTTATACGTGCAGAAATGAGAATAAGTAATTTAATAGTATCTTTGTATGAGAGATCTAATATAACATATATTAGAGCACTCTTTCATTCTCCATATGGAATTACAAAGGGGAATGATGGTGAAATCCCAAGGGATGAAATGGAATTTAGATAAAGTGATACTTCTTTATGAAGAATTTTAAGCTCCTTCAAAGTGTCAAGTCAGAGCCAAGGCTCAATACTGCCATCTCCTTCTTAAATGCTGAAATACAAAGAAAAAAATCTCAGAATAAAAATACAGAATAACAAAGCAAAAGAGAAGTTGCTAGTGGACACATACAATTCCCATAATTTTTATATTTGTCAATTTGGAAGGAAGGTCCAATCTAAGATAGTATATATGCTCTATAAAATTAACAAATATTTTAACTACAAAATGCCTAATTTTTTGTGGATTCCCCCTCCTAAAAAAGGCAAAATATACATACAGCTAACTTATCAATTTTATTATTGATAACAGTCCAATTTATTTTTCTCATTTTGAAGATATTTAAGAATTGAGACAACTACTAAGGTAGGCAAAAAAGTCAGCCTTAAATGTAGGCAGAGTACTTCACTGAACTGTATGTTAAAGCTCTTCATTCCCTGACTCTGATGGTTTCCTTACGTAGTATTTGATACCCAATGATCCAACATTGTAATGCTTTTTTAAAAACTTAAAGCTTTGAGCTCTATTAAAATGCAAATAGAAGAGAATTTTTAATGTATTATCAACTACATATGAGGTCTGCCTGAAAAAGTCCAACCATTGTTAATATAACAAGAATGGTTTGTGCAACATCAATGTAACCTGGCAACCAAAGAGGGTGGACTGGAATGTACATGTGTGAACAATGACAACTTCACTGTACTAGTCAGTGGGGGCAGTAGACACCATCAAGTGAGCATGTATATTGTGTGGCCATCACATACAAAATGACTGAGTGAGTAGAGCAACAAATCTGCATCAAATTTTGCATTAAGCTTGAACATTCCTTCATGGAAGCTATTCAGATGATTCAGAAGGCTGCAGCTATGGGTAATGGTGATAGGCAGCATCATCATGACAACATGCCTGTTTATGCATCAGGTCTCCTGCAGACTTTTTTGGCAAAACATCAAATCACCCAGGTAACTCAGGCCCCTACAGTCCAGATTTGGCACCCTGTGACTTCTGGCTTTTCCCAAAACTAAAATCACCTTTGAAAGGGAAAAGATTTCAGGCAGTTGATGCAATCCAGGAAAATATGATGGGGCAGCTGATGGCAGTTGAGAGAACTGTATGAGGTTCCAAGGTGCTTACTTTAAAGGGGACTGAGGCATCATTGTCCTATGTAGTTTTTTGTATCTTGTATCCTCTTCAGTAAATGTCTCTATCTTTCATGTTACATGGCTAGATATCTTCTGGACAGACCTGGTAGATCTCACTGAGCGTTGTTCTGCTTTAGGGTGACAGTAAATTCCTGGACATGCCAGCCGCCGATGCCTCTTCTCCCAGAATAATTATTAAAAATTTCACTTTATCAATCTTGACAAATTACATGGTTATCCTAGTGTTAGGTTCTTCTTGAGGCTATGATTTGGCAGAAGAGGAAACCACTGTAGCAGACAGGGGCCACTACCAAACTGCGAGGGTAGAGAGAAGTAGCATGGGAATGTTAAGGGGAAGAGTGCTTCTCAGGGAATTATTTCGGTATTCCATTAGTAGGACTTAAGGGGCAAAACCTTTGCAGTATGAAATGCAAACACAATCTCAATTGACTATATTAAAAATATATTTAGCTGAAATAAATGTTAAAGCACCAACTGGATTTGTCAAAGCACCAACTTTCTGAGCAATTTATCTTTTTCCAAAAAACAAAAATTTTTCAAAAAAAACACACAAAAATGCTAACTTAGAATCCCCCTTCCCCAATTGGAATAGATTATTATTCTAGCCATTTCTCAGATCCAAAGCAAAGAGGAAAGAATACACTCTGATCAGCCTGAGGGAATCAGAGGCTGGGGGAGGCACTCTTCCACCATTTGCAATCTCACCCTGATTAGCAAAACACCTTTTCTCCCTCTGGTATATTGAGACCTACAAGAGAAGCCTTGAAGGAATGAGGAAAATTACCTTCTTGTTAGGTGTTGGATGGGTTACTCATTGACAGAGCAGCTCTGTTGACCTGACCAATACACATTGTTAAAGGTGGGGTTCAAACTCAAGAAGGGTCACTGACCCAAGGGGGACAAAGAGAATGTACTCACTCTTACAACACAGTCTTAAAGGACCAGTGCTGCAACAATGGAAGATGCATGCAGTGCTCAGACTTCAGAAATAGAAAACAAGATAGAATATTTCTGTGAATTTATCAAATGAAGAACACACTTCATATAAGCCACAATAATTATATTAGAATTTAATGACAAAATTATGTTCAAATTAAACTTGAACCCCAAATTATAATAATGTGATAATGTGTTATACCTTCTGAATTCAGTAATTTAAAACTTTGGAAAGTTTTTCTTTAAGTAAACTGACCATGAAATAAATCAGAATTAAGAGAAGTTTCCCCTTCCTTTAATAACTAGGAATTTTTATGTAAAAGTTGCTGGAGCAAATTATCTCTTCACCTACCACTTCCAAGTTTAATCTGTGTTTTTTAAACATTTGGGCTTTAGATGTTTTAATGAGAAGCATATATTTTATATGCATTTAATGACATTTGAACAAATTTCTCTTGGAAACTTATAAAATGTATTACAAAAAGTAAAAATGACATGTTTTTAAATGACCAAAGGGGACTGACTTAATATTTATCAATCCAGCCTTTAGTTCTCTGAGAAAGCAATGACTATCTTAAGTCCTCTCAGATTTTATTCAGAGGTAAAAACAAAGAACACCAAGCACAGTGGCCACACTCCACAATGCAGAGGACACAGGTGAGGCTACTGATGCAGCACGAAGAGCACCAGGTCTGAGGACCTCACCTTGTTGTCCCTCAGACAGAAAGATGCTGCAGACTACAGTGTCTACCATTCCTCGAGTTTCATTCCCATGCATGTTGGCTCAATTGCAGGGAAAAAATAGTCAAGGGAAAATATTTAGAACTTTTATCTAGTGCCCTGTTCTTGGTGCTGGAAAGTGGCAGCATTCCCATTGGCAGGCCCAGCGGTAATAAGAGAACACAATACAGAAGTTTCTCCATATATAAATCAGTAGAAAAAAATATGCTGCACCTTGAAAAGTGAAAATGTTCTAACTGGTTAAGCACTGCCAGCCTCGTCCTTCTATTATTTCCTCTTATAAGGGAAAATTGAAAGAGTTGTGTGGGTGTTAGAGAACTGAGGTCACTTGCTAAATGAGGACAGGACAGTCTGAAACTAATAAAAGGGCCAAATAAACATTTCTTCGCAAAATGCAGTATGGGCAAGGTCTTTTAATCTTTCAGCAACTTCAGGAAATGCCCAAAGGGCATACTGAGGGTGACTCTGCACCCTTCACAATGACTTTCAGACTTTTTCAGAACTCCAGACCACTTGTGCTGGGCAAAGAGTTGAACGACCACACTTGCTCCTAGATACAGCTTATGAAAATTATTGAAAAGAGTAGCCCTGGTTTTCATGATACCCTATTGGAGTGATCATATCTTTGGTTATTCGCTCCTTTCTTTTGGCTAATTATATGATGAGGCATGATTTTCACCCCGTGGTAAGTATATGTACATGAGTTCAATTAATTTAAAGTTCCTAATCTTGCTGACCTATTGGGTGGGATTAAAATTGCCTGTAAATGCAAACAAGTAGAGGGAGAAATAAACAGAGCAAGAAAGGCACATAATTTATAAATATGGATACCAACATGTAATCCATTTTAAATTAAAATGGGCTGACTTCATTACACACCAGGAGTGGGGAATTCATGTTACAGAAACTAACTCCCTTTCTCGAACCCCATCTCATTTCATGCTCCAATCTTTCTCTCTTTTAAGAACCAGCTCAGAACTCATGTTCTTCATTGAGTATCCCCTAATGCCCAGACACAGGACTCAACTCTTCAGATTTCTGCTGACAATTTTTCTCTTTCTATCCCCCCCCATCATTTCATATCTTACATTTTTATTTCTTTTCACTCCCTAGTTTTATTGAGATATAGTTCACATGCAACCTTGTATTGCTTATGGGACACAACATACTGATTTGGTATCTGCATATATATCATGAAATGATGACCGCAATTAGTTAACATCCATCACCCCACATAGTCACTATTTCTTCTCTTTTGAAGAGAACTTTTGTTTTCTTATTATGAGAACATTTTTTTCTTTCTTAAGAGACTTAACCATTTTGATTATCTCTAGAACAGCTAGGATGATGCCTTGACCTTATGTCTTCAAACTCCTTCTGACATTTCTGAGAATGTCTTTTGATAAGGAATAAATCTTTTTTTCCTTGTTGATTCTATTATTGTTTATAAGCCCTTTCTTATGTTAAACCACTTTGTAACTCTTAACCCATAGATCCAATTTATGCACTGTAGAGTTATGCAGAAGTCTAATCTAACTTTCACGGTATAATCCTTCATTATGTTTTATTTTCCAAACTAAACTTCCCCCCATAAGAAATGGCTTCTAAGATCCTTTATCATCTTTGTCATCCATTTAAATGTATCTTTCATTTCAACGATATCCTTAAAATCTCCCCATGAGAAGTGGGAAAGAAAGATTTATTAGATAGAATCAATATGAGGACAGTAACAAATACATGAAATAACAAAGCACTTAGAGAAGCACAGTGGAAGGAAATCTTATCTGACTTGAGAAGTCATTCATTAATGATCAGTGAAATAACTGAATAAGAATGAACCAACATCACAGCACCCCCTCAGACACCTACCTGTGAGTCACTGTTTTCCAAGGCCTAGCAAATAGCAAACAAAACTTATAACAGCCAACATGAATTGAGCATGAAGCATGTACCAGGCATTATGCATGCACTTTTCATGTATTATGTCATTTAACTCTCACAATAATTATTTAAGGTAGATATTATCATCACATCAATTCATAGGTGAGGAAATGAAAACTTAAAGAAATTATTTGTTAAAAGTTATACAACAAGTAAATGGCAGAGCTGGAACTCCACCCAGATATATCTGGGTTCCAAAGCCCAAGCTTTTAACTCTCACAATATATTGCTTATTCTTAAAAATAAGCAGGTAGATAGAAGGACAGACAGACATACTGACATAAAATTAAAAAGTAGATGTGGTCATATAAATTTGGAAAACTCTTAAGTTAATTAAAAAACATGTAACTGCTCAAGTTCTCAGACTTGTTAGAAATGCTAATTTACATTGCTAATCTCCAACAGGAGGGTGTAGCTAGTCATGTTTCCCAAACTTATTTAACCAGAAACATTTTTTATCTAAGAGTTATCTTGCAGGACTAGTGTTCCAAAGAACACATTTTGGAAAATGGCTGCATTCAGTTAAAAACAACTCTTTTTATTTTTCAAGAACAACTCGTTTTTTTAAATATTTTAATAGTTTATTTTTTATTGTATTTTTCCATTACCATTTATTCCCATTATACCTCTCCCACCTGCACCCACCCCCTGCCCCAACAATCACCACCCTGTTTTCCATGGCCATGAATTTTTTCTATTTTGTCCGATCCTTCCACCCCCCAAAACAACTCATTTTTTAATTACCTTGCTAATTTTAAAAACCTTGTTTTTTAAATAAGGTAACTGATTTACCTTGTTTAATTAGTTCTGACTCTATCCAATGGTGACTGTGCAAGTAAATTTTTGTGACTGTGCAAGTAAATTTTTGTAACTAAATTCTTAAGTTGGAGAAACCAACTACCAAAATATAGTCTGTGGAGCAGAAAGTAGTGTGACTTGACAGCAGCCCATTTTTTTTCTTTATTCAAAAGCTAGTACATAATGAACAGCTACCACGAGCCAGGCTCTGTGCTAAGTGCAAGACACACGAAAATGTCCAGACACCAGTTGCCTCTGTTGAGGTACTGTTTTCTGGGGGATGTGGAGACACACGGTGCACATCTGCACAGGTGGGACTCGCTTGCACGTTGTATACACAGAGTAGCTCATGTAGAAGTTTTGAATGGAGACATGTAAAGAAATAATATGATATAGAATAACAAGTACAACATTTGAATACTAAACAAAGTTTAGATTCCACACAAAAGAAAATGTAATTCTATTTGAGTCTCTCAGGGAAAACTTCAGCAAAAAGGGGCTGCACCCTCCTTCTTGACTTGATTGCTAACAGTGGTCCTAGTGTTTGATTGACTGTCTTGTCCCCCAATGACCAAGAACCTATTTCCCAAAATAACATAAGTGAAAGTATCACTAACCTCAAAATTGCTCAAAAATTACTTTTTATAAAACAATTTGAATACTTATGCATATAGGTCCACATACCTGATAACAATTTGCTATTATATCTTCAGTATTTAAAATCCAATATTGAATAGACACTTGTTTCTTGAGAGAATAATATTGGAGTGAATCATGTGCCCTATACACAGTTAGGGCCTATATTCACAGATAATGGGAAATTACTTATATTATATCATGAGTGAGAAGATGATGGTATCATGATCTTTACTCAATATCATGGTAAAAAATAGAAATCAGTTCTTTTCTAAAACATTTTAATATCTAAAATGTCAGCATTTGGAAAAAGAAAAGACTTCAAAAATTACTGCAAAATGCCCTAAGTGACACCTTGGACTAATTTAACCTGGAGGTCACAGGAGAAGGAGGGGATAAGGGGTCAGGCTGAAACAGAGCCAGGCTTGGTGAGCCTGCTTTGGACGAACTGTCCTTCCAATTCCTCAGCTTCAGTCATCAACAATTAAACAAAAACAAGCATGTATAACCGACGAGATAAGAAGGTTCAGGTTTACATAAAGTAAACAATGCAATTTTCCTTATTATGGAATAATTTTTCAAACTAAAAGAACCCCCCAAAATGCTGCCAAACAACATGCCACCTAATGTTCTCCACCCCACTAGACACGCCCTCTGACTAGACTCGCAACAGGTCTCATTTGATGTGATGATGTGTTGTTGCAGGTGGTGAAAACTGGAAAGAACAACACATCCAACACAGGAGGTTGATTAAAAACAGCGTGGAATACCTTCATTAAAAAGTAGTATCCAGGCTTGTAACATGAAGTGATAGAAATATCCTTACTTAAAAATGTGAAATTTTATAGACTGTATTATGAGAATCCTGTAAATATAGTTATAAACACACAAAGACTAGAAAAATGTATAGCAAAGTAAATATGACTATCACTGGTGGTAGAATTATTAGTGATTTCAATTTTCCTCATTATGCTTTTTTATCTGTAACAAATTCCCCAAATTAAGTTGTATTGGTTTTAAAATAAAGAAAAATAATATTCTCTTTAAGGTACTTCCTTTTTATTTTATTTTTTCATCATGAGGACCTGGTTTAAGACCTTGAATAGTAACAGAATTTTCCATTTCATATCATCTTTGTCCAAGGACTTACATCAATATTTCTGTAAACAGAGGATTCAGTTTTTTTTAATCCTCACCTGAGGATATGTTTCTACTGATTTTTTTAAAGAGAGAGGAAGGGGGAGAGAGAGAGAAACATCAATGTGACAGAGAAACATCAGTAGGTTGCTTCCCATATGCGCCCCAACCAGGGATCAAGCCCTCAACCTTTTGGCATATGGGGTGATGCTCCAACTATCTGGGTCACCAGTCCAGGGCCAGAGGAGTCAATGTAAAGACTACAGACCTGAGATTAATACCACAGAGTATAAACACCAGGCAGGCTTTCCCAGTGCATTATCATTACCTGTAGCAAAGATAAAAATCTATTTCTGTCCCGACTGGTGTGGCTCAGTGGGTCAGGTATCGTCCCACAACCCAAGGTTGCCATTTGGATTCCCAGTCTGGGCACTTGCCTGGGTTGAGGGCCAGATCCCTGGTTGGGGGCGTGCAAGAGGCAATCAATTGATATTTGTATCCCTCTTTCTCCCCTTTCCCCTTTCTCTAAAAATAAATAATAAATAAAACATTTTTAAACAATCTATTCCAGAGTATATGGCTATGCTATAATGATTTCTTCCTTAAGCTGGAGGACTTTATTTCCAGCATTGAAAATATTAATAAGACCTCTTTGGGGGTCTTTTTACACACAGATATTACTATTATGCAAATACAAGGTAAACTGTGAATGGGATCTTGATGCATGACCATCCACAGAAAGAGCTCTGTAGTCAGGTCTCCAAGGCTCCAGCCCTGGTTACACTACTAAAAAGATGTGTGACCTTGGACAAGTAACAACTTCTTAGAGTGTCAATTTCCACACCTGTAAAATTAGGGAATTAGACAGTTTATTTGTCTATGGAGGGACTCTACTTATAAGAGTGTTGTGAGTGCATAAATATTGGAGAGTTACAATACAGAATGGGGTGATAGGTCAATGTGAATGATTATTGAAAGATTCTCCAAGGGTCCAGAATCTATAATCTAAAAGTCCCTGGTCTGCTACTAGGTAGCTGTATGACTTCTGAAAATCATTTGATTTCCTTAGGCCACTGTAAAACCAGGTGGGTAGATTAGATGATTTCTAAGTTCTATACTACCTCTAACTTCTATGATTTGGAATTCAAATATGAATCTAGAGAAGACAAAAGGAAACAAGATTAAAGGGATTTAAACATGTAATTCTCTGGCTTCTTTGTTTTTTACACTGGGTTAGATTTTCTTTAATTGTGCTATTTGGTGGAGGGATAAGTGAGGGTAACTCCTGAATTCCAGTTGATGGTAGGATAGCAATTTTTTAAAAAGAACAATTATAATTAGGTTAAAAGGAAGAAAATCATTTATCCAAATGCTAACTGTGACTTTACATATAATAATTAGCTCCAGAAGATCTATACACCTAGCACTTTTTGGCAACTAGTAAGCACTTAATACATACACTGTCTGGCACAAATAATGCCCTTGTTTTATTACAAAATCATAAGCATGTAATTCTGTAATATAACAATATCACACTCAAGCACACCATCTGACATTTTAGGTGAAATGTTCAAATTAAAATGATAAATTATTACACCTATATTATTACTCTACCCACCACACTCAAGTAGGCATTACTTCTGCTGGACCCTGTATTTACATTATGAGTTATGATTACTGTTGTTCTAGTTGAACAAGGATGATTAGCAGTAGACAGTCTTTGGTAGAGGATTCCAGTGTTTAAAATCCCTTTCTGGACATCTGGCAAGATGGAGGCATAGGTGGACGCCCCGTACCTCCACGCACAACCAAGATTGGAACAACAACAATTTAGAGGCAGAATAATACCCAGAACTGATAGAGAATTTATCTGAATGGAAGTCAGAGAGCCAAGAAGTTGAAGTAGACCTGTTCATACAGACCAGTAGGAGGGGCGGAGAGGAGGAGTGGGTGCGGGGCATGGCACAAGGAGAACAGGGAGAACTGGGTGCATAGGGCAGCCAGGAGTGAGTAAGGCATCTGGGGTGCATAGGATCGCAACGGGTGGACCCTGAGTACGCAAGCAGCAGCTGGCAGACCCAGTGAGGTGGTGATTGTGGACCAGGGCAGGGAGCACAGCCCGGGATCCCAGAGAGGGGACTGAGGTCCCAGGGAATGGAGCTGCCGCCATTGTTCCCTCCTGCCCCCACATACAACATCACAATCTAGCAACTGGGGTGCCCAGCCCTGGTGAACACCTAAGGCTCTGCCCCTCACCATAACAGGAGTGACCAGACTCCCCCCCCAAAAAAAAGAGAGAGAGAGAGAGACATGTCTCAAACAGAAGAACAGATTAATGCCCCAGGACTCATCCTTTTGAGCGACCAAGAGATAGGCAATCTATCATATGCGCAGTTCAAAACACTGGTGAGCAGGAAGCTCACAGAATTGGTTGATTTTGGGCGCAAATTAGATGAAAAAATGCAGGTTACCATAAAAGAGATGAAGGAAGATGCATGAAGAACCAATAGTGATGGGAAGGAAACTGGGACTCAAAACAATAGAGTGGATCAGAAGGAAGAAAAAAACAACCAAACAGGAAAGAATGGAGAAATAAGAATTCAAAAAAATGAGGAGAAGCTTAAGAGCCTCCAGAACATCTTTAAACGTTCCAACATCCGAATTATAGGGGTACCAGAAGGGGAAGAGGAAAAGCAACAGATTGAACACATATTTGAACAAATAATAAAGGAGAACTTCCCCATTCTGGCAAAGGAAATAGACTTCCAGGAAATCCAGGAAACTCAGAGAGTCCCAAAGAAGTTGGACCCAAGAAGAAACACACCAAGGCACATCATAATTACATTAGCCAAGGTAAAAATGAAGGAGAGAATCCTAGAAGCAGCAAGAGATGAGGGGACAGTCACCTACAAAGGAGTTCCCATCACACTGTCAGCTGATTTCTCAAAAGAGACCTTACAGGCAAGAAGGGGCTGGAAAGAAGTATTCCAAGTAATGAAAGGCAAGGACCTATATCCCAGATTCCTCTATCCAGCAAAGCTTTCATTTAGAATGGAAGGACAGATAAAGTGCTTCTCAGATAAGGTCAAGTTAAAGGAGTTCATCATCACCAAGCTCTTATTTTATGAAATATTAAAGGGACTTATCTAAGAAAAGAAGATAAAGAAAAAACATGTATAGTAAAAGGACAGCAAACACAATTATTAACAACCACACCTAAAGCAAAACCAAAAGAAACTAAGCAAACAACTAGAACAGGAACAGAACCACAGAAATGGAGATGACATGGAGGGTTAGCAACAGGGGAGTGGGAGGAGGAGAGAGGGGGAAAAGGTACAGAGAATAAGTAGCATAGATTGTAGGTTGAAAATAGATAGGGGGAGGGTAAGAAAGTATGGGAAATGTAGAAGCTAAAGAACTTATAGTATGTCACGTGGACATGACTAAAGGGGGGATATGGGTGGGAGAGGGTGTATAGGGTGGAGGGGAGTGAAGGGGCGAAATGGGACAACTGTGATAGCACAATCAATAAAATAGATTAAAAAAATAAAATAAAATATATAAATAAATAAATAAAAATAATTTTAATCCTAAAAAAAAAAGAAATCCCTTTCTTTTGGCGCTTCAGAAGCTTCCAACTCTATGAGCGCATTAACTACTCATTGTGCTTTTATGGTCTAGCACAGCAAGGAGCCCACAGGGATACACAGTATGTCAGTTACTTTGATGGGTGTCCAAATCTGGGGCAAGATTTCACTGTATTGAGTAAGTGTCAAAATGAACTCAAGGAACCTAACAATTTAAAAGAAATACTCTTTGTCCTATGTATTAGGAGCAATTATGTTTCTCAACCTATAGTCTCACAGATGATAACATCATTTTCAAAAATATAGGTAATATATAAAGAAATGGTCCCAAGGTCTTTCATCACATCTCTTTTTATCCTATACACAACTTAGGTTAAATATACTATCTAAATTTTTTTTTATTCACAAGTCAGGGCATTCCCCCACTGTAGCCTGGCTGATGGCTTTCTTCCCTGCTATGTATATGCTATGATCAGGGGTTCAATAGCTTTGTCATCGATAAAAGCTGGAATGAGTTATTAGTTGTAGTGACTGTCACAGAAGTGGCAGTTTGCTAACAGTGGATTGACTGAACATCATTGTAAAACCTCCCATCAAGGCTTGATAGCACCGTGCTTTACCAAAGCCACTGAAATGAAAAATGACAGATATCAGTCCTCTTGTCATTACATACTGAAATTAAGGGAGGGAACTCATATGTGGAATTTAATTATACATACAGTGTTTATACTTCATTCTCTCTTTGTGATGCCACATTACCATTATAACTACATTTCACATTACAAGCTACTGAGACATTGAAAAGAATTTGTAGCAAGGAAGAATGTCCATGTATATAATTTTATATTTTTGGTAAAATTATACAATAATATGATGCAATGTGAAGATAAGACGCTATTTGTTACCACATTGATTTCTGTGTACAGTTCAACTACAGCAAAGAGCTCACAGGAACATGTCAGTCTGATGCAATTCAACAAGATACAAAGTGGCTGCTAAATACAGGGCACAAAGGGACATTCAGAACGTGTTAATCACCTCCCTGCCCTCAAGGAGCTTACAAGGACATTTTAGTTTCCCTTATTTAAAAAAAAATCCTAAAAATCAATGGTTCTTTTATTTTTTCTTTAATGGAGTTCCCAGAAAGAGGTTCTGCTAGAAGTTAATAAATTACATTTTTGCTACAAGCCTGTGTTTGGGAAGAGGACCATGGAACTGGATCTGGTTTGAAAGAAAGTAGCCAGGGTCTAGTGGAAACAACTAAAACACATGTCTCTACGACATTCATATTAAAGGGATACTGCTTGCCCAGCCTGGTTCTGCGAACACTGAGTTCTAATGTAAAACAAAAAGACAAGCAAGACAGTCATAGAAGTAGCACTTGTTATAATCATACAGCCTTAGGTTAGGCAGGACTAATAAATGTAACTACTCTTTTCTGAACACCAACAAGTCCAAAGCACATTGCAAATATTATCCTAGTCACCCTCAAAAGTGGGCATTTTTACCCTCATTTCTAAATGAAGAAACTGAGGCTCAAAGGGCTTAAAAATTTTGCCTGAGGACACACAGCTATGAGTGGCAGAACTAGGATTCTAACTGGGAATGTCTCTCTCATTCCAAACACAATTAATTTCTGCTCCAGAGACATACCTCAATGGATACCTGCCATTTAGCCAAAACAAATTTCTTTGACTTGAACTTTAATTTAATGCTGCATAAAGCATTTTGGCACCCTCTCAGTCTTACTCCTCTGTAACTGAATGCTTGTCTTAGACTTCCAGTGATTTTCTTGCCTTTCCCCCCGCCCCCAAAGGCTTGAAAGAATATGTGGCAATTACTGATAGTTGGCACAGAGTCAGAATGGGATTCAAATTGTTTTATTTTACTTGTATAAAACTAAAATCCAGTATTTTCGTCAATCAAAGGCAAAGTTTTAAGAGCACAAAGACAAGTTCTTTAGCTCAGCTGTCCCCTACCTTTTTGGCACCAAGGACTGGTTTCATGGAAGACAATTTTTCCACAGCCAGGACAGGGGCGGGGGAGATAGGTCGGGGAGAGGGAGACAGGAGGAGGAGCACAGCAGTAAGGCAATGGAAGCTTCGCTTGCCAACCCCACTCCCCACTCCTGCTGTGCGGTGGGTTCCTAACAGGCCAGAGATCGGTACCCATCCATGCCCAGGGACTGGGGACTCCTGCTAGCTGACTGCTATATCCAGTCGTCTCATATGAAGTAATACACACTGGCACATGGAAAACTCAAAATTAAAAATATGGTCAGGAAGCCTGAAGTAGACTAAAACCAACACAATCTCTTATTCCAATTTTGAATAGTTGTGGAATTATTTTGGTAAAGGAGTACTCAGTACCTTACTGGTACTCAGTAAGGGCCATATGAAGTTGTCATAAGGAAAAAAGGTTATCATTTTTTTAAGGACTAGGAAAAAACAAATATTTTGCTATTAGCTAAAAAGCAATGAGAATGCAATTCTAAGATAAGAGACCTAAGACTTCAACAAGTAAGCTTACCAAGAGAAAACTTATGTTACAATCTATATTTAATAGTTGGAGGATGATTTTCTTGTCTGGTGTGTGCTAAATACAACCAGTGCTATAAAAACAGAAATGCCTGTTCCATATCTCCTTACTTTCAGGTCAATAGGCATTCCTCTTTAAGAAATGTCCACACTACAATGGTTTAAAAATATATCGTTTAAGCCAAAAAGTGCCTAGCATCACCAGCAACCACAAGAAGCTAGGGGAGACATGGAACAGATTCTCCCTCAGTGCATCCAGAAGCAGACGGCCCCGTTGACACATTGGTTTTAGACTTCCAGCCCTCCAGAAGTGAAACAATAAACATCTGTTGTTTTAAGTCGTCCAAACTTATGTTGTTTAGCAAGAATTTAATCTCTTATAGTGAAGCATGAATTAAATTATTTTATTTTGATGTATTAATACAAAAATATTCCCCAGTCCAAAGTAAACCTACAAGCCAATGGAGTCCATTATTCTACATGTTAAACATATTTCTTGCTTTTCACAAATGCATAATCTAAGTGGTGCTGTCTAAGACAGTAGCTAGTAGCCACATATCACTATTTAAATGAATTATAATGAAATAAAATTAAAAATTAATTTCTTCAGTCTTAATGACTGCATTTTAAATGTTCAGTAACCACATGCGGCTAGTAACTACTATAGCAGACGCACAGATACAGAGCGTTTCCATCGCTGCAGAGAGGGCTGGAAAGTGCTGGTCTAGAAGGATGAGACAGAGAGTAGAGAACCGCTACTACAACCCCGGCTTCTCTTCCAACACTGACTTCATAACACTCACATAATGACAGCTATACTCCACAGTCCCATAAATTTCACTTTCTTGGATTGACAACCTAGAGAAACCTAACAACTGGTGCTTTATTACGCACAGTGTCAGGTCAGCATCTCGTTTGGAAATGCTATTGTCCTGACCTTTTTGTTGGCAAGGGTTATCTTATGCAGTTCCATTTGTCTGGATTAGAACCCAGTCGGGGTGAGAAAATGGAAAACATGATGCTCCCCGCTCAGCGATGACCCAGACTTGCCCAGTGTTCCTGTCAGGATTGTTCCTAAGTGACTAAGAAGCACATTTTACACCAGCAACAACCCTGAACTTTTCAAAAACCATAATAAGGCCTGAAGATCATAAAAGGATTGACCTGAATAGAGGAAAGCTATGCATTTCCCCAATTCCCGTATTCTGTCATTGAGATAGAAACAGTGTATTAAATACATTTTAAATGAGTGAGTGTTCAAAACATTTCACCTAGACAATCAATATTCCTTAGGGTGCCTATAGCTCTCAAAATAGGTTTTCAGTCTTTCTAGTTATATCATAGGGTTTCAAAGTTCTCATAAATATAGTTAAGCAATGTATATTTATTTCTTGTTGAATTAGAGTCTCAAAACAGATTTGAAAATTATTTTAATGATGTTTCTCAAGACCAATATTTTTGGCATTTATCAAAAATTTTTATTTTTTAACAGTTATTTTTAATTGTATTTTTTCCATTATGCTTTACCCTCCTTTCACCCTCTTCCACCTCTACCCCCAACCCCACAATCACCACGCTATTGTCCATGTCCATGAGTCCCTTTTCTTTTTTTCTCCATCTCTCTACTCCCCAACACTCCCCACATTGAACTGTCAGTCCACTCTCTATCTATGAATCTGTCTCTATTTTGCTTCTTAGTTCAGTTTGTTCATTAGATTCTACCTGAGTGAAAGCATATGGTATTTGTCTTTCTCTGACTGGCTTATTTCACTTAGCGTAATGTTCTCCAGGTCCATCCATGCTGTCACAAAGGGTAAAATTTTCTTCTTTTTATAACCCAGTAGTATTCCATTGTGTAAATGTCCCACAGTTGTTTTATCTTCTCACCTACCATGGACACATGGGCTGCTTCCGCATCTTGGAGATTGTAAATATTGCTGCAATGAACATAGGGGTGTTTATATTCTTTTGAATTAGTGTTTTGGTTTTCTTCAAATAAATTCCCAGAAGTGGAATCGCTAAGTCGTAAGACAGTTCCATTTTTAATTTTTTGAAGTATCTCCACATTGGTTTCCATAATGGCTGCACCAATCTGCATTCCCACAAAGTGTAAAAGGGTTCCCCTTTCTCAACATTCTCACCAGCACTTGCTGTTTATTGATTTATTGATGATAGCCATTCTGACAGGTGTGAGGTGAGACCTTGTTGTGATTTTAATTTGCATTTCTTTGATGATTAGTGACATTGAGCATCTTTTCATATGTCTATTGGCCATCTGTATGTCCTCTATGAAGAACTATTCAGGACCTCTATTCAGGTCCTTTGCCCATTTCTTAATTAGATTGTTTGGGGTTTTTTTTTTGGTGTTGAGTTTTATAAGTTCTTTATAAGTTTTAGATATTAACCCTTTGCCATATGTATCACTGGCAAACATGTTCTCCCATTCTGTGAGTTTTCTTTTTATTTTGTTGATGGTTTCCTTTGCTGTGCAAAACTTTTTAGTTTGATGTAATCCCATTTGTTTATATTTTTGTTTCCCTTGCCTGAGGAGATATATCAGAAAAAATACTTCTATGAGCAATATCCAAGAATTTACTGTTGATGTTTTCTTTTAGGGTTTTTATAGTTCCATGTCTAACATTTAAGTCTTTAACCCATTTTGAATTTTTTCTTGTGTGTGGCATAAGGTAGTCTACTTTCATTTTTCTGCACATATCTGTCCAATTTTCCCAACACCATTTACTGAATAAACTATCTTTAGCCCGTGTATGTGCTTGTTTCCTCTGTCAAATATTCATTCCAGACCCATTTTGTAACAGACCGCCCCCACTAAAAGAAGGCAATGGCCTGTGTGAGTCCAGAGATGTCATGACATGGATCCTGAGATGGCAGCCAGACATGCTTGCTCTGCATTAACACGAGAACTGGGGCTATCCTTTGATAATTGTTAACTTTTCTATTTATTATGAGCTTATGCAACATGTTATGATGCTTAAAGCATAAATCTAAGGAAAAATAATAAAGTATATTACTACAAATACAAATATGTAGAAACTCTGACCTAGCAAACATTAAAGGAAGTCATTTATTAAAATTTACAGAAGCCTGTGCATATGGCATGGCTCTTTTGAGAAACAGAGGCCCAAGAGACACTTACAGCCAAAGAAGATTTGATGGTTTCTCACTAAGCCCCTGGCAGTGACTATTTCAGAAAATTAAGAAGTTTATGGAGCACATGCTCTTGAGACATTCCCTTGCTTGATTAGATGAGGCAAGAATACAATGTGGATGTGAATTCTAAACAGATGGGGAAAATAACCATAGAAAAGGAGCTGCTGGCTTTGGCCAGATTGTAAAAGTGTTCCCCTAATGGGCAAGCAAAATACACCCCTTCAAAAAAGAAGTTTGAGATCTAGTCACTAAAAAGAGAGTCAAAGTTAAATGCCCAACTGTTGGGGGAGAGATAGGAGGGAGGTGCAAGGCGAGGCTCTTGGATTGCTGGTCATATTCTGCTTCTGGACTGGGGCAATGGCTACACAAATTTATAAACTTGAAACAATTCATCAAGCTCTTTGCTTAAAATTTGTGTATTTTTATGTATATATGTCATACTTAATTTTTTTTTAATGTAAAGAAGTTAAACATCCCTCTCCTCAACAGAGTCACACAGACTAACCTCAGAATCTTGGTGGGTTACTATAAAGGAAGCAACAAAAGGGAATTTGTTTAGTGCAACACTAGGCCATGTCATTGAGTCAGACATGTTGTTATGATGACATTTCTTCCTATGAAGTCCCTTCGGTGCTGTTAGGCCAAGCCCATTGCTGCATACTAAACAAGATGCTTCATGTTCAACAGCTTGTTCGGCACTAAGCAACACAGTGTTCAGTCAGAGACACATAGATCTGGACACTGATCATAGCACTAGTGAGTATAGTTGATTCCATCACTGCCGACGATGAAAAAAAATGACTTATGTCTTTTTCCCATAAGGAATATATCAGCAAGTGTAAAATAATACAGTTCGCACGAATCAGGTTTAACATTCTATGTGTCTTCCACAAGTCACAGCAAATTTGCTCAACATCATTTTTGTTGGATCTCTTCCACCCCACTTGCCAGTCTTCTCTAAATTTGAATCCTATGGCACCCTCTTCACTGACCCAAACAGTATATTTAACACCTTCTGCACATAATTTAGTAAGTTAGTTTAATTGGAAAAGTTGTAGAATTTTGTGATTTCGAGGGAGGCCTCTGCAGCCAAACTATCTGAGAGTCGATTCCAGTGCTGCCACGTACAACATGAGCAAGAGCTACTTCCCTCCACTCTTCCTGTTCCCTTATTTGTGAAATGAAGTTGTTGGCAGGCCCCACAAAACTTGGTTCTGCTGTCATCTTTATCATAGTGCCTGGCACATAGTAAGTGCTTAATAAATGTAAAGCATAATAAAAATTACTATCATTTATATAGTTGTGATAGTTCAGCACTAAGTCCATCTTGAATACCTATATTAATGGTATCTGCCTTAGCTTAAAAATTCCTTGGTTGTCCAGGATGGAAGGTAAAAGGATGTACATGTAATCAAAGGCTTTGAATGATACTTAGCACAAACTCTGTTACTGAATTCTATTATAACTAACTTACAAACAGATCTCCGGTAACCTAGGGAAACACTCCAATCTCCCAATCTCCTGACTATGCTCTAGTAGTAATTTTATTATGTGCTATGTTTGTCACTATCTTTAAGATGACCCATCCTCAACTATTCATTGTAATCATCTTATCAAATTTTGAGTTTATCTGACCTTGAAATATTATGTTAAAAAAATAAACATACAGTGGAAAGTATTCCACTGTAATGCTTTCTTATGCTTAAGAAAGCATAAATACATTATTTAAGGCATCAACCACTTTAAAATGTATAGTCTGCTATCATTTGGCATGTCTGTCAGTGAATTAATTTTATATGCATTCATTAACTACTGACATTCAATAGACTATGTAGAAAACAATTCAAGTATGCTGACACTGTATCATCCATTAAGGACATATTCACCAATATAAAAAAAATAGAATTCCCGTTTTAAGTGTTTTTACTTATGTTGCTTGCATTCCTAGATTGTTTTTGCCTTCAGTTTACCCCAAAATTTGTTTCTTAAAATATTTGCACATATTCTACTTGCTTTTCTCCTAAGTGATTATCAACCACTTAGGGAGTTAACAGTCACTTTGTTATAATGACAACAGAACCAAATACAATATCTCACCTCCCAAAAGGCATTTATTCCCCAGGTGATTTTTTTAAAGATTTTATTTATTATTTTAGACAGATGAAGGTAAGGAGAGAGAGAGGGAGAGAAACATCAATGTGTGATTGCCTCTTGAGCACCCACTACTGGGGATCTGGTCTGCAACCTAGGCTTGTGCCCTGACTGGGAATCGAACTGGCGACCCTTCACAAGCCGCACTCAATCCTCTGAGCCACACTAACCAGGGCCCCAGGTGATTTTTCAAAAGCTACTATATAGAAACATAATCACACTTTCAGAAAACTGAGACAAGCAGAAAGAAGAAATAAAGAAAAACAAAAGAAACAAACAATAGTTCTAGAAGTTTTATGTCATGAACTACCTCAATCAGATTATGTACTTTGGCATTCAATAAAGTCGTATTCAAAATTTATAAGGCCTTTAAGTCTTATCTATTTTTATATACATTAATTTTCAAAATAAATAATTCTTTGTAACTTTAAAAGTTCAGAGAAAATGTTAAGGTTTTCATTGCACCAGGTTTTTAAAAATTATAATTTCCATAGCAATGTGATTTTCAGTATAACATTCTAGTTGCTACTGAAAATGACAATATGCTAATAACTACATAGTTCTGCTTTAAACACATTTGTCACATATATTAATTTATTTTCTTTAAACAACATCTCTCATCTTTTATCTGTTGCACTCTACTCAGTTGCCTATACATTTCTAATAGCTCTGGCTGCTAATTTCTCTTCATTGAAATGTTACATATTGTTTATGAGCTTCTTAAAAGCCTTCCCTATAAACTAACTACATATTATAGTTACATTGATTTTCATAAGGAAAAATTAGTTTTTGAAAAAATACTTTAAATATTTATATTATATCCTATGAAAAGTCTTGAACTGAACTTTTTTGGTAAACCATGTTGCAGCCTTTTACCAATGTTCTCTGGTTTGGTATAAATGATATGGTACATTTGCATTCAAATTCATGGAACTTTTCAAATCTGTTTCTCATTTAGCTGGCCAGCCAAAAACAATATTTTCATTTGTAAACAGCTGTTTCATAATCAGCTCTTTTGTACTATGTGGAATTCCATAAAAGATAGAAAATTTTATTTAAAATACAGGAATTGCATTAATCCACTGCAAATCATTGATTAGTTTTTGTATACCACCACACAGTTTAACTTATAAGGAAAGATTTTAAGGAAAATTTAATCTTGTGTCCAAATATAACATTACTTTAAACATGAGGTCATCTAAACATCTGTCTCCAATATATCACTAGGGATTTAAATCAAAAGTCTGCTAAACATGTACAATCATTTTGAAAATAAATAACAGGACAAATTTTGTCTTGATTATGATTATCATGCATTTTAAAAGGAAACATTTATTCTAATAAGAAAAGTCTGAAGTAATTTAAACTTTATTGACATTAAGTTAAAATAGTTTCATATAAGAATAAGATATTTATTTGCTACTTACAATACTTATATTTTAACTTTTCAACATTATACCCTATTCCTTTATCTCAGTATATTTTTAATTGCAAAATATTTAAGAAAATTTTTGAAGACATGAAATGTTTCTACTCAGTAACTGACAAACTAATAATAATCCTTCTGAACTTCCCTTCCTTTAGGGCAGATATGAATCCTCAACAAGAACTAAAATAGTTCTATACATTTAATTGACTCCTGCTTCAAGATTTAAAAAAAATAAGTATGGCTAATTACAAAAGATAGTTAAGGCAGTAACTTCACTCCTAGACTGTACAATCAGCAAAAAAATAATGTATTTTAAAAATAAACATAAGCTCTACACCTTACTGTAGAATTTCATTTGTCTAGTGAGAGTATTTTAATTCAGCAACAGAATTACTTTTTTAAAAAATAGCTAATATGAGATAAATTAGCATTGAAAATAAACTAAATGCTTAATCTTCAAATGAGTTTCCAAAAGTAAACAAACATTAACAGTTGAAAAGCTGGAGAAAAACAAATTAAAACATCACTGAATAACACAGCCTAAAAAAAGCATAGCTTTCCTTAATGTGACAGAAATCACCAAAAAATCCAACTGAAAAGGATATTAGTGTCCAGACTGATCTTGAGTCTAGTAGGTTGTCACAAAATATAACTGCAGAAGGTGGTAGTTATGGGTTTCAGAACTACCTCAATTCTTTTCTTCTTCCTGCTTGTGTTTTGGAAGAGTTGATAGCATGAGCCATGGCAATCTCGGGTCGTGTTTTCTGCCTTGGTAATAGATTCAGGCTAAGAACTTCCCTGCCGTGTGTATGGAACTACTTAAAGGCAAGAAGTGTGTCTTACTCATCTTGGATGACCACTGCCTAGAACTGCATCTGGCACATAGCTGCAGCTTGGTAATGCTCGGTAAATGCATAAATGAGATAATGAAAGGAACATCTGACTAATAACCAAAAATTTTTGCCCTAGTTCAGTTGAAACTGCCTACTAATAAACTGCCTTGGTTTTCCCACTTACAAAATGAGGACAATTTTTGATATCTACCCTTACTGAGGTTTTGTGAGAAATAAACAGCAATATACATTCAAAAGTATCTGGAAAACTCATAGTAGTAAACAATTGTAATTATTATGGTAACTAGCAGCAATTCAGTGTGGGGCAAAAGTAGGCTTATAGTTGTAAGTATGCAAAACAGAGTTTATTCTTGTATTAGTAATTATTGTATGATTTCCCATACAAACAACTGTAAACCTACTTTTGCCCCACTTTGTATATCTAGGTTAAAATTGTATATGCAGAGAAACAGACACTAAATGTGAGCTAAAGAAATTATTTTAAAATTCTTTTGAAGAAGCTTAAAATTGAATTAACTTGTTTACCAAAATAATGTGATAGGTTGAAATACAGATAAATCCACTTGGAAAATAAAGAAACGAGGGCTAAGATATCCCTTAGGAAATGTTAAGTCTTATGGCATCATTGTTTTAAACTTTATAAGAGCTAGAAATTTTAATAATTAATGTTTTTTGGATTACCAAAAAGAAATTTAATTGTTTTTATATAATTAATACAACTGAGTTTATCCCAGATCTTAGCCTTCCCATTCCAAAAAGCTTAGTACTATATTAAATGGCTAAAGACACCTACTCAGCATAAGCAATATAAAAAGCATGTATTCTTGTGTTGCCAGTGATTTTCCCAAAAATTTAAATAAGCAGAGATATTTTCTAAGTGTAAAGTGTTAGAAGTTATACTGATCTTTGTGTTTAAATAGAACAGATTTATCTTTATTATTAATTCTGTCAATTAATTAATTCAATTTTTTAAAAACACTAAAATATAAAAATAACTTGGCTTTAGTATAGTTTCCATTTGTATAACTCTCACATTCAAAGTTTGGGTTCCCACATTTTTAATAATTTTCCATTTCTTTCTTAGGGGATTTGCTCTAATCTACATGATGTTGATAAAAAGTGGGCCCTTGAAAAATCACCTAATTTAGCTTTCCCCTATCCAGTTATTCAAAATACCTATAACAAGATATATATGCAAGGTAATCAGTGTCACTGTTCCTTTTTTTCTAGATCATACTGACTTTTATTTCTCAAATTATCCACTTCAGCAAGTTTTTTGCACATTTTCACTGGAGTGCTTTCATATAATACACACCCCACCTTCAGGGACAGTGTTTCTCAACCTGATTCCACTGGGCTGCACACTGGAATCAGCAGGAACAATTTTTTAAATCCTAAGTCCTGGCCCCTCCCCAAAGTTGCTGATTTCATTGATCTGGGGTGTAGCCCTGACACCAGAATCTTTTAAAGTTACCCAGATGATTCTAAGGTGCCATTATGGCTGAGAACCACTGCTTTGGAAGTGGACAGTCTTGGAGGGAAGATTACTAACAACAGCAACAAACCACCCATTTATGGGGTACATACTTGTGCCCAGCAGCAGGCTAAGTGCTTTATGTATCATATGTCATTTAACTCACAACAACCTTAGTGGGAAAGATTGATACTAATTCCTGCTTTATGAATAAGCACATGACAATGAGAAAGATTTAAGAACTCTCCCAAGATGCTACCGCCATTCAGGGGCTGAGAGACAACTCAAGGGCAGTTCTGTCCCCCACCCCCAGGGGGAACTCTTCACCACTGACTGCATCACAGTGGGAGCTCTGCCATGAACCAGCTTCTTGTTTAAGGGCAAGTCAGAGTGCTAGTGAATACAAGTGACAGAAGGATTACCTTCAGGGATACAAAAACACAAAAATTAACAAGATATTAAAAATGCCCATTTTTCTCCTTATCCCAATTGTCAGAATTCATTGAAAACTTTCTCAAAAATAGTAGTATTTGAGGTAAAGAACACTTCTAGGCAGTGTTCTGGTCTAGCTGCATACATCTCAGTTGTCATGGACACAGGAAAGAACAATGAAATCATTATTTGACTATTATTTCTTAGTTGCTAGTCAGCCTATGATTCTGCCTGTAAACTGCATCTCTGCACTCCTTTTGGATCAGGGGAGCTGTCCCTCCTGGTAGTGACAGAATAACCACAAACAAAACAGCCTTTCTCAGGGGAAAGCCATCTTTATCTGTCAATATTAGTCACTTGAGAAACAGAGATGCAGCAGCTGAAAAAACAGTTTGACTGTTTTAAGTTTACAGGTGGCCTTATAATGGAAAGTTTTACACACTGAAATTCCTTTTTCAAGTTAAAAAAAAGTTTGGGTAAAAAGGGACAAAATTTGGCAGTATTTTAATGCAATGTTTCTAGCCAGCTTACAAAAGCAAAATATCACATTTTAGTGAAGCTTGGCGAATTGAGCGCCAGCCTCCTGGCAAGTGGACTCAGTTAACTGTTACCACCCTTTCTATGCTACACATTCCTCATGGTTAAAATCAGATCAGCCACACGTATGTGTTATCACAAGACACTTAAGAAATGTTTTCTGAATGAATTCATGGACATTGGGGAGAACTAATTCAAAAAATATTTCTGAGAATCAAATTGTATACACCATAACATAATAATAATGTCAGCATGCAAATAATAGGTCAGCAGCTTAAAGTGGAGCTAGAAGTATTTTGATGTACATGTTTGCTTGTGCATGCGATTGTGTGTGTGTGTGTGTGTGTGTGTGTGTTTGTGTGTTGTTTGTTTGGGAAAAACCAGAATGAAAAGACAAGAAGGCATGTGACTGATAATTCTATAAGCACTAGCAGCAAGGGTCAGATGCTCCGGGTTCCATCAAAGACATTTGTTGCACTTTCCCCCCAACTGGGGCAATGAGGCAGACAGGACCAGTTTAGTTTGTAGGTGGCTCAAAGCCATTTCCTGATTGGCTCATCAGAACTTAAACTTTTTATAGGAAAAGGCACTCCAAAGGAGGCTACCCCACAGAATAAAGGACAATTAGCTAAATTTATTGATTTAGCTACTAGTACAATAACATTTTCCTAGAATAAAGTCAGGGTTTTAAAAAACCTGATTAAGCAGCTATTGACAAGTCAGAAAAGTATGGGACACCATAATGGACAGCCCTGGGCAGTCCCCGAGTGAGAACACTGAACCATGGGTTTGAGGGGTTAGAAAAAAATACAGAAACTAATGAGAAAGGAGAGACAGTTAATTACAGACTTGGGTAATGATTTTGCCTTCAAATCCTGGGAAAATGGCTGACAGACCCTAGTTAAACTATAAATCAGCAGTTGTCAATTAGGTGGTCTCTTTATAGCTGGGGTGGGATTCTGAAATAACTAAATTAAGGACAAGATCTTTATTATGTCTTGGTTAATAATGCTTGATAAAATTTGCTCCAAATAATACTCCACAATTTTAAGATCCCAAAAGTTACTATGAATGACAAATATAATCAAATACCTACCAAAATATAAATGTCTTTCTCTTTTAAACAAAGTAGGTCTTGGGTAAAGGTAGTGATCCAAGTTATTTTGATAGGGTGACCCATGAGATGTGAATTGAGAATCACTCCTATAGACCCTCTACAGAATACTGAAAAGGAAATTTCCAGAAGCCGCCTAATAACTCTGTTTTGGAAATGGAAAGACCACTACATCTGGTGAAAACTATTATATTAATGATATCCAGGTTTAAGAACAAAACAAAACTCTACCACCCCAAATTAGAATTAAGCAAAAATAAGATTAGGTTTCTAGAAGGCAAACAAAATATACAGTTTATATTATAAATTGTAGAACAGAATTATAGTTAGCATATGTTCATATAGTGTATCACTCATCTAGGAAGATATTTTTAAATGTTTGGAATATGCCTAAATACTTCTATATTATCCCTCTCTGTTAATAATAACTAACACTTACTGAGTGCTGGGCACAATTATAAGCACTTTATGTCTATCAACCCAACTGATCCTTCCAACAACCTTATCAAGTAGATTGCAATGTATCTCTAGTTTACAGCTGAGGCACAGAAATGTTAAACTGCCTGCCCAAGGTAACACACCTAGTGGGTGTCAGAGTCAGAATGTTATGCCAGGTAAAGTGTCAGAATCCCCTCATCACACCCCCTCCCTGTATTACCTCTACTCCCTTTGCAAGGTAACACTCACTATTAAAGCATGGATGCCTCCTGATAGGGTGTCTTATTTTCTTTTTTGTTGATCTCATTGTACCTATTTCACTGTTTAGCTCCCATAAATGTACTCAAAAGTTTGCCACCTAGGCAACTATTTTTGGAAAGCTATATAATTCCAAAACAAAGATCTGAAAACAAAAATGAGGAATGTCAATGTTTCCACATATGCAGGGGTGGGCAAAAGTAGGTTTACTGTTGGAAAAAACATGCAGGTTGTGATTACTACAATAGATTTATTAACTTAAAAGAACATCACAATGGCCCAGTGCACTTAGGTCCATTCATGTAAGTGCTCAAATTGCTGGCCTTCATTACACATTCTTGTCATCTACTTGCTATACTCAAGCACACTTTGGCACAGAGTTCTTTTTTCTCATCAGTAAACTTACTTTTGCCCACCCTGTATATGTACATATAGTTTTTTTTCTATACACACACACACACACGAATGAATTAAATAACTCCTTGGGACACCAGAGTAGGAACTTCATAAACCAGAAGAGAAAATTAAGATTATGTTGCTGTGACCCCACTGAAGAAGTACACCATCATGTGGCTACATGCTTCTCTCTGTGTCTGCAACACATGTGGAAGTGACTCAACTATTCCTGAGGGAGTGTGGGGCAAGTAGAAAGATTGACTTAAATAAATACAACTAACACAGTGACCTCTGAACTTGAGAAAATAAACCTACCTCCAAACAATAAGCAACTTAACAATCAGATAGTCTATGCATCTTATTATCATTCCTAGGAAACCAGGTATGGGAAGAAACAGGTCGACATCCATGCATTGTCAAGGTCCAGGAAGACATGTATGATGCAAGCTTGCAGAATCAATGGGAATTTAAGTACTGAGGATTAAAGTCCTCCAAGATTGACTCCTATTTAGAGCAATCACAGCATGGACACTAAGACCCTTTGGACTTCCTTTCTTTCCCTGTGCAGCTGTCAGGAATAAAAGGAATAGCACATCTGAGACAGTGTGTGGTTTCTGGGCCAATGTCCAAATTTGGTGGCGGGTGAGCAGCAATGATTCCCCTCACCAGCGATGACATGCATTAGGCACGAGGGCAGGGGGAACTGCACCAAATCCTTCAGATCACTTATGACGCACTACGTGCTCTAGTACCTTAATGGAATGTTTAAAGTTTTTAAAATTAGCATTTGAAACTGAGAACAAAAATAAAATGCACATCCATTCAGTCATCTATCTGTTCATTCAACAAATGTTTCTGGAGTACCTACCCTGTGCCAGGCTTTGTGTTGGGCACTGGGGATATAGAAGGGCATCAAACAGACCATGATTTGTATCCTCAGGGAACTTATTGTTTGTCAGTAGAAATAAGAAGAGCATGTTTTAGTATCTGTCACTATTCTATATCAAGTTTATTTAACAATTAATATTATGTTTTCTTAAATTTAAAAAACAGGTCAGTGTTACAGCTTAATACAATATAAAAACAATGCTAATAAAATATATGTATTAAAAGTGTGACTTCCCTCATGTTTATTCAAATGCAAGAATACCTAAATTCATATAAACTGCACAAATCATAACCAAGAAGCAGACATTTTCCAATGTAGAAATAGTTAATTTGCTGACAACCTATACATACTAATGACCACTGCAACACCCGTTTTCTCCAACCTTGAAGCCTTCTTTATGACACTTTTTTGGGTTGAACTTCCCCTTTGTTTCTCCTCTGCTGTCTGACTATTCAACATACATATGTACATCCACTCATTCACCCACCCATTTATTTATTGCACAAGTATGTGCCAGGAACAAATGGAGTGAGAACCTCTGGAATCCATTTACCCTTGTCCCTTAGGACCAGAGTCTCTCAGAGGTTGAAAGAGACCTAAGATGCTTCTATTTACTAAGACTCTCAGTATGCAAAAAAGAAATGTCAACTAACAGACTGATTAAAATGTACTTCATTTTTGATAGCTACATTTTACACATTAATGCCTTTAACACACAATTTCAATGACAAAGGCAATGAGTTTATGTCTAGCTTTATTTGAAAGAAATGTCAAAATTTATGATGTCCTCTGTGAATGTGAGGCCCCATTCAAATGGTCCTCCTGGTCCTGCTTACACCCTTTTCCCCTTGGCTTCTGGCACATTCCTATTTCACTGCCAAAGAAAAGACACCAGGCTATCTGCCTATATGAGCAGCTCCATCTAATTCTCTATTGCTTACAGCCCTGGGCATCTCCAGGAAAGCAAACCTCAGAAGGGCACAGTACCCTAGAGTGGGGCTTAAGGGTCTTAAATGCCCTGGGCTTCAGAGCTCCTATTAGTGGTATTTCACACTTAGTACAAGTTTAAAAAATAAGATTTTTGTGGCTTACCCACAAATTACATAACATTGTCCTAGGGGGAAATGCACCCTGATTGCAAATCACTAACCTAAAACTACAGATTTCTGGAACATGACTTACACACTTACAGCATTACATGAAACCATACTCTTTCTCCATACCCATGGTAACTGCATTTCTTTTTTTTTCTTATATATTTGTCTTATATGTTTTTTTCTATACAAGGCAAGAATCTTTTTTAAAAAATTTAACTTGCCCACAAAAACACTTGTCATCCATTTCTAACTTCATAAATCATGGAAAGTAATAGACTTCCTTTTTGAGTTTATAATGTAAAATATTTCTGTGTAGGGCTGCACACAAGCAGCAACTGTACATCTCATATTGATTATATGCTTATATTCCATTCTACAAAGCCAATCATATGTTTAGTATAGTACTATTTGCATTGAGATGCACCTTAGAGCAAAAAATAATAGTTTTATTTTCACTGATACTCTGGAATTATCACTCCTACAAGAAAGATTCCCTTCACAATCAGCAAAATAAGATGCTCAACCTCCTCCACATTTACGGCACATAAGCAAAATAGGTCTCAATAGAATTGGACTGTTTTGTGGTAAATGCAATTTGAATAAAAACAGATTTAGTGAGTGGCTACTTAATCTAAACTGTGTGCTAGGCCTGGAGGTAAAAAAATAAATAAGACTTGGTCTTCAACTGAAAGGGACTCATGTCACAAGATTTAAAAAACAAGAAATAAATCCAGTGTAATCTTTTAAATCAATCACAACAAATTTTTAAATTGTGAAAAGCATCCATGTAGAGTGAAACATAATACCACCTAGTATGTAAGCATACCAATGAAAGTATTATAAATATACATAATAATGGCTATTTAAATATCCACCATTGAATGAATAATACATTTTTAAACTATGGAATATATAAATCCAGCAAGGGTAGCACAGACATTATTACCACTGCTTCAAGAAAAAACGTAGGTGCTAGGGTCTCTACTTTTCTTCCTTTTATTTCCCCTCTTTGCTTCCCTGTTGACCTCCCAATCTCCAGCATATTCCTGCTGCAAAGAACAGAAGTCATAAGCCAATGCAGATTGCCATGTAAACATGAAGGAAACAGTTCTTAAAAAGTCTTATTTCTTGATGCTCAATCAGCAAACCATGAGGCTATATTCCTCTGTAAAAGATGCTGATATGTCTCTCAATTGTGATATCATCACATTCCTACTTTCAACTTAATATAAAATAAATGCTTTCTTAGTGCAACTAAAATTATTCAATGAAAAAATTCTCTAAAAAGTCTTAGTATTTATTATGTCAAATACTTTCATTCATCTTCTTTGTGAATTTCCTAAAATTTCATAGCTGTAATGAGGTTTCTCATTAAGAGAGAAAGAAGTAATTTGTTTTAATAACCTGTTTTTTTGTTTTAAGAAATGGGAAAGTTATACTGCCATCTTGTGGTTAAAAGTTCATTGACAGGAGCAAGGACCTGGTATTTCCCATTAACTCCAAAATACAATGTGTATTATATTAATCTTTTTTAATAAATACTGTTTGCAACTTTTGTTTAATAAAAATATATACTTTACATCTCACTCACTCTTATGTTAAAGCCCACTAGATTAATATGAGAAGTAGCATTATGAGTGGCTGCCTCAGACAAATATAAAAAGAACTATACATTTGGCACTCTAGATCCTTCTCACAGCTTATAATTTACTATCAGTGCAACATACACTCCAACACTGAAAATTTATGGAGACAAAATTATGTTATCTAGGAGTTTCATCTCACAAGGTGATCTCCAAGACCTACAAGTAATTAATATGACATTTATGCTAAGCTTATCAAAATTTTTTGTTTGATCCAGGACTCTAATTACAAAAGCAAGACCACCACAAAGAAAATAAATTTTATAGCAACATGGTTTCTTCCATTTTTCTTACTTAGATACATAAACCTATTTTCCATATATAAAGAATCATGATTACGAAAAAAGTCAGTTGCAAAAGTACAGTCCTCTATATTTTCCAAATGTATAATCCTCCATGATCTATGCAAGGCACCTGTTCCAAATGTTTTACAATGATGGAATCTATTTAAAGGTTAACACACTTGTACTTATGTCTACAGTAAGCCTTTTTCTTTTCTCTCGCTTTTTAGCAAATCACCAAAATTATAGGAAGACAGCGCCATCTATGGATATGCACAAGTACTGAATGGTGTTCTTATATTTGGATGTGATCGCTCAGTTTTTACACTAGCCAAGCAAATGTACTGCCCTAGGATAAAAACTACAAAATAACACTGCTCATTCTTGAATCTCTGGAGAAGTGTCTGTAATTTATTTCAAAATGTATTTAGGCCCTGGCCAAGTAACTCAGTTGGTTAGAACACCATCCCAATTCTCCAGGGTTGCAGGTTCAATCCCTGGTCAGGGCACATAAAAGAATCAACAAATGAATACATAAGTAAGTTGAACAACAAATCAATGTTTCCTCCCCCCTCTCATTTCTCTCTCTCTCCGTCCCCTCTCCCTTCCTCCCTTGCTCCCCCCCAACCTTTCACACTCCAAAAATCAATAAATAAGGTTTTTTAAAAACCAAAGTGTTTTAATCTATCTTTATAATTATTCACCAGAATAATAATGACAATAATAACAGCCACAGCAACAATAATAAAAACTAATGTTTCCCATAATTATATGTCTCTGATTTTCGTATACTTGATGACCTACAAATATTGATAACTTTTCAAAAATTTAGTGTAATGACATGACTCTTCTCTCTCTCAATCTCTCTCTGTAAAACTTTTGGCCACAATTCTATTTTAGGTATCATTCAATTCTATTGAAATATATATTTTATTATTATTTCTCCAAAGTTATATCTCCCCCCCAACAAAAGTCCAGTCTAGCTTTCATAGACATTTAATTAAACTCACCCTTGCATCTAAGCTAAAGCTACAAGATTCATATAAACAAAAAGCTCAAGACACCTATTTTATGCCACTTAAATTCCCTTGTTTTTCACAGACAGCTTTGTCCACTCTGATTTGGAGTTGTTCTCACTCCAGTTAGTCATTCTGATGTCTTGCCTAGTTACATAAGGATTCAATTACCAATTACCTGAGGACTGAGGCTCAGTTCATTCCTAATCAATTGCCTGTAGGAGTTGGCAGAAAAGGGGGACTGCATCGATGTTGACAGACCACCTGCTGGGTAATGTGGAGAATTTCATGCATGTGCTATGTCTGACATTTAAAGTTCTGGCTAAAACAAGAAAGGTCCTGTTTCATCAAGGGCAGACCCAGTTTGTTCATCAATACTCGAGTTCCAGAGTACCTGCAATACTTAACCCAACCAGAAAGACAAGAGGCCTTCTGAAGGTGATACTCTGTATGTAGCTGCCAACCTGACTTCCCTTTCTGCACACTATGAGGCAGGACAGGGTAGTGCATAGGAGTACAAGCTTTGAAAACAAAGAGAAGGTTTTGAGCCCCTTCTCTGTCACTGGCCTTGAGCAAGTTATTTTTCTGAGCTTCAGTTTCCTCATCCTCAAGAAATTATACATTAATATCAATGATTTAAGCAAAATAAGGTGCTCTGACCATAGTAATTACTCAATAAATGTCAGTACTTAAGACTTATCTTACAGTTGCTCATTTGTCTTATAAAAATTAATGACTAGATAATTATGTAGGGTCCACCTAACCCAAACAAACACCCCGAGAAATTCATGTGTAACTTCTTGAGATAACAAAAAGAATGCATAAAAAAGGCTGAGCTCAAAATAAGGATGAGTACAACTATATAAAATGACAAAATGGTATTTGAGGGTCTAATATCAGTTTCAAAATTTATCTCTGAAATATTTTTGAAAATTGTTAGAGTCCATGTGACTCTTGATTGCATATTACGTTACTGTGTGAGTTAGAAACTTGTCTGCAGGGCACAGAGGGTTATCTGCAAATGGATAATGCTGAAGCCAGAGAAGCAGATGGGCTTGTTCAGGGAGATAACAGAGGGTGTGGGGCAGAACACTTTGGAACCCCACAGAGCATAATTTTTTTCCATTTATTTTTCAGTTACAGTTTATGTATAGTATTACGTTAGCTTCAGGTGTACAGCCCACTGATTAGACACTTATACAACTTAGGAAGTCTACACTTCAATAAAACTAATACCCATCTGACACCATATATAGTTATTACAATGTTACACTATATTCCCTATGCTGCACTTCACATCCCCGTGACTGTTCTGTAACTACCAATTTGTACTTCTTTACCTTTTCCACCCATCCTCCCATCCCTCTCCTATGTGGCAACCATCAAAACGGTCTCTGTATATATGAGTCTGTTTCTATTTTGTTTGTTCATTTATTTTGTTTTTTAGATTCCATGTTAAAGTGAAATCTTATGGCATCTGTCATTCTCTGTCTGACTTAGTTTACTCTGCACAATCCATGTTGTCCTAGATGGCAAGATTTCCTTCTTTCAATGGCTGAATCATGTTCCACTGTATATGTGCCCCACTTTTTCTTTATTCATTCATCTATTTATGGACAATTAAGTTGCTCCCATGTCTTAGCTATTGTAAATAATGCTGCAATGAACATATGGATGTATATGTCTTTTCAATTTAGTATTTTGGGTTTCTTCAGATAAATACCAAGAAGTGGAATTTCTGGGTTCTTCTTCGCTTATTGTTATAGCCTTTGTCTGATAAAAGTATTTCTACCCAGCATTTTTGTCTGTTTGTTTCCATTTTCATGAAATATCTTTTTCTATCTTTTCATTTTTAGTCTGTGTATGTTTTTGACCTGAAGTGAGTCTCTTGTAGACAGCAAAGTAGGTGGGGCTGTGTCTCAGAGAATCATTGGGCGGGGGGGGGGGGGGGGGGGGGGGGGGGGGCTAACAGTATTAAGTTGATGGAGACTCAGATATGGCCTGGCCTGCACCCGCAGAGGGACAATTCAGAAAAGGAACAATGGCCTCTGTCCACACTTGTCTGGGAGAAAGCTGCCCCTCCAGCCCTCACCATAAAGCCAGACAATTCAGTTCCTACCCAAACATATCTGGTTCCTTTCAAGATGCTGCTCCAGTGCTGGAGCTCAAAGGGAGTGAGTCCAAGTAAGTCCATGTGTGGGCCCTTTAAAAGGAACACCTGGGACTCCAGAAGCCCTCTGTCTCAGCCACAATTTGGCTCGTTTTCACAGCCAGAAGTTATGGGGCCTTCTTTTCCCAACACTGGAATCCTGGTTGGGGCAGGGGGAGGTGCTGATGAGGCTGGGGCCCTTGCTCTTCAGAGGCAACTTCTGCAGCCAAGATATCCCTCCCAACTTTTAGCCACCACATGCACATGTGGGACCAGCCAGACCCTCGTCTTCACCTCTCCTACCACTCTGGATGTGGCTTGTTCTTTAATTCTCTAGTTAAAGGACTTCCATTCCTCCAGAATTCAGGCACTTCTGAATGGCTCTTCTGTGGTTTAGTTGTAATTTAGATGTGGTTGTGTTTCTGAATACTACATTTACCTATACTGACGTCTTGACCAGAAGCAGAACATCAATTTTTAAGGAAAGGGAAAAAGAGGAACAATAAAAAAGTGGTGAGAGTCCTGGCTGGAGGGCTCAGTTGGTTGGAGCACCATCCTATACACCAAAAGGTTAAGGGTTCTGTTCCCAGTGTGTGCACATATCTAGGTTGTGGATTTGATCCCTGGTTAAGGTGCTAAGGGAGGTAGCCAGTTGATGTTTCTCTCTCTCTGTCTCTCTCTAAAACAATAAGCCTACCCTCAGTGAAGATTTTTTTAAAGTGATGAGATATGAAGAAAGGGGTAAAAAATCAATAGCATAGACAACTTTAAAGAGAAAAATTGGTCAGAGATGCAAAATTCAAGAAATATTTGGTAAAATTAGGAGTGAGAATCAGTAGTTAATAGTTTCAGCAGAAAGGTAAAGTCAGATATGCCAATTATAGCAGGTTGAAAACTGGGTGAGAAACTTTTCACAAAGTTTTACATTGAAATGAAAACAAATACAAAGCCATATCTAGAGATATGTGACATGAATTTGAGAAACAATATGAAGAGAAAAATACAACTGAATGCCTGTTGTGGGTTGAATTGTGTCCCCCCAAAATATAATAATATAGGTTCAAGTCCTAACCTCTGGGATCTGAGAATGGGGCCTTATTTGGAAATAGTGTCTTTACAGAAGCAATCAGGTTAAGATGAGGTGACACTGGATTAGAGTGGGCTCTAATCCAATGAGTGGTATCCTCCTAAGAAGAGGAAAGTTTGGGCACAGAGACAGACACAAATAGGGAGAGAAAGCCATGTAACGACAGCCCAAGAACACAAGTTGTTAGGGACTTCCCTGCCTGGTCTCTGGAAGCTGTAAGCCCCCGTGACTTAGGCTGAGTGAAAGACCTCCAGACCAGGAGCCACTAAGGAGACAAAACTTATTTCTCTGGCATGAACGCTGCCTGTTCTAATGCCTGTCTTCTCTTTTGCATGATCATCAGTCAATGAGGGGTAACAATTCTCTAGAAAGAGAATGAACCTAAGACAGATGGGATCACGTGGGAATGCCCTAAGGGAAGACAGTCGGGACTGTAGATAAGAAGGGGTGATGGCATCATCCCCTGCCCCTTCGGCTTTGTCAAAGCCTGAGTCCTTGTGAGAAATCCTAGTATGCTGGCTGCTTTTGTCTTCTCTGTTAACTCAGGCCTGCGGGAAATAGCAGGGGCAGTGCAGCCCAGACCAGAAACAGCGGACCCCCGGGGTAAGCAGGCCTGGGATATACAATATGCAAGATACTGTGAGATCTGTTTGCTGGAGGATGTTATTAGATTAGAATTTGAAGGCACAGACAGGAAACCAAAAATGCCCTTTGAGCCATATGTTAAAACCCCAATCTCTGTCCAGAATCATAGCAGGGGTTCTGTCTGCACCTTTGTAAGTCACCTACTTCTTTTGATCTTTTCTGCCAGAATGTGAATCCACAAACTAAGTCTGTATTCTCAATAAAAATCTGCTTAGGAATGAATACGGCACGCTCTCCACTAGAGAGAGTGACCATGGTGCTCTCCCCACCAGAGAGTGTGGCCATTCCGTTTTTACTTCCCCACAGAAACTGCTTGTCTCTGTGTATGTCTTTCTCGTGTTTCGACAAGCCAACCACAGTGTTCCTCGCTCACTGCCGGCCGGTGAGCACAAATCAACAAGTATTGTTGACAACTGCCAGAAGCAAGGAGAGAGGCTGGAACAGATTCTCCCCCAGGGCCTCCAGAAGGAACCAGCCCTGCCCACACCTTGATTTCAGACTTGTAATCTCCAGAACTCTGACACAGTAAAGTTCTATCATTATAAGCTGCCCAGTTTGTGGAACAAACAGCCCTCGGAAACTAATACAAGGACTATGAATGACAATCAAATGCTACAGAGCTGCCCTGGCCAAGTGGCTCAGTTGGTTGGAGCATCATCCTGTACACCAAAATGTCATGGGTTCAATATCCAGTCAGGGTGCCTACAGGAGGCAACCGATCAATGTCTCTCTCCCACATCAATATTTCTCTCTTTTTCATTCTCTCCCTCCCCTCCTTCTTCCCTCCCTCCCTTTCTCTCTCTTTCAAATCTATACACATATCCTCAGATGAGGAACAGATGAATGAATAAATGATACAGACTTAACTTAATACTCACAATGGGCATAAACCATGATCACATCAAAGTATGGAAATAATTTACATAAACATAATTTAAAGCAAAAGGAAAAGACAATAGGTAAAAAAATCAGTTAAAATCTAGAATAATTAAGAATCTTGCAGACTTCTAGCTCAGATGGATGTGTAGGTAGACACACTGTGCCTCCTCACACAACCAAAATAAGGACAACAAAAATTTATAAACAAAAAACAACCAGAACAGACAGAAAATTGAACTATATGGAAGTCCAACAACCAAGGACTTAAAGAAGAAATATTCATCCAGACCAGTAGGAGGAGCGGAGTCGGGTGGCCGGAAGGAGAGGACTCGTAGCAAAGCAGTGGCTGGCAGACCCAGCGAGGCTGCAGATTGTGGAGCGGGTCACAGCGCACAAGGTGGCTGGTGGACTGGGCGGTCCGACATTCCCACGCAGACAAACCAGGCAAAACTGGGGAGCAAGGCAGACCGCACAACCCAGGGTCCCAGCTCGGGGAAATAAAGCCTCAAAACACCAATTGAAAACACCTGTGGGAGTTGAGGTATCAGGAGAGATTCCCAGCCTCACAGGAGAGTTCATTGGAGAGACCCACAGGGTCTTAGAACCTACACAAACCCACCTGCCCAGAAATCAGCACCAGAAGGGCCCAGTTTGCTTGGGGAAGCAGCAGAAGTGGCTGAAACCCAGCAGAGAGCAGAGCAAGTGCCATTGTTCCCTCTTGGACCCCTCCCCCACATACAGTGTCACAATCCAGCGACTGGGTTGCCCCACCCTGGTTAACACCTAAGGCTCAGCTCCTCATATGTAACAGGTGCTTTCAATACATTAAAAAAAAAAAATTACCCAAAGGAAAGAACAGATCAAAGCTCCAGAAAAAAATACAACTAAGCGATGAAGAGACAGCCAACCTATCAGATGCACAGGTCAAAGCACTGATGATCAGGATGCTCACAGAATTGGTTGAATTTGGTTGCAAATTAGATGAACAAATGAAGGCTATGCTAAGTGGAATAAAGGAAAATGTACAGGGAACCAACCAATAGTGATGGGAAGGAAACTGGGACTCAAATCAATGGAGTGGACCAGAAGGAAGAAAGAAACAACCAAACAGAAAAGAATGAAGGAACAAGAACTCAAAAAAAAAATGAGGAGAGGCTTAGGAACCTCCAGAACATCTTGAAACATTTCAACATCTGAATTATAGGGGTACCAGAAGGGGAAGAGGAAGAGCAACAGATTGAACACATATTTGAACAAATAATAAAGGAGAACTTCCACAATCTGGCAAAGGAAATAGACTTCCAGGAAGTCCAGGAAGCTCAGAGTCCCAAAGAAGCTGGACCCAAGGAGGAACATACCAAGGCATACCATAGTTACACTACCCAAGATTAAAATCCTGGAAGCAGCAAGAGATAAGACAGTTGCCTTCATTCCCGTAAGACTATCAGCTGATTTCTCAAAAGGGGCTTTACAGGCAAGAAGGGGCTGGAAAGAAGTATTCCAAGTCATGAAACGCAAGGACCTACATCCAAGGTTGTTCTATCCAGCAAAGTTTTCATTTAGAATGGAAGGGCAGATAAAGTACTTCTCAGATAACGTCAAGTTAAAGGAGTTCATCATCACCAAGCCGTTATTATATGAAATGTTAAAGGGATTTATCTAAGAAAAAGAAGATAAAAAATATGTACAGTAAAATGACAGCACACTCACAATTATTAACAACCACACCTAAAATGAAAACAAAAACAAGCTAAGCAAACAACTAGAACAGGAACAGAAATGGAGATTACATGGAGGGTTAGCAACAGGGGAGTGGGAGGAGGACAGAGGGGGAAAAGCTACAGAGAATAAGTAGCATAGATGGTAGGTAGAAAATAGACAGGGGGAAGGTAAGAATAGTATGGGAAATGTAGAAGCTAAAGAACTTATAAATATGACACATGGACATGAACTAAAGAGCGGGAATGTGGGTGGGAGAGGGTGTACAGGGTGGAGGAGAGTGAAGGGGGGAAATGGGACAACTGTAACAGCATAATCAATAAACTATATAAAAAAAAGAATCTTGCAGAAGACCCTTAATGTGGTTTCTACTATTGCCATTTTAAGATACCAACTACTTTAATCAGAATGCTGAAATGATTTGTTCATCTCTTTTAAGTTTGGGGTCCTAGAATGAAAAATGATACATAAATTTTTAAAAATTATCATGGGCCTCTCTCAGAAAATGGAAGAGATTTTAGACCTGAAGGTAATTTTTTTCACTTAGATTACACTGAAAGAAAATATCATATTATTTCAAGTATCAGTTGTCTGATGATGAGAACCCTAAGAATAATATTCTGTGGCTTGTGCTTCTGATATTTATTCATTAATATAGTCAAGAAACCTTCCTGAGCACCTACTGTAGTATACCTAAAACACCAGGTTCTCATTGCTCTGAGATGTCAAAGTCAAGAATGGGGAGGGGTTTACAGGGGGTGGAAAGTAAGAAAGGGCTGCTTTAATGAGGTGTTCCTCAAATGCCATGTAGAAGTTGTTTTATGTCAACTGAATCATGTATGCATATACTATACTTACACTTTTTAAATGTCTTTCAGTTAAGGATAGTAAAATGAGAAATTCTTTAAAATATGGTTATGAAATTTGTATTTTAACTGTTCTTAAATTCATGTTTTTGAGATCTAGGTTTTCCCCTAAGAGATACAAGACTACATTTTAATTAAAACACATCCCTTAAAGGTATTTTATAATTAATTTGACTAGTAGAGTTGCTTCCTCCTATATGGTAGAAATAAGGGGAATTTTTCCTCCCTAATTACCCAGATAATGGGTTCCAGCCTCCCTTTGATGTGTCATAAAGGCTCACCTGTTTCTCCAACCTGCTATTTATTATCAAACAATTGCAGTTTCCCAAATCCTGAATTTCCAAAGGTGCCATTTATCCAAATCACATGTGTCTCCCCTTTGCACCCATTCTGAAAAAGAATTCTCCTTAAACAAAATTCTAACCTTGATTACCCCCTGGTGCATCACCTCTTTTATTACCTAGTCCAAATTAAAATCCAGAGAACTACTAGTACCATACTGCCTGTTAAGGCATTTCTTTTAACTGCATTTTAACTAGGGCAATAATAGGTATAAATCTTGTGAAAAAGAAGATCTGTAACATCAGTGGTTTAAAACATGAGATTCAAAATTATCCCATATCTTTTTAGTAACCTTTTTACATCAAAAGCCTGGGACGCTCTCCCAACAGTGCAACGGACATTTTACTTTTACTCTCAATAGTTCATCTCCCCAGAGCCTGTCCATGAATACAGGTTTCCCTTCCCCCTAAAAGGTCTTTCCTTTCACTTTCTCATTTGGCCCCTTGAAAGTGACTAATGAGATAAGCTGCACAAAGACTTGAAACTGTGTCTAATGCAAAAGTGGGAAACTAGTTTCCATAATACTTTGAACAATTTGACTAAAACTTCTCTGTGCAGTGACTGAAGATGCCTGGGAGGTATGCCCACAGGATACAGGGTCTAGTGTAGAGCTGGAGAAGTAAGTCAGCACCCTGCCAGCCTGGTGATCATATAAACAATAAATGAAGGAGGAAAGTTCTAGGAAACATTGAGTGGAACTTACAGTCTTTGAGGAATATGAGTATAAGATTCTGAGAGGCAAGAGTAGAAGGATCCTAGAAATGCCACTGTGGAAGGGATTCAGTGTGAACAGGGCCAAAGCATGCCTTCAGGAAGGAGCCTGACAACCCCTGGTAAGAACAGGGTCTCTCAGGAGTCCAAGAGGACTTCTCAGAGACCCTGGGAGATTCTGAAGTTGGGGTGCAAAGCCCTATGAGAACCTGAAGGAGAAAACCATCTGAGTGGGCCTAAAAAGTTCCTGCATGACATTAGATAAGAATTCCATGAACTTTGGAAACACATGAAAAGCCCAAACTAGTCTTTAGCAAGCATGACCAGGTCTCAGGTGGAGCCATTCTCCTGGCTCCAAGGAAGAGATATGCATAAAAGAGAAATCTTCTAGAGCTCTGCTGATGGGCAGTGTAATGATGTGGTATCTAGGGATATTGAGGCCCAGGGACCTTAGGAGCACTAGCAAGTTTAGGGAAACTCAGTCAGTGTTGCTATCAGGTTGGCTGTCAATCAATTTGGTGCTTCTGTGAGAAATAGAAAAAGGTGTCCATTCTCCCCTGGGTGGAGGCATCTCAGCTCTGGAGTACACAGATGATGGATCAGAGCACGGTCTAGATTTCAGTCCCCACAGGCTCCAGTGATCAGAGTCCTTTTGCAGACAACTATCTGCCCAACTGCACATAGAAGCCCTGAGTGGATTGATGGTTTTCTTTTGGCTAAAAGCTAATGGTGCCCACACACAAAGAACTATTTGAAAAGAGCAAGATACTATAGCAGAAACACTATAAGGATTGTATTTATAGATAAAAAGTTCTCCTAAGGGATGTAAAATAATAAGACATAGATAATAAGGGATAGCATACTTGATCTCTCCAATAAATATCTGTCAATAGGAATAATATTTTTCTAGTCCCTTCCCTATCCTGATTTTTTGTGGAAATGGTTACATGCTTGTGCAGCCATAAGCAAGTTAATTAGACCCTCTGTACATCAGTTTCTTTATCCTGGAGTTGTGGTAAGGATTGAAAATGTTAATACACATAAGCTTAGAACTGGGTCTGGCATTAAGTGTTGACTCAATAAATGCTAGCCATTTTCATTATTTGTACCAGTCACATGTTAATGAGAATGCTAAAGCTGGATAGGGCTGTAGAGACCATCTGGGAAACATTTATGGAGAAGATAGTTTTTCAAGCTAAGCCTTGGAAAATGGATAGGATTTCAATAGGTAGAGAAAACAAGGGGAAGATATCCCAGGTGTTGGGAATAAAGGTGGAAAGGTACAGGCAACATTCAACTATGGTTAGCAGATTTATTTAGCAGAAACCAGATGGAATGTGTAGGAAAGGGGTAGAAAATAAATATGAAAGCTATATTGAGGGTACATGACACAGCATACAAAATTCATTCTCTCTCTGGTCAGCAATAAAAACCAAGAAATTTAACTTGCAACCCTCTGATTGGGCTCCCACTCTATGGGCTCTCTTTTCTCAGAGGTCAAGTGCAATACTTCTAAAACTTGGAAGTAAACCAATGACTTGGGGACCTTCCTAAAATGCAGATTCTGATACAGTATGTCTGGAATGTGGCCTGAGAGCCTACATTTTTAACAAGCTTCCAGGTGCTGCCATGCCCCTACTGCTTACCCCCGGACCACACTGATACCAAGGGTCTAATCCAGTGGCCTCTTCTCACTTTCATCCTTAATCCCTCTACATTGTTAGACCTCAGTGATCTTCCTGAAGCCCTCATCATTGGATTCTATTCTCTCACCTGAATCTTATGGCTACTACTTGAAGCTGATAATGCAGACGAGAAGCCTGTAAAACTTCAGTACATACTGACTTGTTTTGAGCACAGCTTTCATCATACAACACAAAGTTGCCATTGGTTATAGTATCTAAATATAATAGTTAGCTATAAACTCAAAGTTGGTCTTTAGATGTATATTGTCCAAGCAACTGTCAGTGCATTAGTCTCTTTGATTTTTTTAAATACAAATATTACAAACCATCTTTTAATAAAAGATAGGTTTACGTAATTATAAGAGACACCTATTGCCCATCTCATGACGTGTGTACCTCCTCTGGGGAAAATCTCCCATGAGTTTCCATCCCACCCCTGCCCCAACATCCACATGGGCATTGGCTATAATTGGTAAAGAGGTGGGTCCCTGACCAATACTGGGTTATTTTGGGTCTTTCTTCAGATTTTACACTAGAACCAAAAATAGCATGTCAGTCTCCTCTTGCTCTCTCTACAGAACAGAAATCAAGAAGCATGTAAGTGCAGGAGCTATTGGGGAACACCTGCCATGTGGACTCCAGAGCAGACAACAGCAGAAGGAAGACTGATGAAGTCACCAGAAGAACATAAGGAAATAGCTCCATCCACAGTGTGGCACCTGACGACCTTGCACATTTCCACACAGACCACCTGGGCAAGGCTTACCCACAATCTGACCTGAGTCTTGGCAGATGTCCTGTGATTTCTTCTAGCCTAAGGGAAGATTAGCAGCCTGCTGAGGACCTTCTGAGAAGCTGTTTCTCCCATTATCTTGTGGAAGGCTTCCACAAGGCCATTTCTCATCAATCTGCCTAGTTTCACTTGAGCATAAGATTTTCCACCTCACTCCTACAGCTTAGAGTTAAGCTGCAGACTTCAGTGAAGTCTGTAAAACTGCTTGGCTGTGGTTCTGAGAGACCAATAGCAGAGGGACCTACTGCTCATACCATTTACCATCTGGTCTGCTCAGTTTGGTGTTACCTGTAGAACAAGGGACACAGGGAACTGACACCATAATTACTTGCTTTTGTTTTCTGGGTAAGTAATTAACTGTCTGAATCCATTTGCGCATATTTATTCCTTACCAGGCAAATTTATGAAAGCGATACTAACACCTGTAGTAATATTACTTGTGGCCCGATTTTTAGCCACCACCTTGCTGCTTTGGGAATGCTTAACCATTTGACAAAGAGAAAAAGAAAGACATGGCAAGAGTTCACTTCCTGAGTTCCCCTCAGTGCCCCATTGTGGAACCTGACCAAAATGGTGAATAAATTGATGCAGATTCATCATCAACAGGGAAACAAATGGAAAAGTAGACAGTGGAGCCACTGACATCTTAACAATGGATAGACATAGCATAATTACATATAATAAATTCATGCCTTGATTTCCATATTAATAAAATATCATCTTTGGGAAAGTATACAGACTGTAAGTGATACATCTGGCTGCTTGCTATACCCCTGAGATGTAAGTAGTTCATGACATGATGAAAACTGGTCATAATTTGTAGTTGTCCCTTTTATAAAAAGTTCAAATTTGTTTGAAAATAAAGTAAATTTTACTAGTGGAAGTTAAACACTAGATATCTAGTCATTGTCTTAATATAATTTATCACAGTTACCATAATATAATTCATTAAGAGACTATCTACATTTATATAAATGTTATATGGTAACAAGTGAATTATATAATAATTTATGTTTATAATAAGAATGCATCACAGTATGTAAGATTAATTTTTCAGTCATCTCATAACTTATATTTTAAAATATGTTCACATAACATAATCTCACGAATAACTTTCTCTAACCACACTTAGTAATTATTTCCATTATTAGTAGCACAGATTTTCTCTAATGTTTTTCCCCACACTATAACTCTCCCTAAATTAATGTGAGCCCGCTTTATCAAAGGTGTTTGTATGTGTTAACAGAAGCATTTGATTTTATATGTCTATTTAATGCACAAATAGCCCCAAGCAAGCACAGTATGCAATAAGAAGACCCGTAGAGTCCTGAGGTACACATTTTAATGAGGGAGGTAGGAGTTATGCAAGATCTGAATTAACTCAGAAGAAAGAGGCTACAACAGAGAGCAAAGCTAAGTCTGGCAGAAGCTGGATGGTTTCGAGTAAAATAGCCAGCAGGCAAAAAGGCCTCCTAAAAGTCGCAGGCCTTGGGGCTGCCTACACTGCTTGGCAGGCTAGGAACCGAGGAGAAGGGGAACCCGAGAGCGGCCGACGGGAGCGCCTCGGCGCCTTGACCGCAGGACACCCGCCTCCCGCTCCCGCCCTCCTCGGCTCGGGTTCAGCCGGCCTCAGGTCCTGCTCTCGCGGCGCGGAATTTAGAGGAAGATGGCAAAACTTCGGTTGGGAAACTTGCCTGAGAAACGTTTGCAAGCAAAGATGAAAAGCATCTGCCCCCGACGGAGCGGACTTACCAGCGGAACCACCAGCTACGATCTGCTGAGAAGCCTCCTTCGCGAAGCAGACCTCGGCCTTGGCCGTCATCTTCGCAAAGCCCGAGGGCGACAGCAGGCCGGGCCGAGTTGAGTGGACGGGCTCGCGGGCCTGCAGAGCTTCTCCTGATCCGGAGAGCCCGGCTGGGTCGTTCCTTAGGCCGAGTGGCTCTCTGAGGCGGCGATCCCGGGACTGCTCCTAGGCGGCGGTTCCGGGCGCAGACTTCTGCGGGATTTCCCGCGAGTCCAAACTTGCTCGCCTAGTTAGTCCAGGGGCTCTTTCTGGTGCCCGCGTGGCTACCGCGGCTCCACGAGGGTGCCCAGGAGGAGAAAAGACTCGCGGACGGGGTTGGGTTGGCGGATTGCAGCAGGTGGGGTTTGGTCTCCTAGATTGGCGCCCACAGGCTCCCCTATCAGGAGCCTCCTGGAGTTTGTCAAGCTGGACGTGCTGCCTCTGATAGTGCAAGTAAAGAAATGACCCTGGCCTGGAGTCCCAGCCACAGAGCTGGGGTGACCCTTGCTCCTGGCAAGCCAGAGCACAGCGCAGTTCTAAAGATGGGACAGGTGGATAAATTCCTTAGAGTTACTTGCACTGAAGTTATGGGCTGCAGAAACTAACTCAAAGCAAATCCAATTTACAATTATCATAAAATAGAGCTAATGTAGTACTATAATAAAGAATAGTTTGGGCTTAAGGGAAAAATCGTTTTGGCTGAGGTATTTAATACTTCATCAACTTGAGTTTTATTTTACTGAATTTTTTTAAGAGGCCTTATTACAAGTAGGTCTCTTCTGTACCACAGAGGTTAGTGGTTCTCCAAGTATGATCTTAGGACCCAGCAGCATCAGAGTGATATGCGAGTTTGTAAGAAATGCAAATTCATGACCCCACTCAGAGTTACTGAACCAGAATCTCTGGATATAGGGCTCAGAAACCTGTGTCTTAACAAGTCTCCAGTGACTGTTGATGAACCACTGACCTAAATAATCAAGGAACATAAAGGAACTACCAGTGTATTCTCTGTATAAAAAGCTTAATTATACTATTCTTTTAGGATAGTTGAAAAAAAGAAAAATAACTAATTTATACTATCTTTAAACCACAGCTTACAAATGCTATGCAGGAGAAAAACAGTCTCAAATTTTAATGGACCTAGAAGGTATTGTGCTCAGTTAAAAAAGACAAGACAAATACCATATAATTTCACTTATAAGTGGAATCTAAAGAACAAAATAAACAAAATTGAAACAGACTCACATACAAAGAAAGAACTGGTGGTCACAAGAGGGGAAAAAGTTTGGGAAACTGGGTGAAAGGTGAAGGGATGGACAAGCACAAGTTGGTAGTTACAAAATAGCTATGGGGAAATAAGTAAACTACAGGAAACATAGTGAATAATATTGTGATAACTGTATGATACCAGTTGGGGTTCTAGAACTATGAAACGGAATACTATGTCAAGTATATGATTATCTAGCCACTTAGCTGTACAACTGAAACAGTAGAAAATAAAATTGAAAGAAAAAATCAAATTTCAGAGACATACCATACCTGTAACAAACAGGAGATGATATAAGAGAAAATGAGAAACTTTGGTGCCCCTATTGTTATATTACTTTTTAAACATGGAATATAGTACTAAATATATTTAGTTTTGAACCATATAAAATTGAAATTAAAAAAATATATATATTGTTGTTCAGTCACAGTTGTCCTGCCTTTTTCCCTATTGCTCACCCCTACTCCTATCCAACCCCACTCCCATAGTCAATCCCCCCGCCATTTTCCATGCCTGTGAGTCCTCTATTCCTGTTCCTTTGATTGCCCTTCCCCTTCTTTCCTGCCTTTTCCTCCCTCCACCTCTGGTCACTGTCAGTTTGTTCTTAATCTCCAAGTCTCTGGTTCTATTTTGCTAAGTTGTTTGTGTTGTTGATTAGGTTCTGCTTATAGGTGAGATCATACAGTATTTGTCTTTCATCATATAGTATCTTGGCTTATTTCACTTAGCATAAGGCTCTCCAGTTCCATCCATGCTGTCCCAAAGGGGAAGAGTTCCTTCTTTCTACTACATAATATTCCATTGTGTAAATGTGCCAGTTTTTTGATCCACTCATTTACTGATGGACACTTAGGCTATTTCCAGCACTTGGCTGTTTTAAATAATGCTACTGTGAACACTGGGGTGCATAGATCCTTTTGAACTGGTGTTTCGGGATTCTTAGATTATAGTCCCAGCAGTGGGATCACTGGATCAAAAGTCAGTTCCATCTTTAGTTTTTTGAGGAAATTCCATGCTGTTTTCCACAGTGGCTACACCAGTCTGCATTCCCACCAACAGTGTACTAGGTTTCCTTTTTCTCTACAACCTCTCCAGCACTTATTGTTTATTGATTTATTAATGATGGCCATTCTGACTGCTGAGAAGTGGCAACTCATTGTGGTTTTAATGTGCATCTCTCTAATGGCTAGTGATGTTGAGCATTTTTTTCATGTGTCTATGAGCCCTCTCTCTCTGTATGTCCTCCATGGAGAAGTGTCTCTTCAGGTCTTTTGCCCATTTTTTAATTGCATTGTTTGTCTTCCTGGTGTGGAGCCATGTGAGTTCTTTATATATTTTGGAGATCAAACACATGTCTGAGGTATCATTGGGAAATGTGTTTCCCCACACCATTGATTCCCTTTCCATTTTGTTGATATTTTCTTTAGCTGTGCAGAAGCTTTTTAATTTGATATAGTCCCATTTGTTTATTCTTTCATTTATTTCCCTTGCCCTAGGGGATGTATCGGTGAAAATATTGCTGCATGGGATATCTGAAATTTTCCTGCCTATGTTTTCCTCTAGGACTTTTATGGCATCACAACTTATATTTAAGTCTTTTACCCACCTTGAGTTTATTTTGGTGTATGGTGTAAGTTGGTGATCTAGTTTCATTTTTTTTTTTTTTTTGCATATACTTGTCCAGATCTCCCAATACCATTTATTGAAGAGGATATTTTTTGCTTCATTTTATGTTCCTGCCCCCCTTGTCAAACACTAACTGACCATATTGACATGGGTTTATTTCTGGGATCTCTATTTTGTTCTATCAGGTATGTGTCTGTTCTTATGCCAGTACCAGACTGTATTGATTACAGTGGCCTTGTCATATAGTTTGATGTCAGGTATTGTGATCCCTCCCACTTTGTTCTTCTTTCTCAAAATTGCTGAGGCTATTTGGGGTCATTTATGGTTCCATATAAATTTTTGAAATGTTTGTTCTATTATCTGTGAAATATGTTATTGGTATTTTGATAGGGATTGCATTGAATCTAGATTGCTTTGGGTAGTATGGACATTATGATGATGTTAATTCTTCTAATCCATGAACATGTTATATGCTTCCATTTATTTGTGTCTTCCTCAGTTTCTTTCTTCAGTGTTGGATAGTTATCTGAGTACAGGTCTTTTACCTACATGCTTAAGTTTATTCCTAAGTATTTTATTTTTCTTGTTGCTATAGTAAACAGGAATTTTTTCCTAATTTCTGTTTCTGATATTTCATTGTTGGTGTACAAAAATGCCTTTGATTTCTGAATGTTGACTTTGCATCCTGCTGCTTTGCCACATTCACTTAGTAGGTCAAGTAGTTTTTTGGTGGAAACTATAGGGTTTTCTATATACACTATTGTGTGATCTGCAAATAGTGACAGCTTTACTTCCTCCTTTCCTATTTGGATGCCTTTATTTCTTTTTCTTGTCTGATCACTGTGGCTAGAACTTCCAAGACTATGTTTAATAGAAGTGGTGAAAGTAGACACCCTTGTCCTATGCCTGTTCTTATGGGGAAAGCTTTTAGTTTTTGCCCTTTGAGTATGTTGGCTGTAGGTCTCTCATATATGGCCTTTATTATGTTGAGGTATTCTCCCTCTATTCTCACTTTACTGAGTATTTTTATTATAAATGGGTGCTATACTTTATCAAATGCCTTTTCAGCATCTACTGATATGATCATGTAGTTTTTGTCTTTCATATTGTTTATGTGGGATATTACATTTATTTATTGATTTGTGAATATTGTACCATCCTTGCATCCCTGGGATGAATCCCACTTGATCATGATGTATAATCTTTTTAATGTATTGCTGGATCCAGTTTGCCAATATTTTGTTGAGGACTTCAGCATCTATGTTCCTCAGCAATATTGTCCTGTAGTTTTCTTTCTTTATTTTGTCTTTACCTGGTTTTAGAATAGGATGATACTGGCCTTGTAAAAAGAGTTTGGGAGTCTTCCCTCTTCTTGAAATTTTTGGAGTAGTTTGAGAAGGATAGGAGTTAGTTCTTCCTTAAATGTTTGATAAAATTCACTTGTGAAGCTGCCCAATCTAGGGCTTTTGTGTGCCAGGAGTTGTTTTGGGGTTTTGTGGGGGGGTTTTTTTTTATTACTACTCCAATGTCACTAGCTGATATTGGTCTATTCAGGCATTCTGCTTCTTTTTGACTCAGTTTTGGAGGATTATATGTTCGCAGAAGTTTGTCCATTTCACCCAGGTTTTCAAATTTCTTAGCATATAGTTGTTTGTAGTAATTTCTTATGATCCTTTGTATCTCTGTGGTATCAGTTATAATTTTGCCTCTTTCATGTTTGATTTTATTTATTTGGATCATCTCTCTTTTATTCTTGGTGAGTCTGGTTAAAGGTTTGACAATTTTGTTTATCTTTCAAAGAACCAGCTCCTGGAGTCATTGATCCTTTGGATTGTTCTTTTAGTCTCCATGCCATTTATTTCTGCTCTGATCTTGATTATTTCCTTCCTTCTACTCTGGGCTTTGTTTGTTATTCTTCCTCCAATTTTTGAGATGTAGGGTTAGATTGTTTATTTGAAATTTTTCTGTATTTTTTAGGTAGGCCTATATTGCTCTGAACTTCCCTCTCAGGACTCCCTTTGCTGTGTCACATAGGTTTTGGATTGTTGTGTGTTCATTTTCATTTGCTTACAGAAACTTTTTGATTTCTTGCTTGATCTTCCTGTTTACCCATTCATTGCTTAATAACATGTTATTCAGTCTCCATGTATTTGACTGTTTTTGAGTATTTTCCTTGAGGTTCATTCCTAGTTTCAAGCTGTTGTGATCTGAGAAAATGCTTGATATAATTTCAGTTTTCTTGAATTTGTTGAGACTTGCTTTATGTCCTATCATGCTGCCTGTCTTGGAAAGTGTTCCATGTGCCTTTGAAAAGAATGTATATTTTGCTTCTTTGGGGTGAAAGCTTCTGTATATATCAATTAAGCCCATTTGATCTAGCATGTTGCTCAGTGCCACAATGTCCTTCTTGATTCTTTGTTCGGAAGATCTGACCATTGTTGACAATGGGGTGTTAAAATTCCCTACTATAATTGTGTTGCTTTCTATATATTTCCTGAAGTCCTCCAAGATTTTCCTTATATATTTGGGTGCTCCTGTGTTGGGTACATGTATGTTTACAATGTTTATAGCTTCCTGATAAATTCTTCCCTTTGGAATTGTGAAATGACCTTCTTTGTCTCCATTTATGGCCTTTGTTTTGAAATCTCTTTTGTCTGATGTAAGTATTGCTACCCTGGTTTTTTTTCCCTGTCCATTTGCTTGGAATATTTTTTTCCAACCCTTCACTTTAAGTCTGTATAGGTCTTTTATTCTGAGGTGGATCTCTTGTAAACAGCATATATGCAAATCATCTTTCCTTATTCCTTCACCTACCCTATGTCTTTTGATTGGAGCATTTAATCCATTTACCTTTAAGGTTACTACTGATAGGTTACTCCTGTCAACCTAATGGATAGGTTACTACTATCCATTGCCATTTTTTCCTGTTGTACCTGTGTTCTCTCTCTCTCTCTCTCTCACTGAATGCCTTCATCTTCTTAAAGCAGTCCCCTTAGCATGTCTTGCAGTGCTGGTTTGGTGGAGATGTGTTCTTTTAACTTTCTTTTTGTCTGGGAAACTCTGTATTACACCTTCCATGTTAAATGACAGCCTTCCTGTATAGAGTAGTCTTGGTTACTTTTCATTACTATTTCTTGCCATTCCCTTCTGGCTTATAGTGTTTCTGTTGAGAAACCAGCTGCTAGCCTTATTGGGGCTCCCTTGTTTGTTACTGTCTGTTTCTCCCTTGCTGCTTTTAAGATTCTCTCTTTGTCTTTAAAGTTTGACATTTTAATTATGACGTGTCTTGGAGTGGACCTCTTTGGGTTCATCTTGATTGGGACCATCTGTGCTTCCTGAACATGCATGGCTTTTCCCCTCTCCAAGTTAGGAAAGTTTTCTGACATTATTTTTTCAAACAGGTTTTTTATCTGTTGCTCTTCTTCTTGTCCTTGTGGTATTCCTATGATTTGAATGTTGTTACATTTCATATTGTCCTCAAGTTCCCTTAAGCTATCCTCATACATTTTGGATCTCTTTTCATGTTGTTGCTCTACATGGGTATTTCTTTCTACCTTGTCTTCAGGCTCACAGATTTGGTCCTCTGCTTCATCCAGCCTGATTGTAATTCCTTCTGGTGTAATTTTTATTCCACATATTGTATTCTTCATTTCTTCCTAGTTCTTGTTTACAGCTTCTGTTTCCTTTTTCATCCAGTTTCTTATAGTTGTCACTGAGTTCCTTGAGCATCCTTATAATCATTTCTTAGAATTCTGTGTCTGATGGATTGCTTGCCGCAATTTCATTTACCTCTTTTATTGGGGACTCTTCCATTCCTTTCGATTGCTGGTTTTTTCTTTGTCTCCCCATTTTAGGTGACTTTTTTTTGTTTCTGCATCTCAGAATGATGCTCTGCTTTGCCAGTTGTCTTGATAGTGTGGACTCCTGTGGTAGCAGTTCTGTGGGACTCAGCAGTATGATCTCTCTGATCTCGTCTGGGTTCTTTTGGGTTGCCCTTTCTTCCATTTGTGTGGGTTCTTTTGTTGTACTTGGGCTTTACTTGTTGGTGGCTACTTTGTTGGTTGGTTCTCCTCTCTAGCAGGCTTACTAGTAGTCACAACTCCTGCCTTGACTTGTATGATGTTGTACAGGTGTTGGTTAACAAAGCAGTATTACCAGGCAACCAAACCTATACCAGCAAAAAGAATCCCCTTGCCACCTAAGCAATCTCACCTGCAACTAAGAAAAAATTAATAAAGGTGAAGAGAGATTACAAATATTATAAGATATGACAAAAGGAATATGAAATGACTAAAAAATGGGTAAATGTTATTGAGGGGGAATAGGTAGGAGAATTGTTAAGAGTAGGGATAGAGCCGAGGCGAAGAAAGGGAGAGAACAAGATTTAGAACAAGTAAAACATGAAAAGGTGATGGGAACAATGAGGTAAGAAAAGAGAAGAGTATACTGTGGGGTTTGAGGTAAACTGACAAGGTATTTGACCAACAGGAGCACAATTGCAGAAAAACCACAGCAGGGTTAATAGCAATGACAGCTGAATAAAGGTGGAATGGGAAGAATATTGTATAAAATCGAAAAGTGAGTATGAGATGTCTACAGCATAAAAGGATTTTGAGAGGATGAGGGAAGCAAACTAATAAGAGTAAGGAGTTAAGCCCAGGTTGAGAGAAGGGGGGGAAATGAAATAAATTCCTCACTCAACTGATCAGGGGCATGGAGAAGGCAAAATGAAGTAAGATGGGGAGAGGATTCTCTGAGATTTAAAATACAAACAAATAGTGAACAAATAGGAGTTACATTGGAGAAGTACAGCAATTACTGTGGTATTTTGCCCAACTAGCCACTGTTGATAAAAGGTAGAAAGGAAATAAGACTCTTGTAAGGGGAAAAAGAATGTGAGCTGACTTAAGAAAATAGTGCTTATGCAAGGTTAGATGGAAGAGAAATAGTGAGAGTAAGGGATAGGAACATGGCATAGTGTGAGGGAAAATAAAAGTTTACAACATTGGTAATAAAGATCAGGAAGATGGTGAAATGAAATAAGATCAGGGAAGGGTGCTGTGTGGGATTTGGAATAACAATAATATGATAAAAGTATATATAGTCTGAATAAAAAAAATGAAAAATAAAAGACCAAGAGTAGTGAGTTACTTGGAATATGAGTGAAGTGAGAGAAGAAAAATTAAAATGAAATATGAAAGGGAGAAACAAGAAAAGGCAAACTAAAAATGAAAAAAAGAAAGAAAGAAAAAATACACAAGCTCTGATGAAGGGCAAGGTGAAATTTGTCTCAGATGTTGGTGTTTACCTTCTGGCTTGTTTCTTGGATCTGTCTGGTTTTCTCAGCTCCAGGTCTTACTGCATTACTCTTGGGGGGGGGGGGGAGGACGGAGGTGGGGGAAGGCCCCCTATAGATTGTTAAGCCTGCATGGCCAGTTTGGCAAATCTTCCCAGCTCCTGTAAGTGTAGTGGGTTGTGCTCAGTTCCCCTTCTGGTGGTCCCCCCAAGGAAGGGGGCTCAGTCTGAGGTACAGTAATCACAGGTGCTCAGTTTCCAGCAGCTCTCCCAGCACCCTGTGGCTCACACTCTCCACTCTGCACAGTTGCACCAGGCTGGCATCAATATACCACCTTGCTTTGTACCCTTCTGATCAATCTGCAAGGTGCACTGAGTGGGGGCAAATCTCACCCACAATCCTCCCTCCTTGTTGGCAGAGCAGCTGTGTGTGCAAGTTCCCTGCCCAGCACCTTAGTTCCACTTTTGAAAAAAAGTCTCTGTGGGCACCATAGCTGCTCAGAGCCACTGCCTGGCTTTCCACACACTCCAACTCTGCCAAGTGAAGACTCTATCTCAATCATGGCCAGTCGTGGCCCACCTCTTCTCCCAGTGCCAGGTGCTGCCAGGATCCCTCCCACTCTCTGGCACCGTTCTGGCCAGCAACTGGCACCCTAGCTTAGGTGCTCGGCCTGCCATGTACAGGTGTGCTGCCTCTTCCCCCACCCCCCGCCTCCCCACAACCTTATGCATTCAAGTCTCACCTGCAGCAGGTCTGCCATTTCCCTGCCCTATCAGCAACCCGGCTCCCCACTAATGTCCCTATGGCAGCTGTGATGCCATTCCTGGGGACTTTCCCATCTGCCTTGAAAACCTCCTTACTGCCCATTTTGAAGCATCATTTGCACACTTTGGTTTTCATACTTCATATTAGCTAAGATTCTGTCGACTGTTCACTTTGTTTTTCAGAAGACCAGCTAAGTGTCCCAGTTGGGTACACATGTAAGTGAGCTCAGCTCCCAGCTGATTTGCCGCCAGCTTCTCCTCAAAATAACTTAAAATTGCCATTTCTAAAGACCAAAATCATTGAATATCAGCAATATAATATGGTTCAATTTATATTATTTTCAATTAAATACACAAAATACAAAAACTGGTCCATACATTGTTTTTATTTCTTAGGCTGAACTATTAAAAGCTGTTAATCATGATATCTAACTGGCAGATTTAAAGTGATAAATTGGGGAGACTTGCTGCTTATGTGATTACATATGCAAAAGTAAAGTTTCTCATATTTGATTACATTTTTATTAGAATTATTATTTTAAATGTTCACCAAAAAATAATTTTCAGAAAGATTTTGAGCAATGTGTCAATCTTTTACTAATTAAATATGTCTTGAGTGCAATATAGCATCACTCAACAAATATTGAGAACTTATTATATATAAGCACTAAAATGAAAATCTCAGAACTCAAAGAAAACATTTCCCTCATTTTCCAATGAAGAAACTGAGTTTTCCAAGATCACACAATGAATTAAGAGTAAAGCTGGAATTCAATTCCAGAATTCTCTCTTCCAACAGCAATGGGATTGTATATTTAAATATCAACCACAGGCCAAAATACATTCTGTCACATAGAAACCTAAAATAATTAAGTGCCTCTTCAAATTAGCTTTATTTATTCATATATAAGTAGGAAACTTTTAAGGTAAAAAAATTATCCAAGCTATTAAACCCCAAGACACACTCTGAACCACATCTATGCACATTCATTGAGAGCTTACTAAGTTTCAGCACTTTCCTACATGCTGGCAATGTGATAGTTAAAATCCCTCTTGGAGTATATAATCTAATGAAGAAGATCCCACTATATTGCCATGTAAGTAAAATATTTCCTTCCCTAAGTTATTTCAGGAAGTACAATAATACTCCCAGGGCAAGATTTAAAGTCAGCCTTTTGACATTATGTACCTTAATCTCGGAATCTTATCCTGAGGAGGTGGATGCATGTTTGTGATCTCACTAAACCCTCAATCTCTCACGACCTCTATGGATTCATTCAGAAGCCTCCCAGACATCCTTCCAAATACCCTGTTAGAAAATTGCTACCTCTTTTTTAACATCTCTGGGCTAGAACAGATATATATATATATATTTGCATAAAAAAGCAAGGCCTGATATTACAAGTCATTTAGTCCTACATCTCTAGAATAGTTGAGGAGATAGAGCCTAAGTATAAGAACATCTGGAGCTTGAGAATCAGCCCGTGTCCATCCAGAGGCAACAAATATCCAATGTGCTAGGAACTCTGATTATGGGATATATCTCATCTGTAACCAAATTTGACCATGGCCAATATTGTAATGCTGGGAGGTCTAGCACTGGGGGGAAAGTGACAAAATTTCACCTACTAATTCAGTTTCCCTAGACTCAATCTATCACATTACTCTTATTATTTTATATAATATGTAATATCCTGATATTAGAAAAATGCTGAAGTATCAAGCTTATATTTTTAAATTATTGTTTTATTTACCTGATCTTGGTTGACAACTACATAGTTAGATTATTGATTTATCAGTTTACAGAGTGGCTGGAAACTAAACCTTTAGAAACCTCAAAATATTCACTGAACTTAAATATCTGATAATTTCTTCAATGTCTCTTTGGACTAAGGTTTTCATGTTGGGCTATTGGATCAGCTGTTGTTCAAGACCAAAATAATAATATCTTACACAAGATAGACATTTATTTCCCCCTCATATAACCCACCTATAAGCCAGAGATAAGGCTCCATCCAGCAGAGTGGAAGAAAGGTAAGAATGATAAAGAAAATCCTGAAAATTACACAAATCTCATTGGTCAGAACTTAGCCATGAGGGCTATACCTAGGTTGGGGTAAGTAGTATTTTGCTAGGTGGCAATATATGTTTTAAAAAATTATGGAAGAAGGGGAAAATATACTGAGAAACAACCAGCAGTGCCTGCCACAGTTGGGGAAACGTTTAGGAATGAACTTTTAAAATATTCCTACCTATATTTAGGAATATTTTTAAATGACCATATCTAATCATGTTGAAAGATTTTGTTCTCAAGTCTAAAGTTTGCCTTCACAGTGTCTAACTAGAAAATGCAATATAATCCCATGGTACTCAACGTACTATGAATGGAAACACATTTTGGAAATACCATTCACTGTAAGATACATAGCTGTTGTGGGCCAAGAGATTTCCTTTATGTGTCTAATCATACTGTCTGCACACATATAGGCACACAAATGCAGAATTTGGCATACTTGGAGGCCATCCATGGAATAGGTTTACAACTGTAAGTCTACTTTTGGCCCATCCTGTAGAAGAGATGATAACTCTTGCACTCTTCAAAAAATCTATCAGTGTATATTATTCTTAGGTAAAGGCATTAGAAGTATTTTTTACAATCCTGTTTGCAAGTAAAAGATTCTTAAGCATTTTAAAGTCTGTGGCTCTGAGCATCACTGCTGTAAGGTCTCAGTGGATTATAACTTTCAAATACCAAGGCATCATGTTATTATTTAGAACAGATATTAGTTTCTGGTTCATTCAATTATCCCATCACTTAACAGAACATTTCTATATTCCAAGGGCCTTTACTGGGCATGTGAACAAAATAATTACTTGGAAAACTTTTAAAATGTTTTACTGTGATAGACTAGGAGAAACACACAGGTCATTTATGCAGGGGTGGGCAAACGTAGGTTTACAGTTGTTCATATAGAAAATAATACAACAATTAATAATACAAAAGTAAACTGTGTTTTTGCTACTCACAACTGTAAACTCACCTTTTCCCACCCCTGTATGACAGAGTTCTATTATTTAGTATAAGCTGGGAACCTAGAAGTTATGGCCTCTGAGTAATCAACATGCATAAATCCATGCAGTTTCCTCCTAGGAGCTTCCTAGGCCTTTGCTTAGAACTAATTTTATACACAATTCTTAAAAGGTTGGTAGGGTGGATATCTAATATATTGGTCTATAGGGAACCAATCCAGTTGGCAATGGCAAATATAGCCCAGCCCTGTCAGAAATCCAGCAGACTTGAGACAGCACCAGGCCCACAGATCGGCTTTCCCGTTGGAAACCAGGTCTGCATTGTACCTAGGCTGCTTTGAGGCTTGCTTTTGCTAAAACTTCCTCACCCTGAATTGAAGCAGCAAATGTCCACTGCATATCTTTAAAGTAACTTCCTAAAGTCTGTGCTAATTCTCCTAAGGATGGCGTGTAACCAGACCAATCACTCTTATTGTTCCCTTACATTTGCAACATTTTTCTTTGTTAATCTGTAAGAAGTAATCAGCAACATCCTTTCCTTTATTATCTATGAAAGGTAATCACCTAAAGCAAGCTTGAGCATAATGAATGAGAACCTTCTTTGATGTATGCTATTAGAAAGCAATAAAAGCCTGTCCAGGCAAGGGTCGGGCGCTCTCTCACTCAGAGAGTGGTCATGCTGTCCCTTTTTCTCCATAGAATGTCTGTAGTCCGTGTGAATTTGTTTGCTGCATCCACAACATACAGACTCTCCTGGATGAAGTCCACATCATCAGTCCACAGCAGATTAGAAAGAACAAATTAAACGAGAATAGGAGCCCTGGCCAGGTGGCTCAGTTTGTTGGAGTGTCATCCCACGCACTGAAAGGTTGTGGGTTTGATTCCCAGTTAGGGAACATACTTAGGTTGCAGATCCTTGGTTGGGATGCATCTGAGGAGTAACTAATTGATATTTCTCTCTGTCATCCATATTTCTCTCCCCTTCTCTCTCTGAGATTAGTAAACATGTCCTCAGGTGAGGATTTAAAAAAAGGATGGAATAAGGGATGGAAACTTGTCTTGGGGTGGTGAATACACAATACAGTGTACAGGTCACATGTCGTAGAATTGTACACTTGAAACCTGTATAATTTTGTTACCCAGTGTTACCCCAATAAATCCAATAAAAATAAAAAAGGTAATAGAGGAGTGAAACTAAAAAAAAAATTCTAGAAAAGTAAAAAGCAACCTTCAACCTCCAGGACACATTCAGCCTACATAGCAAATTGTAATAATTACAATAGTTATTGAATGCTTACCTTATAGCACACACTAGCTAAGCATTTTGTAACTATTTCACAAATTCCCTGTCACATAGGTATTCTTATCTTCATCTTACAAAGGAACACACTCTGACACAGGTTAACTAATTTGCCTGAAATCACATTGAGTATTTGACTGAGGTATTATTTGAACCTAAGTATGTGTTATTTAAGAGGCCTTCTTCTGAGTCACTAACTGTTGTTATTGTGGTCTAATTTTAATTTTGGCTTTTTTACCCATACAGCAAAGAAACAAGATGTAAAATTATTCAGAGTAAAAAGCTTGTGGCATTCTTGACTTTGATAAACAATGAATTAATTGACAATCAGGATCAAGATACATATATCTGAAGTTAGAAAAGTACTAACTTCACTGTCATAAGTTATATAAGTATAAATGGTGTGAATTTTCCATTTATTAATTCAGAGTTTCTCAACAGCAACATTAGTATTTTGGGATAGATAATTTGTTGTGAGAGACTGTCCTTTGTAATGCAGGATATTTAGCAGCATCCATAGCCTCTACCCACTAGCTGCCAGTAGTAACAAACAAAAAATTCTCTGGATACTGCCAAATGTCCCCTATGGGGAAAAATTGCCCTTAGTTAAGAATCCTTGATTAAGTGTCCCAGGTTCGATTCCCAGCCAGGGTACATTCCTGGGTTGCAGGCCATAACCCCCAGCAACCACACATTGATGTTTCTTTCTTTCTCTCTCTCTCTCTCTCTCTCTCTCTCTCTCCCCCCCCTTCTTCCCTCCCCAAAAATAAATAAATAAAATCCTAAAAAAAAAAAAAAGAAAGACTTGGAAAATTAAAAAAAAAAGAATCCTTGATTAAGTAAAAGACTATTTTAACTTTCTAGAATCATAGAATGACAGACATGGAAGAGACTTTAATCAGTTCCTTATATGACAGGTGAGGAGACTGAGATAACATGAGATTGAGACCCTTACCTAAATTACCAAGCCACTTAGGAGAAGAGTTGGGTGGGAAAGCCAGACATTTCCTGATCTTAGAAAATATATGCAAAATGCATAGATACAGACTATAGTGTGGCGATGGCCAGAGAAAAGGGGACAGGGCTGGGTGGAGGCGGGCAAAGGTGGGTGGGAAAATGGGGACATCTGTAACAGTGTCAGCACTAAAAATAAAAAAGTTCTAATCACAAGAAAAGAAACATAATCTAGACATTGATGTATGAGACATTTTCTGTAAATTGAACGGAATATTGTGGTTACAGCACCCAGAGTCATTCTTTTAAAGCATATTTCAGATATTTCTCACCTGAACTAAGACATCTAGTGGCTTCCTGTCATTCTTAGAATGGAATCCAAAGTCTTAGCCATAGCCCAAATGATCTTACAGAATTTGGCTTCTGGCCGACCTCCCACACTTATTTTCTAACACTCCTTTCATCCTGCTCTTGTTACACCAATTTTCTTGGCTTTCCTTTGAACACTCTCAAGCATACTCCCATCTTTGCATTCTAGGAATGTTCTTTTCCTAGACATTTCCATGACTTATTTCTTCACTTCCTTCAGTCATCTATCTGAACACGTATTACTCTAACAGGCAGGTTCCACCTGTCTAAAATTGCACTTCTCAAACTCTTCACTCTTTATGTAGCTTGATTTCTCTTTATTACAATTTTCAACACTTAGATATAGTCCATATTGTTTATTCTTAGTCTTTTCCTCCTTTTGAATGCAAAATCCACACAGAACTGAGTAAAATGCTGCCTGGAACATAGTAGGCACATAATAAACATTAATTCAATGAATGGATCACAGTCACCTCAGAAAAACAGTTCATACCCTTTTAGTAATCACTCTTTATTTACCTTTCTTCCAACCTCTAGCAATATGACTTGATTTGATTTGCTTATTCTGAATATTTCATATGTTCACCTACAGCTATAAATTTTCAATTTAGCACTGCTTTTGCTACAGCATATAACTTTTGGTATGTTGTATAGGAGACTGTTCTGCATAGCGTGGGCCCAGCTCCCACTCAGAGATGCACAGGACCCACGCCCATGGATAGGTTCTCCCATGGGGAATCAGACCTGTATTGTACCTAGACTGCTATGAGACTTGCTTTTGCTAAAACTCCCTCACCCTAAATTGAGGCAGCAAACATTTACTGCATATCTTTAAAGTAATTTCCTAAAATCCATGCTAAACCTCCCAAGGACAAATGTAACCAGTTCAACCACTTTTCCCTTTGCATTTGCAAATATCCTTCTGTGATGTGATTAGTGGCATCCTCTCCTTTGTTTTCTGTAAAAGGAAACCACCTAAAGTGAATCTGTGCATAGTAAATGAGGACCATCATGTAATGTGCCCAGAAAAGCAATAAAAGCTTGTCAAGGCAAGGATCGAAGCTTTTTCCTCCTCTTGAGAGTGAAGCCGTGCCATACCTTTTCCTCCACAAGACTCAGTGAATTTGTCCATGTGAATTTGTTATGTCTCATCCATAACACCTTGGACCCCATGAGCCAGGGTCTGCATCAGCTGGCACCCAGGAACAGGGACCCAGGGCTATGAGCCATTGTTGGACAACACAAAAACTTGTTTGGAGTACATGCATCAGCCCAGGTAAGGGCCGACGACTTCGAGTGATTTTCTGTTAGGTAATGGGGTGTGTTGGATTTCAAAGGAAAAGGGTTTTCTTCTTAGGTCACCCTCTCTTGCGACCACTTTGCAACTATACCTTCTCTAGTAAGTTAGGAGCCTTGCTCTCTCTACCAAGTATTCGCTGCAATCTGGAGGGTACAGGTCAAGCAGTTAAAAGCCACAAGGGCACTCACTCCTAGAAGTCACCCATGACAGGATTAGCTAGGATGTGGACCGGGTTACAACACTAGGTTTCCTGCGAGCAGCAAGCAAAAGTTCACAATGAGAGGCACACTGTAAAAACACTCACAACCCCATCCCCACAGTACAACCCCCAACTAGGTCTAAGCTTGAGAGAAAGAGCAAAGATTTTCCCTTTAATGGGCTTTAAAAACATCAACTAGTTACAGGACAATTTACAAGCATCTCAGCAAATTTTTTCTTTTAAGCTGCTTCTTATAGTCCTTTCAATTTTGCCCTTTCCTTCTGTCTACCTGCATAAGGAAAAAGCAGATAGTGAGTGAGTGTTTCCGTTTTGAGCAGAATCCCAAAGATTGCTTTCCAGAAGAATTTAGTGTTAGTCACAGGTTTTGTGTGAGAGCTTTTGACATTTGCCAAGTTCTGAAGTCAAAAGGCACTTCTTCCCCTCAGCCTGAGAAATCAGGTATTCCCATATGAGTCGGAACCTTGCAAGGGTGTCTGGGATCAATTCCCGAGACATGCAGGGGCCTTAATAGGGACCTCCAACACTGCTTAATCTAACTTCTGGCTCATCTGGGAAGCACCATATAAAGGTTGGACACCTAGTGCTATGAGCCCCTCTCACAGTCCTAAACGCTGGGGGAGAACCCGAAACCCATAAGCGGGGTGAGGGTACTTGGAAAGTCCAGTAGGCCTCTCCCTGACTGTCTTTCACCAACAGCACATTATATCCCTCAGTAGCTAACTAGTTAGGGTTCAGCACAGGTGGTGGAATCTGAAAATACAACAATTGAAAGTAAAAATGAGCCTTTTAATAGCAAAAATGGGCTCTGGTTCATCTAAAGAGCAGAAAGTTTATCCACGGATGTTACAGCAGCTCCTCAGGGGAGTGGATTGCAAGGTGAAGGAACAGCATGTCATTCAGCTTTTACAAACTATAAAGGAATACTACCCTGCTTTTCCTGACAAGGAAACCTTAGATATAAAGATTTGGGAAGATGCAGGTGATAGATTAAGGTTTTGACAGGATGTTGGTGCTTCTATCGGAACTGAAAACTTAGCAATCTGGAGGCTAGTCAGGACTGCTTTCCTGCCCATATGGGCTAGGAGACCAGAATTAGTCAAAACAGAGGATAAAGAGTCTAGTTCAGAGGAGGAAGTCGAATGTGATGTAGTAGAAGAACCAGCTATGAAGCTTCTGCCTACAGTACCACCGAAGGACCTACTTCATAGCCTTTGCTCCTTACTTCAACCCTGGGAGAGTTCCTCCTTGCAGGATGACTCACCACCAAGAGAGCCAGAAAATTTAGACAGTTATCCTGTGAGGGCCGTAAGATGGTGCCTTCGGCAGGCAGCAGAGGCTGGGGATTTAGATGCCCTTTCAGCCTTCCTTCCCCATTATAGTCAGGGGTTAAATAAATGTCCATGAACCCCTTCCTTTTTCCCTTTACAAGGATCTAAAAAAAACAGCATTAGAGAAAATGGGCTTCAGACTCCTTATACTAATGGGATATTTCAAGCCATTACTGACAGCTATAGAATGGCCCCTTGTGACTGGATTGCTCTGGCCAGGACAGTCTTAACCCCAGCTCAGTTCACAGTCTGGCATTTGGAGTACTCTCAGTGAGCTGGCCGCCAAGTGGCCGAGAATGCACAAATGAATAATCCTGTCACCTTCCCTATGCTGCTAGGGCCTGGTGATTTTGCCACCACTACATCTCAAGCCAGGCTTGATCCTCATGGTTTTAGTCAAAGTGCTCAAATTGCTCTCAGAGCCATTGGAGGCTGTGCCTGATTCTCAGGCCAGGGAAATTTCTTCCTTTACCAATATCCATCAGGGTGCTTCAGAGGCATATATTGACTTTATTGATCACCTCCAAGAACATATTGAAAGGCAAATAGATAATGACAGAGCAGCCAAATCTCTTTTGTGGCAGCTAGCTTATGAAAATGATAACAAAGACTGCAGGACCATCATAGGACCCCTGCGACCTACCACCAAAGACATCAGTGAGTTTATCAAGGCTTGGCAAGATGTTGGCACAGAGTAGCATAAGGCTTCTCTCTTAGCTGCTGCAATTAAGGGAGATCCCAGATGTTACAACTGTGGAAAGCCTGGTCACCTACGCAAGGACTGTTTGTCCACAATGGAAAGAGGAAAGGGTAATTACAAGCTTCCCCTAAAGGACTGTCTGTGCTATTGTCCGCACCGTGGCAAGGGCAGACATTGGGCAAAGGAATGCCACTCTAAATTTGACAAAAATGGCTAACGTATTCACGGAAACTTCTAGGGGGAGCCCCTCCAGTGCCCCCAACCCCAATTGGAGCTTTCAGAATCACAATCAATATCAGGGAATGCAGAGAAATGCACAGTTTCTGACCTTTGTGCAGCCGCCCATGGAAGCACAGGGCTGGACTTAGTCACCACCAATGAGATCATCTTAAAGGAACAGGATCAAATAATCATAGCTCCCACGGGTGTCTGGGGACATTTACCCCCAGAAACAGCTGGTTTAATCTTAGGGATATCTGGTATTACTACCAAAGGCATTTTTGTTCAGCCAGGGGTCATTGACTCAGACTATTAAGGGGAAATTAAAATCATGCTTAAAGCTTCTGGTTATCATATTATTCCTGCCCAAATGCGTACTGCCCAGCTGCTCCTACTCTACGTAATCTCAAAGACTCAGAATACAGTGAGGGAAGAGGGAGTCTTTGGTAGTACAGACAATCAATCAGTTTTTTAGACAGAATCAATTAAATTAAATAAACCAATCTTACAAATAAAGATAAAGGATAAGACCTTTCACAGCCTCATAGATAGGGAGCTGACCTCTCTGTTATCTCAAATCAGCTTTGGCTTGGGAATGGCCTCTAACAGACAGCAGAATGCCTGTAATAGGTGTTGGAGGAGTTTCTCAACCACAAGTCAGTGTATGGTCTCTTAAACGTTATGGACCAGAAGGACAGGTAGGGAGAATTCAGCCATATATCCTGCCTATGCCCCTCCATGATTTCCTCAGTCATTGGGGGATGCAAATCTCTCTGCTGCATTTTCCCTAATGGCCACTACTCTTATAACTCTGCTACTGCTTACCTGGCTCTCCAATACATCAGTATGGGTTGATCAGTGGCCACTTCAGGGAGAGCGACTTGAACAGACCTGCCTTTTAGTTAAGCAACAATTAGAAGCAGGCCGTATTGAATCCTCTAAAAGCCTTTGGAATACGCCTATTTTTGTTGTACCAAAGAAATCTGGCAAAAGGAGGCTTATTCATGATCTAAGAAAAATCAATGAATCCCTCCAACCTATGGACCCCCTGCAGCTGGGAGTCCCCAATCCAGCTTGCATTCCAACTGATTAACCACTTTTAGTTATTGACCTAAAGGATTATTTCTTTACAATCCCTTTAGCAGAAAAGGATCTGGAGCTTTTTGCATTTTCCCTCCCAGTCATCAACAATTCTCAGCCTTTACAGAGGTTTCATTGGAGAATTTTGCCTCAGGGAATGCTTAACAGCCCAGCTATCTGCCAGCATTTTGTTCATACAGCTATTCAGCCAGTAAGAGATCAGTTTCCTGATTCAATTATCTATCATTATATGGATGACATCCTCATCACAGCTCCTTCACAAGATACTTTAGCAAAAACTGCTTCCTTTCTTAAAAATTCTGTAGCCTCTGCTGGGCTAGTAATTGCTCCAGAAAAAATCCAGCATTCAGAACCTTGGAAATATTTAGGCTATATTCTTTTTAGTAGGACAATTCGGCCTCAAGTCCTTCAAATTAATCCACCCAAGGATTTGACTCTTAAGCACCTCCAACAACTTCTGGAAGCAATCAACTGCTTTCGACCCAGCCTTGGAATACCTACCCAACAATTAACTGATTTATTTAATGCCCTTAAAGGGGACCCAGATCTTAATTCCCCCAAAAAACTGTCCTCTGAGGGCCTACAAGAATTAACCATAATAAATCGACATATTCAGCAGCAACAACTAACTAGAATTAATTTAGTTTCCTGTCCGGCTTTTCTGTTTCCCAAACTTAGGCACTCTAGCGGGTCTTACAGGACAGTTGTCTCCTCACTTAGCTATGATAGAGTGGCTTTTTCTGTCTCATCAACCACAACGCACTATTATAACCTATATAACTACATTGTGCCATCTTATTATAAAAGGATGTAAGCGAGCACAGCAGTTATTTGGATATGATCCTGCCTTCATTCATGTCCCCTTAAAGTCTATTTACAACAATTGGCAGCTCAATCTTTAGAATTTCAGTGTGCCATAGCTGACTTTGTAGGAGGACTAGAAATTAACCTGCCCTCAGATAAATTGCTTCAAAACATTCCACTCCTTCAAATAAGGCTACCAGAAAAAGTCAGCCCAATGCCAATAACTGGGGTGAGAATTGTGTTTCTTGATGGGTCCAGAAAAACCAGACAAGCTGCTATTGCCTGCCAAGGGGGCAAAAAATGCAGAAGTTTTGTATCTTCAGGACATTTCTCTACTCAAAGGTCTGAGCTTTTTGCTGCAATCATGGCCCTGTGGCAATGGCCCCAAGAACCTCTGAATATAGTCTGTGACTCAGGATATACTGTTTATACTATTCTGCATCTAGATCAGGCATTAATTAAGACTTCTATTGACCCCAATCTACTTAACCTATTTTTGACCCTACAGTCCCTCCTTGACAAGCGAGAACACTCCCTCTTCATTACTCGTATTCAATCCCATTCAGGCTTGCCTGGCCCTTTGGTGGATGGTAACAATAAGGCAGACGCCTTAGTCAGTGTCCTTACTGTATTCCAGGAAGCAGCAGCTTCTCATCCGTTTTTTCATCAAAATAGACAGGCACTCTGAAAACAATTTAATGTTCCTAGCTCCCAAGCTAAACAAATTATTAAAGAATTCCTGATTGCCAAGCCTTTAGCAAGGCACCCCCATCCACAGGAGTTAATCCTCAAGGATTAAGTTCTCAAATAATTTGGCAAACAGATGTCACTCATTAGGCTCCCTTTGGAAAATTCAAATATGTTCATATTTCTATTGATATTTACTCTGGTGCCCTACATGTACCTGCCTTGACGGGGGAATCTGCTAAAACTATACAAGCCCATTGGCTTGAGGCCTTTCGTCATTTAGGATAACTTCAGCAAATTAAAACTGATAATGGCATTGGATACCTTGCCCATTCTACTCAGGTATTTCTTCGGCATTGGAATATCCAACATAAAACAGGAATACCTTACAATCCAACCGGTCAGGCGATTACAGAACAGGATCATCATACTTTTGTGGTGAATTACTTTGTATTCCAATTGAGAAACATTTTCAGAAGATAGACCCAAAGTCATCTTATCCTCAGGTTTTATATAGAGATCCACTGGGAGATGGCCCTTGGCAGGGCCCTAGCAGGCCAGATGGCCCAGCAGACCCTGAACAACCAGAAGGAAAGTGGACACCCACACTGTCCATCACTCACGGGCCTGGGTCCGCCAACAGAGGAGGATAGGGCCTGCCCCAATGACAGGGCCTGAGGCTCAAGTGCCTCCTGCAGAGGGCAAGAATGTTCCAGTGCCCCATAATGTTCCCTTTAGGCATGTCCCCACCACATGGGGGAACATCAAGGCTCTTAATGCTCAAGCAAAGGCCTCATTGAACAAAAAATGTTCTAGACCCTCCACAATAATCTACAATGGCTGAACCCTAAAAACTGGTTCAATGGACTGAATTTACGAGTTTGGGTCATGGCAGCCCTTGGATGCCTCCTTGTCTTAATCCTTATTTGTGCTTTATGATATATATGGAGGTTGTTTTCTTAAGATTGCATTTGGGAAAAGCAAATAGGTTTCACAGGCTTAACAGCTACAATTGCATTCACAAACAAAAAAGGGGGAGATTAGATGTTGGGAACTGCCCTGCCTGGTTTCAGAAACTGTAACCTCCCCATGGCTAAGGCTGAGTGACAGACTTGGGACCCTAAGCCACTGAGGAGATGAAGCTTATCTCCCTGGCAGGAGCACTGCTTCTGCCCACTTTACTTCACCCTGCCTGGCCCCCAGTGCATGATCAGTTAGCCAATGACAGGTAAGGTTCCTCAAGGGAGGGACAACTTAAGACAGACACAATCATAAGGAGGGCCTCAGGGAAGGACTTGGAGGGCTACAGAAAAAGGGGGTGATGGATGCTCACCCCTCAGCTTTGACATAGCCTGAGTCCTCTTTCTGTTTGCAAGAAGTCTCCCAATCTCAGCCCTGGCTCGCGTAGCTCAGTGGATTGAGCACGGGCTGCAAACCAAAGTGTCCCAGGTTCGATTCCCAGCCAGGGTACATTCCTGGGTTGCAGGCCATAACCCCCAGCAACCGCACATTGATGTTTCTCTCTCTCTCTCTCTCTCTCTCTCTCCCTCCCTTCCCTCTCTAAAAATAAAAATAAATAAAATCTTTAAAAAAAAAAAAAGAAGTCTCCTAATCTCTTGGCTGCCTTACTCTCTTGCTCCACCTAAGCATGAAACAATGCCGGAGGTGGGTGCAGCCCTGTGCTGGAAAGGCAGTTTCCCCAGGGCAATCAGGCCTGAGAAAGAATGCATAAAATCCTGTGAAACCTGATTTACTAATATCCTCAATTTCAATGATAAGGGTCCAAGCCTGAAATGAGTTTGTTTCCCCAAAGTTTTGTGGCCCTTTAGCTATTTGACCCTGACTCAAAATAGGCCCTCAGAGTTCTTTGAATGTTATCTATTTGATCATTACTGCCTAATAATGATTGATGGGCTTAATCTGAGAACATGAGCCTTCAGAACTCCTGGTTGCTTACTGATTATAATAATGCTCTGTGTACTTTCATGCATTTGCAAATTATTTTCCCAGGGTTGTGTGAGAGTCCAGCAAGCAGCAAGCATTGTGGGATCTACAGTGATTCTAACTAAAAACAAGGGGGGAAATATAGGAGACCATTCTGCATGGCGTGGGCCCAGCTCCCACTCAGAGATGTACAGGACCCACGCCCATGGATAGGTTCTCCCATAGGGAATCAGACCTGTATTGTACCTAGACTGCTATGAGACTTGCTTTTGCTAAAACTCCCTCACCCTAAATTGAGGCAGCAAACATTTACTGCATATCTTTAAAGTAACTTCCTAAAATCCATGCTAAACCTCCCAAGGACAAATGTAACCAATTCAACCACTTTTCCCTTTGCATTTGCAAATATCCTTCTGTGATGTGATTAGTGGCATCCTCTCCTTTGTTTTCTGTAAGAGGTAACCACCTAAAGCAAATCTGCGCATAGTAAATGAGGACCATCATGTAATGTGCCCAGAAAAGCAATACAAGCTTGTCAAGGCAAGGATCGAGGCTTTTTCCTCCTCTTGAGAGAGAAGCCGTGCCATACCTTTTCCTCCACAGGACTCGATGAATTTGTCCATGTGAATTTGTTGTGTCTCATCCATAACACCTCGGACCCCAGGAGCCAAGGTCTGCATCAATGTTGTATTTTCATTTTTGTGTTTCTCAAGGTATTGTTATGGGTTGAACTGTGTTTCCCCCAAAAGATGTGTCAAAATCCTAACCCCCAGAACCTCAGAGTACACCCATATTTGGAAATAGAGTCTTTACCAAGTAATCAAACTAAAATGAGGTCATTAGGGTTACCTTAATCCAATATGAATATATCCTTATAAAAGAGGGAAATCTGGACACAGATGCATTCACAGAAGGAAGACTATTTGAAGAGACATGCAAAATACCACTTGATTATTGTTTCTATAGCATGTTTTGAAATCAGGAAGTGTGAGACCTCTTTGTTCTCATTTCTCAAGACTGCTTTGGCTCTTTGGGTTTTTTTGTATTTCCATGAGCATTTTAGGATTTTGTTTTTCTAATCTGCGAAAAAATGCGATTGGGATTTCAATAAGGATTGCATTGAATCTATAGATTGCACTGGGTAGTAGGACCATTTTAACAATATTGTCTTCCAATTAACAAGCACAGATATCTTTCCATTTATTTGTATCTTTTTTATTTATTTTCACAATGCTTTATAGTTTTTTTAAGATTTTATTTATTTATTTTTTAGAGAGGGAAGGGAGGGAGAGAGAGAGAGAGAGAGAGAGAAACATCAATGTGCGGTTGCTGGGGGTCATGGCCCGCAACCTAGGCATGTACCCTGACTGGGAATCGAACCTGGGACACTTTGGTTTGCAGCCCGTGCTCAATCCACTGAGCTACGCCAGCCAGGGCACAATGCTTTATAGTTTTCAACATACAAGTATTTTACCTCCTCAGTTGTCTATTTCTAAGTATTTTATTCTTTTTGATGCTATAGTAAATGAGATTGTTTTCTTAATTTTCTCTTCAGATTGGTCATTATTAGTGTATTGAAACATAATTGATTTGTGTGTGTTGATTTTGTATCCTTCAACTTTGCTGAAATTGTTTATAAGTTGTTAGAGTTTTATTGGGGAATCTTTAAAATTTTCTGCATATAAGATAATGTCATCTGAAAAGAGGGATAATTTTGATTGTTTCCAACTTATGCCTTTTATTAGTTTTTCTTGTCTGATTGGTCTGGCTAGAATTTTCAGCACAATGTTGAATAATAATGGCAAGAATTGGCATCCTTGCCTTTTTTCTGATCTTAGAAACGCTTTAAGTTTTTCATTATAGAGTATGATGTTTGCTGTGGCCTTTTCACATATGTTTTTTATGTTTAGTTTTTTTTTCTTAGTTGTCTGCTTTTTTTTTATCATGGAAGAATACTAACTTTTGTCAAATGTTTTCTCTGTATGAATTGGGATAGTCATGTGGTTTTTGTTCTTAATTTTGTTATTGTGGTGTGTTACATTGAATGATTTTTATATATCAATGCTTGCATTCCAAGGAAAAATACCACTTGGTCATAGTAAATCCTTTTAATGTGCTGTTGAATTCAACTTGCAAATATTTTGTTCAGGATTTTTCATCAATATTCATCAGAGATATTAGTCTGCAGTTGTCTTTTTGTGTCTTTGACTGATTTTGGTATCAGAGTATGCTGGCTTTATCAAATGAGTTTTGAAGTATTCTTCAATTCTCTGATAGAGTTTTAGAAAAATGAATGTTAATTCCTCTTCTTTAAATGTTTAGCAGAGTTATGAAGAGAAGCCATCTGGTTCCTAGACATTTCTTTGTTAGGTTTCTGATTACTGCAGCAATCTCCTTACTAGTTATAGGTCTGTTCAGATTTTTTAAAATATTTCTTCTTAGTAGATTCAGTCTTCAGTAGGGACTGAACCTTCTCAGTAGGTTCAATCTTAGTAGATTATATGTTCCTAGGAATTCACCAATTTCTTCTAGTTTATTCAATTTGTTTAACTGTTCCCAGTAGACTCTTATGATCCTCTTTAATTTGTGATGTCAGTGGCAATGTCTACTTTTTCATTTCTAATTTTAGTTATTAGAATCATCTCTCTTCTTTTCTTAATCTAGCTAAGTGTGTATCAACTTTTTTGATCTTGTTAAAAATCAACTTTTGGTTTGATTTTTCAATTCTCTATTTCATTTATCTCTGCTCTAATCTTTATTATTTACTCTCTTCCTATAACTTTGGATTCCTTTTCCTCGTTCCTTGAAATGCAGTTAGGTTGTTGACTAGAGATCCTTATCTTTAATATATGAATTTACCACTATAAACTTTCCTCTTGGTACTCCTTTTGCTTCATGCATCCCATAGTTTTAATATGTTGTGTTTTTATTTTCATCTGTCTCCAGGTATTTTCTAAATTCTTTTGTGATTTCTTCTTTGACCTACTGATTGTTTAAGAGTAAATTGTTTAATGTCCATATATTTGTGAATTTTTCTGGTTTCCTTCTGCTATTTATTTCTAGCATTATTTCATTGTGATCAGAAAAGATACTTTGAATTATTCAATCTTCTTAAAATTTTTAATACTAGTTTTGTGGCCTAACATGTTCAGAGAATATTCCATGTGTGCTTGAGAATATGTATTCTGCTATTGGCAGGTAAAATGGGCTTTATGTCTGTTAGGTCTAAGTGATCTATAGTGTTAAGTCTTCTGTTTCTTTACTGATCCTGTCTTCTTATAGGCATAATTGAAACTTAAATGTTGAAATCTGCTTTTATTGTATTGTAGCCTATTTCTCCCTTTAGTTCTGTCAATATTCACTTCATAGACAGCGGTGGGCAAAATTAGGTTTACAGTTGTTCATGTGAAAAAGGACATAGGTTATGATTATTACAATTCATCCTCTCATACTCACAACTGTAAACCTACTTTTGCTCACCCCTGTATTAGAGAATACTGATGTAGGTGAATGTATATTTATAATTTTTTATATATTACTAGTGAATTGATCCTTCTATCATTATATAATGCCCTTCCTTATCCCCTGAGACAGTTTCTGACATAGTATGACCACTCTGATCTCTTTAGGTTCTTGTTTGCATGCGGTATCTTTTCCCATCCTTTTACTTAGATCAGGTGTTTCCTTAGATCTAAAGTGTCCTGTAGGCAGCATATAGTTGCATCTTGTTTTCTCATCCATTCAGCCAACTAATGTATTTTAAATTGAGCATTTAATATTTACATTTAAAGTAATCACTGACAGGAAAGGACTTACTATTGCCATTAAGTCTTTTCTATATGTCTTTTAGCATTTTTCCCCACTTTTACCTTATTATCACAATTTTTTTGTATTTTATTTTTTGTAGTGATAGGTTTTGATTCCCTTTTCATTTCCCATTGTGTATATTCTATGTTGTTTTCCTTGTGGTTACCATTACAATTACATACACCAACTTAGAATTATAATGAGCTATTTTAATCTGATAACATTAATTAAAACACATATAAAAACTCTACTCCATTACATATCTGACCCATCATTTATGTTATTGATGACAGAAATCACTTATTTTTATGTTGCATATTAATTAACATAGATTTGTAATTACATTTTATTTTTAATTCATACCACATTTAAAAGTGATTTATACACCTACGCTAAGGATTCTATGTATGTCTATAACTTTTTCTTTTACCAGGGAGGTGCATATTTTCACATGGTTTTGTGGTGCTGTTTACATCCTCTTGCATCGACTTGAAGCACTGAAATACCAGCATTTCTTATAGTGGTGCTGTACTACTTCAGCTTCTTTCCTCTGGGAACATCTCAATTTCTTCTTCATGATTGAAGGACAGTTTTGCAGCATATAATATTTTGTATTAAGTTTCTTTTCTGTTAGCATTTTGAATACATTATTCCACTCCCTTGTAGCCAGCAAGGTTTCAGATGAGAACTCTCCTGATTACCTCATAGAAGCTCCTTTGTACATGACAAGTTTGCCTTTTTCCTACTGCTTTCAAGGTTTTCTTCTTTGTTTTTGGTAGTTTGGTATTATGTGTCTGAGCATAGGTCTCAACATTTATTCTAGGTGGAGTATTTGAGTCTCCTGAATTTATCTGTTCATTTCTCTCCTGAAATGTTTTGACTTTGAGGTCATTATTTCTTCAAATAGATTCTCTGTCCCTCTTTATTTCTTCCTCTTCTGGGATTCCCAAAATGTATATGTTGTTCCACAAGAGGTGTCTTATAAGTCTTTTAGTTTCTCTTAATTTTTCTCCATTCTTTTTCCTTTTGCTCCTCTGCCTTGGAAATTTTGACAGTCCCATTTTGCAGTTTGGTGATTCTTTCTTCTGGCTGGTTATGTCTGATACTGAATTCCTTTAGAGAATTTTTTAATTATTGTATTCTTTAGTTTCAGAATTCCTATGTGGGTCTTTCTAGTTTCTCTGTCACTGTTCTCATTCATTTTTGCTCATTGTCAATGGTGCTGTCTTTTAATTCATTGAGAATCTATATTACGGTTATTTTGAATTCTTTGATAATCTATATATATGTTTCTTTGGGTAGGTAGCAAGAGACTTAATTTGTTCATTTCAATTGGCCATTTTCCTTGTTTCTTTGAATGTCTTTTGCTAGGACTCCAGCATTTGAAAAATCAGCCACCTCTCCCAGGTTTTGTACAAAGAGGACTTTCTCCAACCATTCTGGCTAGAGGTTCTGGAAGCCTTTTAAACCTTATTTGGGGATATGACCTCTTTGGGTTTGTGTATGTAATCTAATAATTGAACGGGTTTCATAGTTTGTACTTAGGGTCTCCCTTTGGCATCTGTCTGCTGTACTGCAGCCTCTGTGACGATAAAGAAGGGCATTATGTAATGATAAAAGGATCAATTCACCAGTAATATATAAAAAATTATAAATACAGATGCACCTACATTAGTAATCTCTAATACAGGGGTGAGCAAAAGTAGGCCTCTGTGACACTGCAGTGAACTGTGATAATTGATTTTCACCTAGCTCCAGTCTGTGGTACTGTGGACTCAGATGCACATTGATTGCCTTTGTTCTCAGCAACTTCCAAACTAAGCACTCTTTCCTGTCAGAGCTTAGATTCAGGTAAAATAGAAACCATTCCCTCAGGCAATGCCCTAAAAAATCAGAACATGGGACATACATTCTACTCCTTTCTCTCCCCAGGGACAAGTTGGGAGTTGAAAGCTTCTTCCCACATCACGTCATGTTGTGGGGCAAGCCACTTGCAAGTGAGTGCTATGAATTTTCTTACAGGGCTTTGATGCAGTTGGTTTCACACTCGTCTTCAGTGCAGAAACACAAATGTAAATGGTCCATGTATTTTTAAATTTGTGTCTTCATGGGAGCAAGCAGGTCTGTAACTTCCTATTCCACCATCTTGCTGATGTCACTCCTGATTTGAATCCTTTTAAGTGAATTTGTATTTGTTTTATGGTCTGTCCTGGTAAATATTCCATGCAGACCTAAATGTATGTGTATTCTGCTGTTGATAGGTGATGTTCTATAAATGTCAATTAGGTAAATAGGTTGTTAAAGTTGTTCAAACCTTTTATCTCCTTACTGTTTATATCTGTCTGCTTTTTCTATCAATTGTTGAGAGATGAGTTTGAAATCTGACTATAATTTTATATTGTGGATTTCTCTTTGCAGTTCTAACACATTTCGCTTTGTATGTTTTGAAGCTCTGTTATTAAGTGCATCAGAAATGGAATGGTGGAGGATAGAGAGATACATGTTGAGATCAGGAGAGAATTAAGTTCCGTTTCTAAAAAATTACATATGTGACAAACAAAAGTGAATCATGAACATATATAGATTGAGAAGAAATAAAACTGTTTTTGTTCACAGAAGACATGATTGTCTACATAAAATTATTTTTAAAACATCAACAAAGAAAACTTTGTTGAACTAATAAGTCATCATATAAAAGTTGTAGGAGACAAGGTTAATATACAAAAGTCAATTGTTTTCCTACTACCAGCAAAGAACAATTGGAATCTGAAATTAATAGCATAATACCATTAACATCAGACTAAAAACCAAACTTAGGTATAAACCTTAACTAAATATGAAGATCTATATGTGGACAACTACAAGACTATGATGCAAACTATCAAAGAAGATGTAAATAAACAGAGGCATTACACAAAGAGTAGACCCTTGAACAACATGAAGGTTGGGGCACCAACCACTGACACAGTCAAAAATCTGTCTATAACTTAAGGTGGCTCTCTGTATATGCAGTTGGTTGAACCCACAGATACAAAACTTGAGAATATGGAGGGCCACTGTATATTTATTTTAAAAATCTGCATGTAAGTGTATCCTTGCTGTTTAAATCCATGTTGTTCAAAGGTCAAACAAATGTAAAAGAAAGCTAAATAGTGTCCAAGATATCGGTTCTTTCCAACTTTATCTGTAGATTCAATGCAATCCCAATCAAAACCCAAGCAAGTTTTTCTGTGGCTAGTGATAAACCGATCCTAAAGCTTATATGGAGAGGCAATAGCCAACGCAATGTTGAAGGAGAAAAACAAAGTCAGAAGATTGACACTACCCAGCTTTAAGAATACTATAAAGCTATAATTACAGTGTGGTATTGGTTAAAAAAACAGATAAACAGGTCAACTAAACAGAACAGGAACCCAGAAGTAGACCCACACAAATAGAGTCAAGTGATCTTTAACAAAGGAGCAAAAGTAATTCAGTGGAGAAAGGATAGTCTTTTCATGGAAGGGTGCTAGAACAACTGGATATCCACAGGCAAAAAATCTAGATACAGAATGTATTACACATGTTTCATAAATATTAACTCAAAATGGATCATAGATCTAAATATAAAATCCAAAGTGATTATGATTCATCTCCTAGAATATAACAAGGGGAAAGTCTAGGTGATCCTGAGTTTGGTGATCTCTTTTTAAATACATCAAAAGTACAATCCATGAAAGAATAAATTAGGAAGTTAGACTTCATTAAAATTAAAATTGTCTGCTCTGTTAAATATATGATTAAGAAAAGTGAGAAGACTAGCTACAGACTGGGAGACAATGTTTTCAAAACTCATATCCAATAAAGGATATGAATCCAAGTATGCAAAGAAATCTTAAAACTTAGTAAGAACACAAGCAATTATGGGCCAAACAATAAAAAAATGGGCAAAAGATCTGAACATACACCTCATCAATGAAGATACACAGATGTTAAATAAATAAGAAAAATGCTCAACATCATGTCATCAGGGAACTGCAAATTAAAATGACATCCCTTACATAAAAATTTCTGTGTATTTGTGTATGTGTATGTATTTGTGTAAGTGTTGTTTCCATTTCTCTAGAGAACTCTTGAGTAATATACAACAAACTCAGCTACTTCTGTGCATTTTTATTCATTACTTCATTTCTATAATTGACTGATGTGTTTGGCACATTTTCAGAGGCTAATGATATTTATGAACTTTTGAGTATTCACCATCTGACCTTCTTTTCGTTCCTGTAACGAAAGACAGGTTCACTTTCTTTTCCTTCTCATCCTCATCCATATTTCTGCAAAAGGACTACTTGTAGGAGGATTGAGAGTACAGACATCTTTGGTAATTAGCTTGAGAAGAGGAAAGAGAGCTGTTAATTGGTCTCTTTCACTTCTTGTAGACTGGCAACTGTTAGCAGGATGGAAAATAAGAAATGAGTATGTGAGTGAAGGTGGTAGTGAAAGGGGGGTGGGAAGAAATTAGCCATTGTCACCTGAAAAGTTCAGGAAAACAGCATTAAAAGTTATCTCAGTTGGAGGTAGGACTAGAGAGAAAAGGTTGAATGTCTGAATTCATTGAAAAGAGGAAGAAAGAAAAAACGGATCACCAAAAGAAAACTTGGATTTTCTCTTTACCCTGAAGACTTTCAGCACACAAATAATGAGTTTTAAAAACTAGGGTTAATAATGTACATTTATCCAAAGAAAAATAGTATAACCACTTTCTCTAAGTTTAACCTATAAATTCATTATTTGAATTTTCTTAATGTTGTGGTCACTCTTCCCATCTTATTTCTGTTATTCCTTAGCTAGAAAAAGCAGCTTTCCCTCTTTCTTTTACACATAACTTTAGTTGGTCCTAAACCTTTTCAATAAGTCATTGTTCCTTACTGGAGTGCTCTTCCCACCTACTCTCACAAACTACACCACTCCTCTGTTTGTTACATATATTTTTATGGTACCTTGTGTCTATAAATATCTTTTTCAAACTTTGACTGAATCAAAGAAAAACATGCATTTCAAAGCTTAGTATGTAATAAACCTCTTCAGAACAATTTCCATTAACAAGAGTTTTTGAATTTTATATCCTATTTGGTTCCAACTAATTTGCATCCATTTTTTCATGTCTTATTTATTCACTCCCTTTTTTACACTTACTAAAGTGTAAGTTCCTTTCATTAACTTTTACTAACTTGGGAAACTGCCAACACTTCATATTACACCTATTGTAATATGAAAAAAAAAACTGTAAAAGCTAATATTGCTTATTATCCAACACCCAGAAGAGAACCGGCACATCGTATGTGCTCAATAAATATCTGATGTCTGAAGGAATGAACGTGACATTTATAAAAATAATACTAGTCTGTGGGAAAGAACCACACTTGAATTACATACCAATAGCTAATTAATTATGCCAGTCATTCCTTGTTTCAACATAGAAGCACACAAATTAAACTTTTTGTTTGTTTAATTCTGGAAGGTTCAACATTTTGTCTTAAAGAACGCACATATTGAAAACAACCAACCAGGTCTCTTTCTAGTACTTAACTCAAAAAGATTACACTTCCAACTTTTGGTTGAAACTTCCCTTGGTCAGGAGTTAGGTACCACTTGTGCTGACCGAACTGGAGTCCAACTTTTACCCTTTTCATTCAACCATCAATTCCCAACAAGCCCCTCTCTCCCGTCCCTGGCCTCCCTTCCTCTCTTTCTCACCTCAAGCTTCAAACAAATAAAACAGGAAACCACAATTCCGCCAGCTCCCGTGGAGATTAGGCAACACTAAAGATGAAGCTACCAGACGCGCTTTACAACCACTCAATTTTCCTCCTTCAACCAGATGGGGTTTTGTCTAGATAATATTTTGCTCTCTCAGGTTGCGTCAGTTGTCCCGGTCCCGACAAGCGTAGGATTCGGCTAGAGAAGCCACAAAAGGCTCTTAACACCGCTTTCTTTCTTCTCCCAAATCCTGAAGACTCCAGGCTAGCTCCCTCGCCCAGAGACCCCGCCTCGCAGCCCCAAGGGGGCGGCATGCGCATGCTCGGTGCGAACCGCCGGCCCCCGCTTGGAACGCGTACATTCCGGCTCCATTCCCCTTGGGCCCTCGCGCGCAGCTTGCGGCGGCTCCCTCGACCTCGGCGCCCCGCCCCGTCGTTTGCAGGGCGCGCACCACCTCGCGCGAGTGAGCCCCGGGCCGGACGATCCCAGAGAGCGTTGATTGGCTGACGCAGGGGCTGTGTCGGCGCGGTGAAACTCCAGGCTAGCGCGGAGTCAGCTCCGGGCGGTGCTGGGCGCATCTCAGGTAAACAGGTTTGCTGGGGAGTGTTGGGCGACCGGAGAGGAGAGGTGGGCTGAGAATAGCACTGGAAACTCGGGTTGCAGTCTCCTTGGACTAGGTGACGGCGCAGAGCGGAGTCTGCACAGATGAAAGTTGGCCCGGTTCGGCCGGTAGTGATGGGGTCCTCTGGAAGATCAGAGTACACAGGTTCTTTTTCTGGGTATGATTTCGGCATCTTTACCAGTTTCTCATTATGAGTTGAACAGCTGAGCATTTTATTCGAGGGTGTAGGTTTTTGTTTGTTTTCCCCTTAAGCGGCGGTGAGTTAGAGGGTATGTTCTGGTTCAACCTAGGATTGACTGTGCCCTTGAGAGTCATTAAATCGTTTTGTACTTCAGTTCTCACACTTGTAACTTTCGGCAAAGAACGCAGTGCTTCTTTAAGGTACGTAGAGCCATGCTGCAGAAAGATATTGTTTGAACATTTTTGGTTTACAATGTCTGTTGGCCCAAATTTCTCTAACTGGAAGGCGACACCACCCAACAGTATTTGTGAAGTACTTAAAGCTCCATGGATGGAAGGAACTGGATAAACATAAGATAACAACATCATTAGGATGGTAGAAAGAAAAACTTTCCACAAGAACAGTCTCTTTGAAAAGTTCCATTGAACATTTTATCTGCATAAATCGCTGTATTACTAGTAGACAAAGGTAAACCAAAAGCAAGGGAAGTTTTCTTTTCTTCCCCGGATAATTTTAACATACCATCGCATAGTGTTGTGTTTTTCAAAGTTCCTCCTTGGGAACTACTGTGGAACTAGCTACATATTCTTTTGGGTATCCTATGCAGTAGTATACCAAGACAGTTAATTAAAACAAAGCTGACTTTCTGTATTAGGTGACAGGAATTAAAGGTATCTTATTGGTGAGAGATTATGATGGCAAATCAGAAAAGTGGATGGGAGATGTACACAATTTACCTTCAAAGGCAGAGTTTATAGAATTCTTTTTAGTGTGTTCATTTTTGAAGGGTAACAGATCTCCAGAAAAATTCGTGAATCATAAGTGTACAACTCACTGAATTTTCACAACGGATATACAGCACCTAGATCAAGAAAGAGCATTACTTGACTTTTATGACGTCCAACTTTGTGCCCCTTTCCCAAAGATAACCGTTATCTTGATTTTTAATGTCATCTATGAATTTATCTTATTACCTTTACAAAAACGGAATCATCAGACTTTTATGTTTCACTTTTGCCCATATTGTATTTGTGAGGTTTATACAAGTTATGTAGCAGTAGTTTGTTCTTATTCTGTATGATCTTCCATCCAGTTTTTAGCTGTTACCAATAGGGCTTCTTTGCACATTTTTATAAGTATTTTAGTGAACATACGTATACATTTCTGTTGGCCATATACCTACTAGTTAAATGGCTACATTGTAGAATATGCAGTATGTATTTCTGGTATAACTACCAAAAATTTTTTCAAATTAGTTGTCAATTAGCACTCCTTTCAGCAGAGTTTGAGAATTCTGGTTTCCTTAATGCTTCCAAAGCCAAATGCTTACAGCACTTAGTATTATCTTACTTATTTTAGCCATTTTGGGGGTAATATGGTGATATCACATTGTGGGTTTTCCCTGATTTCCTTAATGACTAATAATATTAAACACCTTTTTACATGTTTATTGGCCATTTGGATATCCGTAATTGCAGTGTCATCAAATTTTATGTACAGAACCAGATAGTAATAGAGGCAGTTCTTGCTGTGTAGAGGTTCTGTTAAAACAGTACTGTGTGAAGTTAGGGCTGCCTGTATTTTAGGTTGGGAGACCATATATAGTCTCTATTTTCTTCCTTCCTTCCCTCCTTTTCTTTCTATCTCTCTGTCTCTTTCTCTCCCTCCCTCCTTTCCTTCCTTTTCTTTTCTCTTTCTCTCTTTTCTTTCCTCCCCCTCCCTTTCTTCCTTTTTCCCTTCCCTCTCCCTTGCTCACGCCCTCCCTCCCTTCCTTCCTGCTTTCCTTCTTTTTGGCCTGCTTTCCTTCTTTCCTTTCTTTTTCGCTTGTCTGCTTGCCTCCCTCCCTCCTTTCTTTCATGTTTCATAGTTTTCTAACCCCTGCTATGACAGGGGTTAGAAAAATGACAGTTCAGAAATAACCCTTTAATCTTTTTGTTGGTAGTAAAATAATTAACTGAGGTGGGCCATATTGGAAAAGCATAAATACATAATAGTATTAAGTAATGTGTGCTGCAGTATTTTGAAGTTACGTTTTAAATCCATAAACTTCTTTTCTTTGCTTTTTACCACTTTTACCTCAAGACTAATTAGAGACCTGTTTGAGATTTCTCTTAACTGTTCAAAAGAGAGGTAAGAAGAGGGAAAAGAAAGGAGATGAACATCTTCTTTGATATTGCATAAAACCCTAGGGAAAGGGCGAATGTCCAGATATTCCTGCACAAAAATATAAAGCATAAAAAAATCATAAAATACTTTTTTCACTACTTTGAGGTGGGTGTTGTCTTTTGAACTGTTTTATCTTGGTATGGCTTGATTGAAATTTATATCTTCTGATTGTGTATATTCATAATATGGGAAGTAATAGCCAATGGCTTGGGCTATGACACTCAGTTGTGGTACTCCTGCCCAGGATGGAGGTTCCTTCTTCCTTAAGTGTCCCATTGGGCTGTCCAGGTCATCTTCTCTTACTTTGGGCTCCATGCCTTTCACTCAGTACCAAAAGTATCAAAAGTCTTTTGAAAGTATCAAAAACTTTCTTTTAATACTATTTCAGCCTATGTTAACATTTTAAGGTAACACTTTAGGTGGTTTATAGAAATGAATTTAGGTTTGTATTTAGATGTTTATATGCTAAAGTAATGAGAAGTTTTCAGGTAGTCTTCATCAATGTGATTTTTCTTTCATATAGATAATTAATATTTTTCCAATCTTGATTGTTATGCAAACACAAATTAGGATAAACCACTAGGCCTCGGCTTCTACCACCATCAACCCACTGCTATCCTTGAGCCATTCTTAAGTAGAAATTCTGAGCATAGGCATTTATATACATGTATATACACACACACACACACACACACATAATTTGACTAGTATAGATACCTTTCTGCTTTATAATGCCACATATAGCAATTGTACTTATATGCAATGTTTTCACTGCACTTCTTGAGCCAGAGCTGGAATTACTACAGATTATTATGGCTTGTAAAGGGTATGTGCTATGGAGGCAGTTTTCTAACAAGTGAGTCCTTTCTCCCCTCACTCCCCTTGGTTTTTGACCTCATATGGGAGCAAATAGGGTATTTATGTAGTACAAATGTTTAATGGTAGTGCACTGATTGTATGACTAGGAATATATCTTCTGTATGAATAAGAATATATCTGGCAGTGCAGTTGTTATTGTTAGCTTCCTAGAGTACCTACTCCCTGGACATTGCCTGCATCGCATTGTTATTGTTGGCCTCTTGGACACCATTTTTCAGGTTTCAAGTGGGGACAAAACTTGCGTTTTCTGGTTGTAGTTTCTATTTTTAGATACTTCATTTAGGTTTACTTTGTTTAAGGTGACTCTGCTATGCTCTATTATCTGTTGATTTTTATACTTGACTTTTAGCAAAGAATGTTAATACTGCAACGTCCAGATACCTGGGACTGGGATGGGCAGAGGACAGCTGACTTTCATCTCACATGCCACCTACAGAGATAGCTTTAGGGCTGCTGAGAAAAAAAGAAGTAACGCACAGTATTAGTGAATTGTTGCTGCTGCTCTTGTTAGTACAGTATTACTCTCTTTACCTTTTGAATTGAATGGATTTTGAAACTTAAAGAGAGGATAGGATTTTTTTAGGGCATTAATTGAAAAGGTGTACACTACAGTGAAAGAGCACTGGGCAGAAGAGTAGAGTAAGCATGGCTTATTACCTGTCTGTGTTAACCTCTCCTGGAACTTGGCTCTCTTTTGTAAAATGAGACATTTTGACCAAGTATCTGATAGTGATCCTTTCCTAAAGATACAGAATTTAGAATGTAGAATTTAAATGACTGTGGGTGTAATTTTGGCTACCCTGAGGGTTTTTTTTTTTTTTTCTTTTTTTTTAGCAAAAACAGTGAGGCCTTGAGAGATTGTATTTACTAAAATCCAGTTCGCCTAACTTGTATTCCAGTTGCCTTTTCCATTATGTTACTTGTGATAGGCTGCCTTCTAAAATAACCCTGGTATTCAGACACCTGTATAATCCTTTTTCCTAAGGGTAGACTGGATCTAGAGACTCACTTCTAAACAATTGTATGTTGGGGGTACGAGGGAAGTTAAGGGGTAGAGAGATTGAGCAAAAAGGAAATGGACATGGACAACAGTGTGGTGTTTGCTGGGGGAGGGTGGTATTAAGGGGTATAGTGGAAAAAATACAATAAAGATTAAGTTGAAAAAAGAATATGGCAAAAATGGTAAATGTCACTAATGAGATTAAGTTACAAAAGTCTGTAACTTCCTTTTTGCTGGCATTTTCTTGCTCACTTTGATGAAGCCAGCTACCATGTTATGAGCTGACCTGTTCAGAGACCTGCCTGTCAAAGGCTTAATGGGGGCCTTTGTGAAAATCTCTTCCTTATGGATTTATATGTGTATAACTGATTGACAGTTACTGAGTGTTAAATCTCCCTGGATAATTATGGATTTTGTTCTTTCTTATAGTTCTGGTTTTTATTTATTTATTATGAAGTCATGTTATTAGAAGCATACAATTTTATAATTGTTTTTTTGCCCTATGAATTGAACCTTTTTTCCATTAATAAGTATCCCTTTTTACCTGTAGTAATGCTTTTTCTTTTATAGTTTAGTATGAATTTTTAATAAACTTTTTATTTTGAAATAATTTTAGACTTACCAAAAAGTTGCAGAAATAGTACAGAAAGTTTTTGTAAACCCTTCACCCTACTTCTAATGTTAATGCAATATATAATCATAGTACAATGATCAAAACCAAGAAATTAATATTGATGTAATAGTATTCACTAAATTATACGCTTTATCCAGGTATCACTGGTTTTTTCATCAGTGTTGTTTTTTCTGTTCTAGGACCCAACCTGGATCCCATGTTGTATTTACCTGTCAGGTTTCCTGAGTCTTCTCTAAGCTCTGACCTCTCTCTGACTTTGATACAGCTATGTCAGCCTTCTTTTGGTTAATGTGTACATAGAATTGGATTTTTAAAAATCCAGTGGGACATCTTTGTTTTACAATTGGAGCATATAGTATTTGGATCACTTTATCCTTTCATATTTTGTATTATTCTATTTTTATCCTTTGTTACTTTGGAAATTATGCATGCTTTACCATTCTTTTAGTGGTTATTGTAGAGACTATTGCATCCTGAAATGTATCTTTACAGACCTTTCTTTATACATTTCCTTACATGTGTATATGTATCTAAATACATAGTTTTGGGAGTTTTTTGCTTTTTTATTTTCTTAATATAATGATAGTTATGTTTTATTATTTTATAACTTCCCCTTTTCATTTTATAATATTTTATACATATTTCTATGTTAATTTATGTATGCATAGTGTTTATAGTGTTTATGTAGCATAATTTGTTTAACTAGACCTAAATGTGTAGCTATTCATGCTATTTCTAATTTTTTAGACTACGAACAGCACTGCAGTTTATATTCTTGTATGTCTATGTTTGCACCCTTGCTAGAATGCAGATTTTTAATAGAATTATAGAATCAAAGTTTGCATGTTTAAAGCTTTAATTAACATTGTAGGCATTGTTGTTATTTTTTAATGGCATAGTTTTTTATAAAAACAGTATATGCTCTTTATAAACTCTTTCATGTGACATAAATAAAGAGATGACAGCAAAACATTACTCCAAATTCTATAACCCCAATCAAAACAACCATCATTTAATACCAGATGCATGACATTTTATGTTTCTGTCCTTGCAGTATTCAGTATTTTTTTAAAAAAGTACCCATAGAGACATGTTTGTAAAACTTCACACCACCAAAAATTAAAAAAAATACTGAAGGTTCAGAAAGAAAACAAAAATGGGCTCCCTGAAAAGAAAAAAGAATTGAGTGAACATACCAGCATTAGTCTTCTTGACCAGCATTATCATTTGCTAGAACATAGTGTTGCAGTGATTTCAAAGTTTTGAAGGATAGTAGTTTCAACCCCCCAATTCTTGGCTAGTCAACAGCCTTTGAAGTATGAGAGTAGAAAAAAGACTTCCATACCAGGAGATCCTCAGAAGTTATGCTCTAGCAAAAGAAAGATGTAAGAGAAGATATGGAATATAGGAAACAGTAAATCCAACCCAGGAGAACAGTGAAATGATGTCCCAGGCCTAGAGTACAGATGGTCCAGATTCCAGAGAAGCCTCTTAAGGAAGGAGGTTTCCAGGAAATAACAGCAATTTAAGAGATCTTATCACTATAATATCTGGATCTGGAGTTTCTATGTTGGAAGTTTTCTTGAAACTGTGAATTCAATTCCTTTAATAAATACAGGACTATTCTGGTTACCTCTTCTTAATTGAGTTTGCTTTGATAGATTGTGTCTTCTAAGGAATTTATCAAATTTATGGGTATAAAGCTGTTTGTGATATTCCCTCTTTATCTTTTTAATACCTGTGGGATCATTTTAATGTCCTTGTCTTCTTCCTGATAATTTGCATTGTATGTCTCTGTTTTGATCAATCTGGCAAGAGGTTTGCCAATTTCATTTTAAAGAATCAGCTTTTGGTTTCATTGATCTTTTCTATGTTGATTTTATATTTTCAATTTCATGGATTTTTGCTTTCTTTTAATTTCCTTTCTTCTGTTTGACTTGGGTTTAATTTTCTCTTAATTATGTATTTTTTAAAAAGTGGAAGCTTAAATATTGAGAGGCCTTCCTCCTTTTCACATATATGTGTTAGTGTCATAAATTTCCCTCTGAGCACTGCCCAGGCTACATACCATACATTTTGGTAATCTATCTCCATTTTTATATCATTTAAAATACTTATAATTTCCCTTTCTTCTTTCTTTTTGAATCATGGGTTATTTAGAAGTGTTTGAGGATTTTCTAGATACTTTTATTGATTTCTAGTTTATTTTTCTTCTAGTAAGATAACATAATTTGTAAAATTGCAGTTTTTATAAATGTGTTGAGGTTTGTTTTATAGACTAGAATGGGTTCTTTTCTGGTAAATGTGCCGTGTACACTTGAAAAGATTATGTATTCAGCCATGTTGGATTGAGTTTCCTATAAATGTCAGTTAGGTCAAGTTGATTGATATTCTGAGTCTTCTATATCCTTGCTGATTTTCTGAACACTTGTTCTCCTGATTGCTGAGAGAGGTGTGGTGAAGTTTCTAACTATAATTAGGGATTTGTCTGATGATTTTTCATTATAACTTACGTATTTTGACATCCTTAGTAAATACTTACATATTTAGGATTGTTTGTTTTGTTAGTGAATTAAACTGCTTAATGTACTTCTTTAATCTTGGCAATATTTCTTGCTTTATTTTGTTTAATATTAATATGGCCACTCATTTCTTTTGATTAGTACTTGCATGCTTTTTTTTCCTACTGTGCTCCATTATCCTAAATAAAATATAATTCAGAAAGGGTAATATGTATGACATTTTCATTTTGTGTGGAGAAGTGTACATGTTCTAAGACATGTACACAAAAGGACTGAATATGGCACTGGCATACTTAATATTTTAAGCTGAATACCCTGGCTGGGTGGCTTAGTTTGTTGGAGAGTTGTCCTGTGCACCTAAAGGTTATGGGACTGATCCCTGGTCAGGGTGCATAACTAGATTGCAAGTTTGATCCCTGGTCAGGGCACAAATGGGAGGCAGCCTATTGTTTCTCTCCTTCCCTCTCATCCTCTCCATAAAATAAATGAAAAAATATCCTCTGGTGAAGATGAAAACATATATTAACAAAAAGACTTCTGAGACTTTTGGTCAATATGGCGGCATAGGTAAACACAGCTTGCCTCCTCACACAACCACATCAAAATTGCACGTAAAATATAGAACAACCATCGTGTAAAACAGTCAGAAATTGAGTTGAATGGAAGTCCAAGAACTATGGAATTAAAGAAACCTCATCCATCCAGATTGGTAGGAGGGGCAGGGATGTGGAATGGGCTGGTCCCACATCCACATGTGGTGGATAAAAATTTGGGAGGGATATTTTGGCAGCCAGGAGCCCCAGCCCCACACCAGGCCCCTCCATCCCAGGATTACAGTACTAGGAAGATAAGTCTCCATAACTTCTGGCTGCAAAACCCAGCAGGGATTGAGTCAGTGGAAGAAACTTTTGGAGTCCCAGGCAGTTACCCTTAAAGAACCCACACACAGACTTACTCAGATTCACTTCCTCTGAGCTCCTGTGCTAGGATAGCAGCTTGAAAGGCACCAGTGACATACAGGGAAGGACTACAGTATCTGGCATCAGGGCAGGAGCTGGGTGACAGCTGTCTCCCAGTGGGCAGAGGTCATTGTTCCTTTTCTAAACCCTCCCCCTACAGAGCTAGTGGGCAGGAGCCATATCTGAGACTGTAACTAACACTATTTGTTAGACCTGGCTAACACTGTTTGCCCTGCCCTGGAGATCCCCTGAGTCTCTGTCTTACCCAACTTACCAGCCCACCCAAGCTGTTAACAGTGGCTTTTCCATGTCTGGTCTTGGCTTATGCTTCACAACTTCTTAAATCCTATCAAACAAGCAACAGCCAAGGTATAGAAGCCCTTAACCTCTATACCTCTTTTTTTAAAAATATAAAGTTTTATTTATTTGCTTTTAGAGAGAGGGAAAGGGAGGGAGAAAAAGCGGGAGGGGAATAGCAATGTGTGAGAGAGATACATCAATTGGTTGTCTCTCTCATGCCCCAGCCAGGGATGTGGCCACAACCTAGGCATGTGCCCTGACCGGGAGTCAAACCAGCGACCCTTTGACTTGTAGGACAGCACTAAGTCCACTGAGCCATACCAGCCAGGCCACTTTCACAGCTCTTATTAAGTGGCCACAGGCCCGGCACTGGCAGCAGCCAGCCTAGATTTACAGCTTGACTTCGCCCGGGGTTCTGTAAGCCCAGTGCAAGTAGCAGCCATGCCTGATTGGTTTATAGCTGGTGCAGTGTGGCCCTGGCAGAACACAGGTGAGGGATGATCTTGGCCTGCACAACCCAGGAAATTCAGGGCCTGCACACCTAGTAGACAGTTACAGACCGCAATGAAGCACCACCACACTGCCCCTAAATAGCTGATCCTCCACAGAGGGTAGAGGTTGGTGGTCAGTGGTCACAGCCAGTCCTAGCAGCTGACTGGCCTGGGTAAATCCTTTCCATTGACCTGCCAACAGCAATCAAGGCTCTGCTACAGGAGGAGGATGTACTTAGTTTACATGGAGGGTATACCTTTGTTACAGAACACAGGCCAAGTGGGGTACAACATACTATTACCAAAAGGATACCCCACTAGGTTTGCGTATCTGCCACCATAGGAAAGATGTCTCTCAATGCCAGAGATTTGTGAAGAGGAAAGGAAATGTTCATTTAAAGCTATATAGACTTAAAGTATGACCTAATGTTTTCATTAAAATATCAAAGTCCTTTAGGATACCCACAGACACAATACAGTGCTTCCTTCTCCCTCTGCCCTAATTTGGGGTACCATATCTCAGGAAAAGAAGTAGATTTAGGCTCCCAACACCATCTGCTGTGTCACTGTCCAGGATCAAGCCACGTGGTTCTCCCTGGCAAAGCTGCGAGGGGGTCTTCACTCTGCCAAGACTGTGTGGTTCTCCCCTTAATGGCTGCTGTGTCTGGGTTTAAATCCCCGCACCAATCTTCCTCTGCAGCCCCATTTCTGACTCCTCCCATGATTGGCTACACTTGCCAGCACTCCCGTATCCTTCCAGCTTTACTGGGCTGCCATAGTGAGTCTGGGCAGGCGTGGCCCCATGGTGTGGAGCCAGTCATCTCCAAGCTGTCATGCAGGCGCTGTAACCAGGGGGACCTGCCCCCCAGTTACATCTTGGGTGGAAGTCCCTTCCATCCCCCTAGCTCAGAGCATGGCCAAAGCTATTTAACATATCTATGCAACCAGTTAAAGGTTATAAATATGTTAAATGACCACACCAGAGGTTAGCTGCAAAGCTGTTGGTGTACAAAACAGCTCTCAATGGCCCCGATCGATGTGTCCCTTCCCCCAACTCACACCTGTGTGCGGGGAGGGGGGGTGAGGACATCCTTTATATCTTTCTAATATTTCCTGGACTCCTTGAGTTCTGGACCCCATTCCTAACCCTTATTTGGGGCCCTCCTCTTGGCTGCACCCTGTTACACCTTGAGTGTACAGCTTAGGTGATAGGGGAGGCTGTGCCACTGGACCCTACAGGACACCTATATTAGGCCACGCTACCAAGATAGGGAGTCATAGCACCTCTATCGGATACTTAGAAATAAACAAAAGAGGCTGCTGTAAAAACAAGGAGGCAAAGGAATGTGGCCCAAATGAAGGAACAGATCAAAACTCCAGAGAAGGAACTAAATAAAATTGAGATAAGCAATCTGTCAGATACAGAGTTAAAAACATTGTTTATAAGGATGCTAAAGGAACTTTGTGAGGATCTCAACAGCATAAAACATCCTGTCACAAATGAAGGATACATTGATTGGAATAAGGAACAATTTATAGGGATACAACAGTAGAGTGGATGAAGCCAAGAATCAAACCAATGGTTTGGAACATAAGGAAGCAAAAGACAACCAATCAGAACAACAAGAAGGAAAAAGAATCCAGGAGAATGCAGACAGTGTAAGCGTTCTCTGGGACAACTTCAGGCATTCCAACATTCTCATCATGGGGGTGCCAGAAGGAGAGGAGAGGGAAAAAGAAATTGGAAATCTATTTGAAAAAAAAATGAAGGAGAACTCCCTTAAATTGGTGAATAAAATAGACATGTAATTCCAGGAAGCACAGAGAGTCCCAGACAGGGTGGATGCAAAGAGGCCCATTCCAGGGCACATCATAATGAAAATGTCAAAGGTTAAAGATAAAGAATCTTAAAAGCAGCAAGAGAAAGGCAGTTGATTATCTATAGGAGAGTTCCCATGAAACTGTTAGCTGATTCCTCAAAAGAAACTTTGCGGGCTAGAAGGGATTGGTAAGAAATATTCAAGGTCATGAAGAGCAGGAACCTACAACCAAGATTGCTCTGCCCATTGCACATACCATTTAGAATAGAAGGGCAGATGGAGAACTTCCCAGACAAGAAAAAAACTAAGGGAGTTTATCATCACCAAACTATTATTATATAAAATGTTAAGGGGACTTACTTAAGGGAAAAATGAAGAGCATCAAGACTATTAATAAAATGGCAATAAATACATATCTATCAGCAATTGAAGCTGGAGAACAAAGGAAGCAAACAAGAATGGAGACAGAATTATTGATACAGAAAATGTTTTGATGGTTGCTAGATGGAGTTGTGGGGAATGAGTGAAGAGGTGAGGGAGTTAAAAAATACAAATTGGTAGTTTGCTGAATAGCTGTGGGGATGTAAGTTACTGTATAGGAAGTGGAGTAGCCAGAGAACTTACATACATGACCCATGGACATGAACAAAGGTGTGGGTGTGCCCGAGGGAGCTGGTGCTTGGTGGAGGGGGGCAGAGGAGAAAGAATTGGGATAACTGTAATAGCATGGTCAATAAAATAAAATTGAGAAATAAGCTTATAGAAATTCAAAAAATATATATATATATATAAATATTTTAAGCTGAAAAAATTTGGCAAATTGGCAGATTCAAGAAGGACTCTCTGACCTCCCTCTTCTTCCCTGAAGAAGGTCACATATGACCCTGTTGTGAGAGGTGTCCTCCATATACCCAAAAGGAAGGAGCATCCTTATCTCCAAAGATAGAAGGATTAGGATACTCAGAGGAATCCAAAGGGACAGGCCTTGCTGTGTTTCCCCCAGTTTACTACTCTTGGCTCCTGTACTCTTTGTCCTACCATGTTTTCCAGTTTTCATCAGACCTAGTATAAGAGGGTTTAGGCTTAACTATTTCTGGGGTCGTTATTTGTTTGTGAAGGCTCTTTTGTCATGTAAAACTTACATTAAATAAATTTATATGCATTTGTCCTGTTAATCTGTGTTGTTAGTTTAATATTCAGTTCCAGCCAGAGATTTTAAGAGGATTGAGAAAAAGCTTTTCCTCCACTATGGTGTGTATTTTGTTATTTGTGTATTTATTTATTTTAAATAATGTTTTGATCTTAAGAAGTATGTCTTATTCCTAAGATCATGTAAATCTATGTTAGGATACAATGATAAAAGTGTGCATCACATAATGAGAAAACTTTTTGCATTATTACTCAGTTGGAATTTTAATGGTAATTTCTATAGATACTATTTGTATCTGAGTGTTGAAATGCTGTTTTGCATTAAGTCTCAACCATATACATGTAACCTAAACATTTTTTTTTAAAGATTTTATTTATTTATTTTTAGAGAGGGAAGGGAGGGAGGGGGAAAGAGGGAGAGGGAGAGAGGGAGAGAGAAACATCAATGTGTGGTTGCTAGGGGTTATGGCCTGCAACCCAGGAATGTACCCTGGCTGGGAATCGAACCTGGGACACTTTGGTTCCTAGCCCACGCTCAATCCACTGAGCTACGCCAGCCAGGGCTAAACATTTTTTAAATGTTTAAATTCCTTTTTGTGAAATACTTTCTGAAGTATGACAGACTTTTAAAGCAGCATGTCTTGAAACTAATTAGTACTGTAATACCTTTATTATCTTTTAAATTTAATGTAAATTGAGCTATTTCCTTAATTTATGTCAAATAACTTATTACCAGATTGGGAGCTGCAGGTATTGTGTGATAGAGCTTATGATATCTCAAAGTAGAACATTTTATTCAGTGGCATGAGCTGGCACAGTGGGCAAGATTATTCTAATTCATTTGGGTAGGTGAACTGTAGCTTAGGCAGTTCTTATACAGAAACTCACTGAGTTTCTTTGTCATTCTTCATTGGTAAGAAATGCAACTTCAGATTTCAGTGGCTTAATTTCTATTGTCTTTATTTCATGCAGATGATTGATTTTATTTCCATTTAAATTAAAATCAAAGTTTACATCTTTAAATGCCTATGTTTTTGGTTGTTAATTATCTTAGATTTAAAATTTTATTTAAATACTTTGTCACATGATTACTAACTGGCCTGAAAGTTCATATTTGATCTACATGTAAATGTATCTTAGATATTACAGAAATTATTTTCTTCACTAAAGGTTTTTTTAAAATCATTGTCTTCTAAAATATGTTCTTAAGTATTTTATGAAAAACAACCATATTATTTGCCTATTAGTGGATAAATATTTAGACTACTTTTTAACATTCCCACATTAAATGTTAATGGTATTTTTAAAAATGTCCATAAAGGTGTTCTTTTTAGTGCTGTTGGTAACAGAATATTATGATATTGCCATCAATCAAATACTGAACAGCCATTAAAATGATTTGAAGAAAAACATTTATGATATAATATTGCAGACAAAAATCACATATCTGTAGACATTGAGTACACATATGTAAATACGTAAAACAAAAATGACCAAGTCACCATACTAAGACTTTAAGAATAGTTTATGTTTTGGTAGTGAGTTTAAGGGGTGATCTTTTTTTCTTTCTTTCTACTTTTGCTGGACTGTTTTTTATAGGATATGGTCATTTGGGCAGTGTCTAGAATTTATAGCTCCATTTTTTTATCATTAGCAATCTCTACAAAATCAAGAATTCAAGTATCATTTGACATTAACAGTGGATCATCTCTGACTTCTAGTGATTATAGTTAGAGTATAATCAGTGTATTTGTTTTAAAGGAAGTAATGATTTTAAGCCCTTTGAAATCTTCCAAATGAATTGTCAAAAGATTGAAAAGTAATTATATAGAAAAATGTTTCCTGTTACTTTTGAGAAATAGCTAGTTCTAAGATCTGGGAATGAAGTGTGAGTGAGGGAGTGGGGAAGAGAGAGGAGGAGAGGAGAAAAATGAGAGAGAATAGATGTGTATTTTTAGAAGAGGGAAATGGGAGGGTGGGATGAGCTTGGAGTTAGAGAGTTTCAAGCACCACCGGATCACTGTTGCACATTTGTTGTTACTGTACCAATGATCTCCTATGATTAGAATTGGACAGGGAAGACGGCAGCCTCTGAGTTGTGCACTAGGATCAGAAAGGCTGTGTTGCAATAATAACACCCAAGTTGTGACTTAAGACACACAGGTTTATTTCTCACCCATACAGAATTTGGCTTAGAGATCAGAGTTCCTTCTACCTTATGAGGTCACTAACTCAAGTATGATTTTTAAGGTTGTTAAAAATCAACCTTAAAAAATTTTTAAGGCAGGAGGGGAAAAGGACTAAAGGATAAAGGATATCATAGAGGACTAAAGGATATCATAGAATGCCCTGCAGGCGCATCTTGAAATGGACTTGTATCACTTCCGCCCACACTACTTTTGGTATTGAATACAACTCAGTCACATGACCCAAATGTAAAGACAGCTAGGAAATGCAGTTTTCTTGTATATTCAGGAACATTAACTGCTATGGTTATAGGTCAGTCAGTCTGGTGTTTGGAAGGGGTAAAGGTAGAATAAATAAATGATGGTTAGATCTTGTAAAGAATTAAATGTTTGTGCTCTGCCCCTCAGCATTCATACATTGAAACCTAACTCCCTATTAGGATGTGGAACCTTTGGGAGATAACTAGGATTCCATAAGGTCATGAGGGCACAGCCCTTAGGAATTAAATTAGTGCTCTTTTAAGAGTCACTAGAAAGCTTGCTTCCCCTCTCCACTCTCTACCATGTGAGAATAATGTGAGAAGTGAGCCGTCTGCAGCCCAGAAGGGGACTCTTACCAGAACTAAACTGTGCCAGTGCTGACCTCAGACTTCAGGTTCCAGAAATATGAGAAGTAAATGTCTGCCCTGAGCCCTGGCTGGCGTAGCTCAGTGGATTGAGCATGGGCTGCGAACCAAAGTGTCTCAGGTTCGATTCCCAGTCGGGGCACATGCCTGGGTTGCAGGCCATGGCCCCCAGCAACCGCACATTGATGTTTCTCTCTCTCTCTCTCTCTTTCTCCCTTCCTTCCCTCTCTAAAAATAAATAAATAAAATCTTAAAAAAAAATGTCTGCCCTGGTTGATGTGTCTCAGTGGATTGAATGCAGGCCTGTGAACCACAGGGTCACCTGTTTGATTCCCAGTCAGGACACATGCCTGGGTGTGGGCCAGGTCCTCAGTAGGGGGAGCATGAGTGGGAACCACACATTGATGTTTCTCTCTCTCCCTCCCTTCCCCTCTGTCTAAAAATAAAATAAATACAATCTTTAATAAAGAAATATCTGTTGTTTATAAGTCATCCACTTTTGGAATTTTTGTTATAGAAGCCCAAACATTCTAAGACAGATCCCATCTGTTTTCATTACCCCAGTAAGATTTTTGCTCTCCCTTAATATTACCCCATTGCACTTGCAGCTTGGGTTATTGGGTTATATTGGTGGGGCAGACACAAATTGTTCTAAGGCAACATGGCAGATGTGAGCTACACAAATTTTTCTCTAACTTAATCTTCCAGCATCGCCAGTGTTTGCTCTTCAGTCAAGGTTGTAGTCCTCCTTTCCCACAAGCTTCCTTCCAGACAGCTAACATTTACATGAATTTCTTGAAGTTTTTGGTTGGTTCCTTGGGTCTGTGATGCCCTCTCTTTTTTCTAGTTTTTTTTTTTGGGGGGGGTCGGGGGGAGAGGGCCAGCAATCTTTGAGTTCACTCACTGTCTTAAGGCTTCCTAATTTTTGAACAAAACTCCCTTAGGAAAAAATTCCAACCTTGCCTTATCTGAAAAGGAAACAGTTTTATTTCTTATTCCTATAAACGGAATAAACAATTAATTACTAGGGTCTAGATAAGATGGTAATTTTGATAAACCAGGAACGTTGAGTGTCTGACAATTACCAAGGATAGCAGAAGACTTTTATTGGGTTATTGGTGGAATATGATTCTTACTTTAACAAGCTTATTCCCTTTCTTCCAATAATTGATACTGTTGTTACCCACTCAAGTCAGGGAAAAGTCTGCAATAATTTTTAAAAACTGCTTTATTAAAGCAAATACATTGTTTCAAATTTTTAACTTCTCATGGCATCCAAAAGGAAGAAAAATGAAAGACAATTTGATTTAATAAAATAAGCACCCCAAACAAAGGAAAGTTATAAAGTTGAAAGTGTTCACTTAAACATATACTTTTTTACTAAGTACTATGCTCAACAGGCACTAGAGATATGAATTAGAGCTGTATTAAATCCTTAGATATTATTAAAATATTAATGTATGATAGCCTTATTCATGTGAATTGATGTTGCAGAATAGTGAACTAATTAACATTGATTTTAATTAAATTAACATAAAGAGAAATATGCTTAAATTATATATTGAATTTATGTAGAGATATGGAAATAAAAATATTAAAGGGAAAAATCTGTATGTTATCATTGATTGTTACTCTTCATTCTGGTGCCTTATTTTAGTGGGCTTTTATTAAGTTAAATTTATATACTTTTGTATCCAAAAATAGATTTTGATTTGAAGTTTAGTTATATCAGTGATTAAAATGTTTTTATATTTTTTAAGAGTTAGGTATTTAAAAATACTTATTGAAGAGGGAACTTTTAATAGTCTTTACACCATTAATATTTTTCAAAAAACTTTTGAAATACAAAAAATTTTTCATTATTTTTTGTATTATTGGGAAAAGGTCAACAAAATGTTTAGAAGCCCTGCTTATGTTTTTGTCTGTATCTCCCTAACTGTTTTTTATTATGACCATAGGGACTTTGAAGACAGTTTTACATTAGCATTTGCTTGTTGGTTGTTGTTTCATACTTATATCCCTGTGGAGTGAGTTTTGTGTATATAATTCTCTTTAAAGGAACAACATGAATACTGTTTCCTTTGCAGAATAAAGAGCCACCATTTTTTTTCCTATGAAAAATTTTGTTAGAAGATGTTGAAGAAATCCTCATTTAAAAATACCACCAATCAAATGGACAGTGTTTGTTAGCAAGTTGATTAGGAAAAATGTTGTAATTACCTGTTTGGTGTGAAAAGCTGGCCTTGTTAAAAGTCAGTTTTGTTTAGTTTGTTGTGAAATGAGTCAGACTGAAACATAAGCTCTGGACAGGTTTGTATATTTTCCCACTAGATGGAGCTATGCATTTACTAATGTTATTGCTCTAATAGGAAACAAGGTCAGTATAGTTATCTGATGAGATACAGGCATACTTCCTTTTATTGCTCTTCTCTTTATTCTACTTAGCAGATATTTTGTTTTTTAACAAATTAAAGATAAGACCCTCCACCATCAAAAGATTATGACTTGCTGAGACTCAGATGATGGTTAGCATTTTTAGCAGCAGTATTTTTTAATTAAGGTATATACATTTTTTAGACATAATGTTATTGCATACTTAATAGACTGCAGTATAGTATAAACATAACTTTTTTATGCACTGGGAAATCAAAAGCTTCATGTGACTTACCTTTTTGCAGTAGTCTAGAACCAAACCTGCTATATATATCCAAGGTATGTGTGTATTAGATTAAACTTAAGGAACCCATATATTAATACAACTAAATAATTTGTGTATTTGTCATATAACTTTAAGTAAAATAGAATTTTATCCCTTATGTTGTTTACTAGTCATCTGTAGGGAATATATACAGTGGTTTCTTTTCTTGATAGAGTTGGTAAGTTTCTCTTGGTCTATCCTTATACTTTGTCAGTACCCTAATGGCCAAAAACATTTTTAAATAGTCCCTCTACAGTTTAAATTACCTTAAATATCTTCTACTTAATGATTTACTCGAATAACTTGAGTTCTTCATTCCCTTTGTATAAACATACTGATGGATGTCTATGGTATGCTTAGTACTCAGGTTAGTGCATTTCTCTTGTAGATACTTCTGCCCCTACTGATTCAATTTATTCATGTACTTATCAATAGTTACTTGTGTTTGTCCCAAAACTTGTTCATGTCACTTATATCTGTGATAATCAAATATTTAATTAAATATTAATAAGCGAATGGAAATATAAAAAGTATTCTCCCTATGAAAACTTAGGTGAATATTTTGCAACACTCAATAAAAGGTGAATTGCTAAAAAAAAATTGCTGTCACACATTAGGTGTGTGTGAGAAAGCTGTGGAAAGATAAACTAGATTTCAAACTTGTTGATGGGGCATAAAACACTTGGAATTGTGTAAATTCTGAATAAAAGGTGCTTTTATTTAACAGTGTGATTACAGATGCACAGGTTTTACACAATAAAACCTGTGTTTTATTGAGACTTATAATTGAGAAAAAATGGTCTAGGAAATTATTACTTGAAAATGCCAACTGTCCTGAATTAAAGTTATTTTTAAGTTAAAGAATTTACTTAAGTGCTTAGTAACTTTAAAATTTGTTTCTCCCAATATTGCTATGTTGCTATAGCTTTATATGCTTGTTTTAACTGATTATTATTTAGAGGACATCTAAATAAAAAGTTTAAACTAGTAAGGGGTTGTCTTTTTTGGTTCAGTAGTCAGTTCTTTAGTAAGAGCTTCTCCTTCCCTGCTATAATCATATGGAAGTGATTTCATTCTCAAAAAAGGAAGTTTTTTTTCTATGCTTATGAAAAGAACTCTGCAATAGGAATCAGAAGATCTAGGTTTTAGTTCTAGAATCTAGGACCTAGAACAATAAATATTTGCTGAATAAATAAATTGAGTAGTTTTGCTTCTTAGTTGTCAAATTATCACCTGGTCAATTAATATTTCTTAGAGCCTTATCACTAAACTGAGATTTTATTAATATGGAATACATTTCTTAAGTGTTATGAGTCAAACAATGAGAAACACATGCCTTCTTCAATTCAGATTGCTTAATTGAGAGGGACAGGTAAGTAAATAATTTATATACCCTGTGACAAGTGCTCTCATGAAGGTATGTGTAGATAGCGTAAGTGGGTAGCCTTTTCAACCTGTAAATATTGGTCAAACATTTATTTAATGAGGGTAGGGAGAAACAGATTTTATGATCTTAAAAGTATTATACAGAAACAGATTAAAATACTAATTTTCTTTCACTAGTTGAAGGAAACACATCTGAAAAACAGTTTGTAAAACCTTTTTCAGTTTTCTGTGGCTCTTGTTTTCACTTCTGAACCAACATTTTCTTGGTAAGCATGTTTATGAGTTTCACAATTAGGTGATATGTCCCCAGAAGGTGCCAGGTATTATTTTCGTAATTTTAATTAAGTGCAACTAACTACATGTATAGTAGATGTTACTGAGGAATGTTGTTAAATTTTCAGGTATGTAAAGTAACATATGGAAACTGTAGTTTACTGGCATCATACTTCTAATCTATTGCAGTAATGTTTCGTGGTGCTCATAGATTCCTTTACCCATCCACTCTGCCCCTGAATCCAAACTGGCTTGGCTGCACTTAATTTGAATATGACTGACACTTTGTAATTTTGAGTTTTCTAGTCCATAATCCTGGTAAATATCTCCATATACTTAGGTTTTCTTTCTTATCTCTTAATTAAGTTGTATTTTTCCCTAGGGATTTTTCTTTGTTGTAATGGCAAGGACTTAAATATAAATGTTGAAAGAAATGTCAACAGCCAAGATTCTTGATGTGTTCCAGTATCAAGGGAATGGTTCTTAATGTTTTACTATTTTTAGAGCATTTTTCTTGGTGGTGGTTTGTTTTAAGATAACCTACTATGGAATTATTGCATTTTTAAATAATACAAGTAGTTTTTTTAAGAAATGTGGAATTTTATCAGATGCTTGACCTCTGTCTATAGATTTTTGCCTGTCCGTTGATGTTCTTCTGCATTGTTAGTGTAATGAGTGCATTAATTTCTTTTCAAATACTGGATAAATCTGCAATGGGATAAACATAACCTAGTCACAATATCTTATTGCTTTTCCTCTATTTCTGGTTTCTGTATGTTAATATTTTAATGCATTTTGCATGTGTTTATTAATAAAATTTGCTTTTTATTTCTTGTACTATTATTTTTAAAGCCTTTTCATTGATTATGCTATTACAGTTTTCCCAATTCCCCCCTCCACCCTGCTCCCCAACCCTCCAGCATTCCACCCCCTTTGTTCATATCCACCAGTTGTACATATAAGTTCTTTGAGTCCTCTGTTTCCTATACTGTTTTTTATCTCTCCCCATCTATTTTATGCCTGTAAATTATGCTTCTTCCCTGTACTTCCCCCTCCCCATTCCTCCCTTCCACCTCCCCACTGAAATCCCTCCATGTGATGTCCATTTCTCTGATTCTGTTCCTGTTCTGGTTGTTTGCTTAGTTTTTGTTTTCATTGTTTTTCTTTTCTTTTAGGTTTATTTGTTGATAGTTTTGAGTTGCCATTTTACTGTTCATACTTTTTATCTTCTTTTTCTTAGATAAGTCCCTTTAACATTTCATATAGTAATGACTTGGTGATGATGAACTCCTTTAACTTGACCTTATCTGGGAAGCACTTTATCTGCCCTTCTATTTTAAATGAAAGCTTTGCTTGATAGAGTAATCTTGGATGTAGGTCCTCACCTTTCATGACTTGGAATACTTCTTTCCAGCCCTTTCTTGCGTGCAAGGTTTCTTTTGAGAAATCAGCTGATAGTCTAATGGGCACTCCTTTGTAGGTAACCCTCTCCTTTCCCCTTGCTTCTTTTAGGATTTTCTCTTTATCTTTAATTTTGGGTAATTTAATGATGATGTGCCTTGCTGTATTCCTCTTTGGGTTCAACTTCTTTGGGACTCTCTGAGCTTCCTGTACTTCCTGGAAGTGTATTTCCTTTGTCAGATTGGGGAAGTTTCTTTCATTATTTTTTCAAAAAAGTTTTCAACTTCTTGATCTTGTTCTTCTCCTTCTGGCACCCCTATAATTTGGATATTGGAACTTTTCAAGTTGTCCCAGAGGTTCCTAAGTCTCTCTCCATTTTTTTGAATTCTTGTTTCTTCCTTTTCTTCTATATGGATGTTTGTTTGTTTCTTTTGTTCCAAATCATTGCTTTGAGCCCTGGTTTCCTTCCTGTCACTGTTGGTTCCCTGAATATTTTGCTTTATTTCACTTTGGGTATCCTTCATTTGTTTTTTCATTTTTTGACCAGGCTTAATCAGATCTGTGAGCATTTTGATTACCAGGACCTTAAATTCTCCATCACGTAGGTTGGTGATCTCCTCCTCTCTTAGTTCTCTTTCTGAGGCTTTGCTCCCTTCTTTCATTTGGGCCATATTTCTTTGTCTTGGCGCACCTGATAAGTTGTGAGGGGGCCGGGCCCTAGGTATTCACCCAGGCAGGGCAACTCTCTCCTGCGCTGCCTATGGGGGAGGGGCCAGAGAGGGAACAGTGTGGCTCGCCTGCTCCCTTTCTAGAGCACTTTTCAAGGAACTCTCTTGTGAAACTGGGAGTATCTCCCACCATGGCAACCCCAGTTGTAGCTCACAGTCAGCTCTGAGTCTCAGTTTTCCCTTAAGTCAGCTCTCCTGTGAAGCTCAGCAGCCAGCCCCATCCTTATGATCTGCCAGGCCACTGAGTTTTTCTGAGTCAGCCTGCAGGGTCCGCTGTGTTACCCGTCTGGTTGTTCTGGTTGATTTTGTTCTTTAATTCCTTGGTTGTCAGAATTCCATGCAGTTTGATTTTCTGGTGCTTTTGGTTGTTTTATTGATTTTAGATTGGTTGTTATTCTCCTTTTGGTTCTGCCAGGAGACGAAGGGTTTGTACCTACACCTCCATCTTGGCTGGAACCCCCCTATTTCTTATACTATTCTTATATGGGTTTTGTATCAAGATTCTTGCTATTCTCATACAGATTTTGCTATTATTTTCAACTCTCTGAAAGAAATTTTTAAGTAAGATTGAAGTAATTCCAAATAAGATTAGAATAATAATAATTTTAGAATATGCTACTTTCCAGGAATATTTACCTCTTCTGATTGTTTTAAAAATTCTAGGATTATTCAAGGTTTTTTTAATATATTTTATTGATTATGCTATTACAGTTGTCCCATTTCCCCCTTCACTCCCCTCTACCCTGTACACCCTCTCCCACCCATATCCCCCTCTTTAGTCATGTCCATGTGACATACTGATAAGTTCTTTAGCTTCTACATTTCGCATACTATTCTTACCCTCCCCCTATCTATTTTCAACCTACAATCTATGCTACTTATTCTCTGTACCTTTTCCCCCTCTCTCCTCCTCCCACTCCCCTGTTGCTAACCCTCCATGTCACCTCCATTTCTGTGGTTCTGTTCCTGTTCTAGTTGTTTGCTTAGTTTCTTTTGGTTTTGCTTTAGGTGTGGTTGTTAATAATTGTGAGTTTGCTGTCCTTTTACTATACATGTTTTTTCTTTATCTTCTTTTCTTAGATAAGTCCCTTTAACATTTCATAAAATAAGGGCTTGGTGGTGATGAACTCCTTTAACTTGACCTTATCTGAGAAGCACTTTATCTGCCCTTCCATTCTAAATGAGAACTCTGCTGGATAGAGCAATCTGGGGTGTAGGTCCTTGTCTTTCATGACTTGGAATATTTCTTTCCAGCCCCTTCTTGCCTGCAAGGTCTCTTTTGAGAAATCAGCTGACAGTCTGATGGGAACTCCTTTGTAGGTGACTGTCCCCTCATCTCTTGCTGCTTCTAGGATTCTCTCCTTCATTTTTACCTTGGCTAATGTAATTATGATGTGCCTTGGTGTGTTTCTTCTTGGGTCCAACTTTTTTGGGACTCTCTGAGCTCCCTGGATTTCCTGGAAGTGTGTTTCCTTTGCCAGAATGGGGAAGTTCTCCTTTATTATTTGTTCAAATACGTGTTCAATCTGTTGCTTTTCCTCTTCCCCTTCTGGTACTCCTATAATTCGGATGTTGGAACGTTTAAAGATGACCTGGAGGTTCCTAAGCTCCTCGTTTTTTTGAATTCTTATTTCTCCATTCTTTCCTGCTTGGTTGATTCTATCTTCCTTCTGGTCTACTCTATTGTTTTGAGTCCCAGTTTCCTTCCCATCACTATTGGTTTTCTGTGCATTTTCCTTCATTTCTTTTATGGTAACCTGCATTTTTTCATGTAATTTGTGCCCAAAATCAACCAGTTCTGTGAGCTTCCTGATCACCAGTGTTTTGAACTGTTTATCTGATAGACTGACTATCTCTTGGTCACTTAAAATGATGAGTCCTGGGGCATTGATCTGTTCTTCTGGTTGAGACATCTCTCTCTCTGTCTCTTTTTTTTTTTGGTCTGGTCATTCCTGTTATGGTGAGGGGTGGGGCCTTAGGTGTTCACTAGGGCTGGACACCCCAGTGGCTAGATTGTGATGTTGTATGTGGGGGCGGGGGCGGAGGTGGGGTCAGGAGGGAACAATGGCAGTAGCTCCGTTCTCCGTGGGACCTTAGTCCCTTCTCTGAGATCCTAGGTTGTGTGCTCTGCCCTGCTCCACAATTGCCGCCTCACTGGGTCTGCCAGCTGCCACTTGGGTACTCAGGGTCCACCTGCTGTGATCTTGCGTGCCCCAGATACCTTACGCGCCCCCAGTTGCCTTATGCGCCCAACTCTGTCTGTTCTCCTTGCTGCGACCCGCGCCCAACTGCTCCTCTCTGCCCCTCCTACTGGTCTGGATGAACGGGTCTACTTCAACTTCTTGGCTGTCTGACTTCTATTCAGATAAATTCTCTGTCAGTTCTGGGTGTCATTCTGCCTCTAATTTGTTGTTCTAATCTTGGTTGTGCATGGAGGTACTGTGCGTCCACCTGTACCTCCATCTTGGTCAGAAGTCGGATTATTCAAGTTTTTTATAGTTACTAAGTCAATTTTGGTGGGGGTTTTTTCCTGGGAATTTGTCTATCACATCTAAATTTTCAAATATGTTGCTACAGAGAGGTTAATAATATTCTCATGATTGTTCGTGTTATTGTCTCTTTGCTCTCTCTTTTCTTCATAATCAGTTTTCTCAGTTTTCAGTTTATCCATTTCTTTGGAGAACCAACTTTAGATTTTGTTGATACTCTCAATGCTATGTTTATTTTCTATTTAATTGATTTTTGCTCTTAATTCCCCCCCCCTCTAATTTCTTTGGATTTATCTTGCTTTAGTTCCGGTTTATTATGTCGGATGCTTACCTCATTAATTTTCAGTCTCCTTTCATAATACAGTCAAACCTCAGTTCTTAAACATCTTGGCTCTCAGACAATTCGGTTCCTGACCACGTTGTTCATAGAAAAAATGTCTTGGTTGCTCAACAAAACTTTGGTTTTCAGTTCTCAACCTGACAACACTTTTATGCTGATACCTATATGGTGAGCCACATGTCCCTCAGGTGACAAACAAAGGATATTCAGTTTTCAAACAAATTGCTTTTGGAACAGCCTTCTGACTCCAGAAGGCCGTATGAGAAGTGGTTTGTTTGAAAACCAAATCATATAGGTATCAGCATGTAGGGGTTGTCGGACCAAGAACTGAAGTTTTTTGTTCAACAACCGACACATTTTTTTCCATTAACAGTTAGGTCAAGAACTAAGTTGTTCAAGATGGGAGACTTTTGAGAACCAAAGTTTGAGTTTAAATGTTTTTAAGGAAATGAATTTGCCCCCAAGTAGTACTTCAGCTACATCTTACAGGTTTTGCTGTGTGGAATTTATTATTGTAGAATTGAAAATATTGTCCAAATGTCATGGCTTTTTCATTGATTATTTCTTAATTTCTAAGCATATGGTAGCTTTGTTAATTTCTAAATATGTGGGAATTTTAATTTCTGAACATGTGAGGGTTTCCTTTTTGTTACTGATTTCTAACATCACAATGTAGTTAGAGAAGGTGCTCTGTCAAGTTTTAAATATTTTAAAATTTTAAATCATTTTTAATTTTTCAATTACAGTTGACATGCATTATTATATTAGTTTCAGGTGTAAAGCCCAGTAATTAGACATTAAATAACTTACTAAGTGATCATCACAATAAATCTCATGCCCATAAGGCACCATCATGCATAGTTATTAGAATATTTTGAACTATATTTCCTGTGCTGGACTTTACATCTCCATGACTGTTCTGTAACAGCCAATTTGTACTTCTTAATCCCTTCACCTTTTTCACCCATCCTCCTAACCCCCCTCGTACCCGGCAACCATCACATTGTTCTCTGTATCTATGAATCTTTTTCTGCTTATGTGTTTGTTTCACTTTTTACATGCAATTATTGATGGATATATATTTTTGCCATTTTATTGTTCCTGTTTTTAGTTCTTTTTTTCCTTTTTATTCTTTCTTAAAAAGACCCTGTAACCTTTCATATAATACTGGTTTGGTGGTGATGAACTACTTTTGCTTTTTCTTACCTGAAAAGCTTTTTATCTGTCCTCTGATTCTAATTGATAGCTTTGCTGGGTAGAGTAATCTTGTTTGCAAGTCCTTGCTTTTCATCTCTTTGAATATTTCATGTCAGTTATTTCTAGTCTGCAAAATTTCTGTTGAGAAATCAGCTGACAGTTTTATGCAAGCTCCCTTGTAGGTAAGCAATTGCTTTTCTCTCTCTGCTTTTAAGATTCTCTCTATGTCTTTAACTTGTTGCATTTTAATTACAGTGTGTCTTGGTGTGGTTCATTTGGGTTCATCTTGTTTGGGACTCTCTTTCTGGACTTGTCTATTTCCTTCATCAAATTAGGGAAGTTTTCTTTTATGATTTTTTCAAGTAGGTTTTCAATTTGTTGCTTTTCCTCTTCTTCTGGCTCCCCAATGATGCGAATGTTGGAATGCTTGGAGTTGTCTCAGAGGCTCTTTAATCTATCCCCATTTTTTAAGATTTTTTTTAGCTATTTTGATTGGGTGTTTTTATTTGTTTTTGTTTTTTTATTTCATGTATTCCAAATTGCTGATTTGATTCTTGGCTTCATCCATTCTACTGTTGATTCCTGTAATATATTCTTCATTTTATTTAGCATAGTCATTTGTTTCTTTTTTATGTTTTTATATTTCTATCTTTGTTTTCTAACTCTTTGTTGAAGTTCTCACTAAGTTCATCTACTCTCCTCCTAAGTTCATTGAGCATTCTTATTACCATTGTTTTGAATTCTGTATCTAGTAGATTGCGTGTCTCCATTTTGTGTAGTTCTTTTTCTGGAGTTTTGTTTTGTTTTTTTTCATTTGGGATATGTTTCTTTGTCTCCTCATTTTGGTTGCCTCTCCGTGACTGTTTCTATGTATTTGGTAGAGCTGGTTTATCTCACAGGCATGTTGGAGTAGCATTATGCAGTAGGTGTTCTGTAGGGTCTCATGACCCAACCTCCCTGATCACCTAATCTGGGTACTCCACATGCATCCCTCGATTGGGCTGTATACACCCTCCTCTTGTAATCGAGCCTTGATTGCTATTGGCACATCAGTGGGTGAGATTTACCCCAGGCTGATCATTTCCAAGGATTGGCTGTGACCCCCAGCTACCATGGAGGATCAGCTATACAGAGACCCACCTAACAGAGCAGGACTTACTATAGCTGGGCCCTGGTGCCTCTGAGTCATCCCTTGAGTATGTCTCCTGTGGAGGTGGTTAAGTATTTTGCTTTGACATGGTCTGAAGCTGTCCACTAAGTGCACTGGCTCTGGGTCCTCCTATCAGGTGCAGGCCAAGATCTGCCACTGCCGCTTGTGTTCTGTCTGAGGCCACCAGGCATGAGTCACAAATCAAACTGCAGATGGCTGCAGATGGGCTTGGAAGTGCCCCAGAGAGGCCAAACTGTGAACCAAGACCTGCTGCTAGTGCTGGGACTGGGGCCACTTAGTGAGAAAAGTATGGGGCTTGCTGAAGCAGATGCTGATTGTTTGAGAGATTTTAGGAAAATCTGAAGCATGAACCAAGACGGGCCAAAAACATGGAAGGACCACTGAAAACAACTTGGGTAGGCTGGAAATTTGGGTGGGGCAGGGCCTCAGGGAATTACCTGGGCAGGCAAACGATATGAACCAGGTTGATGGAGTCTCAGTTATGGCACCTGCCTGCTGGCTCTGTGGGGCGAGGGCTCAAGAAAAGAAGAGTGGCCTCTGCCAGCACTTCTGTCTGGAAGAAAGGTGCCCCACCCATCTCTTGCCCTGATTCTCAACCATTTGGATCCTCTCCATATGCCTCTGGTGCCTTTAAAGCTGCTCCCGAAAGTACTAGAGTTCAGAGGGCATGAGTCCGAGTAAATCTGTGTCCAGGCCCTTTAAGGGGAATTCTCTGAGACTCCAGAAGCCATCTGTCTTGCTCAGCCTCAGTCTTTGTTGGTTTTGCACCCAGAAGTAATGGAGACTTCTCTCCTTGGCACTGAAACCCTGGGCTGGGGGGCCTGGTATAAGGCTGGAACCTCTTATTTCTCAGGAGGGATTTCTGTAGACAAAATATCCTTCCCAACTTTTACCGACTAAATGCAGGTATGGGGACCAGCCCATTCTACATCTCCACTCCTGCGAGTCTCCATGTGGCTTCTTCTCCAATTTCCTAGGTGTGGGACTCCCGTTCTGCCAGAATTCAGGCACTCTGAATGATGGTTGTTCTGCAGTTTTGTAATTTTTAAAAAATTATGTTTTACTGATTATGCTGTTAGAGTTGTCCTGAATTTTCCTCCTTTGCCCCACTTCACCCAGCACCCCCTACTCCCTCAGGCAGTCCCTCCCACCATTGTTCATGCCCACAGGTCATGCGTATAAGTTCTTTGGCTTTTCCATTTCCTATACTGTACTTTACATCCAAATGGCTATTCTGTAACTACCTATTTGTACATAATCCCCTAAACTCTTCACCCATTCTTACCCTCTCCCCTCCCATCTGACAACCATCTGCTAACTAACTACTTTTCTCTTGCAGCTTTTAAAACTCTCTAACTTTTGGCCTTTTAATTATGATGTGTCTTGGAGTGGGCCTCTTTGTATCCATCATAATTGGGACTCTCTGCGCTTCCTGGACTTGCACTTCTATTTCCTTCACCAAATTAGGAACGTTTTCTTTCACTGTTTTTTTCAGATAGCTTTCCAGTTTCTTGCTCTTTCTCTTCTCTTCCTGGCATCTGTAAGATGCAAATGTCAGACCTCTTGAAGTTGTCCCAGAGGCTGCTAACACTGTCCTCATTTTTGTGGATTCTTTATTCTTCTTGTTCTGCATGGTTGTTTTTTGCTTCCTTATGTTCCAAACCATTGATTTGATTCTCAGCTTCACCTACTCTACTATTGTTTCCCTGTAAATTGTTCTTTATTTCAATTAATGTATCCTTGGGTCTTTTTTTTTTATGCTGCTGAGGTGCTCACTAAGTTCCTTGAGCATCCTCATAACCAAGGTTTTGAACTCTGTATCTGATAGATTGCTTATCTCCATTTGTTTAGCCATTCTCTGGAGTGTTGATCTGTTTTTTCATCTGAGCCCTGTTTCCTTGTCTCCTTGTTTTGTCAGTCTCCTTGTGTTTGTTTCTATGTATTAGGTAGAGCTGTTTTGATTCCATGTCTTGGTAGTATGGCCTAATGTAGTAGGTGTCCTGTAGGGTACAGTGGCACAGTCTCCTCTGTCACTCAAGCTGGGTACTCAAGGTGCACACTTTGTGTGGGCTGAGTACACCCTCCTTATGTAGTTAAGTTTTGGTTGCTGTTGGCAGATCAGTGGGGGGGACTTACCAAGGCCAGTCAGCTATAAGGATTGGCTGTGACCATTGACCACCAGCCTCCATTGTCCATGGAGGACCAGCTGTACAGGGGCAGAGTGGTGGTGCTTGATGTGGTTATGCTGGCCCTGGGATTTCCCGGATGGTACAGGCCAAGTAACCCCCACCTGTGTTTTGCCTAGGGCCACCTGGCCTGAGCTGTAAAGCAATCTGAGATGGATGCTACTTGTGAGGGGGTTGGAGATTCAGAGGCAAAGCCAAGTTGTAAATGTAATCGGACTGTTGCTAGGATTTACCAAAGCCAGCTATTGCTTGTTTGATAGGATTTAGGAGCCAAGACCAGCCATGCTTATGGAAAAGCTGCTTAGGTGGGCCTGTAAGTTGGTGGGCCAGAGCCTCTTGGGACCAAGACAGTCAAACAGAGTTAGCCCGATTATTGGAGTCTCAGATATGACACCAGCTTAGTGGCTCTGTGGGGGAAGGGTTTAGCAAAGGGACAGTGGCCTCTGCTCAATTTGATGCCAGAAAGTTCAGTTTCTCCCTGTATACCACATGTGCCTTTCAAGCTGCTACCCCGGTGCTAGAGCTCAGAGACAGTGAGTGTGAGTAGGTGAGTCTGTGTGTCAGCTCTTTAAAAGGAACTGCTTGGGACTCCAGAAGTGTTTTCCTCTGACTCAATCCCCACTGGTTTTTGCAGCCAGAACTTGTGGGGGCTTATCTTGCTGGCACTGGAATCCTGGGCTGGGGAACCTGGTGTGGGCCTGGGACTCTTGCTCTCAAGCTGTCCCTCCCAGATTTTTATTCATGTGGATGTGGGATCAGCGTGTTCTGCATCTGCACCCCTCCTACTCATCTGGACAGATACGGTTTCTTTAATTCCCTAGTTGCCAGACTCCCATTCAACTCAATTTCATAGTTGTCAGGCTTCCACTCACCTTGATTTATGATGTCCGAGTGATGGTTGTCCTAAATTTTAGTTGTAATTTTAATGTGGTTATGGGAGGAGGCAAGTACCACATTTACCTATGCCACCATCTTGACCTATCTAATTTCAATTAGGAATTTGATTTTATTTGATTTGTGTCCTAGAATACAGCCAGTGTTGTATTAATAATAATTCATTTACTTATAAGAATGTATATTCTGGATGTTGGGTAGAGCATTAATTTATGTTCAGATTTGTTAGGTCAAATTTGTTAATGATATTGTATAAATTTTTTATATTCTCAGTTTTCTGTCTTGTTCCATATTGTGGATTTATGTATTTTCACCTCTCAGTGTTATGAGTTTCTGCTTTACATTATGAGGCTTTTACTTTTAATATTACATTTTAATTATCTGTCATATAGATTGACTTCTTTTCATTTGTTGTATATTCCTATGAATATTTTCTTGTGGTAAAGTGTATATAACATAAAATTTTACCATTTAAGCATACAATTTTATGGCATTAACTATTCATGTTGTTCGGCATCATTACTGTCACAGGTGGGTACAGGTAACCAGGTTCTTGGTGATCGAGACAAAGAATTGGACCAAACACCCAGGTTTTATAGCAGAGAACATGGGAGCAGGCCAACTCCAAGCAGAGATTGACCTCATGGGCTGGAGGGACTCTATTCTTATAGGGCGGATCCTTGCTGGCTAGTTTTGGCAGGCTTTCCCCTGATTGGCTGCCAGGGGGGTCCCACAATGTTAGCAAATTGACCTCCTGGTATTCTCCTCTACTACGTTCGCCTTTCCCTTCACCAAAGAATTATAGCTCTCCATGTTAGAGATTAGTGAAAAGGAAAGGAATTATTTATTCAAGTTTTACAGACTTAAGAGTAATGACTTAATGTCTTCATCAAAATCCCAAAGTCCCTTAAAACACCCACAAACACACACAGTCCTTCCTTCCCCCCTTTGCCCAGTTTGGGGTATTGTATCTCAGGAAAAGAAATAGAAGTCCATGGCTCAGGCAGCCCCTGGTTCTTCCCAGTAATCCACACTCAGCTGGTAGGCCTCCCTTGGTTCCCAGCACCATCAGCTGTGTCGCTCTCAGGATCTCCAATTAATCCAAAGTTGTGTGACACCTTCTCATGGCCCATTGGTTAAAGTCCTTTCTCCTTTTTATTCCAGGCAAAGCCTCTCCTGCTTCCTAAGCCTCGTGGTCAAAGGGAGCACCCCAAAGCCATGGGGTCCTCACTTTTGCCAAAGCTGCGGGGGGTCCCCTTCATCAAGGCTGTGGGGGGTCCCCACTCTGTCAAAAGCTCGTGGTTCTCCCCTCAGTGGCTGCCGCATATGGGTTTAAATCCCAGTGCTAATCTTCCTCTGCAGTCCGATTTCTGACTCCTCGCACAATCGGCTACACTTGCCAGCATTCCCGTATTTTCCAGCTTTTCTGGGCTGCCATGGTAAGTCTGGTCAGGTGTGGCCCCATGGCATGGAGCCAATCATCTCCAAGCTCTCAAGCAGACTCTGTAACTAGGGGGAACCACACAGTTACATCTTGGGTGGAAGACACTCCCTTCTCCCTGGCTCAAAGCCATGGCCACAGCTATTTAACATATCTATGAAACCAGTTAAAGGTTATAGATGTGTTAAATGACTGTTCTAGAGGTCATCTGCAAAACTGTTGCTATGCAAAACAACTCAATGGCCCTGCTCCATGAGTCCCATCCTCCAGCTCAGGCTTGTGGGGGTGGGGACATCCCATATTTTTAATATTTCCTGGATACCCTGAGTTCTGGACCCCATTACTAATCCTTCTTTTGGGGGCCCCCTGGCTGCATCCTCTTAAATTACTACTATCCATCTCTTTAATGTTTCCATCGTGTCAAACAAACTTTGTACCAATTAAACAATAAGTCCTTTTTCTTCCTTCCACAGTCACTGGCAACAGTGTTTAACCTTCTTTATGAATTTGACTATTCTAGGTATCTCATAAAAGTGGAATCATACAATATTTGTGTTTTTGTTTTTGTTTTTGTTTTTTTGGTCTGGCTTGTTTCACTTGGCCTGAAAATTTCAAGGTTCTTCTCTGTGTACTGTGTATCAGAAGTTTGTTCCTTTTTAATACTCAATAATATTCCCTTGCTTTGACACACCACATTTTCTTTTCCATTCATCTCTTGATGGACAATAGGATTGTCTCCATCTTTTACCTATTATGAATAATACCGCTATGAACTTCAGTGTACAGTCGTATGAATTGTAACACTTGTAATGAGTCATGTAGCTATCATGACAGTCAGAATACAGAGCAATTTTATCACCTCAGAAAATACCCTGGTGCTATCCTTTAGAGCCACATCATCCCTTCACCCACTGTCCTTGACAAGCGACTAATCTCTTTGTTGTACATGACTGCAGTTGCGTAAATCTAAGAGGTTATATAAATGGAATAAGTGTACAGCTTTTGAAACTAGCTTCTTTTATTCAGCTTAACATCTTTGACATTTACCCAAGTTGTTGCATGGGTCAAGTTTGTTCTTTTATTGCTGTGCAGTATGCCATTCATTATATGTATGGACAATAGTTTGTTTATCCATTCACATGTTGAAGGACAAAAGAGTTGTTTTGAGTTTTTTACTACAGATTTTTTTTGTAAGGACATGAGTTGTTATTTTTAGGGTAAATACCTAGTAGTCTACTTGCTAGATCAGATGCTAAGTATATGTTAAACGTTGTAAAAAAATTACCAAATCATTTCCCACATCGTCTGTACTATTTTGCATTTGCACCAGTGGTGGTTCTTCATCCACACTAGATATTGTCAGTATTTTTTACTTCAGTCTTTCATCATAGTTTTAATTAGTATTTCTCTAATTACTGATTATGTGAGTGTAATATACTTGCATGTGCCACCTTTAAAACCTCTTTGCCAAGTGTTTTTTCAAGTCCTTTGATTCTATTTTTTATTGTAGAGTTTTGATAGTTCTTTATACATTCTGGATATAAGTCCTTTGTCAGAACATAATTTGTACATATTTTTTTTCAGCCTGTAATTTGTCTTTTAATAATCTTGGCAGCTCTTTGGCAGATCAGAAATTTTATGTTTTGATAAGGTGAAATTTATCATTTCTTTCCTTCATGGATGGTTCTTTTGGTGTCATTCCTAAGAACTCTACCTAATGAAGATTTTCTTATGTTTTCTTCTTTAAAAATTGTAGATTGTTGCTTTCATTTAGATATATGACCCATTTTTTAAAGTTTTTGAGAAGTTTTAGGTTTATAGTAAAGTTGATGGGAAGTTACAGAGAGTTCTCGTATAACTTCTTACCCTCCCACCCTCCAATTTCCCCTGTTATTAACATCTTGCATTAGTGTGTCTTATACTTGTTACAGTTGGTGAGCCAATATTGATACAAAATTATTAACTAAAGTCCATTTTTACATTAGGGTTTGCTCACTGTGTTGTGCATTCTATGGGTTTTAGAAAATGTGCAATGGTGTATATCCACCATTATGGCATCGTGCAGAATAGCTTCACAGCTTTAAAAGTCCCCTGTACTCAGTATTCATCCCTTCACTCTACCCTCCCACTCTGTCCCCCAGCCTCTGACAACCACTGATTATTTACTGTTGCCATAGTTCTGCCTTTTCCAAAACATGATATGTTTGTAATTCTACAGTATGTACTTTTTTTCAGATTGTCTTCTTTCACTTAGAAATATGTACTTAAGGTCCTTCCATGAGCTTTCATAGCTAGATAGAGCATTTCTTTTTATTGCTAAGTAACATTCCATTATATGGATGTACCACAAATTAGTTATCCATTTACCCATTGGAGGACATCTTGGTTGTTTTGAAGTTTCCATAATTATGCATAAAGCTACTATTAATAGTTGTGTATACATGTTTGTGTGGATATATGTTTTCAACTCATTTGGGTAAATATCAAGGAGTATGATGGATATCAAGGAGTCCAGTTGCTGGATAGTATGGTGCTGGATAGTATGGTAAAGTAAGTTTAGTTTTGTAAGAAATTTCCAAACTGTTTTTCAGAGTGGCTATACCATTTACATTTGCAACAGTAGTGAATAAGAGGTTTGTTGTTTTTTTTTTTTTTTTTAAGATTTTTATTTATTTTTAGAGAGAGGAGAAGGGAGGGAGAAAGGGAGAGAAACATCAGTGTGTGGTTGCCTCTCGTATGCCCCCTACCAGGGACCTGGCCTGCAACCTAGGCACATGCCCTGACTGGGAATTGAACTGTCAACCTTTTGGTTTTCAGGCCAGCTCTCAGTCCACTGAGCCATACCAGCCAAGGTGTGAATAAGAGTTCTTGTTGTATATCATTGTTAGCATTTGGTATTGTCAGTATTTTGGATTTTAGTCATTCTGATTGTGTGTAGTGATATCTTATTATTTTAATTTGCAGTCACCTAATGGCACACAATGTTCATCCTTTTTATATACTTCTCTATATCTTCTTGGTGAGGTGTATGGTCATACCTTTTGCCCACTTCAGACTGGGTCATTTGCTTTTTTTTTGTTGAGATTTAGAGTTCTCTGCATAATTTGGGTATCGGTCCTGTGTCAGCGGTTTGTTTTGCAAATATTTGTCCCAGTCTGTGGCTTATTTCATTCTCTTAACAGTGTCCTTCACAGAGCAGAAGATTTAAATTAAATGAAGTCAATTTTATCAATTTGTTTTTCATGGGTTGTACTTTTGATGTTTCTAAAGAGTCATGACAAACCCAAGATTAGTTAGATTTTCATGTGTGTGAAATATTCTAGGAGTTTTATCACTTTGTATTTTACATTTAGGTCTGTGATCCATCTTGACATAATTTTTGTAAAAGGTGTGCAGCCTCTGCCTAGATTATTTATTTATTTATTTATTTAGCATGTGGAGGCCCTGTTTCCCAGCACTGTGTTGAAAAATCATCCTTTTTCTATTGAATTGCCTTTGCTCCTCTGTCAAAGATTACTTGCCTCTGTGTGGGTCTATTTGTGGACTCTCTCTTCCTTTGACCTGTTTGTTCATTTGCTAGTACCACATTGTCTTGATTATAATGGCTTTATATACTAAGTCTTGAAGTTGGGTAGTGTCAATCCTGTGACTGTGTTTTTCAGCATTGTGTTGTCTATTTTGGGTCTTTTGTCTTTCTATATTAACCTTAAAAGGAGTTTATCAGTAGTCACACAAAAAAAACTTGTTTGGATTTTGACTGGATTGCACTGAATCTGTAGATCAAGTTGGAAAGAATTGATATCTTTTTTAAATTATACTTATTCATTATACTGTTACAGTTGTCCCACTTTTCCCCCTTTGCACCCCTCCACCTGGTACCCTCCTTCCCTTCAGCAATCCCTGCCCTTAGTTTGTGTCTGTGGGTCCTGTGTGTAAGTTCTTTGGCTTCTCCCTTTTCTATGCTATTCTTAATATCCCCCCTGTCTAATTTATTCCTGCCAGCTATGCTTCTTAATCCCTGAACCATTTCCCCCATGCTCCTCCTTCCCCTTCCAGCTGATAACCCCTAAATGATATCCATACCTATAATTCTGTTCCTGCTCTGATTGTTTGTTTAGTTTGTTTTTGTTTTTTGGATTTAGTTGTTGATAGTTGTGAGTTTGTTGTCATTTTAGTGTTGATAGTTTTGATCTTCTCTTTCTTAAGTAAGTCCCTTTAACATTTCATGTAATAATGGTTTGGTAACAATGAACCCTTTTAGTTTTACCTTGTCTAAGAAGCACTTTATCTGCCCTTCCATTCTAAACGATTGCTTTGCTAGATGGAGTAATCTAGGTTGCAGGTCCTTGCTTTTCATCCTTTAGAATAATTCTTTCCAGCCCCTTCTTGCCTGTAAGGTTTGTTTGAGAAATCAGCTGATAGTCTCATGGGAACTCCTTTGCAGGCAACTCTCTTCTCTTACTGCTTTTAAGATTCGCTCTCTTTATCTTTGACCTCTGGCATTTTAATTATGATGTGTCTTGGTGTGGTCTTCTTTGGCTCCAACTTGTTTGGAACTCTCTGTGCTTCGGGTACTTGTATGTCTATTTCACTCACCAAATTAGGGAAGTTTTCTTTCAGTATTTTTCAAATCAGTTTTCAATTTCTTGCTCTTTCTCTTCTCCTTCTGACACCCCTATGATTCAGGTATTGGTAGGTTTAAAGTTGTCCCAGAGGTTATTAAGCCTTTCCTCAATTTAAAAAATTCTTGTTTCTTCTTTTTTCTGGTCAGGTGTTTATTTCTTCCTTTTGTTTCAAATCATGATTTGTATCCTGTCTTCCTTCCCTTCACTGTTCATTCTCTGTATATTTTTCTTTACTTCAATTTGTATAACCTTCATTTCTTCCTTTATTTTTCTGCCATACTCAGTGAGTTCTCTGAGCATCCTGATCACCAGTGTTTTGAACTTTGCATGTGATAGGTTGGCTATCTCTGTTTTGTTTAGTTCTTTTTCTGGGGTTTTGTTCTGTTCTTTCATTTGGGCCATATTTGTTTGCCTCTTCAATTTAGCAGCCTCCCTGTGTTTGTTTCTATGTATTAGGTAGGGCTACTTTACTCCCTGTCTTAGTATCATGGCCTGTGTAGCAAGGGCACCTGTAAATTGTGTGGGGCAGAGCCTTTGCAATTGCCAGGGCAGGGAAACTCACTTCACCACTTTGTGGTTGTGTATGTGGGGGTCTCTGAGAGGAGCCAATGCTGCTGCCTGGCTTCTGGAGACTTACCTGGCACTTCATTTTCAGTCATTTCACCCTCTTCCTGTATGCAGTTGGCACCCTTCCAGCTACTACCCTGAGGTTTGCATAGGTTTTAAGTCCATGGGGGCCTTTAAGTGGTGAAAATCCAGCAGTTTCTTCTGCCATCCCTACTTCCAGTGATTTCTTCAGCCAGAGGTAATGAGGATTTATCTTTCTGGTGCTGGAACCCTGGGCTGTGCAGCTTGGCCTGAGGCTGGGATTGGTCGCTCCCATAGTATTCCTCTCTCCCATGGTATTGTTACAGAAAAGCGACTCAGACAGCGTCGGAGTTTGTGAAGTGGAGTTTTATTTACACATGCGGACCCAGAGGAGATTGTCTTCAAATTCTGGGCCCCAAGCTTAGGCTGGGGTTTGCTTATATTCTTGTTACAAAGACAGAAGGAGGAGGGGGAAGGAGTGCAACTGCTGAAAGCAGGCATACAGAAGCAGAAAGCAGGGATTAGCGTATGACCTTGAGATAACTGCTTATCTGGGAGTGGCCGCTGTCTGAGAATGGCTGCTGTTCAGCTATGTCCTGTCACAGTATTTCTCCTGATTTTATCCACCACATGTGAATGTGGGACCATCCATTTCACCACCACCGCTGCTTCTCCACACCATACCACCTCTGCCCCATTTCTGCAACTCCACCCCTCCTACCTGTTTGGATGAAGGTGGCTTCTTTAAATTCTTGGATGTCAGACTTCCATACAGCTTGATTTTCTGATGTTTCTGGGTGTTATTGTTTTGAGGTATGGTTGTAATTCTTTCTCTGGTTGTATGAGGAGGTGAATATCTCCTGGTTATGTATCTATACCTCCATCTTGACTGGAAAAAGAACTGGTATCTTAGCAATATTGAATCTTCCTTTAAAGGTGTGTTGTGGGCCACATGTAGTCCAATATGGCTGTGAATGCAGCCCAACACAAAACTGTAAATTTTGTTAAAACATTATGAAATTTTTTTTGTGATTATGTGTCACAATGTATTTAATGTGTGGCTCAAGACAACTCTTCTTCCAGTGTGGCACAGAGATGCCAAAAGGTTGGACATCCCTCCTTTACATGTATATGTAGTATCTTTCTATTTATTTAGCTCTTTGATTTATTTTTATCAGAGTTTTATAGTTTTCCTCATATAGATCTTGTCCATATTTTGTTAGATTTATATCTCATTTCAAGTACCAATTGAACATTGCTGGTATAGAAGAAAGTATTTTATCTGTTTCTTCTAAAAATTTTATAGACTTTCTTCTTTCATTTAGATCTATGACCCATTTTATTACTCCTACCTATAGTGTAAGTTTAGTCCATGGGTAATTTTTTTTTATACATGTAGATGTTTCAACAGTTATTTGTTGGAAAAATAGTCTTCACTGAATTATTTTTGCACCTTTGGTAGAGTTCAAATGGCCAGATTTATTTAGGTATATTTCTGGACTCCCTCATCTGTGTCTTTGTCCTAGGTGTCTTACCTTTTGCCATTACCATGCTGTTGTGATTACTGCTGCTTTACAGTAAATATTAAAGTTGGTTAGTGTGCTCTTCCCAGTTTTGTTCTTTCATTTAGAGATTGCCTTAGCAATTTTTGTTCCTTTGAGTTTTCATTTAATTTTTAGAATCACTCTGTGTCTATATCTATAAAATATCCTATTGTGATTTTAATTGGTGTTGTATTAAAATATTGATTACTAGGACATCTTTTCTATGTTGAATCTTCCTTCATGAACATGGTATGCCTCTCCGTTTATTTAGATCTTGATCGCTTTCACCAGTGTTTATTTTTTAGCATACAGAATGGTTCATGTATTTATGACTCCAAAAAGGATAAACATGATTACTTATATTGCAAGTCAGTAGGATTAACTAACTAGGATATCATTTTAGGATGTAGCAGATGGTCCCTAAGTAGCTTGATGAGGAAAGTGTTTGCTAAAGGCGACAACGTGTACTTAACCTATTTGCCATATGCACTAGGTTATTGGTAACATAAGGTCTTAGCTTCAGGAAGTTGCTAAATTTAAGGTCAGGGAATAATTCCAAAGCATTTTAATAAATAAAGTACATATCCCTCTGCTGATAATATTTTCTTTTTCAGTTCCTACATGCTAAAATGAAATATATAGGCTTTTTTCTAGATGACATGCAGTATAGAATCTATATGAGGAGTATGTATATATATTTCTGTGAAAGATGTTATGCAATATTTGTTGCATGATATATTCTGTATGTCTGTATATATGCATGAGATTGATAATGTTTCATAACACTCTAATATCAAATGAAAGTCTTGTTGCTGGTTCTGTAAAAGACTATTTGATGACTTTTGCTAGAAGGTAAATAATGCTGTATATTCTCTTTTTAACAGTATGTTTTTAAAGTACTTATTATGGAAAATTGCAAATATTGAAGAGTAGAGAAGCCACTGTGTACTCATTACCCAGCTTCAACAATTATCCTTCAGGGTTCATGTTAGTTCATCTTATTTCATGTACGCCCTCATATTCTACCTGCCCTGGGAATCCTGCTCTCCTCCCGACCCCCAGCTCTCCATCTCACACTCCCATCCCAGAACAATGTTTAGTAGTTAGTGCTACGAACACTTCTGTCGGGAGGTTTGTTGTGTTTGATTGCTGCTTCATAATATTTTAATATCTATGACAGGATAAAGCTCATGAAGACCCTTCTCTTTATTTTTTTGTTTTGTTTCTCTTCATTATTTATAATTTAAAAAAAGGTTTTCTTACATAATTAGTATTGTAAAATGTCAACTTATTCATAAACCTTTTTCTAGTAATTGTGATTATTTTATATATATCATGTCACAGAGATGTGCTGAAAGAAGTAAAATTTTAATCTTTTAAAATAAAAGATCAGTATTTTTTGAAATATGTCTTAAAAATTAACATCACACATTGCTTAATCTACTTAATATTTGGAACATTGCACAATTATATTACTCTTAATATTATAAGTAATGTTTTAATTCAGTTGATTTACCATTTGGGATTTTTTAAATGTATTTTATAAAATAGGTTTTTAGTGACCATACACTTCTAGGTGCTGAGAAACTCTAGAGTGTGATGAATAGAAGGAGTAGTATAGTACTTAACATATAATTTATAGTTGAAATTATAATTTTATTTATTTATTTTAAGTATATTTTATTGATTATATGTATTACAGTTGTCCCATTTTTTTCTACCCTTTCTTCCCTTTTACCCTGCACAACCCCTCTCTCCAAACATTCCCCCTACCCCTTAGTTCATGTCCATGGGTCGTACATATAAGTTCTTTGGGTTATCTGTTTCCTATACTATTCTTAACTTCCTCCTATTTATGTCTACTAATTAGGCTTCTTATTCTTTGTATCTTTTCCCCCTCATTCTTTCCCTCACCCTCCCCACTCATAGCCCTCCATGTGATCTACATTTCTGTGATTCTGTTCTTGTTCTAGGTGTTTGTTTTTGTCTCTGTTATTTTTTAGGTATAGTTGTTGATAGATGTGAATTTATTGTGATTTTACCCTTGATAGGGTAAATCTTATTATCTTATTAATCTTATTTTGCTTAGATAGTCCCTTTAACATTTCATATAATAAGAGCTTAGTGATGATCAACTCCTTTAACTTAACCTTATCTGGGAAGCACTTTATCTACCTTCCATTCTAAATGAAAGCTTTGCTAGATAGAGTGATCTTGGTTCTAAGTCCTTGCCTGACATGATTTTGAATACTTCTTTCCAGGCCCTTCTTGCCTGTAAGGTTTCTTTTGAGAAATCAGCTGATAGTCTAATGGGAACTCCTTTGTAAGTAACTGTCTCCTTTTCTCTTGATGCTTTTAAGATTCTCTTATCTTTAATCTTGGGTGATGTAATTATGATGTGCCTGGTGTGTGCTTCGTCAGGGTCCCACTTCTTTGGGACTCTCTGAGCTTCCTGCACTTGGATTTCTGTTTCCTTTGCCAGATTGGGGAAGTTTTCCTCCATTATTTTTTTCAATAAGTTTTCAATTTCTTGATCTTGCTCTTCTCCTGACACTTCTATGGTTCACATTGTTGGAATGTTTAAAGTTGTCCTAGAGGTTTCTAAGCCTCTATTCATTTTTTTGAATTTTTTTTTTCTTCATTGTATTCCAGTTGAAATGTTTATCTCTTCTTCTGTTCCAAATTGTTGATTTGAATACCGGTTTCCTTCCCTTCCTTGTTGGTTCCCTATATATTTTTCTTTATTTCACTTTGCTAGCTTTCACGTCTTCCTTTATTTTACAAACATACTCAGTCATTTCTGTGAGCATCTTGATTGCCACTGTTTTGAACTGTACATTTCATAGGTTGGCTATCCCTTCGTTGCTTAGTTCTTTTTCTGGAGTTTTGATCTGTTCTTTCATATGCACCATATTTCTTTGTCCCAGCACACCTGGTACATTGTAAGGGGCTGAGGCTTAGGTATTCACTAGGGCGGAGCAACCCATGTGGCTGCATTGTGGTGCTGTATGTGGGGGAGGGGGTCAGAGCTGGAACAATATGACTTCTTTGGCTCTTGCTCAGCACTCAGTCGCTTCCCTGCTTCCCACAAGTAGATTGTGTCCCTTTCAGGTGCTGATTCCCAGGTGGGTGTGTTGTGTATGTTCTAGGATCTTGTGGGTCTCTGAAACGGACTCTCCCATGAGACTGGGAGTTTCTCCTGCCACCAAAACCCCCACAGGTTTTTATAGCCAGAGATTTTGAGGCTTTGGTTTTCCATGCTGGAACTCTGGATTTCGGAGTCTCTCTCACTCCCCATCTGTTCCTCCCAGCTTATCGCATGTAAATGTGGGACCTCCCATGTCTGCCAGCCACCGCCTCACCTGCCCCAGTCTACCAGCCGGGCCTTGTCACGTGTCCTTGCCCTCCAGCTTCACGTCTCTGCCCCTCAGCTCCTCCCACCAATCAGGATAAATGTTTCTTTAATTCCTTGGTTGTCAGGCTTACATACAGTTAGATTATCTGGCAGTTTTGGTTGTTTTTTTGTTTTTAAGTTGGTTGTTATCCTTTTTTTGGTTGTGTGAAGAGGCAAAGTGTATCTACCTACACCTCCATCTTGGCCAGAAGCTCTGAAATTATAATCTTAAATACAAGAAGCATAAAGGTGTTTATTGAAGGAAATTTCTCTATATATTTTGGCTTCAAATATTTTTCCTTTTCATACTGTACCTTTCTACCTTAACTAAAGAATATGTATTTTAGGAACATAGTATTAAATAGTTTTCATTTAGCTTGTTTTCAAATAGAAAACATTCATGAAGCTTTTGCCCTGATCATGTGACTCAGTTGGTTGGGCATTGTCCTGCAAAGCTGAGGCTCATCGGTTAAATTCCTGGTCAGGGCATATGCTTGGGTGGTGGGTTTAGTCCTTGTCAGGTGCATGTGAGAAGCAACTGATGGATATTTCTCTCCCTCCCTTACTCTTTCCCTAAAATAAATAAGTAAATAAACAATTTTTAATAAGAAAGAAATTACAAGCTTTTGTAGTTCTTCAGATAACTGAGGCTGATGACTCTGACTTTTCTTTGTGTTGAGTAAGAAATTAGAGCTGGAAACCTAACATTTATTTTACCTGCTTTAAAGATTTTGTTTCTAGTAATTATGTTTTGCAACTAAGAAGTTGTTTTATCATTACATGTAAAAGTAAAATGCACAGGAATGGTTAGATACTTTAATCTTAGCAGATTGTATACACATTGTATTAATTATGTAGTGTGTGAGTTGCTATCAGATGTTCAAAATGAAAAGTATAACTGTTTTTATTAGAATATATTGATTTTCAGATATATGCTTGTTGATAAAATCTGATAGTGTGCAATATGATGTATGATGTATTAAGACCATGTATGATTTTTACCTTATTTTAGATTGACATTTTCTGATTGCTGTTGTCTGATTTTATTTTAAACTATCACTCATACAGGTTGTCATTACATATCCACTTAGCTTTCTCTAATACTTTTTTATTTTTATTTACCGAGAACTTCATCTGGTCGTATGGAAATGCGAGCCTTTGTGGGAAGGAGTGTATGTCATTGCTTCAGAACTTGGCACCCACATGACTCTTAAGAAAACAGGCTGTTTGTTCCCTAGAGAAACTATTCTATAAACTGACTTTGTTTTTATATTTTGTTCTGTGCTAGATTAAGTGATTTAGTTTAGCTTGGCCTAGGGCAAAATATTTTAGGACATTTTAGAAACTCATGTATCTAATAACTCTTTGAAAATAATACTAGTTTTAAAGTGTTACTTTTTAAAAAAATCTCAGTAGACTATGCAATGCCATATTCATCCTCAAAGTGTCATTTGTAACTGGCACTGAAAATTGTTGCAGTATTCCAAGTGGTATATTGCATATTGTTTTGTAAAAGCCATGCGTTTTAAACACTAAATACTGTTCCCTCTTAATTTGATGTCCCCCTGAACTTCAGTGATGGGGAAGGAAAACATTTTTGATAGTAACTTCTTGATTACTAAAGCATAGGGGAACTCTCTGTGACAAACATGCACTAGTGTCATAACACAGAACAACTTACTATGCTAGAAGCTTTTAAACATTGGAATCCTGAACACTAAGACTGTTATAAATAATCCCCAATAGAACAACAAAAAAAGTGGTTGCTTTAAGAACTATTTCCTTAGCTCTCAGGATATTCAGTCATTTTTAACTTCTATTTCAAAAAATTCCTGCCATATATTAGTTTAATTTGAACTTTTCCCTGTACTTAAAGCAAGTAAGCAAGGAAACAGCCATACGAAGTATAAATATAAAAGGTTAGACAATAATAATTTTTCAGGGTTTCAGGAGAGTCATAGATTACTTCTTTTGTTCATTTTGGATCTCTCAGCTGTAATTGGCTTCCTGCTCAATTCCAAAGTTATTAATAAATATTTAATTATTAAGTTAAAAACAATACATGGTTTAAAAAAGTCAAATTATGATGATATATATAAGCTGAAATAGAGATGTTTTGTTTCCTCATTCTGTCACTCCACCTCGTGTCTTAGGCTGTTTCTTCATAGTAACCACTGGGAATAGTTTCCAAAGTATTGTTCTCAGTAAAAATACTATTTAATCATGTATGCACATGTAAGTATAATTTTACTTTTTTCCATTTTCAATTTATCCATATTATTTGCCTAATTGTTTTGCTGAAAGACATATTTTGGGTAAGAAATTCATTTGTCTTATTCACCATTTTCTATCAGGCTCCTATAATAGTGTCTGACAAGTAATATATTGGTGCTTAACAAATGCTTATTGAAAGAATCTTCCATACATAGTGTGTATTTCTTGCATTTCTTACATTTTATTTGACTGGTTTTCTATTCATGAACATTTATGTTAGGCCTGTTTTTTTTTTTTTGTAGTCATCTGTCTGTCCATGTAACTGTCTGTCCAGCACATAAGTACTGAGTACTTGTTGTAGGCCAAACACTCTGCTAAGGATGCAGATGAAGAAGACCAAGGGTTCTGCTTTTGCGTAACATTGCTCGTGCATGGTTGGCTGAGTTATATCAAAAACAATGAAATAAACTCGGAAAAAATTAGTTTCCTGAAGGCAGTAGCATAGATAATGTGATGAGAAAGGAATTTCTACTTTAATGGGATGGCCAGGCAAAACATTTTTGAAGAGATCATTTTTGAGCAAGACCTAAAACGAGAAAAATGGTTTACACATCTAGAAAAGATGATTTTGGGCAGAAGGAATAGTAAGTATGAAAGTTCTAAGGCAAGAAAAATGCTTAGTGAGTTCAGTGAACAGAAAAATGTTCAGTATTACTAGAGCAGGATAAATACTGCTTTAATGAGTATCTTTGTGTGTTAAATATGTTGTGCATACTTCTCTAAATATTTTTAATAGTGGGAGTGAGAGATCAAATAGTATATGTAGTTTAAAATTGAGAGTTGAGGTGTGGGGCCACTCTTATCCCTTATCCTCTCTCTCTACACCTCCTCTTGCTTTCCCTGGCTCCGAGGAGCTGGGATTGTCTGGAGTTTGGGCTGTGATATGGGGGCACAGTGAGTAGGATTCTTTGGGGGAGAGAATGTGCCAAGGATTGTGAATGTTTTAGAGACTTTTGTCTATTAAGATGAAAATCCATTAGTAGAACAGATCTATACATTGGTTTATGTTGTGTGATAAAATATTTGCCTCCCATTTGACCTTTTAGTGAAATCATTTCAATACAGAAATTATCAACATTTCCCAATCTAGGAAATAAGAAATTTGGAAGTTTTAAGAGTTATGGTTGGATATGAGGCAGTATTATAAATGATTTTTAGTTTGACACTATTGGATTCAATTTTCACAAATGTGTGATTAAAATAAGGAGGCATTAGGAAAAGAAAATGCTGTGAATCAGAGTCAGCCAAAAACCTTTGCCACCATAATGTGGCTTTTTGGAAGGAGGTAGGAATGGCATCTCATACTTAAAATAAATTTTAAAAGATCCTGAATGTTGTTATATTGGGGAATGAAATCCCATTTTTGAATGCCTCTTATCAAAAAGGCACTTTATTTTGAATGCTAAATGGCGGGAATCACATATACATTTTTAGGGAAATTTGAAATTTTAGACTTGGTCTAAGAACAAATTTTGTTTCATGTCATGTTTTACTGCTAAGTTAACTGGGAGAGTCAAGTCACGTTGAGAAGTTTTGTTTATAGAGTTTTGTTTATTTGTTATGTCTATGACAAATGTCATAGAGAGTTTTGTTTAAAATTTGTCAATCTACATTTTTTTTGACAAGATGAAGTGACCAAATTTTGGCAGATATATTCGTATTTGCATGTACTTACACAGAGAAGGGAGTATGCGGTTTCCTTAATAATTCTTTTTTCTTTTTTTCCTACATACAAGACTCACTTCCTTGGAGAATTAAAAACGATTTGGAATGAGGTCAGGAATCTGTGATGGAGAAGATTTTAATTTAATAGATGCTAATATGATATGTCTGTTATGTTAAAGATATTCTTTCCTTTTTTAACGTGGATAATTTTTTTCTGCAACAGCTTATAAACAAACTTTACTTGCAAATCAATTTTACTTTGTTACTTGAACCTGGTACATTAATCATGGTAAAGCAATTAACTTTTATTTTGTCTGTGCTGTAGTAAGTTAGCATTTTAATTAAGAAAGCTTAATTTATCTGATGTTTACTATCAAATCACCCCACTAGTTTAAATGCAGATATGTAATTTTTTATTAAAACAAGTTATTGATATCAAACCTTTGAGTGTAACAAAATGAATAAGTATTTTATTAGTCTCAATCCTTTGTTCTAAAATGAATAGAAGTGTAAAATATGTTGCATGTTTACAGAAATCTTCTATTCCTTTTACAGTATGTAGATACATAAGTTGTAATTACTTGATTCATTAGAACATCTAGTTTTTGCTTGACAATATGCAAATGTGCCATTAAATCTGTTTTTTAAGATTTTTCCAGTTTAATGTTAGAATCCAAATTCATAAAGAGTTGGAAAAATGAGATGTCTGAGCTATAGGATTCACGGGGATTTCATATGAAGCCTATTTAATCAGGATAACACTGTTATTAATATTCATAATGTCAGCTGGAACACAAATCACAGACTACAGAGCCTAAAAATTTTTCTGGGTGAATTTATTAAAAGTAGCTTAAAAAATTAATGGAATTTAAGTTAGTGAATATGAAAATCTTGTGTTAGCACAAAAAAATCTCTATTAGAACTTTCTTTAAGATCATTTTGCATTGATGTCTTTTGACAGATTTCATTGGTACTTAAAGAAGAAAGATGCACGAATGGTCATTTAATAGGATTTAAACACATTGGCACATTAATTTTTACATGAATAATAAGTACATTCCAAAAGCAATTAACTTACAGTGTACAAGATATGAATTGAAAAATAAGACTGTGACATCAAGGGCAAAGCAAATGTGCTGTACATTTTAAACTTAGTGGGAGGATTTTTTAATATTTTGATTTATTTGTATAATTTACATAGGATATGACTTAGAATATGGTTATTTTAGTGCATTAGGAAGCATATCAGAAGGACAGTAATGTTCCCTCCCTCCCCCCAAATATTAGTAATATTAAACATTGTCTTCTGCAAGTACTATTTGCATTAATTGGAGAATTAAGTATTTGTTGTGTTATTAGTAATATTTGAGAATATGTTCAATTTTGCAGAAAGTCAAGGGGTGATTCTGGTTGTTAGTACTACAAATACTAACACAGACTTACTGGTTACAGCATAACTTAAACGTATCATAAGTGAGTTTCTTATGGTTTAGTGAGTTTAGTTAAGAACCATCTCAGTAGTATACTAGTGAATTTGTTCTCTATTTTAGCCTAATAAAGTAAAATGTTGGGGATGGCTTTTCCTTATGGTTTGAAATATTATAATGACATCATACTAGTGTTACAGTTTTTTATTACTGAAGTTCATTAAAAACAATTCTAGATCATTATGTACAGTCACAATAAGGAACATTTTGTTTTATACTTTTTCAGAGATTATTTTTCTTGAGAATTTTAGTATTATAAAAGCATAGTTTGGTTATTCTCTGTAACAGTGCACTTAGGGTTCACCAGTAAGAAAATATAGGCATTGGCCTGGCAGTCCAGATGGGTACTAGAAGTTTCATTGGCAATCTGTCATGTTACATATGAACGATCAGGTTCATTAGACATATAGGAATACCCTGGTATGTTTTACAGTTCGTATTTAGAGTTTGATTGGAAAAAGTTTTAATTACAAGGATGTGTAGAAATTATCACAGTATAAGAGATACATTAATTTTTTGTATAAGGAGTTAAATCAAAATGATACATTGGCCATTATTATTTTTCCTAGTGGCTTTTTAAAAATTAGGTTTTGGGCAAGGGGATGATTTTGTTTTCCGCTCTGAGATATTCACTCATATGGCCAGCAGAGGGCAGCATTTTTCTATGTCAGCTTCCTGAAAAGAATTAGCCCTGCTTAGACTGTCAATGTTTCTTGTAATTACTCCCAGTATATTTGTTGCTTGCTTATGAATTAACTTGCATTTATGGAACTAAATCATTCCAATCATTTAATTACACCTGAGGAGCTGAACTATAATTGCTTGCTTCCAACTAGGATCTGATATGGCTTGAGCAGTATTAATTTGGTGTTTACTTTTCTGAGTGCTAAAAGCATTAAAATGATTGTGCAATGGGATTACATTTTACTAATTGCTGGCATTCATTAGCTGGGTAAATGATGAGGAAGAGTGACTGTATATTACAGAGGGATAAAATTATGGTTTTAAATAGTATATTACTAAGTACATTAAGGCCTGTAAGACATGTTTTAAAATACTCCAGAGGTTATTAAAGACTGTATTTTCTACATGTCTTGCTATATGAATCTCTTATTAAAAGACTGCAATTATTATTAACCTTTTTGGGCAATATGTAGGGAAATGGCTTCATTGACTAGAACATATTTCTTTGATATTAATAACTTCCTATATTTTCAGCTAATCCAAAAGTAAATGAGGAACTTAGAAACGATTGCCAACTCCAGATCAACATATTTAGAGAAAATTGGAAAAGGAGAAGCTTACTACAGCTTTATTTGAGGACTTTTTAAAGAATGCAGAGTTCTAGCTGTGAGGTAAATCTAATTTCATTCTGCCTAAAAGCATGCACAAAAAATACTTGCATAGCTTTTGTCATGTTTATCTTGAAATCAAATGCAAGAGAGAAATGCTCATAATTCCAGAAGTTAATGATAGTCTTTATGTTTTTTATAAAAATTGAAAAGCAGTATCAATTATACTTTCATTATACTTTTACGAGTATAACATATTTTATATGAAGATGTACATTGTAAATTTAAATTAATAAATTTGATATTTTTGGTATGAAGTGTGTGACAAATAGACTAGAAATTTTATTTTTGTTATATTATTGAAGTTATAATTGAAGAAGACTTAAGTTAAATAAATTAAATGGTTCTCTAATCAAATGAGCAAGCTTGACCTGAACTGCATCTACTACACTATAAATGTGAAGGGAAGAACTTTTCTGAGAAAAAAGATTTAATTTTACCTGTTGAAATGCTCAGTTAATTGTCCCATTTTAAATGTTTTAGAAAACCATTTATCCTGTAAATTCTCTGTTAAATAAAGGTAAGGCTTAGGTGTGTTCTGATATATTGTTTTAAGTTTATTTATCTAGACTTGGCTTTATTTTAGCTTCAAATCTTGGAGCAAAACCCAGAGACATTGCCAGAACAAACAAGAACAGAAGTACAAATGGAGGACTGGTCAAAAGGTAAGGACTTTTAAGGTATTAATACCAAACCCCAGGTGTTGTGCTAGTTCAAGGCACTGAATGAAGTATGTTTGTTCTAACCAATATATTAGACAGGGGCAGACAAACACATACGCACCCGCACAAAGACAGAGGCACACACAAAGAGACCCACATACTGCAAAAGAGACACAAAGAGGGACACACAGAGAAAGAGACACACACAGAGGAAGAGATAGTGAGGGAAAAAAAAGGGAGACAGACACACAAGGAAAGAGAAAGAAACATACAGACACACGCAGTAGTAGAGATTGAGAATGACTGGGGGAGAGATGTGTAAAAGTAAGGTGCACTCAGAGAACTACACAGAGATGCAGACACTGCAAGGGAGACACTACACTCAAGTAGGAAGACAGAAAGACGTGTATATGGATGTATTCACAAAAACACACACATTCAGACTCAGAGAAACCAAAGTAAGAGGCAGTAGAGACAGAGACATACAGTGAGAGAGAGAAAGAGAGAGAGAGGCATCTGTATACACAAAGACACACTCAGGAAAAGACATCCACAGAGGCAAGAGACACAGAAGATAGACACATTTACACACAGAGAGGCCAACATATACACATAGAAACAGAGAAAGAGACCAAGACACATACAGATGCATAGACCCATGTAGAGACATGTGCACACCCAGAAAGAAACAGCCACAGAAAGATGGAGTCAGAGGGGCCAGAGAGAATGAGAGCAGCAGAGACAGGCAGAGGTGTGCAGGCGAAGAAAGAGAAAGAAACTCCAAGACAGAGACAGAGACAAGGGGCGAGACAGAGAGAAAAAGATGCACACATGTATGCGCAGAGGGAGGGAACAGTCAGGCACAGAAACTCATTCTGAAAGACAGACTGGAGATGGCCTGAAAAGAGAGGGAGAGAAGAAGAGGTAAAAAGGGCACCTCTGTCTGTCTATAGAGCAAAATAGAGCCATTGAGAGAGGTTTTTAAATATTAGGTTTTTAATTGAGGTCTCTCACAGTAAAATGCTGCAAATCTGGAATCCTTGCAAAATGGATGCTGAATATAGTGTTACATGTACTCCAAAGCTTAAACCTATGTACATTGTTTTTATTTCCTCTTATTTGAATTTTTAAAAATAAGATTATTACCAACACATTACACATACCCCTCTCCCTCTCAGTTTTGATTCCCCTTTCCTAACGGGGATTCTTTTCACATATCAACATAACAGTTGATTTTCAGTTCTTTTTTAGAAAGTTAAAGGCCATTTTAGGGGATTTGAATATCCCTTTTTCTGATTTCTACATTTCTTTTTGATTTATATACTGTTACAAATTTTCTTGTAGTTTATATCTACCATTAGCAACTTTTCTTATGTGATTTTAGGCTACTTGTTAGGAGATTAGAATCCCGATAACTGAATTGTGTATAAGGTAATATCAAGTTAGGTAATTAAAGGTTTTTAATATAAAATTAAATCTTTTAGTAAATGGACTTTGTGACACTTAATTTTGGTCTACTGTCTTTATATTCAAGTTTGTGATAAGGGTACAAAGGTGTGAAGCTGGGAACTAATTTATTATAGCTCTTTTTATTCATTCATGCAAGTAAACAAGCAAACAGCCTTCTTTTGAAGAGCTCAAAGCACTTTACTCAATTTATGTACAAAATAAGAAAAGAGGAAGTAAATAATGATGTCCCTGTTACTTACATTCCCTATTCGGAGGTCATGTTGCTGTGAAAAGTCATGTTGTGCAAATTATAGACAAACAGACCTTTAAGCCAAAGGAATTATTTTTAATATATCAAGGGGGAGAGAGGCTATGGAGGAAATTCTTCTCATAAATGTAGAATAAGCCAGAAAGATGCAAAGGAAGGGAGGTGCTGAAGCCCTAGGACCCTTAGGAAAAGGATGGTTTTAGGGCTAAAGACATGGCTGCATAGTTTGCACCCAACAGTCCACAGCAGATGTGACTAAAACATCATTAGGAAAAGTTTCATTTTTGTAGGCATGTTTTTGACATTTGAGATAGGAATAAGACAATTACATATTTTACAAAGGGCCTGTAATGAAACAGTATTAAGAAATAAAATTAAACAGGTAAATGTAATATCTTTTGAGTATAATGGTAACTCGTGTTTTCAAACTAGTGAAGTTTAACATGGTCATTTCCTTGAGGTCAAGGGTCATGGGGTTTATCATGAAACACAAATGCTTCAAGATGCTCTTATGCAAAATGTTCAAGTCTGCTCTCATTGTTATTTCATTTAATGTTATTTATTTTTGTAAAATTGAGCTAAATTAAAAACTTATATTACATGAATATACTTTTGTGGCATCTTACAAATGTCATTATAAGAAGTGCTAAAGTGGTTATTCTTTTCCTAGCTTTGCTGTAAAAACATTGCTGAAATATTGGAAATCAAAGAATTGATGAGGTATATAATGGTAACAGATAGGACGATTTATGTTTTTCTTTGGTTTTGTCATTAAAGATAGTTTAGAAAATGCAAAGATGAGCTGGGTAGGTTGGATGGGTGAAGACATCTACAAAACACGTGCAGGTTTCTTTAAGTGGTTAAACAAACAAACCTGAATGATGGAAATTTTCAGCTGATGGAAGCAACATGTGAGTGAATGAATAAATGTGTGTTGCCAAGTGAGCATTAGTAACATCTTCCTGCTTCTTAAGAAGTAAATGCTGTTTTGTCTTTTTGTGAAAATTTTTTCAGGATTATTTTTTCCTGCTTTTTAAGAAAAAAAGTGGGAGGCCATAAAGTATATATGTAAAGTCAGCCTTCAGAAAGAATGATTTGTTATGTGGCTGGTTGTTTAGCCCTATTTAGCTTTTACTTATTTACTTAACTGTATAAGAAAAAGGTGTGGAAGTCAAAAATTTTTTATGAGTAATTAATTAAAATAGTATAAAAGCTTTGTACATGTTTTTGATATTAAATCTAGGGGTGTTTTCTTAAATTAGAAACATAGTTTAGTGTTCTATAGTACACAACAATCCATTGCAGATAGCTTGCATATTACTTATGAAGAAATGTGTATGCCATAAGTATACATACCTACAGTAATATAGGTAAATATGAGGTCTGGGTGCTAGTTAAATATAGAATATTATAAAACATATTTGAGTTTAGAACCTTTAGGGGTCAGTGTTCCCTAAGAAAGGTTAAAAAAGGTTACTATGCCTACCCAAATTAAATATTAAGTCTGCTCTACTTTAAATATTTCTTGCCAATTGAAGGTAAGAATTGTACAGCTTGAACAAAGGTTTTTAGACAAAAACCTTTCAATATTATGATTTCTTCGAAGTTATTTTTAGGTTTTTTATTTTAGTAACTTACATTTAATATGTATTTTATGTTACAGAGTAGTTTTTTTCACTTAGGTATTATCTCAATTTAAATATAATAATTTTAATACTATTTTCTGTTAAGTTTAAAAAATAAGCATGATTCTAAATCATACTCATTTGTAATTTGAGATGAAAAACTACCTCTAGAACTGCTTACATTCATTGAGTCTTTACATGTTGTGTTTTATTGGAGGCTAGCAAATATCAAAAAAATCTTATCTTGCTGAATTTAGGTAAAAAGCAAATGTCTTCTTTATTTTAGAATTGCTAGTTCTTTTAGTTATAAAAGGAATTACCTTTTATAGTCATGATTCTTATGGGTTTTCTGCCATACAAAGTAAATAACTAAAACCAAAATGCAGCAAAAGGTAACTTGGTAAGTGCCTTATCAGTTTCTCGTTGAGTCAGAATACTGTGTGTTTCTGCTTGGCATTTGCAACTTGTGTGCCACTGTCAGTCTCTCCTATCACTGCTTCATTTATCTTTGTCTTCTCAAAGTCTGTGTTCTTTTTACCTTCTCTCCAGTTGTTGCTCTGTAATTGAATTATATCTAAAACTATTTCATGATTTGCAAGCATTTTATAAAAGAAGACATCTGTAGGAAAGCATCTAGCATGCTTTTAAATGTCAGCCAGGGCTGATAATGGTTTTTACAGATGAAAAAGAAAAGATTGTTGACATCTTTTACAGGGCCTAAATAAATGGTGGGGGTTTTGTCATTGTTACTTCATTCCATTGTGAAAGTAGGTGTATAAAAAAAGTTTTAAAAATATTAGGAAACATAAATAACAGTATTTGAAATAGTTATTATTAGTTTTGTAAGAAGTCTGTTCTCTTCAGATGTAATGCTCACAGACCATTATCAGAAACTTGATTTTTTTCAAAGTAGGATAGCTCATATTTAGTGTATTTATATTTAATACAATAGACTATAAAATCAATAATATTTATTTAGGGAAAAATCTAATTTTACTTGTATTGAAATCCCAACTGCAATAAAAATCTTCAGACCTTTTCCTTTGGGCAAGTGAATTTAAGGATGCATTTTAAAAATTTTCCATATGCCATACAGGAGTTAAAAAATAACTTTTCAGAGGTCTCATTAAATTTACCATTCATCTCCATAGTGTCTAACTTAATAGAGTACTTGGGAGCTTCTTATATATGACTGAATATTTCATGTGGGATATTTGAGAGAGTCATTTTAGGACTACTAGCAGGTGGCCAGCAAGGATCAATGCATTTCGAGAGGAAAGGCCAAGGCAACTTTTAAAAGAATGATTTAGGTTATATTGTTATATTTATAAAAATTCTCTTACTTTAAATAAATTTATTAAAGTAAATGGGATTCTAAGTGTCTTTATTTTTAAGTTTGATATGAGTGATTCTGATATTACTCTTGGCCTCAGTAGGAAAGGGGAATGAAAAAACAAATGTTTACAAGGGCAACTTAGTTTTCTAACTGGCTATAAGGTTTGTTATGAACTGTATTTTGAGATTTGTCATTTCTTGTAAATATATGCCAAAATTATATGCTTGGCAGTTTTTAAAATAGACTTTATTTATAGAGCAGTTTTAAGTTCACAGCAAAATTAAGCGAAAAGTACAGAGTTCCCACCTGTCACACACCCGACTCCTTAACTTTACATGCAGCCTCTCCACTCTCCACATCCCCACTGCCGTGGGGCCGTCGCTGCACTTGATGAACCTGCCCATAAATCTTTAGTAGGGGAAATGTTTGTGAGACGATAGGAATCCTTATTTCTTTTCATTAAATTTAGAGTGTTTTAAATTAAGTCAGTCTGTACTCATGTAGAATTCTTACTCTACCTTTCTTGCTTTATTATTTTGTAAAAATAATCATTGCTAAGGAGAATAAGAAAAATGAAAAATGGCAAACTCATTTTTAATAGAACCACTTCTCCCCTATTTCTATACTATCGATATGAGCTTCTCCTTGTACAACCTGTGACTATTTCTTTGATTTATGGAAATCCAACTTTACTTTCAGTATGCAAACTCTTTCAAATTTTTTTGTGGCAACAAAAATACAAATTTTTTGAAATAGAAAAACTACATGGATTTCTCAAAAGTTTTTGCTGTGTTTTAAATTCTTTATCCTTTCTGAGCTCTTTGATAAAAGTCCTCATTCCCTTATGATTGAGAACCTTTGTGCCAGAGAACTTCATGGAACATGTGTTTACAATACAAATGTTGATATAACATTGAATCTTCAGTTTTCTAGAAATTAGAATTTCAGTTTATTTGAGGTGAGTGTTGTGCTCTCCATAGTGACTATATATGTCAATTTTAGTATGGTTACTATGTTACTATAAAGTCCTGAGTGTACATCGGCATTTTCTTGATTTGCAGATCTGAATTAATACACACATGTAGACTGAATTTATGGCCATTTACACAGATGGTTCATGTTGACTGGCTGTAGAGTAGGTAGGACTGATGTGACTATATTTACTGCATTTACTCACTACTTTAGTTTTTAAATAAATTTAATAGTTGAATAAAATACTTAAGGGGGAGTTACCAGATATTCCCAGTGTGTATGTGGGTGTGGGTGTGTGTGTGTTAATAAAAACTTACCATGTAGGACAATATTTTCATCTTTTGGGGAAAAGTTTTAGATATAGTTTTTCTTTGTTTTGCCTTTTGTGTTTTGATTTTTTCTTGGGTTTTGTAGAAAAGGAAATGGAATAATTCAGACTATAAAATTTTGAAGTTGGTTTCATAGAATTTTGTATTCTAAATGATTGAATTAAAAATATTCTTATCTGTAGCTTTGGGTAAGAGTCATAATCTTTCAGCAAATGGTAAAACTGTGCTGACAATGTATGGCAAAAAGTAATCATTTTAGAAATTTTATTTTGACTTTCATTTTTATTTTTGAGTGATTCCAGCCTTTACACATTGAAACTTTTTGGTACTTTAAATTCAGGATGCTAGTGGGTAAAAAGTTCAAAATAACCAGTTGATATTGATAAAATTATACTTGTAGAAATAGTGTTAGTTTTTGCAAATTTAATATTTTTAATTAAAAATTCTCCTTCCTAATAGTTTCATTGGCTATACCTGTGGTAATTGATATACTCTAAGGTATAGTAATATTTGTTAATTTTGTACATTTTTAGTATAGAAATATAATCAAAGTCAAGCATGAGATATCCTTATTTACTTCATTAGTATCCTATCTTTTATGCCCCTCCCCTCAGTGTTCAAGATTTTCAGGTTAATGTTGATTCCTTACAAATTGGGATAGGTAGGGTTTATTCAGCATTAGTTTGCTTGAACCAACACAGGTATTGGGGGAAATGTGATAGGAAAGACAGAACAAATATGTAGTCCTTATGGATTCAGGCTTTTGTATAACTTCTAACTTTTGAGTATGGAATGTAGAATATCTGTATTCTTTCTATAGATTAATGTAAAGAATTTGCAATTCGAATGTATTTTTATTTTAAATATGTTGCAAAATTTGGAGTCAGTGAAGTCGTTTCCCCAATTGCTTTTAAGACTTGAAAGTTAAGGAGAAAACTGTATTTGAACAATGATTAAAATTAAAAAAAAAAAGAGTTGAAAGTTAAAAAACTAATGATTTCAGCTCAGCAAATCTAATTGTTTCCTTTCAGAAACCTTCATTGCCTGTATTTATAAGCAACTAGTATAGAGTTTAAGCGGGGACAAGACTGCATTAGTCCAGGTAAGAAGAGCAAAGACAAAACAAAATTTTCATTAAAAAATGCAGTCCTCGATCTCCTGAGAATGCAGTAGAGTCTAGAATCAGAGACTTCCTCTGCATTTTTAATAGGCTCTCTGAGATGCTCTGTATTGGTCCTTTATTACCTTTCTTTTTTTAAAGTCTCTGCCCCTCTCCTGAGTCATTTGAAATAAACACATTATTTTAAAGAAAACAAATAGACATTTTTCTCAAGCCTTTTTTTTTGTCCCAGGAATTTAATGTTTTTTTAAAAAGTTAAAATACTAATAAGGAGCTAATGATGCTATATTGTAATTGACTAATACAACATTGTTAGAGTAGTCAGAGTTGATTAATGAAATGTGAATTTTACCTTTTATGCTTTTTCTTTCCAGAAAAAGAAATGAATTCAAATAAAGCACACATCATTTGCATAGAAAGTTATGTAATGATGCCATATAAAGTATAATGATTTCCCAAAACCTTGTATTTAAAGTAACCTGAATTACAATGAGAGATAAACAGAATATTTACCCATCCCTTATGAGCTGCTGCTGATATGTAAATTTATTCTTCTACTTTGCACAAATATACTTTCAAGCTACTGCTTAAACACTTTGAGGTCCTTAGTCAAACAGTTTTAATGATGCCTCCAATATTGTAAAAGTGTGACATTTGATGAATGTCTCATATAGTTTTGATATCTGGGTGCATGTCAACAAAAAAAATTGAACATTGGTTTGTCATGCAACACCTAGATAATTTATAATTTTACTGTTTATATCCATCTTGACATTTTTTTATCTGCCAAAGGCAGGTTTCATTTGGAATCTTAATCTGAGATTTATTTGGTGGATCTGGAAATCATAGCTAGGGTTCCCACAGGAAATGGTCCATCTACCAACAGATTAAATGGCAGTCCTGCAGTTGTTAGGGGAGCTCTGCATTTAACACACATGCATACTCATTCAGGCAGCACTGTGGAGAAAAATTAAAGTAGTAACCCAGGTTTAGGAACAATGTAGCTAAAAAGTCCCATATTTGCTGAATGACAAAGGGTTATATAGCAGCATTTCATTTTATTATTCGTGCTTGAATTTCTTGTTTGCTCTGTTGAGTCTGCTGACGAATACTAATAAATGCCTGCAACAATCCAGACGAGAGATGCCTGGCAACAAAGCTATGCGGTGGACCTCCCTGATCTTCTCCAGTTCACAACCTGACCTTTTGAAAAATTGGCTGGGCTAAGCTGCAGAATTTGGGTGTAATGGTTATTGTTAACTCCAGCTTTAGGATTTATTAATTTGTGTGATCAAGACTTACCTATACTTCAAAGTTTCAAAAGACCAAACACAATCATTCATCCATTAGAACTAACTGTGTTTCAGTGATTTCCCCTTAGTGTCTGCCTGGTGATTCTTCTATTTTGTTTTACAAATCTAAAAGTGCTTGTAGAGAAATGAAAGGCAGATATAAAGAAAATCTGTTTTTTTCTCTTTTTACTTGTTACTGGAAAGATTGCCTTCTGTAAATGATTTATGAAATTGTTGAATACGTGAGCAGTTGGTATGTGTTCATACTTAGAACTTATATAATTGTGAATCCTATTTTACTTGAAGTTGTAGAAATTTAAGATTTACCTAGTTCATTTATATTTTTAATTGCTTTATACAAATTATTCTTATAGTAAGAAAAATTGAGAAAGACTGAAAAGGTTAGGAATATATGGTAAGTAGCCAAATAGTTAAGATCACTAGAGGACAACAAGAATAAAGATTACTGTGTTAGGTAATCAGGTTTTAGGATAGTTGTCACAATCGTTTCAGCCTAAATAATATTTGTTATGTTTTGAATAGGATGATAAAAGTTTTACAAAGCTTTATTTTATGTGATATGTTAATAAGTTAATTAGGTAGCCTAAGCTTTAGGAGATTACATTATTATACTGTGTTCATGGCCTAGAAGGAAAGATGTTAAAATTTAAAAGCTGAAACATTACAGTGCACTTAGTTTTTACACAGAAACCTGACCTTTTTTCTATAAGATGAATGAATATTGATGTGTTCATAACTATTTGAGATTCATTGAAACAAAAACTTTAAAAAATTTGGTGCAATGACACCACTTCAAGTAGCCATGTTATAATGAAACAAGTAACCAAATTTCAGTAATTTCCATGACTAACCAGTAGAGAATTTTTTAACATGATATTCTGAGTCATTGAATTATCTTAATAAAGGATTAAATGACTTCATTACCACTCATTTTGACATGTTTATCTAGATATAAAACCATGCATAAGAATGTAAAAGATGTAGTTCATTTTAAATATCTTGCCCTCATGTCCAAGTGATTTTGTGATACTGACAGGTTTCATGGTAGTCCAGCTTTATACACCTTTTATAAAACCTTATTTCAGTATCTTACAGCCACATCCAGCTGTGCTTTCCAGCATGGCAGCCAATGGTTCCATGTAGTTTTTTTGAGCACTTGAAATGTTGGAAATGAGTATGTAGACCAATGAAAATGAACTTTTTTTTCTTATGGCTGTTCAAACCAAAAAAATATTTTTTAAACCCCTGAGAGAATATGCAGAATATACAGTTTCTAGATAATAAGTTTGCATTTTTTAAGTCAAGAATCAAAAGTTACCTAATTTCCTATGACTCCTAAATTAAAATTTGTGAATAATAAGCAACTGTGATCTACTAGCTGTGATCCTTATTATATCTAATATCATGTGCCAGTAGAGTGAGTGCTCAAATTGTGTCTCAGAAACATGCTATTTGCATTTTGTATTTGCCTGACTTGGGACTGAATTTACAGAATTATACTATTAATTTTGTATCAGTGGGATTGTATATTTTTTGAGGATCTTCTGCTAATCTCAGGATTTTAAAGTTTTGAAGTCCTATTATTTCTGTAGTTTATTTGTTTTATAATCAGATATAAACTTTATTAAACCACTATTTATTAATTACAGGTTTTAACCTTATTAAGTGTTTCTATTTATTATGTTTCTCTTATTGAATGAGGTAGCATTTTCCATGTCCATGTCTTCTGATGTTTTAATAAGAAATTTTTCTTGTTATATCTTATTACTTACTCTTACTATATTTTAATAAGTATTTTGCTCTTAGCAAAACATATTTTCACAGATAATAATAACATTTATTGAGTGTGAATTCTGTTCTGACACTTTTTTAAGATTATGTGATTTAAATAATCCTCATAACCTTTTGAAGTGGTTGCTATATTATATACTTTTTATTGATGGGGAAGTTGATGAGAGGCTAAATAATTTTCTAAAAGTCATACAGCTACGTGGTAGAGCCAGAATAAAGGGCAGAAAACTGTACTTGAACAACAATTAAAATAAAGAATAAAAAATAAATCCCCCCCCCCAATAAATAAATAAATAAATAAAACCCTGAAGTCCGTCTTCAGAGCTGATGCACTGTTTCTGCTTGGAAGATCTAAATACACCAGTGTTCTAGTTGGAAGTTCTCAACTTTTCTCTTGTATACACTATATTAGGTAGGATCACTGTGATGTGGCAGAAGTTTCTGATGCCTCTTTCTTTTATGTTTTGGGGGAAAAAACTCATATGCCTATATGTAAAGCAAAACCTCCCTCCCACAAAAAAGAAACAAATAGTTAGATATTTAGTAGAAGAAATAAGCAGTATCTGTACACACATACATATTGATAGATAACCTACATTTATTTAAGGAATTGGTAGAAGTTATTAGGAGCCACTAACTGATACTGTTGCTCTGATTATGTTGAAACTAATATTCATTTAGAAAAATCTTAACCATTGAGGAAAAGACATCTTTTATTTAAATATGGATTTGTTATAGTAATCCCACTATTGTATCACATTTATACCTACTAGTAAGTAAATATATTTTTCCTAGAAAGTAAAAATATTTTATATAATTTTGATGTTCTTACATAATTTGGTGATGGACAATACACAAAAGAAAGAAGCAATAAACATGAGGGTTTTCATTCTTTTTATATTTGTAATCTTTCAAAAAAAAGTTTAAGTAAGTGTTGACCACTTGTGTTAGCAAATGTCAGAGAGCACATTAACAAATTGCTTCCTTTATGGTTCATTTTAGATACAAATTTCTCTGAATAGCACCTGCATCTGAAGGAGCAAGAGATCTATTCATTTAAATGCACTTGCCTAGTTATTTAAATGTCCTTGCCTATAGTGCTTCTGTTCCTCTTTCTCTTTTTACAAGTGAGCTCTCAGGTAGCTGGGACTTTGCTATTCTGAGTAACCCTAGAAGATCCCCAGAGACAATTCTAGCTCAACCACTCTGAAGAAACAGCTCTGTAAACAGCATTGACCCCCCCCGCCAGGGGACCATCAAATCCGTTTACACAGATACCAGTTGTCACAAACTATTTACAAAGCCAGACAGAATAGAATTTCCCAGCCTCTAAGAATCCCTGTTTGATTCTAGCCACCTCCTCACTTCTGTATAGTAGTTGTGAAATAACAGTTACTTTTGGTCACAAGTCATGATTTCTTGGGTAGCAGTCAATTCAACTGAGTATATTATACATTGACTAATGTATAATTGTCTGGAGAATTGAACTCAAAAAGGATCCTAAAGTTTTTGTTCCTAAAATATGGAAAGGTATATTACTGCTAATTTTCTAGACCAAGAAATTGAGAATTGAATAACAAGGCTGTAAGGTAGTTGGCAATACTGATACCTCCAGAAGTAAAGAGAGAGTTTGTTAGATCATGAAAAGGGTCCATTAGAAACGCTTGAAGGATACTAGAGAGATACGCAGTTTTCAAAGCATATGTTGTGGCCTACCTAGGCACATGTGTTAAGTATCGATTCCAAAAAATATCTTCACTAAATCCACCCATTTTGCCTAAATGAATAAACTGTCTCTAGCAGTAGCTGTAGGTGCCATTGAGGAATACCTAGCAGTATTCTCGATAACATCATTTTCAGATGGCCACAGGATAAGTTTACATGGCAGTGGTAGCATAGTAATAGCAAAAATTGGGGAATATATTTGGTTTGAAGTGGTCAAATTCTTATGTCCAAATAATACAGTGTGCCTGTAGAAAAGCAGATAAATAAAGGGACTGATAGTCGTCATAAAAAATTTTACTATTAACTCTAGGAAAGAAAAACCTCATACACTTAGGAATTATGATGAGATTGCTAATTTATTCTCTAAATAAATGGAGAAATGAAATTAAGTAGTAATAATCTTAATGATGAAACAATTAACAGTGACATTGATTAGAAGCAAATTACTAAAGAAGGTGATAGAGTTTCCATTTTAAAACTTACAAGAGAGAAATCAATAGAATAGTTTTAGTTTTAAGCTTTCATCTGCCTACAGATGAGAGTTTTAATCAAAATTGAATGTGTTCTTTTAAACATTTATCTAATGGACTAATGTGTAAAACAGACTCATAACTTCACTTTTGTTGCATCTTTTACTTATATGTTTATATGCCATTATGTAATTCTTTTTTAAATGATGGACGAACAAACAGCTCAACTAGATTTTTAAAAATAATTTCAATTAACTTTTTTCTACTTCTTTTTTTCACATTTTTAAAATTGTTGTCCAAGTACTAGTTTTTAATAGCTTCATCCCAATATCACTTCATAAATACCTTTCTCCTAGGTTGGAAAGTTCAGGAAAAATACTTGAAGACTGACTTAGAGTCACAAAGTGCTGTTTTCTTCTCTTGGTTGGAGAAGGTACTAACTCAGAAATTGAATTTAAGTTGGGCTTGGAATAGGTAAAGGCAATTTGTCAAGATGCAATAGAACAGAGTACTATCTTCAAATGTGATTTGAGAAGTCAGAGTGCATCATGCTTGCAACTTACTTTCAAATGTTTTAGAAGAACTGTGTATGTGTAGGTATGCAAATAACTAGGTAGGTACTGAGAGAAGGAGTTATGAAGCAAGTATAGTAAAGTGTTAACATTTGGAGAATCTGGGTGAAGGGTATATAGGGATTCTTTGTACTATTTTTACAACTTCACGTAAGGCTGAAATAATTTCAAAATAAGGAGAAAAGAAATTACTATTATCTGCAGTTATTTCTTGTCACCTTTCTTGTCTCTGGTTGTTAGCCTGTTTATGCAGTCCATGGAGCCTTTTACATTTGGCTCTCATTTCTCCTCTGTTCTTACCATTTTTCTGATGACTTTAGTGTCTTCAAAGTTGACGCTTTAATTATCTTGAATCCTTGATTTCCTTCTCTGCACATACCTTTACCATCAGTCTATTTTATTAGTTCATTCCCAGATGAACTACATCTTGGACTTTGTTTTTACATGTTGCTCATTTTAGCTCATTTTGGCAATTTTCACTTCCTGACTATAACATCTTATCATTTTAACACAAAATGTTTTTCATAAAGATACTCTTTTTTCTCTGTTCCTATTCTTCCTGTTCTTTTCTTATTCTTACAGTGTCAACTTTTGCTTTACTTCTCCTAACTCAAATCCTTTGGCAGTTCATTACTTTGCATATTCCTACTTTTCCAACTTGTCATTTTTTTTGTAGCAATGACTTTGTGAAATCTTCCCAGAGTTTACAGATGAGTATCAGTATATGTGGCTTATTTTGTATTTTGTCTCTATAGCCCTAGCAGATTCCTTCTTTGTCACCTTCTTTTGAAATCATTAGATTAGTTTACCTTCTTCAATGTCTACAGAGTCCTCACGGGGAGGGTCTGATTCCTACTTGTCTTTGTCTAGTTCTTATTACAGCACATATCACACTGTAGATTTTCCATGAATTACTAAATTAATGAATAAACTAAGTAGAGGGGTGAAACTTTCTATACAAATGGTTGAATTCTGATGTAGGATAAAGCAGTATGGCATAGTAGAAGAGTATTGAGAACATTCAGAGAATTTAAGCTATGTATTTGTTAAACAGTCGGTCAAAAATCAGGCAGCTACACCAGTGGTGTGGATCAGTGGATTGAGCACCGGCCTGTGAATCAAAAGGTGGCCGGTTTGATTCCCAGTCAGGGCGCATGCCTGGTTTACAGGCCAGGTTCCCAGTTGGGGGGGTGTGAGAGGCAACCACACATTAATGTTTCCCTTCCTCCCTCTCTCTCTTCCTCTTTCTCCCTTCCCCTCTCTCTAGAAATAAATAAATAAAATCTTTAAGAAAAGAATTTTTAAAAAGGCACACAGAAAGGAAAATTTTATAAGTCAGCCTTTTTACTCTAAAGTATAATTAAGGTCTTGGTAGAAGAGTATGGGCAGTCTGATTTGCAGAGCAGGTTCCAAATGTCTGGTGAACAGTTATATTTAGGAATCTAAAAACAAAGCAAGAGTAGAAACATTCAGATTTTTAGAGCCAAATCACACAGTACAGTGTTTGTAACAATATTAAACCCTTACCACTGGAATCCAGAAGTGTGTTAGGACTTGTTGAGGTCATTAGGGTTATAATTGCTATAGTGCAGGAGGTGGCAGCAAGGAGTCCTCTTACTGGGGAGCTCCCACCTCTACTCTGAGTTTGGAGGTGAAAAGGCAGTGATTTACCAAGGACTCAACAAATCACAAAATTTGACATTAGGTAAGCTGAAGTTAGAGAAAGTCGTAAGTGTAGTCATCAAATGGCAAGTATAGATTTCAGCACTTGGGTAACCTAAACACTGGAAGATTAAGAATAAAAAACTGAAAGGAGAAAGATGCTAAACTAGACCCAGAAATATAGTAAAAACATGGGACAATTTGTAGATAATGACAATTTTGGTCTCAAAAACAGGCCAAAGAGTCAAGCCTTAAGATTCTGAAGCAGTTGGTCTAGTGTTGGCCTAAGCAACTGGGAGTTATTTATATTTGGCCCATCCTTTACTTTTTCGTGAGTTTGTACCTCATAAACTGGAGAATAGTATAGGTTCTAGTAGTTACTTTTTGATATGTCCTTGGAGACAATTTTTGTTATCTGATAATTGCTTTTAGCAATTAGTTGTAATTTCATTTGAGTTACTTGTAAGTTCTATGTGAGTGTTGGAAAGCATGGTTTGTTCATGATATTGTGGTGTTCTTTAGCATTCATTTGTAACATCCTCTCATTCAGATTTGGAGGGTTGAATGCGACCAATACCAGTGTATTCCAGAAACGTAGCATGATGACCATCTAAAGGCAACCAAGCAAGCATTTTGAAATGTCAAGAAGCAGCATATAATCTCCAGAAACCTAAAAACCATAATATAATATAATATTGAAATTTTATAAATATCTTACAATTATATACTTATGATAGCACATTCTTCCAGTCTGTTCCCTCAAATAAAGTGAAATCAAGAGTAATTTACTAAAAATGGTTTCTGATCTAGATTTAGCCACCAATAAGATCCAGGACTTGAAGTTTTAACTGGCTATACCTAATTTCAGCATATGTACAAGAAAAAAATGTCTTCTTAGAGAAAGAATACTTTGTGAGAGCTACCATATTTACAAGTTCCCCATTTTGTTTTTATTTTGAAAAGTACTCTCTCTGCCTCAAGAGGATTTTAAGTTTGGCAAGTCAAAGACAGCATCATCAATAAACAGATGAGATTTACCTGCTTTTTACAGTTTTACTTTTTGAAGTTTCTGCTGGAAATAGTTAGAGTGGGGATGTGTGCCTGTTGACCTGATTTACCAGGGAAAAGTTTGTTTTGTGCACCTGTGTGTGTGTCATTTTCTTCCAAAAAATTAGATATACAGTATTCTTTTGAAATAGCTATTATCTACTAGTTACAGCTTAAAATAACTTTTATGAGATAGCCAGACATTGCAAACACAGATTTGCTAATGTATAATACATATCTGGTAAAATGGGAGTAAAAAATAATTCTTACATTCATTTTATAATATGATGATGGTGATTACAAAAATAATAGCTAACATGTATTGTCTGTCAATGTGCCAGACATGAGGCCAAGTATCAGTATTTTGCATGTATTAACTCAGTTAATCTTCACAGGTAAGTGAGGTAAGTGTTGTTACATTCCCATTTAAAAGCAAGACCTGAGGTGTTATATGGGTTAGGTTAGTTGCCCAAAGTTATGCACTTGGCAAAGCTGGAATTCTGATCCAGGCAGTCTGGTATCAGAGTTTCATGCACAACATCACTTTACTGTAATCATTAACTTATTGCAACCTAGTTTTCAAAATTTAGGGGAAAGAGTAATCTGAAAATAAAACCTCTAAATCAGTGTTGTTGTTTTTTTAAGTTTGATTGAATGCTGGAGTCATCTGACCACTCCCAGAGATTTTGCTTTAATTAATATAAGGTGTGATCTGGGCTGTAGGGTGTCTAGAAACTCCTCAAATTATTCCATCCTGTTGCCAAGATTTAAACCACAGTCCTAAATGCTCACTCACTGTGGGAATGGAAATAATTAATGGCAGAACCACACTGTACATTCTTACATAATTACAGTAGGAGTAAAACTAATAAGTACATGTTTAAAGCTATGAGAGTACTTATTTCCATAAAAATTATTCATTTGAATGATTCAATATGTAGCTATAGTGTTTTATTTATCATGTGGTTTTTTTTGTTTTGTTTTAAATAGCTCATAATTATATTGAACAAGAGACTGCAGGGAGAAATAAAAGTACACAGCCAGCTGAGCAACTGACTGAGAGTCCTAAGGGCAGCATGCATAAGAAATCCAATGAATTAGTTAATGAAGCCGCATATGAGGACACAGAACTGCCAGAGCAGAAATCAAGGAATTTTCCTAATCCAGGTGATGAGACATCTTCCTGCACTACTGAAAAATCCAAGTGAGTGCCAGCAGCCTTAGACTTAGAGTGTAAGAACTGGGAGGGCTCCTTTGCCTTCCTCCTTTTCATTCTCCTTTCCTTGTTTTTGGCGTGAGCTAAGTTTGACACATCATTAACATATTAGAATTGGGGGAATCTACCAGAGGTTTTTCCTGTTTTCCATTCCATCAATATGATGTGTCTAGATCAGCAGTTTTCAATTTTTTCATCTCGTGGTACACATAAACTAATTAAAATTCTGTGACATGTGAAAAAATATATATTTTTTTGCCAATCTGACCCAAAAAATAGGTATAATTTTTATTCATTCACACCAGACAGCTATTGTTATATTGGCTGTTTATCATTATTTATTTGACAAACTAAGAGAAAAGATGCCAGTGCCCCTGACTACGTAGTCAGGTATTGCATATTTTAAAACTTCTTGCAGCACAACAGTTGAAAATCGCTGGTCTAGATTGCTAAGTGAAAAAGCATTTGAATAAAGGCCATGAGGTTTTATTCTTTGTAGTTAAGTATTATTTTCTGTGACCTTTCATTATGGGTCTAGAAATAACTGTTCGATTTACATTAATGGGATTTTTTTTTTTTTATCAGAGCCCAAACCTGGTAGGTCCAGAACAAAATAAACCCAAAGATGTGGTTTTGCTTAGCAGTATTTTTCATTTAAGTGAATTTCAATACTTTTAGAAGGGCCTTGCACACTTCCATTTGCCTTCTTTATTATTTTACATTCATGACATCTGTGACTTTTCCCTGTGGCATTGAAGTACTTTGATCCTTACTCATGTATTATGAAAATACTACTAAATTAGAAAAATTTTAGTGACTAATACAATTATAGTTTCAGTCCAGATGAAATTTTATTTTATAGAATATATTTTAACAATTTTACATAGGAACAGCTATTTCTAATTACTTAAAAATTATTCAGTAGGTACCATATTTTTCAGACCATAAGACACACTCCCCCTCCCCTCAAATTTGGGAGGAAAAGGGGGGTGCATCTTATAGTCCTAATGTAGCTTACCTGGCTCACTGTGGAGCTGGGTCACAGGTTATTAAATATTTTACTACATTTTTTAAAATATATTTTATTAATTATGCTATTACAGTTGTCCCATTTCCCCCCATTCACTTCCCTCCACCCTGTACACCCTCTCCCACCCATATCCCCCCCTTTAGTCATGTCCATGTGTCATACTTATAAGTTTTTAGCTTCTACATTTCCTATACTATTCTTACCCTCCCCCTATCTATTTTCAACCTACATTCTATGCTACTTATTCTCTGTGCCTTTCCGCCCTCTCTCCTTCTCCCACTCCCCTTGTTGCTAACCCTCCATGTCATCTCCATTTCTGTGGTTCTGTTCCTGTTCTAGTTGTTTGCTTAGTTTCTTTTGGTTTTGCTTTAGGTGTGGTTGTTAATAATTGTGAGTTTGCTGTCCTTTTACTATACATGTTTTTTCTTTATCTTCTTTTCTTAGATAAGTCCCTTTAACATTTCATAAAATAAGGGCTTGGTGGTGATGAACTCCTTTAACTTGACCTTATCTGAGAAGCACTTTATCTGCCCTTCCATTCTAAATGAGAGCTCTGCTGGATAGAGCAATCTGGGATGTAGGTCCTTGCCTTTCATGACTTGGAATATTTCTTTCCAGCCCCTTCTTGCCTGCAAGGTCTCTTTTGAGAAATCAGCTGACAGTCTGATGGGAACTCCTTTGTAGGTGACTGTCCCCTTATCTCTTGCTGCTTCTAGGATTCTCTCCTTCATTTTTACCTTGGCTAATGTAATTATGATGTGCCTTGGTATGTTTCTTCTTGGGTCCAACTTCTTTGGAGCTCTCTGAGCTTCCTGGATTTCTTGGAAGTCTATTTCCTTTGCCAGAATGGGGAAGTTTTCCTTTATTACTTGTTCAAATACGTGCTCAATCTGTTGCCTCTTCCCCTCCTGGTACCCCTATAATTCGGATGTTGGAACATTTAAAGATGTCCTGGAGGTTCCTAAGCTTCTCCTGATTTTTTTGAATTCTTATTTCTTCATGCTTTCCTGCTTGGTTGTTTCTTGCTTCCTTCTGGTCCACTCTATTGTTTTGAGTTCCAGTTTCCTTCCCTTCACTATTGGTTCTCAGAGCATCTTCCTTCATTTCTTTTATGGTAACCTGCATTTTTTCATGTAATTTGTGCCCCAAATCAACCAATTCTGTGAGCTTCCTGATCACCGGTGTTTTGAACTGTGCATCTGATAGATTGGCTATTTCTTGGTCACTCAAAAGAATGAGTCCTGGGGGACTGATCTGTTCTTCTGTTGGACACATGTCTCTCTCTCTCTCTCCCTTTTTTTTTTTTCTGGTCTGGTTGCTCTTGTTATGGTGAGGGGAAGAGCCTTAGGTGTTCACCTGGGCTGGGCACCCCAGTGGCTAGATTGTGATGTTGTATGTGCGGGCGGGGGCGGGGGCAGGGGCGGGAGGGAACAATGGCAGTAGTTCCATTCTCCTGCGATCTCAGTCCCTTCTCTGGGATCCTGGATTGCGCGCTCTGCCCTTGTCCACAATGCCACCTCACTTGGTCTGCCAGCTGCTGCTTGGGTACTCAGGGTCCACCACTGCATCCCAGAAGGCTTATGCGCTCCTGGTTGCCTTATGCACCCAGTTCTCCCCATCTCCGCGCACCTTGACCCACGCCCACTCCACCTCTTAGCCCCTCCTACCGGTCTGGATGACCGGGTCTACTTCAACTTCTTGGCTGTCCGACTTCCATTCAGATAAATTCTCTGTCAGTTCTGGGTGTTATTCTGCCTCTAAGTTGTTGTTGTTCTAATCTTGGTTGTGCGTGGAGGTATGGTGCATCCACCTATGCCTCCATGTTGCCGGAAGTCCTAAATATTTTACTACATTTTTTACTTCAAAAGTTTTTTCTATCTTCTTACTCTAAAACCTAGGTGTGTCTTATGGTCCGGTGCATCTTATAGTCCTAAAATATGGTATATTAATATGTTCCTACTGCTTAGCTATGAGTTATATTCTTACTGATGTGTAGATTGGAATACACTTTTGGAAAGTAGGGGTAGAGGTGAATGAAAAGGTGATAAACATTTTATAACCACATAGGAAAAATAGTTGAGACTGGGCTGAAGCCAGAGTATGAGCTGTCTAGTACAAGTGCAAGAGAAGGTGCACATGGTGAGTAGAGCTGTGCCAACTGTCCCAGGTGTCACTGCTTAATTTCTTCTTAGAGACTCTAAGATGTACCTATGCTTAATAATATAATATAATGCCTTCAAAAATAGCCCATGTCTTCTCCCTTCTCTTGCCTTATACTACTTATTAATAAGTTGATACTCTTCTCAAATAGCATGCAAAATGTAAAACAAATTTTTTTGGCCTACCCTTAAATGTTACAGGAAAAAGTTTCTATTTTTAATGTTTTAAATTTAATAATGAAAATACACTGTCAACCAAATTGAAACAGTTCTCATTTTCAGAGAAGTGAGAAATGTATCTAGTCCTGACTAAAAGTACAAATTGAATTAATATTCAACACCCCAATACCTGAATTCTTCAAGTACACTGAACCACGAGTCTCTACAGATGTTACTAAATGCCCTCCACGGATTTACCTTTTTCAGTTGATAAAGTAGCACCTCCATGAAACTGATACATTTACTCTTTTTATCCATAAGATTTTCTTATTGCACAAGAGAAATTTAAAAGTAAGTAACTTTATATATTTATTCTTAAAATTAAATTTGTCTCCCCCCATTTGAATGGTAAAATGTATTGATCCTGTAGAGTAGAAATAATATTCATCTTGCTTAATTGTTTTCTTTATTACAGCATTATAGAACATACAAATAATGATTTGCATTATGAGCGTATGATTCCTTGTCAAGTTACTTCAGACTTAAATAAAGAGAAGACTATAGCATTTCTTCAAACAGAGTTGGACATTCTCAGAGCAAGCAATAAAAAGGTATCGTTTAGAAAATCTGATAATTGTACAGTGTGTTTTAGCTGTTGACTTTCTAAATTTGCTGTGTTGGGCATTGCAATTCAGTTTTGTGTACTTTAACCCTTTAACAGTAGGTCTGTACTGTTGCCATATCATGCCATCAGGGGTCTGAGTGAGTTGAGAGATTGGCTATAAAAAGCAGGTTCTTTGATTACCTGCCTCTGCTGGCCTGTGATGTCACCTCCTTTTTCCTAAATCTATGGTATCTCAAGTAGGTGCATTAAAAAAAAGATTTGTTCAGGTTTTACTATGGTAAAACTATATTTCAATATTTTGGAGAAAGAGAAATGTAATATACTGGTTTCATACTACTTTCTTAACCACTTACCTTTTTTCATTCATATTTTTGCGCTATATTTTGCCTCAATAATATATGTAATTAAACTTTAAAGTATCAAGGCTTGGCAATAATTTCATTTACCTTATACTGCTGCATTTTGTCATATTTTAGCTTTTCTGACTATTTCTAGTTACATTACTTTGAGCATTACATAATGTTATTAAATAATACTCAGTTTTGTATGCCTTCCTCTTTTAAACCTCTATATACTAGTCTGATTTTAATATTCTAGTTGTTGACCTAATCAAATTGAAGCATGATATTAGGAAATGTTGCTCATATGTGATAGAAAACAACACAAATGACAAAAGCTGAGGGAGGAATTAAAGAAAAAAACAAAAAACATTTGGAGGGATTCTGTATGAGAGCTGGAGATATTTCCCGTGCTTTCATTTAGCAGTTATTTATTATGTGCCAATTATGAGTCAGGTGCCAGTGCCAATTTAAATGAAATATGACGGGATAGTATTCTCAAAGGGTGATTTGTTTCAGATACTGAGATTATTATCTTAATTAATTTTGTTTCAAAATATTAGAAATACTAAGAGAAGCTGTAAAGCTCTACTGCCCATTATTTTGTTAGAATGGTCCCTCCCAAGTCATTGGCTTTAAGACAATGGAACAGACAGCTTTTTGCCATAGTTATTTTGAATCATTATGTTGTTCCCTCTTTAATTTTTGTCTACACACACACATAAAGTGTATATCAAAATGTTTTTATAATTTCTATGTCCTTACAAGTAATTATTACTTTATAAAATGTCTTAAAACTTTACATACTGTGGGATTTTTTTAATTCCTGAAATTATGTATTTGTGCAACAAATTTGTCAGATAGAATCTGTTTTTTTTAATGTGTTTAAGCTTCAAGAAAAACTGTCTAAAGAAGATAAAGAACATAGAAGACTAAAGCTTAAAGTGGAACTCCAAGAGAAAGCAACAGAAGCTCAAATTGCTGAAAAGACAGCAGGTATGGTAGATGAGTTTTAACATATAGCCTTAAGAAATGTGCACAAGGTTATTATATTATGTGGCTTGATAAATATTTAGCATACTAGCTATTTGCCAAAGGAGGAGAAGCTCTGTCTTTTTTTTTTTTTTTGGCTGCTTAGAAAATAGGTGGCTTTAACATCCTGGCTCTGGTATTAGTGAGAGCTTTACCTGTATTCATACTGATTTGGGCATTAAATGCATTGTTAACACCATGTCAATCCAATCACAAAAAGGTTGTTTGTTTTGTTGGAAGGGCCTGAACAAACAAGGGAAAATAATGATTACCAGTGTGCCTCTACCTTTCAACCAGCAGTTCAAATACCACTTACTGTTTTAGCTTGTGGAGAGGAAATACTTCTCCTTTGTATGATGATAGTCATATATTCATTGCCAGTGGAAACCTACATTTGATTTAAAAACCTGTTTTGTGAAATTAATGAATTTTTATCTGACAATATGGATGATGATAGAGATAATGTTTTCTCTAAGAAGATTAAAGTGAAAGATTGTCAAAGTTTAATGTTATAAATGACTGCCTTAAATACATTTTAGAGTCTATCTTACAGATCTTTGCAAGAGGAACACTTCTAGTATGATATATTACAGATATCACACAATTCTCAATAGTTATGATCTCATGTATATATATACATATATGTTACTGTGACTGTCTTCCTTACACTTTTCTAGTGTGTCAAGGAAAAATAAGTTTTATAGAATAGCAGCAATTAACATCCAGAGGAATTTAGAAATTACTTACTTATTTTAACATTTTTATATCAACTACAATGATTTTAAGGAATAATTATATTTTGTGATTGGTTTGAAGTAATACTCATACCCTGTGAGCCACTTAACTTTGGTTTCATATATGAAAGAATTGTTATTTCAGGTCAGAGACACTAGCAGATAAAGCCTGTCATCAAAATATTGCTGTACAAAGCAGGACTAACATGTCTGTGAAAATATAGCCAAAATGAGCATAAATAAATATTCCAGTTAAATACCAGATGGTTGCTTTTCTGTTAATGTTAAACTGCCATGACTTTTTAAGTGGGGAAATATGAGCGTAATATATTTTAAGGAAAGTTAACAGTATAATAAAAATGAATAATTCACATACAAATTTAGAACAATTTGAAAGTTTCCTGGCTTCTTATAATCAAATATATATACTCTTTCTATTGTAAGTACATTTGTTTTAAGGTGTTTGCATCATAATTTAACTTTGCACATTTGTTGCAGAAGTAATTTACTAAGATTTAGGTGATTGTAACTTACTGAAAATCATGAATTAATATATCTGCATGGCTCATTTATCTCTTGGAGGGGAAAACCCATTAAAAAATATTACTTATTCTTTAAACTTTTGTATAACATAGCTAACCATATACTTCAGATATTTATATATTGGTATATATTTAAGGGTTTGTTTTGACTAAATATGAACCATGTATGCATAAAATGGAAAGAACTTGATTGTCTTATAATTCTTATTATTCAAACATATCATTAAATATATTTTTTTAGTACATGTTAAATGTTAGAATCACATTTAGTAAGTTTTCGTAGCCTCCTAAATTGATGAAAATAAATGTTATATAGTTTTTTGAACAAAGCAGTCTAGTTAAAATAAATGGCCAACCACTTAGTTTTTAAAGTATAAATTTTCAGAATGTATCCTTCTTAATATTTCAATTCTATTTAATTGAAAAAATGTAAAATATTTACTATGACTTTAGAGAGAATTATTGTAATATGTGAAAATAGGATATCTGAATTGCTTAAGAAATTCAGTGGTTTGAAACTACAAGAAATTTATTAACTGACCCTTGGTAGATTCATGAACTTTTTCATATTTTTTCATTATACATACAGTTTTAAATAGCTTATCTTCTACCTGGTAACTAATACCTAAAAACAAAACCATCTGATTTGTTTTTGAGGTCAAAAAACAAAACACCATAACAAAAACAACTATGTGAGCACCTAAATAGAAAGAGAAACACTATAAGACTGCGATTATATGTTTTACTTAATGGCATGTGAAAGAACAATAATCCACATAAGCATAGGTGTTTGTTTCTATCACTGCTCATTTTTATATTTGAAATAAAAAGTGTATTTGATAAAGTATATTAAAAATAAGCACACATATTTAAGTATTATAATATACTTAATCAGAATATAAATATCTAGTTAAGATATTTCATTTACAAAAATACATGGAAAAACATCCTGAACTACACATTGTAAATTGCAAATAGAGGACTTCTGGTCAAGTGAAGGCATAGGTAAACACACCTTGCCTCCTTGCACAGCTAAAGTAAAAATTACAACTAGATTACAGATATCATCCAGAACCATTGTAAAATTGAGCTAAATGGAAGTCCAACAACCAAGAATTTAAAGAAGCCATATTCATCCAGATGGGTAGTAGGTATGGAGTTGAGGGGAGGCACAGAAGGTGGAGTGGCATGGAGACACAGAACAGACAGTGCCTCATCCACATGCGGTGGATAAAAATCAGGGGCAAGGGATCTCAGCCCCAGACCACATCATTCAGCCCAGGGTTCCATCTCCAAGAAGATAAGTCCCCAAAGTTTCTGGCTATAAAAATCACTGGGGATTGGGGTGGCAGAAGAAACTGTGGGATTCTTAAGAGACTCCCCTCAAAGGGCCCACAACAGACTTAGAACTTAAATAGACTCAATCTATATGGTATTCAACACCAGGGCAACAACAGGAAGGGCACAGTGGCATATGAGGAGAAATTGAGGTGACTGGCACTAGGTCGAGTGCCAGGAGACAGCTTCCTCCTGGGCAAAACTCAAGAGACCAGCAGCATTGTTGTTCCCTCTCAAGTCTTCCTCAACACAAAGCCATGGAGCAGTGACACAGGTGGCCCTGGCCTGGCAATCACTTAAGGCTCCACCTCACACAACTGACAAGTATGCTTTTCTACAATAGGTCACACCCCTAAGACAGTCAGTCAAAGCAACTCTACCTAATTCACAAAAACAAACACAGGAAGGCTGCCAAAATGAGAAAAAGAAATATGGCCCAAATGAAAGAATAAACAAAATTCCAGAAAAGAAACTAAATAAAATGGCAATAGCCAACCTATCAGATGCACAGTTCAAAGCACTGGTGATCAGGATGCTCACAGAATTTGTTGATTTTGGTTGCAAATTAGATGAAAAAAATGAAGGCTACACTAAGTGAAATGAAGGAAAATGTATAGGGAACCAATAGTGATGGGAAGGAAACTGGGACTCAAATCAATGGAGTGGACCAGAAGGAAGAAAGAAACATCCAATAAGAAAAGAATGAAGAAACAAGAATTCGAAAAAATGAGGAGAGGCTTAGGAACCTACCTCCAGGACATCTTTAAACATTCCAACATCCAAATTAATAGTGATACTGTTGCGGAAAAGAACTCACACGCGAGGGAGATGGCAGAGCATGATCTTTAATTATGCGAATGTGCTTAGAGGGGTAAAAATTCCAAATCCTGAGCAATGAGCTCAAGCTGGAGTTTCCCTTATATGCTTGTTACACAGGCAGAAGGAGGAGGGGAAGGAGTGCAGCTGCTAAAATGGGGGTTAGTGTATGACCTTGAGATAACTGCTTATCTGGGAAATGGCTGCTGCCTGGGAACGGCTGCTGGTCAGTTCCTACCTAAGAATGGCTACTGCTCAGCTATGTCCTGTCACAGTACCAGAAGGAGAAGAGGAAGAACAACAAGTAGAAAAGTTATTTGAACAGATAATAAAGGATAACTTCCCTAACCTGGCAAAGGAAATAGACTTCCAGGAAGTCCAGGAAGCTGGGAGAGTCCCAAAGAAGTTGGACCCAAGGAGGAACACACCAAGGCACATCATAATTGCATTTGCCAAGATTAAAATGAAGAAGAGAATCCTAGAAGCAGGAAGAGAAAAGGAGAGAGTTACCTAGAAAGGAGTTCCCATCAGACTGTCAGCTGATTTATCAAAAGAGACCTTGCAGGCAAGAAGGGGCTGGAAAGTAATCTGGGATGTAGGTCATGAAAGGCAAGGACCTACATCCCAGGTTAGCTTTGCTCTATCCAGCAAAGCTTTCATTTAGAATGGGAGGGCAGATAAAGTGCTTCTCAGATAAGGTCAAATTAAAGGAGTTCATCACCAAGCCCTTATTATATGAAATGTTAAAGGGACTTATTTAAGAAAAAGATCAAAAACCTGTACAGTAAAAGGACAGCAGACACAACTATTAACAACCACACCTGAAACAAAAACAAACTATGCAAACAACTGGAACAGGAACAGAACCACAGAAATAGAGATTACATGGAGGGTTAGCAACAGGGGAATGGGAGGAGGAGAGAGGGGGAAAAGGCACAGAGAATAAGTAGCATAGATGGTAGGTAGAAAATAGACAGGGGAAGGGCATGAATAGTATGGGAAATGTAGAAGCCAAAGAACTTATAAGTATGTCTTATGTACATGAACTAAATTGGGGGATGTGGGTGGGAGGGAGAGTGCATGGTGGAGGGGAATAAGGGGGGGGAATGGGACAACTGTTATAACATAATCAATAAAATATATTTAAAAAATAAAAGTAAAATAATTTCTGTAGAATTTTTGATGATATGAGAAAATCTTTATGAAAGTGTTAAGGGAAGGAAGTAGGGAAAACTGTGCTTATGATTTTTAAAAAGGTTTTATATATTTACTGTAGAGAGAGGGGAAGGGAGGGAGAAAAATAGGAAGAGAAATATTGATGTGAAAGAAACATCAGTCATCTGCCCTGATGGGAGTCCAAACCCCTGCAATCTAGGCATGTACCCTGACCGGAAATGAAATGGTAACCTTTCACTTTGCTGGTTGACATTCAACCAACTGAGCCATACTGGTCACGGCCATATGATATAATTTTTAAAGTATATATAAACATATATATGTATATTTTATAATCCAAGAGGCAAATTTTGGTAGTATTAATGGATGTATTAATATTTCAACTAACAATGTTCTGCCTTTTCAGGTTTTCTTCAGTAAGCATGGTTTAGATTTTGTTTTAGAAAAAGTAAATGTTACTTTTAAAAGATGTGATTTTTTAAAAGAAAGACACTTGCTTTCTAATCTTAAAATAATTCCTGTGATAAATTTGACACATGAAAAACCAAATAAAGTTAAATTTTATGAAATTTATATGGTTGTGATCAAATCTTACCATTTTACCTGTGCCATTTTTTTAGTGTTTCAGATTTGCCCTTTATTTGTTTTGTGTCTTTGTCTGTATTATATATCTTATGTATGTGTTAACCACCTTGTCTTCTCAGCTGATTTTGTAAGAATAAGAATCTGGTGTGAGAGTCTTCAAAACCACATAAAACAAAAAGTGCTCAGTTCTTTGTGACACAGAATGAAGTAGTGGAAAGATGAAAAGCCTTGGAATCACATTGACCCAAGTTCAAATCTCAGCTTTTACTTATTAGGAATTGATTTTGGGCGAGTTACTTAGTAGCCTCTCCAGATTTACTTTCTCCCATGTAAAATGTGAATATTAACTAATTTACCAGATTATTTTAAGGGCTAGAGAAAATATATTAAGTTCCCAATATATAGCTGGTATGGTACTCAGTAAGTTGTAGCTAACATTAATATTAGATTATTCTTTCTATATGAAATTCTTAAACCTTTGATAATGTCAGAAATCTTGAAAAGATTTTTGTTTTGTTTAGCTTTTAATTAAAATTCACAGTTCACTGTTTATTAAAAAATAGAAAAAATCAGAAACAAAGGATTAGATGATGAGGAAATTACTGTTGATATATATATATATATGTGTGTGTGTGTGTGGATATATATATGTGTGTGTGTGTGTATTTATTAGCACTAGGGCATTTTACTTACATGTGAATCTGACATAAAAGAAATGGGATACATGGAATTTGGGCTTTAATCTAGGTATACCTACAATAAAACTTTACATAGACTCTTTTAATAGCATGAGTCCTATTTCCTTTGCTTCCCTGATGGTTTTACATGATGTGAATTCTATCATTCTACTGTGATGTCATGAGAGTTTGAAACTGAGTTGTATCCTTTATCATGTTGAAATCTCAAATGATTTACCTTTTTACCTTTCCCTCTTCTATTGACATCACTATCATTATTACTATTGTTTTAGGCAAGTATAGGAACTGTGCTAACTTTTTAAAAATTCAAACTAGAAATACTGATGGGCCATTATGTACAAGGACTGTGTTAGGCACTAACAGTACATCAGCAGATAGACAGACTTGTAATTTCAAACATTTCTTTTTGTGAGCAATCACTTCTTACTCACATACCATTGCAGTAGATGGTGGTGATGAACTGCTCACACTTCTAATTCAGACCTTTGTTCTGTTATTTTTATCATGTTTCTTGTGTAAGTGGCAGCCTCACTAAGCTTTTGCTAAGCCCTACTTTATAGGTTGCTGTGATGTTTAAGTGAGGTAATGTTTATGAAGTGTTTCACTCCCTGAAGCACTTGGTGAGTGGTAATTATGATGATAAGATGAGGATGTCACCTTCTTATTTTTCCAGACTTCTTGATCTAAGAGGGGCACGTGAACCCAATATAAATAACTTCCCACAGCTATTTTTAAAAGTTTTTATTTTATTTTAAACATTTATTTCTTTTTCTTTTTTTATTGTTGTTCAAGTACAGTTGCTGCCATTTTCCCCCCACCACTCACTCCCCACCTGTCTCTACCTCCCACCCTTGGTCCTATCCCTCTTTGGCTTTGTCCATGTGTCCTCTATACATGTTCCTTGTTCAGAATGAATTCATTTCTGTTTAAAAATAGTTTTAAAGTATTTTTAATTTTATTCTCTATAGTTTTTAGTTTTCTATAATTTTCATATTTAATTTTTTTAGAAAGTTTGAAAATATGAACATTGTTTTCAATGTCTACAAAAAAAGTAGGTCATCTTTACTTAAGAAAGCTAAAATGAACAGTTTACTCCCTATTTGTTAGCATTGGAAAAAATGTACCTCATAGTAGCTGTTTACATTTTTACTGTGTTTTGACTCATTATATCTGAATAATATTATTTAAAAAAATTTTAGCATATATGGCCTTCAAATACTAGGGAATGTTTTGGAGAAGCATAGCAGAAACATTGACTCTTTGTCTTAAGCATCTCTTCTTATCTGAATAAAATGATTAAACCACAGACACTTCAAAATTTGTTTTACATAAGTTGAATTTGATAGTGAGACAGTATTGTGTGGCCTGATTTGCACTCATTAATTTACTCTTAGGTCAGCAGTGTGGTTATAACTTTTAAAAATTACTTAATTCTTATTCCTCTGTTATATTGACAGTATACAGATAATGTTTAATTTTATACAGAAAAGTACTTAGTTTTTATAATTTTTTGTGTGTGATATTTAAAGTATTTATGTTTCTTTGAAAGTGTTTTTCCTTTTTTTTCTTATATTACAATCTCTGCTTTATATGTTATTTTTCTTTCTTGCATGTCATCCATTAAAGATTAGCTGTGGAAGGTTGGAGCATGGAGAGATTATGAATGACAGAACAACTCCTGTAGAATAATAATCAGTTTTTAGTATTTAATGCTGTTTGACTTTTGCAGACACATTTCTTATTAACCTTTGGTACAAAGATAAATCCAGGTTCCTGATATCTCATGAAGAAGATGAATTTGAGATCCTCTTCCAATTAAACTGAAATAAGGCCAATATTGGGTTTTAGCCAAAAGAACTCCTTAGTTCCTAAGTCTTATGTTTATAAATCTATCTATCCATCTATCTATCTTAGTTACATTTTACATATAATTCAGTGGGTACATAATTTGCTTAGCTTACTGTATTGTTTCTGCAAACATTTAATCCGTTTTTTTTCCTTTAAACATAAAATCTTTTCTTTATGTTTAAATTTAGAGTGATATTTTATAAATAAAAAAACATTGTCAAGCCCTTTTTATTACAGAGAATGTTAATTTGTTTATATTCTGTTGCCCAAGGCATCAGAACATAGAATTCCTGAAACACAGGGCTTAACTTTTTCTTTTCAGGCTAGCATGTAAATGTTAAAAGTATAGACATGTAACTGACCATTATACCAAATACATTAAGACACCCTAATTAACATGGAAATAATAAAAATTACTATGTAATAGAAAATGTTTACATTGTTCTCTTCTAAAAAAATTACTCGTTACCTATACCATGTCTCAGATGATGTTGATGGCCTAATGATCAAGAAGAACAGAACAAATTAGTTGTATATATCAGGAGAATAGAAAATAACATAATATGTGCTCCTAAGAAATAACACGTATTGGAGTTTCATTTTTCGGTGTATATAATAGGCATAAATAAAAAGTGATAACCTTTAATCTTATACTTAAATGCCTTAACAGTATTAAATTATAATGGAGCATCAAATATATATCTATAGCTACACATTTTATTTTGGAAGGAAAAAGGATTTCAAGAATATAACCAGTCATTTCAGATAAAAACAAAAGGGCCCATCTCTGAGAAATACAGTAGCTAGAAATATTTATAGGTAGAGGTTGATTATGTTACTATCTTTGGCTGCAGAATCCCAGGACATGAATCAGGATTAATTACAGTGAGTGCCAGGTCAAATAATACTTGAGGGTAGATTATGGCCAATGTCCCTCCCTAGAAAAGTATGTTTTTTTCTGGAGAAAACAAAAGAAGCATTGAGGAAACAGAGAAACTAGTATGTATAACAATATCCACCAATTGGCAATATTTTGTTATATATAGCATACTATGAAATTTAGCATGTTAAGCATTTTAGAACATATCAAAAATAATTAGGACATTTAAAACAAAAATAACAGAAAACTTTTCAGAAAATGACTCTTAAGTCTTTTCCCACATGTGTAATTAATTCTAAAAAGTTTAGGTAGCAGTTATATTTCACAGAATTTTTATACTGGCATCTATTAAAATTTATAGTAAATACTCTGCAGAAAATAATTTAAATATTTCTTAAAATTGTATTTCAAAAGTGCATAAAATAATTGGTAGTAATTATAATACTTTAGGGAAGAGCTTATTTCACATTAAAAATTGTAGTTCTCATATGAGATATATGTTTGAATGTAAATAACATATTTTTAGAAAGTGTTTTTATATAGTCTTTGAGTTATATGTACTAAATACTCGTGTGTAGTAATTGGGGATTTTGCAAAAAAGTTCTTGTTTTACAGCTTTTCTATTTAAACATTTTGTATAATTTTCTTATTAATTTTTAGCAGTTCCTGTACCATTGGTAAGTATAGTAGGTCCTCGATAACATTTTGTATAACATTGATGAGCTGCCATAGGAACTTAACTCTTGTTTATATCAGTTAGCCTATGGTAAAATTGGTGTCCTTAATCATCATCTTGCTTAAAGCCACAGAACCTATCAACTACATTAAGTAAGGACTTATAAATATATAGCAACTTTACCAAAGAAAATTTTAAAGCATATACTAGGAGGTAAAATGCCAACTTTTAATGTAGTAGTCGTACTTCTAGGAATTTTCCTAAGTAATTAGCTAAGTACATGTATAAAGATTTGTGTACCCGGATGTTCATTACAGTGTTATTAACATAGTGGATAATTGGGAACAGTGTAAGATCTTATATTAGAAGCATCTTAGTTCAATCAAATATGATATGTCCAAATAATAAAAATCCATGTAAAATATAAGATATTTTATATTTTTGAAGCATATAGGACCATATTCTGTCTATTTTAAATATATGCAGAATATTAGAAAAGATATAAAATATATTTGTCTCTGTATTTGTATTATAATGAACCTAATTACTTTTTAATCAGAAAAGGTTATTTACCAAATGATCATATAAACTATTGAACATTCAAACCCAATTTTAGAAAATTATAATCATCTCTTTTTTAAAAGAAATTCTGAAGTAAAAATATGAACCCAGGATTTTAACACAAAAAAAATGGGAATATCAACTATGTGAAATAGGTTGGTTAATTTGCTACTGGTGTGGTACATTTACTATGTGTGTTTAAATTTCTATTAACCAACTTATACAAAGAGAGAGAAGTTACAATTTTTAAGTAAATTAAGAGACCTCAGGTAATGTTTGTGGTTCTGGAATATATATTTGGTGGTTTCATAAAACACTATCATATTTTCAAGGAATGCATTTAACATCATTTAAAGTAGCAGTAGTAGCTAATCAGACAATGTGAAATTCTTTTTTTTCTTTTTTTAATATATTTTATTGATTATGCTATTACAGTTGTCCCATTTCCCCCCTTCACTCCCCTCCACCCTGTACAACCTCTCCCACCCATATCCCCTCCTTTAGTTCATGTCCATGTGTCATACTTATGAGTTCTTTAGCTTCTACATTTCCCATACTATTCTTACCCTCCCCCTATTTTCAGCCTACATTCTATGCTACTTATTCTCTGTACCTTTTCCCCCTCTCTCCTCCTTCCACTCCCCTGTTGCTAACCCTCCATGTGATCTCCATTTCTGTGGATCTGTTCCTATTCTACTTGTTTGCTTAGTTTCTTTTGGTTTTGCTTTAGGTGTGGTTGTTAATAATTGGGAGTTTGTTGTCCTTTTACTATACATGTTTTTTCTTTATCTTCTTTTCTTAGATAAGTCCCTTTAACATTTCATAAAATAAGGGGTTGGTGGTGATGAACTCCTTTAACTTGACCTTATCTGAGAAGCACTTTATCTGCCCTTCCATTCTAAATGAAAGCTTTGCTGGATAGAGCAATCTGGGGTGTAGGTCCTTGTCTTTCATGACTTGGAATATTTCTTTCCAGCCCCTTCTTGCCTGCAAGGTCTCTTTTGAGAAATCAGCTGACAGTCTGATGGGAACTCCTTTGTAGGTGACTGTCCCCTTATCTCTTGCTGCTTCTAGGATTCTCTCCTTCATTTTTACCTTGGCTAATGTAATTATGATGTGCCTTGGTGTGTTTCTTCTTGGGTCCAACTTCTTTGGGACTCTCTGAGCTTCCTGGATTTCCTGGAAGTCTATTTCCTTTGCCAGATTGGAAAGTTCCCCTTTATTATTTGTTCAAATATGTGTTCAATCTGTTGCTTTTCCTCTTCCCCTTCTGGTACCCTATAATTCGGATGTTGGAATGTTTAAAGATGTTCTGGAGGTTCCTAAGCTTCTCCTGATTTTTTTGAATTCTTATTTCTTCATGGTTTCCTGCTTGGTTGTTTCTATCTTCCTTCTGGTTCACTGTATTGTTTTGAGACCCAGTTTCCTTCCCTTCACTATTGGCTGTCCTCCGTGTATCTTCCTTCATCTCTTTTATGGTAACCTGCATTTTTTCATCTAATCTGTGCCCAAAATCAACCAATTCCATGAGCTTTCTGATCACCAGTGTTTTGAACTGTGCATCTGATAGATTGGTTATTTGTTGGTCACTCAAAACAGTGAGTCCTGGGGGACTGATCTGTTCTTCTGTTGGAAATAGGTCTCTCCCTGTCTCTCCTTTTTTTTTTCCAGTCTGGTCTCTCTTGTTATGGTGAGGGGAGGAGCCTTAGGTGTTTACCTGGGCTGGGCACCCCAGTCACTAGATTGTGATGTTGTATGTGGGGGCGGGGGCGGGGATGGGTGCGGGTGCGGAGGCAGGAGGGGACAATGGTGGTAGTTCCGTTCTCCCGGGAACACAGTCCCTTCTCTGGGATCCTGGGTTGCGCGCTCTGTCCTGGTCCACAATCGGTGCTTCACTGGGTCCGCCAGCCGCTGCTTGCCCACTCACACCAGTGCAATCTTGCGCGCCCTGGATGGCTTACAGGCCGAGTTTGCACCCAGTTCGCACTGAGTTCTCCCTGATGACCGAGCACCGCTGCTGACCTGCGCCTGACTGGCTCCGCCCTGCCTACTGGTCTGGATGAACGGATCTACATCAACTTCTTGGCTGTCCGACTTCCATTCAGATAAATTCTCTGTCAGTCTGGGTGTTATTCTGCCTCTAAATTGTTGTTGTTCTAATCTTGGTTGTGCGTGGAGGTACGGTACGTCTACCTATGCCTCCGTCTTGCTGGAAGTCCCCACAATGTGAAATTCTTTTATATACAGTAAAGACCTGTCTTTTAAAACTCTTATCTATGTTATGTTTGTTCTTAGAATTTTGGAACATGAATTATAATCAGTGATTATTTTATGTGTTTCAAATTCAAATCCTAATGATTTCTTCTTTCCTCTCTTTATGTTCAGCCTTTCCTATTTACATAGCTATCTTGAAGATGTTAACAGATTCTTTTTCCCAGGAAATGTCTATTCTCCAAATTATGTTATTTAGAGAATAATGATCCAATGTTTAAACTAGAGTGTTGTACAATATACTCTCTTCTACTGTATTTTAAAAGTAGTTTGAGAAGTGTACAATATGGGTTTGTCAATAGACTTGGGTTCTACTAAGAAAATATGTACTTTGTCTTGACTCAATAAACTCATACTTAGTATGGTTCAGCTTCTTCATATTTACTCTTGCCCATATTAGAAAACAATTAGCTTACTAAACAAATTTGAGTATTTGGTGATGGTGGTAGGGGGTGATCCTCTCTGAATCATTTTTGAATTTGACTAAGTATTATAGGGTATTTGATAACCATGTTTAAAAATGGAGATATCCAAATATTATTGTAAACACCCAATGATTTGTTTTACCTACAATATAAGTATTTTACTTGGTTGGCTTACATAGTAGCTAATAATATTTGTTAATGTAATTTAACTGCTGTGAACCTTTACTGAACAAATATTGAAATTTATTCAAGTCAAAGAAAGAGAATCTCTAATGACTTTTGTTAAAGCTTCTATTTAATAGTTAAGGACAAAAGTTTGTATGACATACGAGATGCAATTAACAGTAGATTTTACATTTAATAAAAAGAAAGAAGCATGCGTATTTGCTTTATTCATTCCATCATAATTTGCAGTAGAGCTGTGGGTGTTTAATGAGCAAATTCCAACTAAAATGCTATATTGATTTTCTAGTGAACTTTGTAATAGTCATCCACCTTGGAAAAGCTCAGTGTTTACAATTAAGTTTTCTTTACTAAAAATGTTTGAGAGTTGCATATTGATCCTTTAAAAGTACTGAATTCTAGAAAGAATCATGTCTTTCATAATCAAATATTACACAAAATCTAATAGGAGTTAAAATTATCATTCAATAATACCTTAATTTTGGAAAAATTTAGCATTTATGAAATGTCTAATCTGATTTTATGTGTGTGTCTTATGGCATTTTAAAATTTAACCTTAGAATACTCAGAGGATTATCTTCTTTATTAAATACATACATTATTTACATCTTTAGAGTTGATACAGATTAGAGAGGAAAAAATAATTTTTTTTTATTATACAGGAATAAGCCTTTGGTGCAAAGCATTTACCTATAAGCATAGAGATAACAAATACGGCTAGCCTTACCCCTTCCATCAAATGTTACTATATATACAGTGGAGCATAGTTTGCATTAAATGTCACATAAAGATCTCATCAAACTCTATAAAAGTTATAGGAAGCCTATCAGCATTTGAGATTTAGCAATTAGTATTTGAAGATTTCCACGTGCCAGAATATTTCAGCATGATGTCATATATAAGGTCTGTCTGGAAAAAAGCCCAGCCATATTGTTAATATAATGAGAATGGTTTGCATGACGACATAACCTGGCAGCCCAGGAGAGTGGACTGGAATGCACATGGGTGAACAATGACAACTTCACTGTATGAGTCAGTGGGGGTGGTAGACTCCATTGAGTGAGCTTGTGTACTGTGTGGCTCTTGCATTCAAAATGACTGAGTGTGTAGAACAATGAATCTGCATCAAATTTTGAGTTAAGCTTGAACATTCCTTCATGGATTTTTCAGAAGGTCACAGCTATGGGCAACTGGTGATTGGTAGCTTCATCACAATATGCCCACTCATGCATCACATCTCATGCAGAGTTTTTTGGTCAAACATCAAATCACCCAGGTGACTCAATCCCCCTGTGGCCCAGTTTGGTGCCATGCAACTTTTTTCAAAACCAAAATCACCTTTGAAAGAGAAGAGATTTCAGACAGTTGGTGAAATTCAGGAAAATACAATGGGGCAGCTGAAGGCAAATGGGAGAATTGTGTGAGGTCCCATGGTGCCTACTTTGAAGGAGACTGAGGCATCACTGTCCTATGTACAGTGTTTCTTGTATCTTGTATCTTCTTCCATAAATGTCTCTATTTTTCATATCACCCAGCTAGATACCTTCTAGACAGACCTTGTACATGTTAATCTGTACTTTGATCACTATTTAGCATCCTTTTGTCTATCCTATCTGATTTACAAATTAGAAGTGTTTTAAATGTAAAAATTTAAAAATGTCTTAGCATATCATGATATTATTTATAAACTATTATAACATGCAGTATGCAGTGTAGAATAGGTTCTGAGTGATTTTTCTTTGAATCGCTGTTTACAATCTTTTGCATGCTAGGGGAAAAGACTAAAAAGTGAGGAATTTTGAATGGTATTTTTACATACATAAATGGCCCAAATTAATCAAAAACACATTTTTCATAAGTCTAGAAGGGAAGCCACACTGGGAGTCTGTGGATTGAGAGTGGTGACAGTAGTGATGGTATGGAACTAATGTTTGTTGAGGATTCATTTTATTTGGCCAAGAGCTTTCTTTATTTTCTCATTTAACTTTTTCCTCACAACCGTGAATGGTGGTATTCTCTATTTTCTGCACCTGAATTGCAACTAAAATAATTTAATAAATACATTGTATTGAAAAACTAGTTGCCTAAGTTTAATATGATAAACATCGGATCTGAATCAAAGTCTGTATTTTTCCTAATACACCATGTTGTTTTTTCTAAGCTTTTATGAGTATCCTACCTAGAAGGAGATTGTATACAATTAGAAGGGGAAAATAAGGCTCGTTATTGTGTACTATGTTATGGGCAGAAGTTTCCTTGAAAATAGTGTAATGAATTCATATGTGCTAACAGAATAGTATAGCCACAGAAAACCACAGAGCAGTAAATGATATTACCTTAAAAAAAAAAAAACTATGAAAATTGTGCTGAAAAGTACTGGTTCTTCCAAAAGCTGGGTTCATAATGACAATCTCTTAACCTTCTCCATATTGTCAATTAAAATCATTTGATTTTATGCAAATAGATATCCAGTTGTTTCAACATAATTTGTCATGTAGTTTGTTTATGCATTCATCTGTTGATAGAAATTTGAGTTATTCTAGTTATTGGCTATTATAATGATGCTTTGAATATTTGTGTTTAAGTCTTTGTATGGACACATGCTTTAATTTCTCTTGGATAAATACCTATGAATGAAATAGCTGAATCTAATGGTCATAGGTGTATGTTTAATTTTTTGAAGAAACCAAAAAACTGCTTAGTCTGTTTGCCATTGGTGCAAAGACTCTCTCACACACCCTTATTTTCCTTCAAAGCCTTTACTACTATCTGTTATTTATATCTTTCTGTCTGTCTAGCTACCTCCCTATCTACCTGTGTATGTGCCTACTTAATTTTTGGCCTGTTTTTCTCTTCTCATCTCATCTCTTCTCGTCACTTCTCATCTCTCTCTTGTCTCTCTCTGTAATAGTTCTCTCCAGAATGAGAGGGATGTTTAGACCATGAATAGGTATTCATATTACTTGCAACTCAATGGATGATTGCCACAGGACTTTAATAAATATTTGATGGATGGATAAATGAATGAAAGAATATTTCTCTTCCCCTAGGCTCTGTGTGTTGGAAGTGGTTTTGGCTTTTGCTTTTCTTGATGTTCCATTTTGTACTCTATTATACAAAAGACAGTACAGTTAGCCCTCTGTATCCACAGGTTTTGCATTTGCATTCTACTGACCACAGATCAAAAATATTCAAATAAAGTAAATCCCTAGAAATTTCCAAAAAGCAAAACTTGAATTGGCCATACATTGAGCACTATGCTGAATCCATGCACTATGCCAAATCCATGCAAAGGAAGTAGTGTGTAGGCATACCGTACTGGGGACTATATACAGATATAGGTTATACGTAAACACTATGCCATTTTATATAAGGGACTTGAGCATCTGAGGATTTTGGTATCCATAGGAGTCCTGGTACCTGTCCCCAGTGGATACTGAGAGATGACCATAGTTGACTTATTCTCAGTGTTTGTTTCTTTTCTACTGTGTATGATTTAATACAAAATAAATGTTTTGATCAACTGTGTATTAATTTATAACAGATCCTGGTAGACCAAAGATTTTATGAACTCAAAGAGCATTTAAACATCTTTTCTAAGTTTATTTTGTGGTTTGACAGAATAAATAAAATTTGGTTCAAGTAATCCAGGTATTTGCAGTGATATTTTAAAAATTATGTAAGATTTCAGGTAGAAATCATGCTTGAGAAATGATAATTTCAGATAACATCAAAGATCCTCTATAGCACTACACAAATTAGATGATGCCATTTGTATGAGCATCTATATAAATGTTGCCTCTGGCGATGAGCAGGGTTAAAAGCAGCATAGCTCTTCCCCTGCTTCCTCTTCCCTGACCCCTCTTCCCTGACCCCTCTTCCTTTGCTCTCCTTCCACCATCCTTCTGAGGTAACTGCCATCCTAACTTGGGTGTTTATCATTTCCATGCTTTAAAAATTTTTTTTTGATAATTGTGTCTATCTATAAATAATACATAGAGTTGTCTTACTTTGCAACTTTCTATTTTTGCCAAAATTTCATTTTTGAGGTTTGTCCAGAGTTAATTAATTTTAAATGCTGGACAGCATCCCATTTTGAATATAAAGGTATTTATTTACTCTTCCAGTTATGGTATATTTGGGTCATTTCTAAGTTTTTGCTATATGTAATACTTCAATAAGCATTTGTATATGTGTTTTATTGTGCATGTATGCAAGAATTTCTGTAGGCTACATACCAAAGAGCAGATTTGCCAGGTATAGGCTATGCACATCTTTAATTGTAATAAACATTGTCAAATTCTTCTTGATAGTTGCAGAAATATATACACCTATCTGTAGTATATGTGAGAGCATCCTTTATTTCACAGCCTTACAATATTTGTTATTTGGCCTTTTAATTTTCATTGTATGGGTGTTAAATGGTATCTCAATTTTACAGTAGCTTTTAAAATAATCTTTTCTCAAGTGGTTAATTGATACAAATTTAGGTGAATAAAATAAAATATTTTTGCTTTTTATTTTTGCTAGAAGTATGCATTTCTCCTTTAATTAATTATGGATTATGTATTTTGGTAGCTCTGGTTGAAGAGGTGTATTTTGCACAAAGGGAACGTGAAGAAGCTATTATGTCTCGACTACAATTAGCCAATGAAGAGAGAGATGAAGCAGTTGCACGAGCCAAGCGTATGGAAGAGTCTCTAAAAGTGTATGTACACATTTAAAACTATATATGAGATTAGAAGCATTTATAAAATGCATGCATTATATAGTGGTTACATATTCAGAAATGTTACTTATTCTTGTATGTTGTAGTGGTATATTCCATATTCCCACAGTCTTTCTAAAACTTTTGGCATGCTATACTAGTTTGCATGTCAGAAATAACAGTTACCACTTTCCCCCAACCCCAACACCCAGCCTTGCCAAAAAATAGAAAAAGAAACTTATTTTCTTCCTCATAGTGCTGTTGTCAGCATCCCCACTCTACTGTCCTTCATAATTTCTCTTTTCTTCCCTCTTTGTTGTTATCACTTTCTTGATTTATTTCAGCTATCTGGGTTCTTTCACTGCTCTCAGCTTAATCTGTTCATTCCTATTCTTCACTACATTTTACTTCTTTAGCTGTGGTTCTTACATTTTAGTGACACCTGAAATGGAATGAAGCCTGGGAATCTACATGTTTAACAAGCAACCCAAATGATTCTAATATAGGTAAATAATAGATCACAATTAGAGAAATGATACCCTGAAAATAAGTACGTCACCATTTTTAATGTTCATTCCATTCACTTGGGGGATCTTGTTAAAATTCAGATTCTTATTCAATAGGTCTGGAGTGGAGCCTGATATTCTGCCTTTTTTGAAGCTCCCAGATAATGGAAATGATGCTATTCTAAATGGTCCACTTTGGGTAAAAAGGCCCAACAGCATCTAGAAATATGTTACTTGTAAGATAAATAACATGTAACAATACAGTATTTTATGATCCATCAATGTACTTTGGTGTGTTTTCTCTCCTCAGCATTGTGCTGAGGGATCAAGTAAAGTCCTAATTAAAACACAGCTTCTTAGGGAGACAACAAGTTATTAAATAGTTAGCACGACAATATTCAAGTTGTGATTAGGTAATGTGATTTGTTTTTTGCTTAGATGAATGACAGTTTTTCAGAAGACTGATGCAGACTTGTGATAAAAGCATTAAACCTGTTAAAAGATACAAATAAAGGAACAAAACATTCTACCTAAATTCTACATTACTGTCTCCCAAGTAACTATCTTAATAGGGAAATATTCCAAACATTTCTCTTTGTTTGTATACTTAAACAGTATTATCTGGAAGGATGGATAGTTGATGATAGAAAGGATGTATAATTTGGTAAAAATCAAATCATTCTCTACATGTTTTATTTGAGAGACATTATAGTGTAGAGGTTAAGAGCACAGATTCCAAATCCAGATATCTGTCTTTGAATCTTGGCTCTGTTGCTTCCTAGCTGTACAGCCATGGACAAATTACTCAGTCTCTAGGACTCAGGTTTTTGGTCTACAGAATGGATAAACAGAGCCTGTTTTATAGTGGTTGTTATGAGGACTAAATGATTAAATACTGAAAAGTACCTGGCTCGTAGCAAGTGCTATCAATATATAAGAATTCAGGAGTAGTAATTAGTTGAAGTGAAACTGAAGAAATTTTTGAACTTCATGCAATATTTTCTTTCAGTAAAATATATTCATTCCCTAAAGAGCCATCTACATTTAAGAAAAGATACTGAAAAACATTAAGGCGTTGAAATTGTCAACTTTTTTTAATTTTTGGAAACATGCAGTATTTCAATTAAATAGTACTTGACTCAGTTATGAAATAAATAAGCAATTTTAAACTTGTTTTCTTTTTTTATAAATTCTACTTCTAAAATATTTGTAAAACTTGTGTTAGATTTTATAGCTAAAGTGCCCCCTTGTTTTTTAATTGTAATCTTTAAAAGGATCGAATAATCAACACAGGCACTTATATCATAAATGACATTTTTATGCTTGAGCTTTTTATTGTGAGGAATTCCTGGGTAACAGAATTTTATTTTCAGACAGCTTTTTGAGCAAGGCTCACAATCTCTGATTTAACATGCTCCAGACTGGCTGTGTGTTATTTTTATGTTCTAATTTGTTTTAAATAAAATTCTTGGGTTAAGTATTTTTCATTTAAACATCATAAAAGTCTTACTCTTTTTTCTTTATTTAATATATTTTATTGATTATGCTATTACAGTTGTCACATTTCCCCCCCTTTTATTCCCCTCCACCCTGCACACCCCTTCCCACCTGCATTCCCCCCCTTTAGTTCATGTCCATGGGTCATACATATAAGTTCTTTGGCTTTTACATTTCCTGTACTATTCTTAACCTCCCCCTGTCTATCTTCTACCTACCACCTACCATCTGTGCTACTTATTCTCTGTACCTTTTCCCCCTCTATCCTCACCTGGTGATAACCCTCCAAGTGATCTCCATTTCTGTGATTCTGTGCCTGTTCTAGTTGTTTGCTTAGTTTGTTTTTGTTTTTGTTTCAGGTGTGGTTGTTTATAATTGTGTTTGCTGTCACTTTACTGTTCATATTTTTTATCTTCTTTTTCTTAGATAAGTCCCTTTAAATTCGTATAATAAGGGCTGGGTGATGATGAACTCCTTTAACTTGACCTTATCTGAGAAGCACTTTATTTGCCCTTCCATTCTAAATGAAAGCTTTGCTGGATAGAGTAATCTTGGATGTAGGTCCTTGCTTTTCATAACTTGGAATACTTCTTTCCAGCCCCTTCTTGCCTACAAGGTCTCTTGAGAAATCAGCTGACAGTCTGATGGGAATTTCTTTATAGGTAACTGTCTCCTTATCTCTTGCTGCTTTTAAGATTCTCTCCTATGTTTAATCTTGGGTAATGTAATTATGATGTGCCTTGGTGTGTCCCTCCTTGGGTCCAACTTCTTTGGGGCTTTCTGAGCTTACTGAACTTCCTGGAAGTCAGAATGGGGAAGTTCTCCTTTATTATTTGTTTAAATAAGTTTTCAATTTGTTGCTCTTCCTCTTCTCTTTCTGGAACCCCTATAATTCAGATGTTGGAATGTTTAGAGATGTCCTGGAGATTCCTTAGCCTCTCCTCATTTTTTTGAATTCTTATTTCTTCATTCTGTTCTGGTTGAGTGTTTCTTCCTTATGGTCCAAACGATTGATTTGAGTCCTGGCTTCCTTCCCATCACTGTTGGTTTCCTGTACATTTTCCGTTATGTCAGTTAGCATAGCCTTCAGTTTTTTATCTAATCTGCAACCATATTCAACTATTCTGTGAGCATCCTGATTACCAGTATTTTGAACTGTGCACTTGGTTGGTTGGCTATCTCTTCTTTGCTTAGTTGTATTTGTTCTGGAGCTCTGATGTGTCCTTTCATTTGGGCCATTCTTTTTTCTTGGCCCAGTTGTTACATAGTAAGGGACAGAGCCTTAGGTGTTCACCAGGGTGGGGCAACCCAGTTGCTGGGTTGTGACACAGTATGTGGGGGAGGGGTCAGAGAGGGAACAATGGCGCTTTCTCAGTTCTCTGCCGGTTTTCAGTCACTTCCCTCACTTCCCACAAGCAAACTGGGCCCTTCTGGTGCTGATTCCCAGGTAGCTAGGAAATTGTACGTTCTAGGACTCTCTTGGTCTTTCCAGTGAACTCTCCTGAGAGGCTGGGAGTTTCTCCCCCTGCTGCCTCAACCGCCACAGGAGTTTTCAATCAGAGGTTTGAGGCTTTATTTCCCCATGTTGGAACCCTGGGTTATGTGGTCTGTCTAGCTCCGCAGTTTTTCCTCCCAGTTTATCTGCACACGAATGTGGGATCACCCAGTCCACTGTCTGCCTGGCTGTCAGTCTCCGCCCCTCCTATCAGTCTGGGTGACTGTTTCTTCTTTAACTCCTTGGTTGTTGGACTTCCATATAGTTCGCCTTTCCATCAGTTCTGGTTCTTTGTTTTTAAATCTTGCTGTCCTTTTTTTGATTGTGCAAGAAGGCATTGTAAAAATCTTACTCTTTTTTCCTTACATTGAGAATGGCTGAAAAGAAGTCTGTGGCCAGTCAGATTTTTCTCTACTCAAGGGTGGTTTGTTTTTTCTGCCTGGATACCTACCTGAGTATTTCTGTCTTTATTCTTGAAGTAGAGAATAACTTAATCAGGATGATTAAGCATGAGTATTACCTACACCTCAAGGAGTTGTGATAGTACCTAAAAAATTGATTTGTTATCTTTTTTTTGTGTTATTCTGTAATATTATTTTTGGAGCCACAACATACCTCCTTGAGAACTATTTGATTTTTTATTTATTTCATGGGAATTTTAGATTTGTGGATTTTTCTGTTCTGTTTATTTAGGTTTTCTATTTTAGAGAATCTAATTATTCTTATATTGGTACATCCTTTTGATTTTTGAGCATTTTCTTACTCTCTGTCACTTCAGGGTGCTCCAGGTTCATGTTTTATAAGGATGTATAGAGATGTGCTTCTCCCCTCCCCCATCCCTGGAGTCAGCCATTGCTCTAAGGAGCACTGATTCATTTTATTGGAAAATGGTATTAGAAACCAAGATCTGGATGCCAGGTGTGCTCATTGTTGCTGGATGCGATTACTTGTAAATCCAATAAGAAGAAAGAGCCAGGAAATATATGTATGTATACTAACTGGTGTATACACATATAACTGTAATTTTGTGTCTCTCCATCTGTATCTTTATTAATCTAAACCTGAATTCACACTAATGTCTCTGATTCTAATTCACACTAATGTCTCTGATTCTAATATAGTTCATTGTAGCTTTCCCCTTTTTCTGATGCGTAATTTTCCTCTTCAACAGTAAAAAACCTGACTCCCACCCCGCACCATCCACTTACTTACATATGTACAAATTAAAGTAGATTGACCAAGAGGGTAAAAATATTATAGTAGATGGATAGGCTGAATTTATATATATATATCAATTAAAGAGAGAATGAACAAAACTAGGAGACCATTTTAACCGGGGTTCCGAGATAGAAGTATTGAATATGTATACAGATGGATGTGCCACAGTCAGGATAGGAGATTAAGGAGTTTTAAGAATGAATTAATAAATTTCATTTTGGTTATGCTTAGTTTGAGTTGCCTGTGTAGATCTGAAATAGACAAGTCCCATTATGTGTAATTGATTATCTGGCTCTTTGGACAAGTAGTCAACCAGTTGGAGATTTTTTTAAGTATAAAGCATGAGTATTACCTACACCTCAAGGAATTGTGATAGTTCATAAAAATTGATTTGTTATCTTTTTTTGGATGAATGTGATTTTTGAAAAGCAATATAATCTATTGAGAAGCAAATTTCATGAATAAAATTGGCACTCAGTCTAGGTGACATGATTTATAGTCTTAAATTACATGTAAAATATAGTGCTGTGTGACCATCGATGACTTGAATGGGAACAGTATTTACAATCCCCAAAGAGGGGTTCTAAGTTATAATGGAAGTGTTACTGAAACACAAAAAAAGCTATCTACTTTGAAAAGTATGTTGAAAACACATGGCCGAAGCAGGTATTTTTGTAGATATAAACAAATTCTAAAAGGTGTATGGAAAGGCGCAGGTACTAGAATAGCCAAAAAATTCTATAATAGGAGCAAAATTAGAGGAGTGACATTATTCAATTTAAAGACTTACTCAAAGATTCAGTAGTCAAGACTGTGCTATTAAAGAGCTGTGAGCAGCCACGGCAGTGGCGGATTGCTCCACCTGTCAGGAGCAGAGCGGGAGGGGAGGGGGCTGCTGGGGGAAAGGAGGAGGGGTCGTCGTGAAGCCGGAGGCCACAGAGACCGCCCACCCACCCACCAACCGTGGGAAGAGAGGCGAGGCTGCCCTAACAGCCACACATCCTCCGCTGTCCGTGCTTGCAGCGCTTCACCCCATGCACTGAGGGCTCTCCAGCGCACACAAACCCGCTGCCTGCACATTACTGCCCCACAGCCTCGGACTGTGCCAGAAAACCCTCTGGCCGCTGGGCCGGGGATACCGGGCGCCACCCCCACGGTGCTCCCAGCGGGCCCACCTGCTCCCGAGCCCGCTGGAGCCCCCAGAGCTGCCTGGGCCGCGCTGGAGGTGGGTGAGAGAAGACCATGTGAATGGGTTCCGGAGCCTGAGCACCGCACAAGAGTCTCCCTCATTGAACTAAGGATGCCATTACTTTAAGGGGAGGACAGACTGTAGTCTAGGACACAGAAGACATTGTTCAGCTTGACTTTCAAAACAGGCACTTGAAACATGTTTCAGAGATCAGAGTTAGCCCAAGCCTTCCTTTAACAGGCAGGCTTTGGACTTCCGGCCCAGGTGGAGGCATAGGTGGACCCACTGTACCTCCACACACAACCAAGATTAGAACAACAACAATTTAGAGGCAGAATAACACCCAGAACTGACAGAATTTATCTGAATGGAAGTCGGACAGCCAAGAAGTTGAAGTAGACCCGTTCATCCAGACTGGTAGGAGGGGCAGAGAGGAGCAGCCAGCATGGGTCAGGGTGAGGAGAGCAGAGAGAGCTGGGCGCATAAGGCAACTGGGGGGTGTAGGGCATCTGGGGTGCGTGAGATCACAGTGGGTGGAACCTGAGTATGCAAGTGGCAGCTGGCAGACCCAGTGAGGCAGAGATTGTGGAGTGGGGCAGAGTGCACAACCCAGGATCCCAGAGAAGGGACTGAGGTCCCACGGAGAATGGAGCCACTGCCATTGTTTGCCCCCGCCCCAACATACAAGGTCACAATCTAGCCACTTGGGTGCCCAGTCCTGGTGAACACCTAAGGCTCCGCCCCTCACCATAACAGGAGCGACCAGACAAAAAAAGAAGAAGAAAAGATATGTCTCAAACAGAAGAACAGATCAGTGCCCCAGGACTCATCATTTTAAGCGACCAAGAGATAGGCAATCTATCAGATGCACAGTTCAAAACACTGGTGATCAGGAAGCTCACGGAATTGGTTGATTTTGGGTGCAGATTAGATGAAAAAAATGCAGGTTACCATAAAAGAGATTAAGGAAAATGCATGGAGAACCAATAGTGATGGGAAGGAAACTGGGACTCAAAACAATAGAGTGGACCAGAAGGAAGAAAAAAACAACCAAACAGGAAAGAATGGAGAAATAAGAATTCAAAAAAACGAGGAGAAGCTTAGGAACCTCCAGAACATCTTTAAACGTTCCAACATCCGAATTATAGGGTACCAGAAGGGGAAGAGGAAAAGCAACAGATTGAACACATATTTGAACAAATAATAAAGAACTTCCCCAATCTGGCAAAGGAAATAGACTTCCAGGAAATCCAGGAAGCTCAGAGAGTCCCAAAGAAGTTGGACCCAAGAAGAAACACACCAAGGCACATCATAATTACATTAGCCAAGGTAAAAATGAAGGAGAGAATCCTAGAAGCAGCAAGAGATAAGGGGACAGTCACCTACAAAGGAGTTCCCATCAGACTCTTAGCTGATTTCTCAAAAGAGACCTTGTAGGCAAGAAGGAGCTGGAAAGAAGTATTCCAAGTCAAGAAAGACAAGGACCTACACCCCAGATTGCTCTATCCAGCAAAGCTTTCATTTAGAATGGAAGTGCAGATAAAGTACTTCTCAGATAAGGTCAAGTTAAAGGAGTTCATCATCACCAAGCTGTTGTTATATGAAATGTTAAAAGGACTTATCTAAGAAAAGAAGATTAAAAAAAAACATGTATAGTAAAAGGACAGCAAACTCACAATTATTAACAACCACACCTAAAGCAAAACCAAAGAAACTAAGCAAACAACTAGAACAGGAACAGAACCACAGAAATGGAGATGACATGGAGGGTTAGCAACAGGGGAGTGGGAGGAGGAGAGAGGGGAAAAGGTACAGAGAATAAGTGGCATAGATTGTAGGTTGAAAATAGATAGGGGGAGGGTAAGAATAGTATGGGAAATGTAGAACCTAAAGAACTTATGACACATGGACATGACTATAGGGGGGGGATGTGGGTCATAGAGGATGTGCAGGGTGGAGGGGAGTGAAGAGGGAAATGGGACAACTGTAATAGCATAATCAATAAAATATATTTAAAAAATTTTAAAAAAGACTGTGCTATTCACAAAGGGATAGACATACAGATGTATGGAACAGACTAGAAAGTCCAAAAATTAACTGATACAAATACAGTCAGCTGATTTTTAACAAAGGCACAAAGGAAGTTTAATGAAGAAATGATAGCCTTTTCAACAAGTTGCTGAAATAAATGAATATGTAAAAAACAAAAACAAAAGCAAAAATCCTCCGCAAATACCATATATCTTACCCAAAAATTAACTCAAAATAAATCACAGACCTCAATGTAAAACAACATTTATAACTTCTAGAAGAAAATACTGTAGGAAAAATCTGTGTGACCTTACATATGGCGATGAATTTTAAATTCAATACCAAAAGTACAGTCCATGACTTAAAAAAATTAATACATCAAATTTTGTCAAAATGTAAAACATATGTCCTAGTAAACACACTGTTAAAAGAGTAAAGAAAAAAAGATTGTGAGAAAATATTTGTCATATCTAATAAAGGACTTACATGTAGAATACAGGGTGGGGCAAAAGTAGTCTACAGTTGTTCATAAGGAAAGTAATGACAATAATTATAAATAATAATACAAGAAGAAACTCCGTGTTTCCTGTACTCACAGCTGCGCACCTACTTGCCCACCCCTGTGTATACTGTGTGTCAGGTTCAGTTCTACCTGCTCAGAGCACAGCGTTACAGTCCCAGTTTGGGGAGAAAGTAGACATTAAGTAAAAAATTACATAAATACTTACATTAACTAATATGAAACATTATTGGTTCTTAGGAACAGCTTATAGTCATCTCTTAATGAATTCTAACCTAGGGGCACATGTGGTGGGGTCAGGAAAAACTGTAAATAAGAAGAAAAGCAACAACAAAGACTAATGCCAGCATAGTTTTAAATGGCACTGTAGAGGTTTCTTTCTACTTAGGTGAAGTCTCTAGGTTCTGAACGTTCCATAGTTCATTTAAACTAAATCCTTGTTAATACAGAACCTATTTGTAACTGAGCTTTGCTGACGGAAATCGCATTTGGAGGCATTGAGTGTAGGTTGAAGTTATACATAAATTATTTCACATCTCTTTGTTTTAATGCACTGTTTATGCTTCCTACAGTCTTCAGATTCCTTGTCTTTTTTCTCTTCACCGTTTTTGATAAACTTTGCATCTTTATACTTAATGTCTGTTTTATTACTCTGCCACTTCTCTGTTTCCCTTATCCCTTGAATCATCAGTGCTTTTTTCTTTTTTACTTTTATCTAAAAACAGGGAAAAAAGCCAAAAGGATTGAAGTTAAAATGACTTACATATACCTAGTAATACATGTATGTTTGCATATGTATATTCCAACTTTGAGATCATGGTATTTTTTTTCAGTCACTTCATTGTTGGTGGTATATTCTTTAACATATTATTGAGGATAGTAGCATTTAAAAATGCAACAGAGAATGAAAACAAGCAATTCAGAATTTTCTGATTAGCTGATCGCTAGTTCTTTTTATCATGTGAGGTCAGAGTTTAGCTTTTTACCATTGAACAAGGTGAATGATTATAGGTTCAGAAAGCAAAGACATAAAAGACATGATATTGAGTGATTTAGGGATAAATCAAGAAATGTGACATTTCATGCATGGGTCTTTTCACTTAGAGTGCAAGGTTGTCAGTCAGAATTTGCATGGTATAGGAAATCAATTGAAACTTGAGCCCATGGATATTTACCTCAGCAAAATTCTTACTAATTATCATGACTATGTCTAGTTAGACTGTTGTAGGCATAATTGAGAGTTTACAAAAGGTTGAGATTCTTGTGTATAATTGTAAACCTCATGTTAATTATGTATAATTTATAGTTTCTGAGATATGTTTCCTGTAACACTATTATTTTGTCTTTATTAAGCCAGTAAAGCTTTATATGTTGTGCATGCTGCTAGTAAATGTTAAACTGAAAAAATCAGTTTACATAGAAAATTGAATGCCTTGTATTGATGTTTTATATTGTCTTTTTTGTAAAGGTCTATTTTTCATGTAATTTTTGTGTTTCTTTTAATTGATAAAGTAAGTAATGTACTTACTGTAGGACTGAATTTAACTTTCTGAAAACCACTGTTTTTGATGATTAATCTTTAACTAGGAATTGAATGGTTCAGCTCAGAAAAATATGTCAAATATGCTAAGTTGGCATTTACAGTGTATTTGCATCAAAAATCTGGTCTCATTTTTCAATACTGTATATCGGGGATCAGCAAAGTAAGGACCTGTGGTACAAATTCAGCCTTCTCACTGTTTTTGTAAATAAAGTTTTATTGAAACACAACCACATCTATTCATGTACATACTACGTATGGATGTTTTTGTGCTATTAAGGCAAAGCTTAGTAGCTGTGACAGAGAACATATGGCAAAGCCTAAAATGCTATCTGACCCTTTACAGAAAAAGTTTGCTGATTCTTGCTCAGTATAACCTAGTTAAAACTAAATTATGATGTAGTTGATCTCTGATATCTGTGGCATGTATTTTCTGAGACTTTTAAATGAATATAGAGAGAGAAATGCAAGTGTTGGCTTTTTCTGTTTCGAAATTTATGTTGGTATTGAAAGTTACTTTGCTCCTATGTAAATTTTAAATCCCAAATTAAACATTTTCTCACTGTTACTAAAGTTTTGTTTTTCTCCAAATGATCATTTACTACTGACTTCAATTTTAAAATATAATTCAGTAAAGCAAAATTGAGATCCAAATGCTAAGTGGTTGACTTAGGTCACTCATGCCCTGCATGTTGGACCTAGCATACTTACCAAACATTCAAATTCATTCATCAGCAAATGATAAATCACTATGTATTATGTACTTTTAAGGGCAATCACATAAATTATTTATAGTCTGAATGCTAAATTCATGTGCCAAGAATTTATTATAACTTTTGATAAGAACATTTTATTTTAATTTTTAAAAATTTTAGTTGTTAGTAGGTAATTTTGATATTATACTACATATAATTATCTTAACCATATTCTGTTGAAAGATGCTAATTTAAAACATTAAAATACCTCTAGTAAAGTAATTTCTTAGATTGTAGTGCCTGAAAAAAAAACTTATAAGTATTACATAGGAATTCCATAAACTTTTTGTTGTGTTGATGTTTGGAATATACATATTAGGTAACCTACCTATACTGTTATTTTTCTTTCAGATCATATGTAATGCTTTGAAACAGAAAAGGGAAATTTAAAACCTCAAGAACTAAATTTTTTGGCAAAAGTTGCCAGTAATCTACCAATCTAAATGTTCAATTTTAATGTATCTTTTTACATTTTAAATCATCAAGTTTAATAATTTAATTGTGAAGTTTGAGGACTTGAGTCTTCTGTAGCAATTGCCATAATTAGTCTAATTTCAAAAAAAAATTAATGTACATATTCTTCACCACATATGGTTCCCTTTAAAATCATATTTAGCCAACCAGTAACTAATAGTTAAATGCCACTGTTGTTCTTCAAATACTTTTACATGATCATACATAACTGTAAGAATTCTGTTATCTTTTACTTTTCCACTATGTTTTTTAATTGAGTAAAAAACAAGTGATTATCTTCACAGTTCTTGCAGAACCAGGTTTTATGAAGCAGGGTATTTGGAGACTGTTGATTTATTTTGAGAGAAAAAAGAGAAAAGATGAGAGTGTTTGCCGTTGTTGAAATGTGAATCCAAGCAGACATTAGTAGTTTGAGACAGAATAAATTTATAAAATTTAAAATTACTGTACCTTCCTGTTAACCTATACAGCTTAAGTATGTATAGAAATAGTTTTTTGATGTTTCTTTTCTGTTAAGTTATAGTGTTCAAAAATTTATACTTTCCATAAATGTAGCTATTTTATTGAACTGTAGGGTTTGGAAAAATCTTGTAGCAAAATTTTTGAGTGTCTTCTATTATCTCTTCCTAGTGTCCATTTTTTTGGTGGTAAATGTTAAATCATAGAAGCATAGAAGTTGGGGGCAGGGTCTTGCACAGTCAGGAACTTGGGTATCTGAATTTTTCTAAAATCTACAGCATTTTACTAATACCCATTACAGATTTTCATTTAATTTATCCATTTAATTTAATGGTTGCCTTAATTATATTATAGACATTTTCTAAGATATGTTGTTTAAACTCTTTTTTCTTTTTACTATATTTTTTCAATTTACCAACATGAACAATCATTTCTATAAGCACTGTGACTCACAAAACAAAGTGAATTTTATGAGGGGACCTAATTTGCTTTTTTTTATCCCTGATTGAATAATTCTATATATGTAATTAAAAAGAGAAACTAATATTAGTCTTCTAAAAATGTGGTTCAGTTTTGGTCAGTCTTTCTATATAGTATATTTATTTTAAGTAGGTAGCAGCAGGAGATTTTCAGGTCAAATTTAGTAGTAATTATTTGTCATTGCTTTTGAGGTAACATAGTTAAAACTTGTAATAAAAATACTTGACTTGTTTTATTTGTGATGATGTCCGAAAAACAGAGAGAATACAGTTTCTGGTGAGAATGGAAAGCCCAGGAATAAATATAATGATGAGAATGAGTGCTTCCATCACTGGGGAACTTTCTTCATCTAAGCACATATGAACAATTGATCCTTGTAGTCATATATAGCAGTAAACATTAATAACTTAACAGTCTGAAGTCAGTGCAGAAGATACGGAGCATTATTGAAAGATGGAGTCGAGCAGGTGGCACTTTAATATGTTCAGTGTCATGGCTGACTCTAAAGACTAGTCGAATGAAATTACTAGAGGTTCTAAAGATTTAAAAAGCGAACTCATTTTGCTGCACTAAGGAAATGCTACTGATCAGGCTTTCTGTGTCCCTTTTTTCTAGGCTAGAAAATATTAACCCTGAAGAAAATGACATGGTAAGCCATTCTCTGAGGAGATTTCTTGATGTCAGTCTTATATCTTAGAGGCTTAAGTTCAATTGAGTGGGTTTCAAGAACTAAGATGTGGGAAAAAGAAGAATTGACACACTAATAATGTACATCTTTGCTGCAATATGAAAATTCAATAACTTCACTCAGTCAATTTACAATTCACATGTGTCTATTAATTAAAACCCTATATTAAATAAAATATATTAAAACTTCATGTCTGACTAACATATAATGGTGTTGGTAGACATTACAGGAATTACTGAACAGAATAAACAATGCAGACACAGGGATAGCTATTGAGAAGAATGGAGCTATAATTGTGGATAGAATCTACAAGACCAAGGCATGTAAAAAGAGAATAACTGCAGAAGAAATGAATGCAGTGATAGAAGAACGGGATGCTGCTTTGTCTCAGGTAACTGCATGTATCTGTAAAAGCATATACTTAACCGTTTCCCCCTTCTTTACCGTTAAAAAATGACTTTCTCCCATTGTATGCTTAGTTCAAATCAGCTATTACCATATAATTAATATCACAATGATATATTAAAATAATCACATATTTTGTTATATCATTCTTAAAATACATGTATCCTCATTTCTTAATAAACTGCCAGCTTGTTATAAAAATATAATTCTTTAATGTAATCACTCATATATGAGACTTCTTACTCTAGTTACAGTTTTGTGAAGGCTGAGATTATATCTTTATTACTCTTTTATTCCCAATTACTAATTCAGTGCCTTTTAGTAAATATTGGTAAATGAAGCAAATTACTAGTGTATTCTTTCCTGAACATTGAGTACACCTTCCTACTCTGACTGAAACCTGGCTACCTCCCTGAGGATACGGCATCCACGGCAGTCCTCTCAAGTGGCGATCGTATTCCCACGCATGGCAGTTACACCAGTGGATGCAGAGGCTTGTTCCTCATTAGTGCTTTTAGGTCATTGTTTCATTTTCCTGTGTAACCACCTCCAGCTTTGAAGCTCAGACGTCAGACTGTACCACCCAGGCATACTCCTATTGCAGTCACGTACACACTCCTATGTCCCTTCCCTCATTTCTTAAAGATTTCAGGATCTCTTTCACTGTCTCTTTCTTCAACCTACTCCTGTCATAATTCTTGCTGATTTAAATATCTGTGTAGATGGTTTTTTCCATATCCAGTCTCAGTTTCAAGCATCCCACTTTCTGACCACCACTTAATATTTTTTTGAGCTCACTTACTCTAGATCTCTGACCCTAGCAAGTTTTCAACTTTACTGGCACCTACTTCTATTGCTCTTACCCCACCTATTCCTATCCCTTAGACCTCTTATGTCCTCACTACCCTCACCATCTAGCTTAAATGCTATGGCTCACTATAATTATCAGCAACTTGAATATAATGACTTTAGTCCTCTTGGCCCTCTCTTTCTTTGTCTTACTCACCCAGCAAAATCTAAGCCTTATAAATGTAACTTTCTGCCTATTCTATACCTTCACAGACTTATATGGCAGGACAATATCACATAAGTCTGCCAGCTGAACTTACCTTACATTTATGACCACTGTCTTCAAGTAGGCCCTTGGTGTTATTTGACAGTCTTCTTGCTTTTCATTAGTCCATTTACTCTTCCCTCTAGAGGACTATTTTATTTCTTTTCCTTTCTTCTCAGATATCTACTTTCTCCTTCCAAATGAAAAGAGCTGCATGTCACCACCATTTCACCCACCAGCCTACCTGCATTTGCACTCATAGGTTCTCTTTGACTTTTCTAGTTTCTTTTTTTCTTTTTACTGCGTGTATCTGTTTAAGACGACCTCTATTTCTACACTAGTTCACATCTGTTCTTGCCTGCTTAAGGTTATCACTTAACCAGCTATCCCTTTCTCTCCTGGTTCATAAAATATTTCCTATTAGCTTATTTCTGTCATAGTCTAAAATTCTTTAATATCTTTCACAGATAATAGCATGGTGTTTTGGTAAGTCTTGGTCTTCTTGAGATTCACCCAGCACTTTTTCCTTCCCAAACTGAGAGCTGCATAGTCACTACTCCTGACAGATCCTGTATTTCACTGTTTGTCTCCTCAGCATTGAAAATCTGTGGAAGACTCTATCATTCTTCTCAGAGGTTTTAGGAGTTTGTTTTTTTCAACTTCAATCCCCATGCAGGTTTGGGATTTAGCAAATGATTTAAGGCAGAAACAGTTCTCCAATCTCCAGTTTTCTCACTTCAGTATAACTGCCAAAAACAGGTAATTTCTCTCTCCTCCAACAGTAGCCATCCCTGTGGTCAAAGCCTGCTTTCTCTGTCCTTGCCCATGCCTTCAGTTTTTAAAACTTGGGGGCTGGGGAGTGACTGCAGATCTTCACATTGCCTCTCTCCACAGATCAGTCACTCAGCAGCAGCCTTCAGGTTATGGTTTAATTCATCTGGCTTCTCTTGTTCTTGGCTAGAGCATTCTTCTGCCACAAATGATTTCATCCCATCTAGATGTGAAGATCTGACATTTATCTTCAGATTAGAATTGGAAACAGCCCTTAAACTTTTAAGACAGGCAACTGTTTTTACCATTGTGTTTTTCTCCCAAGTGTATTTAATCGGGTCATTCAGTATGTTGTTGAAGAGAGAGCCAAACCTACTTTTATGTACTTGGAAGTAATTATAGTATAAAGTCAAACATTTGATTTTCTATCATTTATTTTTTAAGTTAACTAAAAATAAACACATAGAACCTAATTAAATATTGCTTGCTATTCATTTCTACTTCCTCTTTTATTTGTGTACTGCCTTTCATAGTATAAAATATAAAGAAATTGATACTTGGTTATTTTACCATCATGTCCCTGTTTATAAAAAGTTATTATTTATCACTATATATATTTATTATGTTCATTGGAAAGGCAATTCTTATTTATTTTAGTTATTTTAATTTACATATTTGTCAAGCTCTCTGGCCCACGTAGTATTCATTATAATTTTTGTCACAATCATTGTAAACTTTTAAATTATTGTCTTATAGTTCTTAATGGAAACTAATTTTTACATAAAATTTTTTTAATATATTTTTATAATTATGCTATCCCATTTTCCCCCTTCACTCCCCTTCACCCTGCACACCTTCTCTCACCCACATTCCCCCCCTTAGTTCATGTCCATGTGTCATACTTGTAAGTTCTTTAGTTTCTACATTTCCCATACTGTTCTTACTCTCCCCCTGTCTATTTTCTACCTACCATCTATGCTTCTTATTTTCTGTACCTTTACCCCCCTCACCCTCCCACTCCCCTATTGATAACCCTCCATGTGATCTCCATTTCTGTGATTCTGTGCCTATTCTAGTTGTTTGCTTAGTATGTTTTTGTTTTAGGTGTGGTTGGTAATAGTTATGAGCCTGCTGTCCTTTTACTGTACATATTTTTTATCTTCTTTTTCTTAGATAAGTCCCTTTAACATTTCATATAACAACGGCTTGGTGATGATGAACTCCGTTAACTTGACCTTATCTGAGAAGCACTTTATCTGCCCTCCCATTCTAAATGAAAGCTTTGCTGGATAGAGCAACCTGGGATGTAGGTCCTTGCCTTTCGTGACTTGGAAAACTTCTTTCCAGGCCCTCCTTGCCTGCAAGGTCTCTTTTGAGAAATCAGCTGATGGTCTGATGGGCACTCCTTTGTAGGCAACTGTCTCCTTATCTCTTGCTGCTTCTAGGATTCCCTCCTTCATTTTTACCTTGGCTAATGCAATTATGATGTGCCTTGGTGTGTTCCTCCTTGGGTCTAACTTTTTTGGGACTCTCTGAGCTTCCTGGACTTCCTGGAAGTCTATTTCCTTTGGCAGATTGGGGAAGTTCTCCTTTACTATTTGTTCAGATAACTTTTCCACTTGTTGCTCTTCCTCTTCTGCTTCTGGCACCCCTATAATTCAGATGTTGGAATGTTTAAAGATGTCCTGGAGGTTCCTAAGCCTCTCCTCACTTCTTTGAATTCTTGTTTCTTCATTCTTTTCTGATTGGATGTTTCTTTCTTCTTTCTGGTCCACTCCATTGATCTGAGTTCCAGTTTCCTTCCCATCACTGTTGGTTCCCTGTACATTTTCCTTCATTACACTTAGTGCAGCCTTCATTTTTTCATCTAATTTGTGACCAAATTCAACCAATTCTGTGAGCATCCTGATCACCAGTGTTTCGAACTGTGCCTCTGATAGGTTGCCTATCTCTTCATTGCTTAGTTATATTTTTTTCTGGAGCTTTGATCTGTTCTTTCATTCGGGCCAATTTTTTTTGTCTTGGCGCACCAGTTAGCATAGTGAGGGGTGGAGCCTTAGGTGTTCACCAGGGCAGAGCAAACCAGCTGCTGGATTGTGATGCTGTATGTGAGGGAGGGGTCGAGAGGGAACAATGGTGCTTGCTGAGTTCTCTGCTGAATGTCAGTCCCTTCCCCTGATTCTGTCAAGCAAACTGGGCCTTTCTGGTGCTGATTCCCATGTGGGTGGGTTTGTGTATGTCCTGGGACCCTGTGGGTCTCTCCAATCAACTCTCCTGTGAGGCTGGAAGTCTCTCCCTGTGCCTCAACCCCCACAGGTGTTTTCAATCGGTGTTTTGAGGCTCTATTTCCTGGCACTGGGACCCTGGGTTGCATGGTCTGTCTTGCTTCCCAGTTTTGCCTGCTTTATCTTCGAGTGAATGTGGGACTGCCTGGTCTGCCCTCTCACAATCTGCCACCTCACTGGGTCCTCCAGCTGCCACCTGCATGCCCAGGTTGCCAGCTGCTGCCTTGCGTGCTTGGTGTCCGCCAGCCGTCACTTTTTGCTTTTTTTGCCTCGACCACTCCACCCCTCCTACTGGTCTGGATGAATTTGTCTACTTTTAACTCCTTGGTTATCTGACTTCCATACGGTTCAATTTGCTGTCAGTACTGATTGTTTTATTGTTTCTAAATTTTTGTTGTTCTTATTTTGGTTGTGCAAGGAGGCACAGTGTATCTACCTATGCCTCCATCTTGGCCCTACATACATTTTTCAAATGTTTTATTTTGGAATAGTTTTCAAGTTGCAGAAATGTTTCAAGGATAGCAGAATACACAGGGTCTGTATACCTTTCACCCAGGTTTAGTATCCCCTGATTGTGCCATCTCACATCAGTGTGCGACATTCGTCAGCATTAAGAAACCTCCATTGTACATTACTATTTATTCCAGACATTATTCAGCTTTTACCACTTTTCCATTAAAGTTTTTCTGTTCCAAGATTCACTTCAGGAAGCTACATTGAGTTTAGTTGTCATGTCTCCCCAGTCTCATCTAGTTCTTTTCTATGACTTTGGCAGTTTAAAGATACTTGTCAAATATTTTGTGGATTGTCTCTGATGTTTTCTTTATGATTAGACTGAAATTTTGAGCTTTTGAAAAGAATTTCAACAGAAATTTCACTTTAATTTTAAAAGTATTATTAAGCATCAGATATTTTTATTTATGTTTTAATCCCCACTGAGGATATTTATTGATTTGACAGAGAGCGAGAGAAAGACACATCAATGTGAGAGAGAAACATCAATTGGTTGCCTCCTTTACGTGCCTGACCAGTGATCTAACCTGCAACATAAATATGTTCCCTAACCTGGACTTGAACACACAGACTTCTGGTGTATGGGATGTTGCTCCAACCAACTGAGCTACCTGGCCAGGGCCAGATGTTTTCTAATTGTACTATGTCTTCTTTGTAGTACCAGGATAAATTTATTAGTCTCTTTCTTCTATGTATCATTGGAAGTTTTCAAATTTTGTGATTATTTCTTGATTTTGATACATTTATTAACTTTATTCTATAAATTAAGTTAAAATCATTTATTTATTTGAACTGGCCCTGTCAAAATCTTATCTTTTTCAGATGAATGCTTATGCTCTTATTTATTCATATTCTTCAGTATCTTTTTTGTTTCAGAGAATTTAAAGTTTTAAAATTTTTCATAGGTGAATTAAAATTTTTATAGTTACCATTTGTTTGATAAGGAATTGTTTTAACATCTCATATTTGTTCTTTTTTGTCATTTTTTGGCCCATTAGTGCTTGCATATTTTATTAAAATTTTAGAAATACCTATTTTTAACTAATTTAAAAACTAATTTTTTAACCTGTTTTAGAAATTTCCTTTTTTAAAGTAACTTTTCTGAATGTTAAGTTTTATAGGACTCTAGAAGCTCTCTAGTTAAGCTGACCACTAAGTTGAGGAATTGTATCTATGATTACTTTTCAGTTTGGCCAAATACTCATTTCTTCTTAATGTCTAGCCATTGTTACTGTTATTGGCCTCAGCATTTGACTGTTAAATTATATTCAAATATATTCAAGCATCTATGTGACTAATAATATTCTAAGTCTTATAGGCTAGTTCTAGAGACACAGTTGGATCCAGGTCAGATGTCAGTATGCAACAGAAGAATCATAGAACTAACCAGGACTGACAATTTATTAGCTTTTAAGGCTGACCTTATTGTGAGCTACAGTAATTCAGATAACCATTTGTATGAGTCTGGGTTATCCAGAAAAACAGAACCAATGGGAAATAGAGATTTTCTGTAAGGAATTGGTTCCTGCGGTTGTGGAGACTGAGAAATCCAAAACTGCAGTTGGTCAAGCTGGACACCCAGGAGGATCAATACTGTATTTCCATTCTGAGCCTGAAGGCCTGGGAACCAGGAGAGCTGATGATGTAAGTTCTAGTTTTAGTCTGAAGGCAAAAGAAGATCCATCATTTCAGTTTAAACACACAGAGAGAAAAAAGTCTTTCTTATTCAGTCTTTCATTTATTCAGGCCTCTAGTGGATTGCATGAGACTCACCCACATTGGGGAGGGAAATCTGTTTTACTCAGTCTACTATTACAAATGTTAATATCATCCAGAAACAACATTACAGACACATCCAGAAATAATGTTTAGTCAACTCTCTGGGTATCCTGTGTCCCAGTCAAGTTTTCGCATAAAATTAACCCTCACACCATTCCTAAAGAGTTCTGGCTAAATTAGGTTACTTTTGATTGGCAAGGGTATGCGTAGATAGGCAAGGCCTAACAGTAGAAAGCTTTTGACTTTATTGATCTTTGTAGTTGATAGGATAATATTGGAGCAATTTTCATTAATTAGACCCCAGCTGGCATCTGGTGCATAGGTGAGGGGCCAAGCCTTTGAGAGTTGAATAAATTAGGCACAGAATCAGGTTGGGATGTGGACTTTAGCCAAATGGGCCAGAGGGATTAGTAAATTATTTTTGAAATACTAAAGCAAGACATGCAATACAGCAGGAATGAAGGAAGAAAGTGGTAAATTCTATGTGAATATGGGTGTTTGGAATCTCCTCCAGGTGTAATAGGTGATATGTCTGTGGCTCTTGAACCAATTTCATCCCCACTAACTGATAAGGATGGGACTCTGTATTGCCAGGCTCGATCATGATTAATTCTAGAATTACATGAAAAGGAGCTTACAAGATAAAAAAAAAAAAAACAACTTTTAGGATCAGAGCACAAGCAGGCAAGAGCAGAAACTAGCACTAGCTTCTCTTTCCCAAGTTAAACATCTCAGCATTCTTCAACCTTGTCCTGGGTTTCCTTTTAGTTTGTTGTCTTCTACATGCTCATTTCCATTCATTGGTCTATCAGAGCTGAATTAGTGATTGTAAATTTCTATTATCAGAACACCATGCAGAGAATCTTCATTCACTGCTATATTTGCAAGTGAGTCATTCCAAATACCAAAACTTTATATCAACTTGTACTTTTATTTATTGTTTTTGTTGCTGAAATTGTACTACATTATTTAAGTGCCTTCTTTAAACAAAATATAATTAGCACAGCTTTTTTGATCATTTTGTTTTTGTCAAATGCTATAATGAAAACTCATCCTGAGATCCTTCAGGTCTAGTGTTGACATATTCAAAAAACATAGAAGGACCAATGGGTGATCATCAGGGAAATTAAACAAATTCATCTAAATATTTCACTATGTTACTTCTCTGTAACCTGCAAGCAATACCAACATTAAGCTCCAGCTCCAACAATATGAAAAATAAACCAAAAAGAGGAAAATATGACTGCAGTGTAGTAATATAACAAAGAAAATTCTAGGAAGATAGCCAAGCAATGCACAGAAAGTACAATTGATCTGTTGCTTTTTGACTCTTTCTACCTTCAGGGATGTTTTCCTCCCTCACTTGTTGCTCATATGTCTGCTTACTATTTCAAGTCTCATCTGTTGCATAAAGTTCTCTCACATGAAACAATACCAATAAATATCTTCTTGGTACTCACATTTTACGTTGTATCCTGTTACAGTACTTGTCACATTGCATTAATGCTAATTGATTTTATGCCTGCCTTCCCTAGCAGCATGAAGATAGGGACTGTTTTTTGTTATCTGTGTCTATGATAATCCTAAGGACAGTGTAGGCACTTAATGTATTGTTGTTGAATTAATGAACTGATGAGCTTAGCTATTTTAGACTTATTTTAAGATACACTGAACTAAAGTTAGTGAAATATTCATTCATGTGATACCTGTTATGTGCCTTGCATTGGGAATTTGGCAATGATCTAAATATAGAAGGTTCTTACTCTTATGGAACTTACATTTTAATATGGAAATACAGTGATGCCTTGGTACTCGTTGTCAATTCATTCCCAGACTCCTGATGAGTGCTGAATCTGACGAGTATCAAATGATGAAACATTTTCTCTTGTGGGGCAGTGTCGTGACTTATACCAGTTCTAGCAAATGGACCAAGTCCTAAGCAAGTGCCAAGTGCTGCAACATTTTTTGCTCATCAAAATGGTATGAGTACAGGGGCTGACAAATTTGGAAGCCTGTGAGTGCTGAGGTATGACTGTATAGTGAACAAATGAATAAAGATAGTGATAGGAAAATTAAAGACAAAAGAGAGTAACTGTAATCGATAGTGGGGTTGTCACTTTAAATAGTGTGATCAAGGCAGACCTCTTTGTCAACGTGGATGATTGAATTGGACTTGAAAGAGGAGGATCCAGCCACACAGAGAACTGTGGAAAAGATCAACAGTGCCCTGAGAGAGGAAACATGCTTCCTGTGTTTAAGGCAATGATATAAATGTACCAGGCTTATATGTAATTGAAGTGTAGTGAGCAAGAAAGATAATAGCAAGTGATGAAGGAGAAGATACAAGCAGCAGACAAATCTGTGAGGTCTCTTACAGGACATGGTAGGAAGTGGTGTACAAATTATAACTTAATTCAGAAGGTATTAAGGGAGAAAGGCTATTGCAATTGTCCAAGTGAAATACAAAACTCATAGTGGCTCAGAGGAGCAAGCAGAGATTTAGAAAAGTAGACAGATTTGGGAAATATTTAAATAGCACAGTGAACAGGTCATGAAGACAGATTGGATCTGGGCATAAAGGAATGGGAAGAATTTAGTCTGGCTCCTATATTTTGGGATTGAACACCATGTAGATATTTGCCCCATTTATTGTGATGAGCGAGTTTTTGGGGGGAGATCAACATATTTGGGGAGGGAAATTATGTTCTCTCTTGGATGTGGTATATTTGAGATGATTCTTAAGATTTCAAATGGAAATATTGAGCAGGAGCTTGGTTATTGCAGCTAATCAGCATATAGATAATTAAAGCTCTGGGATTAGATGAAATAAGGAAATATCATTGAGAAAAAAAGAGCCTAGGACCAAGTTCTGTGATGTGCCAACATTTAGCAGTTGGGCCCACCTAGCAGACTGGAAATGATGGCAAATGAGGTAGAAGGAAACTGAAGACAGTGTGATTGAAGGCAAGAGAAGAAGGTGTTTGCAAGAGATGAAAATGATCATTTTCCTTGAATGGTGTTAAGAGGTCAAGCCAGATGAGGATGGAACACGGTCAGCCATCTATATCTGCTGGTTCCTCACCAGTGGATTGAACCAACTGCAGATTGAAAAATAGTTGAAAAAAGTTACATTGTTGCTGGTGTATATTATGGAGTTAGGCCTATGACATGTGTGTCTGTACTGAAGAGGTAGACTTTTTAAATTCTCTAAACAAGCCCTGGCTGGTGTAGTTCAGTGGATTGAGCGCGGGCTGTGAACCAGTGTCACAGGTTTGATTCCCAGCCAGGGTACATGCCTGGGTTTCAGGCCATGACCCCCAGCAACTGCATATTGATGTTTCTCTCTCTCTTTCTCCCTCCCTTCCCTCTCTAAACATAAATAAATAAAATCTTAAAAAATTCTCTAAACAATATAGTATAACAACTATTTACATAGCATTTACCTTGTATTAGATCATACAGTAATTTAGAGATCATTTAAAATATACAGGAGGGTGGTGTGTAGATTTTATGCAAATACTGCACCATTTTATATGAAACTTGAGTATCTGAGGATTTCGGTACCATGGGGATACAATCTCTTACAGATACTGAGGGAAGACTATAGTTATTTTTAATTTGATCAATGGAAGATGTTGAGGGCCTTAACAAGAGTTTTGTCCAGAACAGAGGCCACGTGGGAGCAGTTGGAAGAGAGAACGAAAAGTGAAAAAGGCAAGACAATGCATGTATTCAGCTGTGTTTCCCTGTAATGGAGATAGAGCTGTTGGCATTAGATGTAGAGGGGACTTTGGTATCATAGAAGTTTTCTTTTTTTTTAATGGGAGATTTTAGAACATGTATTTGGTACATTGAAGACAATGAACCAAGATAGAAGAAAAGGTAATTTTAAGGGAGAAAAAGGATAATTACAGTAGAAAAATTCTGGTGTAGAGGAATTTGAAAGGGGGTAGGATCTGGAACATAAGTGCAAGAGTTGTCTTTTGCTAAGATCAGGGAAACTACTTTCATTGCAACAAAAATACAGAGAACTTGGATGGATGCATGCTGGCAAGTTGATAAATATAAGGGGTAGGGTGTCTTTTTTCTCAATGAAAATGCTAGGTTAATTTAGAATCTCAGCGTGATGGGTCAGTGAATGGTTGTGAAGGTTTATATAAAAGGAGATAATTTGAAATTATTGTCTTCGATTATGTATAAATGAATGTAACTGGAGAAACATAGGATTTTAGGAAGAGCAGAATGCCTATTTGAGAATAAGGGTAATGAATTTAGAGTAAAACCTGTCAGGAAAGTTGCATGATTTCTTCTAGCAACATCGAGATCTGGAGTGTAGTGTGGAGTCATATATACTTAATTTTAACTGGAGTTGGCATTTTAGTGGGTGAAGTGCTGGGGAGTCATTACAGTGGTGAGCAATGGACTTTCTCTTGCGTAAAGAGGAAGAGGAGTCATGAGTGATGCAGAAGGATCTGAGGAGAGTGTAGTGTAACAGAAGGCAGTACCCAGGACAATAAAACGCTAGTAAGTTCATGTTTTAGCATTCTTTGTCTTATTGTGCTGCTTTGAGTTGTAGTCAAAAGAAACAGACACTTGAAAGAAAAATTTTGAAGGTATTGCAATTAATAGGATTAATATATTCCAGATTTTCTGGTATAATTTTTATCTAGGTTTATGGGAGGGAAATAATGGTAGAAATTTTATCACTTATCAGCAGGAGAGATCAAGAATTGTTAAGAGAGAACACATCTGAAGAGAAGGTATAACTGATTTAGAGATTAGAAAATGTTTTTTCTTTATTGTACCAAGCATAGAAATTAAGGTCTGAGAAGATAAATATAATGACATATTTTGAGATCTAGAAGTTTGTTTTAGAACATTTCTGAGCTGGTTATGAATTTCTCACTTGATATTCTGTATGACCAAACGTCACTATGGAAAAGCAGATTGAGATTAGGGAGTGTAATCCACTGGAGGAGCAAACCCAAAATCTTGGCCAGTGATGTAACCATCCAAATTAAACTTCCATATTAGCAGAGGAAAAGAAAACCTAGTTTCTTAACTTTTCTGTTGTTAATATGGCCTTCATTTTGTATCCCTTATAATTTGCATATTGCCTACCACATATTAGAAGTTTGACAGAAAGCTTATACCTGAAAAGAAAATAAATCATTACATTTAGAGTTTCATTTTTCAGGAAAAGTAGGAAGCATGTTTAACATTCTTTATTATAGTGACTGTAAAATTTTTATTAATATTTTTCCCTTGTCAATTTGTTAATTTGCTTTCCTTTCATGCAATTATTTGCCTGTGCATGCCTCTTTTTTAACCAGTCCATCTTGCTAAAATATATTGTTGATATTGATCTATTCTAATAACTTTTCACTTTCTTATTAAAATTTTTACAACTTTTTAAAACTATAGATAACTTTAGAAAGTACAGATAAACAAGAAAAAGGGAATTTTTTCTCATAAACTCATTTCCTTAATATAAAGATTGTCTTTTTTTCAATGTATATTATATACATCTACTACTTGGTAACTTGATTTTTCAGTTTGATTTTCCATTTTGTCAGATATTCTCATAATTTTATATTGTGGATATATTAAGATTTATTGAGCTCATATGTCATTTGAGAGGATGTTTATTTTTATTTCTTTTTTTTGATAGTGTGAATATTTTATAGCTAAATTTGTATGTACATCCATGTTTATCTCCTTAGGAAAAAGTCCTAGAGCAGAAAAACTGGATCAAACAATATAAACATTTTAGAATAAGTAAATATTTAAAAATTACCTAATTAGAAAAATTGTACTGTGAAAGCATCTTTATTTTACATATATGACTTTTTATAGGGAGCTGAAATTTTGTAGTAGCAAGAATTCTTAGAAAAATACTTGATAGTTGATTGTATAAACTGTTATTTGGGCACAAAAATTCAAATTACTCTGGTTTTTTTTTTAGTACCTCTCTGATTTAATAAGGAAATTATCCAGTTAAGATTGTATTGGATTATATTTATGCTAAATTTTATTTTAAAAAATACAAGTGTGTGCAACCAAGTAGCTAATAAAATTATATGCCATGCTTACACAAGTATTGCAGGAGGAATGTAAAGATATGGCTGTATCATTCACAGCAAATTACTCATCTTTAGTCCAAAGTGTCAGGACCATTAAAATAAAACTTACACTCTCCACATAGTAAAGGCCATATCAAGGCCTTTACTCTTCTTTTGAAAATGACTCTGACTGTGCTTGTACATTTGCATGCAGGTTTGTTTAATTGCTACTTGACTCATCTGTCATAATACTAAGCTCTGGGATCACAAAAGATCAGATTCCCAAACTGCTTCCTAGAATTAATTTAAATATTAATGTTGATACCTTGAAAAGATTCAGGGGAAGGTGGGTTTTATTGTTACTAGTAGCCTGTTTCAGTATTATAATCCCTTGAAAAAATTCTAAAATTATGTATTAACTCATCATTAATGTTGTCCTTTTATATATTTAAACTGTAATTTTGGGGGAAAACATCCTCTAGAAATATAATTATAAATCATAGGTGTATTATACATTTTCATGAGTATGTTTTTGGTTTAGTGATCATTATGACACATTGAGTTTTTCACTGTTAATATGTTTACCTTTTATCTGTTCAAATTTTTTATCTCAGATAATTTTTTTAATCATCACCCGAGAACATGCTTATTAATTTTTTTTTGAGAGGGGGAAGGGAAGGGGAGAGTGAAGAAACATTGATATGGGAAAAAAACATCGATCCAATTTGTTGCCTCTCTTACATGCCCTGACTGGGATCGAAACCTGCAACCCAGGCTTGTGCTCTGACTGGGAATTGAACCCCTGACCTTTTGGTTTATGGGATGATGCTCCAACCAACTGAACCATACCAGCCGGGGCTCAGATAACATTTACACAGAGAAATTAAATACATAAATATTAAATCAGTAATTTGATGAGTTTTGACAAATACCTGTACCCATGTGACCACATCTTGATAAAGATACAGAACACTTTCATAACCCAGAAAGCTCCTCATTTGTTTCCCTTCCATGCCAATTATCCTGGTTACACCAAAAAAACTTTTCTGATGTTTTTACCCACAAATTTATTTTGTTTATTCTAGAACTTCATAGAAGTGGAATCATACTGTGACAGCAAAATATTTGTAATATTCATCCACATTGTTTTTATATAAGCAGTTTATTCTTTTTGTTAAATAATATTTCATTGTATAATGTATTTATTATTTTTTTTCTTGATGATGGATATTCAGAGCTGTCCGGTTTTTGTCTATTATGAATCAGACTACTATAAGAATTCTGTCTTTTTGTTGAAATGCATTTTCATTCTCTTGGTTAAATACCTAAGAATGGAATTGCTGGGTCATAGGTTGGTAAGTATTTATTTTTAAAAGAAATTAGCAAATTGTTGGAATTTGCTGTATCATTTTACATTCTCGTCAGAAATTTATGGTAGTTCTGATTGCTTCATAGACTGACCAATAATTGGTGGCATTAGTATTTTTAATTGTAGCAATTTTAGTAGGTGTGGAGTGATATCTTACTGTGGTTTTAATTTGCATTTCTCAGTGACTAAAGATGTTGAATGAATTTTTATGTACTTAGCCATTCATGTATTTTCTTTTTTGAACATCTGTTCAGGTACTTTACCTATCTTTTAATTGGGTAATTTAACCTCTTATTATTGATTTTTAAGAGATCTCTTCTAAAGTCTTTTGTCAGGTATATGTATTTAAGAATACTTTCCCCTCATTTTCTTATTTATTTTCTTAATTCTATATGTTGATGTACGAAAGTTTTCAATTTTGATGAAGTCCAGTAAATCAGTTTTTAATGTATTTTGTCTAAAAAATCTTTCCTCACCCCAACATTGCAGAAATACTGTCCTATATTTTTCTACAAGTTTTATTGTTTTAATTTTTACTTTTAATCTGTGATTTACTTTGTCTTAACTGTTGTATATGGGGTAAGATACAGATTGGTGTTCATATTCTTAACAGGGTTAATATTCAGTTCCAGCACTATTTGTTGAAAATGTGTTTTTTTCCCCCTTTGAATGGCTTTGGTGCCATTATTTTACACCATATAAGTATGTGTCTATTTATACACATGCTATTTTATTGTGGCAATCTTTATCCATATGCAAATGCTACACTTCATTGATCGCTGTGAATTTTGATGTCAGGCATTGACAATCATCCAACCTTGTTCTTTATTAAGGTTTTAGTTATTATAGGATCTTTGTATTTTCCTATAAATATTAAAATCAGATTTTTATTTCCTTAAAAAGCCTTTGGGGGTATGATTGGATCTCTAGATCATTCAAGTGAAGGGAAATTGATATCTTAGCAATTCTGTTTTTTAAGTATATTTTATTGACTATGCTATTATAGTTGTCCCAATTTTTTCTCCTCTTCCCCCCCTCCAGCACGTACTCCCTACCCTCCAGTATTCCCCCCACCTTAGTTCATGTCCATGGGTTGTACATTTAAGTTTTTAGACTTCTCTATTTCCTATTCTATTCTTAACCTCCCCACTATTTTATGCCTACCAATTATGTTTCTTATTGCCTGTACCTTTTACCCCATTCTCCCCTTCTCTGCCCTCTCCTCACTGATAACCCTCTATGTGATCTCCATTTCTTTGATTTTCTTCCTGTTCTAGTTGATTTCTTAGTTATTGTTTCTGTTTTTTTAAGTGTAGTTGTTGATAATTATTAGTTTGTTGTCATTTTACTATTCATAGTTTTTGATCTTCTATTTCTTATACAAGTCCCTCTAAATTTATCTGGGAAGCACTTTATTTGCCCTTTCATTCTAAATGATAGCTTTGCTGGATAGAGTAGTCTTGGATGTAGGTTCTTGCCTTTCATGACTTGGAATACTTCTTTCCAGCCCCTTCTTGCCTACAAGGTTTCTCTTGAGAAATCAGCTGATAGTTTTATGGGAACTCCTTTGTAGGCAACTGTCTCCTTTTCTCTTTATGCTTTTAAGATTCTCTCCTCATCTTTAATCTTGGGTAATGTGATTATGATGTGCCTTGGTGTGTGCTTCCTTGGGTCCAACTTATTTTGGACTCTCTGAGCTTCCTGGATTTCCTGGAAGTCTATTTCCTTTGCCAGATTGGGGAAGTTCTCCTTCATTGTGTTTTCAAATAAGTTTTCAATTTCTTGCTTTTCCTCTTCTCCTTCTTGCACCCCTATGATTTGGATGTTGGAACGCTTAAAGTTGTCTCAGAGGTTCCTAAGCCTCTCCTCATTTTTTTGAGTTCTTGTTTCTTCATTCTGTTCCAGTTGGATGTTTATTTTTTCCTTTTGTTCCACATTGTTGATTTGAGTCTCGGGTTCCTTCCCTTCACTTTTGGTTCCCTGTGTATTTTCCTTTATTTTACTTTGTATAGCCTTCATTTCTTCCTTCATTTTGTGACCAAGCTCAGTCAAACTGCGAGCATCCTAATTACCAGTATTTTGAACTTTGTATCAGACAGGTTGCCAGTCTGCTCATTGCTTAGCTCTTTTCCTGGAGCTTTGATCTGTTCTTTCATTTGGGCCATATTTCTTTGTCTCGATGCACCTGTTATGTTGTAGGGGGGTGGAACTTTAGGTATTTGCCAGGGCACGGTAACCCTCTTTATTGTGTTATGGTGCTATCTGTGGGGGAGTGGTCAGAGAGGGAACAATTCCACTTGCCCGGCCCTTGCCTCAATTTCTGTCACTTCCCTCACTTCCCACAAGTGGATTGTGCCCTTTCAGGTGCTGATTCCCAGGTGGGTGGGTGTTTGTACATTCTAGGATCCCATGGACCTCTCCAACAGACTCACCTGTGAGACTGGGAGTACCTCCCGCCTTCGCAACTCCCACAGGATTTTATTGTCAGAGGTTTTGAGTCTTCAGTTTCCCAGTTAGCCAGCCCCTGCCTTGCCAGTATGGTCCGCCACCTTGCCACCAGCTGTAGGAGCCTGTTCTGCATGGTGTGGGCCCAGCTCCCACTCGGAGATGCACAGGACCCATGCCCATGGCTCTCCTGTGGAGAATCAGGCCTGCAATGTACCTAGGCCACTATAAGTCTTGCGTTTTGCTAAAACTCCCACCCTGAAATGAGGACTATTATGTATTGGGTGGTGAAACCCAATAAAAGCCTGTCATGACAGAGGCCATGGCTTTTGCTCCTCCCAAGAGAAAAGCCATTCTGTCCCTTTTCTCCACCGGACTCGGTAGTCTGTGTGAATGTCTCATTTCATCCATAATGACACAGACACTACACGCTGTTGTCTGTATCAACCAGCTGCATGTCTCCACCCCTCCTGTCGGTCTGGATGAATATTTCTTCAACCCCTTGGTTTTTGGAGTTCCATGCAATTTGCTTTTCTGGCAGTTCTGGTGGTTCATTGTTTTTAAATTGGTCATTATCCTTCTTTTGGTTGGTTGAGGAAGCAAAGCGTTTCCACCTATGTCTTCATCTTGGCCAGAACTCCCAATTTTATTTTTTCTGTTAATGGTATTTCTCACAATCTTAATATTAAGAAGCATACCACATGATTTAAATTGTAAGAATATTAAAATAGTCAAATTTCATTTTCCTTCATTCTTTATATATATTGATATGTATTTTAATATTTTTATTCAAACAATAAATTGTCTTTCAAAGAAATTGTAAGATGTACTCATATGTTTGTCTATACATGTATCATTTTAGGTGCTTTTTATTTCTTCATGTTGGAATGAATTTTCATTTTGTGTTACTTTGCTTAACTTGAATAACATCTTTGAGTATTTTCTTTCTCCCTTTCTTTTCTTCTTGCTTCTCTCTTTTTATCTTTCCCTCCTTTTCTTTTTCTGTTTTCTATTACACATCTGCTGTTGTCAAGTTCAGATCTCATGTATCTTTGGTATTCCAGATATATTTTCTTCTTACCCCATTATATGGTAGCAACCTAATTTCCTTGGTAGTCAGCATCAGCTGCCTCAGCCGGTTCAGTAACCACCTTTCTTACATATTGATTCAGAGGCATGAGGAGCCTTAAGCAGCCAGGTGACAGTTTCAGTTTCCAGTTCAATAGAATTTTTATGTCTCAGGTGGAAGTTTTTCTCTCTTTGGAACTGGGATCACTGGATCAGCAGGACCTGTTTGTAGAAATGAAAAGCAAAAATTTTCTTAGTGGATAACTATGGGTAATAGTGAATGAAGCCATCATGTTTCTATCCCTTGATTCCTGGACCTGTGAATTCTGTGTGCATAAAAAGAACCACATATTATACTCTGATTTAGAGCATATACATTGTCATGTGGAACCTTAACCTAGCCTCGCACGATATTGGCACCTAACTGGTACCATAACCAAGTGTTGAGAAATCCATTCCAATGTCTTTTCAAGCCAGCTACATCAAGATAATGGGGAACATGGTAAAGATCACTGAATTCCATGAGCATGGGCCCATTGTCACACTTGGTTTTCTATGAAGTAAGTTCCTTGATGAAACAATGCTATGTGGAATCCCATGATAGTACAGGTGCTCTATAAAGTCTGTGAATGGTTGTTTTTGCATAAGCATTGCATTCAGGGAAGGCAAATCCATATCAAGAGGAAGTGTTTATTTCAGTAAGAACAGTAAAGAGTAGATTTAGTAAGATGGTAGAAGAATAGAATGTTGGGATCCAAGAATAGGGCTTCAGGGATTAGGGATTAAAGAGAACTAAGAACAAGATGCCAGTAGATTTTATTAGAATAAATGATTCAAGAAGTTGTGGAAAAGTCTTGCTTTTTGTCTGGAATGTTGGCAAGAAACTTTATTTTATTTTTTTTAAGATTTTAATTTATTTTTTGGGAGAGGGGAAGGGAAGGAGAAAGAGAGGGAGAGCAATGCCAATGTGTGGTTGCTTCTCGTGTGCCCCCTACTGGGGACCTGGCCCTCAACCGAGGCATGTGCCCTGACTGGGAATCAACTAGTGATTCTTTGGTTCACAGATGGCACTCAATCCACTGAACCACACCAGCCAGGGTAGAAACTTTCTTTTAAAATGTAGGAAAGGAACCTTGGTTGTTAGATCAGAGTGGCACAGATAAGTAGCATTTCATCCAAATCAGTGTTTCTCAGACTCTCTAGATGAAAGACCAGTTCTTTCAAAATATTTTCCAGGGTGTTATGAACCACAGCTTTTATAACATACAAAAATAATTACCAAAAAGTGAAATGGAAATATATATAAACATGCAGTATTCAAGCATACATTTTTGTTGTTGTTGTTATTGGGTTCAACAGCCATAAAATTGCTCTGTGACATTCTTCTAAATGTTTCATTGCCTCCTCTTCATTTTAGTACCAGCTTCATTGTGGTATCACTTTCAGACCTGTAGTAGCCTCTGGACCATACACTCTAAATGCATAACAGAAAGTTGAAAAGTGAAAGGGTTGTTTAGTGAAGGACTAGTGGGCTGAAGATGACAGCTGGGAAGCAGGAAAACAGAAGTCCTTATTCCTACCTCTGAAGAAACGTCATGTGAAGAAGGAGTTATATATGGACTACTTGAGAGGGTTCATATATAACCCTCTTCAGAGAGAAGTGTCGCTGAAAGTGAGATGGGTGTTTTTTTTAATTGAGCTGATATATAAAGGGTATTACACTTAAGAATATACGAAAGTATCTTAGAAATGAAAAGGTTCTTCCAAAGACTACAGGTGACAAAAGTGCAAGGAAGGTAGGTGAGAGAAGCAGCTAAGACAAAAGAAAATTAGAGTTTTAGTTGACTTAGGGGAATTGAATATAATGTAAACTGTTTTTCATTGAGATTGCTCTTCAATAAATTGCTTTTAAGTGATTTAGATGGTGTTTCTGGTCCTGTATATAAACATCAATAAAAGAATTTCAGGGACATTTTTATTAAAAATGTAAAAAGTATAATTGATTGTCCTATTGAAAAACTAGGTAGGAAGTGTCCTGAGGACTGTATCAAGTTTCCAAAACTTTTGGTGCTATAGTCAACAAATCAGTCCACAAGTATTTACTTGTTTTTGATGAAGAACACTAGTTATATTTATAACAGTCAATGATAATTAGAGTCTTATCTCCAAGAGAAGATGCCTTGTATATAATATTTAACTTGTTGATACTTTGATTTGTCATAAAATTTTTTAGTTTTTCCCCTGTTGCAATCTTAGAAATTGGAGTGGCTTATTTTAGGATTTAACATTGTATGGGCTATAGTTATTATACAACAAGAAAATTAAGAATGAGCACTTAAGTAATTGACTGCTCTATTGAGATTACAACATTTATAATAGCAAACAAAGTGTGCAAACCAAGAGGGGAGGCATCTTTGATTCCAGGAATACAGCTTAATAAACTATTAAACTGTGGCTAGCATCCAGTGAGTACTAATAGCATTTCCTGAACTCTGCTTTGTTGTTTTTTACAATAGCACAAGAAGCATCTCTATCCTTTTGTGCAATAACTGCCAACTTAACATCTAGGTTATACCATTGTTTGTTTATGGATTTTGAGAAAATCTATTGAAGTTTACTTAAGAACCAACTCATTACAATGGTATTATTTACTGAATTTTGTTTTGCTGACCACCAGCTAACTATAGGGTTCAGCATTACAAGTTTATAACTGTACAGAAAGGATCAAAATACCACATCCTAGGAGTGGCATTAGCCAGAGAAGTAAGTTCATCATCTTAGAAGTAAATGCCTTGCAGCAGTGAAGAGATTATACAAAATAACTTGTATCAGACTTCTTTCATGTGATAATTTTATAATTATCTTTCATTACTTCAATTAAAAATATAGGTTTAAGCCCTGGCTGGTGTAGCTCAGTGGATTGAGTGTGGGCTGCAAACCAAAGTGTTGCAGGTTCAATTCCCAGTCAGGGTACATGCCTGGGTTGCAGGCCATGACCCCCAGTAACCGCACATTGATGTTTCTCTCTCTCTCTATCTCCCTCCCTTCCCTCTCTAAAAATAAATAAATAAAATCTTAAAATATATATATAACTATATATCTTAATTACTTTTTCGTCATATTAAATAGCAGAGATACAATACTTTTCTGATATAATTCATATAAAAAATTCAAAACAATTCTAGAACTTTTATTCAAATTGAAGAGGAAGTGTGATTAACAAATTAGAATTTTTAATTGTAATCTACTGGAATTTGTTATCTCAAGTCTATTTAACATTTTAGATGACCGTCTTAAACATCTGGAAACTACCAACCAACTATTATTAAATTCTATACTAACATATTTCAAATTTAACTGTAATGTATTAAGTATGATTTTAAATCCATATAGTTAATAATTATTAATATAACTAACAAGTCATACATTAGATATGTAAGGCCTTGTGCTTAGATAGCCATGTTTCTTTTATTAAACCTGAAGGCTGCCCCAGCAGATTGAGATCCTGAGAAACTGTGGGTGTGGTAGAAGGTGTGCCTCTTCTCAGGACAGCAAATACTACTGAAATCAAGGGATTGAATAGCCTTTATTTTTGGCTCTCCATTTTCTTGACAATCTATTTAAATTAATTCCTTGGATTTATCATCCTACCCTTCTTTTACTCCCAGAACAAGGCCCATATGCAGTGCTGTTTGATATAACATTCTACAATAATGGAAATGTTTTCAGCAGTGTTCAGTTTAGTAGCCATACAGTTGTTTTGTTTTGTTTTGTTTTCAGTAGCCATACAACCAGTTTTGAAAACTGTTTGGCAGTTTGTTATACAGTGGAAGAATATCTACTCTGACCTAGCAACTCCATGTCTAGGTATTTATCCAAGGAAAACCAAAACATATATGCTGTAAGACTTTTAGAGGAATGTCCATGGGAGGTTATTTATAATATCTAAGTATTGAAAACAACTCGTGTCACTTCATTAATTGGAAAACAAATAAATTGTGTTACATTCCTAAAATGTAATATTTTTCATGAAAAGAATGAATTTCTCATGCACACAGAAGCATTGATGAATCTTTAATACATATGTTGATTGAAAGAAGTCACACAAAAGATTAGAGTTAAAGGCTTTGTTTTTATAAAGTTAAGGAACAGGCGAAATTATCCATGATATTACAAAGCAGAACAATGGTAGCCGATGGATATGGGTATAGATTGGCTAGAAGAGGGAGCCCCAAGACCTTTTGGTGTGACAAATATTCTATATCATGAACAGGGTGATCACCTAAATATGTAAATTTGTCAGAAATCCATCAGTTATACAATCAGAATCTGCATTCTACTCTATATAAATTTTGCGTAAAATAAAACCCCTACAAAACAATGGTTTGGCCTATGAGGTATGTTTTGTAAATAAGTTCCCCATTTATCATGATAATTTTTTTTCTCTACTTCCAAGTCTGTCTTCTGGTTTAGGCCCTATATTCCCTCTGTGGAATCTTGATGTTTTACTGCTTTCCTCCTGATGGTCCCACCTGTATTAGTACATTGCAGCTGTATCCCAAGCTTTAGATGTTTAGACTTACGCTTCTTATGTGGGAGTCAGTTAAAGGGCATATCATGAAATAGCAATTGTTTACATTTTTTATCTTAGGAAACATGACACTCACTTTGCATATTTCTGTGCTTTAGAAATTCTTTATTTTCATATAATTTTGCCCGGTTTTATACTCATATGTTTATAAGTTAATAATTGCCTAAATATTGTTTAGTGGCATATGCCTTTAATTTTAGAAGGAAATGAATATGGAAAAAACAAGATTTCTGTAAACCAAATTCAGATCATTTCTTTAATAAACAGCATTAGATAATTTTGAAGAACCATTTCATTTGGCACTGGAATCAGAAGTGGATGTGAGGGAGAATGCCAGGCAAATGATTTCCATGAGAATATGTAGGAGGAAGGACAGTGCACCCATAGAAGCAAGGAAGGCATGGTATTTCTGTGAAGGGCTTCCGGTGAGAAAGGGTCTGATGCTGTGTAGATAAATCAGATATGTGTAAAAACTTGCACAAAGACAAAAAAGGTTGTAAGAAATATCTGTATTTGGTAACTGTGGATAATTTAGCATGTCTGAAGTACAGCAATGTGTGCATGGAATTGGGGAGGAATGAGAAAATATTTAATAAGTCTGACCGGTTCATGAAATGTCACTGTCATTCTCCAAAACTTGCTGTTAATTCTGCAAGCAGTGTAAGCCAATAAAGGAAATCAAGATTGGATAGGTAGGAGTTAGTGTAATCAATCAGTGTTGTATTTTAGACAGTGCTCTTTGGAATATTAATTAGCTCTGAGATGCAACCCCAAACCATATGCATGCACACTCACACAGATTCTCTTTTTTTAATTAATGGATTTAGTATATTACATTGTAAATTTTTAAAATTTTATCAAATTTATTGTGGTGGCATTGGTTTCATGTGTACAATTCTGTGATACATCATCTATAGCATAGTGTGTTCACTACCCAAAGTCAGGTCTTCTGTCACCATATATCTGATCCTTTACCCTTTACTCCCCATCCCCCATTCTCCTTTCCCTCTGGCCACCACCATAACTCTTGTCTGTGTCTCTGAATTTTTATTTGTTGTTCCTCTGTTTCTTTCAATTTTATTTTCCACATATGAGTGAAATCATATGGTTCTTGACATTTTCTGACTCATTTTGCTTAGCATCATATTCTCAAGATTCAGTCATGTTATAGTAAATGGCAGTATTCACCTTTTCTTATGGCTGAGTAGTAATTCATTGTGTATATATGTACTACATCGTTTTTATCCAGTCATTTGGCGATGGATATTTCGATGGTTTCTGTGTCTTGGCCATGGAGGCTAATGCTGCAATGAACATAGTGTGCATATATCTCTCTGAAAAGTTGTTTTCAGGTTTTGGGGTAGATACCCAGAAGAGGGGCTGCTGGGTCACATGGTGATTCTATTCTTAATTTTATGAAAAACCTCCATACTGTTTTCCATAGTCGTTTTACCAATTTTCTTTCCCACCAGTGTGGTGTACAAGGGTTTTTTTTTCCTCCACAGCCTCTACAACACTTGTTATTACTTGTTGATTATTAGCCATTCTAACAGGTGTGAGGTGGTATCTCATTGTAGCTTTGATTTACGTTTCTCTAATAGCTAGTGAAGTTGAGCTTTTTTTCATACATTGTTGGCCATTTGTATGTGTTCTTGGAAAAATGTTCAGGTCCTCTGGCCATTTTTTAAATTGGTTTGTTTGTTTTTTGTTGACTTGTATGAATTCTTTGTATATCTTTTAGATGTTAACATCTTAACAGAGATGTTGTTTGCAAATATCTTCTCCCATTTGGATGGTTGCCTTTTTTTTAAGATTTCATTTATTTATTTTTAGAGATGGGGAAGAGAGCCAAAAAGAGGGAGAGAAACATCGATGTGAAACACAATCAGTTGCCTCTCTAAGTGTTTCTGTCACAACCCAAGCATGTGCCCTGACTGGGAATCAAACTGGCTGCCTTTTTGATTTTTGATGGTTTCTTTGGCTGTGCAGAAGCTTTTTAGTTTGATTTAGTCCCATTCATTTAATTTTACTTTTACTTCGCTTGCCTTTGAGGTCTAATTCATAAAATCCTATCAAAGCTGAAGGTCCACAAGTTTAGTATCAATGTTTTTTCCTATGTATTTTGTTTCAGGCCTTAAATTTAGGTCTTTGATCCATTTGGAGTTAAATTTTGTGTATAACAGTTTAGTTTGATTCTTTTTTAAACTACTCTGGTAATTTTGATTTGCAGCCAGCTTTGGAGACTACTGCAGTAGAGAATAGTTTGGAGACTGGGGGCATGACACTTCCCAGTTAATGAGAAACTTAGAGGCCAAATGAAAAGTATGACAGTGGAGATAAAGAATAAAGCACCTTGAAGGAATAGGACTTGGTTTGATTTCAGGATAAAGATAAGAGGGAGCTTAGGATGATTTAATGCCATTATAAGCAGAAAATACAGTAAAGAAATATATATTTAATATCACTTACGTTTTAGGTACCTTGTCCACTACTTAGCAGTGAACAAACACACTTGGCTCCATCTTCTTCAAGTTTGCAGTTTGTACAAAGGAGAAGTAATTGGGTTTTGGCATTTTCATGTGAAGACCTGATGATTTCAATTTTATACAAGTAGTGTCTTTTTGTATGTGATTTATATTAATATACTGAGTATATACAGGTATATATGTATACATATACACGTAGCTTTTATAAGTTCTTCATTTAAAAGAAAGCATTTCCAGTGTGATAAAAGGATAGCTACTTTTTGTTTTATATTCCTAAAAAGAGCATTATGATTTTATTTAAAAAAAATTTTATCCTCACCTGAGGACATACTTATTGATTTGAGAGAGAAAAACATTGATCGTTTGCCTCTCGCATGCACCCTGACTAAGAACCAAACCCACAACGTAGGCTTGTGCTTGACTGGGAATCTAACTGTGACCTCTTGGTTCATGGTATGACACTCCAACCAACTGATACACACAAGCCAGGGCAAGAGCATTATGATTTTAAATACTATGTGAGCCTTAGAATGTGCAATTAAAAGGAAAGAAATAATTGCCTATGTGTTTTTCATTAATTTAGCATAGATTCTGTTGGGTATAAATGAACTGAGGTAAAAGGTAATAAATCTATATACTAGCTTGTCAGTATTTCATTTTGATCTGTATTGACTATTTCCTAATATCAGGTTAATGTACTGTTTACAAATTCTTTGAATGTCTAATTGCTCAAAGTTCAGATTTTTAAAGTTTCTTATTATTAACTTTCTCTGTAGTTCTGTTTCTGTTCCTTTTGCTACTATACATATGTGTGTATACTATATATTTTGTTGATAAACTAAATTATACTGCCTGAATTTGAATCCTATTTCTTATTAGTTGCATGACTTGAAGGAGTCATACTCAGTGCATCTGCTTCCTTCTGTAAAATGGGATAATTTCTAACTCAAAGGACCCACATGAAGATTGGCTGACTTAATGCATGTAAGGTGCTTAAAGCAAGGCCTGGCACATACTAATTAAGAGTTGATTGACTGTCATTAATGATATGTGTGTTAACCTTTATGAAATAGAGACTCAAATCACAGTTTTTCAAATGAATAGCTTTTTGTGAATATAGCTAACATAATAACTTTAAACAGCATTACAAAAATGCCACTTTAATAGCATAATATACTAAATAAATACCTATATACATGTTGATACCTTTTTAAATAATTGTCATGTTTACTCATCCTTTTGCTTTGTGGTTTAAAATGTTTCTTTACATTAATCTTTTTGAATAAGATGATAAAACACTGCATTTGTTATTAAATCCCTAGTTATTTACTCTTATGTGGTGTTTTTGAAAGTTTTATATAATTAAGATATGTATGTATAAGTATGTAGAAACATGTTATTGCCTGGCATGTTGCCTGGTGGGTGCTGGTGTATGGCCTGGTGGATGGATGCTCAGTGACTGTTTACTGAATAATTTGTGTTTCATACACACAGACATCCTATGTGGTTTCAGAGACTCATTCACATAATTACTGTTTTTCTTTTTTAATCTTCAGTATTTTTAAGCCTTTGAGTATAATATAAATACTCACTTAAAGCAAGTTGTTCATATTTTGCCAGGGCTTTGAAAAAACAAGTTACCTTTTTGAACTTGAAAACCCTTTATTCTAAGTTATTGTAATGTGAGAAAAGCACTCTAGTTATTTTTAAATCTAAAATGAAGTAATTTTTAAAACTTTTTCTAAGTGAAGAGAAATGAAAACTTACTTATATAATCTTAATTACTTCCAAACATCTGTAGTTCAAAGTGCATAATTCACATTGACACCAAAGTTTATTTCTGTTTTGACTGGAAGAGTCTGGTATTATTTTTTGTCTGCAAAGGAAAAAGCTCTATGACATCCAAGTGGGAAGATGTTTGATTGTCCCGCTGGCTGGCGTAGCTCAGTGGATTGAGCGCGGGCTGCTAACCAAAGTGTCGCAGGTTTGATTCCCAGTCAAGGTACATGCCTGGATTGCAGGCCATGGCCCCCTGCTACTGGTCATTGATGTTTCTCTCACTCTCTCTTTCTCCCTCCCTTCTGTCTCTAAAAGTAAATAAATAAAATCTTTTTTAAAATTAGGTAATAGTTTAAAAAAAAAGATGTTTGATTGTAATACAGTCAAAATGATTTGTGACAGAGCAGATTGTAGAGGAGGAGAAACAGCAGCTGTTAAAAACTATTGTCTTAATAGTAGAGAACTTTTTATTGAAAACTTAAAGCATGTTATCTTTCAAAAAGTCAACGTGAAGTAAAACAATCACAATGTATTGCCTGCTTGATATAATTCTTGCAAATTGACTAGTAAAAGGAGATCACTGGTGAGAACAGATTTTGTAGTAATTATAGGCCAAATTTATTTTATAAAAGTTGCCATTGATTTTTGTGTTTTATATGTCTAGGTTAGTCATATTGTAGAATCAGTTTTGTTTGTTTACAGAGGCAAATGTATTTCTTTTCTTTATGAGCTTAAAGAGCACAGAGTCATAAACCCATGATATTTTTACCCTGCAGCAACTTTCCAACTTTTTAAAATCCATATTGCCCCACTCACTTACTCCTATTATTTTGTAGGAAATCCCAGACAAAATATCCTTTTTATATCCAATTTTTATTGTGTATTTTTAAGAGGTAGGAACTATTGTTTAAAATATAACTACAATCCCATTATATCCCCAAAAATATGAACAATAACTTTTTTTAAAGATTTTATTTTTTTATTTATTTTTAGAGAGGGAAGGGAGGGAGATACAGAGAGAGAGAGAGAGAGAGAGAAGAGAGAGAGAGAGAAACATCACTGTGCAGTTGCTGGGGGTTCTGGCCTGCAACCCAGGAATGTACCCTGGCTGGGAATCGACCTGGGACACTTTGGTTCCCAGCCCATGCTCAATCCACTGAGCTACGCCATCCAGGGCTTGAACAATAACTTTTTAACATTGTGAAACATTTCATTGGTTTTCAAGTTCAAACAATTTAACTGTCGCAACTTTTCCATCTTTGTTTTACATCAGTAACTAAGTAAGAATCATACATTGTAAACAATTGAACTATTAACACTTAATAGACTCCCCTTCAGTCTCTTTTCTAAGTATTTTTTAAACAAAATGAGTTAATTTCTTTTTTTTAATAAAAAAAAATCTTTTTATAGCTCAGTGGATTGAGCTCAGGCTGCGAACCAAAGCATTGCAGGTTTGATTCCCAGTTAGGGCATATGCCTGGGTAGAAGGCCACGGCCCCCAGCAACCACACATTGATGTTTCTCTCTCTCTTTCTCCCTCCCTTCCCTCTCTAAAAATAAATAAATAAAATCTTAAAAAAAAATTTTTTTTACTTAATTTTTACTGTGTTTATTTCCATTGCCATTTAGGCCCCTTACATCCCACCCTTCCCCCAGGGATCACCACACTGTGGTCCATGAGTCAGTTTTCTTACAGTTTCCCAGTTTGTTGCATCTCTGTAGTGTCATTAAATATGTTCCTGATTTCTCTTTTCTCCTGCAAGTATGAAAGTTTAATCTAGAAGCTTGATCAGATTTAGTTTTATTAACAAGACTACATTATAAGTAATTTTGTGTTGTTTCATCTGGAAACACATGTTAAGTTGTTAAAGAGCTATGTTATTAACAGGTCTCAGTGTCTAGATCTCTTAGTATATTGATTTCAAAATTGCGATATTCTAACACTCCCTTTCTTTATTACCTTGAATATTTTTATAGTCATCATCTTATCTATGGTTTGATTACATAGTAGTGAAGTTTATATAAGAAAAAGTGGATGAATTCTTGGCCTACTATGTTTAGTTCACTCACATTGACAATTCCCCCAATAATCACAACTATTTCTTAAGTTTTTATCATTATAAATTCAGTAATTTAAACACATTGTATTGTATGTGTCAATACATATATATTGTAGTTACTACTATATTTATTGATGCTCAAATTGTCTTTAGCTAGTGGGGAGCTTTTCAAGTTGGCTCCTGAGTCCTTTCTGATGTTTCTGAATCATATTGTGCAATTCTTGTCCCAGACCTGGAGTAGGCCACATATCCATGGAGTCCTTTATTTGCAGTCAGAAATAGTACTTGCAACCCGCAATAGGTACTAGGGGTGTTCATCGCCACTGCTTTACTATTGTTTTTAACCTTTTTCAATGGGCAAAACTAGGAAATACATACACACACCACACACACATTTCTAGAAGATAAAACTCTTTGTATCTTCATCCTGATATTTCCAATTCAAACTCTAAATTAAAGGAATTTCACTTAAGCTTTTAATCTTTCATCTGTATCTTTTGCATCTTGTGTTGAGAATCCTAGTTCTCAAGGACACTATAATAATATACAGTTAGCATTTACTTAAGTTCGATTTGAGTAATACAATTTTTTAAGTATAAATAAGTATATATAAGAAAACTCTTAGGCATTGCAAATTCACGCATTGCAACTCTTAAGAACTTTAATATTTGGCAGTATATGAACAGGGATGATGATGGTGTTATTTTAACGTGTCAGTTGAAAAGAGAATTATCTGAAACCATTATATGTTACTTTATTTAGGGACATACATCTTATCTAATATCTTTCTTGGTGTTTTCCTTCATTAAGGTAGGAGTGATCGTTAAACACCTGAAAGTGGAGCCTTTTGGAACACTTGCCACTTTGGTCCCTGGACCTTGTCTTCTTTCCCCCTTACACTGCATGACCAGGGAAATAAATGCCCTCAGTGCAAAAATAGTTTTATTGCTCTTAAGCGGTACTTATTTCTTTTTTGCAGTACTTTTAAAAATTGTCCTGGGAGCACTCTCCACCCATTTGTTCAGAAGGAATGAAAGAACATGAAATGAAGAAATAATAGAGGTTTAAATAAATCTAAAGAAATCTTAAATATAGTTAAATCCAAAAGTATATTTGACAAGAGCATTATGTATGTTTTTATTCAGTTCAGAGTTATTGTTGGCTCACCACAATTTGATTTCTAGGTCAATGTTAAATTTAAATCTCATGAAGAAATTAAAATAAACATTTCTGAAGATCAAGCGAGTGAATTCTTTTTTTATATCTTGTAGATAGGGAAGAAGTCTCTATTCCTGGGTCATTTCTAATTTACTTAGGAATACAAAATTAGATGGTCAGACAACTTGTGACGATGCTCTCTCACTTTCCCCAGATATTTCCACCTCCATTCCTCTTCTCTTGTATACTTTCTCTTTCAGCTTTTAAAATGATGTGCTCAGACAAGCCCAACTCGGATGTAATCTGGTCCATTAAACATTCTTTTACCCCCATAGCCAGCATTATCTATCTCACCTTTGTAACTTCATAGTTTATATGTAGTAATTTCATTTTAATACTTAATGCATAATTATTTTGTACTAAAATTGAAAATGTACAGGATAATTTTAGTAGAGAATATTTCTGTTAGATTGTGGTACTTACTTCTGGGTCTTACTCGTTTTCATGCCTCATGATGTGTCTTCACTAAACTCACTTGTTCTTTGCATTTCAATGAAATGTTTTGTTAAAAGCTAAAAAAGGACAGTTTAATTTGTAAATTATGTGTCCCCTCCAAATAAAAACCAAATGATATCAATTCACAAAGATTTCACTCATGTAATTTTTTTAAAATATGACCTGTGAATTAAGGTGTCACACAACACAGGTAGAATAGACATGGCCATAGAAGGGACCTGCCACTTTAGATTATATTTGCAGAACTCAGTTTCAGCAAAAACTGTCTGGTTAGTTAATACTAATTTTAACAGTTTTGATTTTGTGATTAGTATTTTACTTTTTTGTAAATGTGTTTTTGTTTCATAATTGTATTAACATGCTGAGGCATGTATATATACCCCATTGTATTTGTACATAAACATCATCATATAATTAAGTCACTATCAAGAGCCTGATATCCTTTTTATGAAAAAGATTTGTATGTTACTCAAAGTTAGGAAATGATGATACAGACTGCAGGATATTACAGAGATTAGAGGCAGAAGGAGTCAATGTTAGAGTAGTAAGAAATGCCAGTTTGGATTATGACAGCATCTTGATTATAGCCTAATAATGATTTTTAGTTCATTATGGCAACTAGCCAAAATAATTGAGAAGTAGCTCTGCCTAGACCTTGAAGCAATATGTATGGTTACTTATTGGTTGTTAATTAAGTATCCTAATTTAAAAAGAGATAAAGTGATCTTTAACTTTTTCCTGAAAGATGGAATTTAGCACTTGTTTCTTTAGCCAATTTCTTCATTGTGTTCATATGGGCCTGATTTCCAGCATAACAGCTTATATCCTGTACAATTTTGTGTAAAATCTTTGATATGATCATATTAAGATCTTATATGCAAATGGCATGATATTTCAATGTTGTTTTGAACATAGACACTTCTATTAGCCCATTTTTGCTTTTATTTATAATGTCATCACTCATATTCTTATTTATTCGCAGTGTGTCAGAATGTCATTTCACATTTGTTATCACTTGATTTACTTCAAAATAAGATGTAGCTAAATAGAAATTTAAAATACTTGTTTTCTTAGTTATTTCCAAGTCTTAAAGCATACTGTGGCTGTCACTTTTTTCCCTGCACAATTGTTTCTTTAGATATTTCTAAAAAATCCCAGAATAAATATTTTATGATACTTTTAATCTTTAGAATTTAATGAAAATTCAAAACAAATGTCATATTATGGTTTATTTAGAATCCAATATGATTTTAGAAGTATTCTTATATTCAGCCAGTAGATGCACAATGACAACCATTGGTTCAATGAAAAAAATTAAATGCAATTTGATCTTAATTTTATGAAAATGATCATTATTTTCTAATGTATATTTACAAACCAAATAATTACAGTTGAATAACCAGAGCACTATAAACATTAATTTTATTCATATCCAACATTATTTTTAACTTAACTATTCTTGCTGAAAAAGATACCTTGTCTTTTAGAGAATACAATGGTATTATTTACATTAATTCATGTGGCTTGGTGAAAAAAATGCTACAACTCCTTTACTTAATGGGATTCTTCCCCTGTGGCAGTGCAAACGGCTGGAGCAGGAGCTTCATCATTTGAAAGAGCAGAACCAGACTTCAGCAAACAACATGAGACATCTGACTGCTGAAAACAATCAAGAACGTGCTCTGAAGGTAAATCTCTGTTCCTTCTTGCAGGCAAATTAAGGTTGTAAGCCCTTGGTGCCAGCTTTCTGTGCTGCATATATCAGTTGTGTACATTTCAGCAGAAGTGAGCTGTGGTGTTTGCCAACAACCCCTTCTTTAAACACAGATACAGCACCCTTCTGCTATGGTATTATTTTATCTCGTGTATGTGTACATGAAATACAACAAATTTCCTGAATTTTGAGTGGTGGTCTATTAATAACTTTTGGTACATGTTTATTCTGATTTTCATAATATATTGTTACTTTTTGTAGTTAATAAAAAGTGACCACACTAAAAGAAAAATTAAATCATGAGTCTTTTCTTTCCATCAATACTTACTACTCTATTTTTTTTAATGATTTTTAATATTAGAAACCCACAGAACTGACAGTTCTTGAAGGGTATGTGAATATATTTGGGAATTGAAATAGTACTTAAAGATATTACTTATTACCAAAAGGAAAAAAAAAAAGGAAAGAAAATATATTCTACTAGAATTCGAAACAAGTATACATTTCATGAGAAGAAATTCTATTTCACTATAATATAGATTTAATAATCATGAAAAAGGACATTATTTTGATTCTATTATACATTTTTTTCCTCAAGATGCTTATGACTTTCTATTCTCCTCTTGTGTCTTTGCTCCAGATCCTACCATAGTGCCTGTGACATAGTAGTGTCCCTGCCCTCAAGGTGCTGACATTCTCATGAATGGGTTAAAAATAAAAACAAAAACATACTCATGAGAAACAGAAAGAAATCCATCATTTTTGATATTGTGCAGTTAGAAAAATGGTATGCTATCTGGAGGATTGTATAGTGCTTTTTTGTCTTGAATTCACATTTTGCTTCAGGTTACAGAATATTATGGCATTAGCATAATTATGGCATTAGTAATTCACTAAGCATGTATCATCTACCAAAATTGAGAAAACGTCGGCGTTCTGATACGAAAAATTTTTTTAATCTGTCCAAAAAGTATGAGATTTGGATGAAATCAGATTTTTTAAATGAAATATATTTAGCTTCAGTTAGTGATGGGCTTTGCTGTAATTGTTTAATGTACTTTCTCTCAAATTTATATAGACCAGAACTATAAATGGGAAAGAAAGGACTTATAGATTGCTGTGACTGTTAAATTAATTACCCCAAGTAATTTATTCTTGTATGAGTACAATTCAGTATACTAATTTTAAACGTATACTTGACAGTGACATTGTTTTAAGGCAATGTCCGTTATATGTTAACTTATTGTCAGCTTTAGAGGACAGACTTCTAGTTCCATGTGATATAGCTATTTCCATTTAAAACAGACCCTACAATGAAAAGTTTAGTTTGCCAACTTACATTTTTTTTTTTGTAAAATACAGATGGGAGGAAGAATTAATTTTTAAAAATGCATCAATTTAATATTTTTAAAGCCCTGTGCTCATTTTAACTCTTTTAAAATTGTCTCTTTTGTATTAACACATTTTTTAGTTTATTTTAGGCTGTATTTCCTCATGTGAAACCTTAAATTTATTATGAAAATCGGGTCGTTTACAACACACCAACTGTATCCTAAGTCATTTAAAAGATTTCTTTCACATTTTGTTCCTTAGTGCTTTATTAGCTTTATTATTGCATTTTGTATCTTCAAGTCTCCATATAAGTTAGGAATAATAAGTTTATTACCACCCTATTTGATTAATTTAATTGTTCATCTCTTTTCTGAGCAGTAATACTTGCCTTTTACAATCCACTTACAAGTATCATTTCTTTTGTTTGCTACCTGGTTTAATGTTTCAGTAGTATTTATTTAGTTAGTATTTAGTAATATTTAGTAAATGAACTTTAGGAAGAATTTTTAAGAAGAGTCACTTTCTCTAGAGCTTTCAGTCTGCCAAATATATTTCTAGTATTTTATCATAAATTATATTATTATTAATTGTACTAATAAAGGTAAACTTTAATAGAGTGAGAGCTAAAAATTCATATTTTACTTCATTTTATTATACTGAAATTCCTAAAGGAAACAATTCTAGAGATATGTCTAAGTTAATGGTCATACATTGCATAGAACTTTCCAATTTATAACTATGGCAATTACACAATTGTCATTAGGAGATACTTTTTAATAATCTTATGCTATTTGAATAACAATATGTTTATTCTAATAACCAGGAATTCATTCTAAATTTTTGTGGTACAGCATGAAATTGGATTTTTGTTGATCATTTGTACATTATTTTTGAAGTAGGGTGGAATAATTTATACTAGCTATATTGCTAGCAGGACACTGTTTACCAAATAACAAGTAAAATTGGTGGTACACACAGGATAAGAGGTTGAAGAGTTACATGGGAAAAAAAACAGCTTATATATTCATTTAAAATGAAATTTATCCAATTAAGAAATTGGTTTCTCAAACAACACAGTATTGGACATTTATTGATTTTAAAATAAATTTTGAGTAGATATAAGTATGCAGATATCAGACTTAAAAAATTTTATATAAATGCCTTTCTTTCCTCCTTTACTATTTTATTTATTTACCTGTGTTATCACATATCTTTCTTAAACTCCCTACATTTGGACTTCTCCACTATAATTCCATTAGAACCCATTCTTTCTGACCTCTGATGATTAACCTTGTGAAAGTTATCACTCCTTGTCCCACTCAATATCCCAGTCAATTTAACTAGAACACATTTCAGTCTTTTTGGCTTCACCCTCTGAAATACATTTCCATAGTTCTCTGTTGCTATATCTTCATTATTTTTTCTTTCATCACTATTCTTTAGCTGTTTCTTCTTCTATGTATAAGAAATGATCCCCTGGGTTATGTGATTAGTTCCTTATTTTTCCATCGTTTAAAAAAATCTGTATAATTTAGAGGAGTTTCAGGTTCACAGCAAACTTGAGCACAAAGTTCAGAGTTCCAACATATTCTTTTGTCCCCTGCATGCACATACCCCCAGCATCTAGCAAGAAAGTGGTACATTGGTTGCCATGCATGAACCTACATCAGTGTAATCCAAAATCCATAGTTTACATTAGGGTTCACTCTTGGTGTTATATATTCTGTGGGTTTTGACAAATGTAAATGACATGTGTATGCCATTATAATATCATATAGAAGAGTCGCTTCAAAAACACTCTGTGTTCTACCTATTTATTCCTCCCACCCCAAGACCTGCCAACCATTAATCTTTTGATCATCTCCATAGTTTTCCTTTTCCCGAATATTATGGAGTTGGAATTAATACAGGCTTTCCAGTGTGTAGCCTTTCCAGATTGGCTTCTTTCACTTAGACATATGCATTTAAAGGGTTTGATTGCTTCATAGGTCATTCCCTTTTAGTGTTTAATATTCCATTTTCAGGATATACCACGGTTTATTTACCCACTTACCTACTAAAGGAAATCTTGGTTGTTTCCAGATGTTGATAGTTATTCATAAAGCTGCTATAAATGTCCACATGCAGGTTTTTGTGTGGACTTAAGTTTTTCAATTCATTTGGGTAAATGCTAAGGACTGCAATTTCTGGGTTGTATGTAATATGTTTACTTTTGTAAGAAATTGCCAAACTGTGTTCCGAAGTGGCTGTACCATTTTTTTACTCCAGTCAGTAATGAATGAGTTTCTCTTGTTCTCCTTTCTTGCCAGTATTTGTTTTGTTGTTATTGTTGTTGTAGGCTTGTCTCTTCTAATTTCATCCATTCCTATATCACCTATCATATATGTCCTAATGACTGTCTTTATGCCTTCTACTTGGATATCTCAATGTCTCCTTAACCTTAAGTTTGAAACCAAATTTCTGATTTGAGACCCTAAGCATACTCTTCTTAGAAAGGAGATGGGACCTGAGTCAAACACTACTGACTATATATTGTAAAATTTATTCCCAATTATGTTTTTCTTTGTTTGCCTTTACTATAGAAGCTGTTGAAGTTAAACAATTTCTCAGTCTTTCTTTTTGCCAAATGAGGCATAAGAGGAATTCTACAGTAGGGGTAAGAGAAGTTGGAGTCGCTGAAAAAGTTTTTGTCTTCCTGACAGATGCATCAGACACCATTCTTCTCTTCCTTTTACCTGGAACAATAAGTTCATTGCCTGGAACTGCAGGAGCTGGTTTATAGCCATGAAGAGAAGTTGGCCTTTAACATCCTTGAGCCCCTTAGCCAGTGAATCTCTTTGAGAGCGTTAAGCACCTATACCCTGATTTCTTTTTCTGGTAACAGAAATAGTACCCTATATTTTATTTTTATTGTTCAAGTACAGTTGTCTCCATTTTCACCTCACCACACCCCCCTGCCTCACTCATCCCCACCTCCAATCCTCATACCTACCCCCTTTGGCTTTGACCATGTGTCCTGTTTACACGTTCCTTGATGGCCCTGCCCCTGTTATTTCTCTGTCCCCTCTTCTCTGGTTACTGACAGTTTGTTCTTTATTTCAGTGTCTCTGGTTGTATTTTGCTTGCTTGTTTGTTTTCTTGATTAGGTTCCACTTATAGGTGAGATCATATGGTATTTGTCTTTCACTGCCTGATTTATTTCACTTAGCATAATGCTCTCCAGTTCCATCCATGCTGTTGCGAAAGGTGGGAGCTCCTTTCTTTCTTTCTGCTGCATAGTACTCCAGAAATAGTGCCCTATATTTTAAATCACTTTTAATAGTTTTCTATTTCTATACTTCCAAATTGATCAATTAACATCTATTAATTAATGATACTACCATACTTCTAGACAGAACCTAATACATTTAACAGAATCTTCATATCCTTTCAAGGTCTCACCCATCACAAAGCAACTTTACATCCAATTTTGTCAACAGTAATTTCTTTCCTGCTTTTTCTCTTAATTATTCTACCTCTACCCTATATCAAGTTCATTATCTATGTAATAATGGTGCCCTCTTAACTTAACTTCTTTGTCCCCAGTTTCTCACCTTTTTAATCAGTTATCACACTTCCATTAACTAACATCATAGAACACAGGTAACACTTTTCTACTGAAAAACCTTTAGTAAGTCTTGTATTTTCCACAGTATAAGAAAATAGAGATATCCTGAATGACTCTCCTGATAAAAACAATGAAAAAGGATGGTTAAAAATTTGTATTTTAAGAACATTTTAATTTATTTGTTAAAGTATATTGTATTGATTATACTATTACAGTTGTCCCAGTTTTTCTTCCTTTGCCACATCTGTCATGTACCCACTTTGCTCCAGCACTCCCCCAACTTAGTTTATGTCCATGGGTCATACATATGAGTTCTTTGGCTTCTCCATTTCCTATACTGTTCTTAACCTCCCCCTGTCTATTATGTACCTACCAATTACGCTTCTTAATCCCTGTACCTTTTCCCCTTCCCTGCTGATAACCCTCCCAATGATCGCCATATCTGTGATTCAGTTCCTGTTGTTTGCTTAGTTTGTTTCTGTTTTTGTTCTTTCAGATTCATTTTTTGATTTTTGTGAGTTTGTTGTCATTTTAATGTTCATAGTTTTTATCTTTTTTAAAATAAGTTCCTTTAACATTTCATATAATAAGGGCTTGGTGATGATAAACTCCTTTAGATTTACCTTGTCTGGGAAGTAATTTATCTTATCTGCACTTCAATTCTAAATGATAGCATTGCTGGATAGAGTAGTCTTAGTTGTAGGTCCTTGCTTTTCATTACTTTGAATACTTCTTGCCAGTTCCTTCTTGCCTGCAAAGTTTCTTTTGAGAAATCAGGTGATAGTCTTATGGGAACTCTTTTGCAGGTAACTGTCTCCTTTTCTTTTCCTGCTTTTAAAATTCTCTCTTTATCTTTAACCTTTGGCATTTTTTAAAATATATTTTATTGATTATGCTATTATAGTTGTCCCATTTCCCCCCTTCATTCCCCTCCACCCTGCACACCCTCTCCCACTCACATCCCCCCACTTTAATTCATGTCCATGTGTCATAAGTTCTTTAGCTTCTACATTTCCCACACTATTCTTGCCCTCGCTGTCTATTTCCTACCTACCATCTATGCCACTTATTCTCCATACCTTTTCCCCCTCCTTCCTCCTCCCATTCCCCTTTTGCTAACCCTCCATGCAATCTCCATTTCTGTGGTTCTGTTCCTGTTCTAGTTGTTTGCTAAGTTTCTTTTGTTTTTGTTTTAGGTGTGGTTGTTAATAATTGTGAGTTTGCTGTCGTTTTACTATACATGTTTTTTTAATCTTCTTTTTCTTAAATAAGTCCCTTTAACATTTCATAAAATAAGAGCTTGGTGATGATGAACTCCTTTAACTTGACCTTATCTGAGAAGCACTTTATCTGCCCTTCCATGCTAAATGAAAGCTTTGCTGGATAGAGCAATCTTGGATGTAGGTCCTTGGCTTTCATGACTTGGAATACTTCTTTCCAGCCCCTTCTTGCCTGTAAGGTCTCTTTTGAGAAATCAGCTGCCAATCTGATGGGAACTCCTTTGTAGGTTACTGTCTCCTTTTCTCTGCTGCTTCTAGGATTCTCTTCTTAATTTTAATCTTGGGTAGTGTAATTATGCTGTGCCTTGGTGTGTTCCTTCTTGGGTCCAACTTCTTTTGGACTCTCTGAGCTTCCTGGACTTCCTGGAAGTCTGTTTCCTTTGCCAGAATGGGGAAGTTCTCCTTTATTATTTTTTCAAATAAATTTTCAATCTGTTGCTCTTCCTCTTCTCCTTCTTGTACCCCTATAATTCGCATGTTGGATCGATTAAAGATGTCCTGGGGGTTCTTAAGCCTCTCCTCATTTTTTTGAATTCTTATTTTTTCATTCTTTCCTGGTTGTATGTCTTTTTCTTCCCCTTCTGGTCCACTCCATTGATGTGAGACTCAGCTTTTATTCCATCACTGTTGGTTTCCTGTGCATTTTCCTTCATTTCACTTATTGTAGCCTTCATTTTTTCATCTAATTTGCAACCAAAATCAACCAATTCTGTGAGCATCCTAATCACCATTGCTTTGAACTGTGCATCTGATAGGTTGGCTATCTCTCGGTCACTTAAAAAAAATTGGCTCTGGGGCTTTCAATTATGTTTGAGCGATCTTCTCCCCCGTACTTTGGTCTGGTTGCGTCTGTTACATATGAGGGGCAGAGCCCTAGGTCTTCAGCAGGGCAGGGCACCCCAGTCACTGGGTTTTGACGTTGTATGTGGAGTCAGGGTCTAAGAGGGACCAATGGCTCTTGTACCGCTCTCCATGGGACCTCAGTCCCTTCTGCTGCTTCCTCATAGCAAACTAGACCCCTCTGGTGCCAATTCCCGTGTGGGTGGGCTTGTGCATGCTGTGGGACCCTCCAAGGACCTCTCCTGAGAGGCTGGGAGTTCCTCCCTGCTCCTCAAACCCCACAGGTGTCCTCAATCAGTGCCCCAAGGCTCTATTTCCCAGCGCTGTGATCCTGGGTTGTTCTCAGTGCCTTGCTTCACAATTGCTGCCTCGCTGAGTCTGCCAGTTGCCACCCCTTGGCCAAGGTCTGCCAGCTGCCGCCTGTGTGCTCAGGGTCCAACCAGTGCGGTCTTGTGCACCCCGGATGCCTCATGCACCCGGTCCCAAGCTCTCTGCTCTCTGCTCTGCCTCGACCTGTGCCCGGCTGCCTGACTCCACCCCTCCTACCAGTCTGGATGAACACGTCTATTTTCTTGGTTGTCCAACTTCCTTTCAGATCAATTTTCTGTCAGTTTTGGTTGTTATTCTGTTTTTAAATTGTTGTTGTCTCTATCTTGGTTGTGCGAGAAGGCACACTGTGTCTACCTATGCCTCCATCTTGTCTGGAAGTCCTTAACCCTTGACATTTTAACTGTGTCTTGGTGTGGTCCTCTTTGGGTCCACCTTTTTTGGGACTCTCTGTGCTTCTTGGACTTGTGCGTCTATTTCTTTCACCAAATTAGGTAAATTTTCTTTCATTATTTTTTCAAATTGGTTTTCAGTTTCTTGCTCTTTCTCTTTACCTTGTGGCCTCTCTATGATTTTAGATTTTGGAATGTTTGGACATGTCCCAGAGTCTTCTTAATCTCCTCATTTTTTTGAAGTCTTGTTCCTTTCTTCTGTTCTCGCTGACTGTTTATTATTTCCTTATGTTTCAAATTGTTGATTTGAACCCTGGTTTCTTTCCCATTGCTGTTGGTTTCCTGTGGTTGTTTCTTCATTTTACTTAGTGTAGCCTTCATTTCTTCCCTTATGCTTTGCTGTACTCAGTGAGTTCTCTGAGCATCCTATCACCAGTGTTTTGACCTCTGCATCTGGTAGTTTGACTATCTCCATTCATTTAGTACTTTTTCTGTGGTTCTGTTCTTTTCCTTCATTTGAGCCATATTTGTCTGTCTTCACATTTTGGCCACTTCCCTGTGTCTGTGTACTAGGTAGAGTTGCTGATTTCCTGTCTTAGCGCACCTGTTAAGTTGTATAGTGCAAAGCCTTGGGTCCTCACCAGGTCAATGCAATCTGCTTCACACATCATGGCTCCATATGTAGGGGAGAGGTCAAAGAGGGGACAGTATTACTGCTGGCCGACTTTTGGGGGCTTGCCTGGCATTCACCCCTTTTCCAGTCACTTCACCTACTTTCCTTATATAACTGGTGCCCTTCCAGCTACTGCCCTGGTTGTGTGGTTCCCAGAATGGATGGGTTTGCTTAAGCTCTGGACTCTCCTAAGAAACTGGCAGTTTCTTCTACCACCCCAACCTACCCTGGGTTTACAGTGAGAAGTTACGAGTCATTATTTTACCCAGTGCTGGAACTGTGGACTGTGCAGTCTGGCCTGAGGCTGGGATTGCTCGCCCACAAAGTGTCCCTCTGATTTTGATCCACCACACACAAATGTGGGACCACCTCTTCTGTAGGCCACCACAGCCTCACCAATCCTGGTTCACTTCTCCCACACCGTGTCCTCTCAGCCCCAGTCCCCTGTCTTCACCCTTCCTACCCATCTGGATGAATATAGCTTCTTGAAATTTTTGGTTGTTGGACTTCCGTACATTTCTGGGTATTTTTCTGGGTGATTTTCTGGCAGTCCTTGGTATTTTTCATTTTTAAGTTACTTGTGTTCTTTCTGATGATTGTGCAGTGAGGTGAAATGTATCTATCTGTGACTCCACTTGACTGGGAAAGTCTATATTTTAAGAACATTTTAAAACAACATTACTGAGAAGGTGGGAAAATAAGGAATTTGAAAAGGCCCAAAACAAAATGGAAATGAGGGGGGGAAACATGGAAAATAAGCAATATCCTGAAGCAGTCTTTTACCCTGAGTGCATTCTTGTCAAACCTGAGTAAATCTGAGCTTCCATTTTAATGGTTTCAAGGGGAAGACAGAGAAGGAATAGACCCCGGAACCTATGTAAGCTGGAGAGTGCAGCGATGTATGCTCTCCTGAAGCTGCTCACAGTGTTAGTGTTCAGGTGAACAAGAGTCAAGCCCTTGATACAAAACAAGACAGTGAGGTAACTTGACTTTTTTGACTGTGGAGGGGGAGAAAAGTAGCACTGAGAATTTACCATCCATGGCTGCCTTAGAACTACACAGGTTGCCTGAATTCTTGTTGTGTTGTCATCTAAAAGCTGAGGATTTAATTTGAAGTAGTCCTACCCCAGAGGATCCCATAGACAACAGACCAAGTGAAATTACCTTCATGTTGGGCCTTTAATATTTCTTACAAAGTTTCAAAGACCCTGAACTATCAAAAAAAACATGAAGGAGAAAAAGACACTTCTAACGAATGTCAGTAAACACATAAGGCAGCAGAATCCTGTACTTCAACAAATAATTCCAATATTGTATTTATCAGTCACAGAATATAGCATAAGTGTTTAAGCAAGCAGGGAAAATGACTAAAATCAATCAAGTAAATTTGAAAAAAACCCTAGGTTAAACTTATAGGAAATAAAAATAAAATAATTAAAATTAAACAGCAAATAGGTTGAACAGCAGATTTGACAGTTTAAGAAACTATTAGTGAACTGGAAGATAGAGTTGAAGAAGTATGGAAATGGAAGCCAGAGAGACAAAGAAGTAAAAAATACGAGATTATAAAAGACACAAAAGGTAGAGAGAAAAGAGCTAAAGTAAATATTTTCAGAGTTCTAGAGCAGTTAATATAAGGAGCAGTGAAAAGACACACTACAAAGAAATAAGGACTGAGATATTTCCAGAATTTTCAAATGACACAAACCTCAGATCTAGGAATACGAAATGAATTCTAAGTATGACAAACCTAAAAGAAATTGCAGAACATTGGATTTAAAGGCAAACTCTTAAAAACAATCATTAGAAAAGATATATTTTTGAAGGAATGGCAGTTAAAATTACTGCTTTCTCAACAGTAATTTAGGAAATAATATTTTAAATACCCTGAAATCGACAAGGGGAATAATTTTTTAGACATACAAAGAGGAATTAACTGTCAGGAGCAAGAGTGAAATATTGTGTAAAGTTAGATAAATAAAACTTTTCAGTTGCTTTCTATTGTCTAGGAAATGTAATCTAAACCTCCCAAGGATGAAATTTAGGACTTTACGATAGTTTTAACCTGATTTTTCTTTTCTCGTTTTTTTTTTTGGGGGGGGAACCATTTCTCTCTCTTTAGTGTTGATAAACCCCAACCATCCCCCGCTACTTAGAGTTTACTAAATGTGTCATGTTCTTTAATTTTTTTCTAGTCTTTACTTCTGTTACAGCTTTTATTTAATTTTTTCCTGTAATATTAATGGATAATTTACATGTCATCTTCCCTAAGTCAAAAAATTGGGCAACATGAAAAGGGATAGCAACCTTTTCATGTTGCTATCCTCTTGCAATTTAGACCACTATTTAACTGATATTAAATAATCAGTAAGTTTTTTAAATCAAAAATAAATTTTAGCTATCATAGCTGAAGTCAACATATTTATTGAATATCTACTAAGTTCAAGACATGGAGGTAATGGAATTATTCTGGTATAATATCGTCTTCATAGTCACTAATTGCCCAACTAAAACTCTCTGAAAGGATTTTTATTTTTTGTTAAATTTTCTTTGCTCATGAATTGAACAGTATCAGGAATTTTAGTTTTTTACTGTTAGCTTAAAAATATTAATAAAATAGATGTTTATTTGTTATTTTGTTCTTTGCTGTTTAGAGGTCACTGCAAGATAAACTTTTAGGAGACTGAGTAAATAGCAAGCACCCTTTGTACTTGATAGTAAATAATAATATAATTTCTTATGATGAGCTAATATATTGGGTTAGTTGTTAGTCATTTTCCTTTGTTAGCCGTTAATGGACTGCCTTTGATAGGCCCAGATAAAGCTACCCTTCTGTCTGTGAGGTATAGTTTTGGATGATTTTCTGGTAGATAACTCTAGTAATGGATTTTGAATTTACCACTTACTGTTGTAGAGTACTGGGTAAGTCAGTTAACTTCCCTGAGTATTGGTTCCCACATTTATGAGATGAGAGCAGAGATACTGTTACAGTCGGTAAAATGTATGAACAAACCATTCACGAAGTATGACACATTATGCCTGCATTCTGTTGGGTGTGGTGGCAGAAGGAATATTGGTTTAAGTGTCAGACCCTGGTTTTCTTGTCCTTGCTGTACCTTTAACAAACTACATCATCTCTGTCAAATTATCTTATGTCTTCAAAATGAGAAGGCTGAAACTGAAGCAAATGTAAGGATATACATACTCTAATGGCATGCTTGTATTCAGGCATTTTAAGTTGTATTCTTTTTAATTTAAAAAAACCTAATGATGATTTTGACTCTAAATTAACCATGTTGGGTGACAGCTCTCCCATGGGTTGTTAGTATTTCTATATTGCGTATACTATATGGAGTGGGGCAAAGGTAGGTTTATAGTTGTTCATATGTACAATAATTAATAATACAAGAGTAAACTGTGTTTTGTGAACTCATAACTGTAAACCTACTTTTGCCCCACCCTGTGTATTTAGCATTTCTAATGTTCTTTGTTCTGAACTATGTTCTAAGGGATATTTGTTTAGCAGACAGCTTAGGAAGATACAGATAGTGTCTTTCTCTAAAGCACAGTATTATTTACTGTCCAGTATAATAAAAAACAATATCTCCCCAGTGATAAGAGTATCATTTATTATCCAGTGTAATAAAAACACTATCTCCCTCTGAAGCAGAAGTCAGGAGGTTTGCTTATAGCATGTTATAACAGCTTGGACTTCCTAAGCTTGGTGTTTGTTCTTCGTGTGTGCATTGTCCACTGGGTCCCTCCTTGCTGCCCCCATGGGATTTGGGGCAGGAAGACAACCTATACAGACATGAAGCCTATGCTGTCTGTGCTGGGCCTGAATAAATAAAAGTTCTCTGTGACCCAGAATTCTTGCATCTCCTGCCGAAGTGCATAAAACTGGCAGGCAAAGTTAGCCTGCAGTTAGGATACAAATCTTAGACTTGTTACAGTTCTTAAAAAAAAACAAAGTTTTTTTTTAGTACTTTGTCTTCCTTAGAATTACAGTCTGGATTTTTAGTTTGTATACTGTGTGTCTATCACTAGTATACCTGTATTCTTTCCACTAGATATATAGATCTCTTGTTAATACATTCAGTTATAACAGGGGATCTAAAAACACTACCCCCTTTCTTCTCTCTGAGCATCTGTATGGATTGCTCTGTAGGACAGTACCAGTCCTGGAACCTGCCTTCAGTGTTATTTGGTACATTCTTTTAGTTCCCTGCATTGAGTCACCTGTTTCCTGGATCCTATTTTTCTTCTACTTGATGTGCGCTTTCATTTTGATAGAGTATATTCTCTAATAGTTTCCAGAGAAAGGACACTTATGAGTTGAATTTTTAAAGACTGTATGTTATTTTTTTCATATAGGTTTCCAGAAACAGAGTATTTGAATGAACACCATGAAAATGGAAGTTCAGACTCAATTTCAAGATTACTAAAGCAGAATATTTAACAAAAGGACCCAGAAATCTTACAATCTAATTCTCTTATTTTTAAAACATTGTAAAATTAAATTTCTCTTCTAAAATTTACATGTTCATTAAAACAACAGTGAGCTACCACATCACACTATTGGAATGGCTAAACAAAAAATACTCTTAATACCAAATGTTGATGGGATGTAGAGAAACTGAGTCTCTCATACACTGCTGGTGGAAATCGGTGCAAAAACAGTTTGCCAGTTTTTTATACACATATATTAATTACCATACAACCCAGCTACTGCATTCCTGGGCCTTATCCTGAAAAAATGAAAATATCTATAAAAATAATATACAGAAATATTCATAAGAGCTTTTATTTGTATAGCCCCAACTAGAAAGAAGCCAGATATCATTCAGCGGGTTGATGGATCAACATCCACACAATCAGCAATTATTACTTAACAATAAAAAGGAACAGTTGATTGGTACATGCAACAACCTGGATGCTTGCTTCCCCAGGGCACTATGCTGGATGAGAAAAGCCAATTTGAAAGGGTTTTATCTATGTGATTCAATTTATGGAAGTACCAAAGTAGCAAAATTATTAGGATGGAGAGAAGATCATTGTTTTTTTTTTTTTTTTGCAGTTAGGGTGAGGAACAGTGTATGACTATTAAAGGTAACAGGTTTCTTTGTAGTTTAGTAACCCTTCTGTATTCTGATTTTGTAATTTTAAAATGTCATAGAATTATATACCAGGAAGGGAGGGTAGGAGGGATGGAGCATATTAAAACAGATGGAATTAAAATAAGATCTGCATCTGACATTACACCAATGTCAGTTTCCTGATTTTGACAATATGGTATGGCACATATATGATGTCATCACTGGGAGAAGCTAAGTGAAGGCCATACAGGAATACTTATTGCAAGTTTTTGTGGGCCTTGAATTATTTCAAAATAAGCAGCTATTAATTAAAAAATTATACATGTCCACCCTAGCCAGTGAAAATAGTGTGAAGATATGTAAAGAAAACTAATAATATCCCCCTTTCTCCTCCCACAGTTCCTACACCTGCCTAATTAACCTTCACTAGGAATTGTAATAGTGAATATCCTTATCTTTTACATAATTTTAGTGGGAATGGATTCTATATTGCACCAATTAGTTTGACATTTACCATGAGACTTTCTATTATATTTTTCTTCATAATTTAAAGAGTTTGATAGTTCCAGTATATGGATCATCTCTGTATCTCCTTTTGTGATTGCCTTGTCATTTGATAGTTTTGTTTTGCTTTTGCTTTTCATGTGTCTCATAATTTTTTATTGAATGCTGGACATTGTGAATAAAACAATGGCTTTCCTTTTAGGCCAGTTGTTTAAGCATTGAGTTGTTCCAAGGGTTTTGTTGTTGCTCTGGTTATTGCCTCTGCATCATAGGTCTCAAATTGTTCTAATAATAAGTTGCTGTTACCTTATGTTCAGGATGGAAGCCTGGGTGCTGAAGGGTTTTCGCAGTGTTCATGCTTTACCCTTGATTTTCATTTGACTGTGTGATTGAACTTCAGAGGATGCTCATTCTACACTCTTTTCCTTTTTCCAGCAGGAGAGTTTTGTTGTGGTATGGTGTTGCAGGACTAAGAGTTCTCTGCTTTAATTTTAGGACAGTCTCTTCGTGCTTGGCCTTCAGGGGTGGGTCTTCTCAGAGTTCTATAACAACCAAACTCTCACTTGTATCTGTGGCAGGTGTTCTATGGGACTGTTCCTTGCCCCTTTCCCATTGACAGAAGCTATCTAATGGTATTGGCACAGGATCAGGGATTGAGGTCTGTGTCCTGCCTCTCACCTCAGAATGGAGGTGGTTCTTTATTTTACAGTTCCAAAACAGTGTGGTTTCCCAGTGCCCTGATGGTTTTGATGACCTTTTTTCAGTTATGCATGGATTTTGCTGTATTGACAGAAGGGTCTGTTTGGGGGAGGACAGAGGATTTTGCTCCTTTCATAAAAGCAGCCAGTCCCCTCCCCTATACACCCTGCATGCGAACATCACCAAGGGAAGCTATCCAGTCACCTACTCTGCCCTTGATATTTCCCATGAGCACCTAGTAGAGCTGTGTGGGAAAGAGCCTACCAGTAAATGCAAATCTCCATTTCTCCTTGGAGCCTTGTCCATCCTTGAAATGTTGACTGGTTTTCCTGTGAGCTTTGCTCTCTAATGAGCTTGAGAAAGTTACAACTTCGTGCTTTATTTAGCTTTTCTTATTGGTAACATACAGTGACAGGAGTTCCAACTGTTTGCATCCTAGGCATGGGCATTATATCTGCTGTTGGACTGTGATATATATTTTGTCATATTTCAGAAGTAATTCTTTCTGAAATTATTTTAAATGTTTATTAATGGATGTACCAAATTTTATTGAGTTTCCGATGTTGAATAATTCCTTCAATAAACTGTTGGATTTGATTTGTCACTGTTTTCCTTTCATTGAATTTTTAATTAATTTATAATGGTCTACCTTCAGATAACACTGAGTGCCAGGTGCTATTCTGATGCTTTACATATGTTAAAGTATTTAAATTTCAGAGTGACCTTATGTGGTAGGTGGCACAACTCTTCCTTTGGTTCTCAGGCCAGTGCTCAATCCACTGGGCCGTACCAGCCAGGGTACAACTATTCCTAATTGTGCTGGTGGAGAAACTGAGGGGCGTGAGTTAACTAATGTAACTGATGGCATGGACAGATGCAGCTGGTGGATCTTAGATCTGAACCGAGGCAGTCTGTCTCCAAATTCACATTCTTCAATATAAGTGAAATAGACCTAGAAGGTTTTTTTGTACTGTATCAGGACTTTTTGTCTGTTTTTTGTACTTCTTTAATTAAGCATGTTTGAATGTTTTTCATTTGTCCAGGGTATATATTTATTTATATTCACAGTGTGAATATATTTATTTATATTCACAGTATTTGTTCATGTTTTCCCTCATTTTGCTATTTGTTTGCTATTTTTCTATTTTATTTACTTTTTTGGTCCTTTGCCCCTCAGTAATTTTTGTATTTTGCAGCTTTATTAATATATATTTTATATACCATAATTATCGACTTATTTAGTGTGCCATTTTAGTATATTTACAATGTTTTCAACCATCACCACAATCTAATTTTAGAACATTAACACTCACCTGAAATGCACACATTACCTGCCATTTCCCCAAATATCTTCTGTTCATCTCAACCACTCATCTACTTATCCTTTTCTGGATAATTCATATAAGTGAAATCATACAACATATGGTCCTTCATGACTAGCTCCTTTCACTTAGCATACAGGGTCCAGCAGAAGTAACACCTGCTTCAGTGTGATTGATAGGGTATAATATGGGTGTAGTAATTTATAGTTTTAATTTGAACACATCACCTAAAATGTCATATGGTATGCTTGAGTGTGATATTGTTTTGTTACAGAATTATGATTTTGCAATAAAAGTTTGTAATAAAAAGGACATTATTCGTGCTGGACCCTATATAATATTTTCAAGGTTCATTCATGTTATAGCATGTATCAGTACTTAATTCTTTTTTTTTTGATGCATACTATATAGTGTATATATATCATGTGTTCTGTTTATCATTTCATTCGCTGATGAACATTTAGGTTGTTTCCACTTTTTGGCTATTATGAAAAATGCTATGGATATTTAAGTACCATTTTTTTGTCTGAACATATGGTTTCATTTCTCTTACTTTTATATACCTAAGAATAGAATTGCTGGGTCATAATGTAACTCTATGTTTAACATTTTAAGGAATTACCATACTGTTTTTCAAAATAGTTACACCATTTTACATTCCCATCATCCATGTGCAAAGGTCAAAATTTTAAACATGTTTACCAATATTGTCTATTGTCTTTAATATAGCCATCCTAGTGGGTGTGAGATGATGTCTTATTAAGGTTTTGATTTGCATTTCCTTAGTGACTAATCTTTTTTTTTAAAAGGTTTTATTTATTGCTTTTAGAGAGAGGGGAAGAGAAACAGAGAAAGAGTGGGAGAGCAAAATCAATGTGTGATTGCCTCTCATGTGCCCCCTACTGGGGATGTGCCCAGGCATGTGCCCTGACTGGGAATCAAACTGGGGACCCTTTGGTTCCCAAGCTGGCATTCAACCACTGAGCCACACCAGCTAGGGCCTTAACAACTAATCTTGACCATCTTTTCATGCATTTATTGGCCATTTGTACATTTCTTTGGAGAAATGTTTATTTGGATCTTTTGCCCACTTAACAATTGGGTTATTTGTCTTTTCATTGTTAACTTAGAGAATTACTTTATGTATTCTGGATACAAGTCCCTTTTAGGTATAAGATTAGCAAATAATGTTTCCATTCTGTGGATTGTCTTCACTTTTTTAATGGTGTTCTTTTAATGATATGCTTTTGATTCTCACCTAAGAAGGCTTTGCCTAACTCAGAGTTAGGAAGATTTACATAAATGTTTTCTTCTAGAAGTTTTATAGTTTTAGCTCTAACATTTATATCAGTGACCAATTTTGCATTAATTTGGGAATATTATATAAGGCAGAGAAATGCTTTCTTTTACATTTAGATAGCTAAATACAGTTGTCTCTGCATCATTTGTTGAAAAGATTATTCTTTCCACATTGAATTGTCTTGATACCCTTCTCAAAAGCCCAACTGACTATAAATATGAGAGTTTAGTTCTGGACTCTCAGTTCTATTCCATTGATCTAGTATGTATCTCCTTAAGCCAGTACCACACTTTGTTGATTACTGTAGCATTATAATAGTGTGACATCAATACCTTTGAAGTCTTTTTTTTTTAAGATTGTTTTGACTATCAGTTTTGATGCTAATGTTACTTACTAGCTTAATGAATGACATAAATTTCTACCTTTAACTGTGGTCTTAAAGAGTTTGAATTGGAATGATCTTACTTTAAGTTTTAAATAGAATCCAGTTTTAAAATCATATATTCTTGGTGCCTCTTTTGTAATATAAGTTTTAAGTACCTTTTAATTGTTTTGATATGTGTATCTAGTTTTTCTATTTCTTAAGTTAATTTTGGTGGTCTATATATTTTGTTAGGAAAGTACCCTATTCCCTCACATACCAGATTTCCTATGATTCCAGATTTGGTATCATAAAATTATAGGTAATTTTCTTACTGTTTATTGGGGGGACATTGGTTAATAAAATTATATAGGTTTCAAGTATACAATTATGTGATACATCATCTGTATATTGCATTGTGAGCCCACTACTGAAAGTCAAATCTTCCTCAGTCAACCATTCTTTTTTTTATAAAGAAGCTGATATGTGCCTGTCTAACCCAAAGCTAGTAGTGACAACCTCTCTGTCCTGGTTCAAAGAGATTGGTAAGTCAGATAAAAGTTTAATAATTTGGAATTGGAAAATGAAGAAGCTATGGGCCAGTAAGCTTTGAATGCTGAGCAAAACTATCCTCATTAGGGTCAGGACCAGGTAGTCTGCTGTTGTAGGCCATGTGCAACCTGAAATATTGAAGGAGCCATTTGCAAAAGTTGGGGCCGATGTTTTAAAAAACACAAAATTCTGAGCATGAGACATGGAGATTCTGCCCTGGTTCCTAGCAGCAGTCTGTTACCATGCCAGATTTCGTCTTCTGTACTGTAAGTTTCTTCTTGAGGGAGTCTTTCTGTATAAGCAAGACTCTCAGCTAGACAAGGTTTACAGTTTTGTATACCAAGTACAGAATTGCTATGACAGCATTTATTGTAGGCTTGCTGAAATGAACAATGACTTTGAAGGGTGGCTCTGTAGATTAAGCACCAGGTATAGCCAAATCATCAAAGCTTGTATAAGTTCAAGTCCATCAAGATGCAATAAACACTGATGAGATTCAAATGAAGCAACTGAACTATAACTCCTTAAATGGAAGGAATACTGAATTACTGTGGGAAATTTTTGTGGAGATTATCAGTTGCAAACCACAAATGTAATGCTTCTAAATACTTACATTTAATTTCTCTTAACACTAGCTATTAATATTTTTCTAATTTTTAGTTTCATACCATTATTTTAGGAATTTGAGATTAGTAGTTTGATATATAATAATAAAAATATAAAGTCACATTTCATTTCTTTCCTACTGCCTCATACATTTTGTAATATGCCAAATAATTAATCAGAATGATTACTTGAGTAAAGGCATAAATTTTCAGGATAAGACAGACTTTTAAGCATACCAGACAGATTTATTTTTATGTGAGCTGGTTTTAGATACATCCTGGAACCTTTTCTAGTCTTTGTATCACCTTCTCTTTGGACCTGGTATCTCTGACTAAGATGCCTTTTGCCCTATTTCCTTTGCCCATACAGGAATGGGCAAAAGTAGGTATACAGTTGTGAGCACACAAAACACAGAGTTATTCTTATATTATTATCTATTCTTGTATTATATAGTCTTCCATACAAACAACAGTAAACTTACTTTTGCCCACCCCTGTATAAGACCTCCTCATCCTGTCTTTAGTTTGGCCTCAGTCATCTTGTCTGTGGCCAGACAGGAAAGGGATTTGGGGGGAAGAATGAAATTGTTGTAATAACAAAAGTAGCACTGATATGGAAAGAAACGGAATATTTGAGAAACCCTCAGTGCTCCCAGGACTTCCAGGTCTTTCATTTTTCTGCTCACATCAACAGCAGCACTTTTCCCCTTGCCTTCAGTTCTTGCCTCAGTGTCTCTTCCCATTTTTTTCCTGATCTGTTCATTTCCAGGTCTGTTCATTTTTATTATTATAGTGGCCAAGAAGGTATAAAAGAGCAGATATTCATGATACATCATTGCAAATAATACCCTTGATACCTTTAAAAGGAATGAAGGCCCTCTTGATTGTTAGGTAGTGAGCATAGGTTATTGGTTCTTCACAAAGGCATGTATTGGAATCATTAAAAGATGTTTTCAAAATAATAAATCTGAGCCTGACCCAAAGCCAACTTTTTTGAAGTATCTTACACTAAATTCAAAAACTTGCTGACATAGACTTGTTGTTTGGAAGTAAAATAGGAACAAAATAATTCCCTAATTTTTTATGCTTACTGATTTTTTGGTTCTGAAAATAATTTTACCAATTGTGCTTTTTAACTTTAGTTCTAGCAAATTTTCTACTGATTTCGGTGTTGGGTTGACGTCAGTATTTTGGTCATTTATCAGTTTTATGTCTTTTTAAACTGATTTCTTGGTATTTTGGGGGTAAGCTGGATGAGGCCAGAGAGAATGCTGGCCAAATAAAATTTTTCTTTCATTCTTAGTGTTTACAGTAACCAAATTTTATACAAGGTTATAGTGATTTGGAGTGACATATTAAATTCTTTTCTGAATTTCACAATATTACTGTACTACGAAAAGTATAGTGCAAAATCCAGATCATTATTTAAGCTACTATGAAATTTTAAATTTTGTTATTTCTAAACTAAAATATGTATATATTTTTTACATCAAACTTTAGATTATTAAATTCAATTAATTTACTTTGGCTACTAAGTAAAAATGTTCCTGAGTAGAGACATGATCATGGAAACCAGTTAAGCCCTTCATTAGAGATTGCATAACATTCTCAGTAAAAGTCACTGCGTTTAACAACATGGTTTTCTGTGCCAAGAATATTCTATTAACATTTTTGACATGAGTATGTTTTTGGACACACCGTTTTTAGTAATGCATCTACAGAACTTTAGTATGTACATTTATTATTAAAACAAAAACTTTCACAAATTAATACAACTATGTTATGCCCTCTACACCAAAATGACTTTATTGTGTTGTTCAGTGTTGGTTAGTTTTTCTGTTATGTTGATGCATTAAAACAGATATTAAATTTTATCATTAATTCAGCGCCTGGTCTCTCATCAAATCCCCTTAATTACAAATTGACTCCAAGGATTAGACAGCATGGATTTTAATTTTAACTGAAACAAAAATAGGCATCTTGAAAAGTCACTCTTGCTTAGTGACTCAAAGACACATTTTAAAACATTCTATAATTTATTGCTTAATATTTGAAGTTCAATATATAAAGCATATCACCAATTTTTTATTCTCATATATTTATATATATATATGCATTTTACAATATATTTCAAAGTCTTGAAAAAACTTTGAGCATTTTCAGAGTTACCTCAGGAGTTTTAATAACTTGTAACCCTTTCTTTAGAAAATATTAACTTAGAATCTTGCACAACCATAATTGTATCTGGATGATATTTATGTATCTTGTATTTCTACTTAATTTCACTAAATCATATTGTATAGTTTTATATATTCCATGAAAACATTTGCAGTGTAATTCAGTATCTCATTTCCAGTATTATTTCTAGTTTAGGACCATTTAGTTAAATCATTACATCCTTTTGATACTTGCTATTTTAAGTCCAGAATCATTTTTTGTACATTTTATTTTGAAAATATATGAGCATTTCTGTCCATCTTTCTAAAAGTGCCAATTTTTAAAATTGAAGATTATTACCTAAATTATTCTTTTAAATACTAGAATGACTGTTTTTACTAGAATAAAAGATAGTGAAATTAAGTCATGATCGCAGTGATCAGAACACACATTGGTCCACTATTTTTGCTGCATTATATCATCATCAGCTTTTAACTGTAGGTTGCCTCTTCAAAAATTTAGAATATTTATTTATATCCTAAATAGCTTTTCTCAGTCAAACTTTTGATAGTTACTTATATTGATTTTTATCTAGACCCATAAGTTTTCAGGTAATCACTTTACTTTTAGACCAAGAAAGAATTACTAATAAGACCTAAAAATTCTAAGGTAAACCATTTATTTTTTAATGAATTCTGTTATGTTAATTAGCTTCACTTTTTGAGAGGTTGTAAAATATATGTAATAGTGTTCTTTCCATTTAAGCAAATGTTGTATAATCTTATATTTTTTGTAAATTTAATTTTTAAATGACATTCCTTTAATGGGCTTTTGTTGCTGTGGCTGTTAAGCTGGATTGCTATATGCTGAAAGATATTTAGCGTCCAAATGAACTCAGCTCATCATGTTAGAGGAAAAAATGAATTGCCTAGAAACGGATTGTTTATGTAATATTAGATTGTAATATAAACCAACAAAAGCCAGGAAATGAACTTCTAAGGCTGACACACTGCCCTTTCCTTGCTCCTTTGTGGCTGTAGGTACTGTGTGTGTTGTGATACCAAAGTACAGGGGACTCAGCAAAGAACTGTCAAACTTAATTCTAAATTTCTTTACTTTGTTGGTTTATGTCAAAACTTAACATTATTTTGTCTCTTAACGCTATATGATGTCCTTCACATGTGAGGTGAAGCAATACGTGGGTGGATCTGAACAAGATGGGAAAATGTATTTGTTTTTCTCTCACTTACAGTTGATTGCCTCTGATTAGCCAAATAACATATAGCTCTGATATTAGTTCTTTACATTTTGAGAGTTACAAAATATATGAGAAAATGTTTGAAAAAATGTAGACATTAATATAGAATTGTTAATTCACTCTTCATTTTAATTTATGATGATTAATTCTTGTTTTATTTTCTTATTTTGAAAGGCAAATATCATTTTATTAAAAAATTGACACAGTGAGAAACTACTTTTTTATTATAAATAATCAAATACACATATACGATTTCATAGAGCAGTTCTTACGTGAATTGCACAAAGGAATTGCATGTGGAATTCTGAGGGTAGGACTAAACCTGTCAAAACAACCTCCAAAATTAATTTGGGAACTGAGAGATACTTGGCCGTTCTCTGAACAGCACCTGTTTCTTGATGACTATGGTAAAGTATAAACCATTCATTCCATTTCATTTTTATATTCACTAGTTAGGTAGTAGCTCATCAATTGTTCATGAATGTCATCCTTGGAGGGGGGCTAATATATACAATAGGAACTAAGTGGTATTTCAGTATTAGAAAATTCATCTCACATTTATGAATATGAGTTCCATGTCTAAACCAGTTTGGAAATTATTTTGCTTTTTTTAAATCTGTAAACAATTTCTACACCTATGTAAATATCCTTTAGGACACAGTATTCTAAAAGAGAATTACATATTTTCAAGTTTTGAATTTTTCTAATTTTAAATCTTACCTTGTATGGTTACCAAAGGTGCTTGACTACTTTTTAAAAATTCTTGTTTATATCTGGTTTGTGTGTTAAAACATACAGGAACAGATCAGATACTTTCTGTAAAAGTTCCATGACAGAATAAACCATCTAAATGTATTTAAACAAAAGATTTTGCTCTTAAAAATTAAAGAAAATCCTAAACATATGGTGGAATGGGGATGAAAGCTTGGGGCTATTGGTAATCCTTTCAGAAATTCTACTTTTTATTTTATGCAATTAATATTTAATTGGCCTCGTTTAAAAGTAGTGAAAAAATTATCTATTTGCTAGAGATTAGCGAAACAATACTTTAAGCTCTTACTTATTTTGAGGTGTTGAAAGGTGAAACATTTGACATTTTCTTTTTGGGCATTGCTTTAAAAAACAGAGGGCAGGAAAGAGGCGTTGCCACTCGGAGTTAAGGGTGTTTGTGGTTGTCCGTGACAGCAGTTCCAGTTTTAAAACACCTGTGTTTACTTTCCAGCTTTTCAGACTGTGCCTGAAAGTGGCCTAAGAATGGCACAAGCTTTTATGGCTGGGTTTTTTATAGTACAGAAAAAGAACTAAACTTTATACTTCAGTTTTCTGTTGCAAGCATTTACTTCTCATGTATTATAGCTTTTATCTCCTCATAGACTTACGTGTGTACATAAGGTTATGCACGACTTTTGTAATCTATGGATTATAACAAAGCCATATATATATACATACACACATACATATATATATATGCTTTGCTTTTAGTTCACTAACTAGAAAAAACTGGTGAAAATGTTATTGTACGAATGTATTTTCATTCATAATTTAAAGAATTGATGGAAAAAATGAAAGGGAAAATTTAAATGCCTCTTTGGAGAGAAATGAACCAGGCCTGACATTTATTCTATTATTTTGTCAGTTTGTTATCCTATAATAAGAATTTCTCAATCCTTTTGATATTTATATTTTTTGCTCTATTGGGATTTTTAAAGCATTTTAATAAATCTACAAATGTAATTTTCCCTTTAGGCTAATTTATGTCTTCTTTATGTATGTTTGCTTAGTGGTCACTGTTTCCAATTTGTAGACATGTGCTTTTTAAAGATTATTTTCTACATTTCTTTTTATTTTATAATAGTCAAATGAAACCTACATATTAATTAAACCATATTATTTTTAAAGTTGAGATATTCCTAGCTTTGGTGCTTTAGGTTAATAAAATTTAGTGGTTTTTAAATTTGTTTTGATTTTACTTTTGTTTTCAGACCTATTAATTCTTTATTATAGAGAAAGAAGGCAGATATCTTATGTTCTGTAATGTGTTTCTTTTACATTCAAATTCTTGATTATAGTAGCAGGTCATTTCCATGAGATTACAGTTAATTTCAAGCCTAGTTGATGTATAAAAGGAGTAATTCTGTCTTTTGATGAGAGATTGGAGTTCTTTTTTTCTCTGTGTAACTGTTTTTTAACATTTTGTTTTGAAACCCTTTTGAGAAACCAGTACAGTTTTTGAAATTCCTTCCCTGCACAACACACATACACAGAAATTCACATATAGTTACAAGGAGTTTATTCCCCCTTCCCCAAGCCCATCCATGTGTCCCAGATTAAGAATTCCTGTTCTAGGACTTGCTTTCTTTAGATGTTAATTCTAGTTAGTTAATTCTAGATAGTTCTTCAGTCAGTTATTCCAGTATATCACAGAACTACTTATTCAAATAAAGAATTAAGTGCTTGCTTAGTACAAATTACCACATTAGGTATTGAACAAAAAGCAATAATTGATTTTACGCATGTTAAATTATAAATACTGTTTTAGTAGTATATGGTACTTCTTATTCTATAATGGCTACACAGACATCACTGTCTTAAACCCAGCACTTCAATAGATTTGAAATACAAGCTATAATTATCTCATTTTTCTAGGCAGAAGCAATTTATAATATATCTACTATATTACATTTTAAATTAATTCGACTAATATTATATAAAAGCTGTTGGCATCCATCAGGGTGGCTAACACTTAGCAGTATAGTACCCTGCAGGAATTATATATGATAATAATGTGTATCACCTTAAAGATAATGAAAACCTGAGAAAAATAACTAATAATTGAGTCTTTAGAATGTGAAAGCATTAAAAAAGTGTTTTCAACATAGGAAAACTAGTAGAATGATTTTAAGTGGCATAAGTCATATGACAAATAATTAAATGGTTTAACAGTGATTTATAATATTACTATATTGTGTTTAACATATATCAGAAGAATTATTTTGATCAGATGAAACCACTAAGAGAAAGAATAATTTTATTTACAGTCTCTCATTTTCATTCTTTTCTGTGACTATAAATGAGGAAGTAAAAAGGAGAAAATGTTCTCTTAGTTCTGTTAGCATATTTGTTTCCAGAAACTCAAATTGCTTAACTTAAATCATGAAATATGATACAGGATTTCTATTGGGTGTGTCAGTTTTGTCCTGGTGGCAATTTTGATTAGAGAGTAGTCTATACCTGTGACCTGAGTTTCAGCATAATTCATGTGTAGTCACTTTATTGTGTTATGTAAGACTCACAATTCTGTAACGAAAAGTTTATGTATGTGTCTCAAGCACACTTTCAACTTCCCTAGTTATAAGACCATAGTTCTCTATACGTATATGGAAGATTTTATGGATCTTGAACTATTAGGTATTTAAAATTCATATTTCTCTAAAACTAATATTTTCCCATATAATTACAAAAGGGAAATGGTAAAACTTTAAGATCCAAAAAGTGTTCGAAAAATTAGATAAGCCTTAAGATTGGAGTTAAGACAGTTGAACCAAAAAGAGAGAAAGTAAAAGATGTGGCGTATAACTGTGCAAATGTATGATAATGTTATTTAAAAAGCTATACAAGGTGGGCAAAAGTAGGCAAATAGTTGTGAGCACATGAAACACAGTTTATTCTTGTATTACTTATTAATTATTGTATTACTTTCCATACAAACAACTGTAAACCTAATTTTGCCTCACCTGTATATTATTTCATGTCCAATTAGAAGTAAACATGAACAGAAAAAAGACTAAGTGAATGACCAGGGAAATCATTAAGTAACAATTCCTAAAAAATGTAATAGCTTAAGAAACACTGTCTAACTGTCTTAGAAAAGATTAAAAATAAAACTTGAATTAATGAGCAGTATTGGAGAATCACATATTTAATTTAAAAGTAAGCTGAGTCATTAAGTATCTGTAAGCCTTTTTATTCAACCATTATTGTGACTGTCTTTCAAAATAGTATTAATACATTTAATTACCATAGTAAGTTCTGTGAGCTTGATGTAATTGTGTCATGTAGGGTTTGCTTGTTTCAAGTATCAGAAAACCACACCCAAAATTGCCAAAGAAAAAAGAAAATTACTCACGTAACCAAAAGGTCAAGGACAGGGATAACTTCCCCAGAGTACTTTTGTTCATTTGTTACCTTTCATTTCGGTTAACTTCACTGCAGTATAATTTAGATACAATACATTGTACTCATTGCAGGTGTACAGTTTAATTCATTTTGACAGATATGTGTCCACCATAACAATGATGTAGAGCATTTCAACCACCCCAACAAGTTTGTTTGTCCTGCTTTCCAACTATTCTTCCCTCTACCAGGTAAGGTCTGATCTGCTTTTTGTCACTATAAATACATAGTGAAATGTTATATTAGTGGAGTCATATAACACATATTCTTTTTTTTCTTTTTTCTTTTTTTTTTATTTTAATCATTGTTCAAGTACAGTTTTCTCTCCCCTACTCCCATTCCAGCCCACCCACCCAACCCTCCCCCTTTCCCCCCATTACCCCCCACCCCTAGTTTTTGTCCATGTGTCCTCCAAATTTCTTCCTGTAAACCCTACCCATTCCCCCCTGAAATTCCCTCTTCTCTCCCCTCTGGTCGCTGTCAGACTATCCCCTATTTCAGTGTCTTTGGTTATATTTTGCTAGTTTTTTTTGTTTTGTTTTGTTGTATAGATTCCTGTTAAAGGTGATATCATGTGGTATTTGTCTTTCACTGCCTGGCTTGTTTCACTTAGCATAATGCTTTCCAGCTCCATCCATGCTGTTGCAAAGGGTAGGAGGTCCTTCTTTCTTTTCTGCTGCATAGAATTCCATTGTGTAAATGTACCATAGTTTTTTGATCCATTCATTTACTGATGGGCATCTAGGTTGCTTCCAGCACCTAGCTATTGTAAATTGTGCTGCTATGAACATCGGAGTGCAAAGGTTCTTTTGTATTAGTGTTTCAGATAACACATATTCTTTTGTGTCTGGCTTTTTTTTCAGCATGATGATTTTGAGATTTATCTATGTTGTGTGTAGTACTAGTTCATTTCTTTTTAACTTTAAAAAGGCCTTGCTTAGGACGTAAAAAGTTTTGTTCTTTCTTTGGATTTTGTTTGTTTTCCTCTATATATTGGCTTAATTTTTAGGATATATGGAGGTAGAAGTAGCCTACATGTTTCCCAGTTGAAGTCTGGAAGAAAAAAACAAATTATCTAAAACTGAAATACTGTTGTTGAGTCTTGATAAATTGGATTAAACTCTTTGAGGTTATGTGCTCATTCACTTATCTCTGAAATAATTGCTTTGGCCAGGGGAATGCAATATAGTGACTCAAAATGGATTAAGTACTGAAATGAGACTCAAAACTATGGAAATCCTAGAAGAAAACATGGGCAGTAAAATCTCAGGTGTTTCTCATAGCAGTATTTTTTCTGATATATCTCCTTGGGCAAGGAAAACAAAAGAAAAAATAAACAATGGGACTACACCATCCTAAAAAGTTTTTGCACAGCAAATGAACCATCAACAAAATGAAGAGATAACCACTGAATGGGAGAACATGTTTGCCAATGATACACCTAATAAGGGTTAATAACCAAAATTTATAAAGAACTTACACAAGTCAACACTGAAAAAACAAGCAATTCAGTTTAAAAATGGGTAAAGGACTTGAATAAACATTCTCCAAGGAGGACATACAGATGACCAATAGACATATAAAAAGATGCTCAATGTACTAATCATCATAGAAATGCAGATTAAAACCACCATGAGGTTTTACCTCATACCTGTCAGAATGGCTATCATCAATAAATCAACAAATAACAAGTGTTGGAGAGGATGTGGAAAAAAGGGCACCCTCATGAACCTTGGTGGAAATGTAGACTGGTGTAGCCACTGTAGAAAACAATATAGAGGTTCCTTTAAAAATTAAAAGCTGCCTTATCATCCAGCATTTCCACCTCTGGAAACATATCTGAAGAGACCTGAAAAACTAATTGGAAAGAATTTATGCACCCTATGTTTATTGCAGCATTATTTACAATAGCCAAGGTTTGGAAGCAGCCCAAGTGTCCATCAGCAGATGCATAAATGAAAAAGCAGTGGTACATTTACACACTGGAATACTACTCAACTATAAAAAAGAAGGAAATTACCTTTGGTAACAGCATAGGACCTGGAGAGTATTATGCTAAGTGAAACAAGCCAGTCAGAAAAAAGAAAATACCATGTGTTTTCACTCACTCCAATGAACAAAATAAACTACAAACAAAATAGAAACAAACTCGTAAATATAGAGAACAGTCTGACAGCTGTCAGAGGGGATAGAGGACTAGGTACAAAAGGTGAAGAGACTAAGCAAAAAAGGAAAACTCGGAGACACAGGCAATAATATGCTGATTACCAGAGGAAAAGGGAAGTCAGGGCAGTTAGAAGGCAGCAAATCAGGGATAAATGATGATGGAAAAAGACTTGACTTTGGGTGTTGAACAAATAATACAACATATAGATGACATATTATAGAATAGTACACTTGAGGCCTATATAATTTTATTAACCAATATCACTCCAATAAACTTAATAAAAGTTAAATAAAAAGAAATACAGTGACTGCCTTGAGACAATCTAGGTCTGTCCCTAAAGTTGGACAGACTTAGAGTTAGTGGGGTGGCATGGTGTTATGGTTAATTTTATGTGTCAATTTGGCTAAGTAACAAGGCACCCAGATAGTTAGCTAAATGTTATTTCTGGATGTGTCTGTGAGAATGTTTCCAAATGAGATTAACATATATAAGCCAGTGAACTCAGTAAAGCAGATTGCCCTCCCAATAGTGGGTGAGCATCATCCAATCCATTGAAGGCCTGAAGAGAACAAAAGGCAGAGGAAGTTTTTCCTTCACTATTTGACTGTTTGAACTAGAATGTTGGTCTTCTCCTGCACTTAGACTGGGATTTACACTATCAGCTCCCTTACTTTTTAGATCTTCAGACTCAAGCTGGGATAACACTGACTCCCTGGTTCTCATGTCTTCAGACTCAGACTGAACCACGCATTCAGCTTTCCTGGGTGTCCAACTTGCAGATGGCAGATCATAGGATTTAGGAGTCAGAACTCTGTTGGTTGTGTTTCTCTGGATAACTGAGTAATGCAAATAATTTTCCAAAAGAAATTTGAAATATTATTTTACCAGAAGAACTATAAAAGAATGAAGGCTGGTAAAACAAACCAAAAACTTATTTCCACTGTAATAATACATGACTAAAAATATTTGTGCTGACATATAGTAAAACTGAGTTTAGATTCCACTTTCAACTCTTAAAGATAATCACAAGTTTAACAGGTATATGTTTTTTGTGCATACATTGATATATTTTTGTAGATAAATATATAGTCTCTAAATCACATGTTCTGCACGGATTGTATCTGTGGTTTTAAATTGTATTCCTTGACTTTCATAATCTAGGTCTTTCTTTATTCTTTTTTCCCATTGATTTTATGGTATATATTCTACATCCTATTTTCTGATTTTTTTTTATTCTTAATAATTCTTTATTTACACAAAAATGTCATTTTTAAAACTCAAAGGCTGTAGCTCCTGGTTCTAAGTGGAAAACAGTTGTTTGCAATACTCCAGCAGTACTCTTGATAACAACAAAAGAAAAATCATGTGTTTGACAACATCAGAGGCCTATGGAGAAATGAGACTAGAGTGGCCAAGATAGTCGAAGCAAGAAACCTAAAAGAAGAGCTGATTTCTGCAGCCATTTTTACCTGCAGGCATTTGTTAATAATTATCTACAGGCAGAAATCTGAAAATTCCAGCTTTATACTCATATAAGGTCACTGTTTGGATACAGAAAAAATAGCTGCTTTTGGATGGTGATGTCGAGAGAAGAACGCATTAAATATACATGCACTAGTACCTTCAGGACATACAGAGCCACACAATTTAGGAGATTAAAATCAAACAAAGTCCCTGAAAAGCAGGATAGACTTTACAGTCTTTTATATGGAACAGTGGCTACAAACTGGCATCTACACTGCACATTTCTTGTTTAAATGGTCAGCTCCCTTTTCCATCTGCCAGGTATAGATAGGGCTGCACTCTTTAGAATAAATAATACCTTGAATCTTTATCATTATTTTACACACAATAGCTGACTTACAGTTGAAAATTACAAGATACACAAAAAGATAAGACCATATGACCAAAACTAAGAGAAATGCATATTATATAGACGAACTCCAAGTTGATCCAAATGTTGGAGTTATATAGACAAGGCCTTTGTAATAGCTATGATTAAAATATTCAAAATAAAATAAGGAGAAAATGGATCATCAAATTAAGCATTTCACCAGAAAATTGAAATCTCTATAAAAGAATCAAATAGAAGTTCTGGAACCAAAGAACAAGATATCTGAAATTACAAATTTATTGCATGGGTTAAATAATCAAAGACAGGATTAGTAAACTAAGATAACAGGTTGAGAGTAAATTTTAAAATTGAATCAAAAACATAAAAAGGAATTTAGGGGGACTAAAACATAGCTGAAGAGACAGGTAGGACTTAAACAGCTCAGTGGATGTGTAGTTAGAATCCCAGAGGGAAGTGAATTCAATGGGAAAGAAGCAAAAGTTGAAGAGAAAATAAGCCAAGATTCTTCCCAAACTGATGGAAGACTTTTAAATCACAAATTCATGAAGTTCTAAGAACTCCAAGAAAGAATTAGTGAAAACCACTCATACTCACAATATTGTAAAGTGGTAAACTTTAGAGATAAGGAGAAAAATCTTAAAAGCAAGCAAAGGAAAAAGGTTGTCAAAGAACAACGGTAAGATTTGACTGTGCTTTCTCAATGTATATAAAGGAAGCCAGAATAGAGTAGAATGACATCATTAAAGCTTTGGAAAAAATTACCAATGTAGAATTCCATATCCAGATTACTACACTTCAAAGTATAAAATGAAATATAAACATATTTCAGACAAACAAAACCTGAAAGAAGTTACTCATGTGCATTGGAAGAAACAGTAAACAGAGTTCTTCAGGCAGATAGAAAGTAATACAACATAAAAAACAGAAATGTGGGAAGGAATGAAGAGCTACCAGAATGCATAAATGTATTGACAAATATTAACATAGTAACTTAATGTAACCTATTCATAGCAATTAACAATACCTTCTGAAGTTTAAAGTATATGTTATTTACAAATCAGGAAAAGGTAGAATTTCTAAGATAAGTATGCTAAACAATGTATATTTAGGAACCAATAGAAATGGTTGCTAGTAGAATAAAAGATACTTGAATAATCCAAGAGAAGATAATAGACAGAAAAAGAAACATAAAAAAACATGGGTCAGATGAAATAATGGATGAAGAAAACCTAGTATTTGAAAAACAGAAGTAACCATAGAACTGAAAAAGAATAAATTAAGAGGGACTATATTCAAAGAAATAATAGAATACTCACTCAAAGTAAAGAAAAACTCAGTATCAAATTGAAAGTATATGGAGAACTGAGTGGAATAATTTTTTTTATCTCCACCAAATGCATACTTACTAATTTTTGGGAGAAGGGAAGGGAGATAAACAATGATGTGAGAGAGGAACATCAAAGAGTTGCCTCCCTCACGTGTCTTGACCAGAGACTGAACCTAAAACCTAGGTAAGTAAACCAAACCTTTTTGGTTTACAGGACGAACACTCCAACAAACTGAGCCACACCGACCAGGGCTAGAATAAAATTTTAAATGACATACTTACCTATGTCAGTTTATATACACATGTTAAATGTATAGACATATCTGGGAAAACCTGTACTTTAATACTGAAGAGAAAGGTTACACCTTTCTAGTATAAAATTATGAAGAAAAGAGCATCATACTGCCATTAAATTTCTCACTCGCAGTTATAGGATTTAAGGATCCTATAACTAGCCAAAATATCACTTATACAAGAGAACTTAATAAAGACTTTTTTTTAAAATAGGTACAGCAAAGTAAGAAAGTACCTATTTATTATTTCTGGGGAATAACTTAAAGTACGATAGCCAAAAGAAAAGTATGACAAGCCTTAAAAGGGAGGGCAACATACAGTATAATAATTAGTGAAAGCCAGTATGTCTTAGAGCAGTGACAATTTTAAATTGTGGTAAATTGATAAGGATTCTTTAACTGTGTTACTTGGAACAAGAATAATCCCAAATATGGCATGGGTAACTATTTCAAGTAAGCTGTAAAAGTGGTAGGTGAGGATAAGGAAGTTTTTAAAACATCTTATTTTTGCTGGTCAAGTTTTTCCTTTATTATGTACATCAATTATGGGGGGGGGTGTAAAATGGAATTAGCATCTTCAATATGAGATTCAGTAAAGACAAATTGATTTTTTCGGTAAGACAACAGATTTTCCTGTTCATGAGGATATGCATGGTAAGTGAACCTAGACTAAATATATCTTTATAACAGTTTACTTTTGAACAATCACTAGGCAAAGATACTTTGTTATTTTTTAATATTTATATTTATTCATTGAAAATGTTTCATGAACGCTTTTGAGGGGGGACCAAAGAAACCAGAATCTATTCAGAAAAAATTATGTATTCTTACATATTTAAACTTGTGTCACCTTCAAAGTATTCTCAATTTTATGTAGTAAAGCTATCAAAATGTTTTTTCTGCTCAGAAGTTTTTTATTATATTTTATTTATTATGCTATTAGAATTGTCCCAATTTTTCCTTCTTTACTCCTCTTCACCCCGCATCCCTCATTCCCTCAGGCAATCCCCATACCTTACTTAGTTCATGTCACGAGTCATGTGTATAAGTTCTTTGGTTACTCAGTGTCTTATACTGTACTTTAAACAACCCCATGGCTGTTCTGTAACTACCAATTTGTACTTCTCAATCCCCTCACCTTTTCACCCATTCCCCCACACCCAACTTCCATCTGGCAACTATCAAAATACTCTCTGTATCCATGATTCTGGGTTTGTTCTTATTTTCTTAGTTTGCATTTTACATTAAATCATTTAAAAAATTTTTTTTTATGCTGTTCAGTTCAGCTGACTTTTTTATTTTTTTTTAATTCATTGTTCAGGTACAGTTTTCTCCCTTTTACTCCCAATCCAGCCCACCCACCAACCCTCCCCACTTCCCTCCCATTACCATCCCCCCTAGTTTTTGTCCCTGTGTCCTTTAAATTTGTTCCTGTAAACCCTTCCCATTCTCCCCTGAAATTCCCTCTTCTCTCCCCTCTGTTCACTGTCAGCCTGTCCTTTATTTAAGTGTCTTTGGTTATATTTTGCTTGTTTCTTTGATTTGTTGTTTAGGTTCCTGTTAAAGGTGAGATCATATGGTCTTTGCTTTCACTGCCTGGCTTATTTCGCTTAGCACAATGTTTTCCAGCTCCATCCATGCTGTTGCAAAGGGTAGGAGCTCCTTCTTTCTTTCTGCTGCATAGAATTCCATTGTGTAAATGTACCATAGTTTTTTGATCCATTCATTTACTGATGGGCATCTAGGTTGCTTCCAGCACCTAGCTATTGTAAATTGTGCTGCTATGAACATCGGGGTGCAAAGGTTCTTTTGTATTGGTGTTTTGGTGTTCTTAGGATATAGTCCCAGCAGTGGAATTGCAGGGTCAAAAGGCAGATCCATTTTTAGTTTTCTGAGGAAGTTCCATACTGTTTTCCATAGTGGTTGTACCAGTCTGCATTCCCACCAACAGTTCACCAGGGTCTCCTTTTCTCCACAACCTCTCCAACACTTGTTTGTTGCTTTGTTTATGATGGCCATTCTAACCGGTGTGAAGTGGTATCTCATTGTGGTTTTAATTTGCATCTCTCTGATAGCCAGCGATATTGAACATCGTTTCATGTGTCTTTGGATCTTCTGTATGTCCTCCTTGGAGAAGTGTCTGTTTAAGTCCTTTGCCCATTTTTTAATTGGATTGCTTGTCTTCTTCGAGTGGAGTCGTGTAAGTTCTTTTTATATTTTGGAGATTAAACCCTTGTCTGAGGTATCATTGGCAAATGTTTTCCCATACAGTTGGTTCTCTTTTAATTTTGATACTGTTTTCTTTAGCTGTGCAGAAGCTTTTAATTTTGATGAGGTCCCATTTGTTTATCCTTTCCTTTATGTCCCTTGCTCTAGGGGACATGTCAGTAAAAAAGTTTCTGCATGAAATATCTGAGATTTTCCTACCTACATTCTCCTCTAGGACTTTAATGGTGTCACGGTTTATATTTAAGTCCTTTATCCACCTTGAATTTATTTTTGTGTAAGGTGTAAGTTGGTGCTCTAATTTCATTTTTCTTCACGTAGCTGTCCAGTTCTCCCAACACCATTTGTTGAAGAGGCTATTTTTACTCCATTTTATGTTGCTGCCCCCTTTGTCGAATATTAATTGACCATAGAGACTTGGATTTATTTCTGGGCTCTCTGTTCTGTTCCATTGGTCCATGTGCCTGTTTTTATGCCAGTACCAGCCTGTTTTGATTACAGTGGCCTTATAGTATAGTTTAGTGTCAGGTATTGTGATCCCTCCTACTTTACTCTTCTTTCTCAGAATTGCAGCAGCTATTTGGGGTTGTTTATGGTTCCAGATAAATTTTTGAAGTGTTTGTTCTATGTCTGTGAAATAAGCTATTGGTATTTTAATGGGTATTGCATTGAATGTGTAAACTGCTTTGGGTAGTATGGACATTTTGATGATATTAATTCTTCCAATCCATGAACACAGTATATGTTTCCATTTGTTTGTGTCTTCCTTGATTTCTTTCCTCAGTGTTAAGTAGTTTTCTGAATACAGGTCTTTTACCTCTTTGGTTAGGTTTATTCTTAGGTATTTTATTTTTCTTGTTGCTATATCAAATGGGATTTTTTCCTTGATTTCTGCTTCTGCTGTTTCATTGTTGGTGTACAGAAATGCCTTTATTTCTGGATATTGATTTTGTATCCCGCTGTTTTGCCAAATTCATTGATTAGGTCAAGCAGTTTTTTGGTGGAATCTATAGGATTTTCTATGTACACTATCATGTCATCTGCAAACAGTGACAGTTTTGTTTCCTCCTTTCTGATTTGGATGCCTTTTATTTCTTTTTCTTGTCTGATTGCTGTGGCTAAAACTTCCAGTACTATATTGAATAGAAGTGGTGAAAGTGGACAGCCTTGCCTTGTTCCTGATCTTAGTGGAAAAGATTTTAGTTTTTGCCCATTGAGTATGATGTTGGCTGTAGGTCTCTCATATATGACCTTTATTATGTTGAGGAATGCTCCCTCTGTTCCCACTTTTCCCTATGTTTTCCTCTAGGACTTTTATGTCATCACAACTTATATTTAAGTCTTTTATCCATCTTGAGTTTATTTTGGTGTATGGTGTAAGTTGGTGGTCTAGTTTATTTTTTTGCGTGTACTTACCCACATCTCCCAACACTATTTATTGAAGAGGCTATTTTTGCTCCATTTTATGTTCCTGGCACCTTTGTCAAATATTAACTGATCATATTGACATAGGTTTATTTGTGGGCTTTCTGTTCCGTTGAATTGGTCTGTATGTCTGTTCTATTGCCAATACCAGACTGTTTTGATTACAGTGGATTTGTAATATAGTTTGATGTCAGGTATTGTGATACCTCCTACTTTGTTCTCCTCTCTCAAAATTGCTGAGGCTATTCAGGGTCATTTATGATTCCATATGAATTTTTGAAATATTTGTTCTATATCTGTGAAATAACATCATGGGTATTTTGATAGGGACTGCATTGAATCTGTAGATTGGTTTGGGTATAGGTACTCTGGATATTTTAATGATGTTAATTCTTCCAATCCATGAACATGATGTATGCTTCCATTTATTTGTGTTTTCCTCAATTTCTTTCTTCAGTGTAGTTTAGTTTTTTGAAAACAGATCTTTTACTTCCTTGGTGAAGTTTATTCCTCAGTATTTTATTTTTCTTGTTGGTGTAGCAAGTGGGATTTTTTCCTTAATTTTTGTTTCTGATATTTCATTGTTGGTGTACCAGAATGCCTTTAATTTCTGAATGTTGTTTTTGTATCCCACCATTTTGTCAAATTCACTTATTAGGTCCAGTAGTTTTCTGGTGGAATCAGTAGGTTTTCTATGTACACTATGATGTCATCTGCAAACACTGAGAGCTTTACTTCCTCATTTCCAATTTGGATGCCTTGTATTTCTTTTTCTTGTCTGATCACTGTGGCTAGAACTTCCTAGACTATGTTGAATAGGAGTGGTGAAAGTGGACACCCTTGCCTTTTTCCTGATCTTTAGGGGAAAGTTTTTAGTTTTTGCCTAGTGAGTATGATATTGGCTGTTTCTCACATATAGTCTTTATTATGTTTCAGTACTCCCTCTATTTCCCCTTTGCTGAGTGTTTTTATCATAAATGGGTGCTGTACTTTATCAAATGCTTTTTCAGCATCTATTGATGTTATCATGTGGGTTTTGTCTTTCACATTGTTTATGTGGTATATTACATTTATTGATTTGCATGTATTGTACCATCTTTGTATCCCTTGGATTATCATGGTTTATGATCTTTCAGTGTATTGCTGGATCCAATTTGCCAATATTTTTTTGAGGAGTTTAGCATCTATGTTCATCAATGGTATTGGCCTGTAGGTTCCTTTCTTTCTTGTATCTTTATCTGGTGTTGAAATTAAGATGACACTAGCCTCATAAGTAGAGTTTGGGAGTCTTCCCTCTTGGATTTTTTGGAATAGTTTGAGAAGGATAGAAGTTAGCTCTTCCTTAGACATTTTGTAAAATTCTCCTTTGAAACTGTCAAGTCCAGGTCTTGTGTGCTGGGAGCTTTTTTGATTACTGCTTCAGTTTCACTAGCTGATACTGGTCTATTCAGGCTTTCTGGTTCTTCTCAACTCAGTTTTAGAAGATTATATGTTTCTAGTAATTTTTCCATTTCACCCAGGTTTCCAATTTTTGGGGCATATAGTTGTTTGTAGTAATTTCTTATTCTTTTATTCATGTGGAATTGGTTGTAATTTTGTCTCTTTCATTTCTGATTTTATTTATTTGTGTCATCTCTCTTTTTTTCTTGATTCATCCGGTTAAAGCCTTGTCGATTTTGTTTATCTTCAATTCTTGATAGATATGCATTGTTGCCATTTTGTTCATAGTTGTGATCTTCTTTTTCTTAAATAAGTCTCTTTAACATTCTATATAATAATGGTTTGGTGATGATGAACTCCTTTACTTTTTTTTTCTTTTGATTGGGAACCTGTTTATCTGCCCTTCTATTCTAAATGATAGCTTTTCTGGGTGGAACAATCTTGCCTGTAAGTCTCTGCTTTTCATGACTTTGACTATTTCTCTCTAATCCCTCCTAGCCTGAAAAGTTTCTTGAAAGAAATCAGTTGACAGTCTTACGGGAACTCCCCCTTAGGTAACTAACTGCTTTTATCTTGCTGCTTTTAAAATTCTCTCTTTATCTTTAAACTTTGGCATTTTAATTATGATGTGTCTTGACGTAGGCCTCTTTGCATCCATATTTTTGGACTCTCTTTGTGCTTCTTGGACTTACGTGTCTATTTCCTTCACCAAGTTAGGGAAGTTTGTGTCATTATTTTTTCAAATAGATTTCCCATTTTTTGCGTTTTCTCTTCTCCTCTGGCAACAATAGAATGTCAATATTGAAACACTTAAAAATTATCCCAGAGCCTCCTTACACTATCCTTATTGTTTTGGACTTTTTGTTGTTGTTGTTGTTCAGATTGGTTGATTTTTTCTTCCTTATGTTCCAAATTATTGTTTTGATTCTCAGCTTCACCCACTCTACTCTTAATTCCCTGTAGACTGTTTTATTTCAATTAGTGTATCCTTAATTTCTTTTTTAATATATTTTATTGATTATGCTATTACAGTTGTCCCATTTCTCCCCTTCACTCCCCTACACCCTGTACACCTTCTCCTACCCATATCCCCCCTTTAGTCATGTCCATGTGTCATACTTATAAGTTCTTTAGCTTCTACGTTTTCCATTCTATTCTTACCCTCCCCCTATCTATTTTCAACCTACAATCTATGCTACTTATTCTCTGTACCTTTTCCCCCTCTCTCCTCCTCCTACTCCCCTGTTGCTAACCCTCCATGTCATCTCCATTTCTGTGGTTCTGTTCCTGTTCTAGTTGTTTGCTTAGTTTCTTTGGTTTTGCTTTAGGTGTGGTTGTTAATAATTGTGAGTTTGCTGTCCTTTTACTATACATGTTTTTTCTTCATCTTCTTTTCTTAGATACGTCCCTTTAACATTTCATAAACTAAGGGCTTGGTGAAGATGAACTCCTTTAACTTGACCTTATCTGAGAAGCACTTTATCTGCCCTTCCATTCTAAATGAAAGCTTTGCTGGATAGAGTAATCTGGGATATAGGTCCTTGTCTTTCATGACTTGGAATACTTCTTTCTAGCCCCTTCTTGCCTGTAAGGTCTCTTTTGAGAAATTAGCTGACAGTCTCATGGGAACTCCTTTGGAGGTGACTGTCCCCTTGTCTCTTGCTGCTTCTAGGATTCTCTCCTTCATTTTTACCTTGGCTAATGTAATTATGATGTGCCTTGGTGTGTTTCTTCTTGGGTCCACCTTCTTTGGGACTCTCTGAGCTTCCTGGATTTCCTGGAAGTGTGTTTCCTTTGCCAGAATGGGGAAGTTCTCCTTTATTATTTGTTCAAATACGTGTTCTATCTGTTGCTTTTCCTCTTCCCCTTCTGATACCCTTATAATTCGGATGTTGGAATGTTTAAAGATGTCCTGGAGGTTCCTAAGCTTCTCCTCGATTTTTTGAATTCTTATTTTTCCGTTCTTTCCTGTTTGGTTGTTTTTTTCTTCCTTCTGGTCCACTCTATTGTTTTGAGTCCCAGTTTCCTTCTCATCACTATTGGTTTTCCAAGCATCTTCCTTCATCTCTTTTATGGTAACCTGCATTTTTTCATCCAATTTGCACCCAGAATCAATCAATTCTGTGAGCTTCCTGATCACTAGTGTTTTGAACTGTGCATCTGATAGATTGGCTATCTCTTGGTCACTCTGAAGGATGAGTCCTAGGGCATTGATCTGTTCTTCTGTTTGAGACATGTCTCTCTCTCTCTCTCTCCCTCCCTCTTTTTATTTATTTATTTATTTATTTTTCGTCTGGTAGCCCCTGTTACAGTGAGGGGCAGAGCCTTAGGTGATCACCAGGGCTGGGCACCTCAATCTCTAGATTGTGACGTTGTATGTGGGGGCGGGGGGGGGGGGGCGACAATGGCAGTAGCTCCGTTCTCCTGGGACCTCAGTCCCTTCTCTGGGATCCTGGGTTGCACGCTCTGCCCTGGTCCACAATTGCCGCCTCACTGGGTCTGCCAGCTGCTGCTCACATACTCATGGTCCACCCGCTTTGATCTTGTGCGCCCCAGATGCCTTACATGCTCGGTTGCCTTATGTGCCCAGTTCTCCCCGATCTCCGCTCGCTGTGACGCCCGCCCACTCCTCCTCTCAGCCCCTCCCACCGGTCTGGATGAACAGGTCCACTTCAACTTCTTGGCTGTCCGACTTCCATTCAGATAAACTCTCTGTCAGTTCTGGGTGCTATTCTTCCTCTAAATTGTTGTTGTTCTAATCTTGGTTGTGTGTGCAGGTACGATGCCTCCACCTATGCCTCCATCTTGCTAGAAGTCTGTCTTACTCCATTTTTATTCTGTCCTTAGTTTCTTACTGAATATTTTTTATGCTTACTAAGTTCCTTGGACATCCTTATAACCAGAGTTTTGAACTGTGCATGTGATAAATTGCTTTATGTCTCCGTTATATTTAGCTCTTTTTCTGGAGTTTCGATCTGTTCTTTCCTTTGGGCCATGGTTCTTTGTCTCCTTGTTTTGGCAGCCTCCCAGTGTTTGTTTCTAGGTATTAGGTAGAGCTGTTATGAAACTGTCTTGGTAGTGTGTCCTAATGTGGTAGGTGTCTTGTAGGGCCCAGTGTCACAGCCTCCCATATCACCCTAGCTGGTTACTGGTGGTGTGCCCTCCATGTGGACTGAGTACACCCACCTCTTATAGTCTGGCCTTGATTGTAAGTTAATGGGAGGGACTTACCCATACCAGCCAGCTCCAAGGATTGGCTCTGACCACTGACCACAAACCCCCATGTTCCATGGAGGATCAGTTGTGCAGGGGCAGGGTAATAGTGCCTCTGACATGGTCTGTAGCTGTCCACTGGGTACACAGGCTCTGGGGTTCCCAGGTATTTCAGGGTAAAGTCAGCTCCCACCTGTATTTTGCCTGGGTCCACCCAGGTTGAGGTACAAATCAATCTGAAGATGGCTGCTACTTGCTGGGCCTGGAGGTTCTCAGGTTAAGCCAAGGTATGAACCTAGGCTGGCTGCTGCTAGTGCCAGCCCTAGGGCCACTAGCAAGAGGTACAGGGCCTAGGGGCTCATTGAGGCCGGTTTTCCTTATTGGAGAGGATTTAGGAATATATGAAGCAGGAGCCCAGACAAGCCATTCATTTAGAAAAGCCACTGTTAACAGCTAGGGTGGGCCAGTAATTTCGGTGAGGTGAAGCCTCAAGGAGTACCCAGGGCTCTGCAATTTGCATGAGCTAGGTTGATGGAGTTTCAGTATGGAACCTCTCTGCTGGCTCTGTGGCTTATTGGGGGAAGGTTCAGAAAAGGAACAGTGGTTTATACCCACTGTTCTGTCAGGCAGGAAGCCATCCTCCAGCTCTTGCCTTGATACCAGACACTTCAGTTCCCTCCTGTATGCCACTAGTGTCTTTTCAGCTGCTGTCCTGGAGCTGGAGCTCAGAGGTACTAAGTGTGAGTCAGTCTATGTATGGGTCCTTTAAGAGGCACTGCTTGAGAATCCAGAAGTTTCTTCCACAAACTCAATCCCAGCTGGTTTTTACAGCCAGAAGTTATGGTGACTTATCTTCCTGGCACTGGAACCCTGGGCTGGTGGACCTGGTGTGAGGCTGGGACTCCTCGCTCCCATGATATCGCTCCTGAATTTTTATCTATGGCATATGGGTGTGGGACTAGCCCATTCCATGTCTCCGTTTCTCCACCCCTCCTCCCACTCTGGATGGATATGATTTCTTTAATTCTATAGTTGTTAGAGTTCCTTTCAACTTGATTTCTGACAGTTCTGAGTGATAGTGGTTTCATAGTTTAGTTGTAACTTTGATGTGGTTGTGCGAGGAGATGAGCTGTGTTTACCTCACCTCCATCTTGACTGGAAGCCCTCAAAACAGTTTCTGAACTTGTTGATTTTGATGCCTTTTAGTGCTTCTGTCGTTTTTTTGTTCCACCTCTTCCACATCAGCAATACATTCCCCTTTGAGGACTTTTTCATCTACGGAAACAAAGAAATAGTTGTTCTGGGCAAGATAGGTAAATAGGGAGTTTTGGTCTCGGGGGTCATACCGTTTTTGGTGAAAAAGTGCTAAACACTCAGAGCAGTGTAGGAAAGTGTGCTCTTAAATCACTCATCATAAACAGGGCAAATGTGTTGAAAAAGTCTTCAGAAAAATTTCGCTGAAGCCAAACACAGCTTCTCACAATAACACCAGCTGGTACACTGATACAGATGGGTTTCTAGGACATACCTAGTAGGAGAAGCCTGTACTGCAAGGGGCTTGCCCTCAGAACACAATTCTGGCCTTCTTTTGTCCCCCCTCATATATATGCTATATTCTGGGAATATGGAAAGCAAAATAAATTTGCCCTCTATTGGGGAGGTAAATGTATAAAAAAATGCAGGTTATAATTAGATTGATGCTATACTACACAGACATACTACACAAAGCAAGGTGAAACATAAAAAAAAAAAAGAGTAATCTTAATGGGGAGGAAATTTACGAGTCAGCAGTGAGCAAGGTGGAAAAGTCATGCTGACCAGTGAGAACATATGTTAGAGATGAGAAACTGTAGGTGTTTGTCCCAGGTAATTTAATCATATAATAATTTTCTGAAATTGAAATTGGTGTGAAAATTAGATATCTCAAGTATCCCCCGTTGAAAGCAGTCCTGAATACTTCAGTATTGTTCTGGGTTAAGCCTGGGTATTTTTAAATTTCAAAAATATCAGAATTCAGAGGAATTATGTACAGCAATCAAATGTTAACTACAAATTGCCATTCTTTTTTTTCTTTTTTTTTTTTGTGGAGGAGAGAGGATATAAATTTCTTGGCTTATTTTTAAGCAGCAATGAGCTTAGGAATTACAGCCTCAAAATGGGTTTCACCTCTTTCTGGGTCACCTAGGCTGCAATAAGAGGGCAGCACTCTGGCTGCAGGAGGAGCCATGGCTGTTCCACGTGGTTAACAAAATGTGGTGGGCTTCTTAAGATGGTAAACACAGCCTGTTCATTTCCACATAGAAGAGAGGAGGATGATCAGCCACTATGTCATGTTGTACTTTTCCGATACTCTTACATAGTGCAGAGGAATGGAGCGTTGCTCCAGGGTCAGGGTAGAAGGTATTTGCTCTTACTGCTACTGTGCTGAGAAATTTGGTCTTTCCTTAGAACTGAGAAATCACAGAGTAAATTCTGAGGCCTAATGAAGAACAGTTTGTTATTCTACTTACTCATTTTACTAGCATCTGTATCTCAGGAGATTTCCTATAAATTATAGAATTTTAAATATTACAAATTTTCATGGGAAGTTGATTTTATTGAGAAAGAGAATCTTTTGTATTTATGTGCTTATCCTTTGTAATTATAGAAATGCTGAAATTCCTATTTTATGATCCATAATTACATGGAATGTGGTAAGAGAGTTCTCTGGCAAAGAGTTTTCCTTTTGGAAAGCCATAGGGCCCAAAAGGCCACCTAAATAATATTGCTTTAGAAAGTCTTTGTTCATTATTTTTTTATTGCAAAGTTTTTTGGTGAAACAACTTATTTACCTGTTATTTGACGTTTCTGTCCCTGTTAATTGTCTTCATGCTTAACTGAGGCATCAGAACTGGTAATTGGTAGGCCTTTTCTCTTTAATGCTGGAAGAACAAGCTGCTCATGATGACCCAACAGAGACATGAGGAAGGTTTGTGAAAAGCGTGTATTCATCCAGCTCTAATCCTTGTTTTCAGCGAGGCAGTGTCTTTAAGTGTTCTCTAATTAGTAAAGAGATATGGTTGTAAATTCTTGTAGACACCTCTTTTGTAAGACAGAGATAGATGCCTGGCTTGTTTAAATCTTTGTTTTACATTTCCTTAAGTGAAATTTAATATGAACATTTGACAATAGAAAAGAGGAAAAGTGATTTTGAAAAATTTTTACTGTTGACGTTATTACAGATGTCCCTGTTTTAGGAAAAGTGATTTTTAAATATGTAATGAATGGTATTTAATCAGTATGCTTTATTGTTATATTTCTTTTTTAGCATCATCATATTTAGGAACTTGAATATTATATATATGATGGTGCCTACAAAATAAAATATGGTTTTATTTTTTGTTCCTGCTTGTTTGTTTTTTTCTGCTGATCTCTTTGTATACATAAAGTAATGTTTACTGCTATGAAATAAATTCTTTTTGGGCTTGGTAAAATTGCTTCTACATTCACCTAGGAAATGTAAGCTAGGGAACAAGACACTTATATTTAGGCATACCAAGAGGAAATATATTGCTTCAGTGAACTGAATATAAAACATGATCAGTGAAAACACCTGGAAATCAAAAAGAACAGAGTTTAGTTATGCTTCTCTTTTTCAAAGAACTTAAGTGCTTAGCTATTATTGTTAGTACTAGAGAAGTAAGTTGGCAGTGATATTTGAAATATGATAAATAAAAGCCTACAGAATGTCTGCCTCTACTTTTAGCACTTGTCTGATTCCTTCTCCAGAAATTGCATAATGGAAACTACCATAGAGTTAATGCGACTCTAATATACAGCCTTCCTTGTTGTAATAAATGTATTCTCCATTACTGTGTAATGATAAAGCCATAGTTATTGAAACTGCCAAAGTTATTGAAACAGAGGGATAGGAGCTTTTGCCTTTATCACCTGTATTATTAATTGGAGATAATTACTGCAGAGCAGCTGGCTGTTGGTTTTAGGGAGCATCAATTGTTCTTCTCACCCAGCTGTTGACTAATAAGGATAGTCAACACATCTGTTTCAACAGCTGGTAATTAACAAAAGCCTAATTGCTGCAACTCTTTTAACATCCAATCTGTGAAAAAGAAGGGATGTAGAAGAATATTATTTACTTTGTGCTTTGCGCTTTCTGAGACCAGTTTCTCTTTTTTCTTTCTCCCTCCACTTTTTTTCCCTTACTTTGAACACCACTGCCTTTGTATGGAGCATTGAATGGCAGGAGAACACAATATGGTAATCCAGAGCTTAACTGTTTCAGATCTTTGTTGGTGCTTCTTATTGCAACATTTCTTTGCTAACTTGCAAGATAAAATGGATCAAAAGCATTTTGAGTAGTTCCATACAACAGTTAAAATCCGCAGCAGTGTGCCCTAGGCTGGGTTGCTGTTGTCTGCAGCATCCAAAAGGAAACGGGAAATCTCTTTTCTTATGCTTTTCACATGCTTAGACACAACTCTCAAGTAATTTCCATAGTCATATACAGAATTTCTGTTTAAGTTACTACATATATGTTGGTTAACAGAAATGAAGTCAGGTTTAGAAAATTTCTCTTCCTTTGGTTGAAAACTAAACTGTCCTCTTAAAACTTTGCTTTTTTTTAATGCCAATATGTCAACTTAAATTTTTAGCTTATTTATTCAATTTTGCTTGCCCTACTTTTCTTTAAAATGTGTTTTTTCTTATTAAAAATTGCCTTTAGTCCAAATAATTTCAATTATTTCTTGTTGATTTTTGTAATAAGTGAATAGGAAATTTACTGGCTTAGTTTTAGAAACCTGAGTAACACAGTTTCACAAATGAGAGACTTGTAAATTAACATTTCTTTTATTCTTTCAGCACCATATTTAATTATGGCCGATTTTACTAAAATATCTTTTGTATAGCCTTAGTTGTAAAGCTTTATATTTATGTCTTTATAATTATAAATGTTTGCTAGTTATATATTAATTTTTATGTATTTAAATTTCTGCTTGTCTCCTACTTTAAAATATGCATGTAAAATATAACTTATTAAGAAGTTTTCTTTCTTTACGAATACAGTTTTCTAGTTATCGTGGCTGATTTTTCAATAGCCTTTTTCATAGTCTTTTACATTGTCTTCATAGCATGTATATATAAAAACTTCATAATGAATGAAAGCTTTCTTTTCATTTGTTAATTTACATAATACATTCATAAATTTTTACATTAATGTTAAGGTTAATTGGATACAAAACAATTATTGTCCTTATTTTAACATGAGTATCTGAAAAGTCCTCAGCTACACTGTTAGTCAAGTTTACCTGATTAAATCCGCTTCACTAACTTTTCAGTTGGCAATATGTCTATGCAGGCAGTTCTTTAATTGTTGTTAGGTATGTTGAAAGGTATAGAAGAAATTCTACCCAAGTGCTTGCCATGGACTGAATTGCCGATTGCATAATTTTAAATTTTTGCTGGCAAGACAAGTTTTGTTCAGCAGGTGTTCAGGTGTTGAAGTGTATTATAGATGTAGTGAAAAAAACATACATGATCCTGAACAAATAAACAAAATACTGCTGACTGAAATTCTAACTAAATAGAAGGGCACTGGCATGTAGAGAAATGTTTACAACTTGAGTGTAAAGGAGGGGAATATTGTCAATTTGGGAAATGTTTGCTTCTTGAGTTTAAATAAGAATTTAATTTTCTCTGTGTGCTCATGTTCTTAGGTAGCACCAAAGAAAGAAAGCTTAGGGGAAGGAATGTATTGTGCCTTCAGAATGGACTTTTGGGGGAACTTACTTTCCAGCTGATGCTTTAACTGTTTTCTTGCATATATTTTTTTTCCTTAGGAAATAACCTTATGAACAAAGTGATGTGGTAGAGAGAATCTCAACCATTTCATAGGTGTTTTCTGAGGACTATATATACTACTTGATCAACTTGTTTTCTAGATATTAAAAGAGGCAAATACCATTAAATGATGGATAAGTTACTAGTGAAACCAGTAAGGTGATCAGTGATTTTGTACATATCAGTATGAAACAATTTCAGGCATAAAGTCAAGAAGTCTCAGAAAACAAACATCTAATTGGATCCAACTAGGAACAGACTTAAGGTCATGGTAGTATTTCCTGAGAATAGGGTTCATTCAATAAAACATAAAGATTCCAAAGTCTGAATTAATGCACAAGCAATGATTCAAAACAAATATGTTAAATTACATATGACTTAAAATTTAAATAATATACAAATATTTTATGACATAATAAAAATTAAAAATACAAAGGGAAGATTTGAAAGTAAATAGCACTGAATGGAAAAAGAGCTAGAAATTGGAGTGAAGTAAATATCACTCCTGGAGTCATAACATTAGGATGTAATGGTACATTTAAATTTGGAGAAGCAGTTGGCAGAGCAGTAAATGCACAGATTCAAGATTATTTACTGAACTGGTAGTCAAGGGTTCTGAGTTCATATTCTGGTCCTGACACTTTTACTTATAACCTGAAAAACTGAGAAGATTTAAGTAAATCATTCCTAACACATGGTTCTTCCACCCTGTGCATTTTTCCCCCGATGACTTCACACTGTTAAAGGCAGTTGTGGGGAATGTTTTAATTTCCACTTTTCAGCATTTATCAAGTAACCTATGGTATATATATTATATTAATCTCCCTTTTTTAAAAAGCGATTGTATGAAAACCTCTGTGTTAAATTAGAATATGTGACAGTTATTGGAAATCAGACACACAACAAGTTTATGTCACAGTTTATCACTCAATTGTGCTCGCTGTTGTAGTGATTAAGACCATTAAACTGTTTAAAGTAATTTAATTCCTAATTTAGATAGTGTTTAGTGGAGAACAAGAGAGACTGATGTTTAAAGACACGAAGCAAAAGAAATGCTAATGTCACACAAGTGAATGCAGAATTTAAAAGCAATGAAATTGGAAGTTTATCTCATAATGCTCTTAACCATTTGATCAAAATTATTATGTAGCCAATCTTTATATCTCAGTACTTCCATAAAACAATTTTAAAAGAGAAAAATATTGTTGGGTGATAAATACCAAATTTTTACTTGTTTTTCATATATTTGGATTTTAGATCAGATAGCCCTATAGTGGGTTGTTTCAGAGAAGGGCTTTCAAATGGCAACCTGAAACTTTTCTTATATTTATTTTTAAAACTTCAGGAAAATTATTAAAATAAATAAGCCCAACTAATGTACCAAATGTAAAAATTCTAAACATTAAATTATAATGACAGTTTGGTCTATTTTTCATGGGGTAATATGTGTTAAATTTCAGTATAGACATCTCCTTCCTACAGTGTGATGAGAAAGGACTTTTCTACTGATAATCTTCCAGGTCCTGTACAAAATGTAAATTTCTTGCATCACTCGATTCAGAATAAAATAGAGGAAATCTTCCAAAGATTTTACTTCAAAAAATGGTAGTTGAACCTCCCATTAGTGGTAGTGGTACCTCCTCTCCAATAGTAAGCAGACAGATGGTCCGTAGCTGCTCCAAGGAAAGACATCTGTAGAAGTACTTGGATCTTCAGTTAGGGCCCTAAGCCTTGGACTAGCAGCAAGGATAGGAAGCTCAGCCAGAAATATCAGCATTAGTCCAGGCTTCTTGAAATTTATTTAGGAATCATCTCCCCTGGTTCCCCAGGGAAACAGACAAAAACCACTCTTAGTAAAAGGCTTCATCAGTTTAGTCTAACAGGATTCCCACAGATGATAATCAGGAAAATAGGAATTCAAAACCAAAGATCAATCAAGTACATAGGGAAGGAACCCATCATGAGTGAAAGCCAACAGACACAACAAATCCAGTGGGGGACACACATGCACATGTGACTGCACACACCAAACAACAATTTTCTAAAGAATGTAGAACAGATATTATGAAATGCTTCAAAAATATTTGAATAAATAAAGTATGAATTACAACCATGAGTAAACAATAGTGTTTTCTAGGAAACTCCAGGAGACAAATCTAAAAAAAAAAAAATCACATCAAGTTTGTAAAAGAACTTTTTTGAGGTAAAACTCTCTAGAAGAAGTCAAACATCAGATTACACACAACTGAAGAAAGAATTAGTGAACTGGAAGACATGTATCAGAATATACCTGAAAAATTACCCATAATGTACACCAACAGATGAAACAAAGTTAGAAACTCAGAGTAAGATAGTAAGATACCCCAAACATTTAACTGGGCACCCAAAATGAGAGAATATAGACAACCAAGGAAAGAGCATTATTAGAACAGAGAATGACAGAATTTTTTGAAACTGATTAAATATATTCATCCACAGGATAAAAAAGAGATGCATACCTAATCACATCATGATGAAATAGAAAAATTCTATATCAAAGAGAAAATCAGTAAGTAGCAAGCTAAAAGAAAAAGACACTACTTTTGAATGAGCAATATTTAGGCTTGGATTCATTTAGGCAGTGGAAGTCAGAACACACTATAATAATACTTTCAATTTCCTGAAAGGAAATAACAGGCAATTTAGAATTAAATACCCAGTATGGACCTCCAAGAATTAATGTGAAATAAACACATTTTCAGACAACTAAAAATTGAATTAGTCATCTTTAGGTTTGTATTAAAGAAACTTTTAAAGCTGTTGTTATAATTAGGAACATGGCCCTGGCCAGGTGGCTCTGTGGGTTGGAACCAAAATCCTGTACACTGAAAGATTTTAGGTTTAGTTCCTGATCAGGACAAGTACCTAGGTTACAGATTTAATTCTTGATTGAGGTGCGTACAGAAGGCAACCAATAGATGCTTCTCTCTGACATCACCATTTCTCTCTCTTCCCCTGTTCTCTAAAAATCAATAATAAAAATAAAATAATAAAATTTGAAACATGACTTTGTCAGGAAGCTCCCAAGTGGAAGTAATGAAGCATTAAAGTGACAAATAATACATGCACATTGTCTTTTTTAATATTTTTATTGATTATGCTAGTACCATTGTCCCAATTTTTTCCCCTTTGTTCCCTTCCAAATGGTATCCCTATTCCCTCCATCAATCCTCCCACACTTTGTTCCTGTCCATGGGTCATGCATACAAATTATTTGGCTACTCCATTTCCTGTACCATACTTTACATCCCCATTTATTCTGTACCTACCTATTTGTACTTCTTAATCATGATATCTTCCCCCATTCTCACCCTTCCCTTTCCCAGCTGGTAACCCCCAAAATCATCTCCATATCTAAGATTATGTTCCTGTTCTGCTTGTTTGCCTAGTTTGCTTTTTAGATTGAATTGTTGATAGTTGTGAATTTATTGCCATTTTAATGTTTCATAGTTTTGATCTTTTTCTTAAGTCTCTTTAACATTTCAAATTATATGGCTTGGTATAATGAACTCTTTTAGCTTTACTTTATCTGGGAAGCAGTTTATCTGCCCTTCCATTCTAAATGATAGGTTTGCTGGATAGAGCAATCTAGGTTGTAGATCCTTGCTTTTCATCATTTCGAATACTTCTTGCCAGCCCCTTTTTGCCTATATAGTTTCTTTTAATAAATCAGGTGGCAGTCTTATGGGCACTCCTTTGTAGGCAACTGTCTCCTTGTCTCTTGCTGCTTTTAAGATTCTCTCCTCTTTAATCTTGGCTAATATAATTCTGATGTGTGTTGGTTGGGTCCAACTTCTTTGGGACTCTCTGAGCTTCCTGGATTTCCTGGAAGTTTATTTCCTTTGCCAGATAGGGGAAGTTCTCCTTCTTTATTTTTTCAAATAAGTTTTCAATCTGTTGCTCTTCCTCTTCTTCTGGCACCCCTATGATTCAGATGTTGGAATGTTTAGAGATGTCCTGGAAGTTCCTAAGCCTCTCCTCATGTTTTTGAATTCTTGTTTCTTCATTCTGTTCTGGTTGAATGTTTCTTTCTTCCTTCTGGTCCACACCATTAATCTGAGTTCTGGTTTCCTTCCCATCACTGTTGGTCCTCTATACATTTTCCTTTATTTCACTTTTCATAGCCTTCACTTTTTCCTCTATTTTACAATCATACTCAGACATTTCTGTGAGCATCCTGATTACCAGTGTTTTGAACTGTGCATCTGATAGGTTGGCTATCTCTTGGTTGCTTAAGTCATATTTATTCTGGAGCTTTGGTCTATTCTTTCATTCGGGACATATTTTTTTGTCTTGGCCCAGCTGTTACATAGTAAGGGGTAGAGCCTTATGTATTCACCATGGTAAGGCAACCCACGTCACTACATTGTGGTGGTGTATATGGGGTATGGGTCTGAGAGGGAACAATGCCGCTTGCTCAGCTCTCTGCAGGCTTTCAGTCATGTCCTCTGCTACCCACAAGCAAATTGGGCTCTGCTGGTGCTGATTCCCGGGTGGGTGGTTTTGTGTACATTCTGGGATCCTGTTGATCTCTCCAATGAACTCTCCTGTGAGGCTAAGAGTTTCTCCCACTGCCACAGGGTTTCTCATTGTGAGGTTTTGAGGCTTTATTTCCCTGCACTGGAACCCTCGGTTGTGTGGTCTGTCTCACTCCCCAGTTGTTCCTTCCAGTCCATCTACACATAAACGTGGGATCGCCCGCCCTGCCAGCAGCATCCTCTCCTGCCCAGGTCCTTCCCCCTCTACCTTGCTGGGAGTCCTCTCCACCTCAGCTGCCCATCTCCACCTCTCCTGCTCGTCTGGAATATTTCTTCTTTAACTCCTTGGTTGTTGGGCTTCCCTACAGTTTAATTTTCTGGCAGTTCTGGTAATTTTTTGTTTTTAAATTCGTCATTCTTTTGGTTGTACAAGTAGGCAAAGTGTATCTACTATGCCTCCATCTTGGCCAGAAGTCTCCCAATGAGTTCCTTGAACAACCTGATAACCAGTATTTTGAACTTGGCATTTGGTAGATTGCTTATCTCCATTTTGTTTTGTTTTTCTGGAGTTTGTTCCGTTCTTTCATTTGGGCCATATTTCTTTGTCTCCCCATTTTGGCAGCCTCTCTGTTTGTTTCTATGCATTAGGTAGAGCTGGTTTGATTCCCTGTCTTAGTAGCATGGCCTATTGTAGAAAAGCACATCCGTAAATTGGATGGGTTGGAACCTTAAGTAATCACTAGGGCAAGGCAACCGTGTAAACCAGGTTGATGGAATCTCAGATATGGTGTCTCCATTCTGTCATTCTGTGTATTGGAGAGCTCTGGACACATGGATCTCTGGGGTTTTGCCCAGAAGGAAGCTGTCCCTTAGTACTGCCCTGATTCCAGACACTTAAATTTCTCCCTATATGCCACTGGTGCCTTTTCAGCTGCTGCCTGGGTGCTGGAGCCTAGAGGGAGTGAGTCTGCATAAGTCCTAAGTCCATTTCAGCCTTTTAAGAGGAGAAGCCTGGGAATCCTGCCACCCCAACTCCTGTTGGTTTTTACAGCCAGAAGATATGGGGACTTTTCTTCCTGGTGCTGGAACTCTGGGCTGAGTGGTCTGGTGTGGGGTTGTGATCTCTCACTCCTGAGGTATCCCTCCCAACTTTTATCCACTAGACATGGCTGTGGTTCTACCTGTTCCCACTCTCTGCATCTCTGCCCCTTCTTCCCATCTGGATGAATGAGACTTCTTTAAATCCTTGGTTTTAGAGTTCCATACAGCCCAATTTTCTGATGATTCTGAGTGATAGTTATTTTGTAATTTAATTGTAATTTTTGCTATGGCTGTGTGAGGAGGCAAGTTATGTTTATTTGTACCTCATCTTGACTGGAAGTCCTTCTGTGCACATTATCTTAACAAAATAATATTAATAATGTTCTTTGAAGTTTAAACCTCAATGAAGTGAATAATACTGTGTGTTTTAAAGTACCAAATAAGTAAGGGAAGATGTAAATCTAATTAAAGGCTTTTAAGGTTCCTTCGTTTTCCAGAAGTATTAATATTAGATTTTTATGTTAGTCTTATGTGTTATAATTTCTGAGACGACCACTAAAAGAATATAATGTTTAACATTAACAATTGAAGAGTGGGAAACGGGGTGACTATAAAATAACCCAAAAGATAGCAATAAAACGTTATTTAAAAAGACAAAAGTAATGTAACTAGTGGGATAAATAGAAAACATGTAAGATTAGATATATAATCCCAGATTTATTGGTGAAGTAATGTAACTAGTGGGATAAATAGAAAACATGTAAGATTAGATATATAATCCCAGATTTATTGGTGACTACATTAAATGAGAAAGGATCAAAAGCTCCATTTAAAAGAAAAGAGTGTTAGAATGGAGTCAGAAAAAGACAAAATGCCGTATGATTTCACTTGTATGTGGAAACTAATGAGCAAAATAAACTAACAAAATAGACTTATAGATACAGAGAACAGACTGACAGCTGTCAGAGGAGGTTTGGGGGACTGGGTGGGAAAGGTTAAGGAATTAGGCCAAAATAAACCAGACAGACAACAGTAAGGTAGTAGTTGCCAGAGGGAAAGGAGGGTGGGGGGAGGTGGAAGATGGACAATGAGGGATAAAAGGTGTTAGATGGAAACTTGACTTTGGGTGGTGAGCACATGATACAGTGCAGATCATATTTTATTGAGTTGTACACTTGAAACCTGTATGGTTTTATTAACTGATATCACCTCAATTGATTCAATTTTTATAAAAGTGTTAGACTGGAAAAAATACGACAGGCTAGTTTTAATCATCATATCTAAACTTAGGCATAAAAAGATTGAAATCAAAAGGATATATAGAAGAAATGTCATACAAATACTAATAAAAAGAATGTTAACATCAGGTTAACTAAAACTAAATTAATAATTTAAAGCTACAGGTTTAAAAATTTTTTTTGCTTTGTATATAATAGGTGAAATCATGCCTCCCTGACAAGATGGTTTCCTGTCACAGTGCAGTGCTACCAGGCCAGCATGTGGTCACACACCACCACAATGAACTTTTTCCTTTCAGTGATTAAATGTCCTGAAGAAACTGTTCTAGAACAGTGTGAATTTCAGGTATTTTGCTTTGTTAAAAACAAAAAACATATCAGAACATGTTAACTTTAGACAGAATGTGTATATTGAAAATGTAGTCAGCATTTCCATTTTTTACTTTTTTAGATGCCTGATGACTTAATCAAAACATGTGAAGACAACAGAGATATTCTGGACTTTATACATACCTGTAGTTTATGATAATCTAGATCCATATCCTGCAGACTATGGCCTCTGGGACAGCGGCCTGTTTTTGTAAATAATGTTTTATTAGCACACAGCTATACCTGTTCATTTACATGTTACCTATGGCTGCCTTCATCTACAACAGTTGATAGTTGCAACGGAGACCGTAGCTCACAAGTTTAAACTATTTACTATCTGGCTCTTAATGACCCTGCTCTAGACTGCCACGTGGCTTTAGCTTGCACTTTAAGCCTAATCCCTTCTGCCCTACTCGTGTGTTACTTGGTATAATATTACTCTTTACTGACATCAGTTTTCACAATGACTTAACATGAAAGGTTCAATTGTGTCTATTATACAGTTTACATATTTGTTCACTTTGATGTGCCTTTAAATTATCTCATTTTATCTTTGCTTCATAATCTTGTGAGATAGGTATTATCATCTCTATATTACAAATGAGAAAATTGAGTTTTAGAAGCCTAAACCTCAGTTTTCTACTAGTCAAACCAAAGTTTGCTTTTAATCGTTGCACTATACTCTTTCTGCCATATTTGTCTCGCCTCTCCCTTGCTCTGTTTCATAGATTCTGCTTACTGCCCATGGATCATTTCCTCACTATGAATATTTTATTTCTTCTTCTGTTCTGAACTGTTTCCTTTCTCATGTCATTAAATCACTAGACAGTGCATCTATGACTGTTTTTGAGTCGGGAATGTGATTATCTCTGTCTGGGAGGCATGGGATGAGGACAAAAAAAAACCCTTAAGGGGTCAGTTTTAAATACCAATATAATATACTTTGGTAATATACTGTGGTAAGCAATACAAGTCTTTCTGTAAAGGGGAGGTGTAATTGAAATGTGGTTATTTTTATTCCTCCGATACTAGCTTTTAATACTTCTAGATAGCCTTTCATAAGATATTTAGTTATGTTTCTCTTCCAGGTTCTTAACCTGCTTCTGAGGCTAAAAAGACAAATCCTAGGAAGGCAAGAGTTATATTGTTTGAACAATTGTCTAATTAGTCCTACTGTTTGAAAATATCTAATTAGATAAGTTATAGATGTGTTTAATAATATAGTCTATATAGTTACTCTGTAAAACAATTATGTTAAAAGAACATACATATTAAATAATACTATATGAAATGCAGTCTCATATAGTAGAATAAGTAATGTTTTTTGGATACATGTATTCTACTTCCTACTTTCCATTTTAACCAGCTGAGAAACCTTGGGGGATTTCCAAATGTTTCCCTAAACATGTTGTATTAGCAACAATTTTCTCATCTATTAAAGTAGGGGACTATATTACCTCTAAGATCCTATTCAGGTCTAAAATTACTTGGTTCTGTGATTTAATTTGTACTGTATGTTTCTTTATTTAGCAGATATCACACATAAGATCAAATGCCTCTGTTCTCTGATAAAAACAGAGTTCCATTAATGGTCTTGGAGTTACCAAAGAAGGCTTAACTATATAAAACTATTAACATTAAAAACACATTCAAGACAAACATAACGAGATTTTAAAGTAAGATAAAAGTGGTTTCTCCACAAAACCCAAAATAGTGGTCAGTGATATGAATACTGCAGTCTTTTCTTTGCCTGTCATAGTAAATGACTAGGAAAAACTCTAAGGAAACACCACAGTTCATTTCTAATGCAGTGGCAATGTATACAGTTGTCCTATTTAGATGGCATTGTTTAAGATACATCATTTAGAAATAATCAAACATTTAATTATATGACTAACCTAACACAGTTAACCAACCTTTTTTTCAGTCAGTTAACTTCAGTAGTTCTGGGGATGTGACGTAGAGCATGGTAACTGAAGTGAACAGTACAGTATCATGTATTTGAAAGTTGCCAAGAGAGTAAATCTTAACATCACAAGAACAAAATTCTAACTACGTAACATAATGAGTATTAACTAAACTTATTGTGGTACTCATTTTGCAATATTTACATTAATTAAATCACTATACTTTTCAATTAATAGAGTGTTATATGTTGATTATATCTCAATGGAAACAGAAAGAAAAAAGACGTTACCAAAAAAATTTTAAGGCATACTGAGAGATACTGAAGATATAAAACATATACCAATTATACTGTAAGCTTCTATTATGAAATGATTATTTGATTTCATTATTTCACCTGGAATTAGCTCAGCTGTTCCAGGCATTTTAAACAATACCTTTCATTTTTTAATAGTTCATTTTTATTGTAATATGCCATTACTATTTAACCCCCTATACCCTCTTCCACCTACACTCACCTCCCTCTCCCTACAGTCACCACACTGTATCTGTGTCCATGAGTTCTTTTCCTTTTTTCTCAATCCCTCCACCTCTCAAGCCCCCACCCCCCAGAGCTGTCAGCCTGCTTTCCATGAGACTGTTTCTGTTTTGCTTGTGAGTTCAGTTTGTTCATTTTATTCCATGTAGGATTGAAATCATGGTTCTTGTTCTTCTCTGACTGGCTTATTTCACTAAGCATAATTAACCAATACCTCTTACATGTTAGGAAGCAACTGTGAAGGATAGTTGGAAGACACATAAAGTTGTAGAGTACACCACTAGAGATAGGAATCAAAACTTCAGCATCTTCCTTATATAAAAACCAAAAGAGAGGGTTAGGAATGTCAGGCAAGGTGGGGATTTTATGTGAGTGGGGTAAGGAGATGAGAAAATTTTTAAACACATACTAACAGGAGGGAAAATATTTTGGTATTGCTCACAAGAGAATTTTATTGTTTGGGGGGAGGGAACTATATTGGGTTAATATTTCACATTGTAACATTGCTATATGCTTGTTACAATGGATGATATCTTAGAAGTAAAATTGGCTCAATTTTTCTGCATTAAATTACAGTGTGTTTGAAAATCTATAATATCTTAGATTCAGTAAAATTTATTGATAAGTTTATAAAGTTTTTTTAGAGAGTGTTAAACATATAATTACAATTATATATGTTTAGGAATATTTTTTGTGACAATAGTAAAATTACTGAATTTAGAAGGACATCTTAGTTAAGACAAATTTTTTATAGTCAACTTTTGGTGGAATAAGCAGCAGAATATTTATATTCTCACTGCTATTAGGGAGAGGTGCACCAGTAACACAGTTTGAACATGACCTGGAGAAGCAAAAGACCCACATAAGACTAAATGCAGTCATGACTCCCAGTCATCCTCCTTCCTAGGACAAAATACACACTTGACTCCCTGTTACAAGACTCTGTCATGCCAATAACATTATATGGAACAAAACTGAATATAAATGATGTGCATAATTATCAGAAGTACAGCAACAAGTTTCTCGCATGTTTACCTTGGGCAGGAGTTGAGCATGACTGAAGAGTTGGAATAAAGAACAAAAAATGCAATTATACGTGGGAAGTCTCGAGTGATAGGTAAAAAGGTAGCATGAGGAAGCCATTCTGCTTCTCCAAGTCAGGTTTGACCTGTGTTGCTTATGGACCTCTCCTTAATACCAGTGAGAACATAAAGACTCTGGGCCTTACTCCACCAAAATTTGCCTGTAAAGACCCTGAAATCACTACCTCCCACAGGCACAACAATGCACAACTATATATAGAGCAATTTCCTGTGAAAAGAACTTGAGAACTAGCAGAGACACACTCTTACCAAAAACCCCTCCCCTGGTACAGTGAGTGGCCCACCTTCAGGGTTGGGGACCTCAGAACACAAAGAAAAAACATATACATAAATAAATTTTCTTCTTAAGGAGCAGAGGTTCTGTACCTCACATAGGTATACTAGCCCTCAGCTCCTGCACTGGAGAGATGAGTCCCCAAGATACTTGGTGTTTCGAAAACCACGCTCACACTCAGGACAAACACAGGACTGTAGGGAACAAAGATTCTACTCTTAAAGGGCTCGTGCACAGACCCACTTGCTCTAGGACACAGCACAAAAAGCCACAGTTTGAGGGGATCCTGGACTGTAGGTGAAAGAATTCACCTGTGTTAGGCTTGAAGCATCTGCCAGGAGGCAGAAATCTGTTCGGGTTCACTCCAGGAATGGTACACTAGCAGCCACCATTTTTACCAGCTCCCTTTACTTTGCTGACATGGGTACAACTTTACACCCCCATGTTAACTTGCTAACAGAGGCAGGCAAACATCACTACCCACACCTCATATTATTCATACAACCTGACAGACTTGGTTGGCAAGCAGCTCTGGCCTTCAACACAGCTCACTGGACCCTGCCAGAGCCAGTGTCACACAAAGAGGACATGGGATGCCCACTGAGTACTGGGGTCAGGCTGCCATGGGAGACTGCATTTCTGGACATAACAGGTCTGAAATAATCAGAGAAAGAGCTTGAGAGACAGCCAAGAGCTAGGGCAAGGTTAAATGGTAACATTCGTCTTTTGTACATACAGCCATTTCTTCAAGACATGAGAGATTGCTGTTTAGCATAATGCACAGAAACAAACACAGAAAGCTACACAAAATTAGGAAACAAAGGAAAAGGTGTTCCAAATGAAGGAACAATGTAAAATCCCAGAAAGAAACCTCAATCAAACAGAGGTATTTTACCTGCTAAAGAGTTCAAAGTAATGGTCATAAATGTACTCACTGAACTAGGAGGAAGAATGGATGAACACATTGAGAACTTCGTTAAAGAAATAGAAAATATAAAAATACCAAATAGTACTTGCAGAGATGAAAAAAAAAACTGAATAGAAAAATACACAAGAGGGAATCAGCATCACACCGGAGGATACAGAAGACTGGATCAGTGACCTGAATCACATGGTTGTGGCAATTACCCAAACAAAACAACAAAAAGAAAAAAAAAATTTTTAAGATGAGGCTTTTTTAAGGGGCCTCTGGGACGACGTCAAACTTATACACATTCATATTATAGGAATCCCAGAAGGAGAAGAAAAAGAGAAAAGGGCAGAAAACTTATTTGAAAAATAATGGCTGAAGACTTACTTATCCCGGGAAAGGAAACACATATCCTTGTCGAGGGAGCACAGAGTCCCAAACAAGATGAGCTCAAAGAGATCCACACCAAGACACATAATTTAAAGTCACAGTGAAATTTTATAAAGAGAGAATCTTAAAAGCAGCAAGAAAATAGTTACATATAAGGGAAACATCAAAAGACTGCCACCATTTTTTTTTCAGTAGAAATTATGCAAGCCAGAAGGGATAGGCATGATATATTCAGAATGCTGAAGGGAAATAAGCCTCTAACTAAGAATATTCTACCTGGCAAGGTTATCATTCAGAATTGAATAAGGAAGTTTCCTGGACAAGCAAAAGCTAAAGGACTTCATCACCCCTAAACCGGCCTTACAAGAAATGTTAAATGGACTTTATTGAGATTTTTTTTAAATGTCATAACTAGAAATAAAATATATAAAGGAAATTCTACCATGTAAAAGAAAGGATATAGAAGAGGTAGTGGATGGACCACATATAAATCTAGTATGAAGGTCAAAAGACAAAAATAGTAAAATGAACCATAGCTATAATAATTAATTAAGGGATATACAAGATAGGAAGATGTAAAATTTGACATCTAAAACATGGAAGGGAGTAAAAACGTAGTGTTGATAATAGATATGCAAACAATAACTACCATATGATCCACCTCTACATATATATCCAAAGAAAATGAAAACACTAATTTAAAAAATATATATGCACTATTATGTTCATTGCAGCATTACTTACAATAGCCAAGATATAGAAGCAACACAAGTATACATCGATAGATGAATGGGAAAAAAGATGTGGTATATATAAACAGTGAGATATTACTCAGCCATGAAAAACTAATGAAGTCTTGCCATTTACAACAAAATGGGTGCACCTTGAGAGTATTACGCTAAGTGAAATAAGAAAGAGAAAGACGAATACCATATGATTTCACTTACATGTGGAATCTACCAGAAAAAATAAAGAACAAACAAAACAAGTCTTAACAAATACCATATGATTTCACTTATGTGTGGAATCTACAAGAAAAAAAAAAAAGAAACCAGTCTTGTAGATACAGAGAACAGATGGTTGTCGGGAGATTCAGAGGTAGGCAGACTGGGTCAAGGGGATTACAAGGTCCAAACTTCCAGTTATAAGATAAATAAGTCATGGAATGTAATATAAGGGAATACAGATGATAATATTTTACCAGTTACCAACAATATTTTACACAGATGCTTTAAGGTTACATAAGTTAAGACAAGTTTGTCAGCTTTTTTATAATGTATATAACTATAAAAATATATATTTACATACAGTATATAAACACATATATATCATAAGGGTCAGCTCCTTGAAGAAGTTCCACTCCTTGGTGTGACAAATGGTAACTAGACCCCTGAAATAAATGGCATTTATTTCAGAGAAATGAAGGTATATTTCCACAAAATTACCTGTATGCAATTGTTTATAGGAGCTTTTTAAATAATTACCCAAAACTGGAAACAACCCAAATGTCCATCAACTGATGAATTGATATACAGTTATGGTATATCCATACAATGGAACACTACTCAGTGATATAAAGGAATGGATTGATACATGCGATAATGTGAATGAATCTCAAAAGCACTGAATTAAGTGAAAGAACTCAAAATCAAAAGACTACCTACTATATGAATCCATTTTATGACATTATAGAAAAAGCAAACTTAGGGACAAAAATCATATAAGTGGTCAATGGGGTGGATATCACATGAGAGCATTGGCTGTAGTGGTGGAGCACAAGGGAAGATTTTGTGTAAAGGTAAATATTATCAGAATGGGTAATTTTGTCAGTAAGAATAATAGAAATATAATACCAAAACAGTTGTTTATGAAATATGTAGAGTATCTTTTATATAATGTTTAAACACTTGTAAACAATAAGAAATGTTATCTATAAGTATATAACTAGGTAGTGAAAGTGCTGAACCTAAATTCATGCATGTCTTTCACTTAGGGAGTGGGAGGGGAGGGAGGGAATGTGGTTTCAGTGTGATATGTGGGTTGAGGTGGAGGATGTTTTCAATTTAAAATAAGGTGTATAACTGCAAAGAATGCCATCAATATTGTAAAGATATTGTATATTTAGTTGCAAATATGCATATATGTGCACACTGTCTCTGGAAGGATATACAACAAACAGGTAACTGGTAGTATCAGGAGAGGATTAGCAGCATTGTGGGTTGGAGGTAGAAATATTTACATTGTATTTTTATTATTTTAGAATTTTGTTATTTTGTATTTACACAATGGAATATTATGGAGTTGTAAAAAAGAAAATCTAACCTTTTACAACAATATGGATGCACCTGGAGACTGTTATGCTAAGTGAAATAAGCCAGTTAGAGAAAGACAAATGCCATATAATCTCATTTATAGGTGGAATCTAGTGGACAAAATAAACTGATGAACAAAATAGAAACAGAGACATTGAATATATGGAACAGACCGACAGCTGTCAGAGGGAGTGAGGAGAGACTAGATGGAAGAAGGTGAAGGGATTAGCCAAAGAACGTGGATGCTTGACTCCTAGACACAGACAATGATACGGTGATGGCCAGAGGGAAGGGGTGGGGCAAGAGTGAGTTGGGGAGTGAGCAAATGTGGGGGTAATGGGAACATCTGCAACAGTGTCAACAATAAAAATAAAGTGAGAAAACCAGCTAGAATATATATATATTATCTTTGTTGCATTTATTTTCACATGGTTTAGAAAAAATAAATGCTTTTATATTTTTATGTTAGTATAAACAAATGAATGCATGCAGTTTTTATAAAAATAATTGCCAAAAATATTGGAAATATGGCAGAAAAACAGGAATAATGTTTGTTAATTTCTTAATGATTGTGACATAAAATTTATTTTTTACTTGTAATGTGTTGGAATTATATATTATTAATAATGAGACTAGGAGATGCAGTAGCAACAGCATATTTAAATTATTTATGGGATTTTTGTAATTATGGTTTCCTACATTACACATAATATAAATCCAACTCAAACTGGCATAAACCAAAAAAAAAAATTACTATACCCAGGAAGTCCAAAAATGGATCTGGATTTGTCTGGCACTTGGGGACATAGGTGTACAAATTATGTCATCAGAATTGTTTTCTTCTTGGGGGTTAGTGGTATAGAACAATCTGGATCATATCTGCCTGAGGTCATGCTAGCCCCAGGACTGAACAGGATCACTGTAGCATAAGGTAAGGATGTTTCCCAAACAATATGTAGATGTGCCACCCAGATAAGAACATACCTAATAGAGGAAGGAGGTTATAAAGTCAGAGTTTATCATAGCTTTGAAAGTAGTCTCCAGAGCCTAGACAGATTAGATGTTTAGAATTGATAAAGTAAGTTGAATGCTGTGAAGCAACACTAAATCTTCTTAACCAACTAAATGTGGAAAGTGAATTATTCAATATTACCCAAAACTCAAGAATTTAAATAAAGTTTGCATGATCCCTTTTTTACTGCAGAAATTTCTTAAACAGAATCTTCATTATGGCATTTTCCTGCTAGAACATTGCTGGGTTTATATTTTTGTTTTCTTTTTCCCTAGAAGTAGCAGGTTAAAAAAAATCAGAATAATCAGTTAAGGTAACATTTACCAAATTCTCTGTTACCTAATATTTGATACATACATCCAACAGGATATCTGACATTTTGTGAGATGAATGTGATCTGTCCTTTTTTGTACGATTCTTTTTTTACTTGCCACTGTTACAGTGGGTATCTCTGTCTTCCAAGTTACTATTTCAATCACATTTTGTAGTATACTGAAAACTATCAAAGTTGTTAATTATTGGCATCAAGAACCAGCCACCTATTTTTATTTTATTTTAATTCACGAGAATGTTTCATCTCTGATTCTAGAATGTGGCATGTTAAAGCAAGCATGAGAGATGTAATGTAATCTTAATTACATTAAGATGAAACATCTTAAATGTAGTTTAAAGGTATCTCTTTGTTAGAATTTGCTAGCCCAGGTAGAGAACAAATAATTTAGTGCCTAAATTTATACACAAAGACCCAAACTTCTGCATGTTTTTATAATTCTCCGTTATCAAAACAGAAAAGCAGCATTGTCTGCTGTTCTCTTGTATTACAACACTATAATCAGGATTTCACAATTTATGATTTCATCCTTATACGTGAAAATAATTCCAGTGAAATCATGAGTTTAGCAAAATTAGTGAATTTTTGCCTCTGTTGACATTAGCGTAGTTTGTGAGGTGTATGATCACCGTTTGCTCTGTGTTATCAAATACCATTTGAAATGAAAGATAACATTTTCATGCAAATTAAACTCTGAATAAACAACTGAAACCTGAATTTACCAGTACCATAGTTTGTTTTTTTAATTGAATCTTTATTAACTTTTTTCCATTACCACTTAGTCCACTTACTACCCCCCACAAGCAATCACCACCACTCTGTTGTCCATGTCCATGAGTCCAGTGCCATATTTTGAAAGTTACATTGAGAACATTTTCGCCATACCTGAAATCCAGTGGGAATGATGGTTAGAAGGTAGCAGTTCTTTTAAAATTATTAGTTTGAACCCTTTTGAAAAACATTGCGGAGCCTTTAGAATTTGACTGTTATAGGCAGAGAAAAACAATAGTATTTCTTGAGTAAAATATCTTTAACATTCAAGCTTGGTCCCATTCTCTGTTTACAGATTTTTTTCCTGCAGAAAAGGAACTGAAAAGGTTAAATCATATCTGTAAGAATCACCCTTGTGTATTTTTTTCATGTTAAATATCAAAGATGGCTTAACAACATATTTAGAATTTTCTGAGTTTTACTATTAATAAAGTTAAAAGAAAATCTAGTGTGATCAAGCAGTGGAGCCACATTAAATTTGTGTCTGAAACACCCAGTGTGCTTATCTGTACTCGAGATATTGCTCTGAACCTATGTTCCACATTCTGAATTCTGTGTGTAAAGTTAAACATTGCAGAGGGCAAATATCTGATGATAGAGATGAATAAGGCTGAAGTTTTGTAATGAGCAAAGTTGGTAAATTAAATATGTTCAAGTCTGTAGTATATCTGTTATTGATATAATTGGATTATTTTGTGGGAAATTATGAAATACTCCTAAAAATACTGATAAGGTTTAAAAGTACCAGAAATTTAAGACTCTTATTCGTATAATAGTACTGTACTTTAACATATCAAATTAATAACTAAATTTCTTAAAACTCTTATTGCTTGCAGGCAAGGTTGTTAGCCATGCAAGAAGCCAGAGAAACTGCAGTTCAGCAGTACAAAAAACTAGAAGAAGAAATCCAGACACTTCGAGTTTACTACAGGTAAAAAACTCTTTTTAGCTGGGGCATGAATAAATGTTGGTTTGAAAAATGCTTGTGCCTAATTTTACAGTGGTTAGTGAGGAAATGCCTCAGTGAAATTAAACATCACGCACTTAAGACCTTTTTGTAATTTTACAATGATTCAGATATAAAATATTTATTATTTTACCTCTTTTCCTGCCTACATTTGGTAAGTTTTGAGTTTAGACTCCCATCAGCTTTATAAAACATACAAATGCAGCCTGGTCAGCAGTTGAATGATTGACTCATTTAAATGCCACCTCTAAAATGATGACATATTTTCAAAATAGTACATGAATATCAGTAATAACAGCCTTTCACCTATTATGATATGAGAACTTTCTAAAGGATTTTTAAGATTTATTTAAATAAAGAGTAGTTGTGAAATTAATTCAGTAGGTCACACCGGCAGTTTTAATGGAAAGAAATAAAATTGAAAATGGAAGAGTGCGTCTCCTGTAGTAAGGGTCAATACTGTTTTGTGATGCTTTTGTTTCAGTTTTGAGTTGCATGAGAGAGAGAGCTAAGGTTGTGCATTGGGCTGTGTATACAATATATATCTGCACAGCAGATCAAAGTTTTAAAGAAAAGATTTGCAAAATAATGTACAAAGACCTGTATATTCTTTGATACTGAGATTTTAAAACAACAAGAACAATAAAACCCTTAAAGTCTGATATATAAGAATTCACTGACAGGGGATATTAAGTTGTTGAAATATTTTTTTGAAATTTGGCCTTCTTTTCAGAATGTTAAGTGCATAAATGGAATAAATCAAAATCACTTTTACTGAAATACAGTTCTGAAAGAATTGCCTTATGGTGTATTAGTATATATATGCATCACTGATACATTAAATAATCAGATCTAATAAGCAGGTCTGTGGACAACTGTGATTTCAAAGCAGCGATGACTGTAAGTGGACTTGGGGGGTAACTGCCAACACTGAAATGTGACATGAAAATACCAGTAGCTCCTATGGGTACAAACTCGTCACAACCACCAATATCACTGTCGTAATTTGTTGCCTATGTTCTTAACTGTAGGAAATGCTGTATTTACATGGGAGTTAATGAAAAACAGAGATGAAGTTTTTTCCCATGTCCAAATTAAGAACCCTCGTTTTAGAGCAGTGTTATTGACCTAGATAGTAGTTAGTTTCTGTTTTGAATTGAAATGTGGCCCTCAAAGAAGCCATGTTGGAAGTCCTAACCTCTAGTACCTAGGAATTTGACCTTTTCTGTAAATAGGGTCTTTACAGGGGTGATCAAATGAAGTCCTTAGCATGGGCTCCAACCCATTATGAAAGTGGAAATTTGGACACGGAGGCACATGCATAGAGGGAAGACAATGATGAAGACACAGGGAGACAATAACCTTGTCCCTGGAGTGTTGCAGCTACAGGCCAAGGAGCATGAATTATTGGCAGAAAACACCAAAAGCTAGAAGAGATGTGGGAGGATTCTCCCAAATAGCCCAGTAGACATCTGGATTTTTAGCTTCCAGAACCATGAGGCAATACATTTCAGTTCTAAGCCCCACAGGTTGTGGGACTTTGTTACAGCAGCCTTAGGAACCTAATAGTTATCAGATACCAAGTATGCTTGGTTGATGACTGTAGGTGGGGAATCGATTGCTTGCAGTTGGAGTAAGTGTCTATGTGTGGCCAAGTAAGTAAGCAGAACCCTGATAGTGGATGAAGACATCCCACCCACTCACTCTTTCTAAAAACTGTAGAGTGAATATGATAGTTTTCTATATTTTATACCAGTGGGTTCTTAACTGTAGCTGGGCATTAGAATCACCTGAGGACCTTCTAAAAATCCTGATCCCTATCCCATCTCAAACTTATTAGAGCAGCTCTCTTGAGATAGGACTTGGCTACCAGTGTGTTTTAAAATTCCCATGTGGGCCCAAGTATGAGGGCCACTGCTTTACACACACATTTCAGTTAGCTTCATTAAATTAGGATATCCTTTTGGTAGAACAGAGGCATATATTAAACCCTTTTTTATAATAGGGTTTTATATTTGTTAAGTGCTTTGAAAAGTGCCTAGAACGTAGTATCATGTAAGTGTAAATAAGACAAGTAATATGTCCCTGGGGGAATATGTGGAAAATAAAACTTATGTTTCTTAATTAAAAAAAAATATGTGAGTACTGTGTGATTTGTGAGCATACCTTAGATATTGCAGTGTGGTACGTAGTAGCTTCACCTAGTAGAAAGGAGAATGGTTACAGAACCTTCTTCTGCCATCCTTGTGAAATAGGACAGCGTGTGAGTATCATGCTGATGAAGGTACCGTGTCCAAGGGTTCCAAGAGGCATATGATAGTCTTGCATGAACTTTTTTTTAAAAGATTTTATTTATTTATTTTTAGAGAGAGAAGGGAGGGAGAAAGAGAGAGAGAGAGAGAGAGAAACATCAATGTGCGGTTGCTGGGGGCCGTGGCCTGCAACCCAGGCATGTGCCCTGACTGGGAATCGAACCTGCGACACTTTGATTCGCAGCCCACACTCAGTCCACTGAGCTACGCCAGCCAGGTTGCATGAACTTTTTTAAAAAATGAAACTTTGTTGCCAAATCTTGTCACTCCTTCTCTTTGATAAATTGCAAAAGATTATGGAAATATTTTGAAAATTATAAAACTTTAATAGTTGTTTTCAAAGACTTTTTTAACCTACATGTATTTGGTAGAGTTAAATGACCTCTTCTAAATAAAGAGTTAACAATCACTGACTCAAAAATATACTTCAAGTACCCCTATCACTGTTACTTTCTAAAAAATTGCTGGTAGTGAGGGCCTAGAGAATTATGAAAAGATGCTCAGTACACTAGCCATCAGAGAGATGCAAATTAAAACCACAATGAGATACCACCTCACACTGGTCAGAATGGCCATCATAACCGAATCAACAAACAAATGTTGGAGAGGATGAAGAGTAAAGGGAACCCTAGGCACTGTTGGTGGGAATGTAAACTGGTGCAGCCACTATAGAAAACAGAATTTCCTCTGAAAACTGAAAATGGAACTGCTTTTGGACCCAGTAATTCCACTGCTGAGATTATACCCTAAGAGCCCTGAAACACCCAATCCAAAAGAACCTATGCACCCCAATGTTCATAGCAGCACAATTTACAATAGCCAACTGCTAGAAGCAACCTAAGTGCCCATCAGTAAATGAGGTGATCCAAAAACTATCGTACATTTACACAATGGAATTCTACGCAGCAGAGAGAAAGAAGGAGCTCCTACCCTTTGGGACAACATGAATGGTACTAGAGAGCATTATGCTAAGTGAAATAAAGCAGGCCATGAGGGACAAATACCATATGATCTCACCTTTAACTGGAACATAATTAACAAAAGAAAAAGCAAACAAAATACAACCAGAGACATTGAAATTAAGAACAATCTAACAATAGCCGGGGTGGGAGGGAGGACAGTGGAGACAGGGGTTTTCAGAAACTACTGTAAGAGACATATGGATAAAACCAAGGGGGAGGGTGGAAGCAAGGGGAGGAAGGTGGGTTTGGATGGGGTCGGTTGGAGTGGTGGGGAGAGAATGCAGACAATTGTAATTGAACAATAAAGGAATTTAAAAAAATTGCTGGTAGCGTAGTAAGTCCACTGTGATTTGCTGTTAGACATCCCTGCCTTCTGTGACCTTGCGTAAACAGACCTAAGACCATCTCCTTTTTGTAAAGTGAGAATTATAGTACTACCTAGTAGAATTGGTTTAAGTACAGATCTTAGCCATATCTGTCTTCTTGTTAGTGTTCAACCAATGTTAAGATAAATTTATTTTTACAACAAAGTGAGGTAGGAGTAGAGTCAAAAACTATGTCACTGAAGTCAAGGAAGGAGATTTCAAAAAAGAGAGAAACATTGCTAAACAGTGAAGTAAGATAACAAAAAGTATTCTTTTTGTTTGAAATTAGTTAATGACCACCACAACAGTAGTTTTAATGAAGTATTAGATATAGACACCAATTTTCTGTGAATTGAAGGGTGATTTGAGGTAAAGAAGCATAACACTTTGGACATTGAGCGGTTTTTGAAGAAACATGAGTAAGAACAATGAGATGAAAGGAAGGTAGGTTAAGGAATTTTGGTCATTTGTTTTTGAAAAATATCAGGTACTCAAGCACATTTATAACTAATTGAAAGGAGTCAATGGAGAGAGTTTTTATGAAACGGTTTCTAAAGAAGTAGGATGAGATAGAATTTAGAATCTACTTTGCCTTGAACAGGAAGATGATCACCTTGTGCTCAGGAGTGAAGGAGATGAGAATAGCTGTGAATGTAAATAAATTTTAGTTCACAATTAATAGTTTCTTTTTTTTCACTGAAGTAAGAGTCAGTGTGGGCTTCTGAAGTAAGGAAGCAGGAAGCTTTGAAAAGAAAAACTAAGATTAGCTACCAAAGGTAATAGGAAGAAAAACTGAATAAAGACAAGGAGAACAAAGTCAGGCAATCTCAAAGACTGATGGTGGGAGTGGATGCCATAAATTTGTAAGAGTTCTAGTTTGTACAGTTGTATAAGTTAACATATACAACTGAACTTGTATAGCAGCACAGAAGGCAAAGGGTGGAAATGATTCAGGATTATGAATTTGCAAGATAAAAATTATAGAGAAGAGAGTCATTGAGGGCACACTAGCAGGAAAGTTGTTGAAATGATGAATGATAGTCTTAAGCTAAATAGGGCAGGAAATAAAATTGAAGAGACATGTATACTGAGAGCAAAAGGAGGAATCAAGAAATCATAAATCTTGAGATTATAGAATAAATGTAGGGGGAATAAGAAAATTTAAGAGCTGAAAGGGTTGGAAGTTAAAGTCTAAAAGTGGAACATTGCTATTTAAGATCACAGAGGTGAAGCACTCAATCTGAGCAATGACTACCTACCTACCTACCTACCTACCTATAGATAGATGTCACCAGTGACCTGGAGCAAGTCAGTATGTAGCTGGCATGTATATCATGAAACAGTAAAGGAATAAGCCTCAAGAATAAGTCTGGCTCTCAACTTTGCAACAGCCAAAGCAGAGGAGGACAGTTTAAGGGCAGATTAAAATATGCCAATTGGTGATATTGAAATGTATTTTTTCAAAAATTATTTTCTTTTGCTGGGTTGTACTAAGAGCTACGATTACTTAAGCATTGCATTTCCCTTTGTGGAAATAAAGAATATGGAAATACACTTTTCTGAGTTTCTCTTTTCTGTTAGTTTGAGTTGTAGAAGACTTTGGGTACTAAGAAAAGGAAATGTTGGCCTTCGTTTCCTTTGGTGGAGTTAGGGACAGGGCAAGTGAGGTGTATGGGTAGAGATATTAAACTTACCATGATAACTGACAGCTCTTTCACATAAAACAGAGGGGTAGTGGGAGAGGACAATATAAAATTTAAAATAAATTTCATTTAGCCCCGGCTACATGGATTCAGTGGATTCAGTGTGGCTCAGTGAATTGAATGCCAGCCTGCAAACCAAAGGGTTGCTGTTTCAATTCCCAGTAGGGGCACATGCCTGGGTTGGGGGCCGGGTTCCCAGTCCGGGGCACACGAGAGGCAGCCACATATTGATGTTTCTCTCTCTCTCACCCCTCCCCTCTTTCTAAAAATAAATCAATGAAATCTTTTTAAAATAAACAAATGAATTTATTACAAAAGTGCTAATAAAATACTAGTACTTTCTTGTTGCTGTGCTGAATGCTGAATTCATTTGCAACAGCTTTGTTACTCTAAATCTAAACAGTTTTAACCGGGAAGAGTCTTAAACTGGTAAGGGTTAGATCCGTATTTGGTAATAACTTTTTCCTGTTGTTGTAAACCTGTAGTGCTGCATTCCTAAGTTCAGGAGGCATAATAATAACAAACTCATTTCCAATCGAGAGAATGCCTAAGTTTCAATGTTGGTTGACTTAATAGAGCTTCCTTATATTTTCTTTTGCTTAAAGAGTGTAAATTCAAATGTATATATAAGAATTAGATCCTGTTGTTTGCCAATAGATGAGGATTTAATATACTTACTTCTAATAACAGCAGTTTATGTTTTAAATTTTTATTATGTGTTATTGCCTGTGGAAAGTTGTAATACCTTTCAGAACATGGTAAGTTTCATTTTTGACCAAAATTATTGAATAGAATGCTCAAGATTTTAAGATAGGAAGTTCCTATGAATGTACTAGTATTTTTTAAATAAGTAAATAGAATACTTATTTGTTTGACATAGTGAAAACTAGACTAAACATGAACCCTACTTAGTGGGTTCATAATATAAATTTCAAAGTCATAGAAGTCATAAAGATAGAGGCCATGTAAAATATACTCAAAAAGAGCAAAATTCTTAATTCTTCTCTATATTCTTCTCTTATAACTTTAGTGTGAGTCTTTGACATTTTATATACACTCTTTGCCTGGAAGTACACAATTCTTAGCAATCAGAAATATTACTGTCACTAGGATCTGCTTGGGTTTTTTTATGGCAGTAATAGTTTCTCATTGAACCATAAATTCTCTCAATCAGAACTACACACTGATAAGATAGCACGCAAACTCCAGCCTTGTAAGAATGTTTTTCTCAATGCAAATCCCTCCTCAAGAGCAGTTGAACACTGGCTCCTGACCTCATTAGTGCTATGCTCTAATCATGTGTGCTAATCGAGCTACCCTGTGACATAAACATTGTGTCACATGTTGCTGTATTCTGGTTCCATACTGCTAAACCAGTGTTAAAAACAAAAATAAAAAATGTAGGCAAGCTCCAAACTTTATAAGTTTAACTTTAGTTAACTTTGATATGTGGGGCTTTTACTAATTCTAATCTTTTGTGAAATTTTGTCACACTTTCAAATGAGGTAGACTAAATTTGGTTAGTGTGTTTAGAATCAAGAACTGTCTTCTTGTACCATTTAGAGGTCTCTATGTTCCAGGCCTTTTTAATGTATAGCTTGCTTCACTTTCATTGTTCAAGTCACCATATGTATTGCTTGGTGGCTCTGAAATGCAAAACAAAAAGAAAATTAAAATGAAGTTTGAAACACAAAACACAAGTTATTTTTATCAGTTCAGTGGTTTGAAGTGTAATTAGAGATTCTTTCCTTTCTCCTCTTGACTTTATAGAATGTGATATTTAATAAGTTACTTAACTTCCGAATGTCAGTTTCTCTGCCTCTAAAGGAGATAATATCTGACCTGCATATTATGAAAATCAATGAGATGATATAATTATATGCTTTTGAAAACTGTAAAGCACTAAAAAAAGTATAGTACTAATAGTATTTTTTATAAAATTACTTTAAAAGTTTTAATTTATTGAGAGATAAGACAACAATTAAATTAGTACAAGGGCTATTTCTACTGGAATATTTTATATCTTCTATATTGTTAATTATCAAAATAAAAACTGGAATATCTGCCAACATGGGTCCCCTAGGATTATGGCATGGCACATGCATTTGTCAAGGTTCAGAGAGACAGAAACAATAGACTGTGTATATCCAGGGAGGGGATTTATTTTAATAAATTGGTTCATGCAGTTGTGGAGGCTGGCAAGTTCAAAATGTGCAGGGCAAGCCAGCTGGCTGGAGACCCAGGGAAGAGTTGATATTGCAGTCAAGAGTCCCAAGATGCAGCATCCCTTCTATCTCTAGGGAATCTCAGTCTCTCTGTTAAAGCCTTCAGCAGATTGGCTGAGGCCCACCCATATTGTGGAGAACAATCTGCTTTCCATAAAGGTATTCTGCTTTAACCATATCTGCAGAATACCTTTACAGCATCACCTAGACTGCTGTTGGAACAAATATCTGGGTACTAGATATTTGTACCCAGCCTAGATGAGTTGAGACATAAAGTTAACCATCACATCTGTGCATTTCAACAATTTTTGAAGCTAAAAAAAATAGGGATAATTAGAAGCTACTTTGTGTAAAATGGGCATGCCTCTCTCCTTGTCACCACATTTCCCATCCTGCCTACCTCGTGCATTTTAATCATGTGCTTTTGTCATATAGGCATATAAATTTGGACCCCAGGTGTATGCTGTGGTCTTATTTATTTGTAAAGGAAGTATTTGTAAAAATTGGAATACACCTTGGCGCCTGGATGGATACCTCTCTAATGTCATTTCTCTATTCTTTCACTCCAGCCTCATTAGCTCCTTATTATCTCAAACATTCTAAGAGCATTCCCATCTCAGGGCCTTGACTTCTTTTTTCTCTACCTAGACTTGATCTGTGCCCACAGAGGGCACAAGTCTGCTCCTTCACTTTGTTCAAACTTCTGCTTAAATGTCCCTGACCGGCCTACCCATTCATTCCATCCCTCTACTTGTTGCCCTCCTTTATTTTTCTTCATAGTAGACACACCCATATAGCACAGTACTATATTTGTGGATTGTCCTCTAGAAATTAAATCTTGGAAGGACACAGATTTTGCTTCTTTACCACTGTATCTGACACCTGAATCGGTGCTTGGCACATCTTTAATGGTCAATAGAATTTCTCTGAATTAATATATGCTTAAGTATTGTGATGCATCAGAAGTTTAACAGCAGGTTTTCTGGGAAGTGGGACTGAGTCTAGCAGTTAGATTTATTATATATGTTGTGAGTGAGAGGTGAGGAAATTTTAACTTGCACTTTATACCCTAATAAAGTTTGCACATCTTATGTGTTACTTTTATATAAAAATGAGTTTATAATTTTTAAAAATGCCTTTATTCATAATAATCTTCACAACTTAAATTTTATGCCTAGAAACAAATAACCATCTCTGAAAAATAGATATGTGTGTATGCATGTATGACAGCAAAATTATTTTCACTAATAGATTAGTGTTGTGATTTACAAAAATGATGAAATATGTAAGGGAATAACAATCCAAAGCAGATTCACCTACATTATGAGTTAAATACCTATAAATGATAACCACACGTTTAAGTTTACCAAATATTTTATACTATATTTAAAGTACTTTACATTTTATAAATTCAAATACTTTTAAAAATAAATTGTTAAGAAAAATGCTTCCAACTTTAAAAGAGGTATTATAACATTAACATTCTTCTAGTACTTGGTAGAAGCAGGGGCCCAAAATAGGTTATGGAGGACAAGAGTGGCTTTTAAAAAGCTTTAATCCAGTGTTGCAGGTTCGATTCCCAGTCAGGGCACATGCCTGGGTTGCAGGCCATGACCCCCAGCAACTGCACATTGATGTTTCTCTCTCTCTCTTTCTCTTTCTCCCTCCCTTCCCTTTCTAAAAATAAATAAATAAAATCTTAAAAAAAAGAGCTTTAATCCTGTGAACATTATTGTCAGAAATGATGATAGGAGAAAATTCCTTTATTTTTCAAGAGACTTCACTCAGCAAACTAGATTTATTTAGCATATTTGAATTATAAATCTTTCTCTTTGCTTTCTATACCAGACATATATGTGTTATTACAATCATTAAAATTTTATTGAATCTAAACTATAAAATATTTGACAAATGGAAATAATAGCTAATAATTGAAGACCTTTGTTTTGATTAATTGTAAAAACAATACATAACAATGTTAATATACAGAATACAGAAAAGATATAGTAAACGGGGAGATCTTTCAGCTACTCTTGATTTCTATAAACTTTCTAATGCCACTGTTGTCATAAAGAGCTTAGCAAATATTGACTGAGCACAATGATGATCCAGCAATATTTTTAAGACTTGGTAGCACGGGCAGTACAGTCAGATATCCCGGACTTAACATTGTCATTTTGCCATGGGCCCCTTCCACCTGGGCCTCTCCCAAAAGGATAAATGTTTACCTGCAGTTAGACATTTAGAAGTGTAAATATTCCTGGCTCAGTTATATGTGAAATAGCTAGAGTTTGCACTCTCTAAATCATGAAGCAGTTATTCTCTGAAGTTTAAATTGATGTTCCAAAAGTTTGCAAAGGTAAAAATAGGTTTAATTAAAAGTTTTCCCATAATTCCAAACAAAAATTTGTTTCATGAGCTCAGGTCAGTATAAAAATATTTTGTTCCTCTTACTATTTCAAGATACTTATGAAACTTCTGAGTTTATTAGGGTTTAATTTACTATTTTGTTTAGCTGTTAAGTTTCAAATGTTGTTGTTCAGTATGTCTTTTCCCTTTGGGCTTGTAAGGGCTTTATGATTGGTTCTGATCAGATCAGAAACAAACAATATCAGTTTCTATACAAAACAATCAAGAAATTTAAAAGCCTGGGGATTTTTGTTAGCTTAGTTTTATTAAACATTATTGATCTGATAACTACTTTAATTCACTTTAATCCATGAAAAGTTTAGTTGACCTATCAAGCTCAGTTTGCTGTTTTGAACTGTAAAAAAATTTTCTAAAACATCAATTTAGAAAAGAAGTTCTAAGAAGTCAAACACATTGTTGACTCATAATTAAGCTGTATACATTTTCTGATTCTGTTTGGTTTGCTTTCACTTGTTTTTTTGTATATTTGTTTTGTTGCATATAATTCAGAATTGAAATAACCACTTACCTACTTATTCTACTCTTACCTGAAAACTAAGATGGAACCAAAAAGTCAGGTAGTTTTTTGTGTCCTGATTTGATTTTTAATAGATATTTCTTTTTGGTTTATAATCAGTAACATGATTAACAGGTGACAAAAATAGACTTAAATTATAATTTGCATAAAGAAAACTATTTCTCAATGTCATTTAATAAGGCCTTTGTTTATATTTTTATTTGTAAAATTTTTATGTTGCATTCATTCTTTTGGTACAGTATAGTGTTTTGTTTTGTTTTTTTTTTATTTCAGTCATTGTTCAAGTACAGTTTTCTCCCCCCTACTCCCGTTCCAGCCAGTATAGTGTTTTAATACAGAACTAACACTGCAAGAAGACAGATGGTGAAGATTCTGGTAATTCACCTCTCCAAACCTCAATTTCCTGACCTGTAAAATTAGAACTGTAGTAATATCTGCCTCATACTATTTTTGAGAAAAAAATGAAATAATGCATGTCAAAAACAAGTCCAGACTTAGATATTTAATAAATGTCAACTTTTGTTATTATAATTGCTATGCAGAGTTTATACTGAGTTGTCATTCACTTTTCTTTGAGATTCTATTAATACATTCCCATATTTTTTAGCATTTTGGCTCAAAATACAATATTGTAATTGCAGTATGGAATTATTTTATTTTTTATTAGTAAAAATTTTCACTGGAATTAGAGGGCTTATCTTTTTGTTGTTGTACGTTACTTGGAAAAATATTTAGTCAAAATGATGTGTTTGAACTTACAGTTGGCCCTTTTTGTATAACCAGTTATTTTCCGGAGTTGTTTAGTCACATGGGAACATTTTAATGTTCAGAGACCTTAGAATTAGAAAATTAATATTTTTACTTTTCTTATATCTTTTTAAAAACATAGAGTGTAAATTCAAAATATACCATTTCTCCTGCTTTCTTGTATAAAATCTATCTACCAGGGAAAATAATAAGGATGTAAATTTAAAACAATGTTTCTAATTTTTTCTGTCTTGCATCGTGGATTTCCCTACATACCTTAACCTTCTTTAATCCCTTCAACATCTTTGAAAGGTATTATCCCTTTTTACAGATGAGGAAACTGAAACACAGCTTTGAACTAACTTGCCCTAGGTCACATCAGGGCCAGTTGTAGAAGTACAAATATTACCTAAGCTATTTGCTACTTGGGCCTTTTACTCCAGCTACTAAACAGCTTCCCCCAAGCCCTGCTTGTCTCGGAATTACTGCTGAGGCAAAACTGGTACTTCAGCATTATTTCCTGATTTGGATATGCTTGATATGTTTATCACATAAAACACACCTCAGAGACCAGGTGAAACACATGTTAAAAAGATAATAGGATCTGACCTGCTTCGGAGTTCAACAGTCTTTGTCTGTGTTCAGCCAAACTATCCAGATTACAACCACAGTCAATGTCTTGATTTATAAATAGACTACTTCTGAATTTCTTTTAAAACATTTAAGCTTCAGCATTAGATCATATATCAGACTACAAAAGGTAAATACTATGCCTGAAAGTAATTTTATCCACACATTCATTATTTTTACTTGTGTGTTGTAGTATTGATATCGTTGTTTTATCAGTGCTCTAGCACAATCACTACTGTAACATTAACCATACTTACAAGTAATCATTAACCAAATAACCATTTTCAGTCCTATATGAGTTTAATAAGAGCATACTTTTTACTATAGACTGTGCAGTCTCCTGTGGAAAATAGAATAACAAAAAATAAGATGCAATTGCTACACTTAAATAAGTTATAATTAAGTAAAAAGAAAAATATACTCACCAGGAGCAAACTAAGATTATATGCTGTTAAATAAAATAATTTGGTATTACATTGGAAAGTCACAAAAGGGAGAAATTACTGTAGACTGAAATAGACAGAGTTGCATGAAATGCTTGGGAATTGAGGTATGAACAAATAGAATTCTGATAGAGAGATAGGAGGCAAAAGAAGAGCATTCCAGTCTAGAAGATCCGTATAAGTAAGCAAAAATGAAGAAGTTGTAATGAGCATATCATGTTACATTATAGGGATGAAAGAAAGTTGCAAGAATTTGAATGCTGACATGTGTTTAATTTTAAGTCTGTGTTTCCTGGAGACATACAGCCTTGGGAATCTGGTAATTTTTCTTTAAAACATTAAAAACAATATACTAAAAAATATACTTTGTAATTTATATAAAATTTAAAGCATTTTAAAAGCTTAAATGAATTTTTAAATTTTGAGTGGATACAAAAACAGACAGAATGAACTCCTCATGTCCCTATCACTTGCTCCTGAAAACATTAACTCCTGGTCAGTCTTGTTCTGTCCACACCCTCATGCACATATGTACATGCTCTGGTATTTTAAGTAAATCCATATGTCATACTATTTCATCTATAAATACTCCAGTGTGTATCTATGAGATACAGAGAAAATAAGAACTCTTAAAAGAAATTTGACTGAAAATTTCCCTAATCTGGTGGAGAAAAATGACACAAGTCTAGGAAGCTCAGAGAATCCCAAACAAGATGGGTACAAAGAGGCCTACTCTGAGGCACATCATAATTAAAATGATAAGACTTAAACTAAGAGAATCCTAACAGTTGCCAAGAGAAAGGCAGGTAGTTACATATTAGGGAGCACCAATTAGAATGTCACCTGATTTTTCAACAGGAACATTTGAGGCCAGAAGAGAGTGGTGTGAATATTCAAGGTGATAAAAAAAACAAGGACCTACAACCAAGGCTACTTTACCCAGCAAAGCTACCACTTAAAATGAAAGAAGTAAGGAGCTTTCCAGACAAGTAAAAGCTAAAGGAATTTGTTAACACAAAACCAGTACTGCAACAAATGTTAACGGGCTTGTTATCAATAATCACCTTAAAAGCAAATGGCTGAAATGCTCCAACCAAAAGACAGACAGTAGCTGAATGGATAAGAAAACAAACCCATATATATGCTGCCTCCAAGAGACCTGCCTCAGATTGAAAGATACACACAGACTTAAAAACAAGGGATGGAAAAACAAGGAATGGAAATTTCATGCAAATGGAAAAAAAAGATGGGGTAGCAATACTTATATGTGACAAAATAAACTTTAAAACCAAGGCTAAGAGACAAAGAAGGACACTACATAGTGATAAAGGGAACAATCCAGCAAGAGGATATAATCCTAGTAAATGTTTATACACCTAGCATAGGAGCACCTAATATGTAAAGCAAATCTTGATGGACATAAAAGGAGAGATCGACAGAAATACAGTCATAGTCAGAGATTTTAACACCCCATTGACTTCAATGGATAGATCTTTCAGACAGAAAATCAACAAGGAGACAGCAGCCTTAAACAACACACTAGATCAAGTGGATTTAATTGATATCTTCAGAGCATTTCACCCCAATGCAACAGAATATACATACTTTTCAAGTGCACGTGGAACGTCTTCTAGTATAGACCACCTGTTGGGACACAAAACAAGTCTCAATAAATTTAAGAAGATTGAAATCATATCATGCATCTTCTCTGACCACAAAGTGATGAAACAAGAAATCAATCACAAGAAGAACACTAAAAAACACACACAGATATGGAAGTTAAATAACATGTTATGAAACAATGAATGAGCCAGCAATGAGGTCAAGGAAGAAATAAAAAAATACAGTGAAACAAATGAAAATGAGAGCACAACAATCCAAAATCCATGGGACACATGGAAAGCAATCTTAAGAGGGAAATTCATAGCATTTGAGGCCTATCTCAAAAAAAAAGAAAGAAAAAGCTCAAATAAACAATCTAACTTAACATTTAAAGGAACTTGAAAAAGAACAACAAACAAAGCTCAAACTGAGAAGAAGAAAGGAAAAAATAAGATCAGAGCAGAAATAAATGAGTCTTTAAAAAAATGGTACAAAATATCAATGAATCCAAGAGCTGGTTCTTTCAAAAGATAAACAAGATTGATAAACCTTTAACAAGACTTACCAAGAAAAACAAGAGAGGACCAAGTAAATGGAATAAAAAATGAAAGCAGACAAATAATAATCTACAACAAAGAAATACAAAGGATTTTAAGAAAATATTATGAGCAACCATATGTTAACAAACTGGACAATCTGGATGAAACAGACAAATTCCTAGAAATGTACAATCTTCCAAAACTAAATCACAAGGAATCAGAGCATCTGAATAGACAGATTCCACTCAGTGAAACTGAAGCAGTAATTTAAAAAAAAAATGTCAACAAATCAAAGCCCTGGACCAGATGGCTTCCCAGGTAAATTTTACTAAACATTACAAGAACATGTCTCCTTCTCAAACTATTTCAAAGTAAGTCAAGAGAAAGGAAAGCTCCCAAGCTCATTTTACAAGGCCAGTAATATCCTAATTCCAAATCCTGATGAAGACATTACAAAAAAAATGAAAATTATAGGCCAATATCCCTGATGAACATAGATGCTAAAGTGGTCATCAAAATATTAGCAAACAGAATACAGCAATGTATCAAAAAGATCATACACCATGATCAAGTGAGATTTATTCCTGTAATGCAAAGATGGTACAACATTCACAAGTCAATAAATGTGATTCACCACATAAACAAAATGAAGACTAAAATACACATGATCATCATATCAATAGATGCAAAAAAAAGCGTGTGACAAAATCCAGCATAGATTTATGATGAAAACTCTCAGCAAAGTGGGAATAGAGGGAACATACTGAAACATAATAAAGATCATTTATGACAAACCCACTGCCAGCACCACACTCAATTGGCAAGAACTAAAAGCATTCCCCTTCAGATGGAGGACAACAAAGGATGTTCACTTTTACCTCTCTTATTCAAAATATTACTGGAAGTTCTAGCCACAGCACTCAGAGAAGAAGAAGTACAAGGCATCCAAATTGGAAAGGAAGAAGTAAAACTTTAGACAACATGATATGGTACATACAGAATCCCAAAGATTCCACCAAGAAACTACTAGGACTGATAAATGAATTCAAGAAAGCAGCAGGATACAAAATTAATACCCAGAAATCAGTTGTATTTGTATATGCCAATAACAAACTGACAGAAAGAGAAATTTTTAAAAATCCCATTTGCAATTGCTTCAAACAGAACAAAACACCTGCAAAAAAATCTAACCAAGGATGTAAAAGACCTGTAATTGGAATATAAGACATTGAAATAAGTGGAAGCATATACCATATTCATGGATAGGAAGAAGTAACATTATTAAAATGCCCATGCTACCCAAAGCAATCTATAGATTCGATGCAATTCTTATCAAGATTCCAGTGACATATTTCACAGAACTAGAACAAATATTTAAAAAATGTATATGGAGCCACAAAAGACCCCACGTAGCAACAGTGATCCTGAGAAGAATAAATTGGAGGAAATATGCTACCTAATATCAAACTATATATAAGGCAATAGAAGTCAAAACAGCCTGGTACTGGCATAAAAACAGACACATGGATCAATAGATCAGAAAAGAGGAACCAGAAATAAACCCACACCATTATAGTCGATTAATATTGGACAGAGGAAGCAAGCACATACAATGGGTTTAAGATAGTTTATTCAAGAAATGGTGTTGGGAAAATAAAAACAGACCACCTTACACCACACAAAAGAATAAGTTCAAAATGGATTAAAGACTTACATGTCAAACCCAAAACCATAAAAAATTGTAGAAGGAAACATAAGCAGCAATATCTCAGACATAGCTCGTCACTATATTTTATCAGATATATCTTTCCAGGCAAGGGAAACAAAAGAAAAATAGCCAGTGGGACTACATCAAACTAAAAAGTATTTTCACAGCAAAGGAAACCATCAACAAAATAAAAACAACCCACAGAATGGGAGAACACATTTGCTGATACATCTGATAAGGGGTTAATATCCAAATTTTATAAGGAACTTACAAAACTCAATACCAAAAAAAAAGCCAGCCAATTAAAATATGGACAAAGGACCTGAATAGACACTTCTCCCATACAGATGGCCAGTAGACATATGAAAAGATGCTCAACATCACTAATCATCAGAGAAATGCAAATAAAAATCACAATGAGATACCATCTCCAACCTATCAGAATGGCTGTTATCAATAAGTCAACAAACAAGTGGTGGTGAGTTGTGGAACCCTTTTGCACTGTTGGTGGGAATGCAGATTGGTGCAACCACTGTGGAAAGCAGTATGGAGGTACCTCAAAAAATTAAAAATGAATCTGCCTTCTGACCCAGCAATCCCACTTTTGGCAGTATATCTGAAGGAACCCAAAACACTAATTCAAAGGAAAGTAAGAACCCCTATGTTCATTGCAGCATTATTTACAATCACCAAGATATGGAAGTAGCTCAAGTGTCCATCCATCAGTAGATGAGTGGATAAAACAATTGTGGGACATTCACACAATGGAATAATACTGGCCATAAAAAAAGAAGAAAGTTTTATCCTTTGCAACAGTATGGATGGACCTGGAGAGCATTATGCTAAGTGAAATAAACCAGGCAGGAAAGGACAAATACAATATGATTTCACTCATATGTGGAATCTAATGAACAGACTAAACAGGCAAAAGAAAGACATATTCATTGATAGCAGGATGACAGCTAATGCAGGATGACATCTGCAGGATGATGGCAGAGGAGTGTAGATGGTAGAGAGATTGAGTAAAAAGGACTTATGGGCACAGACAAGTGTGGTGATTGTGGCGGAGGGGTAGGAGAGTATAAGGGCACTAAATGGTAATAAAAAATACAATAGAGAAATTATTTTTTAATAAAGAATTTTGGACATCTTCAACTTCTACTCTTTGACATACTGACAATCTCCTTGTGCTGATTTTTCTGCCATTAACTGATTTACAAGTCAATGTAGATTTGAATTTGCCCATCCCACTTCCACCAAATGACTTAGAAGAAAATGAAGTGAGGCTACCATGATCTAGTGAACCAAAGGAAGTAAATCCTGTGTCAAAAGAAGAAAGTTTGCCTCCAGATGACAGAAATCCACCAAAGGTGGAGAAAAATTACCCTCTGTCCTGGCTCCTGCTTGCATGGGAGCCTTTCTGATTCCCCAAAAAGCCCTTAAATGGGTCTTTGTAGTAATCAAATGTAAATGAGTCTCCTTTACCAAAAAATTCCCTAAAGGTGTCATCTGGGTTACAGAATGTGAAGCTCAACAAAGGAACTGACAAAATGATTTCCACTTCCACCTTCACCATCTCATCCTTCTTTACATATTTGTGATAGATGCCATGTTTTTTGGTTAACAATTCCTATGCCTCAAAAAAAAATGTTAATCTCATCCAGAAACTACCTTCACAGAAACATCTAAAATAATGTTTGACCAAATATCTGGTCAAGTGGCCCAACCAGGTTGACATATAAAATTGACAGTCACATTTATGTGCATATCACATACACATTAATATAAAACTAAACAAAATGATGCATAAGTAAAATAAATAAAAATCAAAACCCATATAATCATCCCAATAGATACAGAAAAGCATTTGACAATATCCAACAACCTTTCATGATTTGAAGAAATAAAACCTCAACTGACTAGGAATAGGAGGGAATATTCTTAATCTGGGAAAGGGCATTTATGAAAACCCATAAGTAACATAATATTTAACAATAAAATGCCGGTTGTTTTGTTCCTTCAATCACAAACAAGACAAGGAGTCCACTTTCACCATTTCTGTTTAGCGTTGTACTAGAGTTATTGCAGGGGCAATTAGGCATGAACATGAAATAAAAGGCTTCCAGATTGGAAAAGAAGAAGTAAAACTGTAACAGATGACATCATCATTTATAAAGGAAATCCCCCAAGTCCACTAAAACCCTGTTAGAACTAGTAAGTTTGGTAAGGTTGCAGAATAAAAGATCACTATGCAAAAATCAATTGTATTTTTATACATTTGCAATGAGCAATCCAAAAATAATTTCAAGTAAACAACATTTACAATAGCATCAGAAAGAGTAAAATCTTAGGAATAAATTTTTAAATAAGTGAAAAATTTACCTTTAATTTTTAAAACATTCTTTTAAAAATTAAAGATTTAGATGGAAAAACATCCCATATTCATGGGTCAGAATACTACATTGTTAAGATGGCAATACTCTTCAAATTGATTTTTAAGTTCAACATAGTTCATGTCTTTGTAGAAATTGTGTATGGAATGGCAGGGGACCCTGCACAGCAAAAATAACCTTGAAAAAAAACAAAGTGCACTGACAATTCCTAATCTCAAAACTTAATACACAGAGGCAATATTATGGTGATTACCAAAGAGAAAGGAGTGTGGGGAGAGGCAGAAGAGGGTGAAGAAAAGATAAATGGTGATGAAAGGAGACTTAACTTGAAGTGATGAACACATAATGCAATATATGTATTATGGAATTGTAAAACTGAAACCTATATAATTTTATTAACCAATGTCATCTCAATAAATTCAATTAAAAATATGACAAAGCTACATTAATCAAAAGAGTATGATACTAGCCTAAGGACAGACCTCTAGAAAAATGAAATGAAATGAAACTGAGAGTCTAGAAATAAACTCATAAATAACATAAGGAAAAATGGAAACTGTGAACAGCCCAGTGCCTATTAAAGAGATGGGATTCGTAATTGAAAACATTCTACAATAAAACTTAAGGCCCAGGTGTCTTCCTGGTGGATTTTGTCAACCATTTAAGAAAGATAATAACAATCCTACTACTAACTCTTTCAAAAACTAAAGGAGACAGGAATACTTCCCAACTCAGTTGATGATATGAATATTACACTAGTATAAAAAGCAGACTGTGGCTGGTGTGGCTCGTTTGGTTGGAGCAATGTCCCATAACCAAAGGTCTGCAGGTTCTATTCCTGCTTAGTGCTTGTACCTTGGTTGCATGCTGGATCCCAGTGCTGACATATATGATCCCCCAATCTGGGCATGTACGGGTGGCAACCAGTCAATGCTGCTCTTTCACAGCAATGTTTTTCTCTGTCCCTTCCTGAAAAAATGTCCTTGGGTGAGGAATAAATAAATAAACAAACCAGGTGAAGACGTAAAACTACAGGTCAGTGTTTCTCATGAACGTAGACTCAAAAATCCTCAACAAAAACTGGGAAATCGAATCCAACAACATATAAAAAGGTATAGTGCATTATGCCAATGCAGCTTTGGTTTAACATTTAAAAATCAATGTGATTCATCTTAGCAATGTAAAAGAAAAAAATTATCTCAGTGGATACAGAAAAAAAACATGATAAAATTCAGTTCAGTTGCTCAATCTGTGTGACAAAGAACATCTAGGGGAAAACTTAAGAGTTATCATATTTAATGATAAAGAACCAGTGCTTTCTATGTAAGACAAGAACAGGATGTCCACTGACCATTTCAATTCGGCTTCCTGTAGGAAGTAATCATTAAAAGTTGAAAAGGAATAAAGGTGCTATTATTCACAGAGAGTATGACTGTATACATTAAAATGTGTCCCCCCAAAATACTAGAATAAGTGAATTCAGGTCAGCATACAAAAATCAATTGCATTTTGATTTATGAGCAATGGACAATTGGGAAATGAAATTTCAAAATTTAGTTTCTTTTACTGTCACATCCAAAGTTATGAAAAATTTAAGGATGAATTTAACACTACACTGAAAACTACAAAAGGTTATTAACAGTAATTATGGAAGCTCTAAGAAAATAGAAAAACACAGTTGTTTGTAAATGGTTAAGACTTTTCTAAGTCTTAAATACTGCTAAGATACTCATTCTCTCCAAATTGATCTGTGTATTTAACACTGTCCTAATAAAAATTATATCACCCTTTATTATAGGTATTAACAAGCTAATTCTAAAATTTATATGGAAATGCAAATGATTTAGAATCACCAAAGGAATTTTATAAGAGAAACAGTTGAAGGAATTATGCTGATTTTAAAATATATTTTATAAAGTTCCAGATAACAAGGAGCTGGTAATGGTGAAACGATACAAGACCACATTGATCATTGCAATAAAATAGAGTCCCAGACTGGATGGATGGTTTGTTTATTAAGAACAATGAAGACAAGGTCAGTTCATAGGGGGGGAAAGTCTATTCAACAAATAGTGATAGAACACATGAATAATTATATATAAAAAATTAACATTGCCCTGACTGGTATGGTTCACTTGTATGGCTATCATGCCACAAACCAAAATATCTCTGGTTCAATTCCTAGTCAGCACAGAAGCCTGGGTTTTTGGTTCAGTTCCAGGTCGGTGCATGTACAAGAGGCAACCAATCAATGTTTCTCTCTCACATCAATGTTGCTTCCTCCCTTTCCCTCTCTCTAAAAATTACTAAAATCTTTAAAATTAACATTAACCCTAATCTCACATTATTCACAAAAATTACCTTAATGGAGACTCTGTCCTATTTGAATTCTTATTCTAGTATCTAATTTACTGTCCAGATAATAGGAAATGCTAAATAATTATTTGTATGATGAATATATGATTAGACTGCAGTTCTCCTGATTTCTGGCTCTGATCTCAGTGAGAGATGCTTATCACACCTTTTGAAAGCTATACAAACTTTATGTTTTAGCTTCAATAAGATAGACCTAATTAGACAGATTCTAGTTTCCTCATTTCACTATGTCAGTCTGGGTAGCCTTCCAGTCATAGCTTACAGATACACTCACATAGCACGGAAATACTTAATAGTTTTACAGATTTTTTTGTTGTTCTATTTGCGTGTATTAGAAGCGGCAAGAATAAGAACATGCTGAGTAACAAGAGGCACAACAGTGATACACAGTGCCTGTGGTTAATTCATCGCTGTTGGCATTTTAGCCCCACTGGCAGCTAGCGTCAGCAGGACATATTTATTTATCTGAATATTTAATTCTAGGAAGTTCTCCTTTTTAATAATGTAAACATAATGCAACTATTTTGCTCAAAGAAGTGAAAAGATATTGGTACCTATCTCTTCAATACATGGGTAGACAGTGATTAATGTTGGTAGATGAACTAAAAAGGAAAGGTGACTTGACCACTGACACAGAAGAGCAAGATTGGGGGTAGAGTTCAGAACTCCTGATGGTTGATTTTATAAAACAATTCTTAAAGAAATAGGCTATATCATATAATACTTCCTTCATCACATGGCTGCAAACTGGATATGCTCTTAAATTAAAAACAAAAAAAACCTTACTATCAGAAAACAAAATGTTTCTCTTTAAAGCTGTTTCATGTTATTACTTTAATTGCTTCAACAGAAAGAAAATCCCAATTAAATCCAATAGTCTCTATTTTTTAATATATTTTATTGATTAAGCTATTACCATTGTCCCATTTTCCCCCTTTCTTCCCCTTCACCCTGCATACCCCATCCCACCCACATTTCTCTGGCCCCCCTTAATTCATGTCCATGGGTCATACATATCAGTTCTTTGGCTTCTCCATTTCTTATACTACTCTTAACCTCCCCCTATTTTCTACCTACCATATATGTTACTTATTCCCTGTACTTTTCCCCCCATCCATTTCTCTCCTTCCCCATTGATAAGCCTCTAATGTCAGGGGTGTCAGACTCATTTTCACTGGGGGCCACATCAGTGTCATGGTTGCCTTCAAAGGGCTGAAGGTAATTTTAGGACTGTATAAATGTAACTACTCCTTAACTAGGGGCAAGGAGCTCAGCGCTGTCGCTGGGTAGAAACAAGGTGCTGGGCCAGATAAAACAAGTTAGAGGGCCAGATTCAGCCCATGGGCCTTGTGTTTGCCCCCTGTGCTCTATGTGATCTCCATTTCTGTAATACCGTGCCTGTTCTAGTTGTTTGCTTAGTTTGTTTTGTTCTTTTGTTTGTTTGTTTAGGTTCGGTTGTTGATAGTTGTGAGTTTATTGTCATTTTACTGTTCATATGTTTGATCATCTTTTTCTTACATACGTCCCTTTAATATTTCATATAAGAAGGGCTTGGTGATGATGAACTCTTTTAACTTGACCTTATCTGGGAAGCACTTTATCTGCCTTTGAATTCTATATGATCACTTTGCTGGATAGAGCAATCTGGGATGTAGGTCCTTGCCTTTCATGACTTGGAATACTTCTTTCCAGCCCCTTCTTGCCTGTGAGGTTTCTTTTGAGAAATCAGCTGATAGCCTTATGGGCACTCCTTTGTAGGTAACTGTCTACTTTTCTCTTGCTGCTTTTAAGATTCTCTCTTTATCTTTCATCTTGGGTAATTTAATTATGATGTGCCTTGGTTTGTGCTTCCTTGAGTCCAACTTCTTTGGGACTCTCTGAGCTTCCTGGACTTCCAGGAAGTCTATTTCCTTTGCCAGATTAGGGAAATCCCCTTCCTTATTTTTTCAAATAAGTTTGCAATTTCTTGATCTTCCTCTTCTCCTTCTGGCACCCCTATGATTCAGATGTTGGAAAGTTTAAAATTGTCCCAGAGGTGCCTAAGCCTCTCCTCATTTTTTTTGAGTTCTTGTTTCTTCATTCTCTTCTGGTCAAATTATTATTTCTTCCTTCTGGTCCAAACCATTGATTTGAATCCTGGTTTCCTTTCCTTCACTGTTGTTTCCCTGTACATTTTCCTTTATTTCATTTTTGATAGCGTTCACTTTTTCCTTTATTTTGTGACCATACTCAACGATTTCTGTGAGCATCCTGATTACTGTTGTTTTGAACTATGCATCTGATAGGTTGGCTATGTCTTTGTCACTTGGTTGTGTTGTTTTCTGGAGCTTTGATCTGTTCTTTCATTGGGCCTTTTTTTTTTTTTGTCTTGGTGCACTTGTTATGTACTAAGGGGCAGAGCCTTAGATATTCACCAGGGTGGGGCAACCCAGTTGCTACCCTGTGTTGCTGTATGTGGGGGAGGGGTGCAAAAGGGAACAGTGCCCCTTGCCCAGCTCTTACGATGGAGGGGAGTGGCTTTCAGGCACTTCCTCTGCTACCCACAAGCAAATTGGGCCCTTCTGGTACTGATTCCTTGGTGGGTGGGCTTGTGTACATTCTAGGACTCTGTGGGTCTGTCCAACAAAGTCTCCTGTGAGGCTGAAAGTTTCTCCCTCTGCCTCAACCCCCACAGGGTTTTTCAGTGTGAAGTTTTGAGACTTTGTTTCCCAATGCTGGACCTCTGGGTTGGGCAGTCTACTCGCTCTCCAGTTATTCCCCCAGGTTTATCTGCATGCAGTTGTGGGGCTGCCCACTCTGCCAGCTGCCACCTTGCCCAGTCCTCCAGCTGCCACATTGCCTCTCCCCATCTCCACCCTGGCTGCCTATCTCTGCCCCTCCTACCAGTCTGGATGAATGTTTCTTTAACTCCTTGGTTGTCAGACTTCCATACAGTTTGATTTTCTGGCAGTTCTGGTTGTATTTTGTTTTTAAAGTTGTTGTCCTTTTGGTTGTGCAAGGAGGCACAGTATATTTTCCTATACCTCCATCTTGGCTGGAAGTCCTCCAATAGTCTTTATAGCTCTTAAATACTTGTTCACCTTGCTTTGAAGGAGGACAGTTTCTGCCATAGTGATAGCAGCAATAGCCAGTGTGGGTTAATGCAGGACTGGAGATGTATTGCAGGAGGCAACACATTCTGAGTCAAAAATGTGAATCAGGGTGCCATGTATATGCTGCTGAATTTGAAACTTGTCTAAGTTCTGTATTGTAGTAGTTTATTTGTAAAGTGCCTGCTGAATCATTGGCAGAAAATTATTTGTTTTGATTAATGTTATTATAAATAAGTTCTAATATGTAGGAAAGTTCTTATTTGTTGATTTTTTCTTAAATGATTATTTGATTTGCAAATAAATATGTTAATAACAACTAGCAAACTCATTAGCAGTATTCAAAATTTCAGTAATTTTACTTTATTCCTTACATATTCAGTAGTCTTAAAATCTTTACAAGGAAGTTAATATTGTTTACTGTGCTGTTGCCTTTTAAAATCAGTAGGGTAGGGTTAAGCAAGGGGACAAAACTTCCTAAAGGGATCTTAGAGAACTAAAAATCTTCCTGTACACTATGTATTATACTAGAAGAACAACAGGATCTCAGATTTCAAAATCATTACTCTTTTATGTGTATGAAGATCACTCAGTTTTTGCATTAATCAATATTCATTAATGAATATATACTGTGTTCACGTTCTATGACGGACATGTTCCTTTATGTCTTCAAGTTTAAGTTCTTTAGTTATTTATTTTTATGTGACTCTTCAAAATTTTCTAACTCATATATGACATTCTCAAAGACCACCTTAAAATAATTTCTGTTGGCTTATGCCAACAAAGAAGGGAATGACAACAAGATCACATTCTTTCTTCTGTCACCTAGGAGTATTTTTCACATTCCACACATCAGTACTTGATCAGACAGGTTGCTGAAATTTTTGCCATGTCAAAGTCATTTTCTAAGAATCTATAGTTCTATTTCATTTTCTTTTAATCTCCTTGTTAATGGGTTCTGCAATTGGTATTATCAATTTTTAAAATGGAAAAATATCTTTGGCAAAGATAATGTACAAAGACATACCATACTACTCAGAAAAGGCATATATACACTTAGATGTATTTTAAATAATTAGGTATGTCATATAAACATCAAAAAGTGTAGACTTCTGGAAAGTATTGAAATGGCAAACACATAGGCATTTAAAGAACTCTTATTGTCGTAAAAAACTATTCAACAGGTTGAATGATGGTGGAAAATTTGAATTTTATTTTCTCTCACTTTTTCTACCTGCCCTTCAGTGGAATTAGTAATGAATTCTCCCGCTTTATGTACAAGTTTTGTTAAGATTTAAAAGTTTTCTATTTGAAAAATAGAAAGCAACAGCATTGACCATGATGACCATGTAGTATTCAAGAATTATAGTTCCTGTCTTTTTTTAAGATTTTATTTATTTATTTTTAGAGAGGGAAGGGAAGGAGAGAAAGAGAGAGACATCAGTGTGCAGTTGCTGGGGTCGTGGCCTGCAACCTAGGCATGTGCCCTGACTGGGAATCGAGCCTGTGATGCCTGTGTTGCAGCTTGCACTCAATCCACTGAGCTACGCCAGCCAGGGCTTATAGTTCCTTTCTTTGGATTGAATTTGTGAGCCCTTGTGCCAAAAGAGAATGTTCTTTGGATTGAGACAAAAGGATTTTTTTACTCCATCAAATGCCATATTTTGTTTCTTATTTGAGCCATGACTTTTTTTGTACAGTTATTTTATCCTGTTTGAAATTTCTAATTACCTTTCTTTTTCTTGGATCTTGTGCTTTATTATTTCAGCTTTTTTATCTTGTCACTCTTATTTCCTGCTTCACGCAGTTCCCTTTTTCACCAGAGCCTCTATTTCCCTGCAGTAACCCAGACCTGTTGCCAATGTCTAGGCTGCCACTCAGGATTTCTCTTCACTGCTCCACTGGGCTGGCGTTAACTGTTTCTATGATGTTTTCCCTGTTCAAGTTGCTTCCCTCAGAAAGGGTAGATGGCAGAGTTTTCTGGATATAGAATTCCAATTTAAAAATGACATTTCTTCAAAACTTTCTAAAATTACATTTTATTGATTATGCTATTACAGTTGTCCCAATTTTTCCCCTTTGCCCCCAACTCCCTCAGGCAATCCCCACACTGTTGTCCATGTCCATGGGTTATGCAGTATGTTCTTTGGCTACTGTATTCCATTTGCTGTACTTTACATCCCCATGACTATTCTGTAACTACCTATTTGTACTTCTTAATCCCCTCACCTTTTTTCCCTACCACCCTGACCCCCCTCCCATCAGAAAATTCTCTATCTATGATTCTGTTTCTGTTCTGCTTGTTAATTCTATTTTTTTTACAGTCAATTGTTGACAGATATGTAATTATAGCCATTTTATTGTTCGTAGTTTTGATCTTCTTAAAGAAGGCCCTTCAACATTTCATATAATACTGGTTTGGTGGTGATGAAATTTTTTAGGGTTTTTTTTATTGCTCTTTTCTTTTTCTGCTTCTATTAACTGATTCCAGAATGATTCAAATCAGTCTTTCTTTGTAGATTTTTCTCTTAGAAGATACTAAGTTATTTTTCAGCTTGGTGTTCTTAAATCTAATCAGGAGGTGTCAGAGAGTGGGTCTTCTTTCATTTACTGTGTTCTGTACTTATAGGCGCTTTCAATTTGACGATTCTTGTCCTTCATCTCTGAGAAATGCTCCTTAAGATTATTTGATAGTTCATTCCCTTCCTGTTGTCTTTCTTTCCAATGTCTCTCTCTGGTTTCCTAATTGCCAGATGTTGTAACTCTTGGACTGATTCTTTCATAGTTTTTTAATATTTTCTAAATCTTTAACTTTCTGGTACATGATTTTAGAGATCTCTTCAACTTTGAAGTCTTGGGGTTGTTTTGGTCAGTAGACTTGAAACACATATTTATATAAATATTAAAAGGCAGTATCCTTCCTCATTGTTGCTTTTAAGTACTTTGCATTTCCAAGAATAAAAATAATTTGTCTGTAGATACAAAATTTCTACCACAGCTACTGGCTAAGAGAAGCTTCTCTGGGAAATATTTTCTCATTGGCAAGTTGCATAAAAGTTCACACATTTGTTTATTTAAATTGTGGTAAAGTGTATATAACAAAACTTACCATTTTAACCATTTTTAAGTGTGCAGTTCAGTGGCATTAAGTACATTCACATTGTTGTGGATAGGATTGTTTAAAGAGGGAGGAGGTAGATGTATATAGTAGAAAAAGAATTGACACTCTACTAATTTTAAAAATCAAAGTATGACTTACAGCAAAAGACTACTTTTAAGGGGCCAAATATATAAATGTTCTGCTTAGTTGTATTTGTCAAAGGATATCAAATGAATCATTATGAACCTTGAAGCTCTTTTGTGAATTCTCTTTGCCTAGCACTTGACCACTGAGGACTTGAGATGAAAAGAAAGAGATATGGCTACTCAACAGTCTCTCTCTTCAGTGCAGTTGGAATAACAAAGTATGAAACCTGGAACACAGCCAAGTGTTAGTTATTAATATCTTAAAATGATTTTAATGTAGATTTGCATTTATTAAAATTTAATATGGCAGAAGAGCATGAATTTCAAAAATAGTCGTATGAATATGAACAGCAAATGAAAACTTGATTAAAGGTGGCCATATCAAGCATTCCTCACTTGAAGTATCTTGCCCACTTCTGAGTAATGCTTTGATTTGGTTCGAAGCTTTTGTATGTAACAATTTTTAGAGCAAGTTACTACAGTTCTTTCTGGATAGTACAGGTCATGAGAAGTTCATTTATAGGTGGGGCAGTTGTACTACTTTGGGGGACTGTCTTAATAGATCCATTTCATTAATTGTCATGAATTTTTTATTAACAAAACCAGTACATCAGGTTTAGCCAGCTAAAAACTGTTCTCGTAGTTGTTATCTTTATTGTCAGAAATAATATTATAAAATAGGGAATTACTGCACATGCTTTAACTCTTGATTAAACAGAGGAATGGCATGTCCATGAATAATAACTTGGGGGCATATTACATACATTGTTTTGGTTGTGCAACTCCCATTAACTTTAAAGCCGTGTGTTAATTTCAGTGTCTTCCAGTTAGGAGTAATGCCATAGCTGTCTGTGAGGTACTCTGAGTTAAGGTGATTAATGTCAAGTAGCAGGATGTTCATTCTTTCTTCCTTAAGCTTTATTCCTTAGGTATTTTTGGTTAAATGGCCTTCTAAGGAGTTGCCTTTTAGAAACTAGGCAGTGGTATTAAGAAACAGCAGTAACAAATTGAAAAATGAATTATGTTAACATGTGTATTTTATTTACCTATGGAAGAGAATTTTTTTTAATTTTAAGAAATTTCAAAAGCTTTCTTAGACATATGATAGGCAGTTATCATTCCCAATCTTTGTGTTTTCCATATCATGTTCATAAGCACTTTTTATTTCCCACCTCTTATGAGGTTATTAATAGGATGGGTTATTATCTTTGTAAAAATTATTTAAAAAGTGAAACAGGGAAAGGATTAGTGATTTTCTTAGGCTCCAATAGCTACATAATAGAATTTAGAACATGTGCTCATTGTATTTGATTAAACACTGAACTTGTGAAATCTTAAGGCTAATTTTGTCAGTAAACAAGCATAACATAACTTTGGAAGAAGGCACATCATGATTGGAACCCTGGCTCTCCCATTTGCTTGCTTGGGTAAATTACCTAGTCTTTTTATTCTCCATTTTCTCATTTAATATGACAATGATAACTGCCTTTCAGGGTTATTTACATAATGTGTATAATGCATATACAGTGCCTAAATGAGTACATAAAACATCAAAAGCACTCAATAAAACCATAGGTATCATTTTTATTATTATCTGCAGATTTAGAATATGACCTAGAGAAGTTCAACAGGATTAGTCAAGGTAATATGGCTTATTAGTGTCAAGGATAGAATTAGAACCAAAGTGTCCGAACCAAATTCATTGTTCTTTGTATCTGCAGTGTTATCTCTTAATTGCTGAAATTGTCTAGGCTATTGGGTCAGAATTATTTATTGGTGAAAACTCACAGTACTTAATATTATTTTCTTTATCTGTCCCCAAAATTTAAGATTTGAATGTCTGTCATTTAGGCTAGAATCCCCTTTTTTTTATGATGTGTGATTTAAAGGCTCCTGTTCTTTTTTAAGAGATAGTATTGAACTGTTATAATCAAGAGAGGTTTTTTCACACACTGATCAGAAGGGCCATCATAACCAAATCAACAAACAGATTCTGTGAGGTTGTAGAGAAAAGGGAACCCTAGTGCACTGTTGGCGGGACTGCAGACTGGTGCAGCCACTGTGGAAAAGGGTATGGAATTTCCTCAGAAAACTAAAAGTCGAACTGCCTTTTAACCTGGCAATTCCACTGCTGGATTATACCCTAAGAATCCTAAAACACCAATTCAAAAGAACCTATGCACCCCAGTGTTCATAGCAGCACAATTTACAATAGCCAAGTGTTGGAAGCAACCTGAGTGCTCAGTAACTGAGTGGATCAAAAAACTATGGTACATTTACACAATGGAATTCTATGCAGCAGAGAGAAAGAAGGAATTCCTACCCTTTGCAACATCATGGATAGAACTAGAAAGCATTATGCTAAGTAAAATAAGCCAGGCAGTGAAAGACAAATACCATGTGATCTCACCTTTAAGTATAACCTAATCAACAAAACAAACAAGCAAGCAAAATATAACCAGAGACATTGAAATCAATAACAAACTGACAGTAACTGTATAAAGGACACATGGACAAAACCAAAGAGGGTTAGGATCGAGGGTGGGAGGTGGGGATGACTGGGGAAGGGAGCAGTGATGAGGGGAAAAATGGAGACAACTGTGCTTGAACAACAATAAAAAAAGAAATACAGAAAAAAGAAAAAAAATTTAATATCCATTTATCAGAATCTGCACATTGGGTCAGTTTAGCTATGACATTCCCATACTAGGTCATACAGTTGCCCCAGTATTAAATACCTGCCAATCCATGGAACCTTGTGTTCTGCCTACTTGCAATGTTCATGACTCTGCATGCTCTCTGACCTGAACATGCTCCTAACTCCAGATCCCTTACTTTTACTGGATTGCAGGCTTCCAGTTCTACCCATGTTCAGCCTTCTTTCGGACTAGTTTTTTGCCAGCTTTCATATGGATCTTCCAACACTCACTTCCCATGCTGTCTAGGTAGTCCCCCACAGAAGGTGTAGTGATGGTGTTAGCTAATACTTACACAGAGCTTTACTTTTGGCAGAGTTCTTTCATAATCATAATCTAAGTTGATCTTCTAACAGTTGTGTGAACTAAGCAGTATTATCTGTCTTATAATTACAGGATCTAAAATTCAGTTAAGTCATTTGTCCAAAGTCAGGTAGTAAATGGATGAGCCCAGGTCCCTTGAGCACAAACCCCATGTTTTTTTCACCTCTTAATCACTGCTCGTGATCCTGTTGCTGATAAGTAATAAAACATAGTGTCCTAAGATTTTTTTTTGAAAATATATAATTAAAGTTCTGTGTTTTGAGGTGAGAGCTATGTAGAAAAAGCAGCTATATGTATATATCCATGTGAGAAATAAAGTATTGCCAAAGTGTTGACTAGGAAGTAATGCTTACATTTCTCAATACTGAGCATATGGGAGGTAGATGATAAATATGTTTATTTCATTTAGAATATCAGAAAAAAGGCAATTTCTCTTCTAGGGGAAAAACATCTTACTATGATTCTATTGCAGCTATCTCTTAGCAATTTTTATTGTTTGTGGTAACTTTTCTTTGTCTTTTCCCTGGACTGCCTCCACTCACTCCTCTGATTTTCACCTCACCGATATGCTAGTGACTCCTAAATGCAGATATGCAGCCCAGACCTTCCTCTTTAGTTTCAGTTTTTATAAGAAAATTATCTTCAGGACATTTTCAGATATTTCTTGGGTACCCCAATAATATCTAAAACCCAATGCAGCAAACTTCATTTAAAAAGCTTCTCTTCCTTCTGAATGCCTCAGTCAACAAAGTCCATGTACTTCATTTCTTAAATATTTCTTGAATCTGCGTTCACATTTCTATATTGACTACCGGTACCCTATTCAGATCCTTGTTACATTTTACTTGAACTACTGAAATAGCCCCCAAGTAATTTCTCTACAGCTTTGTTCTCTTCAGATCCATTCCCCACTCCTGACTGCCATTTCCCTTCTCAAAGCCTTTTGGTAATAGTCCTCCATTTCCACTACATAATGTCCTAGTTTTTAAGACTCTTTAATGATCTACCCCACGACTGCCTCTTCAGCTTTATCTTTTGCCTTTTCCCTGCCAGTTACTTGAGGCTCCATCCACACTGGACTGCTTACAGTTGACCATTGCTATTCTTGTTCTTGCCACCATACTTTTATTTATGCTGCCCCATGGTTTTTTCAGGAATTGTTCTCTTCTAAATAACTTACTGCTTCCCTCATCTCCCATTCACCAGCCAAATTAGATGTACCCTTTCCCTGTATATGTTACATATAAGTGTTCTCAACTGCATTATGAATTTCTTAAGGGCAGGGCTGCTTTTACTCATTTTATAATGCTAGGGCTAGTAGTGTGTTTACTACATTATAGACACTCAGATATTTTTGAAATGCATGTATTTTTAGAAATTGTCTTATTCATGATGACTATGTTTTTAATTTTTAAAATTTACTTTATTGTGATATCAATGATTTCCTTATAGCTTAAATTTATAATATTAATGTTTACTAAATTGGATTTATTTCATTCATATGTCATTTTGTCATTAAAATAAATAGCCATTTGCCATTGTACTCTGTTTTGCAATGTGCTTCAATAAATTACAAAAAAATAGTATATGCTGACAATGTCATTGCAGAAGCCCCATCTCATTAATATCATATAGATGAAAATATAGGTTTAATCTACATTATATTAATATTGGCAGCTTTTTATTTGTGAATTCATACCCATAGCAGGAATAAACAGAATAAAATAAATTGAAGACCAGCTTTCAATTCTTTCCTCATCTAAATCAGTGTTCTTCTATATTTTTTCCTAGTTGAATCTATCTTTCAATTAGCAGATATTTTCTTAAGTATTGAGCAAAATCAGATGCATATTCCCCAACCTAAATAAATATAGCTAAGTGATATTTGTATATTCTCCAAGTAAAGAACAAAGTATAGTTGAGAACATATTTATACTTGTATTATGGATAACTTCAATACATACCTATAGTAGGAACTTAACTAAATAAAAAAACATGCATGTTGTAGCTGTGAATTTTTCAGCTAAAGGTAATACAGTCTTGCTTATTGGAAGGAGCCTAATATTCTTTGTTACAGAAAGCTCAGGAGCAGTGTTATCTCACCCAAATCTGCTATTCCAATCTCAAACTAGGGAAATACTCTCCTTTAAGGACAAAAAAATAGAAAACTTCCTTGCTATATCATTTAGCTGTTAGTTTGTTAGCTGTCAATTGGTTGGTTTGTATTGATAATTTACTTGCTTCAGAGAGATCTAGTAGTTGTATTTGTCACTCCCAAAAGTAAACCTCCTGTAGTCAGAGATTAGCAGAATATAGAGATATTGAAGTATTACAAAATCTAGTATTTATGATTTCAGAACTTTTTGTAGTATCAAAATATTTCAGTTCACCCTAATTTTTTTTCATAATAGTAGCACATCTTTTGGAAAATAAGTATAGATATATGAAAATTCCCTTTACAGGCTACCTTCAAGGAATGGCTTTTACAATTGAATCGTTCTCAAAAATTGTAGCTAATATTATTTTTGGTATTTGCACAATATTCTGATAAGTCTTTATTATTAAAAGGAACATTATAGCAATATGTACTTTGTTCACAATAAATTTATTTCACAGATATAAATATAAAAAGAGGGCTTATCATAAAAATGTAAAATTTGAAATAAAGCATAAGTTATAAAAACTAACCAATTGGTATCTGGGAGTCTTGATGTAGAAGGCAGAGTGGGAAGTAGGTATGAGGTTAGAGCCTCTTGGACTAGGGCTGTAGGTGAGGTCTCCAGAAAGGACCTTACTTGCCAGATGGGTCTTTGCTAAAGCTGGATACACTTCCTTCTCAGAATTCCACAAAAGTGGAGATCATGGTCTGTTTTGTTTATTGCTCTATCCCTAGTGCCTAATACACAGTAGGTGTTGGGTAAATATTTGTTGAATGAATGAATGATATTGGTGAAAATGAGCAGGTCCTCAATGAGACCCAAGAGTTTCCACACATTGGCCTCCTAGCAATCAGAGCTCCAGTCATTCTCACTCTTGGTTTCAGAAATTACTGGAAAGTAGTGGAAAGTAGCAGACTACTCTTATCCCTTAAGACAATTTCTCCCTCTCCCAGTTTACGCGGATATGAAGGTTTCTGTTGGGACTAGGCATATTTGTAAGTGCATAATGAGTTATATATTTTCTGCAAATTTTTTCTCATACCATCATGCTGATACACATAACCTTCATTAGCTGGAATACCCTTTACATACCCTTGTTTGATTGAGCAACTCCTACTTGTTTTTCAAGACTCAGCTTACACATCATGTGTTCCAAGAACACCTTCCCTCATGGTCCCCTATTGTGTATTCCCGTAGCTTCTGCTTGTCTTTGGAAATTTTCCAAACCAGACAATTTCTGAAGAAATGTGGTAAATGGTTTAGAACTAAATCACCCATAGTATCACACCATATATTATTTTGTCCCAGAAATTAGCTGACTGGTAAAGTGTAGGGGATGTGATTTGTCATTAAGCATTATAATGTGCGGTTGTGTATCAGAACCAGAAAACATTATTTTCATTTTCCAATTTAGGTACTCACCTATTTCAGCAGCAGTACATCCAATGTTCATTTTTTTTTTCTATTTACATGAGTAATCAGTTACCTGTTCAACATGAGTTAACTAGCACCATATTTTAATTTATTCCGGTGAGGGTTTTGTAACCATTTAAACTGAGGTCCCAGACATGTACCTGTTGGCCTGACCCTAGTCCTGATCTGACCTGGGTTCCTGGCCAAAATTCGAGTAGTGAAATATCATCATATCACATAACACTTCAGAGATCAAAACTAATGTAGGCATGTCTTTAAGAGATGAAACCAGAAATACTAATTTAAAAACATATTCTATGCCACCTTTCTAATCTTTGACATACCGAGGTCAGCAATATATAAAGTGAAACTCCTTTTAAAAGTAGATCGTGGTACCTTGCTCTCTCCAAGTATACAACATCATATTATTAATTATTAGGACTATAGGAAAAATTCAGAAACCTTGCCTTCAGAGCAATTGGACTATCAGCAGTAATATCTTAAATATTAGGTTCATATGCCATTGATAGCAGGAGACTCTTTCTCTTCCATATACCAGCCATGTCAGGCAAACAAAACAAAACAAAACAAAACAAAACAAAAATAAAACCCTAAACATTCCTTTCAGATCACCACAAAGTAAAATAAAGAGATCATCCCAACATTGCAAAACCCAGTGTTTTCAACTCAGATTGGGAACATTTGTAATATTTTCCCATCCGAAAACAACTTTAACCTTTTTGCTCTCATACTTTTTTAAAATTGTAACCCTTTGGATGGCGGGTGAACCCTGAAGAATTATTAATACAGCAGAATGCTTTGAGTCACCAGCTCTTATTTGATACTTAGGAAATAATTTATGACCTCCTACAGTTAGTCTATTAAAATTCATTCTTCATAGGTCAGTTTTTACTATTAAATTTAGTATTACATTTTTAGACAAAGGTATGTGCCAGAATTTTTTAAAATGTGTTAACTTTCTTTAAAACCTGAAAGCATGAAATAAGTATAAATTTAAAGAAATCAGCCTTCTTTTTAGAAAGATCCTAAGCAATTATCAAGTATTCTCATAAAACTTAAGTCTGAAACCATTTCTTATTTAAAAAAATGAAGCTGTCATTTTTGTTTTCACCTAGTTAGGAGTTAGAGTAAGTAAACAAGGAAGCCTAAAACAACAGATAATTTAAAAAGTAAAGATATAAAACCCAACCTTTACTGTGTTGAATAAAGAACAAAAATCCAAATGTCTCTGATTTTTACAGAGCACGTGGCAGCCATATGGCAACAGAAGCGTTGCAGCATTTCCTTATGAGAGCAGCTGCACAGCGGGTTCTAAACAAGTCTGGTGCAGGCTTTAGTCGGGAGAAAGGGCCTGGGCTGTTTTATGCTTTGAGTTGGCATTTCACCAAAGAGAGAAGTTTGGGGGTGGTTTGTTTTTCTTCTTATTTTTAAGTGACATAGTACTGATTAAAATGAGCATTTTAAAAATATTTATTCTTTTTAGGTCTTTTTCTGAGCAATATACTCAACAAAATGAAATCCAAACACCTTTATACCTATAAACAGTATCGCTGAGCAGAATATTTATGGAAGGGGAAGGCAAGATAAAGTCGCTTTTAAGAGTCCTTTATATATCAGTTTGATAACTAGCAAAACACCTTTACTGCCATTAAATATTTACCAAGACTTGGCTTCGGACAGGGGGGCCGTTTAGTGCAACAAATTTGACTCTGTGCAATGCCATTGATTAGCTATCAGAAGGACATAGTTAATAAGTAACTTGAGGTATTACAGAGAGCTCTACATTCTTGTCAAATCTTTTCTCTGAAGATGACCTAGAAAAAGCCAGTTACACCCCAGCAATGATTACACAAGCACAACTGTGAAAAAAAAATAAAGGCCAGGCAGATCAGTTGAGCAGTACTTGAGCAATCTTTCCTAGCGACTGTTGTCATTGCTGCTGGACTTTAGAACTGAACATGTTTACATTTAATTAGAAAGGACATACAATTTACAGCACAGTAGCTATCAATATCGGATCAGAATTGATTTCCGCTTTCTCCCCAGTGATTGCTTCCTTCAAGCTAATTAAAAAAGGCATATAATCAAAATGACTCACATAAATTTTAAAGCAAAGTAAACAACATTCCCTGGAGACCAAAACAAAAGTAAATGACATTCATCCTGATTATTAGCTACATATTTTGAAAGAATTCTGATGTCTATAAATGTGATGTAAGGCATGTTTTAGTGTTATCAGACTGCTGATAAACCAAGTACTGCCTTTTGAAGAAACCTGAATGAAGGCTTTACTGAGTAGTTAGCTCTCAAAGAAACAATAACCTTACTTTTATCTTTATAATCCCTAAAGCATGTAGATAAAGCAGTCTGAGAGGAGCTCGAGCTGATTTTATTCAAGTCTTCATTTTTTACAAATGGTACAGAGAAACTGCTAAAAATAAGTGTGTGTGTATATATATATAATACACACATATATATAACAAATTGATTTCTTCTTAAATAAGGTGTATAGAGCATGTGTGAAATTTGCTAAAATAAGGGATTATCCTAGAATGTGTGGATAACATTTCTGTATAATTACCATAGCCAGGATCATCAACAAGTAATGATGAAAGATAATTTCTTACAACACTGTTCACTAGAAAGGGACCTGCTTTAAACTTTACAAGCTAATGTTTACTATGATTATACTAAATTATAGTTTAAAAATGATTTTAAGATCAGAGAAATATGGAAAATAGGAGAGATGTGGAGGTTACTTCAAGGAGAATCCTGTCACAGCCCTCTTCCCTTCTCTGTGGACCTGCCGTGTGGTGCCACATCTAGAACGAAAGGCCATCAAGATAGAAGGAAGTGCAGAATGATTCCTGTTAGAAGCTGCCTTAAGACACACTGATTAATTCATAAGTATTTAGTAAAGAATTCCTTCAAGCACTTGTGATAAAATAATGAGCAAAACCTATAAGGTCAGACATTCTTATCTGCATTTATTACTGTTGTATCCCCACACACTTACTATGTATTTAGCTATATATGTATAGATATAGGTAGGTAGGTAGGTGGGTAGGTAAATAGATATATATCTAGATATAGATATAGATATATACATTTAAATATATAGTTGCTCAATAAATATTTATTGAATGAATGACCCTTTTCAAGGATTATTTCAAGGGTCACTACCAGCAGATGTTCACTCAGCCACCAGGGGGCCTCCAGTAGCACTTGTTTGTAGTATTCCAGAAAAACGACTGAAATGCACAATGATGCTATGGTAATGAGAATTGATTTAAAACCCCCCTCTAAAATAGTGTAACTCATGGAAGTTATTTATGCTTACTTTTGTTTCTTTTATTTCCTTTTGAAATCTTAGACTTTTCATTACTCTTAGTGTTTACAAAGTAATTAACCTGTAAGTCTTATTTTAACTACAGACCAGCACTAGACATCCATAGCTTATTTTGTCTGTAAGGCTCACACCAGTCACAAAGATAGCCATTAAGACATAAAAAATTAAGAACCACATGAAGCAGGCCTAAGGAACCAGGAATTAATCAATTCCACAAATATTTAGTAAATACTTTTCTAAGCACTAGATATCAAATGGTTGGCGGGGAGTGGGGAGAGCTGTTGTTTGGCATCTATCCAGCTAAAAGGTTAGAATACTTTAAAAACACATGAGAGGACCACCTAATCCAGACAGCAGGTCAGATTTCTTAGAGAAATTCAAATCCACACTGAGGTCTGAAGGATGAGTAGGAGCCAGTTAAGTAAAAGTGGATAGGGTCAGTGTTCTAGGGTTGTTCATCCTAGTGGTTCGTCTTGGCTGGAGTGTAGAGGTAAATAGGTGAATAATGAGAAATGAGCTGGAAAGAGAAGCATGAAGAGCACTGCAGATGACATCTAAGGAATTTGGACTTTATCCAAGGAACAGTGAGCAGTCATTGAAGAGTTTTATTCCAGGTAGTGATGCATTACTATTTGTGCTGTAGAAAATTCACTAAAGACAAAGAACAAGGGAAAGACTGTTGCTTTAGTCCACTTAAGAAAATAGTAGCAGGCACTCTAAATTAATATAATGGTAATGGGGCTGGAAAGAAACAAAAGATGCAAGGGAGATTTAAGTTTCAATCAAAAGGATTCATTCAGTTGTGTGGTGAGAAATAGATGTCAAAGATGATGCAAAGGTTTGGAGCTTGAACACATAGTGGTGCCCAGTGAGAGGGAGGAAGAGTAATGGGCTGATTTGGAGAGGAGAATACAATAAGACCGTGAATTCAATTTTAGACATACTGAGTTGTAGATACTGGCAGAATGGTCAAGTGGAGATGTCTACTAGATGGTTATGTGTATCTGGTGCTCATGATAGAAAACTGAGCTGAAGGGAAATCCCTCAGACTTAGGAGCCATTAGCTGTATAGATGATTAAATGAAGTCATGATAATGGGTTGAAATCAAGTGAGAGTGGGTAGAGAGGAAAATACACCAGTAATTAAAGGTGGGATAGAAGAAAACAAGCCCCAAAAGAGGATTGAGAAGCATTAAGAAATACTCTCACCCTTGAATGGTGTGGCTCAGTTGGGCATCGTTCCACAAAGCAAAAGGTCGCTGGTTTGATTCCCACTCAGGGCACATGCCTTGGATGCAGGTTCAGTCCCCAGTCGACATAGGTACAAGAGGCAACGAGTCAATGTTTTTCTCTCACACCAATGTTTCTTTCCTTCTCTTTCTCCCTCCCTTCCCTTCTCTCTAAAAATAAAAATAAATAAATATTTTTTAAAAGGAATGTTTTTGACAAAGCAGAAAGCCCAAAGTGTGTTTTCATGGAAAGCACAAAAAGAAAGCATTTCCAGGAAGAACTGGCTTCAGATAGGTCAAATAGGATAAAGATTAAAATGTCTTTTATATTTGGCAGCCAAGTCATTGGAGCAATTGTCAACAGACCAAATTTGAGAGCCCTGAATAGAAGTTACAAAGGTGAAAATAGCAAGCACAATTTGATTAGAAAGGAGGACACTCCAACTAAATCCAACAGAAATCCCTTCTTTAAGACCATAGTGGAATATCTTTAAAACTTAGTGAATGAGAATCTCTGGTAGAAAACAAACAAACAAACAAAAAACAACTTTATAAGTAGTATATATGGCACAAGTAACTAAAAGGTGAGTTCTAGAACTTTATTTTATTTCCTAGATTTGAACCTCAGTATACTTCCATGTTTTCTTGAAATTGCAGAGCTATCATACCCAGAAAAGAAACAAGGTAAGTTTTATTAGTTGGAGGCTGTTTGTACTGTCAGGTGATAGAGAGACACAGAACACCCCCTAGCAAGAGCAGTTTTTTAAAAGATAAATCTTGCTCTGGCCAGTGTGTTTCGGTTGGTTAAAGCATCATTCTGTAAAAAGCAGAAAGGATATAGGTTTGATTCCTGGTCAGGGCACATGCCTAGGTTGTGGGTTCAGTCCCTGGTCAGGATGTTTATAAGAGGCAACCAGTCAATGTTTCTTTCTCTCCCTCACCCCCTTCCTGTCCCTTCTCTCTAAAGTCAATAAGCATATCCTCAAGTAAGTATTTAAAAAATCTAAAATAAAAAATAAGTTTTGTTATCCTCTCTTTAAAATTCTTTAGTAGCTTCTTGTTTGCCTTAGGACAAACACCAAAACACTTCTTAGATTCCAAGAAGTCCCTCTGGGACCTAAGCCCGACCACTCTTTGGCTGGTCTCTGAACACCACCACTGGCACAACTAGGCTTCATTTACCTCCTTGGCTATCCTTTCTCTTATTATAAGTCCTTTGCACATGTCTTCCATATGTCTTCAATTCTTCCTCTACCCTTCTTCTAATTATACCTACCCTTACCTTTAAATCTAACTCAAATATCACATCCCTTCCTTTATAGCAGTTATAATAATTTGAAATGTGTATGTAGTCACCACTGTATTTCTAGCTCCAGCAGAGTGCCCATTGTACGTAGTCCTTCATTTATGTGAGGAAGGAAAGCAGGTCTTTAGTTATCACAGTACAGCCACCCAGTTCCAAGTAAAACAAAGCACATGCTTCTAGTGTGCATGTACTGACTGACCCCTATATTCAGTACTTCAGATAACCAACTAGGTCTTCAGCACAGCTATGTATCACACAGTCTGAACTTACAATGGTCTCATAAAATGAATTTAGTTAGACCTCACATCTGAGATCAGTTATCAGTGTTTATTCTAAACTGTACATAATGTGAAATAAAACTATATATTTAATATGATTTGATGTATTCTTCTTAAGGAAGTTAATTATGATCCTTCACTCAAAATATTTGCACTATGTAAGAACAGTTGGTTATTTGCTCTTTGTTTATTTTTAGTGTAACCATTTTATATATGTATATGGTATAGGACATAATGTTCAGTAGCTGAGCAAACTGCAGCTACTGTAAGTGTGTACTGAGCTCCTCAAAATTCCTTTTGTCTAGAACTGACCTTATGCAGACAAAACTCTTCTTTTGTGACTCTTCTTAGATGGGGTACCCTATCTTATCAGAATTAGGGTGACAAATTATGATATCTGGCCTTTAGCCAGGCCTAGGCTTTGGGAGATCACTTACACTAGAGGTGATTGAACCCAACTTTCAATATTGTGGTTGGGTTTCTTCTACACTGTTTCTAACAAGTTGTCTACTGGCTGCATAAATATAGTGATACCTGATCACAGATTTAGCTTACCCCACCAGATAAGTTCTCCTGTAGAGGTGCTTTAATTTTTCACTGATAAATTATAACAGACATAATGAATTCAGGTGTGATTGGCCCTGATTTGACACTGTACTGTTGCGGGTACAGTGCCGTGCTTGCCCTCCTTGCCGTGTGTCTCATGTCACCTTTCATTCCAGCTGAACCTACAGTTAGCTAATCTTCACTCCTGCTCTGTGTGTGTGTTGGGGGCAGATAATTAATAGGCTTTATTTATTAAAACAGTTTAGATTTATAGTGAAATTCAGCAGATAGTACAGAGTTTTCATATACTTCCTCCCCCCTTACACACAATTCTCCCTATTATTAAAATATTTTATTGGTATGGCACATTGTTACAAATAATAAAACCATATTGATACATTATTATTACCTGAAATCCATAGGTTACTCTGTTGTACAGTAAGTGCAAAAGATCATGTATCCACCATTACATAGTTTCACATCAGTTAAAAAAATGTATGTGTTTTGCTTTTTTATCCTTCTCCCCCTTCCCCTGAATGCTTGGCAGCTCTTTGCCTTCTCCACAATGTCATGTACTTGGAACCAGATGGTATGTAGCCTTCCAGACTAGCGCCTTTCACTAAGTAATACAGGTTTAAGTTCCCCCCATGTATTTTCATGGCTTGATAACTCTTTATCACTAAATAATATTCCCATATATGTGTGTACCAGTTTATTCATACATTTACCTATTAAAGACATCTTGGTTGCTTCCAGTTTGGGGAAATTATGAATAAAGCTGCTATAAATATTGATGTGCAGGGTTTTGTGTGTGCATAAGTTTTCATCACTATTGGGTAAATACTCAGGAGCACATATTGCAAGATTATTTTTAGCTTTGTAAGAAATTGCCAAAATGTCTTTCAAATTGTGCCCTTTTGCATTCCCACCACCAATAAATGAAAGTTTCTGTTGCTCTGTATCTTGACCAGAATTTTGGAAGATTTAGCCATTCTAATAGGTGTATAGTGATATCTCGTTGTTTTAATTTGCAGTTTCTTGATGATATATGATGTTGAGCGTCTTATCATATGTTTATTTGCCAAATAATAAAATCATATTATTTCTTCTTTGGTGAGGTGTCTGTTCAGATCTTTAGTTCATTTTTTGAGTGGTTTGTTTTCGTATTGTTGAGTTTAAGCTCTTTGTATCTTTTGCATACTTGTCATTTATCAGGTATGTGTTTTGAAAAGGTTTTCTCAGTCTGTGAATTGTATTTTCATTTTCTTAACAGTATGTCTTACAACAGAAAATAATTTTTTTTAATTAGGTTTAATAGATCATGCGTAGGGTGCTGCATTTAAAGCTCATTAACAAACACAAGGTCTCCTCAATTTTCTCCTATGTTATCTTCTAAAAGTTATATACTGTTGCATTTTACTCTTTAAACCTATGATCCTGTTTTAGTTACTTCTTATTAAAGATGTAAGTTCTCTGTCTAGATTTATTTTTTTCTCCTATGGACATCCAATTGTTCCAGCACCATTTGTTGAAAAAAAGGCTATCCCTTGTTTATTGAATTGCCTTTGCTCCTTTGTCAGAGGTCAGCTGACCATAGTTGTGTGGATCTGTTTCAGGGCTCTTTGTTCTCTTCTGCTGATCTATTTGTCTGTTCTTTCCCCAGTGAGTTCTAATAGCTTTACAATAAGTCTCAAAGTTGGGTGGTATCAGTCCTCTGACTGTTCTTCCACTGAGCTGGCTGTTCTGCACCTTTTGCCTCTCGATATAAACTTTAGAATCAGTTTGTCGATATCTAAAAATAATTTGCTGGGGTTTTTATTGGAATTCCATTGACTCCATTGATTAAGTTGGGAAGAATTGACATCTTAACAATATCCATGCACATGGAGTATCTTTCCATTTACTTAGGTCGTCTTTGATTTCTTTCCTCAGTTTTCCTCATACAGATTCTGTACATTTTTTGTTAGATTTATATCTAAATATTTCATTTTGGGAGTGATCATAAGTAGTATTGTGTTTTAGTTTTAAATTACAATTGTTTGCTGCTGTTACATGGAAAAGCAATAGACTTTATATTAACTTGGTATTCTGCAACCTTGCTACCATTGCTTATTAGTCTTAGGAATTGTTGTTTTGTTTCTTTTGAGTCTTTGAGATTATCTACATAGATGATCATGTCATCTGTGAACAAAGAAAGTTTTATTTCTTCCTTCCTAAGTTTATACCTTTTATTTCCTTTTCTGGTCTTATTGCATTAGCTTGGAGTTATAGTATGGTGTTGAGTCAGGGTTGTGGGAGGAGACTTCCTGATCTTTGGGGAAAAGTATTTATGTTCTCACCATTAGGTATGATATTAGCTTCAGGTCTTTTGTAAATATTCTATATCAAGTTGAGGAATTTTGTCTTTATTTCTAGTTTGCTGAGAGTTTGTTTTTTTAAAATCATGAATGGGTGTTGAATTTTGTCAAGTGCTTCTCCTATCCTTATTGATATAATCACATATTTTTCCCCCATTAGGCTGTTTTTTGATTAAGTACATTAATTTATTTTAAATTTTGTACCAGCCTTGCATACCTGGAATAAATCCCACTTGGTCATAGTGTATAATTCTGTTATCTGTGTTATTGGGCCTGATTAGCTAATATTTTGTTGAGGTTTTTACATCTATATTCACAAGAGATATTGCCTATAAGTTTTCCTTTCTTGTAATGTCTTCATCTGGTTTTGGTGTTAGGGTAGTGCTTACCTCATAGGTTGAGTTAGGAACTGTTGTCTCTGCTTCTGCTTTCTGGAAGAGCTTGTAGAGAACTGGTGTCATTTCTTTCTTAAATGTTTGATGAATCCATCTGGACCTGTACCTTTTTTTGGAATATTATTGATTATTGATTCAATTTCTTTAATAGATAAAGCTTATTCAGATTATTTGTTTTTCCTTGTATAAGTGTTGATAGTTTATATATCTTGCAAGGAATTTGGACCATTTCATCGAAGTGGTTAAATTTGTGGACGTAGAGTTGTTCATAACATTCTTTTATTATCCTTTTAATGTCCCTGGCATCCATAGTGATGACCTCTCATTTCAGATATTAGTCATTTATGTCTTCTCTCTCTCTCTCTCTCTTTTTTTTTTTTTGTTAGCCTGGGTAGAGGTTTATCAATTTTATAGATCATGGTAGACCATAAATGGTCCTCTACATATATCCACATTAAATCACTGGAACCTTAGAGTGTTGCCTTACTTGGCAAAGGATGTAATTAAAGAACTTGAGAGGAATGTTACCAGGGAGACCCAAGTTAGGGGGCTCCCCCTCCTCGGTTGTTGTCTCACTCACAAGAGATGAGTTCAGGTATGAGAGAAAACATAGAGTGGAAATGAGATAGCAAGTTTACTTATGAAGTACTCTTGGGCACCAAGCTGCAAGCAGGCACCAAGCTAGTCCAAGTACCCCCGACTGTTGGATTTTAGGGGTTTTATGCTTGTAGCCAGCCTCTAAATCCCCTTCCTCCTCCCTTCTCCAGACATTGAGATTAACATACAATTTCAAAGGCTTTCTTTCCCAGATAGTGGAAACGATGCACACAGAATTTCAAAGTCTCCCCTCCTGCTATGCTATCATGGTTTTTCTTATGATTTCTGGAACACCTAGCAATCTTATTTAACTGGGCTCAGGACTGCTGAATTAATGGGTGAGACATACCTCCCTTCTCAATTTGCCTTGATTTGCTGTCTACAAGGTCTCTCCAGAAGGTATCCAGCCATGTAACATGAAACAGAGTCATTTATTGAAGATACAAGAAACATTGTACATAGGACAATGACACCTCAGTCCCCTTCAAAGTAGGCACCTTGGGTCCTCACACAGTTCTCCCAGCATTGCTTCCACTGTTCAAACCACTCTGCAAAGTCCTTTGTTGGGATCACCATCAGCTGCCCCATCATATTTTCCTGGGTCTCATCGACGGTCTGAAATGTCTTTCCTCTCCAAGGCGATTTTAGTTTTGGGAAAAGCGAGAAGTCATAGGATGCCAAATTTGGGCTCTAGGGGGGCTGATTCACCTGGGTGATTTGACATTTCACACACAAAAAAGCTCTGCACGAGATGTGATGGTGCATTGTTGTGATAAAGCCTCCAATCACCAGTTGCCCATAGCTGCAGCCTTCTGAATTATCAGAGTAGTTTCTGCAGGTGAATGTTCAAGCTTAACACAAAATTTGATGCAGATTCATTGCTCTACTTGTTCAGCCATTTTGAACACAACAGCCATAGACTACACATGCTCAATGGCATCTACCACCCCCACTGACTAGTACAGTGAAGTCATCATTGTCTATGCACGCACATTCCAGTCCACTCTCCTTGGCTGCTAGGTCACATTGATGTCATGAAAACTGTTCTTGTTATATTGATGATGGCTGGACTGTTTCCAGGCAGACCTCATATTCTGTCTAACATCAGGAGTTTATTCTGGATTTTCAAGGTAGGTTCTAAATGCAGTCACATGTCTGCTTATAAAAAAGAGGCAGAGGGAGTTTCGAGAGACAGGCACAGAGGAGAAAGCTATGTGAAGAGATTAAGAGTGGCATAGTCACAGGCTAAGGAAGAATACTTACTCTTTTTAAATGCCCACAGAACATATACCAAGGTAGATCATTTTCTGAGTCGTAAAAAACCTCAATTAACTTAAAAGGACTGAAATCATACTGCCTCCAATAGAATCTGAACGGAATCCAGGAAAAGAAAGATAACAGGCAAATCTCCAAACACTTGGAAACTAAATAACACATTTCTAAATCATCCATTAGTCAAAGAAGAATTCTCAAGGGTATTTTTTAAAAAATACATGGAAGTGAATGAAAATAGGAATACAATATGACAAAATGCACGGGGCACAGCTAAGGCAATGATGAGAGGGAAGTTGATAGCACTAAATGCATACATTAGGAAAATTAGAAATATGTCAAATCAGCAATCTAAAGTCCTACATCAAGTATCTAAAAAGAAAACAGAAAAAAAAATGCAAAGCAAGTAGAAGGAAGAAAATAATAGCAGAAAAATGCACATAAGAGCAAACAGAACACACATTACCCACATTAGGGTGAAAAAGAGGCTATCACTATAGACTTTGCAGACATAAAAACTATAAGGGGTTACTATGAACAACTCTACACATGTAGAACTGGTGATTTAATAATAATGGGCCATTTTCTCAAAAAACATGGGCAAATGATACATGTAACAACCAAGATGAATCCCCAGAAAATAATGCTGAGTAAAAAAAGAGTATCCCCAAAATATTCTTTTCATTTCTATAATACTCTTAAAATGGGGAACATATTAGTAGTTGTTAGGGTTTAACAAGGGGAAGGGATGGTAGGGAAGTCAGAAAACATGCAGAATCTTAACTGATGAACTTTCATATCTTGACTGTATCAATGTCCATATCTTGGTGGTGCTATTATACTATAATTTTAGAAAAAGCATTGGAGGAAAATGGGTAAAGGGCACCAGTGACCTCTCTGTATTATTTCTTGCAACTGCATATGAGTCTACAAGGATCTACAAGGATTACAAAAGCTTATTTTATTTTCAATTTTTATTAAATTTATGGTGTTATGTTGGTAATACAATTATATATAGGTTTCAAGTGTGCAATTCTGTAATAGATCATCATGTATGTTGTATTTCGTGTTCACATTCCAAAGTCGTCTCCTTCCATCACTATGTATCCTCTTTACCCTCTTCTTCTTGCCCCCACCCCCTTTCCCTCTGGTAAGCACTATACTGTGGTCTGTGTCTCTGAGGGTTTTTTGTTTGTTTGTTTGTTTGTTTTGTTTTGTTTTTGCTTAATGCCCTCAACCTATTTCACCCAGCCCCCAGCATCCCCACCCCTTTGTCTGTTCTCTTGTTCTATGAGTCTGTTTCTATTATGTTTGTTTATTTTATTTGTTAGACTCCATATACATGTGATCATATAGTATTTGTCTTTCTCTTACTGGTTTATTTCACTTAGCATAATACCTTCTAGGTCCATCCATGCTGTTGCAAATGTTCATTCTTTTTTGTGGCTGAGTAGTATTCCATTCTGTAGATGTACCACAGCTTATTCATTCGTCTACTGATGAATGCTTGGACTGCTTCCAGATCTTAGCTATTGTAAATAGTGCTGCAGTGAACATAGGGGTACTTATAATCTTTTAAGTTGGTATTTCAGGTTTCTTTGGATATATTCCCAGAAGTGGAATCACTGGGTCATAAGACAGTTCTATTTTTAATTTTTGAGTAAAGTCCATACTGTTTTCCACAGTGGTTGTACCAATCTGCATTCCCATCAACAGTGCATGGAAAGTTCCCTTTTCCCGCTCTGGCTGGAGTAGCTCAGTGGATGGAGCACGGGCTGTGAACCAACGTGTTGCAGGTTCGATTCCCAGTCAGGGCACATGCTTGGGTTGCAGGCCACGGCCCCCAGCAACTGCACATTGATGTTTCTCTCTCTCTCTCTCTTTCTCCCTCCCTTCCCTCTCTAAAAATAAATAAATAGAAGCTTTAAAAAAAAAGAAAGAAAGAAAGTTCCCTTTTCCCCACATTCTCACCTTTTTTTGGATTCGTTTTCCTTCTTGTTATTCTGAATAGTTGTTTTTTGCTTCCTTATGTTCCAAGTCATCGATTCAATTGTCCACTTCATCCACTTTACTGTTGTCTCCCTGTAAATTGTTCTTTATTTCAATTCATGTATCTTTCATTTCTGACTGGATCTTTTTTATGCTGCTGTGGTCCTCACTAAGTTCCTTGAGCATCCTTATAACCAGTGTTTTGAATCCTACATCTGATAGATTACTTATTGCCATTTCGTTTAGTCCATTTTTTGGAGTTTTGATCTGTCCTTTTGTTTTGGCCATGTTTCTTTATCTGCTCACTTTGCCAGCCTCCCTGTGTTTGTTTATATTAGGTAGAGCTGCTGTTATGACTCTCTGTCTTTGTAGTGTAGCCTAATGTTGTAGGTGTCCTGTAGGGTCCAATGGCACAGCCTTCCCTACCACCCAAACTGAGTACTCAAGGTATGCTCTTTGTGTGAGCTGAGGATACCTTCCTCTTGTAGTTGAGCCTTGATTGCTGTTGGCAGGTCAATGGGAGGGATTTATCCAGGTCAGTCAGCAGCAAGGGCTGGCAGTGACCACTGACCACCAACCTCTGCCCTCCATTGTAGGATCACTATTCAGGGGCAGGGTGGTGGTGTTCTGATGTTGTCTATAGCTGTCCACTCGATCCACAGCTCTGGGGCTTCCTGAGTGGTGTGGGCCTCCACTTTTGTTTTGTCCAGGGCCACTATGCATGAGCTATAAAGCAATCTGAGATGGCTGCTACTTGTGCTGAACTTGGAGATTTCCAGGCAAAGCCAAGTTGTGAATCTAGGCTGGTTCCTGCTAGTGCCAGGCTTGGGGTCACTTAGCATGAGGTACAAGGGCTGAGGGCTTACTGAGGCCTGTTGTTGCTTATTTGATAGGGTTTAGGAAGTTGTGGAGCATAAGCCAGGATCAGCCATTCATATGGAAAATACCTTCCATGTGAAGGTAATACCTTGGGTAGACCCTTAAGTTGGGTGGGAGGGAGTCTCAGGGGATCTCCACTACAAGGCAAATAGTGTGAGCCAAATTGATGGAGTCTCAGATATGACACCTGCCTGCCAGCTCTGTGGCCCTGTGGGGTGAGGAGTCAGAAAAGGGACAGTGGCCTCTCTCTGCCTTTCTGTCTGGAAGAAAGGTTTTCCCCAGCTCCTGCCTTGATACCAGACATTTCAGTTCCTCCCCATATGCTGCTGATGCCCCTCAAGCTGCTACCCTGGTGCTGTAGCTCAGAAGGAGTAAGTCTGAGTAAGTCCATGTGTGCGCTCTTTAACAGGAACTGCTTGGGAGTCCAGAAGTTTCTTCCACTGACTCAATCCCCACTGGTTTTTACAGCCAGAAATTATTGGGGCTTATCTTCCTGGTAGTGGAACCCTGGGCTAGGAGGCCTGGTGTGGAGCTGGGACTCCTCACTCCTGAGATATCCCTCCCAAATTTTTATCCACTAAATGTGGAGGTGGGACCAGCTCTTTCCATGCCCCCCCCCCCCCCGCCTTACCAGTCTGGATGGATGTAGTTTCTTCAATTGCATAGTTGTCAGACGTCCATGCAATTTTATTTCTGAAGGTTCTGAGTGATGGTTGTTCTGTATTTAAGTTGTGATTTTGATGTGGCTGTGCAAGGAGGCGAGCCATGTTTACCTATGCCATCATCTTGACCAGAGGTCCACCTGTATTCTGCAATATTTTTTCTGATATATCTCCTCGGACAAGGGAAACAAAAGAAAATAAACAAATGAGAGTACAAAAAGTGTATTTTAAAAATATTCTTCAAAGTGTATTGAAATGGAAGGTGGGTAAGGGAAAGCAGTGGGGCATATGGGTCTGCACATTAAGATAAGGAGAAATGGAAAAGAAATAAAATTGATGTGATTCTTTTAGAATACTAGAGTCCACTTGCTCAACTAGATCAATAAATACTTTTTATAAGTCTCCTATAGAGAACCATTGTGTCAGGCCCTGGAAGGAAACAAAGAAGAGTAAAGCATGGTCCCTTCCTTCGACAGTATTAGACTATAGTAGGGAAGATTAAACAAGTATACAACAGCTATAAAAGATGGCATAAGTGATTAATATATTTTTAAGGGATAAGGAAAGGGAATGGGAGCGTAGAGGTAGGGGTGTCTCTTTGGTCAGGGCATAGAGTGTGACTTCGTGGTGGCTGTGGCAGTTCACTGTGCCTTGTGTGATGACATGTGGAGGGGTGGGGAAGAGCACTCTTTTGGACACAGTAGTGAGCAACAGTCCAAACGGAAAAGTGTGAGGGAATCTTCAAATAGTTTTTATTTCCATTTGGCCAAAATAAAATGTTTTCGTACAGTAGGTAGGAAGAAGTCTGAAGAGAAAAGGAGACAGAATTTTGGATCACTTTGCATGTCAGGCTGACACTTGGGACATCAAGCTAGAATTCTGTATCCAATGAATTTATCCTTCAGAAGTGAAGGAGAAGTAAAGACTCTCTCTAGCAAACACTGAAGGAATTTGACATCAGTATACCTGCCTTGCAAGATATGTTAAAAGAAGTTCTTCAAAGAGAAGGCAGATCACATACATCAGAAAGTTAGATCAAACTAATTGATACAGTAAACCAGGAAATAAAAAAAGACACTGTCCTCTCAGGAAATGTGTACTTAGGGCAAGGTAGCACATACTTCTGCCTTTCATACTTGCTTTGTCTTTATTTATTTTAATTCAGTAAAAACAAGCCCAACCTGCCTCTTTTTTTCCCCCCGAATGGTTTAAGAATGTTATCAGTTAAGTGATAAAGGTTAGGAAAACTAGTTTACCTCTCCCAATTCATAAAAAGCCTGTAGAAACAGGCAATTGTTTTTTATAAAAGTATTTATAAAATGTCTAGTATTGTATAAGAGTTTATACAAAGTCAGTTATTTCTTTTAAAAATTATACATGCCTGTATAAATGCCTGTTCTTTGTCAGGTATTATGCTAGCTAATTTCACATAGGTTAGCTAATTGTGTTCTCATTTTAATTCCATGGGATTTTTCTGTTTTAGAGTTGAGAAAATTAATAGGCAAATGGGTATTTTTTTGAGGTCATACCGAGTGAATGACAAACCTGAAATTTAAATCTACTTCTTCAAAGTAGATTTAACCCAACATCATTTCATTGTACCAGGCTTGGCACTTTCGACATATTAGACTGGAGGATTGTTTGTTGAGGGAGTCTGTCTATGCATTGCTGGATGTCTATAAACATCTCTGGCCTCTACCTAGTGAATGCTAGCAGCATCCCTGCCTCCATTTGTAACACTGAAAAATGTCCCCAGATGTTGCAAATGTAGAACTGTTCATCTGTACCAGCAATGTTCAACTGGTGTGCCCCAAGAATTTTTAAAACATGTAATACTTGACTAATTAGTCAGGGACACTGACCTCTTTTTCCTCACATTGTCAAGTAAAAAAATGACAACAGCCAACATAACAATAGCCATTCAGTATAAAAGAATTAAAATTATACATTTTTGTCAAATCAGCAAAAATATAAAATATTTTTTGGTGTGTCACAGAATTTTAGTAATAAGTTTATGTGTGCCATGAGATGAAACAGGTTGAAAATCATTGGTCTGTATTATGGTGCCTTACCACTACATTTTTTTATCCGAAAATACTCAATTTTTAAAAAGAGTGTATATGGACACATTCTTTTTTTTTAAGATTTTATTTATTTATTTTTAGAGAGGGAAGAGAGGAAGATAGAGAGAGAGAGAGAAACATCAATGCGCAGTTAGTTGCTGGGGGTTATGGCCTGCAACCCAGGCACATACCCTGGCTGGGAATCGAACCTGGGGCACTTTGGTTCCCAGCCCGAGCTCAATCCACTGAGCTACACCAGCCAGGGCCTATGGACACATTCTTGATTGAGCAATTACTGTAAATAAATGAAGCCAAAGCAGAAGAGTAAGTAGCTATTGTGGGATGGTGAGTAAGGTGATTGCATACAAGGACTTAAGTAATACCTGATCATGGAGACAAGAGTGGAAGCCAGGAAAGTAGCATAGAAAGTTGGTATAAATGGGCAAGTACTAGTTGTAAGAACAAGCTGAATTCATGTGTGACATTACAATTAAGAGATTTTAACAAGCTAGTTAGCAGACAGGCTGAGGAGAACAAAAATAAATGTCTGCAAGCAAAACATGAAAGTGGGTCATAAACCTGAAAATTGCAAGATATTTTAAGCTGAGGCAGTATAGAGAGCCAGGGACCAGGGAAACAGGACCACAGACATGAGGGAATAGACAGAGTCCACTTGGGAAAGGAACTCTGTCACATGCCACTTGTTGGTGCGATGCCCATTGAAGGGTGCTTCCTCCCTTCGCCTGCTGTTAGGCTCAGCGTGGGGAGCAGCACGGGAGAGGATGTGCGGGCTTGTTTGATGCGGCTCGGAACTGTGATGATGTGAAAGTCCTAAGTAAGAATATTTTTAAAGTCTTACTTTCTATACTAAAGTAGAAAATTTATGTTTATTAAGAATTACATAATTTTAAAACTAGAAGGGTGAATTGAAACTTACGACATTACCTCATGAACTTCATTACAATCAGGTTGTTGCCATCCTGTCAGTATTTATGAGCCACACCATTGGCTCGTTAGGCACTTTGGAAATTTTGAGAGTAGTTTAATGGCTCTTCTGTTGTTGTTTTATCATGATTCTTACTATAACTTAAAATGTTTCCTCATACAAACATCATTTTAGTGCCAGTAATTGGAATGCTGCTATCATGCTGAAAATGTACCTGAAATCAAGAACTTTGAAAAGAAGTTAAATGTGAAATGACTCTGTGAAAAGAAGCTAAACAATGTGGCCCTGCTGTCAATTTTGGGAAGAGAACTCGGAGCAGCAAAACAACACTGAAACAAAAATGTGCTTCAGTAATTACAGATTTATGTATTCTGGGAATGTATGTCCTGTACTTCACCTTATTCCTATAAGAAAGTTTCTTTAGAATTATAATCATTTTGATTTATTGAAGTTCTTAAGGAACAAGTGATTTCCATAAAATAAAATTGCCCTATGTAAATGAGTATTAATATGTTAGAATTGAAAAGTAAATCATAAGCTGAAACGGAAAAACTACAAATTATTATAAGTTCTTTTTAAAAAATCATGTTTATTGATTTCAGAAAGAGGAAGAAGGAAAGAGAGGGAGGTATGTGCTCTGACTAGAGATTGAACCCCCAACCTTTTGGTGTACAGGTTGCTGTTGCCTCCAGTGAAAATGAGTTTGACACCCCTGTGTATAGGATGATGCTCTGACCAACTGAGCCACACCAGCCAGGGCAAATTATTATAAGTTCTAAGAGAGAGAAGGTTAGGGTTAATGGGACAGAGTCACAAAGACGGAACATCCAAATTTAGATTGAAGAGTCATAAAAGGTTTATCTGGGAAAGCAGTGTTTGTGCTGAGACCTCGTTTGCCAGGTAGAGGAGGGAAAGGCATTCCAAACCAGTACCTCAAACAGGAAAAAGCTTGATGCACTTGAGAAACTTAACGTCTGGCTAAAAGGTAAGGAGGTACAGATGACACAAGGGCTTTATAGCTCACGTTAAGCAGAGACGAGGGTTCCCTCCCAAGAAGAAAGACTGTGGGTTCAGGTGCTGGCTCTGCTAGGTATGTGAGGTTAATTAAATTGCTTACCTCTCTATGTTTCAATTTCTGCATCAGTTAAAAAAAAACAAAGTAATATTGACAAGACTTCTCACAGGTTGTGAGGTTTAGTGAGTTAAAGTATGTAATTTGTTGTATGATTTTTAGAGATTTATCCCAAATCTCTATTAACATGCAATTACAAGATTTTAGGTGTCATTATTTAATTTATCTTTTAAAAGGTTACTCCAGCTACTGCTTCTATTTGTGAAAGTCTTGATGGAAATTTAAAGATTTCCAAGGCAACCCTGGCTGAGTGACTAAGTTAGTTGGAGCATCATCTCCTACACCAAAGGGTTGCAGGTTCCGTCTGTGGTTAGGGCACATGCCTGTGTTGTGAGTTCAGTCCTCGGTCAGGTGCATACAGGAGGCAACTGATTGATGTTTCTCTCTCTCTTCCCACCCCCATCCTCTCTCTCTAAAAATCAGTAAAAAATATTCTCAGGTGACGATTCAAAAACAACCCAAAGATTTCCAAGGCATTTTGAATGATTAGCTTTTTGAACATTAAAGTCACAGGTTCATCTGAGAGAAAAATCAAAATTAGGTATAAATTTACCCCCAAAATAAGATTAAATGATAGAAGACTAGGACATGATGAACAATTAGGGAATTAAGTCAGGAAGGATATCATGATCTTAATGATGAGATTTTAAAAACCTAATTATTGATTTTTAATATTTAATTGGTTAGCATATACTGAATAGTATTTTAGATATCATAGACAAATACAGAATTCCCAAACTAAGCCCACTGTGGGTTTTAAGTGAGATCATATGAAAGTTGTAATTAAGAATATGTTTAAAGTCTTATTAAGAATATTAATAACATATTAAGAATATTTTTAAAGTGAGATCATGTATGTAAGATTAAAATATAAAGGAGTAGGTAGGCTAAGATTTTTTAAATAGGACACAAAAAGTACTGCCATTAAAGAAACAATGATGAATTGGACTTCATTAAAAATAAGAACTTAAATTCATTGAAAGACAGCCTTAAGAGAATGAAGAATCACTACACTCCTATGCAGGGGCTGAAGTTAAAAGGTCTGGTATGCCCACTCTGAGGGAACATGTCTGAGCAACTACCACTCCCTAGGTTGCTGAGGGGAGTGTGAATTGGTACGACCACTTTGGGAAACTGTATGCAACATCTACTAAATCTAAATGTACATGCATTCTATACATAAATTCTTTTCCAGAAATGAGCATTTAATATCAATTATATCTCAGTAAAGCAGGAGGGGAAATGAGTACTTAGGTCCATGAAAACACGGACAAGAATATTAATAGCAACGATAGTGAAATGGTTAAATAAGTTGTGTGATATTTATATAACAGAATACTTCATTGCCATTAAAAATAACTACCTGCAACAAAAGAATGAATCTCATAAATCTTATACTAAGAGAAAAGCCAGACAAAAAAGTTCAGAAACAGGCAATACTGATCTTCATAGAGGATGGACTGGTGATTACATTGGGGGAGGGGAAGCACTGGGAAGCTTCTTGTGGATCCATTCTGTGTTTTGTTCTTTACATTTTATCAAGCTGAATACTTCAAATTTGTACACTTTTGTAATTTAAAATATAATTAACAACTAAAGGTGAGTTATAATGTTTTAAAGGTAAAAATCATAAGCAGACTTGTCTTTCTAGAGGTTTTTTGTTTTGTTTGTTTTTAGCTTCTTTCTTTCTTGGGTCTTTCAAATAGACAAAGAGAATGGGCTGAAGGAAATTGAAGTTGGAGTAGGAAGGATGCAGAAAGTTCGAAAGGACATAGAATAGGAAAATGGACAGGAGGCAGGTGTCTTCAGAACTCGTGGTTTGATAGAAAGAACTGAAAAGAAATGAAATGAGTTAAGTAAGTGAAAACTATAAAGATAGTTTTTTATGCTCTACAAATGTGGCATTGCACATCATTTTTAATTTATATGTAGTAAACAGATAATGTAGTTTGTAAATACTTTTCACGGTTTGTAGCTTGTCAGATATTTATTTAGAATTCCTGACAATTGACCACAGTTTGGCAGCAGTCTCTCTTCTTAAGAACTAATTCGAATCCTGAAATGTCTTGTGGAATGCTAACTGTTGTGCCTGTTTCCTTCTGACAGCCCTTCTGACCTCTGTGTGGTGCCTTCTCCAAATGAGCACACTGCAGAGGCCCATAGGTTACTTAAACAAAGTGAAGAAATTTATCCTCACTTTAGTTTGAACAGTTTTCAGTAAAGTATCAAACCAGATATTTGGCCAGTGCTGAAGTCCCTCACTACCTCTTTGCAGATTCAAGAATTATATTACTTTCTTTCACATTATCAATCTGCATTATATAGTTAGATTGTTTTACTTTGTCTCCCATTGACATTTCTTTTGTATGCATATACTGAAATGATTTTATTTAATAAAAAAGAACATCGCCTGTGTGGATTTTAAATTTCCCTTATTAAATATTTATATTTTCAAAATGTCTTTATTTAATTGTGTGAGGTGCTTGGTGCCATTTCAAAATAATCTCAGGTGGTAGGTGTAATGACATATCAAAGATTTGACCTTTAGCTTTTTAGGATTCTATTTGTCTGCATTTCCTCTGCATTCAGTCTTAATTTATATGCTATTTCTCTGTATAACTTAATGAATGGATGTATTTGGCATAAGATTCATTAACAAAAGAAAATATACCTGAATACATATTATTCTGTGCAGTCTGACTAGTGATTTTAACTTCATTTATATCTCAACTATGACAAGTAGAAAATGCTTTGTATTCAGCTGATTGGTATTTGTACAAACCTCATTCATGCTCACTAAGTGAATAGAGCCTGGATCTCCTAAATTGATGATGCCAATTCTCTTACCTCTCATTTCTTTGCAGTCGGCTTATTATATTTTTATTTACCTAGAGATACTTTTTTCCCAGTATTCTATTTCTTTTTTTAAGAAAATTGAATGTAATATTTACACTGATATGATTCAATTAACATGTTACAGTATCTTTTTGTATGCCCTGGTAGCATAGATAATCATTTGGGTAGTTTTCAGCCTAGAAGCAGAGAAGAATAATTATTATGTATAATATTGCAATGTAAAAATTATTTTCATTTATTCATCTAAGTATGTCTTTATTGATTTTTTAGAAATGTATATTTCTAACTGGAGATTTTTGTTAAACAGCTTATTGATCATTCAGCCTGCATATTTATGTTTAAATTGTTTATTCTTATATTTTCTCAGTTTACACAAGTCATTATCCCAAGAAGAAAACCTGAAAGATCAGTTTAACCATACCCTTAGTACCTATGAAGAAGCTTTAAAGAATAGAGAGAACATTGTTTCCATCACTCAGCAACAAAACGAGGAACTGGCTACCCAACTGCAGCAGGCTCTGGCAGATCGAGCAAACATGGAATTAGAGCTCCGGCGCGCAGTGGAGGCCTCCCAGGCGGCCAATGACAGAGTGCAGAAGTGAGTGAAATGATCTTGCACTATTTCAAGAGTATAAAACAAAGCAAAAACACTTTCTTTTAGCAACTATAATATGTTATTTATTACTCCTGCTACTAATAGTTTAAGATAAAAATTCATTGAGCCAAATGGACTTGTTTAGACTGCCTATCATATCCGTATTTGGGATCAAAAACCATTTAACTTTGGAATCACGGTTACTGTGCAAGGCAAACCATTTTTATTTGATATCTGATCTTAGTTCATGGAAGCCATACTATTAAAATCATTTCATAGGTAATAAGGTTATTAGTGAGGGGAAGAGGCAGTGAAGTTACCAACTTGACTCTTTAGCTTCACAATAATCCTGCTTGAATTCAGGTCATCTGTAGTTTTGTAATCTGAGACCTCTGGGCACACAGAATATGGCACAGTGTAATCGTCATGTATTGTTCTGAAGTATTCAATACGGCTTTTCACAGTGCATAATTTTATTTGTTTATTTTCAATGATATTTGCATTTTTATTAAAACTTAAATAAAGCTGCATAATAAGTCAGTCCTTATGATAGCCAGCAAAATGTTAACAAGTAATTTATCAGACAAAGAATTCACTTGTTAATCTATGGGACTTGAACATTGTAGCAGAATTTTCTAAGGCAGCTTGTAATAGAACTTGTCATTGGAATTGAGCCCTTCTTAATGTATTGTTTATAGCATTACATCATTCAACACACCTAATCGCCTTCAGTTTCTAAGACATACATGTTTCCTAAACAATTTTTTTTAGTTTCACAGTATGAAGAAGTAGTGCTGACTTCAAAGTTTCGTATTTCTCACCACTTTTTATTTGAAAATAAGTTATCTTATCCCTTTCTCAACATCCCTGAAATTATATTTTGTGTAATAGCCCCAGGTCAGGTAACTCTGTAGTCTAGAGCATTTTAAGACACATTAGGATTTATGCTTATTAATCTGTACTATCAGTGTGCCTTGAAACTTGTGATTTATGGTGTTATCTTTTTTGCAGATTTAAAGATTAGGTTTATATGCAATCAGAAACTGTAACAGTTACTCACAATGTACATTAATATTCTAAGAATTCCAAGGTATATAGGTAGATCTTGTTTTCTTATAAAATATACATCAATAACTTTTCACAGAATCTGATATAGCTCTGTTTGCTTAAAGTCTGTAAATAATTACAAATTTCAAGTGTAATTATTTTTACATTTTATTTAATTCTTTGTATGTAATTTTTAAATTTCTATACATAGCTAAAATTGCCTACAAATGTTTCCCAGAGAGCAATTAGATTTCTAAAAAAATATTTGGAAACATTAGCATATAATCCTTTTATTTTTAGATCTTATCAACTATCATTATCATTTTATAAGAGAAATAATTTTTTTACTCCAAAAAGTAGATATAACATCATCTCAGATAATGCTTAAAATTGAATAAGTTTAAGCTTTTGAAAAACACAGTACATAACGCCCTTATTCTGCACATTTTACCACACAGATCAAACTTTTTAATGGAATGGCATCAATTCAGGGACAGAGTTTTACAATTATGTCATTTACAAGAGTTAAATGTTAAATTTTAATTTAAATGTTTAATTTTTTATTTCGACTTCTAGCAATAAACCTGGATGAAATATTATCAGGCTTCCATTTTCACATTCAATCCACTGTGTTTCATTTTTAATTACCCTCAATTGGGCAGTATATCTTCATTGCAGTTCATGTGAACATCAGCCTATTTTATTGAATTTAAGAAGATAGCCTTCCACGAAACCAATTTATATGACTTTGTTAGAGGTTATTAGTATTCCCTAGCCAATCTTAAGTTTCTGTTATTAGCAATTATTTTTCAGGCTCCTTTGTAAATATCCCAGTATTCCAGGTAATAATTACAATTTACACTTTAAAAGTCCACATTTCCCTTCTCCTGTCACAACCAAATTTCTTGAATAACTGATTTATATTCACTATCTTGAGTTTTTTAGTTCCCATTTACTCCTCTACTATTCAGTATGCTATGGCTAGTTCCTGTACTACAATTGTTCTTAAGTTCACCAGTAGTTTCCTAACTGTCAAATTTAATGGCCCATTTCTAATTATATTTTTAATATAAAATTAATACATGATCACAGTAAAAAATAAGTAAAGGTGGTCATATCTTCAGCAGTATAACATAGTGGTCTAAAAGCTCATCTTCCAGATCCAGAATGCATAGGTATGTGAATTTTGACATTTTGTTTCAAAACACTGTTCTGATTTGGGTAATAATATTTTTCTACCTCATAATGTTATGTGAATTAGATGAGATAATACCTGTAATGCTTTTAGAACCATGCTTGTGACATAGTCCCTTCTCATCATTTTGCTCCACAATGCACTCTCTCCTGCTTCAGAAGGGCTCTGCCTTTTCAAGACAGAATGCCTTTATGCATGTTGGTCTGTCTGGATGGAGCCTTTCGCCCTTTCCCCCCACCATGAGAAACATGTTCATCCTATGAGATTCAGTGCAGTGTAGAGGATAGAGACAGGCTCTGCAGTCTACTCCTCTCACTGGCACCTCCTCTCTTTATAGTCTCCTCACAGTTGGGATATCTTACCTCCTAGTGATCAGCTTTTAACTCGTGTTCTGACCACCAACTTCCATCAAGTTTAATTACATTGAAAAGGCCTGAAGTCTTTAGTAAACAGTGGAGAGAGAGACCTTGTACTATTTCTAATAATAGTAGAATTTTAAATTTCTATTTTACTTTAGCCCTGGCCAGTGTAGCTCAGTTGGCCAGAGCATCGTCCCATACACCAAAAGGTTGCAGGTTCAATCCCTGGTTGGGGAGCCAGGGGCTCCCCATGAGGGGCAACTGATCAGTGTTTCTCTGTTACATTGATGTTTCGCTCTGTCTCTCTCCCCCCTCCTCTCTCTCTAGAAGCAATGAAAAAAATGTCCTTGGGTAAGGATAAAATAAATTATGTTCTGTTTTAATTCAGAGTTAACAATTTCTTAAATTTTTTAACCTATAGATTTCTGGAAAGGAAAGTTGCACACAATTACCATCCATAAGTCAACCAATATTTATAGGTAGATAGTCACTTACAGAGTAAAATATAATGAATGCCAGATCTCATTATTCAAAAATAACTTCTTGGGCCAGGTGTTATAAAGCCTATAGTTACACCAGCAAAAATCCATCCCCTTGGGTTTTTCTCCTTATGTACATCTCTTTAAAAATGTGTATACTCACAGAAGAAGAGCACATTGTGGTTTAGCTTTTAGATTGCTCTTTTGCTGATCCTGGATGCCCTCAGTTTGGGAGAATTATGTCGAGGTAGGTGAACTAAAGAGCAGGTTAAGAACACAGGAATTTTGTAAGAAAAACTCTTAGTACTTTTTCTAAGGACCATTCATGATCCTCATTTACTAAAGAGAACACTGACACACCAATTCATTCATTGATGATGTTCTTGTTATCACAGGAGATTTGAAGCTCTATGGTTCTTTATACTGTCTTTATTTTCTATCAGTCCTTCCATTTATAGATAGGTTTCTTATGACCTAAAACAAAAGTTTTCCAAAGGATTTTTAAAATATATATTGCTATATTTAACATGCCTAAGTGACACATAGTTACTTAAAAGTATTTACAGTCAGGCCTACAAGGTCAAAATATCTGTCAAAGCTCTGGGTTTTACAATAAAATATCTTTTATCACATATCATCTTACTTTGGGCCAGATTTATGCTGATACAATTCAAATTCCCTCATATATTATAACTATACAATGAATATATAAGACAAAAATATGTGGGAAAAATTGTAAACTTTTGAACAAATTTTCAAGAAAAAATGTATTCACTCTTTAAATTTTCTTTCTTTTAATATTTTCCTTTAAAAATTAATTACTTAAAATTTGTATGTGTTCTGCTAATTTTTCATTGCTTAATTAAAATATCTAGGATTAATGTAAAATATTTTATTTTAAATATGGGACATACTGCATTTTTTTTAGTGTTATGACAGGAAAAAAAAAGAAGAAGAACCTGTAAAACTGACAATATGTCTTTCCTTCCTTTGGCCAAATACTGATTTCTCTGTAGAAGTTGAAGTTACAAAGAAATTGTGAATGTTCAGCCTGGTGTCCCTGCTGATGAGTAAGACCTGTCTGTAGTTCTCTTTGAGGTATCGGGGGAGTCGCCATAGTGTCACACAAGGGTTTTCTAGCGTAGAGCAAACATACTTTCCACAAACTCAGCTGCTTAATCTGTTTGCAGGTTGAATTATAAAACAGGGTAGATGGCTCTGGGTGCAGGGAAGGGGAACAGAGCATTTCCACTGTTTCTTGATTAAAAAAAGAAAAAAAATCCTGCTAGTTTTTTAAGCCTATGATTTTCATCAAAAGCTTTCACCAAACTTTTTTATTTAGTTGCTGGTTTCAGAACGTGATTTTAACCACAATGAAAAATAAGTGTGCTAAAATATTCTTACATAGTTTAATATGAAAGCTATCGGTTAATTTTTTTATAACTACATTGTCTTTTCATTAAAATTACTCTTGCTTCTTGCCAACTTTACCTGTAATATTTTTCCTATAAATTCTTGGTTGGACTGTAAGTTGCAAAGTAATATTAGACATGTCTGAACATTTTGGAAATACTTGTTGATTGAATCAAAGAGTAAGTTTCATAAATTCTCAAATCAGCACAAGGTTTAAATCAATATTTACTATAATGTTGAAAGTTGACTTTGAGTTTTTAGTATTACTAATAAATGGGCCATTTCAAAATTCTTCTTAAATTGCTCTTCAAAAAAATTATTGTGTTTGCAGTTTAAAAGCTCTGTATGTTTATAAAACATACTTCAGCAAATAATAAGCCAAATAGTTCATTGATTTGTAACTTATGTACAATTGAACGTCCCAATCAGCTTTAGGAGACATTTTAAATCTAGCTCTAATTAAACATAGCTTTATTGTCACTTATATATGGAAGATAGACTTAGATGACTCCTAAACAATCATTGTAAGATGTACATCTAACATATTTAACTTTTATTCTTGAACAATGATATCTTTTTAAGAATTTAATATTCTAGATTTATAAATCATACGTGTCTTTAAATACATATTTGACTGAGAAAATATGTCTTGTATTTCACTAAATAAGTACGTATTTTATTAAAAATTTAATTCCATTACATATTATGTAGTGGATCGCTTTTCTTATCCATTGAGTATATAAAGTAGGCTTCTGTAGAAGTACTTTTATTATATAGAGATACCTACCATGTTTTGTATATATATAAGGTCTGTCCAGAAAAAGTACAGCCATTGTTAATATAACAAGAACAGTTTGTGCAACGTCAATGTAACCTGGCAGCCACGAAGAGTGGGCTGGGTGTGTGAACATCATGTGTGAGCAGTGATGATTTCACTGTTTCACTGTGCTAGTCAGTGAGGGCAGTAGATGCCATTGAGTGAGTGTGTGTATTGTGTGGCCTTCACATTCAAAATGACCGAGCATGTAGAGCTACGAATCTGCATCAGATTTTGCATTAAGCTTGAACATTCCTCCACGGAAACTATTCGGATGATTCAGAAGGCCACAGCTATGGGCATCTGGTGATTGGCAGCTTCGTCATGACATGCACCTGCTCATGCATCACATCTTATGCAGAGTTTTTTGGCAAAATGTCAAATCACCCAGATGACTCAACCCTTCTACAGCCCAGATTTGGCTCTGTGACTTCCAGCTTTTCCCAAAACTAAAATCACCTGTGAAAGGGAAGAGATTTCAGGCCGTGGATAAGATCCAGGAAAATATAATGGGGCAGTTGATGGTGACTGGTGAGGTCCCAAGGAGCTTACTTTGAAGGGGACTGAGGTGTCATTGTCCTATATACAATGTTTCTTGTAACTTGTATCTTCAGTAAATGTCTCTACTTTTTGTAATACATGGCTGGATACTTTCAGGGCAGACCTCATATGATTATATTTATTTCTTTATAAAAACTAAAGAATTTTGGCTTACATATTGCTTCAGGAAATGTCTAACTTTGACATGAAAAAGAAACATAGTTTTAATTATCTAGCTCATTCTTTTTCACCAAGGAAGGATTAATGTAGGATTATTAAAATTGGAACCTAAACCAGAATTTGAGAAATTCCACTGCAGTGGCAAGTGAAGGGTCCAAACTGAAGAAAAAAAGGGATTCTCCAAACCTAAGAATTAACACTTTCCCTATAAGTTCCCCTTTGTAGTTAACTGTACGGAATCAATCATAGACAGCATAAAAGTGGGGGCTAAAATTTCAGTTACCACACCATGTCTCACATTTGATCTCCTTTGTGAGAAATTCTGAATGGATGACCTGGACTTGGGCTAGTGTCCATGTCTGCCTTCAAGTGTAGATGAAACGTGTTTCAGATGAGCACAATGGAGAGAAGGGAAACAGAGCAAAAAACTAAAATAGTAGAGAAATCATAGTTTAGGTTTAAAACTAAATAAAATACAGGAATTGTTATTGTTTTTCATTAACTCCAGTGTTCCAGTAATTAAAAGTCAGAAATGGAGTTTCTGTTATTTTAGGGAAATTATAGGATCCATCTAGTGATGATATACATTTTTAACTGCAACTTGACGGGCTGAAAAAGTACAATAGGAGTTCTTATACCATGGAGATGTGATTTTCACACATATATATGACTTGTACCTTTCTTAGAGTGCCCATGGGATCTGACAAAGTATCCCTTTCCTTGATTCTGTTCTTAGCTCCACTTAAAAGCCTTCTTACTGTTTAACCCTTGACAGGCTACATAACTCCTGGACACTTCTGTGAATATAAGAGAACTCATCCATCTTACCTGAAAATAGTTTTAAAATTGGTAAAAATAAGATATAAATGATTTGAACTTTCTAGGACAGATAACAATAGCACTAACCACTAGTGTACTGCAAGATACTTCTGTTGTAGTAAGAGGGGAAAAGGAAGCAATTGGAGAAATTTTAGAAGTCTTCATCATTTTTCTTGGATGTTTCTCAACCTCATTATATCTGAGAACTCAAAACTTCCTGCTTTGCTTTCTCTATTCTTTTTTTTTTAATTTTTTAAAAATGTTTGCAAATCACACATCTTTTTTTAAAAATTTTTTTTAATTTATTTTATTTTTATAGAGGGAAGGGAGGGAGATTAAGAGAGAGAGAGAGAAACATCAATGTGCGGTTGCTGGGGGTTATGGCCTGCAACCCAGGCATGTGCCCTGGCTGGGAATCGAACCTGCGACACTTTGGTTCACAGCCCGCGCTCAATCCACTGAGCTACGCCAGCCAGGCTTTCTCTATTCTTAAACACAGAACATTAGATATGATGTACCTGTGTGTTAATGTAGAAAGTGTCTATATTTTTATATTAAAGTCCTTGGTATACTTATCTGAAATCTGGTGGACACTTTCTTAGTAGTTATAGGTTTTTTTTATTTTTTCAAAATATAATTGTAAAAAAAGGTAAATTGTACCACAGAGCAAACAGAAATACAAATTTCCCTTAGATTCTAAGATTCCACCTTCATTTCTCCCCACTTGGTCAGAGATTTGCCCATGTGTACATTTGGCCCTTGATAAATGCAGACTAAAAGAATCTTTTGCTTATTTCAATATAACTTTATCTGACAGTAAAATAAAAAATACTGTCCATACATAAACTTTATTCTTTTTTATTCTTGATCATTTACATTAAGAGTGAAAAATCATTCTGTAACAATGTAGTGTATACATTTTCTTTCTTCTCTTTATTGTTCTTCCTTTATTGTTATATACTGGAGTGGGTAAAAGTCAATTTACAGTTGTGAGTATGCAGAGCACAGAGTTTCTTGTATTGTTAATTATCATATTATTTATTTGTATTGTATTACAACTGTAAATCTATTGTTGCCTACACCTGCACTCTTAAACAACTCAAGAGAAAAAGTTTTTTCCTTTGGTCCTTAACGTAAGTGTAAATTTAAAAAATAGTTACACTTCTATAAATTATTCTTTAGGTGTTTCTGAAGAAAGGCTTACTAAAAGTGAAAAATAAGACTCCAAATATTACATAGTAAACAACATTTCAGAACTTACTAAACTTACTAATTTTAATTTTTTATTACTTTAGCATCTATACCATTCAAACTGGTAGTTCTTGGAACATTATCATTATTTGACTTTTTCCTATGCCACATTTAACAGTATCTCAAAGCATATGAAAGCATATGTTGTTTTTTATGTTAACATATGCCATTTGACAAGCTACATAATGGTAAAAATAACAAACATATTTAAAGTTTTGAAACATCTTCCTCGAATTAAACTGGTATGCCTTTTGAGCAATGCGTATTTCGCATTAGTCTTCCGAGAAGTTCTTTACTACTGACTGGAGAGCCTAATCTTTCCCAGAATGATAGGGGTAGCACAGTTCAAGAACAAGAATGAATCTCTGTATAATCACACCACAATGTGAGTGACCCTAAGACAGAGAATTGACCAGATACACATATGGGTTTTAGGAAGACTTTCTGATGCTCTTTTTTAACACAGCTGTGAGAAGAATGTGGCTAAGACCCAATAGTCATTCTTGAGTAGAGCTGGCAAAGGAAACCATGAGGAGAAGAGAATGTAACACATGGGTGTAAGAGAGTACAGCTTCATTGATGGGATCTGAGGGGAATGCCTAATGACTGGAAGAATCAAACTTGGCAATGAAAACACAAAGCTCTTTTCATCAATTCAAACGCAGACTCTAAAGCTGCAGATGGTCACCTCCAGCCTTGTCTATTCAGTGTGAGGTTTTATAAAATGGTACTTTGGTGAATACTAATAGATCAAAACAAAGATTTAATAACGTAAAGATGTGGTGTTCACTTTTAAATGAGTATACAGGTCAATGTCTCAGAAAAGGATAAAAAAAAGTACTTTTTAACATGTGGGTCTAAAGCCTTTTTGTTATTTTTCAACTTAAAAAGTAAATGACATTTATCTTCAAAAATAAATAACAAAGGTACAAATTGTGTTTCATGGAAAAACAATTTACATTGTGAAAAAGAGACCAGAATTAGGGTTTAAAATTACTCTCAATATATAGTGTTTGTTGTTATCCTTTAATATTTTCTTGAAACTCACTGGACAGGATAAATAACTATTTCCATTCTCAAGGATGAATCAATCTAGTTAAAAATTTAGGCCAAAATAGTTAATACTTGAAATAGAACTTTTTCCCTACGTCTCCAGAGAATGCAAAGGAATGTCATTTACTTCAAGGGAAGTCTTTGAACTTTAATGCAGTCTTGAAATTACATTGCTGTTACTTTACATTTGATTTGTGAAGATTTTAGAAATTTATTATAATTGTTTATACATTAAAAGGTATTTCACTGTATTCAGCTTGTTAGTTATGTTTTCATAACTGAATCTTTAATTAAATATGGTGTATTTTTCCAGAATAAATTTTATCATTAGACTTGGTTAGCACTTGGTTAGTTTGTAAAATTCTTGAGCTAAACCCCCCAAAATTAAGCTTAATTATACAAAATAAGTGTAATATATAAACTTAAATAACTTATCAATACTATATTTCTATTATTTTTGAAGCAAACATAATGAGTAAGTCTGTATTCCAAATGCTTTTATCTGGTGACACTAATATATAATAAATTAAAAGGCTAGAACTGAAGGTTAAAAGAAAGGCAACTTAGTGTCTAGTAGAAATATCAGTAAACTAACAGGACTCTTGACTGTCATACACTGGGTATGTACACATCATTAAACTGTATTTCTTCTCAGTTTCCTCATCTGGAAAATAGAGCTGATATTCTTGCCCTATCTACTGCAGAACCTGATTGTGAGGATCAAATAGAATGCATATGCATGAAAGTACTCTGCAAAGTGTAATGTGCTCTATAAATGCAGGCCATTGGCTGAAGAGTATTTTCTACTTCCACAGTTAAATAAAAAGTTATTATTACCTCACTGGAGCCAGAAATAATAAATGAGAAAAATGATATTTTAGTCTCAGAGACAATAGCAAAAAGACACAACCCAAATAAATAGGAGAGTAGTTGCAACTGGAATACAACCATTAAAAAAGGGACTGAAGCAGTTGTCTACACACAGGCAACAGTACGGTGGTGACCAGAGGGAAGGGGGTGGGAAGTAGGAAGGGGTCAGTGTGGTCAAATGCGTGGTGACGGAAGATCCAACTTTGGGTGGTGGGCACATGACGCAGTGTATCATAGAATCGTGCTCTTGGAGCCCATATAATTTTAACTAATGTCACCGCAGTAAATTTAAATATAAAGAAAAAAAGATGTCTATAAACAGATATTAAATGATCTTTAGGATATTATGCTAACTGGAAACTATCTAGTATTTATAATGTGCTCCTTTTTATGTGAGAAACAAAAATTAAAAGGATCAGGAGGGATAAACCAGAAAGAAATAAAAAATGGTTACCTTTGGAATTAGATGAGAAACAGATGCAGGCTTAAGATAGCAGTGCGACTTTTCTGATTATAATGTTTTGTATAGTTTTCACTTTTGAACCATGTACATGTTTTAAATATTCAGAAATTAAAGTTAAATAAAATATTAAAAACAAACCCTGATAGTGAATATAAATAAAAGTAAATGTACTTAACTGTGTATCAAATTGATAAGATACTTATAAAGAGAAAATAATTTGAGTATCTTTTGATCAGCAGACTTTGACTATATATCCTGAGTGGCATATATTATAAGGACAAAAATGCAAAGAAATCTTAAATCTTGCTGAGTTGTACTATTGGTGGTTAAGATTTTGAAACTATTTTATGTACATTGTTAGAGTAAGCAATTTAGTAGAGAAATAATATTAGGAGGCAAGATTTTCACTGTAAAATAAATGGCATTAGGAAAAAGAAACTGTAACATTAAATTTGCATTGAAATTATCCATATGAACTCATCTTTTTAAAACTATATACTTTTTCTTAGCTCTATCCATGGAAAAGACCTTAGAAGCAATGGACACACCTAACACCCAGATTTTCATTTTTAAATACACTGCCCATTAATGGGTACCAGAGCTTCCAGGCATGTGGCAAAAAAAGTGCAGAGTCTAGAATATCTTTTTGTGCCAGAAAGCAAGAAAGTACTCAAAGAACATAGGGATATGTCAAAAGGAATTGGGAACCAGCTTTAAAGGGTTCCATTGCTCATTAGTTTATTTTGTACATTAGACTAATGAGCAAAATAGAACTAGAGGCATAGAATGATGGAACAGACTGACAGCAGTAAGAGGGGAAGACAAAGTGGGGACTGAGTGAAAGAAAGTGAAGAGATTAGTCAAAGAACATCTAAGAAGGATCCATGGGCAACAGTGTGAGGATTGACTATGGAAGTGGGGGATGGGCTGAGCAGAGCGGGACAAAGGGGGGAAAATTGGGACAATTGTAACTGCATAAACAATATTAATTTTTTTAAAAAAGGTTTCCATTGACCAAATTTGGGACAATTTATGCATCAAAAAATTATTTGATTATAGACTATTTGTTATATCTTAGATTCTATAAGGTTACTAAAAAGAGCCCTGGCTGGTGTAGCTCATTGGATTGAGTGCCAGCCTGTGAACCAATGGGTCACTGGTTTGATTCCCAGTCAGGGGACATGCCAGGGTTGTGGGCCAGGTCCCCAGTGGGAGTGCACTAGGGGCAACCACACATTGATATTTCTCTCCTTCTCTTTCTCCTTCCCTTCCACTCTCTCTAAAAATAAGTAAATAAAATCTGTTAAAATAAATAGAAATGGAGGATGGAAAGGAAGAATCCCTTTTGTACAGAAAAATGACAGTTAATACAGATAGATAGATGGATGCTAGAATAATAGAATTAGAAAATCACCTTGTAATCATGTAGCTAATTCAAACAGTTACCATCCATCAGCCATATAATGAGTTAAAAAAAGCTACTTTGGCACTAGAATCAGTCAGCCTAGTTTGGGAAAACTTACTTAGCATATACCAATAAATTTAAAGCTTAAAAATCAGTGAGGGCTTAGACATGGGGATTTAGGATGTCAAGTGCCTTTGAACAATATTTAGGGATTTATTAAATTTACTTTAGGAATTTTTCTTATTCAAATATATGCACTTATGTAAATGATAGCAGATAGACCTAAACCATTCAGCCTTTTATCAAAAGTCATCTTTTAAAGAAACTCACTATGCTATGGGGAGGAGGGTATAAGGAGACTAAATGGTAATGGAAAAAAATATAATAAAGATTAAATAAAATTTAAAAATGCAAGAAAAGCCCCTCACTACAATATAAAGAATTTTTGCCTGAGGCTTTATCAATATTAGACTAGGTACTGACCCTTTATTTAAATTTTAATATTTTGTTTATCATAGAGTTATTGTGTTAATTTTGTTTTTTATAATATTATTTGTCTTGATTAATGAGGGTTTTTTTAATACCTCCTTAAATGTTTCATCTAAATTTAGTGCCTCATTCATCTCACTGTAGTTCTAACCCTAAATGCTCTGTAAAAAATTAAAAATATACTCATGGAGGAAAAAAAACACTCCTAGTTTACTCTTATTCAAAAAGTAATAACAATGAAAAGTAACCCCATTTGTATGATTTCTAGTGAGGGGTGTTTCATGTTCGGAGATGATAGTGATGTTATGGACTTGAACAAATGTGTTTCTTTCCACCCTGTAGCATTGGGCCAGGTTTTTACTTACATACTGTCCAGAAAGCCTACCACTGTCCAAATTTCTGTTTCTTATGTCATGGTCATTACCTACACTTTTGTCAACTGTTGCTTGTCTTTACTTCCATCATCTGCGTAGATCAGTCCTCGTATCTATCAACAGTGGGGTTGTAATTGTATTCTAGACCCTAAATGTTGATTTGAATTTGAGAATACATGGTTTTTATGAATCAAAGATAAATCAGATAGAGAAAATTGCTGTGACAATGCTAGCTTAATAAGTTGAATATTACTTTTATTGTACTTTGTAGGCCCCTGGCTTATTCTGAAGTTTGAAGGTGCATTGATATATTATCTCTGCTAGTCTCCCAGAGGATGTTGCCTGTCATTTGAATTAATCTTGAATAAGGTTGATTTGTATTCCCTGTTAATCAAAATTTGAAATGTTGACATTAGAAAATTTCATTCAGTGCTAATTATATATAACTTTTATGAAAGTTAGGAAGGAAAGAATCCTACATTTTAAAGTTTAGTATCAGCCTAAAGCCCTGTGAAAACAACAGTGAGTAGCTTAGTAAGCCATCTTAATAAGATACCTTAATAAAACTAACCAGCTATTCCAGCTTGCTGCATTTTACTTGGCAGCATAAAAATCAGTGACTCACTTTCTTTATCCTTAATTGAAATTTTTCTGGGTTTAAAATGATCAAGAACCTCAGCAGTGTTACAGCAACATTTCCCAACTTTTTTTTACTCTTGAATCTCTAGTTGTAAGACATTTCCTCTAGATAGAATTTTAAGCATTTTTAAATTGGTATAAGATAAAGTGGTTAATTTGCACTGATTGTTTTATAAATTTTATTTAAATACAATCGTTAATATGTATAATGTGTAACATCACATGGTATTAGCCTTCAGTTGTGGTAAGAAAAAGCATAATTTGCCCTGCCTGGTGTGGCTCAGTGGATTGAGCACTGGCCTGTGAACTGAAAGGTCGCTCGTTCAATTCCCGGTCAGGGCACAAGCCTGGCTTGTGGGCCCAGTCCCCATTTGGGGGCATGCAAGAGGCAACTGATTGGTGCTTCACTTGAATATCCATATTTCTTTCCCTCTCTCCTTCCTTTCCTCTCTCTAAAAATAATTCAATAAAATCTTAAAGAAAGAAAAAGTATAATTTATTAAATTTTACAATGTATTAAGTGTGGTTTAGGGACTAAATACACATAAGAAAGTAGATTAAAGTTAATAACCTGTTATGACAATAAATAACTGCTTGTGAAATGATATTTGAAATTCTTAATATCTTTTAAAATAAAATAATAGTGGTTTTTCAGTCTCCGTTTAGTAGAATAGTTCCACAAATAGCATATTATGGGTGTTTTGGTTTTTACTTCAATATATGTAAAACTAAATTTAACACACACATACTATTACTATTCCAGTATTTTCCCTATTTAACTTTTTTTTTTATCCTTACCCGAGGACATTTTTTTTTCATTGCTTTTAGAGAAAAAGGTGAGAGGATTTAGAGAGAGGATAAGGAAAGGAGAAAGAGAGGGAGAGAAACATTGATCAGTTGCCTTTCACACATGCCCTACACATGAGCCCACAACCCAGTCTTGTCCCCTGACAAGGAATCAACCCTTAACCCTTCAGTTTCTGGTACAACACCCAAGCAACTGAGCCATACTGAGCAGAGTAACTTTGTTTTGCTTTGTTTTGTTTTTGTTTGTTTGTTTTTGTAACAGCTACTAAATTGTTGATCTGAGTAGTTTGATCAAATGAATGCAATTTAGAGATCTGGTGAAGAGATTCTTGAGGTGAATTTATAGATACGTTTTTATGCCCCTCATTAATCTGTATTTCAATATCAGTGTACTTACTACTTCCTCTAAGTATTCAGTGGTCCAATAAGGGTGGAAATTAAACAGCTTACAACTGAGAAAGAAAAAAAATTATGTTTAAAAACAACATGTTGACCATCGATGTTCAGCTGTATGATAAATCAACTCAGAGATAACATCATGAACATACTGAACTTCACTTAACCTCCACTTTGCTCGTTCATATGCATTTAGAAGTCCTTAAACTTGTGCATTTTAAAAGTTTTTATAAAGAAATAAAGTAAATGAGTAGATCAAAAAACTGTGGTACATTTACACAGTGCAGTACTATGCAGCAGAAAGATAGAAGAACAAAGACAAAGACAGTAGTGGGGGGAGGCACCAAGGGGGTATTGAATGTGGGAGGTGGGGTAGGTAGAGCAGGGGACATTACTGGGGGGAAATGGGGACAACTGTAATTGAACAACAATTTAAAAAAAGAAATATTCCTCTCAGTTAATCTCTACCTATTATCTTTTTCCCCCTATTTTCAAATAAAGAGCTCTCCTTTCCTTCAGTCTTTAACCTTTTCCTTTAACCTTTTCCTGACCATTTTAGTTCTTTGAACCATCTTCATTTCTGTTAGTAGCCAGACCATATTTAGAACCCAGAACTTTAAATAAGAACCTGATTTGTCTATGTGTGTATTATCTGCCATGAGTAATATATAGTGTCTTCTTTAAGGCCAATGATTTCATTAAGTAAAAACAAAAAACAAATTTCAATCCCTCACTGTTAATTTTCTTCTTTTTAAAATAAAATATATTTTCAAAAAAAGAAAGAAACTAAAGTAAAATAAAGGAAAAAATATGAATACTAATTTTATGCTCTGGCTTCAAAAACGGAAGTCAGAACAGATACTACCAGCATGGGCTACATGATCTCCTGTGAATTTTTAAATTACACATGAAAAAATGATGCTTTATAGATTTTAACACATACAGTGTTTAAAACTTGTGTAAAAAACATTTCCTCTAAGATATATTTTTTAAATGGGCAAAGGATTTGAACAGACACTTCTTCAAGGAAGGACATACAGATGGCTCAGAGACAAATGAAAGGATGCTCCGCATTACTAGCTATCAGAGAGATCCAAATTAAAACCACAATGAGATACCACTTCACACTGGTCAGAATGGCCATCATAAGCAAAGCAACAAACAACAAGTGTTGAAGAGGTTGTGGAGAAAAGGGGACCCTAGTGCACTGCTGGTGGGATTGCAGACTGGTGCAACCACTATGGAAAACAGTATGGAATTTTCTCAGAAAACTAAAAATGGATCTGCCTTTTGACCCAGGAATTCCACTGCTAGGATTATAAATCATTTGCTAGAAAATGTATGTTATAGTGTCGGATCTAAGGATCCTTAGAAACGCTAAGGATCTAAGAAACGCTTAGATCCTATAACCGTCGGATATAGGATCTAAGATGGCGTCGGAGTAGGAAGGAGCAGATTTGGCTTTCCTCTGCTCAGGGGAGAAAATCCTGACCAATCTATGGAGTAGAAAGGCAAGCAACCAACATATTTCAGCATTTTTGAAAACAAAAGACCAAGGATTGTGGCAGAACCGAAAGAACAAAGAACGAATCCTAAGGGGAGTGCTACAACAAGAAGATCCAGCTTCAACACAACCTGCCCTCACCAGCACAGCAAAATACAGAAGGTGGTGGACAGAGTGACCCACATTTAACCAGCTGGCGGGAAGGAACCACCAAAAAAAGACTCAACAACAATCAAAACCCAAAGGCAAACACAAAGCCAACTTAAACGACAGCCCAAGACCAGCAAGCGTGGGGGGTCAAGGAAACAGCACCACTGAAACTCACTGCTACTCTACTAAAGAAGTTCACATCATAAACCCAGGGAGCCAGAACAGATCAATATAAGAAGCTGAGGTGAACAAGAAGAGTCTCACAAACAATGGGAAGACAAAGAAATAATCCCCAAATGAAAGGAAAGGAGGAAGCCTCAAAAAGAATGCTGAATGAAACAGAGGCAATTCAACTATCAGATATTGAATTCAAAGCAGTGATTGTCAGGAAGCTCAATGAGCTCACAATGAGCTACGAGAGTCTACAGGGAAGCTACAATGAACTCAACGAAAACTACATCAGCATAAAAAAGGAAATAGAAACTCTCAACAAGGGCCAAGAGGAAATGAAGAACAATTTCTGAACTGAAGAACACAGTAGAAGGAATGAAAAGCAGGATCGATGAAGCAGAAGATCGGATCAGCGAGCTAGAGGACAAAATAGAAGAAAACACCCAGAAAGAGCAAGAAAAGGAAAAGAGGCTCAGAAAAAAATGAAGAGGGATTAAGAGAAATGCAAGACAATATGAAACGTAATAATATCCACATAATAGGGATACCAGAAGGAGAAGAAGAAGAACAAGGGATAGAAAACCTAGTTGAACAAGTGATGATGGAAAACTTCCCTAATTTGATGAGACAAAAAGTCACACAAATACAGGAAACACAGAGAGTCCCAATCAAGAGGAACCCAAAGAGGCCCACCTCAAGACACATCGTAATTAAAATGGCAAAATTTCAAGACAAAGAGAGAATCTTAAAGGCAGCAAGGGAGAAGAAGGAAGTAACATACAAGGGGGCCCCAATAAGGCTAACAGCTGACTTCTCAATGGAAACACTCCAAGCCAGAAGAAAATGGCAAGAAATAATCCAAGTAATGAGAACCAGAGGCCTGCAACCACGACTACTTTACCCAGCAAGGCTCTCAATTAAGATAGAAGGCCAAATAAGAAGCTTCTCAGACAAAAGAAGTCTAAAAGAATACACCTCCACTAAACCAGCTCTGCAAGACATGCTGAAGGGACTGCTTTAAGGAAAGAAAGGAAAAGAGAGAGAGAGGATCACACGTACATAAAAGGCAATGAATAAGTACCTATCAATAATAACCTTAAACGTAAATGGATTAAACGCTCCAATCAAAAGACATAGAATAGCTGATTGGATAAGAAAACATGACCCACACATATGCTGTCTACAAGAGACCCACCTCAGGATAAAAGATCTGCACAGGTTGAAAGTGAAGGGCTGGAAACAAATTTTCCAAGCAAATGGACAGGAAAAAAAAGCCGGGGTAGCAATACTCATATCCGACAAAATAGACTTCCAAAGAAGGTCCATAAAGAGAGACCCAGAAGGTCATTTCATAATACTCAAGGGAAGAATTCACCAAGAAGACATAAATATTGTAAATATATATGCACCCAACATAGGAGCACCCAAATACATAAAGAAAATCTTAGAGGACTTCAAGAAAGATATGGACAGCAACACAATTATTGTGGGGGATTTTAACACCCCTCTATCAAAAATGGACAGATCTTCCAAACAAAATATCAACAAAGATATTGAGGCATTGAACAATACACTAGACAAATTGGGTTTTACCGATATTTACAGAACCCTCCATCCCAAAGAAGCTAAATACACATTTTTTTCAAATGTACGTGGAACATTTTCAAAGATTGACCACATGATAGGACACAAAACAAGTCTCAACAATTTCAAAAAAATTGAAATCATACCAAGCAATTTCTCGGATCACAAGGGACTGAAACTAGAAACCAACCCCAAGGAAAAAAACCCAAAACACTCAAATTCATGGAGATTGAACAGCATGCTATTAAACAATGAATGGGTCAAGAATGATATTAGGGAAGAAATCAAACGGTTTTTGGAAACAAATGAAAACGAACTCACAACAACCCAAAACTTATGGGACACAGCCAAGGCAGTCCTGAGAGGGAAGATCATAGCAATACAGGCCCACCTAAAAAAGTTAGAAACATTTCAAACAACCTACCCCTACGTCTACAAGAACTCAAGGAACAACAACAAAGACAGCCCAGAGCAAGCAGAAGGAAGGAAATAACCAAGATCAGAGCAGAATTAAATGACATAGAGACTAAAAGCACAATTCTAAAGATCAATGAATCCAAGGGTTGGTTCTTTGAAAAGATAAACAAAATCAACAAGCCTTTAAGCAGACGCATCAAGAAAAAAAGAGAGAAAACCCAAATAAACACAATCAGAAATGAAAGAGGAAAGATTACAACAGATACCACAGAAATACAAAGGATTGTAACGAATTACTACAAAGAGCTGTATGCCAAGAAATTTGAAAACCTAGATGAAATGGACAAATTTCTAGAAAAATATAACCTTCCAAAACTCAACAAAATGGAAGCAGAAAGCCTGAACAAACCAATAACAGCAAAAGAAATTGAAGCAGTAATCAAAAAACTCCCAACACACAAAAGCCTGGGACCAGATGGTTTCACAGGAGAATTCTACAAAGCATTTAAGGAAGAACTAACACCTATCCTTCACAGACTATTTCAAAAAATCCAAAAAGATGGAAGACTCCCAAACTCTTTTTATGAGGCCAACATCATCTTAATTCCAAAGCCAGATAAAGACACAACAAAGAAAGAAAACTACAGGCCAATATCGCTGATGAACATTGACAGTAAAATCCTCAACAAGATACTGGCAAACCGCATCCAACAGTACATTAAGAAGATCATACACCATGACTAAGTGGGATTCACTCCAGGTATGCAAGGATGGTACAATATTCGCAAATCAGTAAATGTAATACATCACATAAACAAAAGCAAAGACAAAAACCACATGATCATATCAATAGATGCAGAAAAAGCATTTGATAAGGTACAGCACCCATTTATGATAAAAACACTCAGTAAAGTGGGAATAGAGGGAGCATTCCTCAACATAATAAAGGCCACATATGAGAAACCTACAGCCAACATTATACTCAATGGGCAAAAATTAAAATCTTTTCCACTAAGAACAGGAACAAGACAAGGATGTCTACTTTCACCACTTCTATTCAATATAGTACTGGAAGTTCTAGCCACAGCAATCAGACAAGAAAAGAAATAAAAGGCATCCAAATTGGAAAGGAGGAAACAAAACTGTCACTGTTTGCAGATGACATGATAGTGTACATAGAAAATCCTATAGACTCCACCAAAAAACTGCTTGATCTAATAAATGAATTTGGTAAAACAGCGGGATACAAAGTCAATATCCAGAAATCAAAGGCATTTCTGTACACCAACAATGAAACAGCAGAAGCAGAAATCCAGAAAAAAATCCCATTTGAAATAGCAAAAAGAAAAATAAAATACCTAGGAATAAACCTAACCAAAGAGGTAAAAGACCTGTATTCAGAAAACTACATAACACTGAGGAGAGAAATCAAGGAAGACACAAACAAATGGAAACATATACCGTGTTCATGGATTGGAAGAATTAATATCATTAAAATGTCCATACTACCAAAAGCAATTTACACATTCAATGCAATACCGATTAAAGTACCAATGGCATATTTCACAGACATAGAACAAACACTTCAACAATTTATATGGAACCATAAACGACCCCGAATAGCTGCTTCAATTTTGAGAAAGAAGAGTAAAGTAGGAGGACTCACAATACCTGACACTAAACTATACTACAAGGCCACTGTAATCAAAACAGCCTGGTACTGGCATAAAAACAGGCACATAGACCAATGGAACAGAACAGAGAGCCCAGAAATAAACCCAAGCCTCTACGGTCAATTAATATTTGACAAAGGAAGCAGCAACATAAAATGGAATAAAAATAGCCTCTTCAACAAATGGTGTTGGGAGAACTGGACAGCTACGTGCAAAAAAATGAAACTCGAGCACTAACTTACACCTTATACAAAAATAGTTTCAAGGTGGATAAAAGACTTAAATATAAAACGTGACACCATTAAAGTCCTAGAAGAGAACATAGGTAGGAAAATCTCAGATATTTTACGCAGAAACTTTTTCACTGACTTGTCTCCTAGAGCAAGGGACATAAAGGAAAGAATAAACAAATGGGACCTCATCAAAATTAAAAGCTTTTGCACAGCTAAGGAAAACAGTATCAAAATAAAAAGAGAACCAACTGTATGGCAAAACATATTTGCCAATGATACCTCAGACAAGGATTTAATCTCCAAAATATATAAAGAACTTACACGACTCCACTCTAAGAAGACAAGTAACCCAATTAAAAAATGGGCAAAGGACTTGAACAGACACTTCTCCAAGGAGGACATACAGAAAATCCAAAGACACATGAAGCGATGCTCAATATCGCTAGCCATCAGAGAGATGCAGATTAAAACCACAATGAGATACCACTTCACACCAGTCAGAATGGCCATCATAAACAAAGCAACAAACAACAAGTGTTGGAGAGGATGTGGAGAAAGGGGGTCCCTAGTGCACTGTTGGTGGGACTGCAGACTGGTACAACCACTATGGAAAGCAGTTTGGAACTTCCTCAGAAAACTAAAAATGGATCTGCCTTATGACCCAGCAATTCCATTGCTGGGACTCTATCCTAAGAACACTAAAACACCAATACAAAAGAACCTTTGCACCCCGATGTTCATAGCAGCACAATTTACAATAGCTAGGTGCTGGAAGCAACCTAGATGCCCATCAGTAAATGAATGGATCAAAAAACTATGGTACATTTACACAATGGAATTCTATGCAGCAGAAAGAAAGAAGGAGCTCATACCCTTTGCAACAGCATGGATGGAGCTGGAAAGCATTATGCTAAGTGAAACAAGCCAGGCAGTGAAAGACAAATACCACATGATATCACCTTTAACAGGAATGTAAACAACAAAACAAAACAAAACAAAAACTAGCAAAATATAACCAAAGACACTGAAATAGGGGATAGCCTGACAGTGGCCAGAGGGGAGAGAAGAGGGAATTCCAGGGGGGAATGGGTAGGGATTACGGGAACAAATTTGGAGGACACATGGACAAAAACTAGGGGTCGGGGGTAATGGGGGGAAGGGGGGAGGGTTGGGTGGGTGGGCTGGAATGGGAGTAGGGGGGAGAAAACTGTACTTGAACAATGATTAAAATAAAAAAAACAAAAAAAAAGAAAATGTGTGTTATAGCGTATTAAATAAATGGTTTCTTTTTGTATCTTCAGAAAACAGAATATTTTTCAGAACAAAAATTTAAGTGTATTATAAAACAATTGACTATATCCTTTAAAATACTAAGTACATATTTTTTCATATCAAGTCTGTGCTAGTTCAGTTTATTCCATTTATCTTTTCTGTGCCAACACTCCAATTTTTCTCTGAAATATTCCACAACTTGTTATCATATACCAGCTCCAGTGCTAGCTTTTCCTGTTTACTGAGCATGCTTAGTATGTTCTGTAACTAATAAATTAATAAAACCTTTGTAATATACAAATATCTCATAACTGAAGTGATTATTAGGAAACTGTATGTGAACACAAGTCCAAAAAAGATATGTTGTGATTATACTGACTCTGAAAACATTTGATTTTCATAGAATGCATCATTTACTGTATTGTATAAATTGATTGTAGTATTGCTCATAAATTGTGAATAATAAACCCAGTGAATAATAAACAATAAAAATATTTATATCCTAGGAACACAATTTAAGTAATCATGCCACGGACTCCATGTTAGTGGCATCTTTGAACAAATGAGTACATATGAGTCATAATCATATTTCGTGTTTAGGGAATGAAGCTGGAACCTGTTAATAAAATTTGTATTCTTAGTTAATTTAATTTTATATTGGTTTCATATGTTTTCTATATCATATCATGATGGATAGCAAAAATACACTAAAATTTTTAAGTAGCATTTAAACAACAATTTAAATATAATAAACTCTACATTGATTAAATAAATGTATTTAGAAGTGAATAAAATTAATACATCAAAGAATTTACTTAGCAGTCATGCCTTCCTGCTCATTTTAAAATAATTCCTGCCTAATGTAATATTGATTACTAATAGAATTTGACCAAATCTTATGTTTTAAATTTTTTGCACAGGCATTATTGTTCATATCATTTTTTTTTACTAAATTGATTAGGGTGATATTGATTAATAAGATTATGTAGGTTTCAAGTATACAATCTGTAATATATTGCCTGTATATTGCATTGTGTGCCCACCACCCAAAGGCAAATCTTCATTCATCACCATTATGTTTGACCCTCCTTACCCTTTACTACTCTCCTCCCTCAAAATTTGCCCAAGCCTTAAATAGCTAACTCCTCTGTCTGTCTGATTCTTTAATTTCTTTAATTAGACTCTACTCTTTTGGTATGACATAGCTTTAATACTGTTTTCCTGATAGATTTTATCACTTTCAAAAATAGCCCTTTTGACTTCTAGAAAGCAGTTGTTTCTATTTATAATGGATTGCTGTAGATGTGATATTAGTTATTATAAAGTGAAAACTAAGTACAAATAATTACAGTTGAATTGATTAAGGAAGTAAATGAGTTATAATAACCATGTCAGATAACCATGTCAAAAAGAAATGGTTTTCATTTTAAATTTAAAAAATGAAAGAAAATTTCTAGTAGATGAAAGGCCATGATGTCACTGTTTTTTCAATTATGATTGCAGTAAGCAGGATCTTAAACAATTTTATTCATGTCTTTATTCAATAAATATTTTTTAAATATGTACTGCGTGTTAGGCAGTCACTACGTCAGGTACTGGTGAACAAAATCAGACTGTTCCTTGACTTCATGAAGCAAAACTTTCTGGAGAGACAAGTATTAAATATTCATACAAATAAGTATGTAACTAACTACAAATTGCATTTAATTCAATAAGGAAAAATTCCTATGAGCTGAAAGGGAATAAACGGGGAGATCTAATTTAGATTTCTGTTAGGGGAAGGAGTTTTCTTCTAAGCTGGGACCAGAAGCATAAACAGGAGTTAGCAGGGGGAAACCTTGCATATGGAAGCCAAAGCAAAGAACATGGCACGTTGGAGAAACTGAGGGAAGATTTCAGATATTACTTATAACAAGTAATTCTTCAGAATTGTCCATAGGTCCACTTAAGAAAACATTTGGGATTTATATCTTATATTTATTATAAAAAATTCTAATGAAAGAGGATTACCTGCAGTTCTCTCACATGATGTCCTTACCATTAGGCTATATGAAAAGGCCAGATTACATTCCATAATATGTTTGATATCTGAATTACCAGGCATAACATAACACTATTTAACTGCTATATTTTTCCTTCCAATAGAATAGATAATTTTTACCTAAAAGTTTTCATTGAACCATCTTGCAGGCATATCTGGCAAGATATGTTTGATATCTGAAATACCAGGCATAACATAACACTATTTAACTGCTATATTTTTCCTTCCAATAGAATAGATAATTTTTACCTAAAAGTTTTCATTGAACCATCCTGCCAAGAATCAGTTTCTGTTTTAAAAGTCTGTAATTCACACATATGGGTCAATGTTTTATGCCAGGACTCTTCTTTGCTCTATATATTCCCTGCTAATAATGAACTCATATCATATCAAAAGATCTAATGGACTCATATTAACCGACAAGTTTATAATTTGAAACCATAATTTTATGTTATATTTTGTTTTAGGACAAAAAGTTTTGTTTTTGAGGTGTATATTGGTTTGGTTATCAATTGATGTATAATAAATTACCACCAAACTTAATGGTTTAAAACAGCTATTATTATTTCACAGTTTCTGTGGGTCTGAAAACTCAGTGCAACTTAGCTGGGTCCTCTGGCTCTGGGTCTCTCATAAGGATGCAGTCATCTCCAAGGCCTGAGTGGGGAGGTCTACTTTCTAGATAACTCACAAAGTTGTTGCCAGAATTCAGTTCTCACAGGCCATTAGACTAAACCCTCAGCTCCTCTCAGATGCAAGGCATCAACGCCTGTGGTTTTGTTTCTGTGTGGTTTCTGGAAATAATAAGCAAGAGGGGATGAGGGGGGAAGTTAGCCAAATGGGAATCACAACCTTCTGTTACCTAATCATAAAAGTGATATCCTATCACTTTTGCCATGTTCTATTTATTAGAAGCAAGTCACTAGGTCCAGTCCACACTAATAGGGAGGGGATTACACAATGGTGTGAACACCAGGAGGCACAGATCATTGAGAGCCATGTTAGAATTAGAAGCTGCCTCCCACAAAGTTTTTATAAAGTTGTTATTTTTATTAGGCCTTAGGAAGCTGAAAATTGGTTGTCTGTAAGACCTTCAGTTAATTATATTGCTTCATGAGCAGTGACAATTGTGGGAAAATGGACAACCACAATCTGACCTTAGGATACTATCACAATCCTCTGAAAATCTACAAGATCCTGTCTAAAGAAACCAAAGGTCGTGGCAGGTCAAAACTTCTAAGGAAACCAAAGCCTGAGCCAAAATTAAGTACCAAGAATCATGCATATTCAGAAACCAATGATCATGAACAGGGCAGTTAGCAGGATCTGTCTGTGTTGCTCTCAGTTCTGGCCAGCTTTCTACTTAGAAATTTAAATTGTAAAATTCCAAGTGCCTCCAGCTAGTATAAAAAACAAGGAAGGAGGAATTGCATTTTTACCACATTCAAATCAAGATGAATTCAGAGAATCTAAGTCAAGACTTAAACTTGTCCTACTAGTAAAAATGACAAAAGTAAGATAATGAGGGATGGGAGGTAGAGGCAGTGCCCACTTAAGATGAATGTGGAAAGTCAATCAATATTATTTGAATATATTCTGAAGTGTAGCAATTTTATTGGTACATCAAGTCCTCTTTTGCTGAAATTCATGCTATTAATAATGAGCATAGTGTTTTTTTAATTGAGTAGCAATGGAAATTCAACAAATAAATTATGTTATCAAATATAAATATTTAAACACTGAAGGTTGTTTTAAAAGGACAAATAATTGTAATCATTGACCAGAAAGGTTACCAAGAATAAGCTAAAATAATAACATGATTATTACCACAGTAGAAATGTCAGTGGATGGTTAGCTGTCAAAATAGTTTGGTAAAATAAAACTAAAAAGAGCTTTAAATAGTGAAAAGATGGAAGTTGAATGACAGTACTGCCTGACCTTTTCTAAATACTTTACATTACTTAAAAGTAATTAGGAAATTTTTTGAAATTCTTATCTCTGTCTCTCCAATTGAATTAGTATTTTAATCAAGTATGGACTATTACCAGTTATTGAGTTAGACTCTGGTAAATAAAACTAAAGAAGCAGCACCTGCCATCACTGAGATTATACTCCAGCAAGGAATATTGACAGCTAATACAGGGGAAGTGTGTGGTACCATGGCAGCACTTAGGAAGGATAACTATTTCAGACTTTGGCCTGTCAGGGGAAGTTTCATAGTTGTGAACAGCATGTATGTTCTGTTAATTTTGAGGGTTGTGTTCCTAGACATCTGACTGCCTGTTAGAGAATGGCATAAAAATGGTCTAAAATTAATAATTCAGGTCCTCCCTCTTTTTTTCTTCAGAAGTCTGGTTATATGTTTGCCAATATTGTTTATGTTTCAAAGAACCAGCTTTTGGTTTCATTGATATTTTATATATTGTTTTTTTGCTTTGTTTTGTTTTTTAGTGTCTGTCATATATTTCCACTCTAATCATTATTGCCTTCCTTTTACTTACTTTGGGATTTGTTTGTTGCTCTTTTCCTAGTTCTTTTAGGTGTAAGATTAGATTGAGATTTTTCTTGCTTCTTGAGGTAACCCTGTATTGCTAAGAAGGTCTATGGATTCAATTCAATTCCTATCAAAATACAAATGGTGTATTTCACAGACCTAGCACAAATAATCCAAAAATTTATATGGAACCACAGAAGACCCCAGATAGCCTTAGCAATCTTGAGAAAGAAGAACAAAGTTGGAGGTATCATATTACCTGATACCAAACTATACTACAATGTGTAGTAATTAATACAGCATGGTACCAGCATATAAATAATCACATAGATCAATGGAACAAATAGCTCAGAAATAAACCCACACCTTCATAGTCAATTGGTATTTGACAAAGGAGGCAAGAATATACAGTGAGGTAAAGACAGTCTAGACTAGCTCCTGCAGAAAGGGAGGAGAAAGCAGCAAGTTCCAGAACCTTCCCAAATCTAGCCAATCTTTGCTTCAGTGATCCTGGCTGCTGAGATGTGGTGACAATGGGCGCAGCAGACCCAAGTGAGTTGGAGGGCAGGCTGCTGAATGAGATTTTCATGTCGCTGCTCAACCTGCTGCTGCTCCGCCTTTGCATGTTCCTGATCTACAAGATTGTGCAAGGGGATTAGCCGGCGGCCAGCAGCTACAGTGAGGATGACAAGCCGCCCCTGCTGCCCCGCCTTAAGTGGCTCAACTTCACCCTGCTGAGCTGCCACCTTTCGAGGGTATCCAGGACCCGCGCATACTCATGGCCCTCAACCGCAAGGTGTTTGACATGACCGAAGGCGGCACATTCTATGGGCTGAGGGGCCGTGTAGGGTCTTTGCCAGAAGAGATGCATCCAGGAGCCTCGCCACATTTTGGCTGGATAAGGAAGCTCTGAAGGACCAGTATGATGACCTTTCTGGCCTCACTCCTGCCCACCAGGAGACCCTGAATGACTGGGACTCTCAGTTCTCTTTCAAGTATCATGTGGGCAAACTGCTAAAGGAGGGGGAAGAGCCTACTGTGTACTCCAATGACAAACAACCAAAAGATGAGAATATTTGGAAAAACAATTAAAGCATTCAATGGAAGCATACCTATTTTTGTATTCTGCAGAATCATTTGTAACATTCGTCTGTCTTAAAATGTGGTGATCTCAATATTTAGAAAAGTTTTGAACTTGCTGTAAATTTCTTTTAATTAACATCACTAGTGATACTATAAAATTAATTTAGACTGCATGATGATTGTGTGTAGTAAATCCAGAAAGTGAGCTACAGTGCTGTAATACAAATGTGAGTACTGTTATCCTTCTATCTGTAGTTACAGGCTGAATTTAAATTTGTTTTTCCTGAAAGACAGGTTAAGACTTGGGTACTTCTCCCAAATAGGTAGAAATGTAAAATTTGCAAAGACCTTCAAGCACCAAGAACAAAGGATCAACTTTTAGTCATGGTTATTCTCAATTGAATTAAAGCAGATCTGCAATGTCCCAGAGGCTTTGATGTTCATTAAAGAGAGCTGTCCAGGAAGAAAAGGAAAGCTCAAAGCTGGGCTTAGTTGTTTCTAGGTGGAATTTTTGTTCTCCTTCAGAACTTGGACACCCTCACTAACAGTTCTCTACAGCGAGGATTAGAACACAATTTGAACATTCAAAGAAGCTTTGGGGAAAATCAGCCAGCCTGCCTAAAAACCCAAATACATGAAGATCATAGGACTGTCTTCCCAATATCCATGTTCATGGTGGGGCAATGGTTATTTTATGTGATTTGACATGAGGGGCATATAGAACAGGTCTTTGTTCCCCAAAGAGCCTGCACCCACTCCTGAATAGTGAGGAAACAATACACATTACTAGACAAGTGGTTTTTGAAATAAAGTATATTCATAAGGTAACAGTTAACTCTTATGTTGTTGCGAAACTAGAGCCACTGCAAGAACAGTAGTCAAGTGTCTAGGTCTTTGATATTGGTCTTATTAACAATAAACTTTGCTTAAGTAGGCTGTACAGTTGTATGAATTTGTAAGTGTTGTGTGAACAACTAGTGAGGTTTCAAACTTGTATTTAAGTAGTATTTTCCTTGTATTTTCTTGTGAACCATGTTTGATGGTTTTACCTTAAATCAGAAAACAAAATGAAGTGCTTTGGTCAGTTAATAAAATGGTTTTACCACCCCCCCCAAAAAAAAATACAGTCTATTCAAGACTTCTGGCCATAGGAGCACACACTTCACCTCCTCACACAACAATAAGAAGGATAACAACCAATATAAAAACAAAACAAAAAAAAATAACCAGAACTGCCAGAAAATTGAACTGTATGGAAAGTCCAACAACCAAAGAGTTAAAGAAGAAACATTCATTCAGATGGGTAGGAGGGGCCAGGACCGGTGGCCGTGGCAGAGAGAATGTGCAGCAAAGTAGCAGTGGCAGTGACAGCTGGTGAGATGGGCAGTCGTACATTCATGTGTGGTGGATAAAAACCGGGGGGGGGGGGGGGGGAGGAACAACTGGGGTGTGAGCAATCCCAGCCCCAAGCCAGACAGTGCAGTCCAGGGTTCCAGCACCAGGTATAAAGGCTTATAACCTCTGGCTGTAAAAACCAGTGAGTGTTGCAGAGGTGGAAGAAACTGCTGGTCTCTCGGGAGAGTCCATTTAAAGGGCACTCAGGGCCCTAGAACATATACAGACACACCCACTCAGGGAATCAGCCTCAGGGCAGCAGCTAGAAGGGTGCCAGATGCTTACAAGAATTAGGGGAAGTGACTGAAAATGGGACAAGATCCAAGCAAGCAGCGTTGTTCCCTCTCTGACCCCTCTCACACATACAGTGCTATAACACAGCAAAGTGGGTTGCCCCGCCCTGGCAAATACCTAAGTCTCTTCTACTCACAACATAACAGGTGCACTAACATGGGGAGTCAAAGCAGCTGTACCTAATACCCAGAAACAAAGAGACTGCCAATTAGAGGAGACAAAAAAATATGGCCCAAATGAAAGAACAGGTCAAAACTCCAGAAAAAGAACTAAATAACACAAAGATAGCCAACCCATGAGATGCAGAATTCAAAACACTGGTGATCAGGATGCTCAGAGAAATGACTGACTACAGCTGCAAAATAAAGGAAGAAGTGAAGCCTATACAAAGTGAAGGAAAGGAAGGTGTGATTCAAATCAATGATTTGAAACAAAAGGAAAAAATAAACATTCAACTGGAACAGAAAGAAGAAACAAGAATTTTTTTTAAAAAAATGAGAGGCTTAAGAACCAGTGGGACAACTTTAAATGTTCCAACATCCAAACCATAGGAGTGCCAGAAGGTGAAGAAGAAGAACAAGACATTAAAAATTTATTTGAAAAAATAATGAAAGAAAACTTCCCCAGTTTGGCAAAGGAAATAGACATACAAGTCCAGAAAGCTCAAAGAGTCCCAAACAGGGACCCAAGAAAGCACACACCAAAGCACATCATAATTAAAATGCCAAAGGTTAAAGATAAAGAGAGAATCTTAAAAGCAGCAATAGAACAGAAGAGAGTTACCTACAAAGGAGTTCCCATAAGAATGTCAGCTGATTTCTCAAAAGAAATCTTGCAGGCCAGAAAGGACTGGCAAGAAGTATTCAAAGTGATGAAAAGCAAGGACCTACAACCAAGATTACTCTATCCAGCAAAGCTATCATTTAGAATGGGAGGACAGATAAAGTGCTTCCCAGATAAGGTCAAGTTAAAAGAGTTCATCATCACTAAGCCCTTATTATATGAGATGTTACACGATTCATCTATGAAAAAGATCAAAACTATGAACAGTAAAAAGATAAATTCACAGCTATCAACAACTGAACCTTAAAACAAAGCAAAAACAAACTACGCAAACAACTAGAACAGGAACAGAATCATAGAAATGGAGATCACATGGAGGGTTATCAGTGGGGAGGGGAAAGGGGAGAATGGGGGAAAAGGTACAGGGAATAAGAAGCATAAATGGTGGGTACAAAATGGACAGGGGGCGTTAAGGAAATGGTATAGGAAATGGAGAAGCCAAAAAACTTAGGTACAACCCATGGACATGAACTAAGGGAGGTGATTGCTGGAGGGAATGGAATTAGTTACCAGGTGGAGGGGGCAGAGAGGAAAAAATGGGACAGCTGTAAGAGCATAGTAAAATATACTTAATGTTTTTTTAAAGTCTCTTCAATAAATGGTGTTGCAAAAATTAGAAAGATATATGCAAATGTATGAAACTAGACCACCTCCCTACACCACACACAAGAGTAAACTGAAAATGTGGTAAAGACTTAAATGTAAGACTTAAAATCATAAAAATTTCAGATATTTATCATAGCAGTATTTTTTCATAGATATCTCAGGCAAGGGAAACAAAAAATAAATAAACAATTGGAACTACATCAGACTAAAAAGCTTTTGCACAGCAAAGGAAACCATCAACAAAATGAAAAGGGAAGCCATTGAATGGAAGGACATATTCGCCAATGATACATCCAATAAGGGGTTAATATCCAAAATTTATAAAGAACTCAAACAACTCAACATCAAAAAAAAAAAAACAGTCCAAATAAAAAAATTAGCAAGGGACCAGAATAGACACATCTCCAAAGAGAACATACAGGTGACCAATAAACATAGGAAAAGATACTCAACATCACTAATCATCTGAGAGATGCAAATTAAAACCACAATAAGAGATCACCTCACACCTATCAGAATGGCCATCACCAATAAATCAGCAAAGAGCCTTGAACAGTGTGGCTTAGTTGGTTGGGCGTCAACCAGCAAAGCAAAAGATTGCCAGTCCAATTCCTGGTCAGGGAACATGCCTGGGTTGTAGGTGAGGTCCTGTGTCAGGGCGCTTGCAAAAGGCAACCAATTGAAGTTTCTGTCTCACATCAGTGTTTCTCCTTCCCCTGTCTCTGAAAATAAATAATTAAATGAAAATCTTTAAAAAACAAATAAATTAGCAAATATCAAGTTTTGGTGAGAATGTGGAGAAAAGGGAGCCCATGTGTACTGTTTGCAAAATACAGATTGATGCAGCCACTGTGGAAAGCAGTATGGAGTTTCCTCAAAAAATTAAAAATGGAGCTGATTTATGACCCAGCAATTCCTTTTCTGGGAATATATCCAAAGAAACCCAAACACTTATTCAAAAGAATATATGCACCTCTGTGTTCATTGCAGTGCCATTTACAGTAGCCAGTATTTGGAAGCTGTCCAAGGGCCCATTAGTAGATGAGTGGATTAAAAAGCTGTACTACCCTGGCTGGTGTAGCTGAGTGGATTGAGTGCCAGCCTGCAAATCAAAAGGTCACTGGTTTGATTCCCAGTCAGGGCACATCCCTGGGTTATGGGCCAGGTCCCCAGTTGGGGCTGTGAGGGAAGCAACTGATGTTTCTACCTCCCTTCCCATCTTTCTAAAAATAATAAATAAAAAAAATATCTTGATAAAATAAGCTGTAGTATATATACACAATGCAATAATAGATGGTTGTAAAAAAAAGGAAATCTTACCTTTGGCAACAGCATAGATGGACCTGGAAGGTATTATGAAATAAGCCAGACAGAGAAAGACAAATACTAAATTATTTCACTTATATGTGGAATCTAATATACAAAATAAACTAACAGACATAATAGAAACAGACGCATGGATACAGAGAACAGACTGACAGCTGTTAGAGGTGGGGTCTGGGTGAAATAGGTGAAGGGATTGAGGGGGGAAAACTCACAGATGCAGACATCAGTATGGTGATTACCAGAGGGAAGGGAGTGAGGACAGGTAGAAGAGAGGAAAGGGAAGATAAATGATGATGGAAAGAGACTAGACTATGGGTGGTGACCACACAATACAATATACAGATGATGTGTTACACAACTGTACACTTGAAACCTATTTAACTCACCAATGTAACTTCAATAAATTCAATAAAAATATATAAACAAATAAAAGACTTAGGGTCAGCCCAAAATATGATTTTAAAATGTTCAAAATATAAACAACATTCAATTACTAAGGAAATAACAGAACCTAATCAAGTACACATTCTTTTCTTTCTCTTTCTCTCTCTCTCCTTTTTTTTTTCTGCAAAAAGCTTTTCTGTTTCCATTTGGTCCAATGCATGAGAGAGGGTTCCAGGGTGAGGCTCAGGCAAAGCCAGACACCAGGGAAATGCAGAGGGGCTTCTCGAAGGTCTCTGGGCTCCAGAGGCTTTCTAGTCATGCTTGAGGGTGAGCCTTTCAAAGAGACACTCACCCATCCCAGCCTGGGGGCCACCCTACCTATGGATGTTGTGGTCACCCACCTTCTTTAGGAGCCTCACCTCATCCAGGAAATGGTTCTCCAGGAAGTCACAGAGATGAGGGTCTGTGCAGGTAGAACCCAAGGCATGCAGATCTAAAAGGGCCTGGTTCAGGGTCTTCTCCAAAGCCAAGGCTGCTTCCATGGCATCCTGAGTTTTATTCCACTCATCTTAGGAAGGCTTTGCCCTATCCTGGAGGAGAATGTGGCCACCACACTAGTTTTGCAGCTTTAAGAGGCACTCAGAGCCCTCACACTTCTCCTTGGCCAACTCTCTGAAGAAGTGGCCCGTGCCCTGCAGAGCCACATCGTCTGGTGGAAAGAGAAGCCCAGAGAGTGGTGGGTGCAGGAGGCCCGCAGATGTAGGTTGGCCAGGTGGTTGACCGCAGCCTCCACATCAGTGGAATAATTCTGGCGAATTTGGGAGCTCATGGTTGTTCAGCAATGAAGAATTAAGGTCGAAAAAAAGGTGCCAGCTGGTCTCGGAGGCTGAGGTGGTTTCGAAGATAGTGACTAGAAAAGAGGATGGAGGGTAGTTGGAAATAAGGGGCATCCCTAAGTCTGTTCCGTCCAAACCCTGCTGAAGCAGGAGACGGATACCAGGACCCCCGAGGGCACTCCACACTCTATTTAAAGCCCTTGGAGCTATATGTGTTTCCAAATTTAGAAATTTTAAAAATTTTATAAAGGTGCTATGATTTACATTCTCTTTATTTTTACCTTCAGTTGTTATAGAAAAGCACTTTACAACAAACACATGAATATTTCTATAGCGAAATATATGAATTGTCATCCTAGATCAGATTTTTGCTGCTACATGACTTTGTAGCAAACTTGTAAAAGTATTTCTGATTTTTCAGAACTCTCAGAATTTTGAAATTGTACATTGAAGGATTCTTGAGATGGCCTTTTTTCCCATAAAAAAGGTACTTGGACCTGATAAATTAACAAATGGGTACCCAATAAAGACTACATCATTTTTGTGCCTACAGTATCAGTCATTGAATTGTAGGGGAGAGATTTGTCTCATTCCTCTGTGATGGTATACTAACTACTCGTCAGTGGTGGGGAGGACCAATGGGAAAAAGAGGAGAATATTCCTAATGATGTTTTTACCACAGTATTTCTAAGAGATTTTGGCATATCAAACATTTAAGTTTTAGAAACAGAAATTTCATAAAAGTGATAAATATTTTTAGGTAGGATTTTTAATAACTTTTTTGAATAGTTGTCTCTTCAAACTAATATTTATGTCAAGACTGGTGGATGTATGATATATGCTGCTTTATACTAGCAGATCATGTAATTTAGTGGACTGGGCTGAATTTATTATGAGCATTTTGTCACATTGGGAGCTTTTTGTATTTCAACATTTCCCAAAGCTTTATTCCTTTGTTGTTAAAGATTTTTTTCTATAATCTCAAGTTAGATGAGTTTTATGTTTACTGAGATGCTTAATCACCTACTAGATGGGTTAAGTGGAAAGAAAAAGTAAAATGCCACACTTATATAAAGGATGTTTTTTGAAAAAGGAGTTTGTGCTATGGCTGAGGTAGTTCAGTGGTTTGAGTGCCAGCCTGCAAACCAAAGGGTTACCAGTTTGATTCCCAGTCAGAGCACATGCCTGGGTTTTGGGCCAGGTCCCCACTGTGGGGCATGTGAGAAGCAACCATACACTGATATTTCTCTCCCTCTCTTTCTCCTTCCCTTCCTCTCTCTCTAACAATAAATAAATAAAATCTTTTTTTAAAAAAAAGAGGAATTTGTGATTTTCTCTGGAAAAGGTATCCTTTTATTACAGCCTTCAGATATCTTTTGAGGGATGGCCCACAAAAGGAGAGAACAAGCTATAGAAACAAATAAAAAGATTTTATAGCATCAAGTTCTCATTATAGGCCAAATGTGAGCTGTTTTGACTTTCTCCTTAAAACCTTTCCTCGAAATTCTGTGAATTTGATCTGTTTTAAGCAAAGCATTTTGCTTTCTCATGAATAAAAATTTATACTGATGTGCCCAAGAAAGGTAACAGTGAATGTGTGTATCTTAATAGTGCTAAAAAAATTAACATTGAAATTTCAATCTCTAAAATAGTATGAATTTCCTTACAGATTTTAAAAATATAAGCATTAATTGTTAATTTCCAGCCAGTACAAAACATTGTAAAATTTTAATATCAATCTTAAAAAATTACCTTATATCTATATGTTTTATAGACTGGCATGTAAATTATGTGAGAAAAGAATTTGGTTTGCTTTACTTTTTTTTTTAATTTGCTGTTGCAAACATTGCTATTGTACAAATGAACAGCCTTTTTAAAACATATTTCTGTATAGTTCTTTCAGTGGAGCTATAGGACAAATTCCTAGAAATGAAAAATTTAAGGTTCAAAACATTTGTGTCTTTTTAATTCCAAGTATTGACAAATTGTTCTTTTAAAAAAGCTTAATGAACAAGTGATAATCTGTGAGAATGCTGATTTCCCTCAACTTCACCACTATTTAGGGTTATTAAAATTTTTAACCTTGCAATTTGAAAGATGAAAAATTATCTCATTTTAATATGCTTATTTAACTTAAGTTATGAATGAAGTTAAGCAATTTTTTATATTTTTATCTGCAGTAAACTGCCTATTCATGACCTTTTCCCATTTTTGTACTAGACTATTAATTTTGTTGGTTAATCAATATAAACCCTGGGTAGTAAATAAAATAGCTATTTATTATATGGACTATGAACATTTTTCCCTATGTAAAGCTTTGCTTATGTTATTTTGTTTAACAGAATGTTTTTTCTTTTACATTGGCAGGTTTATTTGTTAAAGTGCAGTACTCTATGATATAACTAAAGCAGTTTGACTTCTCTTGAGTTACCTACTAGAGGTTTTTATTTATAATTAAGTGCCTAGAAAAAGTATGGGAACTATTTATAAACTTGGTCTTTGTGTGCTTTTTTCTTTTAACAAAAGGTTGTTTTTATTAATTAGTAGTTCAGTGGATAATAGTTTTTATACCTTAATACTAATTCAGGGTGGTTTATCTTAGCAAATAAGCAATTTAGTCATAGTTCTTCAGCCATAAATCTCCTCTTCCAAAGCAAATATCCTGCAAGGATAGAACAAACAGGATCAAAACACAGTGAGAGGTTTGAACTCTCGTATGCCAGATTGGCCTCATCTGGGTGTGGGAGATTAAAGGAAAGTACCTGAGATAGCTTTGACTATATAAGGAAATGTCTCTTTCAGTTCAAATAAGTTTTTTATTTGTAAATACTTAATTAGCAAAATTGTACAGCCTTGATTCATGATGTTAAAAAGCACTGAAATAGTTCTTTCATCCTCATGTACCATATGTCCCCTTAACTTATTTTTCTAGGAAAATTCTAGGTAGTAAATAAAATCGTAAAGCCTGTGTAAGGCATGTACCGAATATAAAAACTTTATAGCTACATGTAATTTTTAAGCCGCATGCTTTCTGTGAGCTTTGTAGAGTACCCACACCTGTGGAAAATTCAACAAAAAAGTAAGTGGAAATGGGAATAGATAGGTTGCATTTTTTCTTCCAAATGTCATTATTCACTTTAGTAGTTAAGTACATTGCTCATCTTTACTTCAGTAAATATTAAATAATGTTTTAGATAGTCCAAATATTTTAAAAATACTCTTCAGTGTATATATATATATGTGTATATATATATGTGTATATATATATATATATATACAAAATTACTAAAGCAATATGCATGAATTTTTAAAAAATTTTTAGTCTTGGCTGGTGTGGCTCAGTGGATAGAGCCACCAGCTTGCAAACCAAAGGGTCGCTGGTTCCATGCCCACTCAGGCACATGCCTGGGTTGCAGGCCAGGCCCCAGTAGGGGGGTTGTGAGAGGCAACCACACACTGATGTTTCTCTCCCTCTCCATCTCCCTCCCTCTCCCTCTCTAAAAATAAAATAAATAAAATTTTTAAAAATTTTAGTGTTGCTAAGTTGGTATTTTTACAAAATATTTTTATATAGTACATACAATATAAGCTGATTCACTTGATATTGGGAATTACTTTCCATATCATTAAACATTATATCTTACTAAATAATTTTAATGAACTTAAACCTATTGTGTGGTGTACTGTTATTTATTTAATTCATTATCGTTACTGGTTACTTGTTTTAAAATAAAACTGCAAGGAACATAATTACAGGTAGCTATATGCCTAAACCTGCAATTATTGCAGGGAACACAAATTCCTGGAAGTGGAATTGTTAAGTTAAAAAATTATTTAGAATAGTTAGGAAAGGTTCCTATTAATTAGAAAAACAATTAGGCTCTTTATAGAGACGCAATTGAAAAAACTACAGATATTAAATCTCAGGTATATGGAAAAAAGGGAAATATGGTGCCGGGTTCTTTATGGTATATATATTAATATTATCTTGCCCTCTAATTATAAAACACATTATCATAAATACTTTCTATGGTAAGAATTACCTGAATTATAAAAGCTGAATATGTAAGGACATATATAGCAATAGCTAGAATTTAATTTAGATGTGCTTCTTAAGGTACACAGACTGAGAATTTTTATTCAAAATTTCTATACTTTTTAATATGGCTTTTTTATATCCTTCAAAGACACTGGCACATAATAGAGCAGAATGATGTAAAGCTGGAGAAGGCAGAATGTGCTCCCCATCAAAAAGTTGCCCTGTAATAATAGTTCAGAGTAAGAGAGAAAGTTTAGACAGGAGTTAATAGCTTGCTTTGAGGATAAGTCATCCTCTGTTCTCACAAGCATGTCAAAATAGTGGACCAGCACTTCTGACAGATTAATATGAATGACTTCTGTCTGTGGGTGTGTGTACAGAGCATCAGAAGCACACTGCCTATGGAAACTTTTTTTACAAGAAGGTAATAATGTGAATAAGTGAATGCTTTTAACTTGTTCCATTACAGCTTGCAGTACCTTCTCTTCTAGCTATTTCATTGTAAGCACTCAAACAAAAAGTTTCTTGTTAGCCTGACTACATAATATATGGAATTAAAAATTGGAAAGATAGAGACTTTTCGTGAGAAATACGGACCAGTGCAGGGAGAAAGAAAGCAACCAATTAGGACTATGTTTTTCATCTCTGTTACTGTTATTACAAGATATAAAGACAACTCACACAAAATGTTATATGCTTAGCTCTCTGTTAAATTTGGTGGAATCAATAAAAGGCGTGCTGTGCTGTGTGGCTCTTGCCCACCACAGCATTGGTATTTAGTTATTTCCAAATACTACTTCCTTGTACATAGCTGTAGCTAAGTATTTAGGAAGGCACAAATTCCTGAAAGTGGAATCATTGAGTTAAAGAGTATTTGACATCCTGCTGGTATAATGTTAGCAATATATGAATAGATTTTGCCTTATTATTATTTTCTAGAACAGAATGGTACTGAATAATCTATTAATTGTGCAATGCAGGTAACACAAGAGAAAAGGAAGCCTCAGGGAAATTGAATTTGGCCCTGCGGAATGAGTGGGAAACAAATAAGCAAACAGGAAAGAAGAGAGGGTAAAAAGGAAAGAGCAGCTTGTTGGAAGCAGAGGTACTGAGAGGAGACAGTACAAAGGTCAAGCCTGGCCGGAGCCCAGCTTCCTGTGATGACATCAGATGGTCTAAGCTAGGCTTAATTACTGAATGCCTGCAACAGTATGCAGAGGCATTTAGATTTCATGTGACAGGGACTAAGAAGCCTTTATAGAGCTTTGTTAGCAGCAAAGGTTACTTGATGGAAACAACATTTTAGGAACACCAGTCTCACTTAGCATTTTGGCTTATTTGAAGCAGTTTTGTGTTAGAGGATAGAGTAATAGCTAAGAAGCCATCATAGTAATATAGTATAGCAGCATAGACAACTGGTGTGCTGGTGTAAGCTGGTAGCAGTGAGGAGGGAAGGAAGGGATTTGGATCAGAAACACTGCAGAGGAAAACAGTATGATATGGTGGCTAAAGAGATGTGAGGAGTAAAGAAGTCTTCAGTGTTTTCAGATTTTTCTGCCTAAGAGATAGGAAAAGCAGTGCCATTAAAGAATGTTTTTAGTTCAGTGCTAAGAAGTAATTCCATTTCCTTTTTGTGTAACCCTAACTTATAAACTTATGAGAAAAATATTGAGTTTAAGAACAGTACTGTGTGATGGTAGATATAAAACTCATCAAAATTGGCTTCCAGAAACTGAAGAGCAAAAAAAAAAAGATGGGCTTCTAAGGCTTCTTCTTTGGGAATAATAGGAAAACCCACGAGAGTGTCTTTGGAACGACAGCAATTTAGATTATATAATCTAAATTATACTTAAATTCATTCTGTAGAGTTTAGTGCTGAAAGTCAGAATGTCCAAAGTTATTCTGAATGATAAAGATTATTCTTCAGAGCTGTATCTCAAGCCATTCAAAGACTGTGGTTTGAAGTATCATTCTTCAAAGGACAGTGTCTGTCTCCTCTACCGGGGCAGACAGCGGGTCAGCACCTGAGTTGGTATCATTGGGAGGAGTTGTGAGGGTGGAAATCTGTAAGTCCAGATATCTGTAGGTGAAAGCATGGAAAAAGAATTCTTATAATTATTTTGTTTAAAAAGGCACATGTTGAGGATGGGCTACCAGCAAAGATTTGCAGCAATTATTCATTAATATCATCTAGGTTATCTACATGAAATGCATATTTCTACAAAATTTTGATAACAAAACATATACCAGAAGATGTAAACACTACTACGTTGCCCAAACCTAAATTGATCTAAAGAAAAATAACAATAAATTATAACACTCATGTATCATGCTTTATAGAATATTTGAAAAACCTTTACAATTGTATCTATTTTACCCGGAGGCAGGACTGAGGCGCTGTTCTTCATACCCAGATGAAAATGCTCTACCAGTTAAGATAAACAAATAGTTTTTATTGGCCCTTACAAAATGTTATCTATTACTCTGTAAACCATAATCATTATAAGCATGAATGGCCTTATTTATTATCTTTATTGTCAAATTTGAGGTAGGTTCTAGAATATAAAAATCTATATACATTGTTAACAGTGCAAACACTGTAAGTCTAAAGGAAATCATATGAAAAATCCATCTCAGTGAATAAACTACTCACTGTAAATAAATTTGAAGATAACTATAATTCACATTTAAGATCACTGTAATTCAGTCCACTAAGGCAATTTACTAGTGTCCTGTCAGCTCCAAAGAGTTAATATATTCTTATGTCACTAACTTAATACCAGTGAATCTGGGTGCTGAGAATAAAGCCTGTTAATCCTTAATACCAACCCTTTAACACATAAAAGAAAGATGCATGTGATTTATTTTCAAGTTTTCTGTGGTGCTTGAAAAGTATTAACTGTGAAGTGAATATATGTTAAAGAATGGAAATTGCATTTACAGGTGGCAGTAAAAATCAGAAATCAGAAAGAAATGAAACTCAGTCAGAAATACTTGTCTTTCTATGCATCCAGAATTCCTTATCTATAAAGTACAAAACATGTATATGCTTGGAATATATACTATTTTTGAAATGTATGAAATATAAATGTTTCATTCTTTTACATAGACCTTTATAACACTTTACCTTTTATAGGTTGTTGTGATGGCAATTCTAATTGAATAATGTATGTTCTCTATGACTAGTATGATTATATTACTTAGCTAAATTTTAATGTTTTAGGATGGTTAATTTCTTTTATTCATATAAAAAAGTTTAGGACTTTATGTAAAACATTTAAGTCTGATAACATTTCATTTTAAACTGCCAGAAAGAAGCAGTGACTGCAGAGCAGTCTAAAAACACCATGAATGAGATTAAACTCCAGACTTCTATTTACTATATCCTTATCTCGAAAACAAAGATCAATTCCCCAAAGGAAAAAAACTTTTAGAACAACATAATCCAGTAGTTTTCAAAACAATATTTAAGAAGGGATTAAACAAAGAAAAAAAACCTCATAGACACAGCCAAGAGGAAGGTGATTACCAGAGGAAAAGGAGGGTGTGGGGCAGGAAGGGATACAGGGGGATGAATGGTGATGGGAGGAGACTTGACTTGGGTTGTTGAACACACAGTACAGTGTACAGATGATGTATTACATAGAGAATCATACACCTGAAACCTATCTAAGTTTATTAACCAATGTTACCCCAATTAAATTCAATAAAAAGGAGGAAATTACATCACTCTTAATTTTTAACAAAAGACTCTAACAATGGTGAAAATGATATTTTAAATAGGACAATGATATAACCAAAATAAAAATCCATTTCAGGCTAAAAGAAATAAAGGTCCTCTTTGTGGCTTCATGTGTAACTTATGCAGAGATTCATATGGACCGTCCTTTAACCTGCGGGACAAGGCAAAACACAAAAACCATAATTAAAAAAATAAAAAGAGGAACCACCCCACTGATCCATATTCTTTTTCAAAATGCCACTAGCAGACCCTGTTTCAACTCTTAGAAATCAGAAGAGTTTTGAACGGAATAGTTAAATTGCTTGTCCTTGTCATCAAATTTGTTCCTATATTGGGTCCTGTGGCTGCTTGGTTTTGACTTTGATGCTTTTTCCATAGAACATGCATAAGTAATTCATATCTATGGCAATTTCATTCCTCTGTATGCTTCATTTTTCTTCCTGATAAGCTAGGAAATCTAGAAGAAAAGGTGAAGATGCTGATTTTAAGAATTAGTAATTTATTATCACATTAACTAAATTCCTCTTGATACAAAAAGGATAACCTTAATTTAGATCTCACTTGGGGTGAAATTGCACTTAACATCTTTTCAAACAAGCCCCTAAACTCCCTCCATTTGAAGTGGAAGGAATCCCTTTTTTTCAAGTAATTCTTCTTCATTTAATGAACTGCAAAGGCCCTTGACCAAATGAAATATTTACTTCAAATCTTTACATAAAATAATTTTCTTTCTTTATTCTTGAAACCCACTTTTAGGATTCATCATCAAAATTTTATTGTATTACTTTAGAATTGAAACTATAAATGAAATTACTCCTAATTTTCAGTATATATGTGTGTGATATTTATTCATAAATAAACAATTTCCCGTTGATTTCCTAGAGACTGTTCTGCTAGTAACCAAGAATACATGATGAACAAAATGCACATTATCCCTGGCCTCCTAGAGCCTCGGGGCTTGTTACTGGTGTTGAGTTTTCTTAGGACTATTACATGGATTAAATATCCTCTGACAGACAAAGTGAAAGAAGCCAATACGTTGACGCAATTTTAATTCACCCTTCTATCTCAATCACTTTCCGGTACTGAGTTAGGGGCATGCGCAGAGTACCTCCATTATCTCCTGCGAGCACTTTCCTGACGTGGCGTCGTCCACTGCACTGGTGCTGCCATAGACCCACTGGGATCCAGCACACTGTCTAGACACCTGATTAACTAACAAAGTCTTAGTTAAGCCCTTTGGATAAATTGGATAAATTATACAAAAGTAACTTAAAATTCTAAAACTTAGACATATATAAAGAAGGAAATATAGTTTTAATCCTTCTCCTTATTCTAAGTTTGAAATGGAGTGAAACAAAAGTAAAAAATGCCAAACTTTACATATTTTGATTGTTCCATGTCTACCTCTTATTTTTATTGATCATATAAATTGATAATAACTGAAATCATGATTGATTGGTGAGCCTAATTTTTCAAGGTTACCTACAAGGGAGCAATGATAGTCTGTTTAAAATATAGGTAACTTTTCAGTACCTTGTCTAACTTAGATATTAGTGACATTGAATAAGGAATATCACATTTCTTTTAGTGGGGTTTAAAACAACATAAATGTATTATCTCAACAATTCTGGAGGTCAGAGGTCCAAAATCATTTTCACTGGGCTAACTCACATCAAGGAATGGGCAGGCCGCATCCATTCTGGAAGGTCCAGGAGAATCTCTTTCTGGAGACCACCTGCATCCTTGGCTTGTGGTTCTTCCTCTGTCTTCAAAGCCAGAGAATAGCATTCTTTCAAGCTTTCCCTCTGACTCTGCTTCTATAGTCACATCTTCTCTCTTAGGAATGTCAGATTTCTAACTTAAGCATAGTTGAATATACAGCTGTTAACTTTTTCTATGTTCTATTTAGTCTGGGAAGTAAACCCCAGGTTTTTGCTTAATTTCAAGCAGTTTCTTGGTGTTACCAAGCATGGTAAGTTAAATGACCCAGGCATGGTGATGTCTGAATACAGCATACTCTCACTTTCTCATCATCTTCCTGTGTAACACACCCTCTTGTTCACAATGTTTAAAACCTTAGAGCTATTTTCAAAAGGTATAACCTAGAGTTCACTATATTATAACTTGCTACAACTGAGAATTTTTTATACATTCATCTTTACAGAAGATTTTGTATTTGTAAAAAGACTTCACATGACATATATCTACAGTAGGCACACCTAACCCTTTGTAGAACACAACTGTTCAGAATGTGGCATTTGTGGAATAAGCACTCAATAATATTTCTGAATAAATGAATGATAATCCTTGATATAATGGCATATCTGAGGAGATAAATTAACCTATCCATATTATTTCTTTGCATCATTTATTCTAATGACTGAAAATATCTTTTTTATACAGCAAAATAGTTTGGGGGAAACGATTCAGTTAGCTTTATTAATATGAAAGTTATGGTAGAAATCAACAAACTTATGTAGTAAATGGTTAGTAATGATGGTTTGAAATTAAATGTCATTGACTGCATGTACCCATTTGTTTTTCTTTCTTCTTCTTTTTTAAATAAATGTACACCCAGTTGACAACAAATGGGAGCAATCTTGAACGTAGGACAAAGATGGTAGTCACACCCAAAGACGGTATCACTTAAGAGCTAATGTGATTCTCAGAATACATCTATTTTGATACCTACCAATTGATCCCTGAAATTCCTCCATGATATTCATAAATTTGGGTTAAAGCATTATGTAATAATAAAATGGATATAATTGGTAGCCTTTTTTTCAATCACATAATTTTTTTTAAGAAACATGTTTTTAAAGAATAGTATTTAGGTTCAATGGGAGGAGAAGGTGAAGGGGTGAGATTCTTGATGGGAAGTCGGAGATGTGCCATTGGATACATTTCTGCTTGGCATTGGTTTTGTTTTTTTGATTTTTGCTTTTGTTTCTCTCCCTCTAGAGTTCTTTATTGCTTTTGGGGTTTCATTTTAATAATTATCATTACAAGTTATTTTAGGCATAGCTTTATGAGAAATAAAGACTAACTTTTCTCCCTTCACAGTTCTGCCATGTAACGGGCCCAAACAAAACAAACATTGTGGAAACCATTCCACGTGAAGTGTAGGAAAGACATGGCCCACATTCACTTCAAGAACTATAACGATTTTGTAAGCTTCATTGCCTGACTATCATCTTGTGTTTAGAATGGTAGAGGTTGTGGAAACTATGTAAACTTAATTCACAGTATTGATTTGAAAGTTATACCTAAGCATATACTCTGCTTCAGCTTACATAGTTTATAACTTTACCAACATTTCAGTACTGATGGCAATTCTCAGATCTCATGACGGCTGTTTCTAAAATATTGGAGAGACCTGAATGCAGTGGATCAAACAAATAATAAAAGATCCTGGCCAGGTAGCTCAGTTGGTTAGAGCATCATCCGAATACACCAAGGTTGTCGGGTTGATCCCTGGTCAGGACACATACAAAAATCAACCAATGAATGCATAAATTAGTGGAACAACAAATTGATGTTTCTCTCTCTCTCCCCCTTCCTCTCTCTTTTTAAAATCAATAAAAGAATTTTTAAAAGAGAATAAAAGAGCCTTTTTATAATACATACAATCTTTAGTCTCTTTAACCTCAAAGATTTTGATACAAGGATTAACGGGGAGATGAATGCTTGATTCAGATTGTTAGAGCATATCCATGTAAATCTTATCAGCGACATTTTAACTAAGCTGAGATTTTTAACTCAATCTTTTGTTGAAAAAGACATTGTCCTACAGAGAACAGACTGACAGATGTCAGAGGGGAGGAAGGCTGGGTGAAATAGGTGAAGGGATTAAGCAAAAACAACAACAACAAAAACTCACAAACACAGATAACAGTAGAGTGATTACCAGAGAGAAAGGGAGATGGGGGCAGGTAAACATGGTGACAGAAGGACACTAGACTTTGGATGATGAACACACAATACAATATGCACATGATATGTTATAGAATTGTACACTTGAAACATAATTTTATTAACATAACCCAAATAAATTCAATTTTTAAAATCTATTATTTTTAAAAAGACTTTATTTATTTTTGAAGAGAGGGGAAGGGAGAGACCAAGAGGGAAACATCAGTGTGAGAGAGATACATAGATTGGTTGCACCCCCTGCTGGGGACCTGGTCCACAACCCAGGCATATGCCCTGACTGGGAATCAAACCAGCATTCAGTTCATAGGCCGGCAATCAATCCACTGAGCCATACCAGTCAGGGCTTAAAAAATCTATTATTAAGATAATGCCCAATGCCTTGGCCAAGTGGATCAGTTGGTTGGAGCATCATACGTACACCAAAAGGTTGTGGGTTCAATCCCCAGTCAGCATGTGTTAGAGGCAACTGATCAATGTTTCTCTCTCACATTCATGTTTCTTGGGAGCTCTCTGTCTCTCTTCTCTCTCTCTCTCTCTCTTTCTCTCCAGCCCTCTCCCTCCCCCCTTTCCTCACCCCTTCCTCTCTAAAAACTCAATAAATACATCCTTGGGTGGGAATTTAAAAAAACTCCCCAAAATATAAATAAATAATAAAAGTAAATAATAATTTCACTAGCTATTTGCATTGATAATCTGTTTTATAATAAAAATCTTAAAAGTATTCATCTACAATCCCTATTTATTATGTACTTATAATGAAATTTCTGTGGCATCCTTTTCAAAATATTTCATATGAATTTATATAATAAATAATTGTCCTTTATCCTCTTTTTCCTCAATTTCCAAGTAAATTGATCTTGTGATAATTACTTTGGCTTCCTACATCTCTGATATTACCAATGTTTTCCTCATTTTCTCTAGTATAATTACAGTTGAAATCTTATTTTAACTATCATTATTATACTGTTCAATTCTAGATAGATAAATTGTGCCCATGTCCAAATCCACCACAATTTATTATTAACACTGACTTGCTGACAATAATACCAAAAAAATGTTTTGGGCTTAAAGTTTTATAAAAATGAGATCTATTGTTTAAATGAGATCTATTTTTAATCCTTATTTATTTAATAGTGAACCTGTTCAATTTTTTAAAAAATTTTGGGGGCTAAGGCAAAATGCACAATACCATCATAGTATTGTTAGGTTGGTAATATTTTCTAATATATCATTTAGTTTTGATAAAGAGTGACTCATAAACTTTTTAGTGAATATATCTTGACTGCTGAAACATAAAACAATCATTAAGTTTTAATTTAAAAAGAGAGTAAATGCTGTGGGCAGTGAACCGTGATAGGTATGACGTCAACTTCAGCAAGCAATGCTCTGCAAACACACCATATTGTCCAGGTATCATCCCAGTCCAGAAAGCCTTGTTTCCGTGCCACTGATGATCAGAGTACAACATGCAGCTTCACCACTCTCTGTCTCTCCACTTCAGTGCTCTCTACTGATCAGTGCCATTCCTTTATTGTGAGTTTCAGGCACCTGATCCCTTGTCTCTCCCTCCCTTCCCTGACTTCTGCATTCATGCTGAGGAACACCAGTATCGATACCAATCATCTGTCCTATTCTTTTGCCTCCTATGGCTAATGATTTTTTCCTCTTCTCCACTTCAGCTAGTGGCTGTTGTCATCACTCAGAACTTTTCTACATCTGAAATCCTAAGATAGAAGTTGCTTCTTTGACAATAACCACAGCCTCCTTCCAACTTCTCTTGCTGCTCAGCTTCAGCACAAATAAGACTACATCAAGTCTCTTGCTCCCTCCATTTTTTCCTGCACTAACAGCTCCTTGCAGACGCGCCTTCTTCTCCACCTAATCTGGATTCTAGGTTTAATCTCCTTCTCCCCAGGACAGTCTTCTTACACCCTTGTCATTCTTGACTCACATGCTCAGTAAGTCATACTTATATGTAACCTCTTTTTCTATAATTTGCTCTCACCATATATACCTCCAAAGTACAGAGCTAAGGAAGAAAAAAAGTCATACTACTATGATGGTCAATGTCTCCTACAAATTTAGTAGTCTCTAGCTGCATCTGGGTCATCACTACCACCTAACTTTCCTTTCACATGCCCAAGGTGACCTCCCTTGTTTGTCCCATTAAATTGTCACCATTCTCTGCCAGCCTTTTTTCCCACCCTCTGCTTTCAGCAGAAATCCATGCAGCAAACTGCATCTAACAAGTATAAGCTCCGTCCATTAACTTCCTTTACACCCACAAAATTATCTACAGTTATATTTTTTCCCCTGTAGTCTCCAAGGGAAAGTTGTCCAGTCTGATTTTGAATGATTATTCTGCTAGGCATGCTTATAACCCCATCCTCTGAGACCCTCTTGTAAACGGTGTCATCTTTATTTCTTATGCTGTAGTGTCTTCCTCTAGTTTTCCCTCCCATAGTTCATAAACATATTCCTGGGCCATCTGTTTCTTTAAAAACACCTACAGCCTAACATCCCCCTCTAACTGCAGCCCTCTTTACTTTCTAACCAAACTGTTACAAAACAGCCTATAGTCGGTCACCACTTTTTCACATTCCATTCAGGCTTCCCTCTACTTCCATCATGCCATTAAAACTGCACTAAAAGGGTTGTCATTTCTTAATCAAATGAGCACTTTTCACTTTGATCAGGTTTAAGTATTTGACTCTGTCAGTCAGTCCCTTCTTGAAATTCCCTTTTCTGGATTCTGTTACAGCACCCACTCTTCATCCATTTTTCATTTCCTTGTTTTCTCAAATTCTTTTGTCAACCCCTTTCCTTTAAATATTTGTATTCATTTTGGTTCTGTCATCTTTCCACCTCACTTCTCCTTTTATGTTTCTCTCTCTAAACATTTCCATCCACTTCTATGGCTTCAGTTGCAATTTAGAGCGAGGCCTAGTTGGTCATGGCCCACCAGCCTCATTCCTGCTGCTCTCCGCCTCCTACTCCATGTGTCATAAACCTAGAATTCTTTCTTTAGCACGTACCCTTATATACAGTGTCTACTTAACATCCCCACTTACTATCCTACCAACATCTCAAACTTATGTGTATCAAACTGAATTCATCCTGCACACACATATACTCCCCAACAAAAATCTGCTGCTTTTCCTCTCCACTGTCTTGTATATTGGTGTCTGTCTAATCAACAAAACCAGACACCTGGGAGTCACTTTCCTTGACCATGCCATCTCACTCCTGCCTACCCTCAAAAGTCTAAGTCCTTTTGATTCCTCGTTCTAGATAGCTTTCAAATTCATCTCCTCCTTTCTGTCTGCACTGCTGCAGCTCTGATTCAAGTCTCACTATGATTACTTTTTTATTGTGGTTTATCTTCAAAACATAAAATTTACCATTTTAACTATGTTAAGTGTACAGTTTTGTGGCTTTGAGTACATTCACATTGTTGTGCTTAATAGGATTATTTTAATAAGAAACTATCTAGACTTCCCACCTATAGGTTAACCTGCCTTCATCCCATTCCTATATTCTTGCCAGTATGGTCTTTCTAAAATGAAAATAATGGTACTAGGTAGGTTAAAACCTTTTCATTACTTCCCACTGTCTACATTAGTGGTCTCATCACAGTTTTCACAGGTCCAAGCTTAAGTGAGAAAAAAAAAGTATCTAGTTTTTCTAAATTTTTTGAACCTAATGGTGGAGTGAATTAATGAATGGCAACATTAATCCTGGTAAGAAATACTGAAACATACGAAGGAGGTAAGATAAGTTTTGTTTTACATATGCTGAGAATCATATGCCTTTAGAAGAAGCAAGAGGAGATGTCTTGAAGGCAGTTGGATACATGAGTCAGATTCAGGAGAGAGTTTGGAGATGAAGATCGGTATTTGGAAATCATCGGCATTTTTTAAAGATTATATTTATTTATTTATTGAGAGAGGGGAAGAGAGAGAGAGAAAAATCAATGTGTGGTTGCTTCTCACATGTCCTCTACTGGGGACCTGGCCCACAACTCAGGCATGTGCCCTGACTGGGAATCAAACCACCAACCCTTTGGCTCACAGGCTGGCACTCAATCCACTGAGCACACCAGCCAGGGCTGAAAGTCATCAGCATTTAAGTGGAATCAAGGGAGCAAATAACATCTCTTGAGGAAATCATGAAAAGTGTAAAGAAAAGTTGATAAAGTAAATTGACATTAAAAAGATTAGCAGAGAAAGAACAGCCATAATAGCACAAGAAAAAATACATTTAAAGGTTTCTCGTGGTGCTGCCATGATTGAAAGAGGGCAGGTCTTTGACACTAATGGCAGACTATACAGGTAGCACTTGTCATGGTTTTTCTGTCTCTTCTGCTAAGGATGATTGTTATCCATCTCTTGAATATCCCTGGTTGTTTCTCCATGAAAAAAAAGTATTTTATAGCCAACTCTATTTCATGGGGCAGCCTCATTGCCTAAATAATAGGAATGGTATTTCTGGAGAAATTTGAACAAGAAGAATGCTACTTTCACATTGACAAATACAAAACTTACTCTCAAAAATGGAATTTTTACTTCAGTACAGTCCAGTTGATGAAGAGGAATTTCTTCTGTTTTTACTCCTTTCTGTCACTTTGCAACAAAATTATCAAGTCAATAAGAGTAATTCAAGCCCACAAAAATGTAAAAATAAGGCTTAAAAGTCACAGTACTTTTGGAAATGGTATAGCACAGTGGAGAAGGCTGTTGTAGCTACCGAGTATCGCATCAGAACTCACTAGCAGTGTAGCTCTGATCAAATTACTTTTGGTTTTGTTATGGGGTTGTAATGAAAATTACGTATGTGCATATATCACTTCTCATAGTTCCTGGCACATAGTATGTATCCATTGCGTATTACTGCCTTTTAAAGTATATCACAATATTTTTAAGAGTGAAAATTAGAAAGTAAACCAATTAAGAAAATTGTAAATAACTTAATGGTTTATCTACTTGATGAAAAACTATGTATTTCTATAGACACAGACAACAGTGTGGTGATAGCCAGAGGGAAAGGGGGTGAGGTGGGTGGAGGTGGGCAAAGGATGAATAAATAGGGATGGAAAGAGATTTGCCTTTGGGTGATGGGCACATGATGCAGCATGCAGATGGTGTTTTAAGAATTTGTACCCTTAAAAACTGTGTGGTTTGGTAAACTATTGTCACCCTAATAAATTCAATAAATAATTAAAATCAAAAATAAAACTATAAGGTCTGTCCAGATAAGTCCAGCCATTATTAATATAACAAGAATGGTTTGAGCAACATCGATGTAACCTGGCAGCCAAGGAGAGTACACTGGAGTGCACATGTGTGAACAGCAACAACTTCCCTCTCTAGTCAGTGGGGGCGTTAGACACCTCTGAGTGAGCATGTGTACTGTGTGGCCACCTCATTCAAAAGGGCTGAGTAAGTAGAGCAACCAATCTGCATCAGATTTTACTTTAAGCTTGAACATTCCTCCATGGAACCTATTCAGATGATTCAGAAGGCCACAGCTATGGGCAACTGGCGATCAGCAGCTTCATCACCCTAACAAGCCCACTCATGTGTCACTTCTCATGCGGAATTTTTTGGTGAAACATCAAATCATCCAGATGACTCAACCCCTCTGCAGCCCAGATTTGGCATCCTGTGACTTCTGGCTTTTCCCAAAACTAAAATCACCTTTGAAAGGGAAGAGATTACAGCCCTGGTTGGTGTGGTTCAGTGGACTGAGCACTGCCCTGCAAACCAAAGGGTCACTGGTGGGATTCCCAGTCAGGGCACATGCCTGGGTTATAGGCCAGATCCCCAGTGGGGAGTCTGGAAGAGGCAACCACACATTGATGTTTCTCTCCTTCTCTTTCCACCTCCCTTTCCCTCTGTTTAAAAATAAAATAAAATCTTAAAAAAAAAGAAAGGGAAGGGATTACAGACCATGGATGAGATTCAGGAAAATATGATGTGGCACCTGTTGGCAATTCCAACAAAGGATTTGGTGGAGTGTTTTGAACAGTGGGAAGGACTCTGGGAGAACTGTGTGAGGTCTCAAGGTGCATGCTTTGAAGGGGACTGAGGCATCATTGTCCTGTGTATCTTGTATCTTCTTCAATAAATGTCTGTATTTTTCATATAACATGGCTGGATACTTTCTGGACAGACCTTGTGTGTATTTCATTGTACTACATACCTATTATATAGATACATAGAAAATACAAAAATAATGTCAATCAAAAAATAGGATTTTGATCTAAAACATAACTGTAACTATATTTTTCAAGTTTATATAGAAATTATAGCAAAACTATATAGAAACTGCTAATTCTTAATTATGTGCAGTGTCACCAACTCACTCTTCTATAATGTGTTACTAAAATAGCAGAAGAAATACACCAACAAATGTGCTCCCAATTTGACTTAAGTAACAACTTGAGGAAAACTTTAATAAAGCTATTCAGACAAATAATCCATTAACCCATAATCTGAAATATTTGGTTCTCCAGTAACCCAGACTCTAGTGGAAGTAGCTTTGAAGTAAGAACAAGGAAGCCAGGCCCAGATTTGACACTTTTACCACAGAACCTTGTAATTGGGTTTACTTATCTACACTTCAGTTTCCTCATATTTAAGATGGAGAAATTCTAATCCTAGCTCTAACCTTTTTTTCTATGTCATGAAGCCCTTGGGAAGCTATTGTTGAGTAAAATGTAGAGTTGTTGGGGCCTATTTCAGTAAGCGACATAATTTTTTAAAGGATATTATCGATTTGGACAGTAAAGAGTAGCCTACAGGCAAATCCTGCAAGGTGTTTCAACAGACACACACACCTACCTTCCTGTTGGCACAGTCGGCGTTTGGCAGGTGTATTTCATTCCTTACAGGAAGGAATAGGTGCTTCATTGTGTTTCAGAAGTCAGTGAGCTTTTACAAAACTAAGTAATTGACATTTTTCTCATTTCTGAGATCAAATTTTCATAAATCATTCAACCTGGATAAACTGAGAATGTGGTTGATCTAGTAATTGTTGAAATACAGTAAAGACATTGCAAAACATGATATTTAAGTATTTCCTCTTAACCTCTTCCCTTAGCAAGATGTACTAGTTCTAAATGGGAAAAAAGTCCTAATGTATAAAAAGGAAACAAAAGTAAGAAGAGCCTACCTGTAAAGGAGAAGCCAAAAGAAGCACACGGATTTATCTCAGTAATGTCGGATTCCACTGACTCAGAATTTGTAGTGATAGTAACAGTTATGCAGAATAGAGCTCACTTTCATAACACATTATCAGGAGGTTTTTTATTGGGGCAGATGATTTTGTGGAGGAGGCTTATATTTAACCAACTTGAAAGAAATTATTTCCTGACTTTTTATAATACATGCAGAGAAATGCTCTTAATGTCTTCTCCAGATTTCTGCAGGCAGCTATTTGTCAACTGTTAATTCAAGTTCATTATCTTTTAACAATACATTTAAAAATTTTATACTGACTTTTTCCTCCCCCATCCACAATCCCAGGTAGTGAAACTTTGTCTACATCAAAGGAATTCTGTAATCCTAGGAATCATAATATTCAGAGTGTGTAAGACAGCACTAGTTTTATCACTAGTCCAACTTACACAAACTGCTGTCTGAAGAGAGTGAATTGTCCAATGAATCTTCTAGTTCAAGTATTTGCACCACTAGGCCAAAGGTCCTTTGGTGAATGTCTAATGCTTATGTATAGCCATCATTCGAGAAATTTGTAGTAACATAGGATAGATTTGCCTTTTCACTCATTACTACATTTCTCAAAGCAAAGGTTTTCAATGTACCAAATTCTTTCACTTCATATTCCTGTTTTCTAACAGGACTCTGTATATGCAGAATCATCCAATAATCTGGTGTGAGTTTTCAGTATTGGATGCAGTGTCCAACACTGTTGGATGATGAGTCATCTGAATCTGTGTATGACACTAAGAATGCCCTCATTCCTTTAGTGTCTAGCTCTGTCCTAAGTTTATTTGCAAAGGACTCTCATGCATGGATCCATATAAACGAGGCAGGCTGGGGCAGACTAGACGGTGTCTCTCAGCAGTCTCTGAGGACAGAAGCTTGTGTATATTCGAACTGCTGGGCATGCTTTCCACTTACAATAAAGATTTCTCTGTGCATAACACCAAGCACACTTTCAGTTAACATTTTACACTTTCAGTAAAGAAAGTAAAAGGAAAAAAATGAATGGTCTGATTCCATCATCTTTTGTCAAGCAGAATTCTCACTGATCCACATGAATGTTATCTCCCTCCCATAAAGTAGCCTAAAAACTTCAGAATAGACTTCGGAACTTTTCACTCTATTTTCAGTATAACTGGTAAGCTTTTAATGAACTAAACATCACTTATCTTTGACTAAAAAGCCTATTTACCCTACTCTGGAATACAAAGTTTTTAAATGTGCTTCAGAAAGTCTGGCTTTATTACTGTCAAATCATTTGCATATATTTAAATTATTTTCATGCCACTGAGGCATGAAATTTTTCCCACTCAGCCACCTAATTCCTGGCTTTATTTTCATCAGGTGACTGTATGAAAAAGAAATATAATGCATAAGAATTGTGCAGTATAGCCACATGTCACTATTTTAGCTAAGTAACAGGCGTAAGATTGCTAGTACTTCTGTACTGAAGTGAGCGCCTCTTAGGCAAAAATCAGTTTGAAGCTGCTCTGCGTCCAGCATGCCGTCCTGTCAGTGCATAGGAAATGGCAGATTCACAGCCGTGATGCATGTCGGTAAATGTATTGAAATGAGTATCTTATATTTTGCATGTAGCATCTAATGCTGACATAATCTGAAAGTCTGGGTTAAAGTTTGTGTTGTTGCTGTTTTTTAACCTCAAATACTTGGCAGCCTGCACCAGTGTCATGCTTACATTGATGCTTTGTTTCTCAACATGACTACCAGGACTGCTTGGTCACAGGCAAGTACTGTCCTTTTTCAGCCAAAACATTCCTGACAATAAGTGCACTTTCTATATTCATTTTTTCTCTTTCCACCCTCCCCACCCCCCGCCCCTAACTTAGGTTGGAAAGGCTGGTGGACGTCCTGAGGAAAAAGGTTGGAACAGGGACCGTGAGGACAGTGATCTGACTGAAAAAACGACAGTCTGGGAAGCAATCACATCTGGTGACCAGGCTGCTTCATTCAACACTGTGTAAACACTAAAGCCTTAACTTAGCAAACAGTTGTTAGAAGTGGGACACTCCAACCACATTCCAAGCTGAGATAAAATCAAATCACAAATGTTTAACCACTTTGTTGCTGACTTGAGTTATTTATCCAAATGTATTAACTACAGACTTTTACCAAAGGGTAGCTATAAAGTTGTAGTTTATTTTGTAATTATTTTCTATCTCCCTATATTTAATACAACTCTTTTTACTGAGAGACTATTACAGAAACATTGTGAAGTTGGTCAGGATCGTATCTTCACATATGGTCCTTTCTGAATCAAAATGCAGCAAAGTAAATATTGTCTAAACCTTAATCCACTGTGTTAGGTCAAAACTTCAAAAGCAGGTACTTTTTCAATACAGAGTTTATTTCTTACCTAATGAGAGAAGCTGAGACATAAGAATATATAGTCTTCCTTCAATGCATTCATGTAATCTTTGTTAGTATTAAAGAATATTAAATATAGATACTAAGAATTAAATGTATAATTTCTTTTGATTAGAGTTTGGTACATTAAAATTAACCAAGGCATGATTTCTTTTCAATAAAAATATTGCTGACTGTTTTCAATAAAAAGATATTGTTAATGTGTGCTTGTAAATTCATGTCAACATTTTTTAATGTTTGGTCTGAGTAACTATCTGAACTTTATTTAAGCTGTAGAAGTTGCCAAGTCTTTCTAATAGACTGGGACATTTTTGGCTTAAAAATCTGTCTGTGCCAGCATGCAAAAGGCCATCAAACATGTTAAGTATTCTTGTTTATTATTTTCATTTAGATTACCATTTGAATTTTTGTTGTGGAGGAGAATCCAATATGTAATATACAATGAAATTATAATGTAAAAACATGTGGTCTTGGAAAAAAGCAAACCTACAACTTGGTTCAGGTTACCTACTTTTTTACTTGAGATAACTTAAAATAGTTACAACAAAGCAGTCACTTATGACCATATGAAATTATTAATAAAACTAAGGTTTATATATATGGCTGTAGGAAAAAGTATCTTCTTTCTTTTAGATTGAAGAGATGAAAGGCCAACAGAAAATGAGTATGTCTAGAACTGAATGAAAAATGCAAGTAGAGATTGAATTCATGAAAAGTTTATAAGCAAGTGGAAATTGTTCTAAGTCCATACAATTTTTTTTTAATTATGGGTAATTTTATTTATTTTTTAATGTATTTTATTGATTATGCTATTACAGTTGTCCCATTTTCCCCCTTTCACTCCCCTCCACCCTGCACACCCCCTCCCACCCACAGTCCCCTCTTTTAGTTAATGTCCACGTGTCATACTTGTAAGTTCCTGGCTTCTACTTTTCCCATACTATTCTTACTCTCTCCCTGTCTATTTTCCACCTACCATCTATGCTACTTATTCTCTGTACCTTTTCCCCCTCTCTTCCCCTCCCACTCCCCTGTTCATAACCCTCCATGTGATCTCCATTTCTGTGGTTCTGTACCTGTTCTAGCTGTTTGCTTAGTTTGTTTTTGTTTTTGTTTTAGGTGTGGTTGGTAACTGTGAGTTTGTTGTCATTTACTGTACATGTTTTGTATCTTCTTTTTCTTAGATAAGTACTTTTAACATTTCATAAAATAAGGGCTTGGTGATGATGAACTCTTCTAACTTGACCTTATCTGGGAAGCACTTTATCTGCCCTTCCATTCTAAATGAAAACTTTGCTGGATAGAGCAATCTGGGATGTAGGTCTTTGCCTTTCATGACTTGGAATACTTCTTTCCAGCCCATTCTTGCCTGTAAGGTCTCTTTTGAGAAATCAGCTGACAGTCTTATGGGCACTTATTTGTAGGTAACTGCCTCCTTATTTCTTGGGGCTTTTAGGATTCTCTCCTTCATTTTAATCTTGGGTAATGCAATTATGATATGCCTTGGTGTGTTCCTCCTTGAGTCCAACTTCTCTGGGACTCTCTGAGCTTCCTGGACTTCCTGGAACTCTATTTCCTTTGCCAGAATGGGGAAGTTCTCCTTTATTATTTTTTCAAGAAACTTTTCCACTTGTTGCTGTTCCTCTTCTCCTTCTGGTACCCCTATAATTTGGATGTTGGAATATTTAAAGATGTCCTGGAGGTTCCTAAGCCTCTCTTCATTTGTTTGAAATCTTATTTCTTCATTCTGTTCTGGTTGGATATTTCTTTCTTCCTTCTGGTCCATTCTATTGATTTGAGTCCCAGTTTCTTTTCCCATTGCTGTTGGTTCTCTGTACCTTTTCCCTTATTTCCCTTAGCATCACCTTCATTTTTTCATCTAATTTGTGACCAAATTCAACCAATTCCGTGAGCATCCTGATCACCAGTGTTTTGAACTGTGCATCTGATAGGTTGGCTATCTCTTCATCACTTAGTTGTATTTTTTCTGGAGCTTTGATCTGTTTTTTCATTTGGGCCATTTTTTTTTTGCCTTGACACCCCTGTTGCATAGTGAGGGGTAGAACGGAGCCTTAGGTGTTCACCAGGGCGGGTCAACCCACATCTATGGGTTGTGACTCTGTATGTGGGGCAAGGGTCTGAGAGGAAACAATGGCGCTTGCTCTGCTCTCTGACGGATTTCAGTCACTTCCTCCACTTCCCACAAGCAAATTGGGCCCTTCTGGTGCTGATTCCCAGGTGGGTGGGTTTGCGTATGTCCTGGGACCCTGTGGGTCTCTTCAACGAACTCTCTTGTGAGGCTGAGAGTTTCTCCTGGCACCTCAACCCCCGAAGGTGTTTTCAATAAGTGGTTTGAGGCTTTATTTCCCCGAGCTGGGACTCTGGGTTGCATGGTCTGTCTCGCTCCCCAGTTTCACCTGGTTTATCTGCACGTGCATGTGGGACCACCTGACCACCAGCTGCCTTCTGTGCTGCGCCCACTTCCACAATCTGCTGCCTCAGTGGGTCCACCAGCTGCTGCTTTGTGTTCCTGGCTCTGCCAGCCACCCTGCCATGAGCCTTCTCCGTCCTGGCTCCCCAACTTCGCCCCTCCTACCAGTCTGGATGAATGTGTCTACTTTAACTCCTTGGTTGTCGGACTTCCATACAGTTCAATTTTCTGTCAGTACTGGTTGCTTTTTTGTTTCTTAATTGTTGTTGTCCTTATTTTGGTTATGCGAGGACGCACAGTGTATCTACCTATGCCTCCATCTTAGCCAGAAGTCTCCTAAGTCCATACAATTCTTTAATTCATCTTTAAGATTGAATTAAATTATCTTGCATTGCCTATTTTCAAGATGCACCATTCCTTCATACACCATTAAAGATTATCCATTTGATTTTTTTTTACTCTGTGGGAGAATGTAAGGTGCTTTATCACAGAGTGACAAAAGAACCATAATGTTAATATCAGTTTCTCCCTTATTTAAATCCATTAAATTAACTGAGAGTTAGAGTCATCCCATTGAATTTAAACTTAGAATTTACTCACATTGCCTGCTTCCAATTATTTTTAAACTACGAGACTTAGAAAATAAAGAACAATGGGGTTAAAATAAGATACCTGGATATACTCTATAGTCCTAAAGAGAATTATAGCTTCTCATAGGCCAGTGACTATATGAATAGAGAAATGTTAAATAATTTGCTCGTACATGGAGTTGTCTTGGGCCCTAAGTGAAACATGTACCAGTTCCACATGTGAAGGAACAGCACCTTTCACATCGCAAAGGTAAGTAAAGAGAAACAGTTGTTGCAAAATTGTCCATTCCTGAGTCTTCTTCAAATCAATCCCAAGAAAATTTGAATTTTCAGTTTAGTCCTGAAGAATAGACACATCTTTCTTGAGTTATTTTGCTTGGGGGTATATAAAGCACAAACTATAACATAAAGATATTTTACAATTTCCAAACATTTTGTTCTATAAATGATCAGATGAGAGCAACCAATTGCTATAATCAATATTAGAACTTTCCTAGAATTTGATACTATAAATTTACAAAACAATTCTAGTATCTACTGTTGTCAGTGTAGATAATCACCCCAAAATATCACACATGCACTTGAAAATGAATTGTCTACAAAATTACAAATGCTGAGTATTATAGCCAATGTTATCATTAATTGATTTCTTACACTTAAAAAATGTCAACCAACGTTTCAGACTGTCTTTTTTTTTGCATGAAGGAGTAACCTTGTTCACTGAGGATCAGTTCTCTGCATACTCAATACTAAAGCAACTTCAGAAGGATTTGAAGATGCCCAGAGATGTTTCTTTGCGTTTGCTGTAAACATCAAGTCTAATTCCTCCAGTAATATGAGAATTCATTTCTTGTAAAAATACGTAGTTCAGGAGAAAGGCAGAAAAGATAATACAAACATGTGTAGCACTTGATTTGCAAAGTTTTTTCACACCTAATTTTTATTCAATCAACAACCATGTAATAATAATAATAGTAATAAATTGTATGTATCAACCACATAATGATAATGATGATGATTTTAGTAGTAGTAGTATTACATACATTTTACAGATGAGGAAAGAGACCCAGAGAGGCTAGGAATTAGCCAAAGACTGCCTAGGACTTACAATTGAGATCTTATGACAAAACCACCATGCAAACCATAGGTCTCCAAACACTTGTATTACAAAATATTTTTTCTTTTTTTTAATTTACTGAATTTAGAAGGAAAGAGGAAGGGGCGGAGAGAAAGAGAAACATTGATTGGTTGTCCCACTTATTTGTGCCCTCATTGGTCCTGTTATGTGCCCAGACTGGAGATCAAAGTTGCAACCTTGGCGTACTGGGAGGATATTCTAACCAACTCAGCTACTTGGCCAGAGCCTAAAAAGAAAAAATAAATTAATAAAGATTTTAAATCTTATCATTTCTTTTGTTATTGCACCATTTCTTTTGTGTACATATGTAACAATTCTCTAAAAATCAATATTGTATGCATTTCTTTCAATGAGATACAATAATGTAGATGCATGTATACATAAATAGCATCACATTATATTGCTACCTCTCTACAAGGTTCTAGAAGCAGCATGCTTTCTTTTAATCTGCACTCATTAGGAATATTGTGACAACTCATTAATAAAAAAATAACTTTGAGATGCTTTTCACTATTTTAATTTGGTCTTATGCTAAAACCTAAAATGTGGCTTTATCAAGTGGAAATCTAAACCTCAAGGGTTACTCTACCTCCCAGAATAAATGTTAGAGATAAATCCAGTCATAGGCAAGTTATAAGCAAGGATATTGCAAGGATATTGGTTATAAGCAAGATATAAGCAGTTATAGTGAAGTCAATAGCCGATTATTTTCACATGAGAAAAATTAATTCTACTTCTATAAATGAGCCACATGTTAAAATTATTTAAAATACTTGACCTAGTAAAATATTTTCCCTTTTGCAGCGAGGAACTAGATCCTTTCTATATTTCCTTATTCATATAATCTGAAGAATCTTATCATTAGATAGATCATATAGTGACAGATTTTGGTTGGTTTCTTTTTTCACAAAAAAGGTTAGAATATTAAAATTTTTTTAAGTTTTTGTATATTGGATATAGTTGAATAGAAAAGGATTTTTCTGCATAGTATTTTTAAAGATAATTATAAAGTTTCTATTTTCAAATGCTCATGATTAATGAATCACATCATAATGATAAAACAACCATGGCATACACATTTTGTCTTCTTACATGGAGTTTGTGTGGAACCCAAATTTTTCACAAGGCAGGATTGTGTTGATTATTTACAATTAATCTATCTTCATATCTATATACATGTATAATATATACCAATATACATAGATATAGTCCATACACATGTATCTATACACAGGTATATACACTCACACACAGAAAAATACATTTGCCTTTTTAAAAATTTATAAGTCAACTGTTAGGCTTCAGTGACTTTAGTATTTTGGTCATGTTTTATTAGAAATACACGTGGTTTCTGAGGTTTTTAAACAAATATATGGAATGGATGAAAGATGTATATTGCTTGTGCTTAGCTAAATATGTCATCTCTAGAAAAGATGTGGTTTATTTTGGCACTGTCTTAAAAACTCAACATATTTTAAACATTTGTGAAGTTGAAGCTTGCACATTTGAACTGGTAGCATACGTTCCAGAAAGCATCTCAAGTTACCAAACTTGTAATCCTTTTACTAGAATAACCTTCTGAAAGGTTTTCCTTTGTATTATGTACTTAAGTTAAATTTATAAAGGTTGAAGTTATAGTTTTTTACTTTATTTTTTTTTAATATTATTTATTTTTAGAGAGGGAAGGGAGGGAGATAAAGAGAGAGAAACATCAATGTGCAGTTGCTGGGGGTCATGGCCTGCAACCCAGGTATGTACCCTGACTGGGAATCGAACCTGCAACACTTTGGTTTGCAGCCCGTGCTCAATCCACTGAGCTACGCCAGCCAGGGCTCAAGTTATAGTTTTTAATGTAGAACTCCAAGGTAGAATTTGAAAATGATCAGTGTTTTTGAGAACTAGTAAAATATTGTATACTATTGATATTTATTTACAGAAATCTAATATATGTATTTTTGTGTTGTTTTCTAAATATAGTTTTAGAGTATGCTAGTACTTTGGAAACCACCAGCCTCAGACTAGGTAATTATTAGCAAAAGTGCATTTTATGCACAAACTCAAATATCTAAAATATATATTTACTTTTTATTCACATAAAATCCCTATTGCAAATTCTATGCTTTTCAGTGCAATTCTTATACATTGATCTTAATTCAAATTTGTAAGTGCACAATCCTAGAGACATTGTACTGGATATGCACTATAAAGTATATCACAGCAAGGAAACAGATTAAGTTGACTGTGTCTGACTTCCTTAACCAGTTTAATAAAAATAAAAGTCATATGAACAAAATTTTAGGTACCTTGGGAACCTTTCTAAAGTAGATATAAAATAAATACCAAGAAAATATTAAAGAGAAACATTGTTCAAAAAATAAAAGATCAGGAAAAAGACAAGGATGTCCACTTTCACCTCTCTTATTCAACGTAGTAGTGGAAGCCCTAGCCACAGCAATCAGATAAGAAGAAGAAATAAAAGGCATCCATATTGGAAAGGAAGATATAAAACTGTCTTTATTTGCAGATAACATGATACTGTACATATAGAATCTCAGAGATGCCACCAAGAAAATACTAGTACTGATCAATGAATCCAGCAAAGTGGCAGGATACACAATTAATATCCAGAAATGAGTTGCATTTTTATATGCCAAATATGAACTATCAGAAAGGGAAATTAAGAAAGCAACCCCATTCAAGATTGCTTCAAGAAAAATAAAGTACCTAGGAAAAATCTAACCAAGGATGTAAAAGACCTGTACTCAGAAAATTATAAGACACTGAATAAAGAAATAGAAGATACAAATAAATGGAAGCACATACTGTGTTCATGGATAGGGAGAATTAACATCATTAAAATGTCCATGATACTGAAAGCAACCTATAGATTCAGTGCAATTCCTGTCAAGATTCCAATGATATACTTCACAGAACTAGAACAAATATTTCAAAAATTTATGTGGAACCACAAATGGCCCTGCATAGCAATAGCATCCCTTAGAAAGAAGAACAATGTTGGAGGAAGTATGCTACCTAATATCAAACTATACTATAAGGCCATAGTAATCAAAACATCATGGTATTGGCATAAAAACACACAAAGATTAATGGAACAGAATAGACAGCCCAGAAATAAATCAACACCTTTATAGTCAATTACTGTCTGACGGAGGAAGCAAGCAGATATAATGAGCTAAATATTACTTAAAAGATGATGTTGGGAAAATTTGACAGATACATGCAGAAAAATGAAACTAGACCACCTGTTTTTACACCACATCAAAAGAATAAACTCAACATGATTAAAGACTTAAACATTGGACCCCAAACCATAAAAATTCTAAAAAAAAACATAGGCAATACAATCTCAGACATTGCTTTTAGCAATATTTTATCAGATATATCTCCTCAAGCAAGGGAAACCAAAGAAAAAATAAACAATTGGAAGTACATCAAACTAATAAGTTTTTGCACAACAATGAAAACCATTAACAAAATAAGACAACCCATGGAATGGGAGAACATATTCATTGATATATCTGGCAAGGGGTTAATATCCAAAATTTATAAAGAACTTACAAAACTCAACACCAAAAAACCAATTCAGTTAAAACATGGGCAAAGGACCTGAGTAGACACTTCTCCAAAGAGGACATACTGATGGCCAATAGACATATGAAATGATGTTCAGCACTAATCATCAGAAATGCAAATTAAAACCACAATGAGACATCATCTCACATCTGTCAGAATGGCTATCATCAATAAGTCAACAAGTGCTAGTGAGGATGTGAAGGGAAGCCCATTTGCACTGTGTTGGGAATGCAGATTGATACAACCATGGTGGAAAGCAGTGTGGAGAGATACCTCAAAAAATTAAAAATGAATCTGCCTTTTGACCCAGTGATCCCATTCTGGGAATATATCCAAAGACACCCAAAACACTAATTCTAAAGAACATAAGTAGCCCTGTGTTCATTGCAGCATTACTTACAATTGCCAAGATGTGGAAGCAACCCAAGCATCCATCAGGAGATGGGTGGATAAAACTACTATGGGACATTTACACAGTGGAATACTACTCAGCCACAAAAGAAGAAAAAATTACCCTTTGTGACAGTATGGGTGGACCTAGAGAACATTATGCTAAGTGAAATAAGCCAGTCAGAGAAAGACAAATAACAAAAGATTTCACTCAAATGTGGACTCTAATGAACAAACTGAACTAACAAGCAAAACAGACACTCATAGAGAACAGGATGACCGCTATGGGTGGGCTGGGTTGGAGTGGAAGGATGGAGGAAAAAGGGAAAGGCTCATGGACAAGGACAACAGTGTGGTGATTCTTGGGAGGATGGAGTATAAGGGGGATAAATGCTAATGGAAAAAAATACCATAAAAAAAGAAACATTGTTTTTAGTAAATATGGTTAGAAAAAAACCTAACACGGGAGATCAAATTCTAATTTAAAAATAATAGACTGATTTAAGTCTCCCACAAAGCACCTCTACTAACTGTAGAATGTGTAAGTGGAACCAACAGCTGAAATCTAGTAACGCTGCTTCTGGCACTGGCCAGCTGGCTCAGTTGGTTGCAGAGTCATCCCATACATCCAAAGTCATGGGTTCAATCCCTGGACAGGGCACATACCTAGGTTTTGGCTTCAGTCCCCAGTAGAGAAACATAAGGGACGCAATGATTGATGTTTCTCTCATCAACGTTCCTCTCTCTTCCTTGCTCTCTAAAATCAATGAAACATATCCTCAGGTGAGGATTTAAAAAATTTCTTAATAAAATAAAAATACTGCTTCTGTTGTGTTTGATTATTTGATCATGATAAGATAAATAGACTATGTAACACTCTATGTCACCTGCAGTAAACTTAGAATTTAAAGCCTGGGGTACATGGCTAAAAGAGGACCAGGGTGGGGGTCAGCAGTGGCGGTCTTCAGGGCAAAGGTTCTGTAAACTGTTAATATCTAAATAAATACTGTTAATATACAGTAATTGTCATTACTGTATAAAAAAAGTTTCACCATGTATGGCCTTTGTGACCTTATTGTCATACATTTTACTTCTACATATGTGCACAATAATAACATTGTTATGAGGTTTTTGCTTTAGTCAATTATTTTTAAGACTTAAAAATAAGCACATTATTTTATATTTATTGCGTATTTACCATTTTCAGTGCACTTTTTTTGTAGATCCAAATTTCCACCTGTTATCATTTAGCTTATTCCTCAAGTGTTTATCATTTGTACTAATACAGAGCTAGGTGATGAATTCTTTCATCTTTCGTATGTCTGAAAATTCTCTCTCTCCCTTTATTTTGTGAAAAACATTTTTTTGCAGGATATAGAAATTTAGGTTGACTTTTTTCCCTAGTATTTTCAGGATGTTGCATGATTGCTTCTGGCTCACTTTATTTCTGCTGTCATTCTTACTTTTGTTCTCTGTATAGAATATGGCCGATGGCTGCTTAAAAGATTTTTCCATTTGTCCTATAACTTTTAAAATGTCATCCTCTTGACATCTAGCTCTTCAATCTTAATGTTCTCCTGAAGTCAAGTCTGTTTTCTCTGATTGTTTTTTAGATTTTTTTCTGTTTCTGTGGGTTTTGATACTGTCATGTGCACAGATGCGGTCTTTACCTATTTCTCACCTGAGTTCATAGGCCTTGTTATATCTCTGACTTGATATCCTTTGTCAGCTTTAGGAAATCCTCGATCAGTGCCTTTTTCCCCTCCTTTTGAGACTCCAATTATGTATATTTGTTCACCCTGCTCCTATATATCTTTTCCACTTTCTTCTGTGTTGTCCTTTTTTTACTCTATGTACATTAGTCTTGAATTTTCAAAGTAACCTGCCTTTCATTTCACCAGTTCTGTCTTCTGCTGTTAAAGCCATCTATTCAATTTTTAATTTCAGATTTGGTATTTTTAAAGATTTTATTTATTTTAGAGAGTGGAGAAGGGAGGGAGAAAAAGAGAGAGAAACATTGATGTGAGGGAGAAACATCGGTTGGTTGCCTCTTGTATGCTCCCTGACCAGGGACCAACCCACAACCCAGGCATGTGTTTTGAATGGAAATAGAACCAGTGAGGTTTTGCTTCGTGGGGCAATGCTCAACCAATTAAGCCACCCCAGTGAGGGCTCAGATTTGATATTTTTAAATTCTACAGTTCCTCTTGATATTTTTGGTACATTCCAATTCTGTGGTGAATTTCTCATCTTTCTAAATATATTATCTCCCCCTTTGCCTCTGTTTTCTTGAACATACTGGCTATTTAAAAGCTTATGTCTACTAACTCCAATATCAGAATCACCTGTGGGTCCTTCTCTACTGTCTGTTTTGTTTTTTGATTTCTAGATGCATGGACCTATCTCTTGGCATGCTTCTTATTCACTGATTGAATGTAACACATCCTGAGCCTTCAGATGATTTTGTCTTCCTCCAGAGAGTGCTTAGCCTTTCCTCTGTTGGGAAGATTGAGTGGAAGCAAATCATCTTAATCCAGTCAGTTATTGTGCTGAGTTGATGCTGGTTTGCATTTTGAATAAGGCTCAGTTTTCTCTGGTTGACCCATCTTCCCATTGCATAGCTCAATGCGGCTTCCAAAGGTGAAAATGATATCTTCACTGGGGCCCTTTTAGATAGTCTCATCTCAGCTTTTCTAACCTCCCACATACAGAATTTGACAAGTGTTTTGAAGGGGAAACTAGACATGTGTTTCAGACCCTTTGGTTCCCTAGGCCTGTCACTTCAGCCCTGCAAGATTGCCAAAACGCTGCTCGTTTCTCTGTTTCTAGCAACAGTCTTCTGCCAGGACAGAGCCCAGATTATCCTTCTGTCACCTCCACCCAGAACCAGCAGATGCCTCCAGGGACGAGCAGCTGCATATCATCAATTTACCTCTCTGTTCTCTGGAGTCTCCGTCCCTCCAGTTGCCTTTGTTTCAGCCCCTCTATAATACTTTTAAACAAATACATTTTGTATTTTGTCCAGATTTGCTAGTTGTTCTTGGCAGGAGCATTGGTCTGCCACAAACTACTCTGTTGTGTCTGGAAACGGAGTGCCAGTGAGTTTTACATTTCTGTTACACTTTTCATTTCTGGAGGTTGTATTCTGTTCATTCCCAAATCTATTTGATAATTCTTATGGTTTCTTGTTCCCATCTCATTTTAATTGCTTTTTAAATTTTTTCTACCTTTTAAACATGCTTATTCTATACTTCATTTCTGATTGTTTTAATCTCTCAAGTATTTACTGCTCCAATTATGCTATCTATTATTTCTGCTAGCTACAAGTATGTTGCTTGATTTCCTTGGATGTTTGGTGATTCATGAGTGTGAGCTTATATTTCTTAGAATTATCCATAGTGGGACTTTTCCAGGCCTGGGTATAAAGTAGGTTCCTCCACAGAGGCTTTGCATTTGCTTCTGCCAGTCACCTGGGAACACACACAGGCTGTGGAGGGCTTTAAAATCTTACTGTGAATTCCATTGAGCCACTTAAATAATGATAACAGGTTGAAACCCCACATGAAAGCTAGCTTATGTTTATAAAATTCATAGTGAATCTATGTTCATGGAAGGAAAAAAATTAATATTGTTAAAATGTCTATACTACAAAATACCACCTACAGATTTGATGCAATCCCTATCAAGATTGCAATGGTAATTTTTTTTTACAGAAGCAGGAAAATGCAATGCTACCATTTATGTGTGTATATGTGGAACCACCACAACAGACCCTCAAATAGCCAAAGCAATCTTAGAAAAGAACAAAGCTGGAGGCATCACACTGCCTGATTTTAAACCATTCCATAAATCTTAATAACAAAAGTAGTATAGTACTGATGTGAAAACAGACACACAGATCAATATAATAGAATAAAAAAATCAGAATTACAGATAGTCAACTAATATTTGACAAGAATACTCAATGGAGAAAAGGCAGTCTCTTCAATGTATGGGGTTGGGAAAATTAGATATTAACATGTAAAAAATGAAACTAGACCCCATCTTACATCACTCAAAAAAAATTAACTCAAAAATAGATTAAAAACTAAAACATAAAACATGAAATTATGAAACTCCTAGAAGTAAACATAAGGAAAGAGTTCCTTGGCGTGAGTGTTGGCACTGACAGTTTACACGTCAGCAAAAGAACAAGCAACAAAATCAAAAACAAACAAGTGGGCAACATTAAAACGGTACAGCCAAAGACAACCTACAGAATGGGACAAACTATTTACAAACCATATATATCTGATAAGGGGTTAATATCCAAAATATAAAGAACTCATACAATTCCATAGCAAAAATAACACTCTAATTTTAAAATAGGCAAAATACTTGAATAGATTTTCTTTCCAAAGAAGAGATATGAAAGAGCAACAAGCACATGAAAAGACCCTCAACCTCACTGATCATTAGGAAAATGCAAATAAAAAACACAGTGTGATATCACCTCACACCTGCTAAGATGGACATCATCAAAAAGACAAGAGAGAAAACAAATGCCTGTAAGGATGTGGAGAAAAGGAAATACTTGCGCACTGTTCGTGGGATTGTAAGCTGCTGCAGTTACTATTGAAAACAGTATAGAGGGTTCTCAATAAATTCAAAATAGAACTGACTTATTACCCAGTAAGTCACTTCTGGGTGTATATCCAAATGAAACAAAAACACTGTCTGTACCCCCGTACTCGTGCAGCCTTAGTTACGATAGCCAAGGCATGGAAACAACCTGAGTGTCCATCATCAGAAGAATGCATAAAGAAGTTGTGATTAATATAATTCAGCCATAAAAAATAATAAGGAAATCCTGCCACTTGCAACAATATGGATGGACCTTGAGGGCATTATGCTGAGTTGAGTTGAAATAAGACAGAGAAAGACAAATACTGTATGATCTCATATGTGGAATCTTAAAAAAACCATAGGAGAACTTTTTTAATCTTTCGTTTATAGCCTGAGGTTCAAGATTTCTCTCCTTGGGCGGACCCTGGACTCTATCCCTACCCACTGCGCAACTAGAAGTTTATGAATATCAAAGCTCATCCTCACCCCTATCAAAAGGGAAAAGCTTTCAAGGTAAAAAGCTGCCTGCTGTGCTTCACTTACCATAGAGGGCTCCCAGTGTTACTTAGCTTTTGGCCTCTCGATGCCAACTTGCCAACATACTGATGCATTTGAAACGCCTGTCGTTTTCTACCCAGCAGTTTTAGTGCTTACCGAGACCGGTTCCAGGTTCATCACAGCAGGAAACAGCAGTCCGGGCTGACAGTTATTAAATTCATACACTCAGATATAATTGTACTGCTAATAAAACATTCTGAATTTAGTTCCAAATTTAGTATCTCTTATATACCTGATGAAAATGAGTAGATAATAAATTTGCCTTCCAAAATCCATAATTGCAGCTTTTTGTCCCCACTAGTAACTATGAGCAGTTTTTCATTAGAGAAAAAAATTATGATTGAATAATCCAAATTAGCCTGGGCAAGAAGACGAACAGCTGCCCAAAATGAAATGTTTGAGTTATGAGCCATGTGGCACTTTGGTTTATCTGCAGCCAAAACGTTCAGGATCCTTACTCAATTCACCATGTTGCTGGGGAGGGCCTGGTTGCCCTGCACCAGCGCTGCCTGGTGATGAGTAAGAGGTTTCCGTGACACACAAGTTCAGACCTCGCAACTCTGTTTTTGTTGTTTGAGCTTTCTTCTCTGTTGTAGCTAGGGATCCGTCGTGGAATTTAAACACTTGTGTGGTAACTCCATTCCTTCAGCCATTGTGTTTGCTAAGCTCTAGCTAACGAACTTTTAACACTGGCTCCATGTAAGGCAAGACCTAGAAAATGGCAGCAATCAGCATTTCTGGTTTTATAGCTAAAAGCGTATGTTTTGTATGTCTTCAGGCAAGTAAGATGCTCTTGCCTGTCTAGTCCAGCTGCTTCCCCAAAAGTAGGCTTCACACTGTGTACAAGAAAAAGGAATAAATCAAAGTGCACCTAAGAAAGCTCAAATGAAGAAGTGACTCTGAAAAGGCATTGTACCTATTGTAACAGAAACTTCAAAATGCATGCCTGCTTTAAGACCTAGGAACTTTGCCTAAAATAGAGGAACTGAAATTGCATAATCTTTGAAAAGGTGAGAGCTGCCAAATGCACCCATAAAAGTGTACTTTGTGTCATGTGGCCCTTTCCTTCCAAGCCAACAGCTTCGGTTGCTCAGGGAGAGCCTCCAGCTACTGTCACGAAGAACATTTCTCAGACCCATATGGACTATGCACATTGGCTTGCTAAAGGCAAGTTTCAACTTTAAGTCCCTGAGCTTCATTTTGCTTCTAAACATTGTTTTGCAACAACAACCAGGTGACTAAAAGAGAGGAGCATGAATTTCTTCTCCAAGTCGTGAACCAGTTCTGAAGATAATTCTGGAGGAGAAAATTCAAATATGGTTTAAACAATGATATACTAATTTGACATAAAATGTCTCAGTGGTTATTGCTTTGAAGAATTACTCTTTACTTAATGTGTAAACCAATCACCAATGTCTTATATCATAGTCTTATCAGTTTGCAAAACAAGATTTGCTTTTTGCAACTTATTTTCTAGAACTGTGGTGATATTGTCAAGAGCAGTTGTATACTATTATTTAGGTGACACCGAGGAATATGGCTATGTAATTTTGTTTGTCAAATATAAGTGAGGAAAAAGCTTTAAAATCAGAAGTTTCCTTTTAAGTTCTCACTCACCAAAATAATCATATTATTTCTGCTTTTATAAAAATTGCAACAACTTTTTCAAGAAATATAGCTATATTGTGGACTAAAAGTTTAGATATTGCAGATATTGTCTTTAAGTTGCAGTAAGACAAACAGTGGCTTTATCAGCTCTGGAATCAAAGCATGAAGTATGTGCACTTTTATTTTTTAGACTTTCAGGATGATTTTCTGGGCCCATATTGGACTTTTATTTTTGAAGGACCAATTGCCCAAATCATGCATTGAAGTTCTGACACATTATTTTGTTTTCAGATGGATGGCAAGAATATTAATACAAGTGACACTCACTCTTCCTAATGCCTTAGAGCCTCTATGCTCCAAGCATACCCTCCGTTTCAGTTCCTGCCCTGGACTTTCTTTATTTAATTCACCTGCTACATGTAGTCCTCTACTCTGTCAAATCCACCTTCACGGGTTTAAATCCAATTCATTCTTCAAGAATACTTATATGCCCCACCCTGCATGAAGCTTTCCCTAATTCCCCACCCCCACCCCATCACCAAGCACAGTTAATCTGTCTTCTCCACGCCTCTCTGCCCTTTATCTCTGTCTGAGCAGTGGTTCAGTTTCCTCCTCTCAGTATTCGCGCATCTCCCACTAGAATGCAGCCTCTGGAGGTCAGAGAGTCAGGCCTGCTCATATTTCTTCTCACTGATACATACTTAACGAATACCCATTCTCGTTGAAAATGGAAACTAAATTTTCTAAATACATTTTTGTTTTATAAACATTTGTGTGATCTGTCTTTCTAGAAATATATACTATATTAAAACATTAAGAGTTGGGTATCCTTTCCTAAAATAGTGGTATCAAAATACACAATTATGTCATCTAGTACCTGACACATTATCAGGTAAAACATTGTACCCCCCTGAAGACTTTCACTTTTAATCATAATCAATTTAAAGTAAAATGGTTGAGGGTTTGGGGTTGTTTTTTGTTTGTTTGTTTTGATTTGGCTAGGTCTGGTGTTTTTCATCAGAATTTCTTGTGTAACTGTTAAATTTTGGTCCCATACAGTCCAAAGTTTGAAATTTCACTGTATGAAAAGTGAAGACATGGTTTCATTGTCTTGGAAAGTTTATACAAAATCTCCAGACCACGAAATCGGCCATGTAAATCTTTACTGAACAATGGTAATAAACAAATGACTTTCTGGAACTAAGTGTGTCAAAATTCGGGCAAAGAGAGGGATCAGGCGAGCAATGTGTAAACCAAGGGAGCATGTCTGCATGCCCTCCGATATTGCTTCAATCCACTTTAAATCATAATTTAGTGATTCCTCATTTCCTAAAATTAGCTAAAGTTTCCTGAATTCCAGTTACTATAATAAACTTTGTTTAGATTTTACTTTCTGGTGACATGTTATTTTTTCAACACCTGAACAATACTTTAAGATCTTTGAGAGCAAAAATAATTTGTGCATGAACATTACCCACCAAGCCACAAAATTAATATCTAGTTACTAATTTTATCTCATCTGTACTTTAGTCTCCAACAATTTTCATCATGTTATTTGTTGAATGAAAGTCCTAAAGCTTAAAAAAATGCATGCTATTCTGCAATAAATATGTTAGTTATACCAAAAGCTTTTTCAAACACTTAAGCATAGAATTTCACTGCATTTTACTTGTACAACCATGACATCAACATACGCACACATCCTTTAAATTCCTTAAAGAAGAGTTTCTTCTCATTAATCTGTCCTGGCTGTATCTAATCAAGTTATGTTTTTCAAGATAGTATGTCTTTTCTGAAATTGTTTCTAGCATATACCTCTTTACTAGCTTGGTTACAATTAAGTGCCAAATTTTATAACCAAAGCTGAGTGATTCACTTTCAATAATAGTATTTGTCATTTTCTAGGAAATATAGTTTCTTTACTCATCAAACAACAATAGAGCAAAACTACCAAAATTGTTTAAATTCAGATCATCTTAATGAATAGTGCTCAAATGCCAGTACATGGCCAAATGAATCACCTTTGTCCTCAAGCAGCAAAAAAGGTTAAGACACTACCTATGCTATAACTTAATTTTCTTGAAACTTATCAGACAAGAAATGAAAATGTTATAGAGGCTTAGCTTTTGTCTTGAACTGAAGTTCTCTTAGCTAGTAATTTTTAACTTAGATCTTCAATCCTGGATCTTTCACCCTTTTGAGACCAGTTAATTAAAACACATAGTCACCTTATGGAACTTTCACATTTGGGTAAAATGAGAACAAAGGAATTAAATGACTTTCATAATGTGACATAAGCAGGCAGTTCAGAGCCAGAAGTACAAATGTATATCTACTCCTAAGCTCCTGCTGCCTCATTTCTTTTAAGAGCTGAAATTTGTGCCATCATGGTTAATGTTTTGACAGATTTTATCATAGACCTTGCTGTTGTAAATTTGCCTTGAGCCAAAATTTAACATGTTGCAAGCTCAGAAACAGTTTTTACTGTTAGTGACCTGAAAAGGAAATAAATCGATTATGCTGTTTTGAATGATAGGAGTACAGAGTTTAACTCTTTAAAAGTTACATATTACTTGAAATTTGGAAGAAATTCTCATTCCGTGTGTTTAAGGCCCCTTGATTGTCAGTAACATGCACAGGAACACGCTTGTGACCATTACAAGGGAGAAAATACCAAAGGAATGTTATGTAGCTTAACTATGTTCCACTAAATTTTATAACCAAGTATTGTCCTTATTTTTTTTAATGAAAAGGCCCTTTGCCTTAGTATATGGAGTAGAAATTTTAAGCCCTTAACCTGTGATTGATTCAAAATCTAGGGGGTAACCACTTCGTTTCCAAATAGTTTATCAGCATGTTCCTCAGTTAGACCCTATTTTATGGTGTCTGTCATCTACTGTTTTATAGCTACTTAGAGTATTTTATTAAACATACTCCCAATCATTGCTATTCCTAATAGCCTACAGATCTAGATTTTTTTCTCTAAAACATTTTCAATGACCATGACCATTAATATTTACCCATAAATGCATTTGTACACAGGCTCAACCGTAGCACATCAGTGAAGAAAAAAAGAGTTGTTAACCAGTTCTTTATTCTAGAATAAATCAAATCAACAAATATTTATTGAGTGTCTACTATGTGCAAATAACCCTGGACTGATCAACTTTTAAAAGCCATCCAACTTTTCACATTGAAAAATCAAAGCATTATCATTTCAAACATTGCAGAAGCTGCCTCCATGTCCTTTTGGTGAGAAAGTCTATGAGGACCATGAAACTACTTGGGGTAAAAAAATACAAGGAAGAGAAAGCAAATTCCCAGACCGAAAAGAGGAGAAAGAATAACCTAAGATACCACCATCGAGAGATCGCATCAAGTATGTATTTGTGTATGTGCCTGTGTGTGAGTGTACAGTATGGATATGTGCATATACTTATGTACACATATACATACAAAAAGAAGAACGAGTGAATCTGAGAAAAAATGGACTGTTAAGGTGACATAAGAGTGGGCATTTACCTTTGAGACCAGAGATTTGCTTTAAAAAGGGCTTAATAGTTCAGCTAGTGCCCAGCCCTGTGGCACTATGAAACCAAAATATATCATGGCATAACAGAAAGATCACTTGACTTGGCACCTCAAGTTCTAAAAACTACCTTGTTCTAAAGTGCATTAGGAGGTGACCTCATCAAGCAATAGATTTATAACAGAAGTGACTTCTACATCATTACTGTAGAAACTTGTTGTACGACCCTAAATAAGAAGCTAATCTGATCATAAATAAGAGAGCGGACTTAAAAGTTCAAGGTTCATAATTGTTATTAGAAACTAAATGAAAACTACCAGTAAGAAACAAAACTTGTGTACGTAATTATACTATATTATGTAATACTATTTTATTACACTGTAATATTTTATACCATACATAATGCTACACTATATTATACTATATATTGTGCTATAATAGTCTAAGTATTTCATTAATCTGTAAAACAGAAAATAATATATTATCTACCACATCAAATAATTAACTGTGTTTCCTTAGTGAGGCGTAAAAGAGCTGCTGGGCTAATTTCGAGCTTTACCAAATAGAATGAATCCTGGCTCATCCTTTGCACAAAAAGTAGGTCTATGTTGGTCACTGAAGATATTGTCATTGGTAATCTCACAGGAGATGTCTGATATCAGTAGTAAAATATTTGTTTAGGAGAAGTAGTTTTTAATATCAATTTTTGCCTCCTATTGGTAGGTTAGGTTTAATTTCTCATGAAAATCAGAGCAGACCCTTTAAATAACCTTTTTAAGCAGTAGCTTTTATCTTTCCTGAAGGGCCTAAAGTTAATGTCTCAATTTTTGTATGGGGAAAAAAGTTGCTGTAGTTCTATTATTCAGAGTTTATACTCCTGTTGTGAAATTGTTGGTTATTAAGATCACTTTAGGGCAAAAATATGTTCTCCTATATCTTTTTAATTATTTAATACTTATAATTTATTTTCAAAGCATATTCTAGTTTCTCTGTTTTTAGTTTTTAGCTTCTAGTTTCTCTAGTTTTTTATTTCTTCTCAGCAAGTCTTTCCCTTCTTTGCAAAACCATACTGTTGGCCCTTGTAGATGCCGTATCATAAGCACTTCCAATGTGTGACTACATTGGTTTGATTTCTTTCATTTACTTTCTTGGTATATTGTAATTAATGTCTTTAGATATATTCTAAATTAAGTTTCACTTGGATTATCCAGATCTAATGCTTATGTTCATGAACAAATATTATCTTCAGAATTGTTTCTTATTTTCGTTTTCCCTTTCCCCTCCTTGTACCAGCATTCCCAGTGCAGAGACCCTCTCACCTAGGGCCTGGTCTGGATTCACCTGCCCCCTTGTGGTGTTCCTCTCAGAATAGTTCATTGATTTCTGAATTTTGGATTTGGGATCACATAGCCTGAGAAGGGAAATCTCGTTACTCTTGTCTAACAGTATAAGTCAGAAAAGTTTCTTCTGTTAGTCACTGACTAACATAAAAAGATGGAAAGAGTTTTCTTGTTATTTTTTTTAATTCAGAGCACAAGAAGGAAATTGAGACCATAAGAAATGGGTATCTTGGAATACATGATGCTTCGTCTAGAATCAATATTAGTGACTTGCAGATTGATAAACTAAAGAGATGTTTCAGAAACTCTCATAAACTTAAAATCAAGTTCTTCTACATCAGTGTCTCCTTTTTTAGTGAGTGGAAGAGGAGGGATGAATACTATTCTATTTTATTTAAATTGTAAATGGATTTTCCATTTTCTTTCTTTCATCAGAATGAATTCATAAATATAAACAATTAAACTTTATATTCTGTATAGTCAGATATGTTTGACATGATTGATAGAAACAGGTGTTTGTTTCACCCTCTCTTTAAAAAGGAACTCCCAGCTGGGAGAGGGGGCAGGGGAATGGGAAGAAAAGTTACAGGGAATAAGAAGCATAATTGGTAGGTACAAAATAGACAGAGGGAGGTAAAGAATAGTATAGGAAATGGAGAAGCCAAAGAACTTATATGTATGTATGACCCATGGACATGAACGAAGTGGGGAGATTGCTGGAGGGAGAGGGGGTACTGGGTGGAGGGGAGTAAAGGAGAAAAAAATGGGACAACTGTAATAGCATAATCAATAAAATACACTTAAAAATAAAAAAAATAAAAAAAGGACTCCTTCACATGCCACAGAACCAAATTTACATCTTCAGTTGAAGTCAGTCGAGTTTGCACATGGAAAATGGACGAGTGTGTTCAGTGGGTGAGCTACCCAGCCACCAATTCAGGGACATTTTGCAAGAATAAGGAATTAATAATTAGGCCTCTAGTTGATAAAGATAAAAGAAAGAAAAAGGCGAGGGGAACACTTTATTTAAATAATTTTTCTTTCTCAGAAGGAATAGGCAGATTAATAAATTATTCTTAACAAGACTCCAGGTAAAATGTTAAAGATCCCTTTTCTGTCTGTAGTCTGTAAATATTTCTAGTGGAAAATATGTCTCTTTCAATGCTCTTCCTTTTCCACCCCTACCCTCCCCCAAAGCCAGATCTGATTGAATAACAGTGATCCTCTGTGGCATTTTAAACATCATGTTACCTCACTGAAGATCTAGAAGGAGAAGCAGTATGCAGGCTGTAATAAAGCTAATTGTCGTCCAACTCCCAAATTTCTAGTACCCACGCTCCTTAGCAGTTTCTCATACATTTGCAACAGTTGACCTACTAACAGGTTCCCAGAAACACAGGTTCAAATTTTGGCAGGCTTACCTCACCTCTTTGTCCTTCCAAAGTACATAAACGCTAAACTGTGTTCACAGTGAGGAAGGGAGAGTCATTTCCAATGAGACTTTTAAAACCAGGACCCTTTCTTGTCCCTACCAAGTTACTGCCATCCTCTCCAAAGGAATAAAGTTTCCTCAGTGTGCCCTTGGCATAATTTCTTCAGCCTGGATTAAACACAGGTGACTGGAAGTCTACCTTATCTCCACGGGGCATTAGTCACTCTATAAAAGTTAAATTTATTATGAAATGTTTTGTTTGTGTTAACATATATCTTCTCTGGGAAGCTGGAAACAAAGGCATGTCCTTTAAGACTCCATATGGGGAAAACACATCCTCCTGTGGAATTTAACCTTAATTTGAACCAAGATCTGTGAAAGAAAAGCACTTTGGTGTATTGTTCCCTTGCTCCACCCATCATCCCCTTATCTAAATGAGGTTACTGTTGCTGCGTGGTTTTTAACTCTTCCCATTCCAAACCCTGCTTTCCTGAGTTAAAAATTTATCTTAGAAGAGAAGTGCGTTAAAATAATTGTGGCAAACAATTATGCTTTGCTTCTAAGGGTAAGTGGTTTTGTGTAATATATTAACTCTGATACCTTTATAAGTAAGTAAATGTAGAGCCAATTTATGTTCATAAATCTTAGTGCTCATTTTGTTGTTTTAACAAATGGTACATTGTAAAGAATATTTAACTTCCTAAAAACTGTATTTCCTGAAAATCTTTCTAAGATTCACTTACTAGGAAACATTGTCATGTATGCATAGTTTATACTTTATTAGAAAAATAATTAGAAGTAAGAAGAGTTTACGTTAGAAACGATGATGAGGTATGTTTGAAAGACCAGTGTTCAACCTGTTTTCCTTCAGTCTGTTGCAGTCTTATAATGTTTTGAATGTATCTAAATCTATAGATGCCCCAACATTTTTTTTAAAACAAAACCAAAAGTTCTATTGCTGCTACCCTCATCATAACAGACCAGTTGTTTATAAGGACCAAGGAAACTATTTCCAAAAACAACTTTTAAGTTGACATTTTAAAAACTACTGCTTATATGAATGCTAAATATTCTTTAATATTGTAACATCTACTAACAAGTTTGTAATTCTCCAACTGAGCTTTCTTTATTGACTTTACATTTGTTGATTATATTAAGAAAAGTCACAAACTAAATTTTAATATAAGCTTTGATATTTATTTACTCTAAAAAGTATGTGTAAACATGATTTTAAAATACATTCAAAATAACTATCTTCAGCATTATTAACTTGAAAAATTCCTAGCAAAAAAAAAATAGAGCAAAACATTTACAGATTCCTTTGGTCACATATTCATTGTCATACAGCATATTTCATTTAAGCTATAATATTGAAATTAGTTTGATAAATGTGATTTTTAGAAATATGAAATGTATAAACAATACATTTAGGACATTTTTCATAACATCAAATCAGGGCATCACTGCTCTCCTCCTCAGCCCCACCCACCCTAACCAGCCTCCATGTGGAAGTCCTCAAAGTTTTAACACTTGTCCAAGAGAAGAATGAAAAGTGTGAACTTTGTAGATGATGGAAAGAAACAATTTGGCAAAAATTGAAATAAAGGAGTAAAAGGGAGAGAAAGAATCAAAGGTAATTCCAAACTATCACATATATGAATTCTGGTAATTCCCAAAACATTTGCAAAATTGGATAAAAGAGAGTAGGTGTGTGCATAAAAATGGAAACAATAGTGGTCTTCACATATTAAATTTTAAAGATGTAAGGATGTGGCAAAACAACCAGAGTAATAAAATACTAAGCATCTTTATTGACGAATGTTACTGAGCATCTTTATTGAGCTAATATTACTAGACAAACTGTTATATAAAATGTTTAAAATTAATTATAGTGTAAATTCCATGTAAAGTATATATTTATATTAATTCTCATTTATCTTTGAATCTCCAGCACTAACTAGAACGTATGAACATAAGAGACATTTAAAAATTTGTTGCTGCCCTAGCTGGTGTATCTCAGTGGATTGAGCTTCGAACCAAGGTGTTGCAGGTTCAATTCCCAGTCAGGGCACATGCCTGGGTTGCAGGCCATGGCCCCCAGCAATTGCACATTGATGTTTCTCTCTCTCTCCCTTTTTCTCTCCCTTCCCTCTCTAAAAATAAATACATAAAATCTAAAAAAATAAATAAAAATTTAAAAATAGCACAATATTTTAAAAAATTGTTGCTAAATCAAAACAGTCCTTGCCCAATGAAATCACAATACCACAGAGTCACAAGAAGTATGCCTAACAGACCGTGGCCATGTGTGAGGGTTAGAGGACAAGAGAATCAGTTGTAAAACATCTAAACTTTATTAATATGTTCATCATTAAATGACTTACAGTATTTACAGTGCAAGTGAAGGTGAAAGTGGTGAACAGAGGAAATGTTTCTATTCTGATTTATTTGGAAGTCTTCAGTATTTTTCTAAAAGTGTATCTAGATGACAGAATTGAGAGAGATAATAGAGGGGGTTTTATGGTTTGCATTTGCCAGTAATGCAAGTAACACCATACCAAGAGCTGAGGACCCAAAGTTGAATAAGATACAGTTAGTGACCTCATGAAAATCACAGTCCAGAGGGAACAATGTAACCATAAATAATTTTAATACAGTAGGATGGGTACTGTAATAGAAATAGGCTCAGAATGCTTTGGCAGAGCAGGTGAAAGGGCATCTTGCCCTTTCTTTGAGATTAAGGAAGGCTACCCAGAGGAGATGGTGTTTGAGCTAAGTGCCATTGGGATTGGCAATTAAGGAGTCCATGGTGACTTTAATGAAAGTAGTTCCTCCTGTAATGAGAGACAAAATCCAGATTGCAGGGAATTAAGAAGTGAATGAAAAATGGAGAGAGTGAATATAGGCTACTTTTCCCTGGAAATTTTCTGCTAACTCTTCTTACTTGCTGCCTTAGAAAAAAATTTAATAAGGAATATCACATTTCATAGCATAATTAAGTCTAATGATAGCCATGGATTTTTTTCTGTGTTAGTGAAGAAATTGCATTCCACTTGTGCAAGTTCAATAACATGAATCCTTCCAGCAAGAGTCTTAGCACTTGAAGGAGGGTTAGAGCTATACTTTGCATTATAAATATCTTTGATCCTGAATTCTTCTGTTTTTTCCTTTCTGTTCTGGAGCCCCACAGTCTCAGTTGCCAAGTGTATGTCCCAAGGAAGCTTTCTCTTTCCTTCCTTTTTTTCATCTTTTTCATAATTCTCTTTATACCTCTAACCATGTATCCTCAAATGATTCAAATATTTTCTTATCCATAGCTTATCTCTCTAATGCTAAATGTGACCTAGTGAATAACCTCCAAACTCCTTAGAGCATGCAAGGCCCTCCGGGTTTTTCCACCAGTCTACTTTAGCAGCTTTGTCTTCCCCAGGCCTCCTCTTCATGCCTCAGCTTTCCCTTTCCCTCCAGGCACCCCGAACCTCCAGACTCCCATTTCCTGACAGGAACCTCCCCCTGGGACTGCCCAGCCCTGCTATCTCATATCTAGACGTAGCTGACATTTATGGTCTTACTCAGTTGTCATATTCTGACATAAAAGCCTTTTCTGATCTTCCAACATGCAACTTTTTTCTTAACTCTTGGTATTTATATGTGCCTTTCTGTGCCCTTCATTCATTTATTTATTAATTCATTCAACAAACTTTATTGAGCACCTTCTATGCACCGGCAACTAAAATGGCCATTTTCTACCTTTTCCCCTACAGTTGAATAACTGTTTTGTCTCATCACCCCGTTCAGACTATACATTCTTTGAGATAAGAATTATCTAATATAGCTGTGTAAGTGTCTATAAGAATGGTGTACATATAGTAATTGTTCAACAAATGTATTTATGATATTAATGAATAAATTAATCTCAAGTGAAATTTCAAAAAGACAAAGATAGTACCCAAATCTTTTCTCCTTCCTGCCATATATTTCTCTCCTACCATTATTTGCAAGAATAGTATCTGTCAGTTCTTCAGCTTCACTGTCTTAAAATAACATTTAAAAGTAAATAAATGGTATTTGGCTTCATTGTTTATTCTCTTAGTCTTCAACTCTATCCATTCCACTGAAAGAAACCACAAGTTATAGGATTAATCAAATCCTTCTACTTTACCTCCATTACTGCCTCCCTTAGCTGGTGACCATACTCCAACTTCCTTCTTAAAGGGGTCACTCAAGTCCAGTCACTTCCTTCTTTTAATCCATCCTCCATGAGTTAGTTTTGAACATATATAAATTCAGATTATATTCCCAAACAGTATAAACTTCAGTAGGAATTGAGTACACTGATCCGTATTCTAAATTGAAGGTTTGCCCTTCATAATGATGTTAATCTGTGTTCTTCTGCCCTTCAGGTAAAATAAACACACTAGATTAAATAGTACCAAGGTATGCAACTCTTCTGGAAGTATAGCATATACTTTACTGGTGATCTTTACTGACTAGTCAACCAAAATTTACAGAAAATTAAATGCTACCATCATGTGAACTCACATATATGCCAAACCATAAAATATACATAGGAGAGTGAATCTAAGAGTTGAACCTCAGTTTCTACTGTTTTTTTTTTATACATAATATCTGGCATTTAAGTTTTTAAAGGGAAGAAAAAAGACCCATGTGAAAATTTAATATCGTCAATAGAACCAGACCTCAAGATAACCTAGATTTATCAGATAATTAGGATTATCAGAGACTTTAAAAAAAGGAAAAAGAATAAAATGACATTAATTTCAAAAGTGACAATGATACTGTCAAACTTCTCAGAAAAAAGAGAAAATCAGAATATAATGAAATAAGCCCTGGCTGCCATAGCTTAGTGGATTGAGCACAGGCTGCAAACCAAAGCATCGCAGGTTTGATTCCCAGTCAGGGCACAAGTCTAGGATGCAGGCCATGGCCCCCAGCAACCGCACATTGATGTTTCTCTCTCTCTCTTTCTCCCTCCCTTCTCTCTCTAAAAATAAATAAATAAAATATTTAAAAAAAGAACACAAAGAAAAAAGAATACAATGAAATAGCATCTTTAAAGTGCTGAAAGTAAAAAAAAAAATTAAAAACCTACATTGAAATGCCAGAGAGAGAGAGAGAATATCACAAAATAAGAACTCCACTAAGTGAAATCCTAAAGGGAGTTGATTAGGCCAATGGAAAGTGACACAGATGGAATCAAGGTGATGTGAGAAAGAATGAGAGCACCAAAAACAGGTAAATGTGTAAGATGAGGCAAATGAATATTGACTATTTAAATAAAGCATGACCTGGACACAAATGTTTATCTAAGTGGTCATCTAGTCTACACTTGAATGTTCAGTGTTGATAAGCTCACTATTTCCTGAGGTACCCTACTCTATCTGCACTGTGCTACAAATGTCTTTATAATGTGTTGTAATCTGTAATCCTCTCAAACTTCTTCCTTCTGGCCCTCATTCTCCCATAATAAATAATCTAATTTCTCTAACACAGGCTTGAAATAACTATGTGTTATAACTGTGTCCAGTGGTTTGGGGGAGGGCTCAAGACAGTCGGGCTTTGAATTGGATGCTGTGAGGGTAATTCTATGATTGTGCATTTTAAGTAATCTTATCTAGGAGGGAAGACTAGAACACAGCTAAAGCTATAATTTGTAAAGAAGCAACAGTTACAAGTATTAGCTCGGCTTTAATTTGCTAATAGGATTAACTACTATTTTTGTGGTTTGCAGTGACTTTGTTTTTATTTGTGCTTAGGCAAAGTGGTCTTCTTTTTGTCTCATTTCTCTATGGTTATGGAATGGCCTTATCTATTGTTGGAGTTCAGTGAAATTGTTTACGTTTGACAGAACACCTAGGCCTAACTATGAGGGCCAGATGAACTCCCGAAAACACTATGGCCTTGCTGGAGGTGTTGAGCCAGTTCCCAAGTGCGAGGGACTGGTTTTTCTCTCTCAGGCCATGGACTTAGTCTTGGGGAACTATAGTGGGGGTTGGAATAGACAGGGCAGACAGTTATAAAGATAGAATAGTCCAGAGGAGGTGGAAGATGATGATAGGTATGTGCCAAGGGGTCTCTGGTGGGAAAGTGTTCAACATTGGTAAGAATATTGAGAAATGTTAAGACTGTTTGAGACTCAGAGGAAAAACACCATTGAATCAAGGCATCACTGATAATCTTCCAGAAAGAAGTTTAAGGGACCACAGGTCAGATTGCAAGGCTGTGGAGAAGTAGAGACTGTGGGTGGAGATGGCTCATGTAAAAAGTTTGCAGTGAAAAGGAGAGCAAGGGAAGGTTAACTAGAAGATTTTGTGAAACCCATTTAAGGAGGGGTTTTCCCCTAAAATAGAGATTACCATTATATGTTTGAAGCTGAGAAGAAGGAGCCAGTGGATATAAGAAACAATAAAGACACTAGTAAAGCAGTGAAAACAGAAAAAAAAAAAGTCTGGGACCAAGAACTTTGGTGGGTGGGTATGTTTGTCCTGGAGAGGGAGCAGGAGCCGTGGTCCTCCCGGACCCAGCAGAGGGGGTATTGACACAGAGAGAAATGTGGAGTTGGAATGTGGGGTGGATGAGGGAATGGATAACAGGTGAAACCTCATCTTTTCTTTTCCCTCTTTTTCAGGGATATTAGAAGCAAGATCATCTGCCAAGGTTTGGGAGAAAAGGAGATGAAAGAGCCTGGAGAAGGTGTGTCTTTTGCTAAGAAGTTGTTTAGTGAATCAACAAAGATGCTGTTTTCTATTAAGTCATCCATTTTATAAAAGAAAACACTGCAACTGTTGCTGTATTTTGTGGATTTATGGAGGAGGACTTAGTAGTAAGAACCCTTTTATTCTCAGAAAATATAGAATGGGTTGCCATCTTTTTATATGAGTGATACAAACCAAACCTTTTCTTGGGGTACTACTCATGCTAGATTAAATATTATTTGATACAAATAAATTGTAACTTTTTATTTTGGTTTTTGGACTGTGTCTCCCAAAGGAAAACACCTTGCTATTTTTAAAAGCTAAATAGAACATCAACCAGAGAAAATAGCCATCAGAAGAATGAATTCCATAGTTTCTAGAGCAAAGACAATTAACATTAACATTTCCACTCACAGTCATAAAAATGGCCCTACCCCTCCCATGTGAAGTCCCGGTTTCTGTGTATCTAAACAACTAGGTGCCCCTCACTCGGGCGTTAGGTGTGATTGAGAGATAACTTACTCACAGGCCGGCAGCAGCTTCTGTGCACGCAGCAGCCCATGCTCTTGTGAGCATCAAAAGGAGATGAAGCCTGATTAACCATTTTGAAATCTATCGGATGAGGAGAAGTCCTTACAAAACAACTTTTATACGCTTTAATTAAAAACGTGTTCTGGCAGCTCAGAGCTGAATGGGCTTCAGGGGGAGCAGGGCTGAGCGCGTTGCTATGACGACACCAAATCTTTTCACGCCTGGCCCTTCCTCAGCACACTCTGTCTAGTTCTGTAGAGCCAGTAATTGCCTCCATCCCATCTCATTCCCTCAATCCCTCGGTCCATACGTCTATATAAATCCCAATACTTTCTGCTTTTTCTGCTATGGTACCTCCCCACCCCCATCTTTTCATCCCTTGCATTCCCCCATCTCTGGTTTGCTGTTTCTTTTGAAAACACATTTATTCCTTGAGTCAAAAACACACACTCACAAAGTTACAGCATGATAGTTGTTATTTGTTACTCCTCACGATAAAATAATAAATCCATTTTTAGGGGCATTTAGTGTAATCAAGAATGATTTTTGTGATACACTTTTTATTTTTCAGGTTAAACACTGACTACTACATCACCCTTTCTGTTGCTGAAGATAAGGCTAAAATAAAAAGGGCTATGTTTTACTTTATGAAAGGTAACTTATGCTTGTTAAAATCTCAGGTTATTCCACTAACAGTAACTTCTGGTAACAATTGTAAGTGAACACTAACACTTTAAAAGATGTTTAAAAATGCAGACCTCAGTTTATTTAAGAAGACTCTTTGAACATTTTAAAAGTTCTACTCATGCAGAGATTTAAATAAAACCCAGAACTTTCACTTGCTATGCCATAGGAAACAAGAATTGGGTAGAACTTGCCTGTCTCCAAACCCAGCCACCAACTGGTTAGAGGCTGACATCTTCGCAACTTTGTTTTCAGTGCATTTACATGGACTATTATAATATTATTACTCAACCTCTGAACATTACTGTTTGAGTCACCAGAGGCCTTACAACCTTTCATTTTGATTACAGTTTCGTTCTTCCGTCCCCAGTTCTGTTTGATAAGATGGGATAAGTGAGTGGAATGCAGTGGAGATGATGTCTCATTTGTACTCCCAATTTAACTCAAAACCTGCTCCTACTATGATTATGCTTTCAAAGTGAATTATCTGTCAGATTGTTCAGCATTCCCTCTAACGGCCTGGCTCAGTGGAGATGGATGTAGTCTGCAGTGTCGCTCCTTGGCACAGTGCGGCCCAGGTGTTGCTGCACAGAGAAAGGCGAGTCCTCAGGAGCCCAGAGTCTGGCTTTGAGCCTGAGACTCCATCATAATGCAGGTGTGGAGCCTCAGCTTCTGCACCTATGGAACTGAAATTTAAAAGTTTAACTTTTCTTTAAAAGTTTTATGATGAATTTCCTTAGCCTCTTTACTATATTAAACTCCAACATAGCAGATTTCTGATAGGCCACATGTAAATCTGTGAGCCACAAGTTACCAAATACTCTAAACTCTCTCCTGTATGAGGAACAGTATTTTTTTTTTAATGAACCAACCCCCAGGTTGCTTTCTCAATTCCATTCTTATAATAACGACATCATATTTTAGGAAGCCACAGTTCTTGGACTTCTTACCATGGTCATGTTTAAAAGGTGAGGAGGCTGCCTGACCTGGCACTTGAATAACATTTCGCAAATAGACCAAGCCTCTTATTTATAATGTTGTTGTAATTCAAAGAAACTGTTGGTTGTAACTTTATTTTTCCCTCTTAGTGTTAAATATATAAAGCCAAATGCTTGTACGTGATAGAAGTGTTTTCCCACCTGGGGCACTTTATTCAGATCAGTCTTATGTGGGAACTGAAGAAAGTAAATGTGTATAGATTGGCTAAATAAATAGAGAAACAGGCATTCAGACGTATGAAACAGGGTTGAGACCTAATAAAAATGGACCCTCAAAGAGGCATACTTAAAATGTAAGTGGATTTTACATAAATATCAGAGAAAATATTCTGTTGGCAAAATATTTTGTCCTGTGAATGTGGTGCTTCTCCATTATATGGATAAAGTCAAGAAGTGGGAGTCCTTCAATTCTTGACATTTAAATGTATCCTGGACCTGGCTTGAGAAAACTCCAAGGGGAGTAATCTTGCAGGTGAGTGGACTAGAAAACATAATAAATCTTTTCCATCACCATATTGCATGTATGGTCCCATGATTCAGTTAACCTCGAGGCTTAAGGGGTATTACTTTTAGTAACATTGAATTCTCATTTCTACTGGAATGTTTTCGGTTTTCTTCCCTCCAAATTTTGTTTCTTGGCCAAAAACATCTACATGAACATTGTGGTATCGTGTATTTAGTAACTCATCCGTTCTGCTAATCAGAAGTCATGTAATCCTGTGTGTGTGCTTGAGCACTAGACAGTTGTTTATGTGATAAACCACAGGACTGTCCATGGGTCTGTGGTCTGGTGGCTATATGTCAGAATTAAAGCCTTTTGTTGGTTGTTTTGAACATATTGTTATTCATGGAATGGTTTTTACACTGAGTCCAGAATGTGGTTACTCTAAAGTCTTCACAATAATCATAAAAAATAATTCCCAAGTAGCTATACCTACCTAGAACTTAGTTATGGTCATGCCTGTTGTATTACTCTTCAAATTGTTAATCTTTAAAATATAAACCACTGCCATCTTCTCCCCATGTAAGCACCTTTCACTCCCCAGTATTCCTAAATGTATGACAACAAAAAGGCAAAGACAGCCCAGCAGCCCCCCAGCCCCCCAGGTGTAGAACTGTGTCACATTGAGGACAAAGACTAAAACTCCACTTGATATTGCACAAGGGATTTTATAAAAGGTGACCAAAGTAACACCACACTGTAAACATACTGGTCACCAAGATTTACACCTATTCTTTAGTAAGTTAATAAAAAGTGGTGCAAGTGTCCAGAAGTCACTTATTCTTTGATAACATATACTAAGTATTTGGAGTTTGAGAACTCATGTAAGAATAGCATTACCTATAGAGTCCTCTGTTAGAGAATCAGAACATCTGCAAGGTAAAGGTTTTACATCTTTTTGGATGTAAATGAAAACCATAAAGATCTCATAAAAGTAAACATATAATGTTTTAATGTAAGTTATATTCAGGATACTATTTTTGTCTAAGTTAAAAAAAAGGGGGGGGAGCAAAAGGAAAGGAGAAAGAACTGAAATATTCTCTTTAATCTTATCTATCACAACAGAATTCATTTCTCTTCTCCCTTCCCCAAGTGCCTAGGCCCCAAAATTGAAGGGATTGGTCAGAGTTCCATGGGCTGAATTGTAAATCTACTGATGCTAAAGGGAATTAAATAACTAAATTCTTGTAGCTCCTGATGAGAAAACACCTAACAGAAAGTCTTAAGTCTGACACACTTTTCTTGGTTTACGCCAAATCAGCAGATCATGCAATTTGTTGCTTTCGCGGACTAAGCATAGGCGCGCACACCCCTCTCCTGTACTTGTGCCGGCTCTAATTCCCTAAAGAGAAAGCTGGAGAGTAGTAGATCACTTGAAGGTTGGGATAGTCCTGATTAATTGGCAGGAACGACTAAATCCTAATCCAGGGTTACTAACATTGAGCATTCTGTAAGTGTTCTTGCAAAAAAAAAAAGAAAAAGAAAAAGAAAAGAAAAGAAAGAAAAAAGAAGTACTTTAAATTCTGTTTATTACTTTTCTTTATTTGACTGAAATAAAGTTGCAATACATACTGTTTTCAGTAATAGGTGAGGAGGGAAGGTTGGGAGGTATGCCCAGTAATAAAATGACAAACTTGTACTGCGATATTTTAGACACCAAACTATCTATAGAGAAGTGTTCTTTGATCATGATTCCTAGAGACTCTCCTCTCCCTCTCTCTCTCTCCCTCTCTCTCTCTCTCTCTCTCTCTCTCTCTCTCTCTCTCTCTCTCTCTCTCTCTCACACACACACACACACACACACACACACACACACGCTCGCGCCAAGATGAAGGCACGTGATAGTGCTGGCTGAAGCCTCTGTGCACTCAGGATAGCAGAGAAGCAGTGGGCTGGCGGTGGCAGAAAGGGCAAGGATGGCAGTGGGGCTGCGGAGGAGGCGCTCACGTGGAGGTCGCGGTGCCGGCGGTCTCCACCCAGCCGGAAGCGAAGGAGGCCGTCCTACCCTCCGGGCGGGCGCGGGAACCTGCGATTCCGTGTCCGTACGAAGGACGTGGCTCCCGGGCCGTCCTGGCCCAGGATCCCGGAGCACCGTTCCGCTACCAGAGTCGATGGGTGGCGTCAAAGCTAGTGGGGATGGCTTGATCAGAGTGGGCAGAGTGGGCTCCAGGGCAGGGACGACTTAAAGTCCCGTTGATCAGTGCTGGGTTGCGAGTGAAGCTGGCTCCGAGCCCCGGGCGCAGGGGTGGGGCGGCGCGGCGGCGTGTGCAGAGCTCTCCGCGCCCCGCCAGCGGCGCGGGGTGGCCTTTGCAGCCGGCGCGCCCGAGGCCCCTGGGAAGGCTCGGCAGCTGGATGCTGGCACAGGGGAAAGTAAACGCCAGCCCTCGGGGCAGTCCTTGGGGAACAGTTGCAAAGCGAGACGGGAAGAATAAGTCAAATCAGAGTCGCCCAGCCCTCCCTGCGCTGCGTCCGCGGGCGAGGTTGCCCGCCCTGTAGCCTCCACCCGGGCCCGCGCCCCCCGGACGCAGGGAGCTCCAGCCCGGGCAGGCCGGCCGAGGCCGCGCCCCCGCGCAGGTCCTAGGAGCTCGCCGCGCTCGCCCGCCAGCCCCGCCCGGCCGGGCCCCTCGGGCGGGAGAGAGCCCAGCTTTGCTCTTTTCGTTGGCCAAGCACAATTGTGTTATTGGAGATAATGAATTCAATCCCCATCAAAGGGCATTAGGCTCGCCCGGGTCCTGAGTTGCTGATGCCTTAAAAAAAAAAAAAAAATACTGGAATGAAAGGCTGAAGAGGGGAAAAAAAATCTGTGGGGGAGCCTTTCCCCTGATCGCCGCTTTTGAAGTGAAGGGGCCCGAGCATTGTTGTTCACCTCACGGCCCATAAGGCTGAGGGAAGCCTGGGCTTTTGATGGGCTGAGAACTGACTCCGCGAGGAGCGCCGAGTCCGGCAGCGCGGCCCGCGGGCAGCATGCGTCTCGGGCCTCCGGGGCACCCTCTGGCGGGCGGGGCCGCGGACCTGGCCAGGAGGGACTCGGCCCTACACTCGGCCTCGGAGGCCGGGGCGGGAGAAAAGCTCTCACCTGGAGACGCCATTCCCGGAACCCCAGGCCTCCACCCTGAGGTCGCGGTTCCTGGCGCCCACTTCGTGGTGTAGCGCAGGGGTTGCATCTGTGATTAATCGTTTAAGGCCCCAGACTGGGTGGCCAGACTGTCCTTTGGAGGTGAGGGTGAAGAAGGCAGGGATCTCGTTGAGCACATCAGGCAGGGGTGGTTGGAAGTTCGTTTTTAACCGCTGGGACCCAGCACCTACGGTGGTTGGCTTAGCTAGAGTTTGGTGGGTCTCAGTAGGTGCACGGCAGAGAGGGACACCTGTGACTCCTTACCGCCGTGCAGCTGGGCCCTCTGGCGAGGGCAGGGGCCGCAGGGAGAGAGAGAGAGCCAGCAGGGCAGTTTCTCCAGCATGGGCGGCGGCCGGCCTCGCAGTTCTGGACCCAGGACCGGACGTTAGCACCAGATCACATTTTCTAAAAACTTGTTGCAGGCATTTAAATTTGCTTTCAGGGCCTGCAACATGAACTTTCCTCACCTCCACTCTCATCCCGCGCTCCCCACCCCCACCCTCTGAACTCTTTTGGCCCAAAGGTCGGCGACTAGAGAGCTAGCTGTTGGGTTCCCTTCCCACCCTCCCCTGTCTCCAACCCCCTCCATCCCTCCTCAAAGAATCCAGGTTATCCGCCCCATTAATACATTAGCCAGGCATAACACAAAGGAAGCGTGTCAGCAGAAGGCGTTGTGAGAGAAGCGAGGGAACCTGGACGGTGCCCTGTGTTGCAACAGGGCTCGTTGCTGTCGGAGCTCGAGAGTCTGCCTCCACCTTGGAAAAAGCGGCACAGAGCACTGAGGGAGTTGGCTCTCGGGACTGAGCAGCTGTTGGGCTAGGCGTTTGTAGCTGGGCTATGGGAGTGAAGTCCAAGGCTCCCAGGTGGGACCCAGAACGGGGAGAATATTACAAAACAGTCCCAGTCACCTGAATCGCGCAAAGAAAATCAGTTCTCCAGTATTTCACTCGGCAGGAGCCACTTTCTTCCCTGGTGCAAAATGGATAGGTCCTTAAAAGTAAATATGTAAACGAAACAAAGCACCACAAAGCCCCTTACATTCTTCTTCTTAAGTACTTTATGTTTTAAAAGAACTCAGATAAGAGGGAGAGAGATAAATAGATATGACCTGGGACGTGATTAGACAAGTAAAGGAGTAACTACAATTTCATGGGACAGGGGGAAAAAACTAAGGTTTGCAGTTGAATGCTTTGTTTCCTAATTCAAGACAATGATTTGGGGGGGTATTTTCAGGTTGTTTTTCTTTGCTTCAGGGTTTTTTAAAAAAGCCTCTGTTGTATAATCTGTTGAAGAGTAGTTGAAGAGAGAACTAGAAAGTCAACCCAAAGCAACCTTACGTTTAGAGAGCTGAGTCAGGCCCGCCATGGCACTGGCCAGGTTCTGAACTTGATCTTGGTGTGACTTGACCAGCATCCCAACTGTTTTCTTAGATCTTCAAGCACTTATTCTACTTAAGCCCTTTCCTTCCCGGATATTGAGGGAGAATATTCTGCTTTTATACCTCAAGTTGACTGGAACATAGAGAACCCCCCAAATATTAAGAAGTGGCATTTCAAAGGAGGGATGCTCCTTGCTTTTCCAGGGCTGCAGAGGTGAGCTCAGGTTCACCATGAGCTTTCCTTTTACACTGTGTAGTCACAGCTGACATAAATGGAGAAATGAGGAAGTTAGAAAATATAAGGTAGCAAGTGAGGATTTCCCCCTTGTCAGATTTAAGATCTCTCTGTAGTAGGAAAATGAATGTTTTTCAAGTTAAAATTGAACTGCCTGGGTATTTTCCAACCCCCTATTACTTGCTAGAATGATAGCTGGAGGGATAAAAGAAAAAAAGAAAGAAAGGTGAGGGCTGCAGTCTTCACTGTCCAAAGTTCAATGAACCAAGCTCCAGTTGGGAACCAAAAACAGAAAAACTAGTGGAACCATTATGGCCTCAAACTTAACTATCTGTAAGGGGGGAAAAACAATATTTAAGGTAATCTACTATTAAATGTTATTTGGATACATCAAATAGGATCATCAGTAGACAATAAAACTTGCATAAATGGCTACTTTAAGAAAACCTTGTATCTCCTCAAATGGATTCTGTTTCTAAGTAGAAATGTTAAGTTGTTTCACTTTATTACATTCTTACTCTGATGAGTTTCTATTGGTGCTAATGATTCTTCCTATTGGGGAAAATATTATTTCTAAATTTCAGCATAATTTAATCACATATTTAACCTGATAGCCTACAAATAATCACCTTTTGCACATAATTATCTTGAAGTAATTAAACCTTATCTTAACTCCATTTAGTTGCAAAACATTTTACTACAATTCAAATAAACGATTAAAAATTAGTTTTGAAAATATTTTTTACAGATGTAGTAAACATCTAGTAACTTAAGCAATTTTATTTTTTAACAAGTTTTTCTTCTTGACATATCACATTAAAATGCATTATAGCTAAATGTTCTACAATAATACTTCTAAATCAACAGAAAACCAATTGATCTTGAGGAAAGGTTAATTAATTTGGGCTACAGGTCTCCCTATTTTGGTCAGCATCAAAAGGCATTTGTATAGATTGAAGAAGTGTTTTTTTTTTTGTAAAGAAACTTAATGAGTATTTTTGTGGAATTGAGATCAATTTTTTTTTAGTACCAAAACAATGAAGTAAATTTTTGTCACTCCAGGAATACTTTTGTGCTATAGCTCATTCGTTTCTGTTAGACTCCTGAAGAAAAGTAATGTTTTTTTTTATATTTCAGTGAAATCAGTTGGTTATCTAGCCTGCAGAAAATGAAAACAGAAGAACTTTAATAGGATTTTGTTTGTTTAATCCCTACTCCCATAATAATTCCCACCAGTTTATTCTATGAGGGGATTACAAAGAGACAATGTAAATTAAATTTCATCCCTGATTTAAACACTGTATTAGCCATCAAGTAAAAACCAGACTGAGCTGCTTTGTACAGGGGAACTCTGCTAAGTTGTGTAGTTTCTGCTAAATAGAACTGGTGAGCCTTTCTTCTTCCTCATCTATGTTTAGGTGTCTTCTCATTTTATCAATTTAAAACATATTTCAAGCCTGGAACAAGGTGAAAGTAACATTTGAAGTTTCTTCCTCGGCCCTATACTTACTCCCCAAACATTTTCCTTTTTTTTCTAAAAGTGTTTGCTCTGTGGCGTTGTCAGAGGATCGGAGGGCCTCGTGAGCTTTGCACTTGGGTGTGTTGCAAGCTTTTCCTTTCCTCTCCCTCCCACCTCCTCCGGAGACCCCTCCCCCACTTCGGACGAAATTCCTAAATAAAGCGAGCCCGGTGGACCCAGCCAGCGGTCAGCATCCCCACCCCGGCCCTGGGCTGCAGTAGCTTCAGAGGTGAAGACATTTAGAAACACGCGGAGAGAAAATGGGGAGGGATCGCGGGAAGGCGGAGTGCCCGGGGAAGGCTCCAGCGCTCCCCCGGTACCTGCTCTGTTTCCCTCTGGCCCCCAGGATTGGCGCCCCGGCCCCTGGCGTCCCGGCGGTTGTGTGTCTGGGTTTCCGAGCGAAGGATTACGCAGCGGGAGCCGCCGGGGCTACGAGGGCGTTGGGGCCGCAGGAGCCGTGCCGAGGTGCCTGGCTTTCTTTGTTGACTTTTAGGTCTTGGGCTGAACAGATTTATTCTCCAGGAGGGGGAAATGCCCAAACAGTGAAGAACTAACTGCACTTGTCACCTCGAGATGCTCGTGGTCCTACGCTGCCCCCACCCCCTTCCCCGGCAACCTGCCGCCCGGCCCCCAACCCGCCCGAGCGCGAACGCGCGGGGCCAGCTCCCGGCGCCCAGAGGCGGCTGAGCGCGCGGAAGATGCCCACGGGGTGTGTTACTGTCCACAGCTGGCAGAAAAACGCGGCAGAGGCCCGCGAGGCGAGACCTGCTCCCCGTGACCCACCTTTCTAGTTTCTCAGGAGGGTCCCCCAAACGGCTTCAGACCGTAAGCCCGAGGCTTCTCGTCCCCGAAAACCCAGGAAAAGTTTTTGCAGAGTTAAGAGAAGGAGACGAGAACTAAGGCCCCCTTAAGCCTGGTGGGTGAGGGCAAACGTGATATTGCTAATGCATTAGAGAGAGGGAAGGGGACGCTGCGGAGGGGGACGCGGGGAAGACAACTCTGAATCCGTGCGACCGGGTGCAAGGCCTAGGCCCAAGCTCATGCCTTGTATTACATGAAGAATTCGAATTTGCCAACGTTTCTTTACCTGCTATCTAAATATAAATAACTGTTGGAATTGGAACCTTTTTCCTTTTTGGAACTTTAATATCCTTCCCCGGCCTCCGAATCAGGTTTTAAAATTACTCGGCCAGTACTTTTCCTCTCCTTTCATTAGCTGAAGTGAGAGCTGGGATTTGAGATTTCTGGATTTTTCTCAAGTGCTACATGGCACCCCTTCTCTCATCTGGGGAGGCAATTACGCGATAATTAAGGGACTCACACGGTTCTTTTTATCTTGTCCTCAGTGTGGAGTGCAGCGATCAAAGTAAAGGCTGTCCAAGTTCAAGCCCTGGTGAGGATGGAGTTCATACACAAGGGCTCAGGCAGGCCAGCCTCTGCTTGGGCTGTGTTGTTATTGTTGATGTCAATCCTAACAAGACTTACAAAGAAATAGGTGGACTGGAAAGTGAGCCTACTATCAAAGGAGATTAATGATTTTGTGATCTCGAGCAACTGTAGGAGTGTAAAGTTGCATTTAAAAGCTTCTTAGAAGGCAAACAAATCATCAGCCTTAAGTTCTCTGGAACAATATTTTTAGAAACAATATTTTAAAAATATCTTCACACAACACAAAATAGCAGCTATGGAAATGTTCTGATGGTACAAAGGTTCCCCGGCAGGAGTGGATTAACTCGCCTCCTCTGTCCCTTCCAAAGCTACCATGATGGTTAAGTTTTGTTTCTCTTTTAATGCAAAGAGGGTTCATGATTCTCTATTGCAGACAACTTAATTTTAACAGCCACATCTAATATTTTAGTCTCACTTAAATACTTCTCAGGTAAAGAAAAATGATATATTGGGAAAGACAGAAAAGGAGTTAAATTAATAGTATTAAATTTCACTGCGGAAAGGCTAAAAAAGAAACATAGAAGGCTTAAGTCCATGTCAAAAATTGAGGTAAACATTACTGGAAATAAAGAATCATAAAAATCTCAATTACTGGGATATTAAGTCAACTTATCTATCCACTTTTATTGAATTTTTTAACCTTTTTACTACATATAATAAACAAACAATTTTGTTTTATTTTCCTTTTTGTCATTTATATTCAGTGCCAGGCATTGAAAAATATCATATTCAGAATATCTATTTTGGATTTAATTAAGGAAAATAACAAAAATCTTTTTTTGTTAACATTTGATTTATTTAAAGTCCTTAACTGCAAATGATCAAGAACATACTCCACACCTTAAAATTTATTATTTTCGGTATTTAAATCAAAATATTTTAATTACAATCACATTGATAAAATTAACATTTTAATTTGTACTTTAACCATCATTTAAAGCAATTTCAACTGTAAAGAAAAAAAGAATAAACCATGCAATAAATTAACATTGAGAAAGCAAAAGGAATAATAATGAAACCCGTCTGGCTACACTAACACCATGTCCAACTGTGAAAAGTGCATTAACACTGAATGAACAAGCACACGATGACAATAATTAAAATGACCACGATCAGTTGGATTTTGGAATCTTGGACCAAATTTTGAAATATGGCTCCCTATAACATCTCTTCTCCAACATTGTATTCTTTTTTTTTTCTGGAGAAAAAATATTTTTTCAATGGTATAGATACATAGACACTAATTTTATACATGTTATGTGACCTCAGAATGACATGACCATGGCACTCTGCAAAGCAAAGAGCAGAGTTACTGAGAAAGGCAATTCTTGAGGAATTGATTCTCAGGGCTCTCTGTGTGTGGACAAGGAAGGGGTGTCTGTAACTTTTGGTCAGGCAACTCTTGAAAATGTAGCATGTGTACCACCTACCTATTACCTCTATGTGTTACGTAAATACATGGAGGATGTCTACATGTTTGAGCATGTGCATAAATGTCAGTACGTAATATATATGTATTTTTAAGACATCTGCTATCTGAGTGTATTAGAATGTAAGCTGAAAAACAAATGGCTCTGATGTTTATAATCTGTTTATGTTTTGCTGTGTAATAGCAGTACTGTCCTTCAATATTTTTAACAGCCCCTGGTGTCTACTTGTTTCTTTAGCCTTTCAGTTCCTGCGGTTAAGAGTATTGCCATTGACCTGTAAACCTGTGCGTGTGGGAAGGGGGTCAGGTGAGGAGGGGAAAAAAAGTACAAACAAATACTTTACAAGCTTGACCATACTTCTTTTTTAAATAAAATCTGCACACACTGGAATGTGTCTGGAGGGGAAAGAGGAAAGAAAGGGAGAAGGATAAGGAAGAAGGATTTTATATATACACTTGTGTATCATTAGACTTTGCAGGGAAAAATTCTGTTGGTTTGGGGTTGTTTTTTTTCCTAATAATATACACAAGGCATTTGAATAACAAAGTAACAGTCCTTTGCACTGGGAAAAAGATTGCTGCACACACACACAAAATAAAAATAGTTGGGATTTTGTTACGCTGTTGTTGGCTTGGCGTGTGTGGTTTTATTTGCAGTTGGTTTTTTCCTTCTCTCCTGCTACAAGCATGGTCACGACAAACCAACCCCTAGTCTAGAAGAGCTAGGAAGTGTTTAGGACAGGTCTGGAATACACACCTTGGTAGTAGGCCGGTTCCAGGGCTGAGGGCTCGATAGGGCTCCTGGTGGCCACGGAGGCGCTGCCCAGTGGCAGGCTGGCGGGCAATGCAGCGCTGTAGGGTGAGTACTGAAGCGCCTGCTCATAAGCCTTGAAGTCCAGCTTGTGCTGCTGATCCGAGGACATGAGGTTGTTGATGGAGAAGGGGTGGTTGAAGGAGTAATGGGGGTCCCCTTTCAGGTGTAGCTGGGACTCGTGGGGTGCCAGGCCATGCACTGGGTGGGAGGGGGGCACAGACACCAGTGCCCCAGGCCCCGAGCTGATTGGGGGCGCAGCTGAGGAGGCTGGAGTCTTCAACTCCGCGGCGCCCCCTGTCGCCGTCGCCCCACTGTGGTCTAGAGTCTGGGGGCTGGAGGCAGGCCCCGAGGCCGCTGCGCCCTCTAGCTGGCTGGCCTTACCGTGCACACCCCGATGAAGGGGTGAGTCGCCACTGCCATTGGCAGCGGCAGAGGGGTCCTTCCGGCTCTCAGGGCCACCCTTGGCACCACCACTGGCCCCACTCCCGCCCCCGGCCCCTGGCTGCTTCTCGCACTTGAAGCGCTTCTGGCGGCGCAAGTAACAGCCGTTTTCGAACATGTTGCCCGAGTCCGGGTGCAGCGTCCAGTAGGAACCCTTGCCCGGCTTGTCGGGGGAGCGGGCCACTTTGACGAAGCAGTCGTTGAAGGAGAGCGAGTGGCGGATGGAGTTCTGCCAACGCTGCTGGTTCTGCCGGTAATAGGGAAAGAGGTCCATGATCCACTGGTAGATCTCGCTCAGCGTCAGCATCTTGCTGGGGGCCTGCTGGATGGCCATGGTGATGAGCGAGATGTAAGAGTAGGGCGGCTTGGCATGCGGGTAGCTGCGCTTGAAAGTCTTGGCGTCGCCACTGCCCCCAGCCCGGCTGCGGCCCAGATTAGACGGCGCATATGCCATGGGGCTCATGCAGGGGTTCATGGCCGCGGCGTAGGGGCCCAGGCCATTCATAGAGGCCGCAGGCTGCGCGCCCATGGCACCCATGCCGCCAGGGCTCAGCGTCGTCCCCATGGCTGTCACTCCCGCCGCTGTCATGCTGTTCATGGCGCCCGCGGAGCCCCCAGGCATGCCTGCCACAGTGCCTGGGCTCAGGCCAGCACCCAGGCCCGGGTTTGCGTATGACATGTTGAATGAAGCTGGGGTCATGTTGCCACTCGTGGTCATGGTGTTCATGGTCATGTAGGTGTTCATGGAATTCATGGAGCTCAAGCCCGAGTTCATGTTGCTGACCGGGACCGAGGTGTAGGCCTGGAGTGGAGAAAGCGAGTGAAGAGGCCCCAAAGGCAGGCTTAACAGTGTGCGAACCCCAAGATGAGAGGAGAGCAGTTCTGTAAAGCATAGTACCCCCTACCCAGGGCAAACGGTCAGGCAACCTCCCCAGACCCAGCAAAGAGATGTCTCGCACCGCAGGGAAGAATCCTAGCGTGGCAGGCATGAAAGACAAGCACTCACAGAAAATGTTCTCCCAGGAAGATGTGTAATCGCCTTACAAGGCCAGACTCAGGGGCTGGCTTCTAGGGTCCCCCCTCCCAGCCTCCACCCCGGACTTCCTCTGCAAACTAAGTGCCCCTTTGGTTAAAAGAAGTTAAAACTCCAAAAGCGGAATTAATCTTTGACCCTCTGGTAATTCACTCCACCTTAACGGTAATTTTGGCCACTCAGCCCCTGGGGCGGACAACAGGGCACTCGTCTCACCCAAACCTGACAGGCTAGCTGACCACATATCTGCAGATTCAGATCTGCAGGGTAGCTACTAATTAAACTCTCCTTCACACAGTAAAGCATTCATGGCCATATGACCATCCATTTCCCAACAACTGGCTTTACTGTCTTAGCAGTTCTTGACAAATGGTGCTTTTTTTGTTATTATATTCAGAAGTAATATTTTCCATCTACCTGTAGCAACTATAATGTTAAGATGGTTAGAAACTCAGAGGTTAAATAAGTTTTGGCAAAAAGTTAAAAATAGACCTACAACAGGAAAAGGGGCAGGAAAGGTTGCGTAATAATATCCATGTACTACAAACATTTAACTTGACTATGACTTTACATGTGTAACTCTTTAAGCGAAAACTTCCACTAATGTAATTATGTATTTCCAGGCCCCTAATGTTTGAAAATGTTGTGACACAATTTGTTGAAATAATCGGGTCTTTTTTTTACCTCCACATATGGATTATGTTGCTGCTGATCATTTCAAACCCTGGCTAATAGTCTCAAATACTTTAAAATTCCAAAATCAAAGTCTACTTATTATCTACTTCCCAATGCTGAGCTTTAAACCTGTAAGTAAGTTCTTTTTCCATAGAGGGCTTCAACTGACGACTGGGTGAAGATGACTGCACCTAAATTAAACCTGGGGAAGAGTTGCAAATTCCTTTTAAAATCACCAGTAGGAGAAAAGCCTAATCAATAGCAATTTTGGAATGCACTAGATATGTTAAAAACATAGAGGCTAGAAATATAAAAGCTACTTCTCTAATAATTAATAAAAATAATGTTATCCTTGAACTTATCAGAAAATATGACTTCATTTTAAAACAAAAGGTGAACAGATTTAACTAGGCATACACTCAGCTATGGTATGCAGATGAACTCGAGGTAAATTTGTGAAATATAAATTTACAAATCTAAATAAATTGACATGAAAATATTTCCCGATTCCACATTTTTCCGTCCAAGTCTTAAACTATTTTTCACCGTTTGTTCTTTTGCTCTCCCTAAGATCGTCCAAGGCAGTTTCAATAAGCATGTTCAATAATGGTAAACTTTTGGGGGGTAATCGCCAGCTGTTTCAAGAGAAATTTATTGGTGGTGGTCCTGCCTGTACCTGATTTTCCTCTCAATCCCTTTGTGCACATTGTAAAATAAACTACATTAACGTGCTACCATGGGGACAATGAAGAGAAATAGGTGGTTCTCCACTCGCAGCGCTGGAGGAAAAGTCAGCTCGCACCAGCGCCACCCAGCGGTTCTAGAGAAAAATGAGAAGGAGCACACCTCCCCAAACAGGGCTTTTGAAGAAGTTTTATAAAATTTCGGAGTCTGTTCCTTATTAGGGTTTTCAACTCAGCGGCAGCGCCTTTTCATCAGAAGATATCTGCGAATTTACCCGCGGGAGAAAGAGGTCGCCTTTGTAGGCAATCTCTGGCTTTCTCAGGTGGCTTCCAACTCGTGCCTGCGCCCGCCCAACAACCCACGGCACCTCGGGCCCAGCTCCGGCTTTCTGAAGGAAAAGGCTAGTGCTTCCCAGAGCGCGTGCCTTCAGCGCCCAGAATATCCTGAAATCCTTTCGCCCGCTCTGAGCGCCGAGTGCCGGGTCCCGGCCTCCCTCGCGGGGCACCGGCTCCGGCTCCGAGGCCCGGCCAAGGCCAGGCCCCGGCCACACCAGGTGGGCGGGCAGCGGTGGCACGGAGAAGGCGCCCCCATCCCGCGGACCCTCCGACCTGCCCGGCGTCCGCCTGGCCCGGCCTCCCCCTGCACCGGTCCCCGGGGCGTCCCGCCTGCTGCCCGTCTCTCACCTCCTGTGTGTCCGCGTAGTAGCTGTTCCAGTCGCTGCTCTCATGCCCTTCCATCTTCACAGTTCCTAACATCCTGGAGCCACCGTGCCCGATGCAACCGTACAGCCCAGTGCAAAGCGACGGGCGGCCGCGCGGCGCGGGGCGGGGGGGCAGGAAGCGGAGCGGCCACAGTCACCCGAGCGCCCGCGCCGGCCCAACGCCACCTTAGCGAGGAGGAAGCCAGGCGCTGCGGGGCGCGGCGTGCGCGGTGGCGGCGGCGGCGGCGGCGCGGCGGGCGGGGGCAGGAGGCGGCCGCGGAGCGCGGCGCCCGGGAGCGCCTCCGCGGGAAGTGAGCGGGCGGCCTCTGTGAGACGGGTGCAGTTGAGCTGATGTGGATCTTACGTCGCTCGAGTGCCCACCTCCTCGTCCTCTCCCCATTTGTCCGCCGCACAAAGACGCTCGCACCTACAAAGCCTGAGGTGCACCTGCGAGGCGGCCGCCCGCCAGTACTGCCGCCGCGCCTCCCGCCCAGCGGCGGCGCCGCAGCAGCGCGCGCCCCCTGAGCCCCCTCCCGCCGAGCCCCCTCCCCCAAACCCGGCCCTCACTTTGTTTGCAAAGCAGCGTAATTGGTTTAAGCCGGGAGGCTGGGGGAAGAGGGAAGTGGGGTGGGGGTGGGGTGTAACCCCCTTTGGAAGCGGAAAAAAGAAAACTGGGCGGGGCGGGCGAGCTAGCGAGGATCCGCGACGAGACCCGCTCAGCCGGAGAAGGGCTGGGGGCGGTGCCGTTGGAGCCCCGGCTCCCGGGGAAGTGCCGACTGAATGGCCCAGGGTCTCTCCCCCGGGGGACCTGCCGTCCTTTGGATGCCCGGGCAGCACCTCGCCCTGTGCCCTTCCTGCTCTTCTGCCCGCTTCCAGCCCCCACTCTCCTGATTCTTGACCAACTCCGGGAGACGGGAGAATACAGACACCCACCTCCCGCCCCTCCGGACTTCAGGCGTGAAAAAGGAAAAAGCCCCACTTCTGCCCCTTCACTAGAAACTCGGCCATCTGAGTCAGCCGAGCAGAGTGACGTTAGGCCGATCCCGGCCCTGGCTAGCAGAGCGGAGACGCTGCCACGAAACCCGTACCTGCGGCTAAGAGCAGGTGAGTCATAGCACCGTTTTATACCTTTATGACAAAACTTTTTTTTTCCGCCTCGGTCCGCTCTACTCCCCTTGTCATCTGTAGCAATCATAAAGAGGAAGAAACTGAGAACAGATGTCTCTGTGATAGGGCAGGCGGACCTGAGTCGGGCCGTCCTCCCTCTGCCCAGCTCCTCCTCCTCCCACCCCCCTCTTCGCAGTCTCGGGGAATGAGCTGGAGGCGGCTGTCCGGTTTCTGATAGGGAAAGGTCAGGGGGAGGGGACATCTCCCTAAATTAGCGCGTTAGCTGGGAGAGCCTGGGCGCTGGTACCGGAATGCAACTGCTCTGCTAGACAGGTGCCAAACCGAAGTCAGCAGTGGTCTTCGGCGCCGTCTGGTCCTATCTCCGGCTTGGAGGGGCCGGGCTAGGACACCAGGTGCTGGTTAAGTTCCTATCGGTCCCGGACATCGATGGGAAGCTCTCTCCCAAGCAAAGTCTCTCGGCTCCTGTGAAGCTCTGGGTAGTGGACTGCCAGGTCCTGAGGAGTACCAGCCAGAGTGACTGGGTGATAGGCACTGAGTTGGTGATAGGTTGCGTGAGTGTGTTTTTGACCGTGTGTGTTTCTCCTGTGACCCTGTGTGTTTCTGAGTGTGTCGTACCCTCTGTAGAATCACTAGGTTTCTTTAAGTAGCAATAAAATCTTTCTAAAATGACTAAAAGTCCACAAAATTCTTGTTTGGCAAAGTTTTAAAAATGTTATTAGTCTCATTTTGAGAAATATGTTTTAATTTGCCTTCCAAACAGGTACCTTCCCTACTCCCCTCTACCCCTTTGTTCTTTTAAATCTTTCTTCCTTGAAATCTGGCAACAGAATCAGGTTTAATCTTTGAACCAAACAAATCTCTTAAATCAGCAGGGGAGCAGAAGAGGGTGAAGATGCGCAGTTAAGGAAATTTAAAAAAGATAAAAGCATTGGGTTACAATTCATTTTTTTTTTTTTTACAAAAAGGGGGGAAGACGTCACATTGTAAGGAAAGCAGCGAGAGTGAAATTAAACCCACCCGGAAAACCTAAGCGCAGGAGCCCTCTCTAAATGCAGCCTGCCCCCGTAACCGCAAGTCCGCCCCATCGGTTTGTGTGAATGTGTCTGTAAATGTGTGGGTCTGCACATATTTCCCATCAACTGCCGGACCTTAGTTGAATTTGTAAAGAACACGGATGCTTTGCTTCCGCTATGAGCCGGGTGGGTGCGGGCGCTAATTAGCTTCCTTGTTCATTCCGCCTTGATACTCCAACGCCCTTTTGCCTCTCCAACAACCTCGAACATGACTAGGGTATTTTTCAATGGGTAGTGACAACTTAGTAAAGCTTTTATGGTGCACAAGAAGCTGGTGCTTTAACAGGGAGGAAAAACACCAGTGTCACCTTAAAGGGGTTCAATGAAAAGAATCAGGTATTTTTCCTCTTATCCCATTTTCCAACCCTGCTAGGGCCTCATCTCAAAAAAAAAAAAAAAGAAAAGAAAAAGTCAATAAACCCGGGGGGGTGTTTATTAAAAATCAATACCGCCCCCCCCCCCCCCCCCCGCTCATAGCGGGATAGCCAAAGCGAAGTTTCTCCAGAGTTTCCTCAAAGCCCAAGGCAGTAAACCGTGAACTCGGCCAGCTTTAGAGCCGAGCGGTGATCCAGCTTGGCAGTTTCGAGGCCCGCGGTCACAGAATTACAGGGATCACAGCGCCTCCTGTCGTGGGGTGGGAACCCTGAATCGGTCCGCCGGCTAGTGAGCTTCACCGCGGGAGGCTGCAAACTCGCGTGCCTCCTCGGCCAGATATTTTGGTTCACACAGATGAGTGACTGCTCAAGGCCTAGAAGGAAAGGTGGCAGTTCGGCTAGCCCCCAGTCTGTCTCCATCTCAGTGGCGGCATTCCAAGATACTGAACAAATTTAGGAGGTGAAGGTTTAGTGTACCCAGATGTCAGCTAGTCATTTCCTCGAGGTTTAAAAAGCGAATCACCTGGGCCATGCTGGGTCTTTGGTTTGGAAAATAAACAATAAGTAAAAAAAGAAAGCAAAGCCGCTGCCTCCCGGTTGCTGGCCAGTCGGCAGCCAGGCGGCAAGCCTCGCCGCTGCAGCTGGTTGCTTTCCAACCTCTTTTTCCCAAATAGGCCCTGTCTGTACGCTTCGCAGGAGACTGTGCCGCGTTCTCCCGGGAACTGGACCTGTTTTCAGCCTTGGGGAGCCACGAGGGCAGCCACGTGGCAGCTCCTGGGGAGTTCCAAGCCAAAGTCGTCAGGGCGAGAACGGGTCTGCGCGAGCCTGGGGCAGCCCAGGCAGACACCCCGGAGCGGTCAGGGCGGTGGGGTGCGCGGGGCTCTGGTGCCCGGGGGCGAGCGGCTCCGCCTTCCCGGAAGCCGCGCCTTCTACGCCCTCGGGGTCGGCTCCCCGGGTGGTCTCCGCGTGCGAGCGGGTAGCCCGCGGTCCGGGGGGCGGACCGCTGCCACCTCCGCGTCCCTTTTCCAGCATTACCTGGCTAGGAGCCGCTTCCGCAGATGGTCGCCGGGGAGGGAGAAGCGGAGGGTGACGACGGCAGGAGGCTGGCGGAAGGCCGCAGGCGTGCGCCCGGGGTCCCGCCGGCTGCCTGGGGGCGGCGCCGGGGTCTTTCCCTTTTAGCTGGACACCAGGCTGGGCAGAAAGCAGGACCCGAGGCCGGTGGGGCTTTGCGGTGGCCCCTGGAGCCTTTCGAGGACTTTTTCCTCGGGTGCTTCCAGCCTGTCCCCTCTCCCCGCCGACTCTGCCCCCGACGGCGTTTGTGGCCAGGTCTCGGCTGCCGTGGGCCCAGCCACGCTCCGTGCAGGTTGGTCCGAGCCCCTCCGCAGGCCTGCACTCGCCACCCAGTTAAGAAGCTTAAAAACTTCGCCTTCGGGGTGAATCAGACGCAATGAAACTAAGACCAGTCCTCACGCGGGTTAAAGCCAGCCGGCACTGGGATCCGGGGTCGGTCTAGGACTACCCAGGGCCGTCGGCCTGGGACGCTGCAAGCAACTATTTGCTCTTGCGTGTTCCAGGCCTACGTGAACCGAGGCGCGTGCCGGGCCTGGGACGGGGCCCGGGCCTGGCGGGAGGGCGGACCCCACGCCGTCTTCAGCCTCCCGCCCACACCCTCGAGAGGCGCAGCGGCCCGGGCTTTCGCGTACGACTGCAACGGGGACCAGTGTGAGGGGCAGGGCCCTGAGGGAAGCTCCGAGTTCCTGCTCCTTCATTCCTTCGCTGCCTCTCCTCCCCCACCTTTTCTTTCTTTCCTCATACTTGCCTTTCTCTGGCCTTCCATCACGAAGTAATTAATTAGGAAATTAATTCACAACTCACAAGGCGCCGGACCCCCAATGGGTAGGGACCCGGAGACCACCTAACCGGCCCTGCCTTGCGGTTCCACGCGGAGAAGGATGAGGTCCCCGGCCTCACCCTGGCCGGTGCTAGTGTGTGTGAACCAACACATATCCACGTGTAAGGCACATAACTGGAAAGTTCAATGCAACATTTTAGTTCCAACTCTGCCGCTGGGTTTGCCCCTTTCCCTACTGCTCCTGGAGCTGCCCGGGGCGCCGGGCTGGCTCGCGGGCTGCCGGATATCGGAGCCGGAGCTGCTCGCCTCTCCCGGCCTCACCCTTGGGCGATAAACCGTCCCTCTGGCCGTGAAAGAGCATCACCTTGCCAAAATCAACTTGCATTTTCATGTATTCAAATGAGAAAGACTGGGAAGGGCGACGTGCTCTCCTGCGCAATCTCTAGCCGTGGAAGGAAGGGGTGAGTGTCACTTGGGTCCCCGCAGAGAGCCAGGACCTCTCTCGCGCGATGTCGGGGCAGTGGACAGGGCTCCCCTGTCCAGACCTGGGTCCTTGCAGCCCTCGAGCGTCGCCAGCTAGCTGTGCTCCCCAGGTTACCGACTGCTTTACTCACATCGGTCAGGGCGAGCTCGAGGAAGTGCCGGGCTCCAGCTAGTCTCTCCGCACCCCCACTGTGCGTCCCTGGAGCCCCATCTTTTCTCATTAGGGCCCATACTTCCTCCGGCTACTTGAAAACCGCTGGGGTTGGGGCCCTAGGGGAGGGAATGGAAATGTACGCTTAGACACAGAGTTGGAAAATTAGGGAAAAACGCAACAAATTTTAGGCCTGAGAGCAGAAAGGGTCTAGAGTAGCTGAGACCTACTGTGTGTCACAGACTGGGGCGAGGCCCTTTGAGATTCCGGCGTTCCCCCCCCCCCCAATTGCTTCATGGGGTGGGGTGAAGGGTGGCAGAGAGCTGGGAGACTGGAAGCCTGGGCCAGGGTAGGTCGGAACCTCGACTCCTCTCCACAGAGAAACGCGCGCTGATGTGAAGCTGTGATGGAAACTGAGGGCACAGATAACTCAACGAATGCCATCTGTTGCCTTGAGGAGGCCAGCTTAAATTTAAATCCATCCTGAACAGTCTGCCTAGGCGCTGACCACCCCCTTCCCATCCACTCCTTCCCCGGCAACACACCTGAGGAGCTTTCCCACGGCCTCTTGAAAGACCTGATAGTTTAACTTTGGCTATTCAAATGTGATTACCCTCAAATTTAAATAGTTCTGTTTAACAAAGCTTTTGTAACAATAAAAATAAATCATATCCAACATACAGAAAAAGAGGTAAAGATGCATTCTAGCCAGGCTGTTTTTCATTGTATTGGCTTTCTGATTCTCACCTAATTTTAAAATTGTTCTTTGAACTGACAGAAGACTAATTTATTAGAAACGCTGGAAGGTGGTTACATTCATTATTTAAAATTAAAATTTGATTCCAGGATACTGTTCAGAGTGGCTTCTGGGACTTCAGGAGCTATCCCAGACTAACATCAGAAGAAAGTTTTGTTTTAACTTTAACGAATTGTGCAGTTGTTTGAAGTTGTTTCGTGTTTCTTGTCCTGTTGGCCACAGAGCAAAACCAGTACCTAGCTCACATGGTAAGTTTGCTTCTAAACAGGAGCACTAGGCAGAAGCCTCTGTGTCAGCACTCCCTTTTGCCGGGTTACTTCGTAAGATTTGCGGGAACTTTGACCATATTCTGTAAGCTACAGGCCTGGTTGCCTATTATAAACGGATCAAAGGAAGAAATGCAGCTGCCAACTTGGAGCATTTTCTGTGGTGGCAAGTCCAGCACAGGTTCCCTCCCTGTCTGTAGAGAGGACTTTGCAGATCTTCCTGACCAAATGAGCTCGTCTCTTTTTAGGTCCGTACTTGCTCCAGATTCCTGCCAGGCTCTTATCACTGCCCTAAAGCAAACTCCATTGTGTCTTTCTCATTTTATTTGTCTTCCTTGCTGGGCTAGAAGCTCTCTGAGGGTGGGGACCACAGTGGTCCCTGCTGCCAGAGCAAAGCCTGGAGCACAGTGGACTTTCAATAAAGATTTGCTGACTCAATCAGTGAACCAACTACCCCAGGTGAGACATTGGACAGGCTGGTGTCAGGTGGGAAAGGATGCTGAAGTCTAGAAACCATATCCACCCACTCTAAAGTCTCCAGGTGAGTGTACAATCAGAGATGTGTCTCAGCCCAGTGGGCTTTGTAATGAACTGACCAACAGAAGAATAAAGAAATGGAGTGACTGGTGCTTCTGGCAGAATGGCCAAGGTCTCAGAGTCCTGGGACCCCTGGGTTTCCAAGCCCACTGGGCATGGCTGTTCCCCTGGCATCCATTATTGATTTTAAGCAAAATCATCAGGGTGACACGATCAAATCGGAACCCCCCCCCCACCTTACACTGGTATCAGGACTTGGCAAAGTCAGGGCCCCTTTGCTCGCCTAAGGGCATCAACATGTGGCCCAAGGCAAATATTTCACTCCCCCAGCCTCCCCTTACTGTGAAAAGGCAGCAGCCGCATCTTTCAACAGCAGATATTGATTAAAAGTTAAAAGTTGGAGAAACCCCATCAATTTTCCATCAAGCAAAATGTTTTACTTGGTGCTGTAAAAGAAATGTCTGTGTTTAAATAATACGTTTAAGTTGGCAAACAAATGGAGCCGAGCCCATGCACTCAGACGGAAGAGCTGTGCAGCAGAACTCTTAGTCTGGGGTTGTGCTTCCAGGGTGGGGTGTGCTGCCTCCCCACTCCGAAGCTGGGGGGCACCTGGGGCACGGGCTGGGGGTAGTTTGTGGGTGCAAATTGTCCTTCTGGCCTCTGGGTTCTCGGTACGCCCTGGCATGGCAGCAAGGTTGAAATCATCAGGCATTTACTTTAATTGCCTCTGTGTCTTTAGGATCCCCAATATTTTATTCCACACACCTTACCTGTGTGATGTAGTGATTTTCTTAAAGGACCACCCAAACTCTCATTGCCTTTTTGTTGCAAGGTATTAACTAGAGACTCTTCCTGTCAACTTGTCCTCCTGAAGTTTTATTTGCCATGAAAGCATGTGTGGGAGTCCCTGAGAGAGGAAATATGTGCGCCTCCTTTTTTCTGGGCTGCTGTCACTCGGGAAGCCGCCTGGCAGCACCGTGCCCTGGCCACATCTGGTGTCCTCGATGTGCCGTTCCCCACCCCTCATCAGCACTGACAGTGTGCCGCTCTGCCAGAGTTCAGGTGCCGCTGCCACAGACTCCGTTCTCTTAGATAATGCCGTCCTCCCGTGGTTGCTCCCCACACCAACCCTGGTCGCTGTGGCCTGGGAATCCATGGCCTGGGAGAGGGATTCAGAACTCTGGTCCAGGCTGACCGCTGTGTAGACTTAGGTTCTAGTAGATCTGGTATAGGCTGGTTTGTTTGTTTTTTTCAAATGCTTTCAATGATACAGTCAGCTGGGTGGATCTCACTCCTCACCCCACCAGCCTCCTCCTGCCAAATACCTTCCATTGTGAATCGCTGACCTCCTCTGACCTCCTTGTGACCCTCCCCTCATGCCCCTCCAAAAGAAGTGGTTTCAATAAATAAAGTGCGTAGTGCTCAGGTTGAAAGTCAGTTTACATTGGGACAGAAGCTTCTAAAACTCCTGCAGGTGCTGGAATGAGAATAAATTGGGCATTGTCTCAAGAGATGGGAGACAGAGGAAGCCAGGGCTAGAGAGGATATGAGGAGAAGTGGACAGGGTGTTGGAGAGGTGGGGAGCTTGGCTGTGCTCCAACCGACTTGAATTTTCTGGAGAACCTGGGAAGATTCTTTGGGCCTCTGTTCCCTTCTTTTCCAAATGAGGAGCTTGGACTCCCAGTTCCGGTCATGGTCATTGTGAGTTACAGGAACAAAGCCTGGAGTGGCTGGCTTGACAGTGAAGCCTGATGACCCCACCCAGGGGAACCAGGACCTGTGTGAATCTAGGAAGTTTGGTGATGGGGATGAAGGGGTGACTCAGCACTGGGAGTGGCAAAGTGTCTCTCCAGGAGGGGTAGAAGAGTCTGAGAGAACAGGCACCAAGAAGAGTTCCCTCCCTGTTGCTCTAGTTTTGTGGTCTATGTTTCATGGTACATTTTGGGCAAAAGCCTTTCCCTTTTTCCCTTTCCAGCATCTCCAAATATAGCAAGCAGGAGAGAGAGAGTGAGCGAGAGTGCCCGCTTTCCAATTTCCAAGCCCAGGCAAAAGCTAATAGGAGGCACAGAGCTGGGCACACTCCCCTGGGCAGGGCTGGCTGCTTCTTCTCTGAGGCTGAGGGTCTCTCTCATTACACATGCCCCAACCTGGCTCATTCATGCAGTCAACAAGGACAACAGGATTTATGTTTAAGAGCATGGGATTTGGAATCCCACCTGGATTCTAATCCATACCCTCATCCGAGACTTGCTCTCTCTGAGCATCTGTTTTCTCAGCTTTAAAAGGGGTATATTAGTACCTACCTCACACTAATTGTGTGCAGAGCAAATGCACTAAATGGTAACAAAAATAAAGAGCCTTCACAGTACTCTGGGAGCCTGGGTGGTGTAGAATTCTGGACCCGTAGTGGCAGGTACTGCTGCTGTGCAATCTAGGCCCCCTGCCCCCTCCACTTTACAGGTGTTCTGCACTTGGTCACCAGCGTGGCTCCCTGGAAATCCTGGTCCCTCCTGACTACAGACCTCGAGGAAAGGGGAGCTCCCGTGTGGGGAGTGAGCTCCTGGTGTCTAGCCTGGCCGAGGGCCTCTCAGCATCCGTTGAGACCCTGCCAAGAATCCCCTCCCAGTCTCCCCGACAGGACTGGCGGAGCTGCCCCAGGGCGGGGCAAATCCTAGATTTCGAGAGGAAAGTGTCACCTGAAGAGGATGAGGATACCTTATCAGGCACAGGTTAAGGACCTTCTGGGGGAGGAGGCTCAAGGTTCCTGAGAGGTCCCTTTCCTCCTGCTCCCTAGGCAACGGGGAATCCTCACACTGCAGCAAGACAAATTGCCCTTCCTGGATCACTGGGTAAGAGGAGGGAAGTCAGACTCCAGGAGCACGTGTGTTCCCAGAGCCCCATAGATGTTCCTCTGGACCTAGGCAGCCTAGGTGGACCTGTGCTATCTCCCTGGCTCTGGCGACCTCAGTCAGGCAACACCTGGGGCCTGGGTGCAGGAAGCACCCCTGTAGGGGCGGTGAAAGAAGTGCTCTGGGCTTCTGGGAGGCCATTCCGCCCCCAGCACCTGAACTTGGGGAACACTGGTATGAGAATTAAGGACTCCTGATTTACCCAGATACTTCTCCCTTCTTCTTCAGACCCCTTTCTGAAGGACAGAGTTAGAAGAAACCACTTAGGACTCATTTGGAGAAGTATCACTTAAGTCACATTCTGAAATCCTCAAAACCTAAGACATTACCTCAAGGGAGCTTTAGTTGCTGTCTTTTAGAATTATTTAGTATAGACTACCTAAAAAAAAGTTTCTTCCTGGGAGTCTAAGTCCATCTGAATAAAACAGGCATACTGTGTTTATGGTGGATCCTTCAAATATTAAAGACCCTAAATATTGTGTTGCACGTAGAAAAAGGCTTAGTGGGATGCCGAGGCTTAATTAATACTAGCAATATGCTACCTGAACACACAAAAGGGTTTCTCCAGATATAGATCCATTTGCTGAGGTGAAGAGAAGACTCAAGAATTGATTAATGCCTCCAACTGCATTAGGAGGCTTGGAAGAGCTGGAGTTTTGGGGTGAATCTCTGGGCTCAATAAACAAGGATCCAGAAATTTCAGGACTTCAATGGGCTAAGACGTTTCTGTGTACAAGGCCCTGATAGGTTTTTGAATTCTGCTTTACTTAGTAATGAGAACCAGGTGGATAAAAAAACTGTTTCCTTCACTGGAGAACAGAAAAACAACACATCTTCAAAGCTTATTAGTTTTCCATGGATCAGTATTGGGGGGAGGTGCTTCTGGGGAAGTGGACCGGCACGCAGAAGTCACAGGCAGCAGGCAATCTCTGGCTAAATGCAGCTTCTGTTTTTACAGCTTACTTAGGGAGAGCTGTTAGTTTTTCTAAGGATAAACCGGGCATTGGTTCTCTAAGCTCAATGTTTAGGCTACAAAGCACATCCAACAGTCTAACATGTCTACCTCTAGAAAAGAATGGTTCTGACCTCAAACTCAACAGAATCTCTAGTGCATTACCATACTTGAGGAACACCTAAGCAAATCCTTTTGAAAGTGTAAATTGTAACCACCAGCCACTACCTCCAAGAAAAATAAACCCTTACTTCTCAGCCAGATATACTTGTTTTGGACCTGGCTTGTTAGTGTTATTTGTATCTTTTCTTTTCAGATGGAGACTTTTATTCACAGAGTTTTCTTTCTGCTCACTGCTTGCTATTTGCTATTTTTTCTTACCTTAAAAATCCTGAGACCATGCCAGGTAGCCAGACTTCTGAGGCACCCTAGGAAGGGCGAAGGCTGACATCCCAGGGGTTCTTTCCTGAACTCCATAGTCTCAAATGTTAGAATCACATTGGATTTTAGGGGCCAGGGGAAGTCTGGCATATGTTGATTAGGGTACAATGGGGAAAATAGTATAAGCAGGCTGGGGGTAAGCAAGGCCAGGAGAGGCCCTTAAGGCAGGCAAGTTGTCTCAATGCATTAGTTTCTAGGGGTTAAAGCAATACAGGCAACTTGGGGTAGTGGGCTTTGCTGGTTATTCTCTGTTATGCTTCTGAGCCCCTTCCTCTGCCCTGTTGTTCTTTGCTCCAGGGTCTAATCTCTATGGACTTCCAGCTGGGTTTGGCCAATGTGGAACAATGGTGCGAGAATGGAGGCCAGAAGAATAGAGGAGTAGCTGTATCTGTTCCTCCTGCCTTCTCCCCACATCACTGTAGCTTTGTCCTTTCTTGTCTCTCTGAGCCTACAGCTTCTGTCAGTTGGTCCCTCCTCCCAGCTTCAGCTCTCTCCAGGCTTTGCTAACACCTCCTTTTCACTCTAACCCCTTCAGATCAAGGGTGGCAATACCTTCCTGTTGTTGCTGGACCTTGAATGTTAGTTCTCCTTAGCCCAACCTATACCCAGGTAAATAGTTCTCTCAGTTCTCTCAGTTCTCTATGCCCCCACCATACCACCCTGTTAAACCTTTTGACCATGCCATCTGTTTCCTATGAGGACCTAACTGACGAGGAGAGGAACAAAGACTCATGGAAGTGACATACGATGTCTTCGATGCTTTCCAGTGTCATGCTCATACTGTAACTCACCAAAAGGCTCTGCTTCTTCCCCATAACTATATTGGGGTGCAGCCGTGAAGGCTCCCCGGTTTCTGTGGTGGCTGCTTTCTGCAGGCCAGGCTGCCTTTGGGTCTAGCAGGGGGAGCAAACTCTGAGTATATTTGCTTTCTATTCAACATTTTAATTTGCTAATTTGCATTTGATTTCACTGGTAAAGTAATTTATGTCAAAACCAAATATTGATAGTGTCCAAGTTATTTTTTCAACCTTTGATTAACTGATCTTTGCTATAAATCACAGACTGAGACTTTTGCTAGTGGCGAATTATATTAACATAACCAGACACTGAAGTAGGTCCAGTGATCCAGGGGCTCATGGGAAATGTTCATGTACATCCCTAAGGCCTGAGCATCTTTGGCTTCACATCTCTGTAATGATGAGTCTGTGCTCTGGCAACAACGCAGTCTTGGTGGATGCTACATCACTGATATTATTTAGGTTTGTCCATTAGTGAGCACTTTCCATGGGCCAGGCATTGTACTGGATACTGAAGATACTAAATTTAAGACAAGATTCTTGCCTTTCAATGATTAAAACAATGCTTCAATATCATTATGGTTAAATTTGCATGCCTCTATGATTAGAAAAAGTTGACAAAAGTGGAATTTCTAGGACAAAAGATATGCACATGTTTAAGGCTTTTGAGACATTTTACTACATGGCATCTAGCAAAATGGCAACAGAACTCTATAGTGATCCTATTTCTTCACTCCCATTCACGTATTCTATTACTGACCTTCTGATTTGATTGGCAAAATTGCATGCCATTGTGTTAATTTGCATTTCTGAGATTACTACTGAAGTCGAATATTTTTATATTTCTATTGGCCATAAATACTTCCTTTGGGAACTGCCTTTCATGTCTTTCTTAGTCAGTTAAAAACTTTGACTGCTTGTCTATTTCTTATTCAAAGAATATTAATTTATGCCTGCCATAAATGTTGTAAGTTTTATACCAGGCTTTCATTTGCATTATAATTTTATTTTTAAATGCATAGATGTTTTTAAAAATACCCATTAATATCTTTATTTATAATTTCTGCCTTTATTGGTTAATGCTTATAAATCTTTCTACATATGCTACTCTTAAGCACAGCAAAATCTTTCATTCAGTTGGAATTTATTTATTTTTTAAAAAGATTTTATTTATTTATTTTTAGAGAGAGTGGAAGAGAGGGAGTAGGGAAGAGAGAGAAACATCAGTGTCAGAGAAAAACATCGAATCCGCCACCTAGGTATGTGCCCTGACCGAGAATGGAACCTGCAACCTTTTGGTGCACTACATACTGAGCTCCAACTGGGCTTTCCAATCAAGGCTAGTTACAATTTTAATTATACAAAATATTAATGAACACCATTTATTTACCATTTAAGTTGTTTCCTGCCTATATGATAGACAAATTACAAGGTTACACTAATGCTTACATTTTTCCAGTTTAGGAACATGGCCTGCATGTTTTTTTTGTGCCGTAGACGGTCCCAAGACCAAGTAGATGTGTCACTTCCTAAGCACTTCGGCTATTTGCACATTATATTAATTAGCACAGAAAAGTAACTTACTTATTGTCTGAAGGGGTTACTCCCATGCTTAGAGTGGAGCTGCTCTAGTGGAGCACCCACAAGAGAGTGGGATGTGATGTGGTTGCCATGAACCTCAGGGATGGCAGGTTTTCCTCTATAGGATGCTTCTCATCTTGTGGGCACTCGAGCACTTTTGAACTCTATATTAAGGTGCAAAGCAACACACCTTTGAGGTAAGAGTATTATCTCTGTTTCACAAATGAGGTTACAAAAACACGGACAGGGAAGCAACTTGCCCAACTGACAAAGCTAGGTGTGACCCCCTGGTCTTGTGCCTCTAGAGCAGGAGCTTCTCTCAGGGAGGCCGGAGAACACCTGGGAACACCCAGCTCCACAGCTGGGCTGCTTTGAGGCCCAGCACCAGGGGCAGTACAGACCATTCTTTTATCTTGAACTTCTGGCATCTGGGACCTCTTTGAGAAGGTGGTTTTATCTTTCACATTCCTGATCTCATTTATTAGTTGCCTGAGCGTTTGGAGAGAGAAAGAGTTTGGTAGAGAATAGAGGTAATAGAATAAACATTTGAGGGCCTGCTAAGTGTGAGGCACTGAGCAAAGAACTATCATCTCACTATTTCATCTAACTGGTTTTTCTTTTCTTTTTCTTTTTTTGTCCTTTTGGTGAAATATAATATGGGAAAATGAACAAAATGGAATAATGGTTTATCACAAAGAAAAAACTCAAGCAGCCATTACCAAGGGTAAAAACTAGAACAGCCTAGCACCCCAAGACTTCTGTACTGGCCCCCTACTCACCAGCACTTTCTCCCCTCCCAAGATGACTATTTTAACTCTTATGGTTATTACTTTCTTGTGTTTATTTGTAGTATATTGCCTGAGCACATATCCACAAGCACTAAACCTTTTGCTGAGTTGAGTTTCAAACTTCATGTGAACGGAATGGTATAGTACATTCTCCCTGGTGTCTGTCTTCATAGTTCAGCATCATATTTGTGATATTCTATGTTGTTATGCATGGAGAAGTTTATTCATTTCCTTAATGCATACTGTTGCACCTTATACCACAATTTATGCACCTTACTTTTGATGGACATTTAGGTTATTAGTTTTTAGCTGTTGTGAATTAAACTGCTATGAATGTTGCTGTACATGTTTCTTGGTGCACTTGTGAATGCATTTCTTTTGGGAGTGGAATTGCTGGGTCATAGAGTGTATATTCCACTTTAATAGTTAATGCCAATTATTGCTTAGTGTAACCTTTCTTGCCTTAGACATCTAGAAACTCTGAATAAGGTCAATCCCGGTATTTTAATAGGAACTCTCCTGAATCTCTTGCCTTTGATTTTAAGATTCTCTGGATGAGTTCGGTTCCAGGTGGAAAGCATGAAAAAATCCCCCACCCGTAAATATAATGCAGACATAAATATTTTTTGTAAGGAAAGCTTTAAATATCGTGGTCCCGCATTATTCGTTTAAATATAGGAGGAACAAGAGTGTCAAGAAAGCAGTTGGTTAAGCTGGGCAAAAGCCGATCTAGCGAACTTCAGTCCCGATGGTTCTTTGGGAGCAGGGTCTTCACGCCGCCGGGAGAAGGGAGGCCGCTCAGCCCGGGTTTGAGCTCGGAGTCCCAGGCTCTCGGGAGCAAGATCCGCCGGGCTGGGCAGAGGGCAGAGGGCGGGGGCGGAGGAGAGAGGGCGGCTCGTTGCCCGGCGACCCAGCGCGCTCGTCCTTCCGCGAGAGCCCGGCGAATTCACCCTGCCGCTCTGCCCCTACAGGCCCGTTGGAGGCTCGCAGGGCGGCGGCGGTGCCGACCTTCCCGCCACCTGAGCGCCAGCTGAGGCGTCCTGTCCCGGGAGTCGGGTGAGAGAAGGACGCGGACTGGGGCAGGGGCGGGGGGCTGCTCCTGAGAGGCCGCGGGAAGAAGAGGCTGCGACATTTGGGCGGAGCTAGGGCCTCCTCGGCTCCGCCTCCCTGATCCGCTCCAGTCTTCGGGAGAATTCGCGCGGAAAATGGGTTGGGGCTGCGGCCGGGGCTGGAGCCACTGTAGGGGCTGGAGCCATTGTAGGGGCTGGAGCGGGGGCTGGAGCCGGGGCCGCGGTTGGGGCCGCAGCGGGGGCTGGGCTGCAGCGGGGGCTGGGCTGCAGCGGGGCGGGGCGGGGCAGGGGAGCACGTGGCGAGGAGGACCGAGCGGGAAAACCCGGCGGGAGGGAAGACCGGCTAGATTTGACGGCCGGGAGGTGGGAAAGAAGCCAGTGTTTGTAGGGCGAAGGAGGAGGGTTGGGAGCGTGGAAGGTCACAGTGGAGGGAATTTAACTTCCAACACCCTGACTCTTTCTGCTATCCTTTGAAAGGGGCGTGTTGTTTTCGGCAAACCTTAAACGTCATTAGGTGGCCTCCGCCTTCAGCCTTGAGGTCAGTGTGTCCTGGAATAGGAGCTGTTTCCTGAGTGTGGCCCTAAAACCCTTGGCCGGGAAGCGGACGGTTTGGGCTCTGGGCTTGGTGGAAAGCTCGCTTGGCGGTGAAGGCCGTGGATCCGCAGTGAAACCCTGGCGGATGCCCATTGAAGGAGTGTAAGGGAGTCCCGCAGTTCCCTTATTTTTAACGTGCAAATACAAAAGTTTACCAAATTGTTTTTCCTTCTTACAACTTTACAGAGATATATAGTTTATATTCATTGAACTGTGCAAAACGTATGATGTGTATCGTACAGCTGTATAATTTGATGAGTTCTGACAAACGTGTACAAGTTTGAAACAGTTACTGGAAACAAGGTAACTGAACCTTTTCCTTCTTCTGTTCCCTTCAGTATCCACCCTGCTCTCGCCCGCTCCTCCCTACTGCTTCCTGTGCTGATCTGCTGTGTGTAGCATAGAATAGGTAGCATTTTCTAGAAGCTTATATAAATGGGAACATATAATATATACTTGAGTGTGTGTGCAGCTTCCTTCACCCAGTATAATGATTTGCCAGGACCTTTGCCTTGATACTGTAGGTTTTTAGTAAGTTTTGAAATTGGATAGTGTAAGTTCTTTAGCTTTTTCTTTAAAAAAAAATCACAGCTATTTTAAGCCGATTGACTTTGTGTGTGCATTTTACAATCATCTTATGCTTTCTATAAAAAAGCCTGCTGGAATTTGGACTGGGATTGCATGGGATCTATAGATGTGTTTCAGGGAAATTGCCACTTTAAGAATATTATTGAATCTTCCAATTTATAAACATGGTTTGTGAATTTTTGTAGCCCTTCAGTTTCTCTTAGCAATGTTTTGTAATTTTCATTGTGCAGATTTTGGACATCTTTATCAAGGTTGTACAATACAAAGTCAATACACAAAATTAAACTATTTTTATATGCTACCACCAAACAATTGGAAAATAACACCCCCTCAAAATAAAATACTTAGAAATTAATCTGATTTCCTTATTAGCACTAGCAATTGTTTTGTAGGTTCACTGAAGTTTTTAAACAAAAAATTATGTCATCGGCAAAAAGGGAGTTTTCCTTTTCAGCCTTTATTCTTTTTATTTCTTTTTCTCACTATATTGTAATGGCTTAGGGCCGCCAGTAAAATGTTGAATACATGTGGTAACAGATGAGGCATTTTTCCTGTTTTTCAGTGTAGGGGGAAATAAAAAAAATGTAATGTTAGCAATAAGGTCCTTTTTGTAAATCTGTTAATCAGATTGAGGATGTACCTTGAACCAGTCATGTTCCCTATGATTCATAATTTACCTAGATTTATTTATTTATTTATTTATTTATTTATATTATAAATGGATATTGGATTTTGTTAAATGATTTTCCACTACCTATATAAATGATTTTTATCCTTTCATATTCTGTTAATATGAGTTATATTGATCTTCAACTTTAAGTGATTTTTTTAGCCCTAGGATAAACTCTGTATGATCAGGATATACTATCTTTTTTAAAAATATAATTTTGGTTTTGATATGCTAATATTTTGTTAAAGATTTTTTGCATCTGTGTTCATGAGGGGTATTGGTGTGTATTTTCTTTTTTATTTTTAAATATGAGGGGTTTGGTATTATGGTTATGCAAGTCTCAGAAAATGAGTGCCTTCCTCCTCTATTTTCTGAAAACATCTGTGTAAGACTGGTGTTATTTCTTTCTTGAGTGTGAGAGAACCGTCTGGGCCTGGAAGTTTCTTTGTTGTAAGATTTTGCCAATGAATAAGTTTATTTAACATAGGACTATTCAGAATATCTGCTTTTTATGTTTTTATAAATATTTATTTATTTAGAGAGAAGGGATAGGAGGGAGAAAGTGACGGAGAGAAACATCAGTATGTGTTTGCCTCCACCATGTCTCCTACCTGGGACTTGGTCAGCAATTCAGGCATGTGCCCTGACTGGGAATCAAACCGGTGACCCTTTGGTTCACAGGTCTGCACCCAATCCACTGAGCCTCACCAGCCAGGGCTGCTATTTGTGTTAATTTTGATGTTTCAATTTTCAGAGATTTGCCCATTTTATCTAAATTGTTGAATTTGTTTGCATAAAGTTATTATGTTCTTTACTTACTGTTCTTTACTATCTTTAGTATCTGTAGTGAAAATCTTTATTCCTGAATCAATGATTTTGTTCTCTCTCCTTTACTCTTGAACAGTCTAGCTGGGGGTTTTAAATATTTTGTTGATATTTTTGAAAGAACCAGCTCTTGGCTTTGTTAATTTTCTCAATTATTTTTCTGTTTTCTATTTTGATTGATTTACATCTTCATACTATTGCATCTTTCTATTTAGTTTGGGCATCCTTTAGTTCTCTTTTTCTAGATTCTTAAGGTGGAATTGTAGGCTATTGATTTTAGACTTTTCTTTTATATTTAATCATGTAAGCTGTACTTTTCTTTCTAAGCACTGCTTTAGCTGCACCCCCACATTCTGATGGTGTATTTTCATTATTATTAAGTCTAAAATATCTTCTAATATTTCATATTTTTGTGTCCCTTTTTATTATCAATCGACTTGTTAGTTACACCTTTTTGTATTACTTTAAAAAATTGTTTTTCTAGGGCTCTGGCCAGGTAGCTCAGTTGGTTACAGCATCATCCCAATACACCAAGGTTGTCGGTTTGCTCTGTGGTCAGGGCACACACAGGAAGCAACCAGTGAATACATACAAGTGTGGAACACCAAATCGACGTTTCTCCTCCTCCTCCTCTTCCTCTTCTCTCTTTCTAAAATCAATCAATAAAATAAAAAAAAATTTTTAAATGTTTCTCAAGCCCTGGCTGGAGTAGCTCACTGGATTGAGCACAGGCTGCGAACCAAAGCATCTCAGGTTCAATTCCCTGTCAGGGCACATGCCTGGGTTGCAGGCCACAGCCCCCAGCAACCGCACATTGATGTTTCTCTCTCTCTCTCTCTTTCTCCCTCCCTTCCCTCTCTAAAAATAAATAAATAAAATCTTTAAAAAATCTATCAGTCTTTCAAAAAATGTTTCTCTAGGAATTAGAATATATATGCTTATCATTTCACAGCTTAGAGTTAATACTGAACTAGTTTACATAAAATACAGAAACTTAAAATCATAGTTCCCTATCCACCCCTATCTAGTGTTTTTGGTTGTTGTTATGCATTACATCTGTGTACACAAACACCCCACAAAAGTTGTATTTTTTCATAAAATTAAAAAAATAAGATAAAGGATGACTTTAAACTTAACCAGTTTCCATTTCTGCTCGTCACTCATTTCTGAAGATTTAGTTTTCCTCAGGTACAATTTCTCTTCAGCTTGAAGAACTTTATTTAGCATTTCTCATAGTTATAATTTGCTGGTAAGTAATTCTGTTTTCCTTTATCTAAATGTGTCTTCATTTTGCCTTTATTTTAAAGAATATGCTTGTTAGATATATAATTCTGGTTGACAGGGATTTGTTTTTTGTCTTTTAGCATGTTACAAATCCTGTTTACTGTCTTTTGGTCTCAGTGGTGTTTGATGGGAAGTCCATGGTCATTTTGGTTATGTCCTGGACATTGTGAATGTTTCCCCTATAAATAATGTGTTGTTTTTCTCTTTCTGCTTTCAGTATTTTGCCTTTGTCTTTGATTTCCAGGAGTTTACATGTGATTTTCTTTGACTTTATCCTACTTGGAATGTAATGGATCTATAAATGTATGTATTTCTTCAAATTTGGGATGTTTTCAGACATCATTTCTTTAAATATTTTCCACTCAATTCTCCCCTCTTCTTTTGGGGCATGGATTACCCATTTGTTAAAAGTCATGATACTGTCTTATAGGGCTCCAAGGCTTTTGTTTTTAAAGCTTTTCTTTCTCTCTTTTAAATATTTGATAATTTCTGTTGATTCCTTGTCCAGTTCACTAACTCCTCTGACATCTCCATTTTGGTAGTCAAATTTTTATTGAAAATAATACTATTTTTGGATATAATATTTCTTTTTCTGTTAAGATTTTCTGTCTTTTTAGTCATCTTTAGTATATTTTCTTTACTTCACAGAGCATAGTTATAATAGTGGCCTTAAAGTCCTCATTTAAAAATTGCAACATCTGGGTCATCCCTGGGCTGGCATCTGTTAATTATCTTTGCCCTTGAAAATGGGTCAGATTTTCCTGGGTTTTTATGTCAAGTACTTTTTGGTTATGTCTTGGACACCGTGAATGTTTTGTTATGTGAACTCTTGGTTCTGTTATATTCCTCTGAAGAATGCTGACTTTTTTCTTTGCTTATTTAACAGGCAATTCACCAGGTTAGAGTCATTGTAAACTCTATCTTACTCCCTGCAGTTGGAGGTTATGTTCAGCTGAAGCTCATTTAGGCTCTTTAAGCCCTTGCTGTATTGCTTTGAGATTGTCCCACATATGCATGGTTCAGAGGTCAGTCTAGACTTGTGTGGTGTTATACATAGAAACGGGAAATTACTCTCTCTGGCTGTCTCTCTTCTGGGATATCTCTGTCATTCCTCTGTGGTGGTTGCTGTCTGGGAGCTTTGATCTGATTCTTCTGGTCAGAATGATAAAGGGCTTTTATTGAAATTTCTTTGGGTTCTCAATAGTTTAGAAAAAGTTATTTTCTGAGCTTGAAAACAGCTTTCCTCTATTTTCTATATCATTTTAAACCACCATAATATGTGTTATTTCCTATTATTATTATTAGGATCAAAGGTGGTAAAATCAGTATTATACAAAGTGTGAAAAAAGTAGAGAAAATACTGTTACTCCATTTTCTTAGCAAAATTATTAAAATCTTTGCATATTTTCTTTTAGAGTTCTTCATAAATTATAATCAGTGCACAGAGAGATCTTTCTACCACTGCTATTTCAAAAGCAAATATTTCAGAATATTTTTATTTTTCTTGCAATGCTGATGATTTTACTAGATGAGATAGACTGTCTTGAGTTTAATGTTTCTTTTGGAACTTTAGTGCTGTGCATTGGAAGTTGATGTTGGTGTGTTCAGGAAGTGAATTGAGATGATTTTCAGCCATGGACCCAAGAGAACCTAGATCTTGTCCTTAGTGGGCCACCCTTCCCACTGCGGTGCCTGTGACCATATAGTAGAGGGAGTCAAGGTGAAGGAATCTGTGTAACCAGCTGAGGCTTTGGCTCCATTCCCAGTGTATGACTCTTGTAACCCTTTCCAGTGTATTACTCTGTAAACTAGGCTGAACACATGAAGAAATCATTTCCCTGTGTGAAGTGTTCATGTAGCTTGCAGCCAAGACCTCTGGTCTAGACTGCTCTAGAGCTTTGGATCTTCTGTTCTAATAGGAGGAACAGCCACACCTGCAAGAACCAGAGAGCTACCTGTTCCCGAGTTTAGACTGTTCACATAGGTAGTCCTCCCTGGACCTTTAGCAATTTTTGTCCAGTGAGCTTCCTCCTTATGTCTGACCAGACCTCATGGGACAGGAGAGAAACCTGCCTCTTGGCCTTTCTGAAGACCTCACTGTTTAGGTAGCCAGAACCTCTTGGTAGAGCAGGAAGGAAAAAGCATAGTGTTCCAATACTTTTGGGGAAAAAAAGGAGAATTAAATTACTGCTCCGATTGCAAAGATTTCAGTCACACCCTGTCCCATGTTAAAGTGTAGCATAAACTTAATCAGCATGGATTGTGAGTAGGAGGCTTGATATCTTACGTACTTTCTCCTTTCGGGATGGCTACGTTATTTCCCCATGAGTATCTCCAAACCAGACCTAATCTCTTTCTTTTTAAGAAATTATTATGGAAAAAAGAGAGAACATGTTATTTTTTCCTATGAGATTGGACATTTAAAAATGATTTTACATGTTTTACAGTGTTGAAGGTGGGTGTGGGCTGTAAAGCACCACCCTTTGATGGGCCGGCCCATTTAGCATTGGGATACCACCTATTTTGAAAATAGAATAGAAGTTCCTCTTAAACTTAGGAGTTCTACTTCCTATTGGTTTATTTTTTTCATATAAAGAACAACCTTCCTATGAAGAACATGAGAGAATGTACTGAGAAATGTTGAACAATGAACACTTGTTAAACTTTAATAGCAAACCACAAGCCTGGGAGAAGTTGAGAAGGGAATGCAAGGCAGGAACTAAGAAACAAAAGGGAAGTGCATTTGGGAGAGTCAAGTCAAATTCTCATCAGGTATTAATGTGTTTCTGGTCTGTGTTCTGACCCAGGTACTACCTTTTAATCTTTTATAGGAAGAAATGCAGATGGTGTCAGTATGGACATATTGCCACCTGTGCAAACAGTTGACAGCCAAAACATTATGAGGAGGATTATATAGCATTTTCTTTAAATAAGAAAACTTCCTTAAGGAATGTTCACATACTATGGCCTGGAAAAGAGGCAAAAGATTATTTTCACTTTTTAATAAAAAATCTTGTTGCAGATAGAACTGAATTGTCTAAGGTTTGGTCAGTGATGGAGCTGTGTAGAGAAAGCAAGCCTGCTGATGCCCACATGAGAGCTCTGTCATGCAGGAGGGTCTTGGATTTGAGAACCAGCAAGAGATATTTTGGAGATTAAAAGTAATGTGACTGTATTTAAAGGCTAAATAGGATGTTTTCTTTCTATTTCACATACTATATGACAAGTGAATACTTAATTATAAAACTAATGTTTTTAGGAATTGATAAAAAGAATATGAACCAAGAAATGTGGATAAGTGTTAAGCAAAGAAACACAAAGTAAAATAAGAAAATGTTTTTCATATCTAAGTCTTAAATCCATTGTATTTTGAAGCATGGCATAAAATGAAATCTCATTCCCTTCCCAGCTCCCATACTATAGTCAACCATTTGCTTCAGCACAATTTATTAATACTGCTTTTTTTTATTAAGATTTTATTTTTATTTATCTTCAGAGAGGGAAGGGAGGAGGAGGAGGAGGGGGGAGAGAGAGAGAGAGAGAGAGAGGGAGAGAGAGAGAGAGAAACACCAATGTGCGGTTGCTGGGGGTTCTGGCCTACAACCCAGGAATGTACCCTGGCTGGGAATCGAACCTGGGACACTTTGGTTCCCAGCCCACGCTCAATCCACTGAGCTACGCCAGCCAGGGCTAATACTGCTTTTATCACTAATTTAATCCTGTCTTATAAGCTGTATTATTATTAATTCTTTTGCTTACTCAGTCTATATGTTGATTCTAGTAGTTGTGTTTCAATTTTAGTTCTTGTATCTGGGTAAGTTTTAATTATCTTGTTAGGCAAGTGTTTCTTCATTTCCCTTTTCAAAAATTTGGCTGATCTACCCTGTTTATTATTTCAAATGAATTCAGAATTACTTTTCAAAGTTGAAAATATCATTTTTAGACTTCGATTAGGATGGCATTAAACTAATAACAGTATTTTGGGAAGACCTGATAAAATTAACATATTTGGTCTCTTCACCAAGGAACATTAACTGTCTCTTTATATTATTTTTAAATCCTCACCTGAGGACATTTTTTAAAAAATTGATTTTAGAAGGAGAGAGATAGATGGAGAGAAACATCGACGTGAGAGAGAAAAGAACCAGTCATGTCCTGTACATGCCCTGAATGGTGGTCAAACTCTCAACCTAGGTCTGCATCCTGACCAAGAGTCCAACCCACAACCTTTTGGCGAATGGATGATGCTCCAGCCTACTGTGCTACCTGGTTCGGGCTAACTCTCTCTGTATTTGGTTGAGTCTTTTATGTCCTTAGTATAATTAAAAGGTTTTATTCATGCGGCCTACCTTGTGGCTGCTATAGGGTGTGGTGGGCTGGGTAAGGGATGGAGACACCCAGGACTAGCAGGAAAAGGAAGTGGAAAGTGCTGTCCCTCCAGGATTCCTTGAGGTTTTGTGTGCCTGTGTGCACTGTGATCTGCGCGAACCATGGGGGTGGGACACTACAGTCTAAAGAAATGTTACAGTAAATATGTAGGGGTTTCAGAAGTGCCCACTGTAAAAAAGGCTTTTACAGAAGACTTGGAAGGTTTTCATGGTTCCTGTGAAAAGCTCAGTAGTTGGTTTTAAAATGTACAAACTCGCACTACCCACTGGTGTCTCAGGGAACACAGTGAGCATTCTACTATGATAAACTATTTTTGAGTTGGAATTTTATCAACAGAACTTTTGTGTCATTTGTTAATATATTGTTACTTCACAGGAAAAATTAATCAAGATGTCCACGATCTCAAAGCACTTTGGATTGAACTACAAGGAAGAATTGTACATCTTTAAAGAGCGTGATAAGATTTGCCGGAAGACCAAAAAGGATTTTCTCCAGTTCAAGCAGAAGCTGGCCTCCAAGCCGGCTGTCGATGAAGTTGCAGTCTTCAGTCTCCAGGATCCTGGCCCTGCCAGGTCTGGGGAGAAGGGGAGAGTTTTCTCCGCTGGACCGGAGCAGCCATCAGGGTCCCTTCGGCCTAAAGGCCCCGCAACACCCTCAGCAGCCCTACTGCAGCAGGAGCTCCGAGGTACGAGGCGCCCCCCAGGCCGGAGCGAGGGGGCTGCTCCCGGGAAGCCGCAGGTGTTTTGCCCCCAGGACTTCTACATGCGGAGCTCCGCGTTCCTCCGGCACCGGCTGTTCAAGCACCTGCCAGCCATCGCCACCAGCGTCGGCACGTCCAAACCTTTGGTCCCGATGCCACCACCTCCACGGAGGAAAATGGCCGGAGGGTCCTGGGGCCGGAGGAGCCCGAGGCTCTCGAGTGCCAAGCGGGTCCTCAACGTGGCCCGGGGGCGCGCCCCGAAGCCGGAGCCCGCTGCGCCCGCAAAGGCAAGCTCGGCCGGAAAGCGGAAGAGCAGCTCGATTTCCAGTGCAGAGGGCGAGGCGGAGGCCGCCACGCGGCAGCGGAGAGTGAGGATTCGCACCCACTACTCGCCTGAGGGCGCGTCCGGGTCATTTTCCAAAACAGATGGTGAAACTGCCCAGCCCGGCGATGAGCTGGAGGCCGTACTGCAGGCCCCGCTGCCGGTGAGAGTGATCCCGACGTCCATAGAGGAGATCATCGCCTCGCTGCAGTCTGAGGCCCAGCTGGCCTCCGACCGGATTATCAGAGACCTCATACAGAGTGTCCTCGGCCAGAACTACGACATTCAGATGGAAGTAGGTGAAGGAGGGTCGTTCTCCTGGGTCAATGCAACTTTAGATATATACATAAAATATCACAGTGCTAGACAGGGTAGACAAAACACTGGCATGTTGTTTAAGTTCTTTGGTTTTTGAATTTTTCATTGAAAGAGGATATCCTCTTTTCAAAGGGAAAGAAATTGGGGTGTCATTTCAAAAACGGGTTTAATGAACATTAGTTGTAAGCATGTGTAATACATTACTGGTAACATTTCCTTTCAAAGTCTTTGTGGTTACTTAGTATTGAAATAAGAGAACAGATGTTTTATATGAAAAACTCATCTTTTTCTCTTATACCTTCACATTTTTAGCAGTGACTTTATATTCTAAGAAGAACATCAATATATTATTATTAAGAAATTGAATTTGTAAAACTTCTGTAATATTTCAGTGAAAACCATTCTCGTTTTTTTTTTTTTTAAATTGAATTTATTAAGGTGACATTGGTTCACAAAACATACAGGTTTCAAGTGTACAACTCAATGAAACATCGTCTGCACACTGCATCGTGTGCCCATCACACAAAGCACAGTCTTTTTCCACCCTCTTTTATCCCCCCTTTGCCCACCTCCACCGACCACCTGCCTTTCTCTCTGGCTATCACCACACTGTTGGCTGTGTCTGTGTTTTTTATATATATATATATATATATATATATATATATAATCTTTTTTTTTCCTCAATCCCTTCACTTTCTTTCATCCAGCCCCCACAACACCTCTCCCCTCTGGTAGCTGTGAGTCTATTCCCTGTATTCATGCCTCTGTTTCTGTTTTGTACATCTGTTTATTTTGTTCATTAGATTCCACATTTAAGTGAAATTATATGGTGCACTATTGGTCTTTCTCTTACTGGCTTATTTCATTTAGCATACTATCCAAGTCCATCCATGCTGTCACACAAAGTACGATTTCCTTCTTTTTATGGCTAAGTAGTATTCCATTGTGAGCTTTTTTATCCACTCATCTATTGATGGGCACTTGAGCTGTTTTGAGATCTTGACTATTGTAAATAATGCTGCAATAAACATAGGGATGTATGTATTCTTTCAAATTCGTGCTTCTGGTTTCTTTGGCTATATTCCCAGAAGTGGACTGCTGGGTCAAAAGGCAGTTACATTTTTAATTTTTTGAGGTATCTTCATACTGCTTTCCACAGTGGCTACACCAGCCTGTATTCCCACCAACAGTGCATGAAGGCTCCATTTTCTTTACATCCTCCCCAACACTGGTTGTTTGTTGATTTATTGATGATGATAATCCTCGCACATGTGAAGTGATATCTCATTATGGTTTTAATTTGCATTTCTCTGCTGATTATTGATGTTGAGCATTTTTTCATATGTATATTGACCATTTGTATGTCCTTGGAGAAATGTCCTTTTAGGCCCTTTGCCTTAATTGGGTTGTTTGTTTTCTTTGTGTTGAGTTGTATAAGTTCTTCATATATTTTGGAATATAACCCTTTATCAGATGTGTATCATTGGCAAATATGTTCTCCCATTTACATCGATGTTTCTCTTACCTCTTTCTTTCCCCCTTCCCTTCCTCTCTCTAAACCCTCTCTCCCTTCTTCTCTCTCTAAAGCAACGAAAAAATGTCCTCAGGTGACATTTTAGTTTTATGTGGTTCCATTTTGTTTATTTTTTCTTTTGTTTCCCCCTGAGGAGATATGTCAACAAAAATATTGCTGTGAGAAATGTCTGAGATTTTACTGCCTATGTTTTTTCCTAGGATTTTTATGGTTTTGTGATTTAACATTTAGGTCTTTAATTTATTTGGAGTTAATTCTTGTGTATGGTGTAAAGTGGTGGGCAAGTTTTGTTTTTGTTTTTTACATGTATGTATCCAATTTTCTTGAAAAACTATCTTCACCCCATTGTATATTCTTGCCTCATTTGTCAAATATTAGTTGACCATAATGGCATCAGTTTATTTTTGTGCTTTCTGTTCTGTTGCATTGATTTATTATATGCCTGTTCTTGTGCCTGTACCAGGATGTTTTAATTACTATGGCCTTGTAGTATAGTTTAATATCAAGTAGTGTGACCTCCAGCTTTGTTCTTCTTTCTTAGAATTGCTGAGGGTATTAGAGGTCTTTTGTAGTTCCATATAAATTTTTGGAATATTCTGTATCTGTAAGATATGCCATTGCCATTTTCATAGGAATTCTGTTGAATATGTTGCTTGCTTTGTGTAATATGGACATTTTAATGATGTTAATTTTTCTTAATCATGAACATGGTGTATGCTTGTATTTATTTGTATCTTCCTCAGTTTCTTTCTTCAGTATCTTTATAATTTTCTGAGTAAGCTCTTTTACCTCTTTGGTGAAATTTATTCTTAAGTTATTCTTTATTCTTTAGCTTATTTTGTTGTTGTAATAGTAAATGGAATCATTTAAAAATTATTTCTGATACAATTTCAGTCTTCTTGAATTTATTAAGGCCTATTTTATGTCATAACATGCAGTCTGTCTTTGAGAATGTTCTCTGTGCACTTAAGACAAATATATACTCTGCTGCTTTGGGATGAATTGTTCTGTAAATATCAATGATATCCATCTGATCCAGTGTTGCTGTTGCCATGTTGATTTTCTGTTTGGAACATATACCCATTGATGACAGTGAGGTGTTAAAATCCCCTGCTATGGCTGTATTCCTGTTGATCACACCCTTAATGTTCACCAAGATTTTCTTTATATATTTAGGTGCTCCTGTGTTGGGTGTATATATGTTTATGAGGGTTATTACCTCTTGTTGGAGTGATCTCTTTAGTACCATGAAGTGACCTTCTTTGTCTCTTATGGTCTTTGTTTTGAAGTTTATTTTGTCTGATATATTGCTACCCCAGCTTTTCCTTCATCTTCATTTGCATGGAATATTGTTTCCACCCCTCCACTACCACCCCTCCACTACTACCCCTTACAACACACCCACCTTTTGTTCTGAGGTGGGTGTGTTGTAAGACAGCATGCTCCCCATTTCCTTTATCCATCCAGTTACCCTATGTCTTTTGGCTGGAGCATTTAATTCATTCACCTTTAGGGTTATTATTGATAGGTACTTACTTATTGCTATTTTATTCTTTATACCTATGTTCCTTCCTCTATTTCTTTCTTTGTTATTCTTCTTAAAGCAGTCTCTTTAATATTGCTTGCAATATTGGTAGTGAACTCCTTTAGTTTTATTTATTTATTTCAATTTCACCTTACATTTTTTTTAAAAAATGATAATCTTGCTGGGTAAGGTAGTCTTGGTTGTAGGTCCTTGCTTTTTGTCACTGAGTATGTCACACCAGTCCCTTGTGGTCTGAAGTGTTTCTTTTGAGAAACCAGTGACAGTCTTATGGGAGTGCCATTATAGGCAACTTTCCTTCTCTTGCTGCTTTTAACATTCTCTCTTTGTCTTTAACCTTTGCTATTTTAATTTTGACATGTCTTGGTGTGGGCCTCTTTGGGTTCCTCTTGATTGGGAACTCTCTATGCTTCCTGAACTTGTGTAACTGTTTCCTTCATGAGGTTAGGGAAGTTTTCAGCTATTATCTCTTCAAATAGGTTGTTGATCCCTTGCTCACTTTCTTCCTTCTTGTGCCCCTGTGATTCAGGAGCTGTTACACTTGATGTTGTCCCAGAGGTCCCATAGACATTTTTTTTTTACTTTATGCTATCTTTTTAATATTAATTTTATTTTTTGAATATATTTTATTGATTATGCTATTACATATAGTTGTCCCATTCCCCCCCCTTTACCCCCCTGCCACCTGCATATTCCCTCCCTTTCTATTTTCTACCTATTATCTATGCAACTTATTCTCTGTACCTTTTCCCTCTCTCTCCCACTCCCCCTCCCCTATTGATAATCCTCCATGTGATCTCCATTTGTGTGATTCTGTTCCTGTTCTAGTTGTTTGCTTAGTTTGCTTTTGTTTTAGGTGTGGTTATTAATGATTGTGAGTTTGCTGTCATTTTACTGTTCATATTTTTTATCATCTTTTTCTTAGATAAATCCTTTTCACATTTCATATAATAAAGATTTGGTGATGATGAACTCCTTTAACTTGACCTTATCTGAGAAGCACTTTATCTGCCCTTCCATTCTAAATGAAAGCTTTGCTGGATAGAGCAATCTTAGATGTAGGTCCTTGCCTTTCATGACTTGGAATACTACTTTCCAGCCCTTTCTTGCCTGCAAGATCTCTTTTGAGAAACCAGCTGATAGCCTTATGGGAACTCCTTTGTAGGTAACTGCCTCCTCTTCTATTACTGATTCTAGGATTCTCTGCTTCATTTTAATCATGGGTAATGTAATTATGTGCCTTGATGTGTTCCTCCTTGGTTCCAACTTCTTTGGGACTCTGAGCTTCCTGGACTTACTGGAAGCTTATTTCCTTTGCCAGATTGGGGAAGTTCTCCTTCATTATTTGTTCAAATAAGTTTTCAATTTGTTGCTCTTCCTCTTCTCCTTCTGGCACCCCTATAATTTGAATGTTGGAATGTTTAAAGATGTCCTGGAGGTTCCTAAGCCTCCCCTCATTTGTTTGAATTCTTGTTTCTTCATTCTTTTCTGATTGGATGTTTCTTTCTTCCTTCTGGTGCACACTATTGATTTGAGTCCCAGTTTCCTTCCCATCACTGTTAATGCTCTGTACATTTTCCTTTATTTCACTTAGCATAGCCTTCATTTTTTTCATCTAATTTGTGACCAAAGTCAACCAATTCTGTGGGCATCCTGATTACCAGTGTTTTGAACTGTGCATCTGATAGGTTGGCTATCTCTTCATGGCTTAGTTGTATTTTTTCTGGAACTTTAATCTGTTTTTGTTTGGGCCTTTTTTTTTTTTTTTTTTTTTTTGGTCTGGACTCACCTGTTATGTAGTGAGGGGCAGAGCCTTAGGTATTCACCAGAGCAGGGTAACCCACGTGTCTGAGTTGTGACGCTGTGTGTGGGAAGGGGTCTGATAGGGAACTATGGTGCTTGCTCCACTCTCTGCTGGCTTTCAGTCACTTCCCCTGCTTCCCACAAACAAATTGGGCCCTTCTGGTGCTGATTCCCGGGTGGGTGGGTCTCTCCAATGAACTCTCCTGTGAGGCTGGGAGTTTCTCCCGCTGCCTCAACCCCACAGGTGTTTTTAATCCGTGGTTTGAGGCTTTATTTCCCGGAGCTGGGGCTCTGGGTTGCACAGTCTGTCATGCACCCCAGTTGTTTCTCTAGGTTTATTTGCACACGAATGTGGGGCCGCCCAGTCTGCAATCTGCCGCCTTACTGTCCGCCCACTGCTGCCTTGCCAGCCAGCTGCAGCCTTGCGCGCTCTGCTCCACAATCCTCTGCTTCACTGGGCCTGCCATCTGCTGCCTTGCCAAGAGTCCTCTCTGCCCTCAGCTGCCTGACTCCACCCCTCCTACCAGTCTGGATGAATGTGTCTTCTTTAACTCCTGGGTTGTCGGACTTCCATACTGTTTGGTTTTCTGTCAGTTCTGGTTGTTTTTTGTTTTAAAATTGCTGTTGTCCTTCCTTTGGTTGTGTGAGGAGGCACAGTGTGTTTACCTATGCCTCCATCTTGGCCAGAAGTCCTCCCTTAGACTTTTTAAAATTCAAATTTATTTTTCTTTTTAATACTCTACTTGGGTACTTAGTGTTATCTTGTCCTCTAAATTGCTGACTTGATCCTGTGCTTCATCTAACCTGCTATTAGTGTACTCTTCATTTCAGATATTGTATTTTTCATTTATGACTGGTTCTTTTATATGGTTTTTATATTCTTTTTAATGTTTACTGTCTCTTTAAGTTCTCACTGAGATCACCCAGGCTTCCTCTACAGTCCTTAGGCATCCTTATAACCATTGTTTTAAACTCTGCATCTGGTATCTTGGTTGCTTCCATTTCACTTAGGTTTTTTTTCTTGCAGTTTTTCTGTTCTTTCATTAGGGGCATATTACCCCCCCCCCCCCCCCCCCCCCGCCGCATTGTCTCTGTGTATTCAGTTGATCTGCTCCAACTTCCAAACTTGTTATGATGGCTTTGTGATGTAAGTGTCTTGTTGGGCTCAGTGGGATAATCTTCCAGATCACCTGAATTGGTTCTCCAGAAATGTTTCCTGTGGGTTATGTGTCCTCTCCTGTTGTAATTGAGTCTTTTTTAAATGATTATGCTTTTTTTATTGATAATGCTATTACAGTTTTTCCTAATTTTCCCCTTTTATTCCCTCTCCACCTGCCCCCCAACCCTCCAACATTCCCCTGACCCTTAGTTCATGTCCATGGGTTGTACATATAAGTTCTCTGAGTCCTCTGTTTCCTAAACCACTTTTATCTCTCCCTATGTATTTTATGCCTATTAATTAAGCTGCTGCTTCCCTGTCCCTCCCTTCCTCCTCTCCACTGATAACCCTCTATGTGATCTCCATTTCTCTGATTCTGTTCCTGTTCTAGTTGTTTGCTTAGTTTTTTTTTTCTTTTAGGTTCATTTGTTCATAGTTGTGAGTTTGTTGTCATTTTACCGTTCATAGTTTTCATCTTGTTTTTCTTAGATAAGTCCCTTGAACGTTTCATATAAGGGCTTAGTGATGATGAACTCCTTTAATTTGACCATATCTGGGAAGCACTTTATCTGCCCTTGCATTCTAAATTATAGCTTTGCTGGATAGAGTAACCTTGGATGCAGGTCCTTGCCTTTCATAACTTCAAATACTTCTTTCCAGCTCCTTGCCTGCAAGGTTTCTTTTGAGAAATCAGCTGATAGCCTTATGGGAATTCCTTTGTAGGTAACTCTCTCCTTTCCTCTGGCTTCTTTTAGGATTTTCTCTTTATGTTTAATCTTGGGTAACTTAATGATGAGATGCTTTCATGTGTTCCTCTTTGGGTCCAACTTCTTTGGGACTCTCTGAGATTCCTGGACTTCCTGGAAGTCTATTTTCTTGGCCAGATTGGGGACGTTTTCCTTCATTATTTGTTCAAATAAGTTTTCAATTTCTTGCTGCTGTTCTTCTCCTTCTGACATCCCTATAATTTGGGTATTGGAATGTTTCAAGTTGTCCCAGAGGTTCCTAAGTCTCTTTTCATTTTTTTTGGATTCTTGTTTTTTCCTTTTCTTCTGGATGGATGTTTATTTCTTTCTTTCTTTACAAATTGTTGCTTTAAGTCCTGGTTTCCTCCCTATCACTGTTGGTTCTCTAAAATTTTGCTTGATTTCACTTTGGGTATCCTTCATTTGTTTTTTCATTTTTCAAACAAGCTCAATCAGTTCTGTGAGTATTTTGATTACCAGGGCTTTAAATTCTCCATCAGGTAGGTTGGCGATCTCCTTCTCACTTAGTTCTCTTTCTGGGGCTTTGCTGTGTTCTTTCATTTGGGCCATATTTCTTTGTGTTGGTGCACCTGATAAGTTGTGAGGGGACAGAGCCTTAGGTATTCACCAGGGCAGGGCAGGCCTCTTTGCTGCACTGCCTGTGTAGGAGGGGCCAGAGAGGGAACAATGCAGCTTGCCTGCTCATCTCTAGTGCACTTTCCAACAGACTCTGGTCAGACTGGAAGTATCTCCCACTGCAGCAACCCCAACCTTAGCCTACAGTCAGCTTTGAGTCTCAGTTTTCCCCTTAAGTCAGCCCCTCCCAGGCAGCCCACCTAGCTGGGAAGCCAGCCCCACCCCCAAGGCTGCTGTTGCCTTAGTTTTTTTGAGTTGGCCTGTGGGGTCCCCGCCTTACTGATCTGGTTGTTCTGGTTGATTTTTTCTTTAATTCCTTGGTTGTCAGAGTTCTGAGCAGTTTGATTTTCTGGTGCTTCTGGTTGTTTATTGATTTTAGATTGGTTGTTATCCTCTTTTTGGTTGTTCAAGGAAGCAAAGGGTTTCTACCTACACCTCCATCTTGGCTGGAACTCCTTAATTGAATCTTTTTTAAAATTATTATTTTTTATCCTCCCCTGAGGACATTTTTTCATTGCTTTTTTAGAGAGAGAAAGGGATAGAGGGTTTAGAGAGGGGGGAAGTGAGAGAGAAAGAGACACGGAAAAACGATGTACAAGAGAAACATAGATCAGTTGCCTTTCATACATATCCCAACTGTGGACTGAACCCACAGCCCAGGCATGTGCCTTGATGGAGAATCAAACCCCTGACCCTTTGGTATACAGGACAATGCACAACCAACTGAGTCACACCATCTAGGGCTGTAGTTGAGTCTTGCATGCTGTTGGCACTTTCATGGGTAGAGTTAACCCTTCAGGCTGGCTGGCTATAAGAATAAACCTTGATCAATCATCATATGAGTTGCTGTGCAGGGTCTGCCACCTGAGACAGAGTTGTTCTCAGCATGGTCTGGTGCCTGTGAGAATCCCCCTTTGGGTGTGCTGCTTGTGTGGCTAGTTGGGTCAAGCTCTGGTCTGGTCTGAAGCCCACCACTGGTCATGTTGGTTTTGGGTCCACTTGGGTGGGGTTCGGCACCAGTAAATGTCAGACATTGTGTGCATCCCACCTTGGGCTACCTATCTGGAGCTACCATGCTATTCACTGTTTGTGGCTGCATCTGTTCAGCCTGGGTGTACATGGGAGGGGCCCATCTGTGCACAAGGGTCGACTTCCTCTAGCTTAAAACTGGGGGCAGGTCTTAAAAGGTCCAAGACTCCCTGAGGTCTGCCTCTACCTATCACCTATTCTGCCTCCCTCTGAGGTTGCCTGGTCTTCCTCTAGAGGCCTCAGAAGAGAGACTATAGAGTGGGCCCAGGCTTGCCTCCACCCATCCACAGACTCTTCCACAGGTGTAAGATTAGTAGGGCTGTGCAACTCTGCCAGAGTCTCCAATTCCACCCCCAGGAGGAGCACACTGTAGGTTCAGGTTAGGTACAGCCAGCTGTTCCCTTTGCAGGACCAAGCTCAGCAGGGAAGAGCCACCAAGTCTCAGGAGGACAGATTAAAAGAGTCTGCTGTTGGAGGTGGTGCTGACTGAGCCCACAGGAATGGGCCAGACACTTTGTTCAGGTCCCAGACAATAGCCCCCGAAGGAGACACACTCTAAATGTCCCAACTCTCAGCAGCACTCCCTGCCACCCACACCAAGCTGAGCTCAGCAGGGTAGGGCCCCCAGCTGCTGGACAGATAGGTCAAAGGAGTCTCCTGTTGGGGGAACAGTGCATACTGAGCTTAGAGGGGAGATAGGAGTGGTTCCCCAGCTTCGAGCAATGTAGCTATACAGCCCAACTCCTGCCCATCTGATTCCTGGATGAAAGTCTCCCCAGAAGAGATGCTCTAACAGGTCTAGCTCTGCATGGCACTCTGATCCCCTGCATGACAGAACTCAGTGGGGTGAGGTCAGAGGGAGTGGAAGGGCAAGCCAAGTGATTTTATAGGTTTCGGGGGAGGTCTCTATGGCTGTGCACTTGAGATGGGAAAAATGGTTCCCTTTCCAAAGCTACGTGGTTCAATCTCTGTCTGAGTCTCCACCAAGAACTTTACCAGAAGAAGAGCTCTGCAAAGGTCCTGGGTTCAGCCAGCAGACACCTCTGCAGGTCACAGGCATGGCAGAGTGGTGTTGCCAGTAGCTGGAGGACCTGGCAGTATTCTCTGCAGGCTGGTGCTATAAGAATAAGAGCTCTACCTGGGGAAGGTGACATCGGGGTCTCTAGCAGACTCCCTTCTCTCCCAGGTAGACAATCCCCACTGATTTTCACCACCTGATGCTATGTGAGCTCCTTTTCCTATCTCTGTTGATTTGAGTTGGGGTCCCTGCATGGTGTAGAGACCCCATGCTCCTGAGGGGAGGGAGTTTGCAGCCAAGATATCTCTCTTGCTTCTCAGTTGTCCCACTTTGGTGGGTGCAGGGGCCAGCCCTTTCTGCATCCTCACCCTTCTTACTGGTTTCTGTTTGGCTTCTTCTGTAAGTCCTTGGTTATAATGTTTCAATTCAGCTACACTTGGGTTGGATATTCGTGTTGATTGCTCTATAATTTAGCTTTAAATTCAGTTTGCCTCAGGGAGCAGGTGCGTTTAGTTTCCACCTACTGTGCAGCCATCTTGGAATCCTCTCGTAAGATGTTTTTAAAATTTACTTTCTGGGCCTTCCCAATTATAGAGATTATAAGTAATTCTTAGAGATGATTATAGAGATTCTATAGTGGTTAGAGATGACAAAGGGAGAAACAGGAGACTGAGAGCCCGAGTCAGGGCAGGAAATAGTTTTCTAGCAAACAGGCATCTCTTCATTTGATGATGATTTTCTGGTGCAAGGCTTGAGGCCCAGAGCCAGGGAGGGGCTCAGGAGGGTGGCGGGCCCTGGGCCCAGGGTGGAGGCAGTGGGTGGCAGTCTGTGGGCAGTGATGTACTTCTTTTAGGCCTCACGGATGACCCTGAAGGCTTGAGCAGTGGCGTAGGGTATGTCTGTAATAGGGTCCCTGTAGAGGGCTGGATGATGGGTCACTGGGCAGACCTCCTGAACCTTTGGGGGATGCACTTGGGAAAACCATTCTTGAAATGTCTCATCATCACTAAAAGTGATGAAGGTATGTGAGCAGTGAGCAGGTGGGACGACAGGTCCAGTCCCACCACAGGGAGCCGTGGGAGCAGGGTCAAGTCCTTCCACAGCAACATTCTCTTTTTTAGGGCCAAGCTCCCCCACTAGCAGCACTGTCACTGAATGAAGGTAACTAAGGGACCAGGGCACTTCCACTTCTTGTGAACTTGCTCCTTTTTGTCAGCCTCAAGTTACTCATATGTCTCCAGTGAACATAAGTTGAGCTCCTCTGTGATCTTGGCCTCTCTGAGCAGCTCCTCCTGGGTCAACGGCCACTCACAGTGGGGCCCCTTTCACCACTGTGACTGGCCCTGCTCTTCCTGTACCCATAGGAATGCTTGTCGTGTATGCTCAGCTGTGGATTGATGCATAGTCTTCCAACTGTCAGAGCCATCATCCTGTAGTTCTAGAGGTAGCAATGCCTTCTCTGCTCAGGCCTTTTGAGAGCTACCAGTTGGGGTGCTCACCTTTTGAGGCCTCAAGCTCTTGAGAAGCTCCTTATAGGCATTGGTGACTGCTCAGCGCTTCCTTCTTGGCTTTTCTGCTTCTCCATCACTGAATGGTTCATCCCCCTCATCATTGTCAAAATCAGAGTTGACTTTATCCTCTGTGTCTGGTCCTCCTTGACACTTATCATCTCCTGATTCCTCTGTGAAACCCCCATAAGTCATCTGGTAGAATTCATCTTCCTCCTCTGTCTCCAGGAGCCCAGAAAGCTGGTTACCCTTGGTCTTCCTGGGTACTCAGCCCCCAGCCAAACTCATACTGCCTACTGAGGCTGCACGGCCACTAGCAGCCCCTTTCCCAATGTGGTTCTCCACTATAAGTGATTCTTGTGTGCCAAGCACTAAGGGATGCAGTTTATGTGCCTTTTTGTCCCAACAACAACCTGTCAAGTGGATACTGATAAGAAGCTCATTTCACACATGAGGCTTTAGTAGCAACCAATGCATGGCAGAGCTGGGTTGCCACCCCAGGCAGTCACATGCTGGAGACTGGACTGGAATCGTGCTTGGGCTGTCCATTTGTTGACTGTGATGTGTCCCTGGCAGGGAGCAAAACTAGATAGGGTCATAGTTTAAGATATTTTTGCCCATTATATAGACTCTGCTCTGGCAGGGGCATTCAAAACAAAAATAATAACAAGGGAATCTGGGTTTCACACTGAAAGCGGGAGATGTAGTGGGGGAGAGAAAGAGCAAAAAAGGAGACAGTCTTTTTTGAGAATGACAGAAGAAGGAAGATATTTTACTATTCTTGGCTGCAGCTCCAAACCTCTTGTTAGTACACAGAATATTGCTGCCACATTGTCTTTAAAATAGTTTCAGGCCCAGAATCCACTCTTGGCTGTGATTGAAAGAATGTGATCATAAATGCCATTAGGGAAACAAAAACATGTAAGGACAAGACTCCCCAGTGTTGTCTTTGACCTAATGCTTATCAGCAGAGTAGGACAAATGTTTTCAATTAAGACCCACATCTCCCTACTGGTTACTGAATAAGATCAGTGTGACTGTTTGGGCCATTTAAAAATGGGTATTTCTAATTAGGTTTTCTGTAAGTCTAATAGAAAAACAATCGGGGACATGACTTGGAAGCCTTAATAAAACAAAGAAGGACTCAGTGCTTGCACCTGAGAAGGAACCCTATGACACAGTCAGGGTACTTGACATGAAGAGGGGCTAGTGTTAGAAACTGGCTCAGAGGTCCTATACAGTTGGGAAAAGTTACACTTCCAAAGCAAGGGCCCTTGTGAGAGAGTGTATTTTGAAAGGCTCAAATAGAATAGAATTCAATAAGGAAGAGCATCAAATGGCATATGAACATTGGACAGTGAATTCTGTTTTCTGTGATTCCATTCCTCTTGTGTATCCTTTTCTTGGTGCTTCAGTTACCTGAATTATTTTATGTAGGACAGTGGCTAGTATGAAATGCCTCAGTGCTATCTCTGTCTTCTGTTATATTCATTTTTAGTGCAGCCTAGATTTAATAATATTTTATTTTTAAAATCTAAATTTTAATTGAAATATTTATTGTATTCTTTCCAGTATGATTTAGTCCCCTTATACCCCTGTCCCTCCTGCAATCACCATACTGGTGTCCATGTCCATGAGTTTTTCCTTTTTGCTCAATCTCTCTACACCCTAAGCTGTCATCCTGGTCTCTACCTATGAGTCTGTCTCTATTTTGCTTGTTAGTTCGGTTTGTTCATTAGATTTTACATATGAGTGAGATCATATGGTATTTGTCTCTCTCCAACTGGCTTATTTCACTTAGCATAACGTTTTCCAGGTCCATCCAAACTCTCACAAAGGGTAAATTTTTTCTTTCTTTATGACCGAGTAGTATTCTATTGTGTAAACGAGCCATATTTGTTTTATTATCCACTCATCTACTGATGGACACTTGGGCTGCTTTCCCTATCTTTGCAATTGTAATAATGCTGCAATGAACATAGGGATGCTCATATTCTTTTGAATTACTGTTTTGGGTTTCTTTGGATATAGTCCCAGAAGTGGGTTGCTGGGGTCCAAAGGTAGCTCCATTTTTAATTTTTTGAGGTATCTCCATAGCTAGTGCAACCTAGATTTTATTCTGCTATTTCAAGCTCCCTTTTCCTGGCCTCAATAATTCCAGAAGATGAAGCTGTACATAATTTTGAATAAAAGTCATTCCAGAAAGTTTTATTAGGGTGAGAAGGGAACAATGGGGAATTTGCTGACATGGCTGTGGCTGGATAGGTGAGAGATAGTGATAAAAATATAAGTATAAAAGTCTAAATTATGATTTAAAAATTCTTAAGATTAAAATAAGGATATTTGTTTTAAACATTTGGAGTTTATATAAACAACATTCTCTCCTGGATAAGCAGGGAATATGCTTGTTCATTTTAGACATGTTAACTGGGAGCCACACAGCAGTTGCTGGAGGGAAGAGGCAAAGGATAAGACATTCTCAGCAGGGTGTGCTGTCTCTGTTTAGAGCTTGAGAAAGAGCACTCTAGGCCTAGGGTTCAGAATTCCATAAATAATTATACTAACAAACAGGTGCACAGAATACCTGATGATTAAATTTATCTATCAGATGTAGGTCAAACATTTGAACCAGGGTTTCTCAACCTTGGCCCTATTGACATTTTGGGTTGGATAATTCTTCATTGTGGGTGGCTGTCTTGTAGAATTGAAGGATGTTTATTTTTAGAAATATTTCTGGCCTCTATCCACTAGATGCCAGTAGCACAATCCTTTGCCTCTTTCCCTCGCCCAATTCATAACAACAAAAATATCTCTAGATATTATCTCTAGATATTGCTTCTACCCAGGGTCTCATTTAGACCCTGGGTAGAAGGGTCCTCCCTAAGTTCCTTGAGCATCCTTATAACCAGTGGTTTAAACTTTGCATCTGGTAAATTACTTACCTCTATTTTGTTTAGTTCTTTTTCTGGAGTTTTGATCTGTTTGTTCATTTGGGCTATGTTTCCTTGTTTCCTAGTTTTGGCAGCCTCCTTGTGTTTGTTTCTATGTTTTAGGTATAGCTGCTTTGACTCTGTGTCTTGTTAGCATGGCCTAATGTAGTAGGTGTCCTGTAGGGTCAGTGGCACAGACTCTTCTGTCAGCCAAGCTGGGTATTTGAGGTGAGCCCTTATGTGGGCTGAGTATACACTCCTTTTGTAGTTGAGACTTGGTTGCTGTTGGCAGATCAATGGGAGGGATTTACCCAGGCCAGTCAGCTGCAAGGACTGGCTGTGACCACTGACCACCAATCTCTGCTCTCTGTGGAGGATTAGCTGTGCAGGCACAGGGTGGTGGTGCTCCAGTGTGGTCTGTAGCTGTCCACTGGGTGCTCTGGCCCTGGGGTTTCCTTAGGTGGTGCAGGCCAAGGTCAGTCTCCACCTGTGTTTTGCCAGGGGCCACCCTGCCTGATCTATAAAGCAATCTGAGAAGGCTGCTACTTGTGCTGGGCTTAGACATTCGCAGGTGAAGCCAAACTGTGAATCTAGGCTAGCTGCTGCTAGTGCCAGGTCTGGAGCTCACTGAGGTCAGCTGTTGCTTGTTTGGGAGGATTTAGGAAGTTGTGAAGCATGAGTCAAGACCAGCCATTCATGTTGAAAAGCAGTTTGGGTGGTACAGAGTCTCTAGGGATCTCCAGGGCCAGGCAAACAGTGTTAGCCAGGTTGATGGAGTCTCAGACATGGCACCAACTTGTTGGCTCTGTGGATGGAGCATTTAGAAAAGGGACAATGGCCTCAGCTCACCTTGAGCCAGACACTTTAATCTTTCCATGTATGTGACTGGTGTCTTTCAAGCTGCTACCCCAGTGCTGGAGCTCAGAGGGAGTCTGAGTAGGTGAGTCTGTGTGTGGGTTCTTTAAGAGGAACTGCTTGGATCTCCAGCAGTGTCTTCCACCAACTCAATCTCCGTTGGTTTTTGAAGTCAGAGGTTGTAGGGACTTATCTTCCTGTCACTGGCACCCTGGTCTGGGGGGCCTTTTGTGGAGCCGGGACTCCTCACTTCCGAGATATCCCTCCTGGGTTTTTATCCACCACACGTGTGTGTGGGACCAGGCCATTCTGTGTCTGCGCCCCTCCTACTAGTCTAGATGGATGTAGTTTCTTTAATTCTGTAGTTGTCAGACTTCCATTTAACTTGATTTCTGGTGGTTCTGAGTGATGATTATTCTATATTTTAGTTGTAATTTTGATGTGGTTGTGGAAAGAGGTGGTCTGCCGATGCTTCCATCTTGACTGGAATACTTTTCATTCATTTTTAAACATGAAAAATAAAATATTTATATTCATTCTTGAAGAAAAATTTTCTATCCCTTTTGCCAGTTTGATTGTAGTAATGATTTTGAAACAAGCTAGCAGTTGTTTCTTCAAAATAAACTTATTCCATGAGTCTTTTCTTTCAAGATTGAAATACAGTTAATTGAACAATGAAATGTTAGTTTATTGTAAAATCCAAGTGTATTTTTTCTGACTTATTACAGACACTGACTAGAAATGATTTTCCCTTTTGCCCATTTATATAATAAAGTCCCTTAATTTAGATCACAAAGGACAAATACATTTGAATTATGAAAGTGATCCATTTTCATATATACCAGGGTTTAAGCACATATGAAATAAAGTGAAGAATTTTTAAATTTTGGCAAAATAATTGCTTTTTCTGGCTATTTTAGGTACAGTTATTTGAATATTTAGGATAAAAGCATTTCCCTTTGTGGATTGTTATTTGAATACATAGCTCAGTTGTCATTTTGATTTTACAATGTAGATCTTATTGATGCTTTTAAGTTTTAAGGACTGGTTCTAGAATTTAGAATCTTTTTCAGGGGAAGCTGAGATGGGTACTAGGTGATCAACTGCATATTTAAAATCCATCACTAATTGCCACCTTAACTTGTAGAGTTTTAGTGTGCTTTAAAGATAATTTTGTGATGTTTTCAGGTCATAATTTTCATTCACTTTGTGTAAAACAAGAGGAAAGAGTTTGTGCAATCTAAAAAGTTGGTACAATTTAAGTTTTTAAAAAATGTAATGTTGATATCAGGGTTTAGAATAATATGGCTGCCTTTAGAGCAGAATTGAACTAGCTAACTATCCCTGTTAGGTTATATACACTGTTGACTTGTTGTACATGGGAAACATGTTTTTTAATTGAAGAGTACAGTATTTAGTTGTGACTTAAGTACCATCATTCTGTAGCTGTAAACAGCCTGGAGCTAGGCAGCTGTGTTTTTTATTTTTTTTACCATGCTTGTTTTAAAGAATAAGTAAACATTTGGGTTTAATAAGGATGGATTTTAATAAAGAATTTTGACAGTAAAATCAAAATCTTGGGAACTAGCCAACCACAATCATATTTAAGCATCTCTCATCCCAAACAAAAGCAGTCTGATAGGCTGTGCAGCACATTATTGAGTTGTGCTTGATATATATTTCACTTGGGGAGAAATTTATTTTTACAATTACCTGGTTTCCTTCACTCACTGCGAAGTGTGCTAAACCTTGGTCTCACCATAGTGGAGAAGGATGGCTTGACAAAATTAGCTGTATTTATTATCTTTAAGCACTTTTCTTCATGCATATCAGGAAAAAGTTAAATTCTTAGCCCATTGCATTGAAACTAAAAATAATACATTTTCTTTTAATATAATTTATGTTTTGCTTTGTTTTCCTATTGTATGGGAAAGAACTTTCAGAGTCCTGGTGATAAATTTTTCCATAGTGTTCCCTTGCCTTCATTTTTCATTAAAGTAGTGTCTGGAGCTGGAAGGTAACCTAATTGACTCTGTATTAGGGATAAGAAAACTGAGACTGAATGAGAATATGACTTTTGCAAGGCCATACAGCCAATTAGATAGTTGGGCCCAGAACCTATTTAGTTTTTCAGAATTATTTTTATTCTTTTTACATCATGTTGATGGCACTTTTTTCTCTTTGCCTCCATATTCCCTTCTTTTTTCCCTTCACTGTCTTAAGACCTAGACTCCAGGTATCCAGAATTATTTCTTACTGTGACTTCTCTCCTCTGAAATCTCTGTGATACTCTGTGTTAGTGTGAGGACCATCACACTCTCCTCTCCTGGGATGGCCATCTGTAGCCTCTTGCTGGTGACTTCTGAGCCGAGCTCACTTATGCCTGTAGAAGGTCTGCACAAAGCCAGGACTTGCTGCTCACAGAGCCCTTTGGTGGTGGTAGAGAAGGGGGTGTGGGATGGGACTCAGGCTTGGCACAGAAGATACTATATTGTGTCATAAAGTCAAAGGGCATAGGTGAGACAAATTACAGGGAGTTATGACAGGGAGAAGTTCCTAGTTTTATGATCACTGACTGGTGCATTCAGTCAAGTGCCATTGATCTGCCAGCTTACGTTGCTGTTAATATGAATAAAAGATAAAATCTCCATTACCAGCCATCTTTCATGTGAAATAAAGGCAGAGTAACAGACCAACCCAGTGGTACTTCACTTTATTAGCTTTATTTTATTTTCAAATCTTTGAACCATTCCCAAAGAAGAAGTGCCCACAAGTACTTTTTCTTTTTAGCCCAGTTGGTATAGATTATGAGTCTCCATTCTTTTGGGGAAGAAGATATACTTTTGACATATTTGAAATATTATTATCTGGAGTGGGTTGGGTGTTGTTGAGGTCCCTTGATTTGAGAGAATGGAGCGTTGAGTCAGTGGCCTTACCAGGAATTCCCAGAAGCCTGGAGGAAGAGCTATTGCTTTAGACATTATCTAAGCAAGGCTATAGGATGGCCGTGATCACATGGTTAACTGTGGCTTGTCATACCGGTCATCAGATTTGACTAGATTTGATAAGTAAAATCTCCTTCATCCTTTACCCCCTTTTCCCACCTTTTAAATTGGTAGTCTGTCTTCTCCTTAGATCTCACAGATAATATAGTAAATAAAATTCCTGTCCTTTGCTTGGCTTACTCTAAATTTATTAGGCACACAGGAGGAGATTATATTAAAGCCAGACCTCATCATTTCAGCTAGATTTCCCCTGAAGAACATTTCCAGTCTCAAGCTCTTCATCTCTTAATCATTGGCAATAGGGTTCTGAAGAAATGAAAGATTGCGACAGCTGAGACACTTTTCATTGTTCTGATTTCATTATACTGTTGAGACCTGCCTAGCTGTACAGTCTTTGGCACTCATTTATTACTCTGGAAAGTGATTATTAAACTGTTCACTGAATTATGGTTTTTTATGCATGACTCTGTTCTGCTGCTTTTTAGGGTTAAGTGAAAAAGCTTGTTCAATATCCATTTACAGTGGAATCTTTGAAAATGCTAAGTGGAATGCATAATTCATATAGGCTGTCACAAGTACAATGCCAAATCACTTTAGCCAAGTATCAGGTAACAAGGAAATGGGAGTAGGTGGCAGTCCTAATAGAACTAGTCCTGGGAAGCTAATGGGTGCTGATAATCAGAAAATCCCAAATAATAGTGACTTATACAAGAAGCAAGTTTATTTCTTTTTTGTACAAGGTCATGTAAATAGGAATTTAGGACTGACACAGTGTTTTACAGAGTTAGGGATCCAGTATCCTGCTGTTTTCTTGCTTCATTGACTCTGACCCTCATTACAAAGGTCATCTCAAGGTCCAGTATGGCTGCTCTGACCATCACATCTTCATTCCAGCCAGCATGAAGGTTTTAAACAAGAAAACTGTGAAGTTGCCTACCACTTCTGCTTATATTTTGTTAGTCAAGACTTGACCACATCTAGCTACAAAAGAGAAAAAAATGAAGTCACTCTTCTGGGCAACTGTGTACCAAGGTTCACATTCTATTATTATGGAAGAGGGTAGAAGAGATATTGGGGCAGTTTTTGTCATGGTTTCTGTAGGTCATGTACCTTCTAAGGAGGCTTTTGTGGCTCAAAGAGTTATTCCCTCTTCCAACAAAGGTTTATCAAGCATCTACAAAATTTAGCATTGTACTAGGCACTAAGAATTGAACAATTTTTCATGACACAATTTTAGTGTTAAGGAGTTAGGTGGCATTATAAGATAACTAGCAGACAGTGGAAAATGGTGGAGAAAACCCTGGGATTGCAGTTTAATGATATAGAAAGGCATCCTTGATTTGGAATTTATTATTTAAAATCATTGTTGCCTTAGTTTTCTCATCTGTGCAGCCAATAATACTGACTTTATAATATTGTGAGAGTAAAATGATCTAAAGTAAAACACATGTTAACCTATATTTTAAATGTGCATTTTTAAAGGTTCTCAGTACATGCTTCACATTGTCATCTAGTAAAGTTGACCTACCTATAATCCCACAAATAGTGAGTACCAGTTTGTTTCCCTATATCCTTACCAGCACTGTGCATGACTGTTGTTGAATCTGCTAATTTGAAAGGCCAGTGGCTTCCCAATACTTTCCAGTTGTGGAAACCTTTCTTCAGTTGAAATGTCAAGACATGTTCAAAATCCCAAACATTAATAGCATGACAGCAATGTCTCTATTGGGAACAGGTGACCTGGACCCAGCTACTTACTGGATTCAGGTTCCTACCAGCACACTCTTTGGCCTTTAAGAGATTCATCTATCCTTCAGTTTAAAAAAAATGTTAAAGTGTAGTTGGCACACAATATGTTAATTTCAGGTGCACAGTATAGTGTCTTGACATTTGTATTCCTTATGATATAATCAGCACACTAAGTCTAGTAACCATCTGTTACCATGCAAAGTTGTCATAATATTATTGACTTATATTCCCCTTTTCCTTTTCACTCATCCCCCACTCCCTTCCCTCTGTAACCCTCAGTTTGTTATCATATATATGGGTCTGTTTTGTTTTGTTTTGTTTGTTTGGTTTAAATTCCACATAGAAGTGAAATCATGCAGTATTTGTCTTTGTCTTATTTCACTCAGCATGATAACTTCCAGGTCCATCCATGTTGTTTCAAATGGCAAGATTTCATTCTTTTTTATGGCTGAGTAATATTCCATTGTGTGTGCAGGCGTGCATGTGTGTATGTATATGTATATATATTACATTTATGTATTCATTCATCTATCGATAAAGAGTTAGTTTGCTTCTATATCTTGGCTATTATAAATAATTATACAATGCACATAGGGGTGTATATGTCTTTTTGAATTAGTGTTTTCATTTTCTTTGGATGAATATCCAGAAGTGGAATTGGTTAGTCATATGGTAGTTCTCTTGTTAATTTTTGAGGAACCTCTACACTGTTTTCCATAGTAGCTGTAAACATTTCCATTCTCACCCAACATCCCATGAGGGTTTCCTTTTCTTCACAGCCTCACCAACACTTGTTTTTTTTGTTTTTTTTCCAAAAATTTATTTATTTATTTTTAGAGAGAGGAGAAGGGAGGGAGAAAGAAAGGGAGAGAAACATCAGTGTGTGGTTGCCTCTTATGTCCCTCCACCTGCAAACCAGGTATATGCCCTGACTGGGAATTGAACTGGTGATCCTTTGGTCCTCAGCCTGGCACTCAATCCTCTAAGCCACACCAGCCAGGGCCCAACACTTGCCATTTGTTGACTCTTTGATAATACCCATTCTGACAGGTGTAAGGTATCCATTCAGTTTTACTTAGGTGCCTATTATGTCTGGCACTATACAAAACACTGGGAAACAGCACTGAAAAAATGAGGTCCCTGCTTTCTTGGGGCTTACATTCTAGAGAGAGGAAGCAGAAAGTAAATAAATCCGTAATATCTCTCAGGTGGTAATAAGTGACATAAAAAAGAGTAATGCAGGATAAGAGAGATGAAGCAGGGGGAGGTAGAGAGATATTTAAATCTGGTCACGAAAGGACTGTAAGAACGTGACTTTGACCAGAGGTTTGAAGGAGGTAGTGGAGCAAGTTACGCAGTTCATGTATAGAGGAAGATATCAATAATTCTAGGTAGAGGGAAGAAATGCTGCTGATCTCCAAGGCAGGAATGTCCCTACTGGGTTTGAGGAATAGTAAGGTGGGCACTTTGGCTGGAGGGGATGGTAGGACGTAAAGTCAGAGAGCCTGATCAGCTAGGGCAGTGGTTCTCAGTACTGTCAGGCCCAGCCCTCCCCTCTTATTGTGTATATAATACTTTGCACATATTTTCCATTAGCATCCTGAAATAAAATGAATAATTATCATCTACCTACCCATGCAATGTCAAAAATTAATATAGTGCTGTATTTGTAACATAAAGAAAAAACTAGAGTAATTTATAATTATTAGTAAGTTGTTAACTGCTTTTATCTACTGACAATAAATGTGTTTTGTGTAGGAATGTAAGCAGCTATAAGGTATAAGAATGACCGGAAAATGAAAAAGCAGTGCAGGTGGCTCTAAAATACATGTCAGGATTAAATGGTAGAGACTAGATGTACATGTATATGAGAAGAAATGGAAAATAAACTGAGGTGAAGTAGAGATGTATGCTACAGCCAATTAAAACTTCTGAAACAGAGAAAATGAGATAGGCCTCTTCATAGGTATAGTTTCAGAATAAATCCCTGTCGTGGCATGGAACAAAGTAAAAGTATATATTTAAAAAAAACCCATATTTTCCAACTTGAAATTTCAACATATGTCAGGACACGTTCAGTCTCTGGAACTTAAAAAGACCTGGGAAACCATGTCTTCCGATAGATGATGCAACTGCATGATGGACTGGGGAGAAAAGAAGGGCTGTGCAAGAAGACAGAGAAATGGACCTCTGTGGACAGGTGAAAGTAGAACAAAAACAATATGTCATTCAAAATTAAGTAACTTCTGTGTGTAATTTTCATAACAAAAATATCATTTTGCTAAAAGTATTTTAAAATAATATAGATTGGCAATAACATATTTAAAAGTTAGAAATTAAGTAAGTATTCATTATTTCCGAATTTCACATGTTTCTGCTGAGTTAATTATTTTTGGTTCTAAGTTTACAGAATGAACTTCATGTGTTCTCTGTACATATTTATATGCTACCAGTGCAGAATGAAACTGTGTTGCTCTAGTGAATAAACTACTGCTAGCAAAGCTGCCTTTGCTAGGTTATTCCAATATGGTAGGAAACTGCTGGTGAAAGTCCCAAGAAAATGAAGTACAATCTTCCTTCAGTTTACACAGTAGTTGCATTCCTGGAAAATATAGTGTGGGCTGAATAAGAATAATATTTTATGTTTAAATATAAAAAATGAAATTAGATTCTTTCTCAGATAGTTCTAAAATGTTTTTTCAGCCAATTTTGAATGCAGACATTTGAAATTTATGCAGGACGTGAGACGGTTCTTTGTTTTGTGGGGCTGTCCTGTAACTGCAGGATGCTTAGCATATCTGTGGTCTTCCCTTGCCCACTGCATGCCAGTAGCAGTTTCCCATTGTAATAACCAAAACTACTCCCCTACTCCTCGGGCAATTTATAAATGTTCCCTAGGGAGCAGTATCCTCTCTGCTGAAGATCACTGAGGCGTAGTTTTGTAAGTCATGGTAAGAATTTTGGATTTCATTCCGAGTGACATGGGAGGACATTGGAAGGTTTTGAGCAGAGGCATGACGTGATCTGGCCTTGTTTTAAAATGATCATCTGACTACTATGTGGACAACATTGTATACAGGGAGGAGTGGTGGAGGAAGGAATACCAGTTAGGCACTTAATTGCAATAATCCAGGTGAGAGAGAAGGTAGCTTGGGCCAAGAAGTGATAGTTGTGGAAAGAAGGTGAGGAATGGTCTGATGTAGCATAAATTTTGAAATTTGCTTATAGGTTGAATGTGTGGCAAGAGAAGGGTCAAGGATGACTCTATGATTTTTGATGGGTGAAGCTAACTGTTAGAGTAGAATTTCTTTTCCTGAGATTTTGAAGACCAAAGGTGAGCCAGGTTGTGGCGCTGATTTAGGACATGTTAAATTTGCGGTGCCCAATATACTTCCAAGGAGACATGTCCAGTAGGCAGTTAGTTATAATTCTAGGGTTTAGGGGGAGGTTAGGGATAGAAAAATTGAGAATCATTAGAGAATAGATGGTATTTGAAATGATCGAACTGGACGAGAGGACTGAGGAGCAGAATGTAGCTGGACTAAGAGCCTGTGGGCATGCCATTGTTTAGAGGCAGAATGATGAGAAGAAACTGAGGAGAGGCAGGTGTAGAAGGAGAACCAGGAGGTGTGTTGTGTCTTGGAATTCAAGTGAAGAAAGTACTTCCAGAAGGATTCAATAACTGTGTCAAATTCTGCAAAGTCAAGTAGGATGAGGGCTATAAGATTTAACGAGAATATTATATATATAACATTTAACTACACACACACACGCACACACACACACACCCTTAAAGCTTTTATTGATCATCCCTGTGAATGGGATGTCTTTTCTATTTACAGTTTGTTTATTACCACATTGGTTTTAATATGCTGATCATGTATCTCATAACCTCTCTGAACTCTCACATTTATTTTAATAGTTTACCTGCAGAATTTCTTGTTTAATAAAATTGATGTTTAATGAAAGTGGTGGTAATGAGCACCCCTGCTTTATTCCTGATTTTAAAAAACAAAGGCTTGGTTCTTAGTGTCACACTAAATATGATGTTTATTATGGCTTTTTGATTGATATTCTTTGTTAGGTTCACTTCCTTTCTCAGCTTGCTAATAATTTTTATTATGAATGAATGTTGAATTTTATTGAATTTTTTTTTGCTTCCATTGAGATAATCATACTTTTTCTCCTTAACCTGTTATTATGATATGTTAGACCATCTGAATTATCTTTGTGTTTTGGGAAAAACATTCTTGGTTATGTTACAGTATGTTTTTACACAGTGAGAATTTCTATTAGGGTTTTATCTTTCTGTTCATATGTGAGGTTGGTGTACACGTTTTTTTCTTGAACTGTTTATATCCATTTATGGTATCAAAATTGTACTAGCTGCATAAATTGGGTTTTTCTGTTTTCTAGAAATAGTTTGTATAAGTAAGGGCTTATTTGTTTCTTGAAAATTTGGTAATTTTCACCTGTAATATTGTCTGGACTGGTGTCTTGGGTAGAGATTTTTACAAATCATCTCAGTTTCTTTAATGATCATTAATTTATTCAGGCTTTTAACTCCCTTCCACTCCTCCCCCTATCGGTTTTGTTACATGAATTTCTAGAAAATAACTTTTTAAATCTAACTTTGTCCACATTTATTGGCATGAAGCTATTCACAATTATTTCTTCTTACCCTGTGGCTGGTCTTTTGATTTTAGCTATGGAGTCTGTCTTAGTCTGTAGTGGGGATGAATCTCAGTCTCTAAACACATGGGCAAGAAATATATTTATTTCTCTAGAACTCAATTTAGTCTTATTATTAAAAGTATTTTTTATTGATTATGCTATTAAGTTTTCCTTCCCTTTATCCTCCCTTCACCATACCTCCTAGCCCCCCAGCATTCCCTTCCCCCTTAGTTCATGTCCATGGGTTGTACATATAAGTTCTTTGAGTCCTCTGTTTACTATACCATGTTTTATATCTCCTCATCTGTTTTGTGCCTACTAATTATGCTTCTTCTTCCCTGTACCTTTCTCCCCCATTCCTCCTTTTCCCTTCCCCATTGAACTCCCTCTGTGTGATGTCCATTTCTCTGGTTTTGTTCCTGTTTTGGTTGTTGGCTTAGTTTTTGTTTTCATTGTTTTTCTTTTCTTTTAGGTTCGTTTATTGACAATTGTGAGTTTGTTGGCATTTTAATGTTCATAATTTTTAATCTTCTTAAATTTCTTAGATAAGTCCCTTTAACATTTCATGTAATAAGGGCTTGGTGATGATGAACTCCCAGACCTTATCTAGGAAGCACTTTATCTGCCCTTCCATTCTAAATGAAAGCTTTGTGGGATAGAGCAATCTTCGATGTAGGTCTTTGCCTTTCATGACTTCAGATACTTCTTTCCAGCCCTTCTTGCAAGGTTTCTTTTGAGAATCAGGTGATAGCCTTATGGGCACTTCTTTGTAGGTAACTCTCTCCTTTCCTCTTGCTACTTTTAAGATTCTCTCCTTATCTTTAATCTTGGGTAGCTTAATGATGATGTGGAACACAGCAAGGCACATCATCATCAATTTATTCTTAATATGAAGTTTCCATTCCTGAGGACCACAGAAATTTGGTCTTAGGCAATTTGGAGATTTATCCCCCATCACTGGGATATGTAGAGTTCTTTAAGGTCATGCGCCATTCTGACTTCTAATGAGACATTCATACTTTCATTCTGGTGGTCCATGTAGGTCTCATTGGGAAAGGGGGTACCAGGCGTGCAGTCTTTTGATCCCCACTCATCATATAAGAATGGGCCTGGGGCCTGGGAACACTTTGTTCCCAAGAGACAGAGTCCTCACAGCTTGGTCTGGGCTTATGACCTTGCATGGGAGTGCCTTTTCTTGTTTAGACTCAATGTATGCTTTTTTGTCCTAGTTACATGTATGTCTTATGGCACCCAACCAGCCCCACTAATGTGTCTGTCTCCTGCAGGGAGAGGACAGGTCCTTTTGTTCTGCAGCACAAGTGGGGTATGTGAAGGCCAGTGGTTTTGCGTTGGCTTTTGGGAGGGAGCTGCTGGTCATGGCAGACCGATGGCTGCAACTAAAGCTGATCTTGCTCTGTCTCATCTTTATGTAACAATTTTCCATCAGTGCACTGTGTTGTGTTTTTTTCCCGGCAACTCCAGTACCATGAAGTAGTGGGCAGAAATATTTGGACTTCTCCTGGTGATAGGCAACAGATGCCACTTGCTGGACAGATCTGTCCTCCATTGTCAGTCCACACAGGTCTCTGCTGAGTTGACCCTTGTTGCTCTGTCTAAAGCTCCTTCAGTTTCCCCAGCTTTGCCATCTGTGTTTGCAACTCTTGGGTATACAGAAGTCATTTTGCTTCTCAGGCCATGCTGGGGCTGGTGAGCTCTACGAGACTATGTAATTCTCTACCTGCCTCTACATTCCCACATGACCCTGTCTTCTCTGGAATCTTGCTGCTTCTTGGCTTCTCCCTAGGAAATGTTCTCAGATCTTGTTTCCTTTGGGTTTAGCCCTGGGGTGCTGGGTGTGAGCCCCTGTCCCTGGGGCTGAGCAGCATCTCTGTTTTCATCGCCTCCTGCCAACTTTGGCTAGCCTGGGAATTCAGTTGATTTCTAGCTGTAGAGAGAAGAAATATTACTGAAACAAATTCATCTTGTTTTCCCTCAAATTGGTTGTCACCATCCCATGTTCTTTTGTTACACAAGTTCCCCAGATTTTTGAAACCTGAAAGCCAGAGAAAGACTCTTCTTTTTACTTTATGTTCTACAATAGCACCTTTTACCTGAGGTTTTGGGCAAGAATGGCCAGGTTGGGTAAAGGGAGAATTTTGGGTGTGTGAGTTGGAGGGAAACATCAGTGGACGCATGAAAACTATCTCTTCATACCCTTCATTTGAAAGGTGAAGAGAGATTCTCAGTGAAGTAACTGATTTGACAAGGCCGCATACAGTTATGGTGGAACAGGGAGACCCAACTCTAGCACTACCCTTCTGTTCTTTGATGCTATATGTTGTCTGACAGTTATTTGAAACACATACGAATTTTAGGTTCTACAGTGCAATTCGTAATTTAGTTAAATTTTTAAATAACATTGTAACTGCCATTATTGTAACAAATGAATCATTTTAGATGCTGAATTTTCTTAATTGTGGGTTCACTCCTTTAAGGACAGATACGTCCTTTTTAATGCTTACTTTTCCAGTAGAAACATTGTCTAAAATCCGTTATGCCTTTTCCTTGTGTAAAAGCAGACATGACTTGTTCATCCCTGCATTCATATTGCCCAGCTTGGGTGTGTCCTTATGGAGGTGCTATGTTGATCATTTGCTTGAGGACGAGAGGGTACCGTTTTGGTGTCGGTTCTTGTACTGTGCTGTGATACGGTGATGCTTAGTGGGTGAAGTGTTTGTCTCTCACCCTATGTACAGTGGATGAGCTTTGACTGCTTTTGTTTTCTTTTCGTATTTTTTGTTTCCTCCTTGCCCCTAGGCTGACAGTCTGTTTTACAGTCAGTATTTAAGTACACTGTAAATAGTCCTCTTCCACAGCGCTCTTTCTAATATCTTATTCCTATTCTGCCCTAGGTTTTGAAACTCGATTAATAAGTCTGGTAATATTGTTTGTAAAGTGAGAGTAAAGAGCCTCCGAGGGAGGGCCTCAGCAGCTTTCCCATAGGAAAGCGTCTGAGCTTCCTTTCTCTGCAGGCCTTTCCCGACACCTCTTTCACCTGCTCTAAGGCCTTTTTGGCTTACATCCTGCTCTTGTCATTAATAGATCCTCGAGGTTGCAGGAAGTCTGCACAGTGAATAGGTGAGCAATAACTGCTTTCTTTACTTTTCTTTTTTTCATTGATTCAGAGGTACTGCAAAATGATTTTGTATTTGAATAGCCATATTCTTAGCATAGAGCTATTAACTAGATATGTTGCAAATCAGAGTAAAAAAATAACAAAGGTAGAACCACAGAATACCTTTGGGCAATTTGATCATTTCAGATGCAAACTATACAGCTGACCTTGGGGGCTTTTTGAACCACAGCTGTCAGTTTAAACAAAACTGGAAACCTAATTAAACTTTTGTTGGATGGGATGCTAGCTTGAGAACTGGTTGGACAGCTTTTAAAACCTGATGACGCACTTCTTCCCCAGAAAACAAATAGAAATACTGATACTTAGTGCATATGTTCTTTAAGGCTAACCATAAGGTCTTCGTTTTATCACTTTTTGGAAAGTGGAGAACAGTTTCCTGCACACAGATTAATTGTAATGTTTATAAATTTTCTTCGCTTGTTATGTTGCAAAATTGAGGTGAAGCTATTTTTTTAGACTGATCTCTTGCCAACCTTTTCCCATTCCTATTCTCTCATTCTTTCCCTTTTCTCCCCCTGCCAATACAATTTATAAGTTCTTAGTTTCCTGTCAGTATGTATTTGAATATTTAAGCAAACACAGTCCACCTTTTCAATATTCACTCGGCTCTCAGAAGAAATTGAATGTATATATTTTTTTCATCCATGATTCCCTTTTGGGTGATTCATGAAAACACTAAATTTTCCTTTCACAAATATTTACCAAGTGCCTTCAAGGTGCCAAATATCAGAAATATATAATTGTACATATTATGTGTCTAGGTTCTGTATTTATATATAATCATATACATGGAACATTTCTGCATGTGAGTTATTTCATATGACTCAGGTGTAGGGTTCAAAGTTGGGGTCAAGCAGAGGGGGGCTGCTGAGGCAGGAGGGAGATGAATCTGGAGAGGCAGTTGGTGACCAGCATGTGGCCATAGGAAGGAGTTTATGTTTAATTCTGATGGCATTGGGATACAATGAATGTTCTAGAAAGATTATTCTGACGCAGTGCCAACATGGACCAGTGGGAAGCAGGAGTTGGGAGACTGAAGCCTTAATCCGGAGAGAAGTGAGGAGTGCCTGAAATAAGATAGAATAGGTGGCTGGATAGCAGGGTACAAATGAAACAGCAAGAGATATTCAGGTGACAAACTCCAGATTTGGTGGTGGTGGTGACAGTAAGCCATTAGTTTGAACCATATGAAATTGCTGTTTTTATATGTGAAAAATGGTCAAATCAGAAACTTTATGTGGTTCAGCTTAATCCATTGCAGCACGTTGAGGAATAATGGTTGAGGACCCGACCAGGGAATAACTTGCAGTAAAACTGACTGTGATGGGAAGAAAGTAAACCTGGAGAGAGCTGTAGGAGGTTATACAGGATTTTCTTTGAAAGGATCTTTATGTGCTGAGGGAAAAAAACCTATGGGAGGGAGAGAGAGATTGAACATACAAGAAGAAATGATGACGCACTTCTTCCCCAGAAAACAAATAGAAATACTGATACATAGATTTAATGTTGTTTATTTTTTGTTTTAATTTAATTTTTATCTTGGTGTGAGTAATGCATAAACAGTTTAAAAACTCACGGAGTGCTACTGCACTTCTAACAACAGTTTCTTGTCAAACGTTTTTATACCTTCCATTGCTACTACCCATAGACAACTATTTTCCAATCTTTTAGCTGTTAGGTCAGAGTCGTTCAAGACACCACACCAGATGGATGCAGCGAGCTAAGTAGCAGGGTTTATTAGCAGGGAGTAAGAGGGAAAGTGGAGCCAACCTAGGGAGGTTGGGGAGCCAACCAAGGGAGGTGAAGACTCACTTGGTTGATCTTAGGGCAGGGTTTTTAAGCACAAAAATCTGTGAAGGGTAACTGGTTAGGGTGTCAGATTCTGATTGGCTAGAGCTGGTTGCTGGGTGCCATTTCTGCTGACCATTGTTCTTGATACATCTTGTCAGGCTCAAGTTAAAGCTGCATCCTGTTATGCCGGATCTGCTGACCCCAGACGCCAGTCGTAGCCAGGCATCTGTCTGTCCTGGGTAGGGTTGGGAGGCAGTTTCCCCTGCAGGCTCTTTCCCAGGCTGCAGTTTGCCACTATACAGTTTTCCCACCTGGTGCTAGGCCTCCTAGGCCTACCTAGGTCTGTCATTAGCTATTTCATCTTATACATATCTTTATATTTTCATATCGTATTTTAATGCTGCTGGTTTCTGTTTTTTCTCCATATTAGACAGTACCTATTGGTTTCCTTTCCTTTATTACAGACGTGTTTTTTCCTAGAGTTGATTGCAAAGTTATTCTTTCCTCTAAAATACTTAGTTTATTTATACATCACTAATTTATCCCTAAGCTCCTTGATACAACTGTAAATGCCCCCTGAAGACGTTCAGACACATCAGATAGCCGCTCATGTTCTTTTTAAAGGCATCCCTCTTGGAGCTCTTGATTTCCTGGTACAATCAGGATTCATTGCTCACTGGGCCACTGCTTAGCAGTGGCCCTGGCATTGACCTTCATCATCTTTTGGTTGGACCCAAAATTTTCCTCTTTCTCGATTTACTAACTACCTGAAATGGATACATTAGAAGTACTTTATTTCTTTTTCTTTCTCTCTTTTTTTAAGATCTCCCCTCAGAAAATTTCATTATTTTGCCTTCATTTAAAAAAATAGTTTGGTCCTAGAATTCTAGATTGGAAATCATTTTACTCAGAATTTTGGAAGCATCATTCCATCATCTTCTGACATCTGTGGTTGCAGGTGAGAAATCCAATGATGTTCTCATTTGCATTCCTTTTTAATGACCTTTTTCTGCTCTAAAATCTTTTTACCTTAAGTTTTCTGCAGTTTCACAATGACATGACTTGAAGCAGTCCCTTATTCATTTATTTGTGGTGGTCCCTCAGTAGCCCTTTCTTCTATTTATAAGCAATTTATTTAAACTAAGAAAAAAAATCAGTTCACAAATTTTCTTTACCCCCCAACACTTTTCCTCTGGCAACTACCGATCTGTTCTCTGTATCAATGAACTTAGCTTTTGGTCTTGATTTTTAGATTCTGCATGCAAGAGAGATCAAATGGTTATTTGTCTTTCTCTGTCTCCCTTATTTCACTTAGCATAATGCCCTTGAGGTTCATTCATATTGTCTCAAATAGCAAGATTTCATTCTTTTCTAAGGCTGAATATATATGCATGTATATGTATATATCTCTCAGTTTCTATATATATTCATCCATGGATAGACATAGTTTGTTTCCATACCTTGGCTATTGTGAATAATTTTTTGATAAATATCCTGAAGCAGAATTGCTGGATCATATCATTGTACTATCTGTAATTTTTTGAGGAACCTCCATGTTGTTTTTCATAGTGGCCACATCAATTTACATTTCCAAAAAAAGTGTGCAAGCGTTCCCTTTTCTCCACATCTTTGCCAATACTTGTTATTTTTGCCTTTTTTGATAATAACCCTTCTTACATATGTAAAGTGATATCTCATTGTGGTTTTGGGTTTCGTTTCCCTAATGGTAAAGGTGTTGAACATCTCTTTGTGTATCTGTTGGCCATTTGTGTGTCGTCTTTGGAAAAATATGTTATCAGATCTTAGGCCCATTTTTTGTTTTTATTTCTTGTAATTAAAAAATTTAGTTACATTTGACATACATTATTATAGTTTCAGGTGTACAACATAGTGGTCAGAGATTTATGTAACTTAGGAAGTGATCACCCTGCTAGTCTAGTACACACCTGCATAGTTATTATGTGCATAGTTATTACAGTTTTGGGGGGACTCTATTTTTTAAGTATATTTTATTGATTATGCTAATAGAGTTGTCCCATTCTTTTTTCTCCCCTTTATCCCTTCTGCCTGGTACCCCCATTTTCTCCAGCATTCCCCCCTTAGTTACTCCCATTTTGTGGGTTCCCTTTCCATTTTGTTGATGGTTTCCTTTGCTGTGCCAAAGCTTTTTAGTCTGCTGTAGTCCCATTTGTTTATTTACTTAAATTTTCTTTTCCTTGCCTGAGAATATATAAAAAATACTGCTATGATAAATATCTCAGATTTTTATGATTTTGAGTCTTACAGTTAAGTCTTTACCCCATTTTGAGTTTACTCATGTGTGTGATATAAGGAGGTAGTCTAGTTTCATGTATTTGCATGTATCTTTCTAATTTTTCATAACACCATTTACTGAATAGACTGTTTCTTTAAAACTTTTTAAAAAGTTAAATATATTTTATGATGCTGCTACAGTTGTCCCATTGTTTCCCCTTTGCTCCCTCCATCCGGTACCCCCATCCCACCCAACAATGCCCTGCTTAGTTCATATCCATGGGTTATATATATAAGTTCTTTGGCTTCTCCATTTTCTATACCATTTCCTTAACCTCCCCCTGTCTATTTTGTACCTACCAAGTATGCTTCTTATTCCCTGTACCTCTTCCCCCATTCTTTCCTTTCCCCCTCCCCACTGGTAACCCTCCACGTGATCTCTGTTTCTGTGATTCTGTTCCTGATCTAGTTGTTTGCTCAGTTTGTTTTTGGTTTCCTTCTAGGTTCAGTTGTTGATAGTTGTGAGTTTTTTGTCATTTTACTGTTCATAGTTTTCATCTTCTTTTTCTAAGATAAGTCCCTTTAACATTTCATATATTAAGGGTTTGGTGGTGATGAACTCTTTTAACTTTACATTGTCTGGGAAGCACTTTATCTGCCCTTCCATTCTCAGTGATAGCTTTGCTGAATAGAGTAATCTTGGATGTGTAGGTCCTTGCTTTTTATCACTTCGAATACTTCTTTCCAGCCCCATTCTTGCCTTTAAGATTTCTTTTGAGAAATCAGCTGCTAGTCTTGTGGGAATTCCTTTGTAGGTAACTGTCTTCTTTACTCTTACTGCTTTTAAGATTCTCTCCTTATCTTTAATCTTGGGTAATTTAATTATGATGTATCTTGGTGTATTCCTCTTTGGGTTCACCTTGTTTGGGACTCTCTGAGCTTGCTGGACTTGTATGTCTATTTCCTTTACCAAATTAGGGAAGTTTTCTTTCATTATTTTTCCAAATAGGTTTTCAATTTCTTGCTCTTGTTCGTTTCCTTCTGGCATCCCTATGATTCAAATGTTTTTAAAGTTGTCCCAGAGGTTCCTGAGCCCCTCCTTTTTTTTTTTTTTTTTTGAATTTTTGTTTCTTCATTCTGTTCTGGTTGAATGTTTATTTCCTCCTTTTGTTCCAAATCATTGATTTGAGTCCCAGTTTCTTTCCCTTCTCTGTTGGTTACCTGTATATATTTTTTAAATTTCACTTCTTCCTTATTTTGTGGCTATACTCAATCATTTCTGTGAGCATCCTGATTACCAGTGTTTTGAACTCTGCATCTAGTAGGTTGGCTGTCTCCTCATTGCTTATTTGTTTTTCTGGAGTTTTGATCTGTTCTTTTATTTGGGCCATATTTTTTTTATCTTGGTGTACCTGTTATGCTGTAAGAGGCAGAGCCTTAGGTACTTGCCAGGGTGGGGTAACCCACTTTGCTGCATTGTGGCACTGTGTGTGGGGGAGGGGTCTGAGAGGGAATAATGCCACTTGCTCTGCCCTTGCCCTGTTTTCAAGAGACTGGCAGTTTCTCTTGATGCTACAACCCCTACAGGATTTTACAACCAGAGGTTCTAAGGCTTTATTTTGCCCACACTGGAACCCTTGTTTGTGTGGTCTAACTCCCCAGTTGTTCCTCCTGGTTTATCTGCTTGTGAATGTGGGACCCAACCCCTGGTCTGCCAGCTGCTGCCTTGCTACATGTCATCTCCACCTTGCCTGCACATCTCCACCCCTTCTACCAGTCTGGATGAATGTTTCTTCTTTTAACTCCTTGGTTGCTGGACTTCCATACAGATAGATTTTCTGGCAGTTCTTATCATTTTTTTATTTTTAAATTGGTTGTTTCCTCCTTTTGGTTGTGCAAGAAGCCAAAGCATATCTACCTGTGCCTCCATCTTGGCCAGAACTTCACAATTTTGTTGACTGTTAGGGAATATAATGTTCTGCTTGACATCCCATACTGCTTTTATTTATTTATTTTTTAAGATTTTATTTATTTAGTTTTAGAGAGAGGGGAAGAGACAGAGAAAGAGAAGTAGAGAAATATGAATGTGTGGTTGCCTCTCATGCACCCTCTTCTGGGGACATGGCCCACAACCCAGGCATGTGCCTTGAATGGGAATTGAATTGGTGACCCTTTGGTTCACAGGCTGGCACTCAATCCACTGAGCCACACCAGCCAGGGCCCCATACAGCTTGTACATGGGCAATTTGTAGTCTTAATCCTTTCCCCTTTTTCACCCATCTCCTCAACTTCTGCCCATTTATTACTTGGATTTTTGTTTTCTTTTTACTGTTGAGTTGTATGAGTTTTTTATGTATGTTTTATATTAGTCCCTTGTTTGAAGATATTTTTAAATACATGATTTGAAGATATTTTCTTATACATGATTTGAAGATATTTTCATCCATCCAGTAGCTTGACTTTTCATATTATTGATGATTTCATTTGATGTTCGGAAGCTTTTTAGTACAATGTAGTCACATATTTATTTTGCATTTGTTGCTTTTGCTTTTGGTGTCAGATTCAAAAAGTCATCAACAGCACTTGCCAAGGAACTTAACCACCTATGTATTCTTCCAGCAGTTTTATGGTTTCAAGTCTTATGTACAATTCTTTAATCCATTTTGAGTTAATGTTGATAATGGCTGGTGTAAGATAATGGTTGAGTTTTATTCTTTTACATATAGGTGTCCAGTTTTCCCAATACCATTTATTGAAGAGACTGTCTTTTCCCCATTGTATATTCTTGTCTCCTTTGTATTAATTGACTATGTATGCATGGGTTTATTTCTGGGCTCTCTGTTGTGTTCCACAGATCTGTGTGTCTTTTATACCAATACCATACTGTTTTAATTACTATAGTGTTATAGTATAATTTGAAGTCAGGGAGCCTGGTGTCCCCAGCTTTGTCTGTCTTTAATCAAGATTCATTTGGCTATTCAGAGTTGTTTTTTGTAGTTCTATACATATTTCAGGCTTATTTGTTCTGTTTCTTTGAAAAAATGCCTTTGGAATTTTCATAGGGATTGCATTGAATCTGTAGATTGCTTTGGGTAGTATGGGCATTTTCACAGTGTTAATTCCTCCAATTTATTAGAAGGGAATATCTTTCCATTTACTTGTGTCTTTTTCAATTTCTTTTTTTAATGTTTTATAGATTTCAGTACACAGGTCTTTCACCTCCTTGGTTAAATTTATTTGTAGGTATTTTATTCTTTTTGATGCAGGTTTATTTAGGATTGTTTTCTTTATTTCTCTTTCTGATAGTTCATTATTAATGTACTGAAATACTGCAGATTTTTGCACGTTGATTTTGTATCTTCCAGCTTTACTGAATTAGTTTATTAGTTCAAACAGTTTTTTGATGGAGTCTTCAGCATTTTTCTATATACAATATGTCATCTACAGATAGTGACAGTTTTACTTCCTCTTTAAATTTGGATGCTTTTTATTTCTTTTTATTGACTAATTGTTCTGAGTAGGACTTTCAATACTATGTTGAATAAAAGTGATAAGAATGTGCAACTTTGTCTTGTTTCTGATCTTAGGAGAAAGGCTTTCAGCTTTTCACCATTAAGTACAATGTTGGCTGTGGGCTTGTCATCTATGGCCTTTGTTATGTTGAGGCGTGTTGCTATTATACCTACTTTACTGAGAGAGATTTTATCATAAGCAGATGCTGAAAAATTTCTTCTAGAACAAAGAGAAGACAATGAAGAGGAAAATGAGAGAGAAATATATAAAAATAAGAGAATTGCTCCAGAATACCAACATCCCAATAATAGGAGTTCCAGAAAGAGAGAATTAAAACAAAAGAGCATTTCCTATCACCAACAGGTAAAGAGTTATTAGAATGTATTTGAAGTGCTGAAAGACAAAAATAAAAAGAAAAAACCCTTTCAACCTAGAATACTCTAACTGGCAAAGTTTCATTCAGAATCCAAGGGCAGATAAAGAGTTTTCAGACAAGCAGAAGCTGAAGGAAGTCATTACCACTAAACCAGTCTTACAGGAAATGTTAGAGGGACTTCTTTATGCTGAAAAGAAAGGGCACTAATTAGTAACAAGAAACATATAAAAGAATGAATTTCACTGGAAAAATAAATATATAGTAAAGGTAGTAGATTAATCACTTATAAAGCCAGTATGAAGGTTAAAATCAAAAGTGGTAAAAATAACTATGATTACAATAATAAGTTAAAGGATACACAAGATAAGACAATGTAAAATGTGACATCAAAAGCATAAAACGTGGTGGGGAAAAGTAAAAATGTTGAGCTTTAGAATAGTGAGTTGATATCAACTTAAAGTAGACTGTTATAGATGTAAGTTGTTATATGTAGGCCTCATATTCACCACAAAGCAAAAACTTATATTAAATACACAAAATACAGAAAAAAATATAAGTATATCACTAAAGAAAGTCATCAAACTACAGAGGAAAAGAGCAAGAGCAGAAAAGAACAAATAATTTTCTTGTGTTCAAGTATTCATTGCTGCTAGCACCTTTATTTTCAACACTTTCCATCTTCTGCTTTGGTGAGAGAGAAAGTTTTGAGTGCCCGGAGGGAGGCCCAGGAAGGCTGTTTTCAGCCCTGTTGTACCTTCTCCTTTGAAGATTGATACCTCCAATTTCTACACCTTTATGAGGTTTTGTAGTAGGACTTATTTTGCTTCTGAGCTTTCATTTTTGTAAAATGTGGTTATATGTCATAGTTAGTTTTGGATAACATAAGAAGAAAGTGTTTATAAGACATTCTCATGTCAGCTTATCAATCTTTATTGTTTTTAATGTGCACCTTTGTTTGTTTGTTTATATATTGGCAACTTAATGTATGTGTTAACGATAGAGAGACACAAGAATAAATGTCTTGTAGAGTACATTTTGAGATTCTCACTGTCTATTAAGTCATGTCCAAAGTAAATTTCCTTTAATATATTTGTTCCCAATTAGAAAAATATTTATTTAAAGCAGTATCTTCTTACAGTTGAAACATGTTTAAGGTAATTCTTTGTATAAATACTTTTAAGAGATTCTCTTTTTATTGAGAAGATAGTAAACATAATTTTAAGAAAACAGAAGTTGTAACTGACAGAATTGTCACTCAGAATAAAGCAGCTCAGAGATAAGTAATTTTTCTCCTTTCTGTTTTAGTCTCATGAATTTAAGAGAAAATATATAGTTGGAATGCAGATAAAAGTTAAATTAATTTAAATAATAGTACTCTCAGAAACATGGGTAAGTCAGGTATTTTTGTCATAGAGAATGTTTTCTAATCCACAGGGGATGATGCTAGATTTTACAATTGACTGTAATTTCCTAGTGCTAACCTGGAGATGATACTTTTCCATTTACCAATTTGTTTCTTAAGTAATTTCTAAATTCATACTAAGCGTATGCTTTCATTATTCTGTGGATGGGCTTGAGAATGTTATGAGTGAGTTGTTTTGGTGAACTTAACAGCCACTGACTGCTGCCCCTCCTCCCCCAGCTGTTAAACCACTTGCTTGTCTAGTGTAGCAGGTCCAGAGGTTTTAACATAAAGACTGGAAAAGCAAGAATGGCCAGACACCACTCCTTAATATTGATATTGTAAAGATAAGTATTTACGATAAAACATAAGTTGACAATTATCTTTAAATAGGCTGAATAGAAGAGGAAGACTAAAAAAAGAAGAAAAGTACAAAATGGATAGTTTTTTAATATTAATTCTTCTCTTTTCACTTCAGTGTTCTGTATTTTAGGTTATCTCCAGCAGTTTTAAAATAAAACCTTGTTTTAATTTCTATATTGCTACTTCACTACCATGTTTTTAATATGAGTCATATCTTGAATTCACAAGAATGAACAACCAACCAGTTTTAAACTTTCCTTCCATAACTACTTTTGTGCCAGTTTGAGGTAATTTTCCTTTCCCTTGATCTTTTTGCTACATCTATAATGAAGGCATGTGATACTTCTGTTTCATATTTTTGTCTTCCTAATAACTCCTTCCAGGTTTACTTAGCATGACTCAGCATCGTGAAGGGGCCCCAAATACTTTGAACAAGGACCAACAAAAGATAATGAAATTAGACTGTGGATTTCCAGGAAATACAAAGGCAAACATCAATTTGATACATCACTACCCAATATTTCATTCATGGGCATTTTGCTATAAAATCACTCCTTTTATAGTCCAAGGTTGAAGGCTGCACATCTTCAGACTCAACCACCTTTCTAAACTGCAGTTTGTTGGTTTTATTAAATCTGTAAAGTTGGCATGATAATAGCTACTACCACCCAAGTTTGTTGTGAGAACTAAATGAATTATGTTTGTAAAGTGTTCACCAGTGCCTGACAAGTATCTAACCTTTGGGGATAGGCTGGATTTTTTGGAAACAACCAAATGTCATTTAAAGCAGTGCCTTGGTAACTTTGATAGACCCAATGTGGGTCAAAAAAAAATCCAGGTGTAGCAATGAAGAAGAGGACATATTTTTCTCTTGTGGATGGCAAACTGTCTGTGAAAGCAATTCCAAAAGTTACAGAATTATAGAACTTCCAAAATGGATCACTTAATACTTGGCAGCCTCATGGATGCAATGAAGAATAAGATGTTGCCCAGCATTAATGCAATCACAAAACATCTTTGAGCAGCCTCTGTATGCCAGGCACTGTGGTATAGTCCCTGCCCTTGGGATCTGATGGGAGAGACAGGCTTCACACACTGACAGAATTTTGCAAGTCATATGGTCATATGGTACTATGACTGCCTGAGGTACAGATAGATGAGCCTAGTTAGGGATGTCAGTGTGTAATACGTACACTCGTCTGACTTGGATTTGAGAGGATCACCCTGACTGTAGTGTGAGGAATGAATGGCTGTGGTAGGAGGTGGTGAGATTGGTTGTTGGTTATAACAGTTAAGAAGCCACGGTTGGGGATCTGGAAATATGTAGACAGAAATTTAATGATTCAGTGATGAATTGCATTGGGGGAGAGGAGAGACATCAAGGATGGCTCCTCCTTTCTATATTTGCATCTGGCTCCTTTGGGGTGCCATTCCAGATATGAGGAATGCCAGAAGACAACCAGCTTCTTGAAATTATAAAGAACTAGAGGTGATACATTCTTATTCTTAAAGAACATTTTTATCAAATAGAATGGCATAAATGCCAAAGGAAGTACCAGTAATGTGCTGTAGGAACAACTAATTCTATAGGAACAAAAGAGTGAACTTCCAGGAAGAGAGGAATTTCATTCAAAAATGGTTTTCAAAACGTTTGAAAGCTTTCTTTAAAAAAAAAAAGGAAAAAGAAGGAAGGAGGGAAGGATGGAAAGGAGGAAGGAAGAAAGGAAGAAAGGAAGGAAAAAATGAAACCCTTCTTTCCCCACCCCATAAGGAGACCACAACAAGAGGAAAGAGAGTCCCTGACGGAGGGATGAACATAAGTGAGGGTGCTGAGGCAAGAAAGGGCCTGGTATATTTGGGAAACAGGGTGTTCCACTATGAATGTTTTTAACAATCTGTAAAAATAAAGAAGGTTTTTTGATATGCTTTGTGAATTTAAAATTATTTAATATATTGTCATTAAGTAGATTTTTTTCACAGATACCATTTTTTGTAAAATATTTGGTTAATAAAAATCTTGTCAAGTTAAAGAGGAAGGGAAAAGTAAGAGTGGTTAATTCTTAGCCCTAAACTCTTAGTGAAATTAATTTTAAGGGGCAATCCCAGTTCATCAGTTTTTTAGACAATGTGGTATGTAACGAGGTGATAAAATCAGTGTAACCCATGTAACTCTACTTAAGGAGATGGTTGATTGTTTTTTTGATATATACCAACTCTTAAAGTATTTGTTTTGTCTGAAATTCCAGAGCAAAGAATTCATTCCTTTGGTTCCTTTAAAAGATTTGTTTTTCCCACAGAGTGGTAATTTCTTATTACTTATCACTCATTTACATCAGGGGTTACCAAACCTTTTCTGTAATGGGCTAGATAGTAAATAGTTGAAGCTTTGTGGGCCAAGAGGCAAAATCAAGGATAATATTTAAGTGCTTATGTAATTAGAGAAAATAAATTTCCACAATTTTTATAGATTAAATTCAAAACATTATTAATGAGCACTGGAATTTGAATTTCATATATTTTTAGTTGCCATGAATATTATTTGCTTTTGACTTTTAATCATTTAAAAACATAAAAACTATTCTTAGCTCATTATTCAAACAAAAATAGGTGACTTGGCCATATTCGGTTGGTGGGCTGTTATTTGTCAATACTTAATTTATATTATATTGTGAATTGTCTGTCAGTCATTCTGTGTGATTATATTCTTTTGAACAAAAGAGAGAACACGAGGACATTGTTATTTCAAAGTGTGTGTAAGGTGGGTGGCCCTCAGTAGGGCATTGTAGGTTTGTCTAACCTTGGCTTTCTCTTTTTGGAAAAGCCCTGGATAAGCAAAATGTCTGAGAAAGTATTTCACCTTCATTTTTGAAATATAAGCAAAATGGGAATTATTATGGAAACTCTTGACATTTTTTAGAATATATCTGTGTTTCTGCTCTAAAATTTATACTGTAGTGTCACAACACTGGTATCATTGTATGACACAGTTTATTTTCTGAAATATAAACTATATGATTATCAAAATTTACAAGTGTATTTCAAGTGTTATCATCTAAGTCCTTAATTCTCTTACTGATATTATCAATTCAAAACTTTTTTTTAATTTTAATCATTGTTCAAGTACAGTTTTCTCCCCCCTACTCCCATTCCAGCCCACCCACCCAACCCTCCCCCCTTCCCCCCATTACCCCCCACCCCTAGTTTTTGTCCATGTGTCCTCCAAATGTGTTCCTGTAATCCCTACCCATTCCCCCCTGAAATTCCCTCTTCTCTCCCCTCTGGCCACTGTCAGACTATCCCCTATTTCAGTGTCTTTGGTTATATTTTGCTAGTTTTTTTTGTTTTGTTTTGTTGTTTAGATTCCTGTTAAAGGTGATATCATGTGGTATTTGTCTTTCACTGCCTGCCTTGTTTCACTTAGCATAATGCTTTCCAGCTCCATCCATGCTGTTGCAAAGGGTATGAGCTCCTTCTTTCTTTCTGCTGCATAGAATTCCATTGTGTAAATGTACCATAGTTTTTTGATCCATTCATTTACTGATGGGCATCTAGGTTGCTTCCAGCACCTAGCTATTGTAAATTGTGCTGCTATGAACATCGGGGTGCAAAGGTTCTTTTGGATTGGTGTTTTAGTGTTCTTAGGATAGAGTCCCAGCAATGGAATTGCTGGGTCAAAAGGCAGATCCATTTTTAGTTTTCTGAGGAAGTTCCAAACTGCTTTCCATAGTGGTTGTACCAGTCTGCAGTCCCACCAACAGTGCACTAGGGACCCCCTTTCTCCACATCCTCTCCAACACTTGTTGTTTGTTGCTTTGTTTATGATGGCCATTCTGACTGGTGTGAAGTGGTATCTCATTGTGGTTTTAATCTGCATCTCTCTGATGGTTAGCGATATTGAGCATCGCTTCATGTGTCTTTGGATTTTCTGTATGTCCTCCTTGGAGAAATGTCTGTTCAAGTCCTTTGCCCATTTTTTAATTGGGTTACTTGTCTTCTTAGAGTGGAGTCGTGTAAGTTCTTTATATATTTTGGAGATTAAACCCTTGTCTGAGGTATCATTGGCAAATATGTTTTCCCATACAGTTGGTTCTCTTTTTATTTTGATACTGTTTTCCTTAGCTGTGCAAAAGCTTTTAATTTTGATGAGGTCCCATTTGTTTATTCTTTCCTTTATGTCCCTTGCTCTAGGAGACAAGTCAGTAAAAAAGTTTCTGCGTGAAATATCTGAGATTTTCCTACCTACGTTCTCTTCTAGGACTTTAATGGTGTCACGCTTTATATTTAAGTCTTTTATCCACCTTGAGTCTATTTTTGTATAAGGTGTAAGTTGGTGCTCGAGTTTCATTTTTTTTGCACGTAGCTGTCCAGTTCTCCCAACACCATTTGTTGAAGAGGCTATTTTTATTCCATTTTATGTTGCTGCTTCCTTTGTCGAATATTAATTGACTGTAGAGGCTTGGGTTTATTTCTGGGCTCTCTGTTCCATTCCATTGGTCTATGTGCCTGTTTTTATGCCAGTACCAGGCTGTTTTGATTACAGTGGCCTTGTAGTATAGTTTAGTGTCAGGCATTGTGATTCCTCCTACTTTACTCTTCTTTCTCAAAATTGAAGCAGCTATTCGGGGTCATTTATGGTTCCATATAAACTGTTGAAGTGTTTGTTCTATGTCTGTGAAATATGCTATTGGTACTTTAATAGGTATTGCATTGAATGTGTAAATTGCTTTTGGTAATATGGACATTTTGATGATATTAATTCTTCCAATCCATGAACACGGTATATGTTTCCATTTGTTTGTGTCTTCCTTGATTTCTCTCCTCAGTGTTATGTAGTTTTCTGAATACAGGTGTTTTACCTCTTTGGTTAGGTTTATTCCTAGATATTTTATTTTTCTTTTTGCTATTTCAAATGGGATTTTTTTCTTGATTTCTGCTTCTGCTGTTTCATTGTTGGTGTACAGAAATGCCTTTGATCTCTGGATATTGACTTTGTATCCCGCTGTTTTACCAAATTCATTCATTAGGTCAAGCAGTTTTTTGGTGGAGTCTATAGGATTTTCTATGTACACTATCATGTCATCTGCACAGTGACAGTTTTGTTTCCTCCTTTCCGATTTGGATTCCTTTTATTTCTTTTTCTTGTCTGATTGCTGTGGCTAGAACTTCCAGTACTATATTGAATAGAAGTGGTGAAAGTGGACATCCTTGTCTTGTTCCTGTTCTTAGTGGAAAAGATTTTAATTTTTGCCCATTGAGTATAATGTTGGCTGTAGGTTTCTCATATATGGCCTTTATTATGTTGAGGAATGCTCCCTCTATTCCCACTTTACTGAGTGTTTTTTATCATAAATGGGTGCTGTACCTTATCAAATGCTTTTTCTGCATCTGTTGATATGATCATGTGGTTTTTGTCTTTGCTTTTGTTTATGTGATGTATTACATTTACTGATTTGCATATATTGTACCATCCTTGCATACCTGGAATGTCAAAACTTTTTTACTTTCTTCGTTATTCAGTTACTTCAGACATGTTGTTCATGGAATTAACATGGAAAAAAGTTGGAGAAAGCAGTGGCACTGAAGCCACTGCTGACTGTCTGAACATCAGAGGATTTCCATGAGGAAAGTTAATGTGGAAATTTTACCTTATGAGAGTGTCAGGTTCCTAAATCAGCACTTAAGATTCTTTCTTTCTTCCTTCCCTCTTTTCTTTTCTTTTCTTTTCTTTTCTTTTCTTTCTTTGTTCGTTTTAGCACTTAAGTTTAAAATGATGAACAGTCAAAATTACCCTTGAACATCTTGAAGGAAAAGGGGCTGTGTGAGATGAGTACTCTGTCCCTGTACAGGTCCAGTGGAACTAAACTGAGCCCAAAATGACCTGGCTGGTTACTGTTTAGGGCTGTACCTCTCCCTAAAACCAGAATCACTCTTTGATGAGATGCTCATCCTCTGAGGCTGCACGAGGAACTGAGACTGAGGCAGTCGCCCAGTTAAACTTGTCATCTTGTGCACATAGAGCCTCCACTTAAATAGATTGCTTCTTTTTCCTTCCCTACTCTCACTATACATAGTTGAATCTATGGGAGCTAAATGATTATATGGTCATAAAGCAATTTGTGAATAAAATTAGTTCTAAATGTAAAGCCAATTTGCATTCCACTGTAACTTAGCAAGAACAGTGATTTCCATGTCCCAGAGAGTCCTGGGGTCCTGTGGAGTGGGGTGGGGAGGACTGAGTGGGTAGGATTGGCCCTTACCATCAGGACTCACCTAATTGCAACATCCTCTGTGGATCTGCTTTATATTCTGGACCTCCATGTAAGGATTTGTTTGAAAAAAGGACCCTGCTTTTAAAAAGTTGAAAGCCACTGATTTGAAGTATAATTCCAATAGTCTTAATTCTCTGGTGCCTATCATCACGCTGCATAGCAATGCAAGTAGGGTGTCTGCACAGGCCCCTGGGGAGATTTCTTGTTTCTTCTTGGTGGTGGCTCTCTTACCATGCTACTCGTGGGATGCCTCATCGGGGGCAGAGGCTCCCTTAGGAGAGAAGAGGAGAGGAAATAAGGAAGATAACCCCAGACTTATTTGCTATCAGTCTGTTAAATACCTCCTCTGCCTCTGGCCTTGGAATTTACTACTCATGTTTTCTGAGGGGGTAGGAGGGAAAGGGCAATTACATAACCCCATCCTGGTAATGTCCACTGTACCTCAGGGCTCTCGGGTTTCCAGAGTTACGCTGTGCTGGCCCCAGGGCTACATTATGACTTCTGTGGGCTCTTGGCACTTTTACCTTAGAGGCTCCTCCTGCCGTGAAAAATATTAAAAACTATCTTATGACTGTGTTGGGATATAGAGCAAAACAGTTCAGGCTATATTCATTATTACATGTTAATCATTGTTACATATTTTTTCTTCTTATTTTAAAGGAAATGAAAATGAAAACATGTTTGTAGTTCCTTAAAGAATCATGGGCCTTACACACTGTACCTACTGAGTCTCTTGGATAATTCAGGCCTTTTTAGGGCAGGGGGATTGGGTTCGGAAAGGACGATTATTCTTCATCTCTTAATGGTACAGTTTGAATTCATTCTTTCATTGTCTACTTACAGTACCCATCCTCATTGTGTCCCCTCTACACCATCCCCCTCCCCGTCCTAGCACATACATACTGCGAAGCAGACTTGAGTCTGCTTCTGGTCTGGCTTAGGAGACAAATCTGAGAGACAGAATTGTCTCCTCTCTCAGAAGACCAAGCCTTCTTGCCAGGTTCTGCTCATCATAACTAGCTCCTTCCTTCCCCTGACCCCTGTGACTCTCCATACTCATGCAAGTGAGATTTTTCTGAGTTGGCCTGTCTCATCAGACTTTGTCAGATGTGTTCAGACATCTGTGGATCCCATTTAGACTCAAGATGGGGCTCCCCTGTGTTTCAGAAACTTGAGGGTTATTTATTATTGTTTCCTTTCTTTTTTTGGATTTTTTAAAATTTTATTTATTTTTAGAGAGGGAAGGGAGGGAGAAAGAGAGAGAGAGAAACATCAATGTGTGGTTGCTGGGGGCCGTGGCCTACAACCCAGGTATGTGGCCTGACTGGGAATTGAACCTGCAACACTTTGGTTTGCAGCCCGCCCGCATTTAATCCACTGAGTTACGCCAGCCAGGGCTTAATTGTTTCCTTTCATCTGTAAGAATATCCTTAAGGAACAGAGAATGGGAATTAATAAATATTCTTTTAAACCTTCTTATTGCCACCAACAGTGCCTTAAATTAGGCCCTCATCAGCTTCTCCTGCATCTGGGGAGCATCTTCAGGACCAACTTCTAGTTCTCACTCAGACTAAAGTTTTCCACCAGCCACATGTATAATCTTATTTTTGCAGTAAAATTTTGGCTGGATCCCCACTGACCACAGGGTAGAGTCCACCTCTAAACATAGGTAAAATAGAGGATCCTTCATGATTTGACCTTATTAGCCTCATACTTTTCTCTCACCATCTATGTCATTCACCAGCTGTATCAGTGAGCTAATGTGGTATAACAACTTCCAAAGCCCACAGGCTTAAAACAATATTATTGTAGTTCTCACATCTGTTGATTGGTTAGAGTCAGCTGATCTCAGATAGGCTTGCACATGTGTCTGTGGGTCAGCTGGAGACTAGCTGGGGCAGCTCTGCTCATGTATCTCCTCTGGGACCAACATCTAGACCAAGCATACCCATGCATGTTTTTACCCTGGAACCACTGCCCTGACCAGTCCCCTTTCTCACAGTGATAGCAGGAGCTCAAGAGAGCAACACGCAAGACTCTTTGAACCCTAGGATTAGAATTGGTGCATCATTACTTCTGCCTCAGACCAAGTCACATAGATGGATTCAGAGGCAGGAAGTGGGAAAATATCTTTGCCTCTTGATGAAAAAACTGAAATGTCACAAAGCAAAGGATGTGGATAAAGTGAGGGGTGAAAAATTGAGGCCACTTACATGATTTACCACACCATCATCCACTGCACTTTTAAAACTTCTTGGACATGTCATGACTGCTTAGGAAAGGGATGATAAGGATTCATTCTGGGCCACTGTATCATAAGAAAGCCTGGCAAGTCTCTTCTGGCTGAAAGACTATTATGATGTTTCAGTTTCTTGATCCTGTGACTCCTTTTGTCTCTCTCCGGCTCGTCCTGAGTCTTGCCAGCATTTCAGTGCCTCCTATATGACAAGAGAAGTTCTGGTGCTCCCACCTGAGAATTTTGATGACTGAGAATCACACCATGTCTTGAATAAACAAGACATGGTGTGATTCTCCTTGCTTCTGTCCAGAGATTAACTTTCTTGATTCAGAAATTAACAGAGTGGGAAGAGCTAATTAAGAATGTAGATAATGTAGTACAGGTTTCTACAACTTATTAGAAATCAGATGAATTGAGTTATTTCCTTTCAAAATTGGAATCTGGCTGTCAGCAAAGCCACCTCAGAGAATCGGGTGAGCACACACAACCACAGGGTTCACCGGCACCCCTTGGAAGTAGAGCTGGGAGCAGGGAGTGAAGGAGCCAAGGTGAAGGTACTTTCCATCCTCACCCTGCTTATCTGCAGTGAGTGGCACCTGTGTGCTTGCCCCAGGGAAGAGAGAAGACTTGAAAATCTACCCAGAGCCTTTTTCTGCATGGAATGACTTTTGTATCCACTGGACACATTTAGTTCCTTTCTCTTATGGCCCATTTTAAGGAAGTACTTGCCTTCTATTTTAAATCTATTTAATCTACCCCTTCTCACCCAACTGCATGGTACAAATTTACTTTCTGCCTCTCCTATGACATGCATTATTGTTATTTATGTACACACCAATCTATATGTTTATCTAGGCTGTGAATACTTAAGTGATCAGAGTGGAGTCTTGTCTATTTTTAGTTTGATGGATCAAGTGAATGCTGAATCTGTCTTAGAAGATTGTAAACAATGTGGAGGCAAGATTATTTCTCTTTTTGCCTTTTTATCCTTCATGTTACTCCACAGAATTCCTTGGACTTCATAGTTAATAAATAAATATTTATTGAATGATGTAAACAAAAATCTGCTTCCTCTTGGAGACCTGAATTTTATTATTGAAGTATTTGTTTATGTTATAAAGTCATGTGTGAGATTAGGCTTCAAGAACATTTATTATGGATTCTCCTGAAAATTTATTATTACCACTCCCAGATCCATATGAGAAAAGCCTAGAGGAGCTGGAATTTAGAATGGAGAAGAGAATAACTGAAGGCTGATTATGTATGCTCCTTTATGGGTGATGTTCATCAGTCATTCTTCATCTTAACTAAGAACCGTATATATGTTGCCTAACATATAAAAATAGATTAGATGCTGTTATTTATAGCTTTGTGTTAGTTGGAGGACTTACAGAATTAGTTTTGTTTAATAATAAAGCAAAGAACCATGTTTTTTTCGTGTGGGTTTTTAACACATCCTGCTTCTAGTAAGCTCTAATTTTGTGGTTCCGTAGTTTTCACAAATACTGTTGTAATGGTACATGGTCTATGTCTTTTAAAGTTACTAACATATGTAATGAAATGTTATATTACATGATGTATGAGATAATTATATGGGACAAAGAAAGGAGTATTAAGTATCACTCAGTATATATTCACATACTTTTTAAAAAATTGATTAGTTGATTAGAGAGAGAGAAACATCTATGTATTATTGCACTTAAGTATGCATTCATTGGCTGATTCTTGTATGTTCCCTGAGGTGGGATTGAACCTTAACCTTGATGTATGGAGATGACACTCTAACCAACTGAGCTACTTGGCCAGGGCCACTACTTTTTTTTTGCTTAAAGATCTAGTACAAAATACTTCACTTTTTAATGGGTTTTCTTAACACATCTCTTTAAAAAGGCCAAGAAAAATTATGAAATAGTAGATAAAAGGGAAGAAAATACATACTAAATAAATAGTAATTTTAAATGATTTTGAGGTCTTAGGTTCTCTAGGAAATGCTACAAAATAAAGTGCCATAATTTTCTTTTAGAGCCCTTTTAAAATTATTTCTTTGTAACAAATTATCCCAAATCTTAGCAGTTTAAAAGAATATGCATTTATTGTTTTGTATAGTTTTCGTGGGTCAGGAATCCAGCTGTATGATTCTGGCTATGAACCTAACTCGGCTATGATTCTAACTCGGGGGTTGTGGTCAAGATCTTTTTGGGGGCTGCCATTATTTGAAGACATGATTGGGGCTAGAGGATCACTTCAGGGCACTGGCAGATTGGTGCTGGCTGTTGGCAGGAAACCTCAGTTTCTTACCACCTGGACCTCTCCATCAAACTGCTTGAGTGTCCTCATGACATGGCAGCTGGCTTCTCCCAGAGCAAGGGATCTAAGAGAAAGGAAGGTAGAAGTTGCAGTATCTTTTATGCCATAGCAACACACTGCTATTCCTGCTACATCTTACTGATTGCGTAGGCCAGTAGGTCACCCTATTCACTGAGAGGGGGCTACTCAGGGTCATGAGTTCTAGGAAGTGGAAGACACCGGGGACCATCTTGGACAATGGCAACCAGAACCTTTTTGTAGTAAGATCTGAAAATGGTGCTACAAATGGTTTTGTTCAGTACTGGTGGTATATTAACTTACTTTAGTTACAATATCTTGAATAATTTTACAATGAAAAACAGTTAAGAAAATTAGTCCTAGCTGGTGTGGCTCAGTGGATTGTGTGCTGGCCTGCCCACCAGAGGGTTGCTGGTTTGATTCCCAGTCAGGGCACATGCCTGGGTTGCAGGTCAGGTCCCCAGTGTGGGGGATGTGCAGGAGGCACACATTGATGTTTCTCTCCCTCTCTTTCTTCTTCCCTTCCTCTCTGTCTAAAAATAAATAAATAAAATCTTTAGGAAAAAAACACTTAAAAATTAATTGAACTTATTTGAGTTAGGAACAGCAAAATAGTTTTTTAGATGTAGTGCCATTTGAGAAACAGTAACAAATATGTTCACTCATCCTTCCTCAGTTTGTGTCTCGAAAATTTAGTTTTCTAGATTCCTGTTACTAAAGAAACTAAAGAGATATAAGACCTTGCAAAATTAAATGATGCAGGCACATAATTATGTTCAGTTGTTTTATATAAGACACAGTATGAGAACCATTATTCTCTTGTTTCTCTTTGCCTGCCTGGCAGCTCAGAACCCAGCTCTTCCTCAGATTTGTTTCTCCAAGGAGTGATGGGAACTGGTGCATTTTCTGATATTTATGCATCTCTCTATATACGCTGAATTCCTGTGGAACTTGGAGCCTGTGCATAATGATTATGCTTGATTGAATACCTTGCTTTGTATTTAAAAATTATTTCTAGTTGTTATTTTCATCTTTCTAACTAGATTCTAATCTTGCCTTATATTTCTTTTGGATTCCTAGACCTGAAGTACTGTAGCACAGTGCTGCTTTCAGAGCAGATCGTAATTCACTGAGTAGTCGGCGCTTACCTCAAAGGAATGTCATATCTGAAACAGCAGATACTATAACCTAGAAGCAAGCATATTAATTTAAAAAATATCTATGGGCTTTGGAAGAAAAAAATCCGGATTTTGTGATGTCTTCCCTGGTATGAATGACAAGGAGATGAAGGCTGACCATGGGCTTGATCATATTTTGGAAATAATTTTCTGACTGTATCTGTTTTGGATGACCCGAATTAAACAAACTTTTCATAAATGCTTCAATATTATTTTTCTAAAAGCACTGTATGATTTTATGGGATAAGGCACCCACCAGAAAAGTGATTTAAAAAGCAGAAGTCTACTTGAAATACAGTGATTCTGGAAATAATTTGTTTTTTGAACAGGCTTAAATAATGGACTGTATTCTGTTAGGATTTTGTAGAAAAGGTACCATATGTAGTTGCTTCTAGATAGTGTCTGTAGCAATTTTGATGTTAAAATTTATGTGGGAGCCAGTGAAGTTCTATTTATTTTTTCCCTCAAACTGTATTTTTCAGAACTGACAGTTTACTGAATACAAGGTTTAGCCATCCAGAACTATCATGTAAAATGTTTAATTAAAAAAACAGTCAAATGTGGGTAAGAATGAATGCAAAGCAGCCCTGGCACACTTTTGTGCTTGGCAGCCTGCAGCCCAGTGCCTGCAGGGTATTTCCTGGGGGATGCATGGGGAAGTCAATGCAAATCCAGGCCATTTCTCAAGAAAGTAACTTGTGTGGACAAATATTTGTTTAGGGCTGGAAAAATGTCTTTTCTTTCCTCCTTTCTGAAACTTGAACTTCATAGTAGGTTATTTAAATGCAGTGCACCTGAATTAAGTGCTGCTGAACCCATAAAAGGGTATGAGCTAGAAATGCTTTCTTGGCCTCTGCCTTTGCAGCCAGATTCATTTGGAGAGAACCTGGATTCTGTGAGGAAAAGAGTGGGTGGAAAAGAGTGGGATTGAAAGACGTTGGGCCTGCCTCACAAGCCCGAGGCACACTGCTGCTTCCGTTGTTGGTCCATCTGCTTGAAGCAGTTTAGGGGAAGGACCAGGTACTTTGTTTTGAGTACTAACTATGCAGAACACTTTGGGGCTCAAAGCTCTGGTTTCGGTGTCTGTAAAATTTGGGCTTCCTTTAGAATTCTTTCAAGTTCCTTCAGCTGTGACATTTTGGATTCTATAGGTAGAAACTGCTGTGGGAAACACATGAAAAATGTATCCAGGATTGTGAAATTATACTGCTTGCTCATGGCTTTATACATTGTCAAGTATTTTAAAAAATTGTTCGACACAGTGCCCGCCCTTTGAAAGATGTAGAAATGTAACACTTATTATAGTTTCTGACTCAGTTAAGACAGAATTAATACATGTTAGGCAAAATACTGATTGTATTTTTTTTAATTCTCTTTGATTTTCATCTTAGTCCCAAATCCAATATTTCTGATTAAAGGCAATTTTTACATCTCAATAAAGTTCTTTAGTTTTCCTCACATTTCTTAAAGGACTGCTTTGGTAGTTTATGTTTTTTGTGCTTTTGTGATTTTTTTCCCCTTATGTTCTCAATTTGTTTTTTTGTGAATTGATTTCCTGTCTAAATATCCTTATTTCTAATAGTTTTGCCATAGGTTCTTTTGGGGTTTCTAAGCATATAGTGATATCCTCTTTAAATCACAGTAATTTAACTCATTTCTTAAAATTGTATGTTTTATTTTTTTTTCATATCTAGAATTACCAGTATATATCAAATTATGATGGTGACAACTAGCAGTCTTATTTTGCTTTTTATAATGTGAATAATAATAACTATGATGGGGGACCCCACAAAAACTGGAATTTATTTATTAAAAGTTGTGATTACATGTTTTTACAATTATTCTTACATGTTTAAACTTCAGTCACCTTTAAACCACTTTCTCCATTTGATGCACTGCACCTATCGAGGCATTTTTCCCACTGTTCAAAACACTTTTTGAACTCATCGATTTTGATGCCTTTGAGTGCTTCTGCTGTTTTCTGTCTCACCTCTTCCACATTGGCAAAATGGTTCCCTTTGAGGACTTTTTTTCTTCTAGGGAAACAAAAAAATCATCTCTGGGGGTGAGATCAGGTGAATAGGGAAGGTGGGCACGGGGGTTATGTCATTTTTTATCAAAAACTGCTGAACACTCAGTGTGGTGTGGGCAGGTTTGCTTGTAAACCACACATCATGGAATGGGCAACAGTGTTGAAAGACTTTTGGGGAAAAAAAATCACTGAAGCAGAATACAACCTCTCACAATAACACCAGCTGGTACACTGATACAGATGGGTTCCTAGAACACTCACCTAGCAGGGGAAGCCTGTACTACGTGAGGTCTGCCCTCCAAAAGATAATTTCAGTTTTTGGGGGGTCCCTCTTTATTGTATTATATACAAGATGTTTTCTGTTTTCATGTATTATCTCGTTTATTCCTCACAATAAATGAGGCTCAGAGAGATTAAGTAACTTGTTCAAGTTCTGACCTAAAGTGACTGAGTTAAAACCTGAATCCAGGCAGTCTGACTATAGAGCATGTGTACTCAATCGACTTAGGGTCATACAGCCTTTCATGTGATTCACATTAGAAACTACCATGGAGATGATTATAGGGTTTTTTAAAATTTGACTTATAAATTAATGAATTTTCTAAGGTTAATCAAGCATTGAGTACAAACTCAAACATCTGTTATATTCATAATTAAATATTTTATGGAATATGTTTAGGAATACTTTTTTCCATTGACGTTTTCCCCCCAGAACATGAAAATGCAAACTCAATTTTAAACCTACCTACAACTTTTTAATTTTTAAATCAGTTATATCTTTTCTGTCAAGCTGCTAACTTTTGCTTGTAATTCATTTACATTTGTCTTCAGGAACATCAGTTATCCCCATATTGTCTGCATTTTCTCTCTTTGATTTTATCACTATCTTTCCAGTGCCTCCCTTCCCTGCCCCTCCTTTGGTCATTTTCCTCTATGTTTTGGAAGACCTTATCATTTGTCCTTTTCCTTCTGATTTAATTTTCTAATTATATTAAAAATTCTGCTTTTTAATATTTAATATTTTAATCCTATCATTTGCAGTTTATTTTCCTTCAAACCTTCCTGTTTTATTCAGTTTGTTTCATTTTCATCTTGCTGTTGTTTCACCTTATTCTGTCTACTCTGCATGGATTTCTGTATGTTTTCATAGAATTCATATCTCCTTGCATCTTTTGAGCATGTGATACAATTTATTAAAATTTATTCCTTTGAAATTTCAAGGTGTTATCTTTTTTTCCTTATCCTGCAATGATTTTTTTCCTTTTTTTTTCCCCCCAAATGATAAGCATTTATTTCAGCAAAAGGAGCTGCAGCCTAGGAGACACAGGTTCACTTAGTAACCTAAATTGTGTTCTGCTGGGACAAAGTGGAGGCCACCTTTTATAGTAAAAGTTCCTGCTCAGGTTCCCAGTTAGGTCTGTTTTATGGAAATGAGGATACAATTTGTACAGTTCTGATTAAACAGAGCAGGCCTCAGTCTTTTGGTAGAAAACTAAGGCTTCCCATAGTGGTTGACTCAGACCCATAAACAAGCAGTCCAGGAAGCCAGAGTTGAAGCTTCACATCAAATTTTTTTGCTCAGGATCCACATTGTGAATCATATGGGCACATACTTAACATGCAGGTTTTGATTTAGTTGGCCTAGGGCGGGACCCAAGCCTCTGGACATCTGCGCCACTGGATACTGGACGACACTTGGAGAAGGGAGATGGTAAGGCCGCTCTAGATCCCCTCTGCTGTGCATGCAACAAAGCCCCTGCTTGCAGGGAGCTCCCACCTGACAGTATTCCACACTGCCTGGCTTGTGCTGTTAAAATGATCCAGGCCTGGGGAAAAATTGTTTTTGGCTTTTGTAGCATTGTGATTTATAGTAAGTTATATGTATCCATTTAATATTTGGTCTTCATCCCATTCCTTGCACAGCTGCTGAAATCCTTGAGAATTCCCAAGTGATAAGAAGACACCTATAAAGGTATCTTTAGTTGTTGAAGTAACTTTTAGAAATTCCCTAGGTAGGTGAAACTCTGGTCAAGATGGAGGCATATGTAAACATGCTTTGCCTCCTTGCACATCTACGGAAAAAATTACAACTAGACTACAAAACAAATATCCTTCAGAACTGTCAGAAAACTCAACTGTTTGGAAGTCCATCAACCAAGGATTTAAAGAAGCCACATTCATCTAAACATGTAAAAGGAGTGGAAATGCAGAGAGAAGTGGAGAGATGTGGAGAGGCACAAAGAAGCACAAAGACGTGTAGCCACAGAGTGAGAAGTGGGGGAACGGTGGTCCCACATTCACATGTGGTGGATAAAAATCTGGAGGGATACCTTGGGAACAAAGGATTCCAACCTCAAACCAGACCACCCAGAAACCCAGGGTTCCAGTGCCAGGAAGGTAAATCCCCATAACTTCTGGCTGTAAAATTCAGTGGGGGTTGGGATGGTGGAAGAAACTGCCTAATTCTCAGAAGGCTCCTCTTAAAGGGCACACACAGAATTAGGACATCCACAGACCCACCCTTTCTGGGATTTAGCACCAGGGCAACAACTGGGAGAGCACAAGTGGAATATAGGGAGAAAGTGAAATGACTGGAAACAGGACAAGTACCAGGAGACAGCTTCTTCCCAGGCAAACCTTCTGAAGCCAGGCAGTGGCATTGTCTCCTCTCTGAGCCACCTCACACAGAGCCACAAATTGGTGAAATGTCCTGCTGCATTGATCATCTAAGGCTTTGCCCCACACAATTTACAGGTACACTCTTCTATAATGGGCCATGCTAGTAAGATAGGGAATCAAAACATCTCTTCCTTATATACAGAAACAAACACAGGGAGGCTGCCAAATTGAGGAGACAAAGAAATATGGCCCTAATGAAAGAACAGAACAAAAGAATTAAATGAAATGGAGATAACCAACCTATCAGATGTAGAGTTCAAAACACTGATGATAAGGGTGCTCAAAGAACCCACTGAATATGACAACAGTATAAAAAAGACCCAGGAAGAAATCAAGTTTACATTTAAGTGGAATAAAGAAAAATCTACAGGGAACCAACAGTGGAGTGGATGAAGCTGATAAATCAACAATTTGGAACATAAGGAATAGTAAAAAGCATTCATCAGAACAGCAAGAATAAAAATTCTTCAAAAACATTAGGATAGTCTGAACAGTCTCTGGGACATCTCCAAATGTACCAGCATCTCAATCATAGGGATATCAGAAGGAGAAGAGGAAGAAATTGACAACTTACATGAAAATATAATAGAAGAAAACTTCCTTAATTTGGGGAAGGAAATAGACATTCAATCACAGAGAGTCCCAAACAAATTGAACTGAAAGAGGACCACACCAAGACATACCATAATTAAAATGCCAAGGGTTAAAAATAAAGAGAGAATCTTACAAACAGCAAGAAAAAAGCAGAAAGTTACCTACAAAGGAGTTCCCATAAGACTGTCAGATGATTTCTCAAAAGAAACTTTGCAGGCAAGAAGGCACTGGCAAGAAGTATTCAAAGAGATGAAAATAAAGGACCTATAATCAAGATTACTCTGTCCAACAAAGCTATCATTTAGAATTGAAGGTCAGGTAAAGTGCTTCCTGGACAAGATAAAGCTAAAGGTGTTCATCATCATCAAGCCCTTATTATATGAAATGTTAAATGGCCTTATCTAAGAAAAAGAAGGCCAAAAATAACACTGAAGTGGCAACAAATTGACAGCTATCAACAACTGAATCTAAAGGAGACAACCATACTTGAACAACAATAAGAGAAAAAGTAAAAAATAAAATTATGCTTTCAAAACACAAAATAAAATTACTTTATGCTTTCAAAACACAAACTAAGCAAAGAACCAGAACAGGAGCAGAATCAAAGATGTGGAGATCACTTGGAGGATTATCAGCTGGAAGGGGGAAGAGGGAAAATGGGGGAAATGGTGTAGGGACTTAGAAGCATAAATTGTAGGTACAAAATAGACAGGGGGATGTTAAGAATAGCATAGGAAATGGAGAAGCTGAAGAACTTACATGCATGACACAGACATGAACTAAGGGGGGATTGCTAGAGTCAATGGGGGTACCAGGTACAGGGGGGTAAAGGGGTAAAATAAGGGCAACTGTAATAGCATAATAAAATATATTTAAAACATTTAAAAAAAGAAAAAAGTCCCTGGGTAATCTAAGGCTGGGGGCTTGTTACTGGGGAAACCAACTATGTGATCATAGAGTTAGAACTTTCAGTCTCATCCCTTAATACTTCCTATCCCACGGAGACTGAGGTCAACCAAGAATGGCCAATGATATAATTAATTATGACTATGTAATGAAACTTCCATAAAAACACAAAAGGACAAGTTCTGAGAGCTCCTGGGTTGGTGAGCACATGATTAAGGAAAGAAAAAGACACACAAAGAGGGGATGGAAGCACCTCACCTCTTCCCACATATCTTACCCTATGCATCGCTTCCATCTGGCTGTTCCTGACTTATATCCTTTTATAATAAACTGATGATCCAGTAAACAAAATGTTTCTCTGAGTTCTGTGAGTTGATCTAGCATATTAATTAAACCCAAGGAAGTGTCATGTCAAACTCCAGTCTATGTGGATAAGTCAGAAGCACTGGTGGTAACCTGAACCTGTTAATTGTGTCTGTTGTTGGAGGACAGTTTTGTAGGACTGAGCCCTTAACCTGTGGGATCTGATGCTATCAAAAGGGAGACAGTGTTGACTTTAATTATATTTGTCAATTACAGTTTACATTCAATATTTTATAGTAGTTTAAGGTACACATTGTGTTAGACAATCATATACTTTATAACACGGTCCCCCAAATATTTCAAGTACCCACCTAGCCCCATATATAGTTATTACAATATTATTAAGTACATTCCTTATGCTGCACTTAATATCCCCACCACTCTTTTGCAATTACTAATTTGTACTTCTTAATCCCTTCACCCCCAATTTCCTCCATTCTGACATTTGTTAGTTTATTCTCTGTACCTATGAACCTGTTTCTTTTTTCTGTTTTTTTTTCTATTTAGATTCCACATATAAGTGAAATCATATGGCATTTGCCTTTCTCTGTCAGACTTATTTCACTTGGTGTAATACCCTTTAAGTCTATCCATGCTGTGGCAAATGGTAAAATTTCATTCTTTTTTATGGCCAAGTAATATTCCATTGTTTAAATGTACCACCGCTTTTTAAATTTACTTATCTATTAATGAGCACTTGGGTTGTTCCCATAGCTTGGCTATTGTAAATAACACTGCAGTGAACAAAGAGGTGCTTATATTAATTTTTAAAATTTTAATTGCTGTTCAAGTAGTATTTTCTGTCTTTTACTCCCATCCCAGCCCACCCCACCCCAGCCCTTCCCACCTCCCTCCCATTTCCACACCCCACCCCCTAGTTTTTGTCCATGTGTCCTTTATACTTGTTCCTGCAAACCCTTCTCCTTTTCTCCTGAAATTCCCTCCACTCTCTCCTCTGGTCACTGTCAGCCTGTTCTCTATTTCAGTGTCTTTGGTTATGTTTTGCTTTTTGTTTGTTTTGTTGTTTAGGTTCCTGTTAAAGTTGAGATCATACGGTATTTGCAGGAAACTCTCAGGTATTTCATGCAGCAACATTTTTACTGACATGTCCTCTAGAGCAAGGGACATAAAGGAAAGAATAAACAAATGGGATCTCATCAAAATAAAAAGCTTCTGCACAAATAAAGAAAACAGTATTAAAATAAAAGGAGAACCAACCATGTGGGAAGACATATTTGCTAATGATACCGCAGACAAGAGTTTAGTCTCTAAAATATATAAGGAACTTAACACGACTCCACTCTAAGAAGACAAGCAACCCAATTAAAAACGGGTAAAGGACTTGAACACTTTTCCAAGGAGGACATACAGATGGCCCAGAGACACATGAAAAGGTGCTCAGTATCGCTAGCTATCAGAGAGATGCAAATTAAAATGACAATGAGATGCACTTCACACTGGTTGGAATGGCCATCATAAACAAAGCAACAAACAATAACTTCTGGAGAGGTTGAGGAGAAAAGGGATCCCTAGTACACTGTTGGTGGGATTGCAGAACTGGTACAACCACTATGGAAAACAGTATGGAATTTTCTCAGAAAACTAAAAATGGATCTGCCTTTTGACCCAGCAATTCCACTTTTAGGATTATATCCTAAGAACTCTGAAACACCACTCCAAAAGAACCTATGTACTCCAATGTTCACAGCAGCACAATTTACAATAGCCAAGTGTTGGAAGCAACCTAGCTGCCCATCAGTAAATGAATGGATCAAAAAACTATGGTACATTTACAAAAGGAATTCTGTGCAGCAGAAAGAAAGAAGGAGCTCCTACCCTTTGTGAACAGCATGAATGGAACTGGAGAGCATTATGCTTACAGTCTTTAGAATTAGTGTTTTGGGTTTCTTTGACTATATAGTCAGAAGTGGAATTGCTCGGCTATAAGGCAGATCCATTTTTAATTTTTGAGGAACCTCCATAGTGTTTTCCATAGTGGCTGCACCAATCTACATTCCCACCAACAGTGTACAAGGGTTCCTTTTTCTCCACATCCTTGCCAACACTTGTTTGTTGATTTATTGGTGATAGTCATTCTGACTGGTATGAGGTGATATCTCATTGTGGTCTTTTTTTGTACTTCTTTGATGAGTAGTGATGTTAACCTTCTTTTCATATGTCTTTGGGACATCTGTAAGTCCCTTTGGAGAGGTGTCTATACAGGTCCTATGCCCATTTTTAAATTGGATTGTTTGGTTTTTTGGTGTTGAGTTGTCTGGGTTTCTAGTTAATTTTAGACATTAACCCCTTATTAGATATATCATTGGTGACTGTGATCTCCCATATAGTGGGTTGTCTTTTTGTTTTGTTGATAGTTTCCATTGCTGACAAAAACTTTTTAGTTTGATGTAGTCCCATTTGTTTTTCTTTTTGTTCTCTTGCCCAAGGATATAAGCTAGAAAAAATAGCCCTGTCCAGGTAGCTCACTTGGTTAGAGCATCATGTGGCCAAGATTGCAGGTTTGATCCCCAGTCAGGGCACATACAAGAATCAACCAATGAATGAATAATAAGTGGGACAACAAAATCAATGTTTGTCTCTCTCCCTTCTCTTTCTCTCTAAAAGCAATTAACACTATCACTGGACAAATGTTAAAGATTTTACTGCCTTTTTTTTCTAGGAGTTTTATGGTTTTGAGTCTTATGTTTAAGTCTTTAATTTGAGTTTATTTTTATAAATGGTGTAAGAAGCTGGTTTAGTTTATTTTTTTGCATGTACCTAATTTTCCCAACACCATTTACTGAATAGACTATACCCCATTGTATTTCTTGCCTCATTTGCCATATATTAATTGAGCATATAGACATGGGTTTATTTCTGGGCTCTCTACTTTGTTCCATTTACCTATGTGTCTGTTTTTATGGCAGTATCATGCTGTTTTGATTACTGTAGACTTGTAGAAACTATCTGATAGTTTCATATCAGATAGTGTGATACCTTCAACTTTGTTCTTCTTCACAATTGTTGTATTCAGGCTCTTTTATGGTTACATACAAATTTTTGGATTATTTGTTCTAGTTCTGTGAAAATATATCATTTGTATTTTGATAGGGATTGCATTGAATCTATAGGTTGCTTTGTGTAGTATGGGCATTTTAGTGATGTTAGATTTTCCTGTCTATGAGCATGGTATATTCTTCCATTTATTTATTTCTTTTTCAGATTCTTTCTTCAGTGTTTTATAATTTTCTGAGTATAGGTCTTTCACCTCCATGGTTAAATTTACTTTTAGGTATTTTATTTTATTTTTTCATGCAATTTTCAATGTAGTTTCTCTTTCTGATAGTTCATTACTAGTATATAAAATTTATTTTGTATCCTATTTAACTGAATTTATTTTTCAGTTCTAGTAGTTTCTTTTTAATCTTTAGGGTTTCCTATACACAGTATCATGTCATCTGCAAATAGTAAGTTTTACTTCTTCCTTTCCAATATTGAGTGCCTTTTAGTTTTTCTGTTTGTCTGATTGCTGTGGCTAGGACTTTCAGTTCTATATTGAAAGAGTATAGTGAAAGTGGACATCCCTGTCTTGTTCCTGATGTTAAAGGAAATGCCTTTAGTTTTTCCCTATTAATTATGATGTTAGCGGTGGATTTGTCATAAATTGCCTTTAGTATGTTGAGGTACTGCAGTGATTTTTCATAGGCCTTTAGTTGACCTTTCTCTTTATTAATGAACTGAATATGCTCACTCCTTTTACCCTGTACTTTTTCCCAGAGCCCTGTCTGTTGGGTAGGTTACTTGCCCAGCTCTGAGTCTCATTTCCTGGTGCCAGAAAGCTTTCACTATGGAATTTCTATTCTGCTTTAGTGGCATCTTCTTCAGTACCAATGGTATGGCTTGCTGAAATGTTTAATAAAAAGCATGAAAACCTGTAGGTTTCTTTTTGTCCATACTGATTCCCTTATTTATTTCACTGTATATATTTCACTTAATTTCTTAGTGGTTACCTTTGGGATTATAATTAATATCCTAATTAATGAGAATCTAGTTCAGATTATACCAACTTAATTTAAATAATATAGAAAAATTTTGTTCTTTTAAATTTCTGTTCCCCTTCTTTTTGTGATGCTGTTGTCATAAATTATATGTTTAGCCATTATGTGTCTATCAACACATTTATAATTATTGCTTTTTGCATTTTTAATGGATTTGAGAGAGAGAGAGAGAGAAAGAAGAAAGGAGAGAAAGAGATCAATTTGTTGTCCCATTTATTTATGCATTAATTGGTTGATTCCTATATGTGCTCTGATCAGAGCTTGAACCTGCAACCTTGGCATATTGGGATGGTGTTCAAACTAATAAGCTGTCTAAAATCATGAGAAAAACATTATATACAAAAATTTTATTTATATATTTATTTATATTTACCAATCTAGTTACTTTTACATTTGTCCTTTGTTTTTCACGTGTATTTGCATTATATCTTGTGTACTTTCATTTCAGCCTGAAGGACTCACTTTAATATTTCATGTAGGGCAATTGTGCTAGTGACAAACTCACTCAATTTTGTTTATCTCAGATTGTCTTAATTCTTCCTTTATTTTTGAAGGATGGTTTTGTTGGATTTAGACTTCTTGGCTGATGTTTTTTCCTTTAGCACTCTGAATTTGTCATCTCACTGCCCTCTGACCTCCATGGTTTCTGATGAGAAATCAGTTAATTTTTTTGAGGATCTCTTGTGTGTGATGAGTTACTTTTCTCTTTCTGCTTTCAAGGTTCTCTGTTTATCTTTACCTTTCAATAGCTTGACAGTTTTGTTACAGTTTGTGTAGCTTTTTGGATATGTAAATTAATGTGTTCCATCAACTTTGGGGAGTTTTCTGCCATTATTTTTTTCCCGTAGCTTTTCTGTACTTCTCTCTTCTTCTTAGACTTTTGTTGTGCTTGATGGTATCCCATAGCTCTGTTCAATTTTCTCTATTCTTTTTTCTTTTGTATCCTCAGACTGAATAATATCAATGGACCTACCTTAAAATTCACTGATTCTTTCTTCAAAGTCTGCTCAAATTTGCTGCTAAGCACCTCTATAGAATTTTTCATTTTAGTAATGTACTTTTCAGTTTCAAAATTTCTGTTAGTTTTTTTAATTTCTTTTATTTATTGATATATATTTGGTGAGAGTTTTTGTCATACCTTTATTTAGTGGCTTAGTCTTGGTTTTTAACATCTCTTTCTGCTTTTGCAAAATAGGTGACTTAAAATCTTTGTCAGTGAACCCAGCATCTGGGTTTCCTCAAGGATGGTTTTTATTGATGGTCATTTCCTGTGTTGAGCCATACTTTCTAGTTTGTTTTGCATATCTTATATTTATTTATAAGCTGGATAATTGAAATAATATATTGATAATTGCAGAAATCAGAGTCTCCTTTTGCCCCAAGGTTTGTTACTGTTATTTTTGCTGTTCTTGTTCTTAACACTTCATTTAAAAAATGTAGTGAATGGCCTTAACTAATGTTTTAAAGTCTATATTCTCTTTGTTGTGTGTGGCCACTGAACTCTTTGCTTGGTTAGCTTAGTGGTTGGGTAATGATTAAATGTAGATTTCCTTGAGTGCCTGGAACCAATGTCTTTCAGCTTTTGTTGAGAGGTAGGGGTGTGTGTGTGTTGGAACACTCCTCCAATGCTCAGGCAGACAGTTTACAACTGTTTGTCAGTCCTCACTTTCAGCTTGCCTAGAGCCTCATGGTCAACCAGAGGTGAAAACTTAGGTCTTCTGTGTTTTCTGAGCACATGCACAACCTTTGGAATGTACATCAATGTAGTGTAAGCACCTGACAATTAGCTTTCTTGATTGTAATGTAAGTGCTTGACATTAAGCTTTGGATGGCTGGGACATTTGCTTCAAGGATACCTATCTTGAATAAACACTGCCAGTTACAAACCAGATAAAGAGCTAGGCTGCCACACCCATGAAGTTCCCCTTTTTGGAATGCTCTGGTAGACTTACATAATTAACCATTTGACTGCCTTTCCACACATTAGTTTCTGCTCTTATTCTCTAATAAAGAGGAAATCCCTGGAACCCTGGGCACCCACTCTCAACCCCAATAAAAGCAAAACCCCAGGATTATGCGCTCTTGTGCGTTCTCCCTCTCCCTCTCTCCCTCTCCCTCTCTCTCTCTCTCTCTCCCCCTTCCTCCACCTGTGAGCTTATTGTGTGTCCCTGGGCATACGTGTACCATCTAGACTTGTAAATAATAAACCTTGCCTTTTTAAAGTTCCCTAATGATTGTTGTTGAGGTGCATCCTGCAGTCATAACAAGAATGAAAGTTAGGATCCAGCCACAACATTGGCTCCAAACAGGGTAATGTCTTGGAGCTTTACCACAGATAGCATCAGCCCAGATGAGGGCCCTCAGGTATTTTTAACAGCATAACTATTAACAGACTGAGGTCAACCCCAGACATTCAGCCTACACATTCACATGGCTGAAAATCATTGAAATATTTATTTTACTGTCTTTTTTTTCAAGGCTGCTGTTTAGCTGGAGAGCAGAATATGGGAGGAAGGCAAATTAAAACACCAAAATCTTCACTGTTCCTTCTGAAATTCATTAATCCTTATTTAATAAGTGCACCCTGGGTTGATATAAGCCTTTCAACATTAAATTATGAGACATGGAAATAAACTGTATGATCCATCCACAGAAAAAAAAATGAGTAGAATCTGTCCTTGAAGAAGTCCAGGCACTGGACTTACTATGCAAATACTTTAAGTTTCCATATGTTTTTGTTTTTATACTTATTTTAAAGGGTGGTTAGGAGAGTATTTTTTGGCTATTCTGATGCTATTTTAACCTGGCCTTTCTGTTTAACCTGCTTTTGAGATTCATTCATTTGGTTGCTTATACTAGAAGCTCAGTAGGAATGGGATCTTTGCTGATCTGAAATTTTATTTGTTGACTTATTAAATATGCTTAGTACCTCTATTTTGGTCTGATAACTTTTCACTTGATACTCTTTTCCCCACACAAATCTGTGGTCCCATAATCTGTTAATAGTGATGCTTTTGTCCTTTCTGTTACAGTATTTTTATCACTTACTATTTTCTTGTTGCATTGGGTATAAGCTGTGTAATGCTTTATTATGAATTAGTGTTTGGTGCAGGAATCTGAAAATATCTTTTGTGGGATTAAGTTTTCTTCTCTTTCTACTTTTACTCAGAAATAGGAGTTGAATTTTATTTATTTTCTTCAGCAGTTTTTGAGATGATCATATAAATTTCCATGTTAATCTGTTAGATTCATAAATTTACAAGGAATTATCCATGTAGTTTTGAGAAAAATTTCCTCTGTCAAGATGTATTGTTTCTGTACAGCATAGGGAATGCAGTCAGTGACATTGTAATAACTATGTATGATGCTGTGTGAGTACTGGGACTATTAGGGGAAACACTTTGTAAAATATATGTTTATCTAACCACTATGCTCTATACCTGCAACTAACCAAAATAATATTGAATGTAAGCTGTATTTTAAAAAAGATGTATTATTTATAAATATGCTGAGTAACTTCATTTGCAAATATTTTAATTGAGATTTTGGCAATATGTGTTTATAAGTGAGGTAAACTATACAGTTTTAAAAAATATTTTTATTCATCTTTGACATTGTTATGTTACCCACATAAAGTATGTTGAGAAATTTAAAGTGTTTTTATTATGAAATATTTCAACTGTAGAAAAAGTAATCACTCAGATTCTTAAACATTTAATATTTCATAATGTTCACCTCAGAATGTTTAAATAAATAGAAAATTGCAAGTAAAGTAGAGACCCCCTTTGTACTTCTTTCCAATAATTTTCTCCGTCCTCTGATGTGAATAATATTCTGAATTTGGCATTCATTATTGTCACCCTTTTATGTTTTAATGATGTACATTTCAACATAAAATGTTGTAAAGAATATTTTGCAGACTTTCCTATCCCGCATTAACTGTCTAGCTAGTATATTTATCAAAAGTGACATCTCTGGAGCTGAATATAGTCTTGGTTTGAAATTTCCAACTATAATAGTAAAATTTTCTATTTCTGTTTTTGGTTCTTTTAGTTTTTGTTTTATGTCTTTTGAAGTTTTGTCATTAATGTATATTTCTATGTCTTCTGAGGATCTTGGCTCTTTTATTATTATGAAATAATTCTCTTTCTCCTGCTAATAATTTTTGTTTTGAGGCCAACCCTGTCTAATCTATTAATAGCCACTCTAGTTCTTCTTTGTATGATTAGTGTTTGCATGTTAAATCTTAGTTCAGCCTTTTACAATACTTTAACCTATTTATGTCCTTATACTTAAAGTAGGTCTCCTACAGTGATCACCTAGTAAGATGTTGTCTTTTTCTGCAATGTAACAATCTGTCTTTAAAATGTTAAGAGCCATTTACATGTAATTACTGATATGGTTGGGTTTAGATTTATTGATAATGTTATTTGGTTTCCATTTGTCACTTTGTTCTTTGCTTTTTTCCTGTTTACTTGACATCTTTTGATTACATTTTTAAAGTATTTTATGCCATTCCATATGATTTGCTTATTTACCTCTTTGTTTTAGTGGCTGTTATATGGTTTGATATATATATATACACACACAAACACACATATATAAAATACCATATAGCATACCCACACATATACATATACATCTATATATATTTAACTTATCCCAATAAATAATATACCATTTCACATATAGTATAAGGATCTTACAGCAGTATAACTTTTTCCCTTTTTTTTTCCATCATTGTACTATCATTAATACATACCTCACATGATGTATGCTATAAATCTCACAATACATTATTATTTATTTAAACAGTTTCTTATAGCTTATTTTTTATTTTTCTCTGTTGTCTTTATTTTTGTAAAATCTTTATTTTATTTTTTCCTGTCACCATTTAGTCTCCTCAATACCCCCCCCCCCCCCCCCCCCCCAGGAATCACCACACTTAATCAATTATATTTTAAAGGAATAATGAAAAAGGGAAAAATGTCTTTTACTTACCCACATTTTTATCATTTTACTATTTGTTTTCATTGTGAACATTCAAATCTTAATCTGATATCATTTATGTTCTGCTTGAAGAATTTCCTTTAATATTTCTTGTAATGCAGGTTTGATGATGATGAATTTTTTTGCCTTTTGTTTGCTGAAAAAATATTTCACCTTTGGTTTTGAAGGCTATTTTGCTGGCCATAGAATTACACGTGGACAGTTGTTTTCTTTCTAATAAGTTACTTCCTATCTTCTGGCTTGTATAGTTCTGACAAGTCTGCAGCATTAATTTGTGGTAATTAGTTACTGGTAATTCATTGTTTATTTGTACTTAATGTTTCTCTGAATGCTTATAAGGTTTTTTATTTATTACTGGTTTTCACATTTTGATTTTAAGATTCTTGGCCCAGTGTTGTTTGTGTGATTCTGCTTGGAGTTCAGGGAACTTTTTGCACTGGTTGTCATCAAATTTAGAAAAATTTGGCCACTTTTTGCAGTTATTTTCTTTCTCCACATCCCCTTTCTGGAACTCCAATTAAATATGTTATATTGAATATTTATTCATTTTGTTTCATTTTTTAATATCTCTGTAATTCATTTTTCATGGTTTTTATTGCTGTGTCTTTAATTAACTGATATTTTCTTCTGCATTGTCATTTCTGCTATAAATGCCACCCAGTGAAACTTTTATTTTAGATAATATACATTTTTTGTAGATGTTCCATTTGATTCAATTTTATAACTTACATTTCCTCTTCACTATATTTATCTCTTTGAACACTTACAGTATTTATATTATGAGTTTCAAGATCTATATCTGTTAATTTCAACATCTCTGTCATATCTGGGTTTTTTCCTATGGGTTTTTCTCCTGGTTATATATCACATATATATGATTTTTCTGTAATTGGTAACTTTTGATTGGGTGATGAACATTGTGAATTTTACATTGAAGAGCATTGGACTTTGTCTTCATTAAAACATATTAGAGATTAAACTGATAGGCAGTTAAGCTTCTTGAAGATCACCCTGATCTTTCAAAATATTACTTAAAATGATGTTAAAGTCCAAAAAAAGCATTACTTCAGGGCTAATTTAGCACTACTACTAATGTACAATCCTTCTGAGGTTTATGATGTGTCATATTCTCTGTATGTCTGGTGGGAGAACTAATGGTTGATTCCCAGCTTGTGTGAGCTCTGGGAATTGTGGTTTACAGCTCTTTGGTAATTGTTCCCCCACCCCCACCCACACCCCATGGCAGTTTTTGTTTGCCAGGTCTCACAGGTTTCCCCATTACATGAGAAGATTGGTGTCCAGCCAGAGTCAAGGACCGTTTGAGGGTTTCTGCAGGTTTTTGGAGCCTCTTTCTGTGTGCGGCTCCCTTCTTTCCATACTGTGCTTAGCAAGTTCTACCCTTTTGTCTTCTTCTTGCTTTAATTTCTGTCTCTTCAACTCAGTAGGACCCCTGGGCCCTATGTGGTTTCCGCTTCAGTGTGTTATGATCTGGAAATTGTGTAAGACAGAAATCTGGGGTAATTTGTCTCCTAATTCCTTTTTGCAACCATCATAGTCATCCTAGTCATTTTTTGCAACCTCTTAGTCATCATAGCCTTGCAATGCTGTTGTACAACCCTAAAAGAGTTGTTCTTGTATTTTGTCCAATTTTATAGTTATTTATGACAAGAAGGTAGAGTAGAAGCTAGTAGCCTCAGTTGGATATTTTTAATGGAGCAAAGAAAAGGTAGAAAAGCAGAGTTTTAAAGCACAATGCATGTTCATATATTACTATTGACATTTGACATTATTAAAAGACTAGGTAAGAAAGAGTCCTTTAAGAGTCATATATGCAAATATCCATTTTAACAATGATAAAACTGAGGTGAAGGTTAGCAAAATAATTTGCTATTGATGGCAGCCTATTGATGGCTGGTCTAACTTTACAGTTTGGGCAGAAGCTGGGTCTTTTTATTTCTATCCATTGTTAGATGTTGTGGTGTGCTATCTGTTTACTACTTCCACTGAGTAGAGAGTATATCGTAGAAATTAGCATTAATTATGATAAGAATGACACTAACAGTTATACCTATTAAAATTTTATGTATATTCATATCCTTTCTTGCTCTTGGTTAGATTAAATTTTAGTTTTGATTTGATCTTTTCTATGTAGCCATTTAATAGCAGTGTTTTAAAGTATCTAATTTAATATCTAATTGTCTTATTCAGTCTGATAATATATTTATAGAGATCCATGATTTAAAAAGCCATAAAATTGGAATAATAGGTAACATTTTTATTGTCTTTTCTTCTGCATTTCTCATTTTATGTATAACATTGACCCACATGTATTTCTCTTATATATAGTACTAATTTACTGACTTATGATGATTAGCATTTTGCTACATTGAATAATATGCATCAGTGACATTTAAAATTGACATTATTTTAATTGTGTTTTTTTCTTCAAGGATATTTCTTTAATGGGAAAAATGTACTGGCACAAACCATCTCAAGTGCAATCAGAGCAAGGATTACAGATAAGTATTGAGGAACCTCAAATGGTAAAGTCTTTAATAAATATCCTCCTTGCCTATATTGAAATAACAGTTTGCCTCCTGTTTCTTGAATGTTTATGTGAAGAGTTTTTAAAAAGTCTCATTTGAGCCTTGACTGGTGTGGCTCAGTTGGTTGGACGTTGTCCCACAAAGTGGAAGGTCTCTGGTTTGATTCCAGGTTAGGGCATAAGCCTCAGTTGTGGGGTCAGTCCTATTTGGGTGGATGAGAGGCAACTAACTGATCAGTGTTTTTTCTCTCACATCGATGTTTCTCTCCCTCTCTTTCTCCCTTCCCTTCTCTGTAAAAATAAATAAATAAAATCTTAAAAAAATAACTTCTTTGATTTATTTTGGAGGTGTGTTTAACTGTAAGTAGATCTAATCCAGTACCACATTGGGATGCTTGGCTATTTTGGTTCACTGTTGCTGCCTGTCAGAGACCTTCTGAGCTAAGGTCCCAAACTCTTTTCAGAAGGGAACGATTTTAAAAATTCTGGTCTAGAGACATTCAGATCTAGCAGGTAGTTGGAGAATTCATTAAAAGTATTAGCTTCTAAGAGAGCATCACATTATTATTTACTTAGCTAGAAGGATTGTGAAAAGCATTGACAAGGGGAGAATTTTGTAGGAAAATGTGGACCTTGGTGACAGAAGTTTGTTTCGGGAATAATGCTTCTTTTTGTTCATCATTGTAAACATACTTATGTGATTCAGAGCCATCTGGAACACATTCCCTGTGAATGGGAAGTGTCTCTCTGTGTATAGTAGTCTACATCCATGTAAAACAAATGGAGGCATGACAGTCAATTCCTTTACAAATGATTGTAAAGTGGTATTATTAAATAGCAAGCTCCTTTAGTTCCTGAAAATATGATTCCATATACATAAAAATTCAGATCAAACTTCACTTTTAGGGTAACAGGTTATGTTTAGAAGGTGTATGTAATCTTTTCACAAAAGCCATGGATCTGGTAATTTTAGAGTTATTTTAAATGGTTGAACTACTAGAGACTGAGATGCTTCCAGATTGAGACCATGTGTTTTCCCCCTTTATAGTCTAATCACTGGCCTCAGAACCCAGCATGTGTGGTACTACTATGTGATTCATCAGTTCTGAAGCCTTACCCCATATGCTGTGGGCTTAAAACTGACATCTAGGGTAGTTCCTCTGGGTAACACCATTTACAGGTGGATATGAAAACCTCTGACCTCTAAGTTTCTAATAGGTAGTAAGCTGCAAATATAATATTAGGTTAGAAAAATAGAAATCTTCACTAATAGAATAAGTTACTTAATACTATTCCCTACACATTTTTGTAAAGTATAAGAAGAAGTAGTGTTTTGAAAGAAACTGATTAAAAAGTCATTTGTTAGGTACTTGGCTTAGACATCATCTTGATGATTGAACATGAAGGTTTGAACAAAATATTGATTTAGTTGTAATTCTCTGGGAACCATACCTTCAGCTTTGACATTTACAAGCAATCACTGGATGTTTTCTGGTCACTGGCCTTTTAAGATGAAGCTTACCACTTTTTAGATGTCAAATACCTTTTAAGTCGGTAACTGGCCATCATAAAAATTAGGCTCCTCTGTAGTATTTTTCATTCCAGACATATTTTTGGGTGCCTACTCTGTTCCAGAGAGTAAAAGTCCATTTGTTCATCCTACTTCTTCCTTAGACTTCTGGAAACTTGGTGGTAAGATCAATCTTCACCGCAGCGGCCCACGTGTTCCCATCCCCAGAGGGTCTACTCTTTCTAAGTGGTGCCCTGCGCCTGTCCTCAGAGCACTGTAGCCTCAGCTGTGGATAGCTCAGGTCCACAGGCCAGAGGTCTCTTTGATGCAACTTGTTTTCTCTTACAAAAGAGCATTCTTTTTAAAAAACAATTATTTTAGAAAGAGGTGGAGTGAGGGAGAAAGAGATGGAGTGAAAGAGCTTTCTTAATGGAATATCATCTTTTAAGTACCCACCATTTAAAATAAAATAGATTTTGAGTGATCGTAGAGAATTATTTCCTGACATACTTACACAAAAATCGAGGAACGTATTTCATTTTTTCACTATAATATGGCAGACACTTTTTTTAGACATAGTTGATACAAACAATAGTTCTTGCCCTTGAGGAATTCACATGGTGACCAGTATATAAGGAGACAAAATATTCCAAATAGAGATTATTCTAAATAATCTTTATGTATGTTCTAAATAGAGACTAATTACATGGTGCAGAAAACACTGACATAACTTCATTTCATTTAGCCATTCACTCATTCACAAATAATAGCAGAAGATCTTCAATGCTTTAAGTGCTTGAGATATAAAATGTAGCTGTGACACAATTTTTAAGAAGGAATTTATGAACTTTAATGTTTTTAAGTACTCAAACATTTTGGTCTCAGGATATCTTTAAACTCTTAATATTTTGCAGACAAAAAGTTTATGTTTGAGTCTATGTGGATTATCAACTAATACTTGCCATATTGGAAATTAAAACAGAGAAACATATAAAATATGTATTCATTTATTTAAAATAATAAGCCAATTACATACTAATATAAAACATTTTGACTTCTGGCCAAGATGGAGGTATAGGTAGACACATGGTGCCTCCTCACACAACTGAAAGAAGAACAACAAATTTAAAAACAAAAAACAACAAGAACTGACAGAAAATAACTGTATGGAACCAAGAAGTTAAAGAGGAAACATTCAACCAGACCTGTAGGAGGGGTGGAAATGGGCAGCTGGGCAGAGAGGACTCGCAGCAAGGTTGCAGCTGGAGGACCAGAGTTGGCAAGGTGGTGGCTTACAGACTGGGTGGTCCCATATCAGTGTGCAGATAAACTGGGAATGACAACTGGGGAGCAAGACAGACCGTACAACCCAGGGCTCCAGTGTGGGGAAAATAAAGCCTCAAAACTTCCAACTGAAAAAACTTGTGGGGGTTGAGGCGGCAGTGGGAGAAACTCCCAGCTTCACAGGAGAGTTCGTTGGAGAGACCCACAGGATTCCAGAACATACACAAATCCACCCACCCGGGAATCGGCACCAGAAGGGCCCAATTTGCTTGTGGGTAGTGGGGGAAGTGACTGAAATTCAGCAGAGAGTGGAGCAAGTGGCAACATTCCCTCTTGGATCCCTCCCCCATGTACAGTGTTACAACTAAGTGATGTGGTTGCCCCACCCTGGTGGACACCTGTGGCTCTGCCCCTTGCTATGTAAAAGGCGCATTGAGACAAAAAAGAAGAAATGGCCCAAATGAAAGAACAGATCAAAGCTCCAGAAAAAATACAACTAAGTGATGAAGAGGCAGCCAACCTATCAAATGCACAGTTCAAAACACTGGTTATCAGGATGCTCCAAGAACTAACGGTACTTCAATAGCATAAAAAAGACCCAGGCAGCAGTGAAGATTGCATTATATGAAATAAAGAAAAACCTTCAGGGGGACTTCCGGCAAGATGGAGGAATAGGTGGACGCACCGTACCTCCTCGCACAGCCAAGATTAGAACAACAATAATTTACAACAGTAATTTACAGACAGAATAATGCCCAGATCTGGCAGAGGATTTATCTGAATGGAAGTTGGGCAGCCAAGAAGTTGAAGTAGACGCGTTCATCCGCGGGTAGGAGAAGACGAGCCGGGTGGGAGCGAGGCTGGCGCAGGTCTGCGGCGTGCGGAGGTCGGGGGAAAGTTTGGCGTGAAATCGGCGCGACAGCCATCTGGGGCGCAAGAACGCAGCAGTGATCCCTGAGTACGCAAGCTGCGGCTGGCAGACCCAGAGGGGTAGCGATTGTGGACCAGGGCAGAACTCACAGCCCGGGAGCCCAGAGAAGGGTCTGAGTCCAGGAGAACGGAACTACCGCCATTGTTTTCTCCTGTCCCTGCTCCCGCCCCCACATATAACGTCACAATCTAGCGACTGGGGTGCCCAGCCCCGGTGGACACCTAAGGCTCTGCCCCCCACTGTAACAAGAGTGACCAGACCGGAAAAAAAAAAAAAAGGAGAGACGGGAAAAATATATTTTCAACAGAGCAGATCAGTCCCCCAGGACTCATCCTTTTGAGCAACTAAGAAATAGCCAATCTATCAGATGCGCAGTTCAAAACACTGGTGATCAGAAAGCTCACGGAATTGGTTGATTTTGGGCGCAATTGAGATGAAAGGATGCAGGTTACCATAAAAGAGATGCAGGAAGATACGCGGAGGAGAGCCAATAGTGAAAGGAAGGAATATGAGTCTCAAAACAATACAGTGGACCAGAAAGAAGATAGAATCAACCAAGCAGGAAAGCATGATGAAATAAGAATTCAAAAAATCGAGGAAAACCTTAAGAGCATCCAAGACACCTTTAAACGTTCCAATATCCGAATTATAGGGATACCAGAATGGGAAGGGGAAAAGCAACAAATTGAGCACGTATTTGAACAAATAATAAAGGAGAACTTCCCCAATCTGGCAAAGGGAACAGTCTTCCAAGAAATCCAAGAAGCTCATAGAGCCCCAAAGAAGTTGGACCCAAGAAGAAACACACCAAGGCACATCATAATTACATTAGCCAAGATAAAAACGAAGGAGAGAATCCTAGAAGCAGCAAAAGATAAGGGGACAGTCACCTACAAAGGAGTTCCCATCAGACTGTCAGCTGATTTCGCCAAAGAGACCTTACAGGCAAGAAGGGGCTGGAGAGAAATATTCCAAGTCATGAAAGACAAGGACCTACATCCCAGATTGCTCTATCCAGCAGAGTTCTCATTTAGAATGGAAGGGCAGATCAAGTGCTTCTCAGAGAAGGTCAAGTTAAAGGAGTTCATCATCACCAAGCCCTTATTTTATGAAATGCTAAAGGGACTTATCTAAGAAAAGAAGATAAAGAAAAGACATGTATAGTAAAAGGACAGCAAACTCACAAATATTAACAACCACACCTAAAGCAAAACCAAAAGAAACTAAGTAAACAATTAGAAGAGGAACAGAACCACAGAAATGGAGGGCACATGGAGGGTTAGCAGCAGTGGGGTGGGAGGAAGACAGAGGGGGAAAAGGTATAGAGAATAAGGAGCATAGAATGTAGGTTGAAAATAGATAGGGGGAGGGCAAGAATAGTATGGGAAATGTAGAAGCTAAAGAACTCATAAGTATGACACATGGACATGAACTAAAGGGGGGAAATGTGGGTGGGAGGGGGGTACAGGGTGGAGGGGAGAGAAGGGGGGAAATGGGACAACTGTAATAGCATAATCAATAAAATATATTTTAAAAAAATAAAGAAAAACCTACAGGGAACCAACAGTGACGGGAAGGAAACCAGGACTCAAATAGTTTGGAACAGAAGGAAGAAATAAACATTTTACTGGAATAGATTGAAGAAACAAGAATTCAAACAAATGAGAAGCTTAGGAACCTCCAGGACATCTTTAAACGTTCCAACATCAGAATCATAGGGGTACCAGAAGGAGAAGAGGAAGAGCAACAAATTGAAAACTTATTTGAACAAATAATGAAGGAGAACTTCCTCAATTTAGCAAAGGAAATAGACTTTCAGGAAGTCTAGGAAGCTCAGAGAGTCCCAAACAAGTTGGGCCCAAAGAGGAATACACCAAGGCACATCATAATTACATTAGCCAAGATTAAAGATAAGGAGAGAATCTTAAAAGCAGCCAGAGAAAAGGAGGCAGTTACCTACAAAGGAGTGCCCATTAGACTATCCGCTGATTTCTCAAAAGAAACCTTGCAGGCAAGAAGGGGCTGGAAAGAAGTATTTGAAGTCATGAAAGGCAAAGACCTACATCCAAGATTATTCTGTCCAGCAAAGCTATCATTTAGAATGGAAGGGCAGATAAAGTGCTTCCCAGATAAAGTCAAGTTAAAGGAGTTCATCGTCACCAAACTTATTATATGAAATGTTAAAGGGATTTACCTAAGAAAAAGAAGATAAAAAATATGAACAGTAAAATGGCAACAAACTCACAGCTATTAACAACCAAACCTAAAAAAAAAAAACCCCAAACCCAAAACTAAGCAAACAACTAGAACAGGAACAGAATCACAGAAATGGAGATCACATGGAGGATTATCAGAGTGGAAGTGGGAGGGGAAGAGAGGGAGAAGAGGTACAGAGAATAAGTAGCATAGATGGTAGGTAGAAAACAGACAGGGGGAGGTTAGGAATAGTATAGGAAAGGTAGAAGCCAAAGAACTTATATATGTACAACCCATGGACATGAACTAAAGAGGGGGAATACAGGTGGGAGGGGCTGTGCAGGGCAGAGGGGAATAAAGGGGGGGGGGGAGATGGGGCAACTGTAATAGCATAATAAAATATATTTTAAATTAAAAAATGTTTAGGACATAATAGCTAAAACTAAATTTAGTGAGAAGGGTATGATCCTCATATTTTTGTAAATCTCTTTAATATCTGATTTAACGAAGAGCTAGATTATCATATCTGCTTTTGCATTCAATCTAGTGTATATGGTCTTTTGGTTAAAGTATATTAAGTAAGTCTGGTCTCAAAAAGGGAATCATATTTCAATAGCCTTTTTACATAGTTATAGATACTCTTCTTTGTTAGTACACTAAAATTCCGCAAGTGGTAGTTTCTTAAAGATCAGTTGCAGTGGGAAATGTGAAACCAGATAAAGGAACTTACTGTATATCATTGTATATCAATACATTAAAATCTATTGATCTACTTTGTTCTTTGAGTGGATCTTTAATCCCTACACGATTTTGTAACCTCATGAGTTAATCATTTGAAAAGTACTGGTTCATTGTTTTACTCACCACTGCTTGCCATCATCAGTGCAAATGTCAACACAGTGAAGAAGGCAAAAAGTCCTTAATATTATTATGACACTGGTTTTGACATTGCAGATCCCCTGAAAGGCTTTCAAAGGTTGTCAGGAGTCTGTGGACCACACTTTGAGAACCACTAGTCTGGTGGGTGGAGAAGAAAAGAGGGTAAAAGAGTGCAATTTGGAATCAGGCTGTCTAGGTTCAATTACAGGTCTGCTACTTACTCTCAGTGTGACCTTGAGCAGGTTACTTAACTTCTCTAAGCCTTAGTTGCTATATCCATAAAATGGGATTATAGCCATGGTTGGTGTGGCTTGGTGGATTGAGTGCTGCCCTGTGAACCGAAAGGTCACCAGTTTGATTCCCAGTCCACACACATGTCTGGGTTGCAGGCCAAGTCCTCAGTTGGGGGCTTGCAAGACGCAACTGATGGATGTATTTCTCTCACATCGATGTTTCTCTCACTCTCTTTCTCCCTCCCTTCCCCTATCTCTAAAAATAAATAAATAAAATCTTTTAAAAAATGGGGTTCCAAACAGGTCCTATTTCATGGAGTTGTGAAGATTAAAATTTAATGAGATAATGCTCATATTTATTGATAATTATGCTTATGATTATGATTATTTAGACAGTTGCAATATAGTGGGATACATGCTACAATAGAGGAAGGGTACAGAGTGGTGATAAGATCAGGAGAAACTTTGTGGAGGAGGAGAGACTGGCAGATGAGGCTCAGCTGCAGCTGGAAGGCTACCATTGCCTTCTCCCCAAGCTTTTCTCCCTCCATTTTCTATTGTGGAGGGTGGTACCTGCACCTATTCAGTCTCACAAATCAGAACCCTGGGGGAGTTTGTTGAGGAATAGAGAAATTCAAAAGGAAGGGAGTGATTAACAGTGCCAAAAGCTATGATACATAAAGGAATGAATTTGTCATAGGTAGACAGTATAGGGCCCATAACACATCCCAGTGTACCTATTCTGCCATTTTTAATTTTTCAAATTTATTTTTATTTTTTAAAAGAAGATATGCTTTTACAAATATTTTATTTATTTACTTTTAGAAAGAGGGGAACGGAGGGGGAAAGAGAGGGAGAGACACATTGATTGGTTGCTTTTCACACACCCCTATCTGGGGACCTGGCTCACAACCCAGGCATGTAACTTGACCAGGAATTGAACCAGTGACTTTTCTGTTCACAGGCCAGTGTTCAATCCACTGAGTCACACCAGACAGGGCTATTCTGCCATTAAAAAAAAAAATCCTTAGTAGAGGACATGTTTCCATTAATTTTTAGAAAGAGAGAAAAGGGGTTGGGCGGGGCGCAGAGAGACCTGATGTGAGGGAAACATCAATCAGTGCTTCCTGTATGTGTGTCAACCAGGGACTGAATCCATAGCCTAGCTATGTGCCCTGACCAAGGATTGAACCTGTAGACTTTTGGTGAATAGGACATTGCTCCAACTAACTGAGCCACCTGGCCAGGGCTCTATTCTGCCATTTTATGGAAAGGATTTTATTAGCTCCTTTTAATCAAAGAGGAAAATGAGGCCAAAAAACAGTTAAGTAACTTGACCAAGATCACCCATCTATTACTTGACAGATACAGGATTTGAATGAATTCCCATCTGGTTACAAAACTCTTACTCTTTCCACAACACCATCTAGTAGCTTTATGAAAGTATGAGCTCCAGATTCAAACTGTGTTTTACAAACAAATCTCTTGACTTAGCCATCAATTGCTTATTGATAAGCTTTTACAGCATTTGGTATTATATGCCATCTTTACTATTTACTTTAATTCTTAACAATTAAATATATCAAAGGACAAAGATAGAGTTGCATTTTCAAGTCATTCTATGGAATTCAGATTTTTATTTAAGTCAGATTGGTTTATCATCTGCTAACCTAAGGCAGTGAAGTTTTAATTGCTAGTGCCTCATAATCCCAAATAATCTTGGTTTAAAATTGGGTAATACCCAAATATAACTAAAAAGATGCTCTCCTCAAGACTTGGTGAGTTACACATGAAATCAGTGAGACATTTCTTGTGGCTGTGCCATTCTTAAATCTATTGGGTGGACATTGGTTAATATGATCATATAGGTTTCAAGTGTACATCTCTATGATAAATGATCTGTATATGGCATTGTGTGCCTACCACCCAAAGTCAAATCATCTTCTGACACCCTATATTTGGCCTTCACTCTTTACTATCTCCGTACTCCCTTCCCTCTGGTAACCATCATATTGTTGTCTGTGCCTATGAATTTCAGTTTTATATCCCACATATGAGTGAAATAATGTGGTTTTTAGCTTTTTTTGTCTGCCTTATTTTGCTTAGCATAATCTACCTGAGGTAGTCGAAGTCCATCCGTGTTTTTGCAAATGGCAGTATTTCATTTTTTCTTATGGCTGAGTAATATTCCATAGTATATATGCACAATATCTTCTTTATCCAATTACCTATTAAAGGTACCTGTCTTGTTGAGAATAGCCATTTTAACAGGTGTGTGTGGGGGGTATCTTGTTGTAGATTTAATTTGCATTTCCCTAATAATTTGCTAGTGAAGTTGAGCATCTGTTATATTTGTTGGCCATTCATATCTCTTCTTGGGAGAGGTGTCTGTTCAGGTCCTCTGCCCATTTTTTAATCCTATTGTTCATTTGGTGGTGCTTTGTATGAGTTCTTTATATATTTTGTAAATTAACTCCTTTGTCAGAGCTGTTGTTTGAAAATACTATCTCCCATCAGGTTAGTTGTTTTTGTGTTTTGTTGTTGGGTTCTTTTGCTGTACAGGAGTTTTTTTGGTTTGATGTAGTCACATTCATTTATTTTTGCCTTTACTTATCTTGCCTTTGGTGTCAAATTCATAAAATCTTCTCTAAAACTAAGATCCATAAATTCAGTATGTGTTTTCTTCTATGTAATTTATCATTTCAGATCTTACTTTAGGTTTCTGATCCAGTTTGAATTAGTTTTTGTACATGGGGACAAACTTGTAATCCAGTTTCATTCTTTTGCATGTGGGTTTCCAATTTTCCCAGCACCATTTATTGAAGAGACTTTCTTTTGTCTATTGTGTTTTTGGTTTCTTTGTCAAAAATTATTTGCCTATATACATGTGGCTTTATTTCTGGGCTCTTCATTGTTCTGTTGGTCTCTGTGTGTGTTTTCTGCCAATACCACACTGTTTCAATTATTGTAACTCTGTAGTATAATTCGAAGTCAGGTTGTGTTATACCTCTGGCATTGTTATTTTTTCTCAGTGTTGCTTTGGCTATTTGAAGACTTTTGTGGTTTCATACAAATCTTATGTTTTTTGTTCTATTTCTTTAAAAAACAACATTATGATCTTGATGGGGATTGCATTAAATCTGTATATTGCTTTGGGTGATATGGCCATTTTAATTATGTTGATTCTTCCAATCCATGAACACAAAAGATCTTTCCATTCATTGTGTCTTTTTTCAATCTCTTTGAATAATGCTTTGTAGTTTTCAGTATATAGGTGTTTCACATCCTTTGTTAAGTTTATTCCTAGGTATTTTTTTTTGTTGCAATTACAAAAAGATTTTTTTTTCATTTTCTCTTGAAATTTCATCGTTAGCATGTAGGAATGTAGTAGATTTTTATACATTGACTTTGTATTCTGTAACTTTACTGTATTTGTTTATTGCTTCTAATAGTATTTTTTTGGAGGAGTCTTTAGAGTTTTGAATACACAGAATCATATCATCTGCAAAAAGTGACACTTTTACTTCTTCGTTCTCAATATGGATGTCTTTTACTTTTTTCTCTTGCCTCATTGCTCTGGCTAGGACTTTTAGAACTATGTTGAGTGAGAGTGGTGAGAGTGAGACATGTTTAAGGAACTCAACACGGAGGTAGGAGTGCTATTTTGTGAGAACTTTTTATTTGGGCTTAGGATGGGATGGGGGTGTCCAAGTGGTCTTCTTGAGGTCTCTGGGTCAACTCTTCTCTGAGTACCTGAAGGCAGGGTTCTGGAAGAGCATCAAGCTAGGAGGAACTCCATTTTTCAGGACTGAAGAATCTGAGGTTGGTCAGAGGTTAAATATTTCAGTGGGCCTTGATTGTATGTGAGTGTGGGCTATAGTCAGGGTCAGATTGGAGTCCTATTTCCTTAGAGATGGTGCATAATAACTGTTTCTATTTTCTGAGACAAGGGCTGAGGAAAATAATTTGCCAGACTTTATATTTTTCTTAAGTCAATTTGAGTTTCTCTTTGTAAATTTTCAAAGGAAACTTACTACCTCTTTTTAATTTCATTCATGCCTTATATAATTATTTTGTTGTCAAAGAAAAAATTATATGACAGAACTTTGAAGGACCAGTGAAAAAATTCTTATACATTTATGTTTTCTAACAGAACGAGTTGGAGGAATTTTCTCAAACTGTATCAAGTGCTTTCCAGATTGATCAAGAGGATACATCAGAAAAGGGAGCCTCAGAAACAGAAAGCATGGTATTTAAACCTCAGGAAACTTCTGAAATTCAGCCAGCAGATGAATCGAGTAAACTTTTGGAAGATAAACAGCCCACACCTGATTCAAAAGCAGCCAAATGGGTGGCTTTAAAGGTAAACCACTATTTATGTTAAAGACAGAATTATGAGAGTTGAAGATATGCAGGTGTGAAGAAATGGTCCCGGCAAGAGCCAAGGAATATGGGGCAGTTCACCCTGAAAAAAAGGCCTCAGATGTGCAAATCGTCCATTTGGGAAAATGGAAAATCTGTTTTTGAAGGCTTTCAGTCTCAAACCTAATTGCAACTCTGGGGAGAAAAGACAGATTTTTAAGATGGGAAGGAACTTCAGGGCTTTCAGGAATTGACCAAGCCTTCCCCTTCCCATCTTGAGGGAATTGGGAACTGTAGCCCTGGGACCAGCACTGGGGTACTCTGTAACATTTATAACTTTACCCCTTTTAGGTTTACCCTAACCCCTGAGTGTTTTCCTATTGTGAGAATATTTCCCAGATTCATTTTATTTATGTATGATTTAAATAATTATTACCTTATTTGCATATAACCTTACTACTATTTACTTAGTCTGTTCTTTAATTTGAGTCAGTTTCTTTTGAACGTTTATTCAAAAATAGATACATTATTACTAGGGTTTATAAAAAAGCCACTTTTCCCTGAAACACAATATACTATCTTGATTATCACCAGGATCCTCTCTCTGACTGATTCACATGGATATCACTTCTTGGGTAAACAAAATTCTTGGTCAGTCCCTCTTTTTTTGGATTCTCTTTTCCCCACCAAATGACCATGTTTCTACTATGCTTCACCCAGGTCCATGGACCACCACCAGTTATTCAACTCTTGCCCAAAACTTCCAACTCTGAAACCTTGAATTTTTCTGTGTATTTCACATATAATCAGTCCCCAAAGCCTAAATTCCTCCTAAACATTATTGCTTATAATTTTTTCTTTTCCAGTTTCTCCCTTCCTAGTCTGGGTCCTGGTGACCTTATTTATGCCTGGATTAGTGCACTTGCCTCCTGGTTTTCCTTTATTTCTCAAGCCCTGCTTTCTTAGTTTCATCCTGTACGGCACTAGCACTTTGATCCTCTCGTAATAATAAATAATAAGGAAGACTGACAAGTAAGGGTTGGCCAGAGAAAATCTACTACTGCTGTCAGGGAGAGGGACTTACCCTGTGACTGGGGACCGACTCCATCGGCAGTCATGCTGCCTTTCTAAAGCATGAGCTTGGGGTGTGAAGTGAAGCCTGACAAAGCCAAGTAAACCCACTCTCTGCTGACTCCTCCAGGTGAATCCTGTGTATTAGGCTGACACCTTCTAGGTGTGAAAAACTCAGCATCTTTGAAAACTCTGACATCTTGAAAAAGTGTTAGACTGGTGGGCACAGGTAGTGTTATCTATTCTTCTACCTGAACGCTGGTACTTTGGAAATAAAATGTGGGCATGAGAGGCAAATGTTTAGCTACTAAATGTATCAAAAATGCAATGGATTTTCTGGACAGTAGTTTAACTACCATAGCCTGTCAGGAATTTAAATCCCTCATTAGAAAAGTCCCCAAATGTTAATTTGTTTGGCTTGTTTTAGCTGCTGTTGAATACAGGGTCCAGCACAAATAACGTCCCTTTTTATTAGAAAATGTTTTACTACAGAATCATAGGCATGCAGTTCTCTACCATAACAATAACACATTCAAGCACACCGTCTGACATTTTAGGTGAAATGTTCAAATTGCTGTCCATCTCGTGTGAGACATTCTTGTACCCTACCAACCACACTCAAGCAGGCATTACTTCTGCCATCCCCTGTATTATTAAGTTATGAAAAATGTTTTTTTAAAAAAGAGGCAGTCCTTTTTTAAGGTAACTAGACTTTATTGCATATTGACTATGTGCGAACCACTTTGCTAAGGTAATACTATCTAATTTTTTTCTAACAACAACCTTATTATTAGCCTCATTTTATTGTTGAAAAAACTGAACCATAAAGCACGTAAATAACCTGCCCAAGTACCAACATCTGTGGCAGGACTTGAGGCAGGACTTGAACTGCGGTGGTCTAATTCTGGAACTTTCACTCTTTACTACTTATCAGTGCTACCTGGTCATAACAATCGATGGGTGTCTTTAATTACAAGAACACACTCTCAGCAGCAAAAATGACTAGAGATGGAATGTTCCTCATGAGAGTAGGAGGAATGGTTTGATGAGAGAGGCTTGGAGAACGGATGAAGAGAGCTCTCAACTGAAAACAGAAGTGTTTCAAGTGGAGGAGAAGAGAATGTCTGATAAGACTTTATGGTTTATTGTTGTGGGCTATTGGGGGGCACAGCAGAAATGCCACAGAAAACAGCTTTGCAAGTGTTCCTGTGACTCATCCCACCAAGTCTTCACCAGGTACCCTGCATGTATTTATTTATGTTAACAACTGAAGAGCAGTTATTATTCATGAACTTTCCCATGTTTGGACATTTGAAGCAATAAAGTTAGTCTCTAGCATCTTTGTCACAGGAATGAGAAACAAGATACTCCAGCATGCCTGGCCAGATTAGTGGACTGGGACAAGAGGACCACTTTTTTTTTTAAAGGATCTTTTTTTTGACGTAGCACATAGCTAATAGAACTAGCACAGAGGTGTTATAGAGGAGCAATGCAGGACTTTTACTGCTCACATACATGCCATAAGGTCTCATTCAGCTAAAAAGTAGAAAATTCATCAATCTATACTTTACTGACCATCTCTACACTTACAAACTCATTAGTTTAATAGAGGTTATTAAGACTCTAGTCCAGGAGTATCAAACTCACTTTCACCAGGGGCCACATCAGCCTTGAAGTTTGTCTTAAAGGGCCGAATTAATTTCAGGACTGTATAGATGTAACTACTCCTTGACTGTTAAGGAGTTGAGATTACATTTGGCCCTTTGAAGGCAACTGCGAGGCTGATGTGGCTCCTGGTGAAAATGAGTTTGACACCCCTGCTGTAGTCTAAGTCATGACCAATGAAAAAGGAAATTAGGTAATTGAGACTCTGTGAAGAAATGACTGACACAAGAGCCCATGAGAGGATGGTTGAGCATTTTAGAAGGAAAAAAAGGTCAAAAACATATAGGAAGATTTAGATATAGATCTTGAGATTCTAAATGTTTAATAGATGTGGGGTGCTCTACAGCCTCCCAAATTCTTACAGAACAGTTAGGAGGGCTCTATTGCTCTATTTTAAAAATACATAAAAGATGAAAGAAGAAATACATACCCATAGATAAACATAGAAGTGGCATGTGGCTATAGCAATTATATCAAGAAGGCTAAGCTCCAGAAGGGGTGAGACCTGTGAATGATGCTGAAAATCAAAAAGTATTTTTCTATGTTAGTTTTGGTGCAAAGAGAGAAAAAAAGAAAGGATAACACTGTCATTTTGGATAAATAGTGCGATGACAACATATGACAGAGCTGCCTTAATTTATTTTTGGAAAAAGGATGAGGTTTTAAACAAACAGAAACATGACAAAAAGAAAAGGAAGCTGATAAACTTGTACTTTGCTTTTCTTAAATTTGACAAGGAGAATGATCTTTAGTTTAGAAAGCAGACAAAAGGAATTGATAAAAGAAACTTGAAGCCCAAGATTGTAAAGATTTTAAGAGCTAACTTAGCTACCTGAGCCTCCTGGCTTAGACAGATAGGTTTAAGACTGTTGAGCCCTTGTCAGCAGCGGCTTTCAGGAGCTGCTGCAGTGGGAGAGGTAGGTGCTAGATGCCTGGATACTGACAATGGCAAATCTGAGTTTTATCTTTTAAGGGTCAGGGTTTTGGTTTTTGTAATGAATGATTTATCTTAGATAAAATTCTAGAATGGCAGGAATCTAAACAACAAAACAAAAAAAAACCCTAGCAAAATATAACCAAAGACACTGAAATAGGGGATAGTCTGACAGTGGCCAGAGGGGAGAGAAGAGGGAATTTCAGGGGGGAATGGGTAGGGTTTACAGGAACAAATTTGGAGGACACATGGACAAAAACTAGGGATAGGGGGTAATGGGGGGGAAGAGGGGAGGGTTGGGTTGGGTGGGCTGGAATGGGAGTAGGGGGAAGAAAACTGTACTTGAACAATGATTAAAATAATAAAAAAAAAATAGAGCTCTAAAAAAAATTAAAAAATAAAAAATAAATAAATGCATCATTAAAAGAACTGTGTTTGAACCTTTATATATGGAAGCAGTAATCACTTGGAACCAGTGTGGTTTCCCTAAGGGACAAGTCATTGAAGACCAACCTTATTTCTTTTCCTAGAATTGCTAGACTGAGCATGAGAAAAGTGTTAGACTTGAAGTTAAAGACAATAGTATCATGGTGGACAGCCTGGTACACAAGAAAACTCAATATACATTAGTTGTTATCATCCTTTGGACTTGAACCATCCATTCATGAAAGCCTCCCAATGGCAGTTTTGGTAGACAAGACTGCAGTCAGGTTGAACTAGATGGATTTGTATTCAGTTATGCAAAGGATGCACACTTTCCCATGAAAGTTCCTGTGGACTGCCATATGGCTGTGTCCAACTCATCATTATTTCCTAATAAGTTGGATGAGAATGTGGAGAATTTACTGATTGGATTTGCAGGTAACATTCAAAATGTGACTTGGTTAGATTTGGTTAATCAGATCTCAGGTGAAATTTAATTGGAGTAAAAGATGTATGGTTCTGCTTTTGGGTCCACAAACTAAATGCATAGATATGGGATGATATGACTTAGAACAAACATGAAAAAGACTTCAGGGTTTTAGGCTATGATTTAGTTATAGGAAAAAATGCAATCATAGTTTGCATTGATTGACAAATACCATAAAAGATCTTTTTTTTCCTTTTTGATCTGATCACATAACATCTTAAATACTGCATTGAGGTATGGGTATCCAACCCCAGGGGAATCCCAGGGGAAACTGACAAAATGGAGACTGGAAGAGAACATTCAAGATGACAAAGCACAGTTTTTCAAGACTATGTCATGTAAAGCAGAGTTGAAGGCACTGGGGATGTTTAGCTGGGGGATGGGAGTGGTGCATGCAGGTCCAGGGGAGTCAACTGCATTCAAGTATCTGACTGTCTGTCAAAAGGAAGAGAGTTAGATTGTGAGGTTTGAATTGAGACTAGCGAATGAAAGTTGTTAGGTTCTGTAATAAGCAAAACTTCCAACAATTGGAAGAGTTTCAAAAGAGTTCTCAATCCTTTGTTCCTGATCATGTTCAAGCCAGAATGAATAACCATTTGGTGGAGAAACTGTAGAAGAAATTTAAACATTAACTGGATGGTGAGATGGAATCATCTGTACTCTGAGCTTTCCTCATTTGTCATCACTTTCTTGCTCAAGAAATTGCAACAGTTCTCTTCTCATGACTGCCCTGAGCCCCAACTGGCTACCTCGTTTATGAAAACCTCTTTTTTCCTGGTCTCCTTCCACACTTATTTAGCCACATCTCCCTGCTTTCTTCAAGAAAAGCCACCCTGCTTTCTTTCTTAAATCTAATCTGAAAAAAATACAGAGTAACCCACAAAGAAAAATATTATTAGATGAACTACTACCATGAATTCTACAAATTTTTTAGGAAATCTAGGAAAACAATACTAATACCTATAACGATTAAAAGGCTATTATTTAAGTGATAGATATGCATTTGTTTTTTTCAAGCAGTAGAAATAGAAAAGAGTACAATTGTAAGGAAGTACAAATTGATTAACATTGCTCAAAATAAGTATGTAAAGCATTAAAGTCCATGTTGGCTTGTACTTGCAGCCACCAGCCATGCCAAGCTTTAAAAGACTAAGCATAAGTCCTAGTAAAAATGTCAATCAAGAAAAGTAGGTCTATGGAGGGAAAAAAAAAATCACACTTTTTTTAATAGTTTTAAGGCAATAAAATATTATAACTAAATATGGTACTAATATTTTTATTGCTGTGAAGGTATATATGTAAGCATTTGGAAAGGAAGTCGTAAGAATATATCAACTCAACTTTAAGATTTACATTTTGTTATAAAATATGCATAGAAATTAGTAGTTTAAGCAATGAGATGGGCCATTAAATATGAAAGATCTAATTCTCATTTATAACTTTTTAACAGCATACTTTTATATTTTTTAAAGGTGAAATCATCTGAATTGTTGCAAATCAGAGGAAAAGAAGTTAAGCGAACACGAAAAAGTAAATTAAGAATTCCACTACAAAAAAAGTCTGCAAAACCCCGGCACGATCAAAAACGATTAAAACAAAAGTAACTTAAGTTTACAAATTTTACTGTCTGAAGACAAATTATTTAGTAGCATCGATACCTTAAAATGCATTTTTAAATGGGACGTTTTTGAAATGTATATATGAGATTTAAATTAAACCTCCTCCCAGAAGGGTTGGTGGCAGATAGCATAGTTAGGACATGTATGCTGTACTCCACACTTTTATTTCTATTTCTGATCAAGGTACTTGGTCTAATGACATAACAATAGCTAGAATAAAAATAGCTGTTTGTGAGACTAAAGAAATAAATGTTAATAGGTTAGATTTGATTTCTTTCAATCTATGTAATGCCTAATTTAGGTTAACTGCTTGTTATACTGGTTAATTTTGTTTTTATAAAATAAAGTAAAGTAAAAGACAACCCAACGCGTATTTCCATAGGCCAATTAAATTGGTTATTTGGATAGCTTTTTTATTCTCTACTATTATTTCATGCTTTATTCCCTCCACCACATTTGCAATGGACTTTCTTGTTATACCAAGAGGTAACCACAATTTTGAATAATAGTGTGTAAATGCAATTTAGATTTATGGGTTTATCTTTTGCTGTTCATCTTGTTGAAACAGATTTTCTCCTTATTTCACCACTGGATTTTTATGGGTTGGTTTATTCTAGATTCTTCTTCATTTAACTGTTTATGGGGGCTTAAAGAAGCTTTAATTATTAGCTTTTGTTGTGGCTTAGGGCACTGAAAGGTGTGCTGGACATGGAAGACAACCTTTTTATGGCTAGCCTAAACTTTGTAAATGGATATTACTCACAATTTAGTAGCTGAAAATGGACTCACGGGAAAAGAATTCCAAAGTTTATGAAAGAGTCAAATTGGCATTTAAGTGACCCTGTACATGCCATTGCTTATCTGCATTGCTTTAAGCTCATTTAGTTAGCAAGATTATGTATTAAAACAAATAGTGACAGCAGACAACAAGTATTTTACCTTCAATAAATAGTTACTGTCAGATTATCAATGAAGCAGAAACTTCTTGATTTTTTTCCCCTAAAAAACCTTGCATTTAATGCATTAAGCAAAGTAGCATGGCCACACACAGAGTCAGAGTCTTTTCTTTTTTATGTCTTAGTGTTTCAAAGAATGACAAATAGTCCTGTTTAAGGAGAGCATGCTGTAAAAACACACAGCCTTTCTTGAGCATGCCAAAAATATTTGTAGATCTTTTTGATATACATAGTACTGTGTTAATTCATTAAAACTGAAACCAAAAATTTCTCTTAGAGAGAAATAAGAATGAGAAATAAGAATGCAGAGGAATATGATATTAAAAATTATGTAATAAAATAGAGTTTTGGAAAAATGTTTCTGAACATCTTTTATTCCTTGCCCTATTTTCTTAATCATTTTTAACCTAACTTTTCTCACCTGTAGCTCCTAAATTAATATGTTTTCTTGGGAATTTAGCCCCCTTTGGAAAATATAGTGTTTAGCTCCATAACCAAGGGATATTCACTTACAAATCTATGTTATTACAATATAATGGCAAAGAAGGAATTAAGATTGGTTGTGTGGCTTTGTTAAGGAAAAAAATATGTAATGTAATCTCAAGTGCACTCCACTAGCCAGGACTTGCCCCAGACAGAATGATGATGGAGATGAGCTTGACATCAGAGCTCACCTTTTTCTCCCTTCTTTTTTTCCAGTTCTTTCTTAGGATCTCTACTTCTTGGACACCCATTTTAACTCCTCCAGTTAGGTCTCTTCATCTCAGACATTTCTAAATGCTTTAGGTTTTCCTCTCTTTACCCTCCTGCACTCGAACAGGTACAGGTTTAATGTTCTGTTCTTTTTGGGCCTTGTGCTGTTTTAGAAATGGCACAGAGTGCTCTGTCAGTGATTCAGTAATGCCTAGCAACAGGCATTGTGCAGTGCAGGGAAAGTTAATAACTATAGCAATACAAATAAAACAAGCATTGTCATTGATTCTTACAAAGGCGAGAGTTAGGGATTTTTATTTCATTTTTGCAGATCTTCAGAGAAGTTAGTGATACAGTTTGCAAGTGTTAGAGCTGAGATTCTGATCCAGGCCCTGCCAGCTCCAAAGACTGTATTCTTCATGTTATGACACTATGCAGATGTGTAAAGCAGTTAGTGTGCAGATCTGCATTAACCTATTAGATAAATGGTCAGAATGGGTGGCACAAAAATAGGGCAGTGTATGAAAAGATATATTTGTAAAACAGGAAAATAATTAAATGTTGCAGAAAAATTTGTCTTGATGTTGTTAAAGGATGTTTAGACATGGGCAAAAGGAGAAGCAGCATTCTATCCATCACTGAAAGAACTGGAAGGCCTTACTGATCCTGGGAATTGTCCTGGAGATGGATAATAATAGTGAACATCTGCCCTGTGAGAGACGCTGTTTTAAATACATTCACTCCTTTCTTCTTTAAAGTAATTTTATCCAGCGTGTGCTAATGTTGTTATTCCAAATTTACTGAAATGTAAAGTAATTGATTTGCTTATGACCATGGGATAATTGTAAACAGGATTTGAGCAAAGGCAGTCTGACTCCACTGCACTCTACACTCTTAACCACTGGATTAGAAGTGGGGCCAGACGTCAAGGGCCTTGAAATTTAGAGAAGAAGTTAGATGAATGAAGCAAGTGACAAAGAACCATCACGCTGAGTAAAGGAGTATTCAGAGATCAATGTGATAGAATTTTGCAGGAGATATTGGAGAGGGGAAGAGACAGAGGGCGCAGTGCTCAATCTGACTGGCATTGGACTGTTGCTAGTGCAGGGTGTGAGGTGTTGAGGACCCAGACTGTGTTGGAAGTGCGGAGGGAAAAGGAGCACACCTGAGCAACACTGTGCAGGGAGGAAGCTGTTTTTCATCAGATATGCAGGTGAAGGAAAGAGGAGTCAAAGGTGGCTCCAGTGTTTTATATCTTGAAGATGAGGAATCTGGGTGAGATAGTGACATTGGAGACAGGATTTGGGAGCTCTCAGCACAGAGGAAATAGCTTGAGACACTGATACTGATGTTTTCAATGCAGAAAGAAAAGTTCAGCTTTGGAAGCCATACCCAGTTTAGGAAATGGAGAAAGAAGAGCCAGTCAAATTATGTTTAATTTGAGAGGTGGATGTAGAGCTGAGATAGTATAGGCTTAAAAAAAGCTCATGGAGGGAGGAGGAGCAATTCAACAAGGATCGCCAATACTATCAGCTGTAGCTTCATAGAAAACACAATATAAATATATAGTTTATTTGATTTGATGAAAAGGTCATCACTTGGTTAATGTAATAGTATAACTTAAGTAGGGAGATGGGGATGGAGTGGTATTGGATAAAGGCCGTTTGAGGGGCCTGAGGGGCCATTAACAGGCAATACTGGGAAAAAAATTGGCTTATGGTCAGCAGCATCATGTTTAGATCCTAGTGGCCACTCAGTAATTTTGTGGCTTATCCAAAATAAGCCTGTTCCAATGTAAGGATAATAATACCTCCCATATAGGCTCATTGTAGAGAGGATTGTGTGTAAGTCACATAGCAGAGAGTCTGGCACATAGTAGGTGTTTCAAAAAATATTTGTTCATTAGATAGAATGTGACAGGATTAAGAAGTCATTCTTCATGCCTTCTCTGTTTTGGAAAGGCAGGAGAGGCAAATTTTTGCGTTGTGGGAAGAAGGTGCCACATGAACTTAGATCCAGGGTTCCATTGATGCTAGTTAATGGGTAATGTACTTCTTTAGAGCTTTAGCATTTGGGCAGAGTTGCAAAGCAGTAATGCATGGTGGCTGGATATGGTATCACCAGCTGAGTTAAGAATTCAAGAAAGAAGAGGTTTGGGGTGGGATGATAATGAGTTTGCTTTAGATCTGTTGATTCTGAGGTATCTGTAAGACACAGATTGATTATCTTCAGCAGGCAGTTTAATACATGACTTCGAAGATCTGGTCAATGACCTGCAACTGTGATAGCAAATTTGTTATAAATCATTACTATAGTTTTAAATTTCACCTCCTGCATGAAGGCATCCTTTTCAAAGCCTGAACTAAACTGTCAGTGTAAATGTATTTTATGTCAGGAAAATCGCACAATGATAAAAGAAGCCCTCTTTCCTTGTTGCAGAGTTCTACAAGACCACTCCATTCCTACCTTTCATGGTCTGTGCACAACTGTCCCAGCCTGGATGCTTCCCACCAACTTGTACCTGGCTTCTCGGGCATATCATACAGCCGACAAGAAAGGCCATGATACTCTACTCAGAGTATTTGGAAAGTCCTTGTTAGATGATCGCTTGACAGACGAAGAGCAAAGAGATAGGTAAGAGTTCCATTGGTACTTTTGTTTTGAACTAGATTTAAGCTGGCAAAGAAGTTCTGCCTTTGAGGTTTAGATTTGAAGACTTGGTTATGCTCTTGGACCCTACCAAGAGGAGCAGTTTTCATTCTTTTCCATTTTTTCCCAGTACACACGGTCTAGTCAGTATCTTCATTTCCTGCCATCGTCACCATGAACCATGCCCTATCATAAGGTAACTTTGGTTTACTGGTTTATGGTTCCCAAAGAGAGTGTCACATACCTAGTCTCATTTGTTCTACACAACAACTCGGGAGTACAGATGTGAAAATTGAGGCTCATAAAAATCAAATAACTTCACCAGGCTTGCACAACTAAGAAAGTCCCAGATTTGGGACTTGAAGCCTGTCTTAGATTTCAATGTCTTGGGCACTCCTGAGTCCAGAGGTCATGTACACAGGTTGTCGTCTCTGCTGTTTCTTCCATTTCTCCTTGTGTCCCACTTTCTCTTGAATCTGAGTATTCTTTAGTGAAGAGTATAAAAAAGGAGAAAAGGGAAGGGAGTCAACATTTATTTGGCAGTAATTATACTTCTGCTGTGCTGTGTACTTTGCATTTTTCCTACTCACATTTCAGCTATAAAGACAAAGTCGTAATTTCCAATTTATTCATCAGCAAGCTTGGGCTCCATAATATCAGGATATTTGCCCAAGTTATTATCTCTGATTAATGATTAAAATCCAGATGTGTCTAACTTAGTTTTTCTCAAATTTTTTTCATTATCACCCCCTTAAGGAGCTTTTCTAGACTTCCCCCCCAATTGTCCTCCCTTATTAAATTTTAATGCCCCAGATATACTGTACATCTGTTTATGGCCCTGTGTAGCTGTGCGCTGTGCATAAAAACAGTGATCTTCTATCATCACACCCTCCCCACAGTGTACCAATTTGCACCCCTTTGGGAGTGCTGTCACCTGCCCATGGAGAGTGCAGGCTCCAAAGTCTCTTGCCTTTTAAAAGACATGCTAGGAATCCTGAGAAATCATCTCCTACACATTTTAAGAATATTAAAATATATTAAATATTAACAAGTTTAGATATAAATGGTTTTGGTATTATATTTTAACAATTTTAGATCTATAGAATAATATTCTAAAAGATCACTTTCAGTTATACTAGCACAAAATTATTAGTAACTTACCCACTCTTTCCACAGTATATGAGTCTGCATTCTTAAATCTGACTTTTAGTAAAAATTGTGACACTTTACTGCCCTCTTTCGTGGTTTATACAGTCCTCTGGTTTTCCTCTTTAGTAATCACAATCAGGTTCGATTTGAGTCCCTGAAGGTCATTCTCATGTTTATTTTATATTTAGGCAAAGATATTTTTTAATGATTTGTTATTTGTAACTTTATACATCTAAGTTTTTTAGTTTTCATTTATCAAGTCAGTGGTTTTCTAAATTTTTGAAAATAATTATATGCAAAGAATTTTGGAAATTTCAAAACTGCTCCAATGTCTTTGGCAGAAAATAGCAGTTTTGTTGTGGTGCTCTTTGGAATGCCTATTGAAAGCCTAAAGCTGAGTGTGGAAAAAAGACATAAACTTAATCTAGTAGTCATGAAACTACTGCTTGGAGGCATTTCCATTGTTAATTTGCATGCGAGTGGTAATTTTGAGGAGTTACAGCTTCTGTTAGTTAAGCAAAGTGTTAAAAATACTGGTTTCTTTCTAATTCTAAAATTATTTTCTTCAAGTAGGTCTCACTTTCTTTTTTCAAGAGAGTCAATAAATGTTCTATTTGATGATGATAATTTAATTCTTGGCAATTTGTTCCTAAGCACCAAATAAGAAGTTCATTTCAGTACCGAATATCTAATTCTCCAGCATCCATCTCTTGAGGTTTACCTTGCTAAACATAGCTTAACCTTTTCAAAATATAGCTATCTGATGAGCCTACAAGTTTGGAGAAATGTATACTTTTTTTCTGCACTAATAAGTGTTCTCAAGAAAGGTAGTTGTAAACAGGAAATGAATACCCTTTTGCTTGGTGGCTTTCTGGGGCTTCTGTACAATAAACTTAACTACGAAGAGTAATTAATAATACTTGTGTTGCATACTTTCAATGCTTGCCTAGTTCTGCATATAGTGATTACGTGTGGCAAACACCATGGATATTTTAATGAAATAGCATGGGAACATACTTAAGTTTATTTAAAATAGCATTGTATTGTTGAAACTTTAGTTTATTTTGCTAAGCAGCAATTTTGATGAGAACTATAAAAATGTTCTATATTGTTCATATTCTTGCTTTTAAAATGTCTATTTTCTAAAGAGCACTTTATAAACATTTAGTTAGAATCCTTGGCATGGAATTTTAGATTTTGGGTTTTAAAATAAGGGAAATCACTAAAAATATTTAAACACCTAGATAGTGTTACTCATTGGTGAACAGCCTTTTGAACATCCATCTTGTATGTGCATGTGCTTAAGCCATGTGTGGCAATTCTGTAGAGCAGCAGTCCCCAACCTTTTTGGCACCAGGGACCGGTTTCATGGAAGACTGTTTTTCTACCTGGGCGGGGAGGTTGCGGGGATAGACAGGAAGTGGAACAGGCTGGAACAGGCTGTAATGCAAGCAAAGCTTTGTTGGCTCATATTTTTATCTCAAATTTTATGGCTTTCTTTTAAAAAATTAAATCTCCAATCCATCTATTATTAATTTGATAAGAAGAATAAGCATTAGTGTTTTCCAAAATAACTAGCCAATTGTATAATATTATTTATTCAATAAATACACTTTTTCTCATTAGTTTGAAATGCCAGCTTTGCACACTTTAAATTCCAGTGTGTTACTGAGTCTATTTATAGACTTATGTTCCATGTCACTGACTTGTCTGTGTAAAATTGCCTCTGTATTTTGTTGGTCCACCATTAATAGAGTTAGCAAAAAAGCCATCCTACAAAAACTAGCTGACTTTCTTAAATCAGGTACCCCTTGTAGGTAGCTTTTGGGTGGTAAGCAGTGCTTAGGCTATAGATCACCAGATCTAACCTTCAACTCGGCTTCAGATTACTAGGGAAATTCTGAGTCACATTAAAAAAAAATGTGGACAGACTGTTAGTTCTATACATTAAAACAACAGCAACTACCACAATATTGGAAAACTAAAGTTTAAGTGTCAGAATTCAGTGTTTAATTTCATTTAATATTTTGCTACAAAAGAATAAAAACAACATTTTAGCAAATATGAAAAATATGCAAGAAAATGCAAAGAAGAAAAAGTTACTCAAAGTCTTACTATCCAGACATAATACTATTTATATTCTTAAATATATGATTCCAAACTTTCTATATGCAAATAAATTGTATTAATTTGCGATAATGCTATGTACATGTTTTGTAACCTGATTTAAAATTGTTTCTGGGTGTTCGTTCTTTTAAGTTATATTTTATTGATTATGCTATTACAGTTGTCCTAATTTTCCTCCCTTTGCCCTCCTCCACCCAGAACCCCCCACTCCCTCAGGCAATCCCCACACCATTGTTCATGTCCATGGGTCATGTGCATAAGTTCTTTGGCTACTCTGTTTCCTGTACCATACTTTATCCCCATGGCTATTCTCTAATTACCTATCTGTACTTCTTAATCCTCTCCCCTCTTCACTCATTCCCTCACACCCCCCTCCAGTCTGGCACCCATCAAAATGCTCTCTGTATCCATGATTCTGATTTTTAAATTTATTATTTTGTGATTATATTTCCATGTCAAGAAATACAGATCTGAATAGTTACTTAAATCAATCAGCAAATATTTTTTGTGTACTTCCTTTGTGTCAGGCATAGAGTTATGTACTAGGGGAGCATTTGCAAACAAGAGAAACATAATCTCTGCCCTCAGACAACTCGGAGACAAGCAGTGAAGAAAGGTAGTGAATTAATTCTTGTAAATGTCACAGTTAATATGCAGGTGTGCAGGGTGCTGTGGAAACATGGAAGAAGAGCCCTTCACTATCTTAGGAGGTTTGAGGAAATGATACTTAAATTGAAACCTGAAAAATGAATAGAAGATAACTAGGAGGAGGGGAAATAATATATTTTAGGTCCTTGCTACTCAAAAGTATAGTTCATAGTCTAGCAGCACCAATATCACCTGGAAACTTGTTAGAAATGCAAACGATTCTTATGTACCTTGGAATTTGAGAGTCCCTGTTGTGGACAATTGGAACTCATCTGAAAATTGGAAGGAAGTCCAGCATCAGAAGCAACAGGAGCAGCAGTAGTGCAACTGAGGCTGTAGAGGAGGCAAGAGTCAGGTTATGTATGATTTTTTCGATGTCCTGTATGTGTACATTAGGGCATGTGTGTGTGAGGGCTGGGGGTGGCGAGATTCTTATTCTCAGTATACTAGGAAGGTATTGATAGTGGGGTGTTTTGTTTTGTTTTGTTTTGTGGAAGAATAACATGGTCAAATTTGCTTTAAGATAGCACTCTCCTCATCTTGACAGTAGCATTTGGTACAGTTGCATTTGCTCTTCTTACAACACTTTTATTCCTTGACCTTCAATGCCACAATTCTCTCTTGCTTCTCTTCCTGCCTCCTTGGCTATACCTTCTCAAGTCTCCCTTGCTGGTATCTCATCTCTTGATTTCAAAGCATTGGAATGCTCAGGCTTATCCTGAGACCTCTCTTCTCCCCTCTCTACACTCTCAAAGTGATCTTACTCAGGACCATGGCCTTAAATACCATCTATATGCTGATGATTATCATTTATAAAGATAAACATATAAGGATGTTTCTCATCCTTGTAATAACAAAAACTGGAAACAACTCAGTGTTTATCAGTGGAAGACTTTTTATGGTGCACCCAGTGATGGGATGGACTGCAATATGATGAAGAATGAGGTAGAGCTCTGTGTGCTGACAGGAGGTAGAACTAAATATATAAGTTGATATGTGATTATAGAAACAATTTTGTGTCAAAGGAAATTAAGGAAACTTAATTGTGGCCTTGTTTTTATTGTAGATTGTACACTAAATTCATAAAAAGTGAAACTGTACTTTGTCTAATTTTTGCTTTATTTGTATGGTATATGTTTTTCTTTTTATTTATTTATTTATTTGATATTGTTGTGATTTTTATTCAAGTTGGTATCCTGATTAGAATAAGAGCAGTAAGAAAATTATGTGTTACAAACATTGCATCAATACTACATCATTATGATAAGGCTTTACATTGATTGTATATAGAGAAAAAATAACATTGGAATTAAAGCAATCACATGTGCAAACCAGTACAACACTGACACAGAATTTAATAGAAGGCTCTTTTGGTTAGATGATGGTTTATATTGCTGTATGCAGGTCAGTCACTGCTTTGAAGGATAAGCTTTGAATAGCTTCTTTCATTAAAAAAAAATTCTTCCCACTGACCCATGGTAGCTAGATGAAGCCTTCGGTAATTTCCACTCATGTCACTTGCAATCACTGTGCCAGAGAATTCTGATACATCTGGCTGAACACCTGTTTTATTTATACAAGATCAGTCTCACTTTGAGTGACCACGATCCTGACCAAGAGCATGTATGGCAAGCATTTAATCAAAGATGTCCAATCGGAGTTAAGTGGAAATGTGGAAGAACTGGTCCTTGCCCTATTCATGCCAACTACATATTGTGCTGCCTGGAATTTACTGAATGCAGCAAAGGGAACAGGAACTCAGGAACCTGTATTGATTAAAATTCTGTGCATAAGAACTTATCAGGAAATCCAAGAAATTGTCAGATGATGTCAGTCAGAATTTGGAAGAGACCTTACAGGGATATTAGCTCAGATACATCCTTTTATTTGTAAGCTTTCTTACTCGTGTCCCTTATAGAGTGCATAGATTTGAATATTTTTTAAGCCAATAAGAATATTTTAAAACAATAGGTTGAACCACTCCTTATTAATTTATTGTCATATCAGACATGCTTGGTATTGTTTTTGTCATCATTTTGTATTTTCTTTGTCTTTTTTTGCTTTCCTATTTCCTATAATGTCGTATTTATTCACATTGTCTATTGTTTTTTATGTTTTTATTATTATCTGATATCTAATATTTTAAGATAAAAATCTGAAGCCAGCCTGTTTTACTTGCATATAATTTGTTTCTTTTTCACTCTTAGTTGCTTACAGGGGTTAAAATTTTGCTTCAAATTAAATAATATCACTAGCATATGTTTGAGAGTGTATTGCTTTTAATTAATATTTCTTGGCACACAGAAAGCCGTTTGGATATGCAAATACAGCTCTTCAGTGTAGGATGTTTTCTGTTTTATTTTGAATAGTATTTCCAATCTACTTGGTGTATTTCTTCAGGAATATCAATTAGCCACATATTGGATCTTCATTATCTTTCCTCTATAGTTATTATCTCTCAAATCTTTGTTCCATTTTCTGAGTTGTAAATTTTTAAATATTCCTTCTAACTACCATTTTAATACTGCTATGGCATTTTTCTATTTTTTTCTTAATTCTTCAACCTCTTAAGAAAACTAAGTCTTTTGTCTTATTTGAACTTCTGTTTCATTTGAACTTTGTTACCTGTTTTGTGAAAGTATAAAAAATTTCATTGAAAAAACAAACCAACCCTTTCTTTTTAATTTCTATAATATAATACATCTTTTCAAAAGAATGTTTTTCATATAACTTTTTGAATGATATATTTCTTTCTTATACTTTGCAGACTCTGCATGGACCTCATGTTTATTTTTTGTGTACTCACATTTTAATGAAGTTAGGGCATTTCTGGCTGCCCAAAGTTAATATTGGACAGATTTATATGGCATTTGTTGTCTGTTCATATTAGAGGCATTAGAATACTACTTTTCAACCTTAAGTAGGAGAAGCAGAAGATGCAGATTTATATTACTAATTTAGTTACTCAGAATACTGGAAGGTGTTGGGAGTAGGGTGGGGCAAGATCTAAAAATTTTGCCTCTACAGTTTTTTTCCAGAATGTATGTATGTATGTATGTATTTATTATTTTTAAATATATTTTATTGATTATGCTATTATAGTTGTCCCACTTTCCCCCCTTAGTTCATGTCCATGAGTTGTACATACAAGTTCTTTGGCTTCTCCATTTCCCATACTATTCTTAACCTCCCCCTGTCTATTTTGTACCTACCATTTATGCTTCTTATTGCCTGTACCTTTTCCCCCATTCTCCTCCCTCCCACTCCCCACTGATAACCCTCCATGTGATCTCCATTTCTGTGATTCTGTTCCTGTTCTAGTTATTTGCTTAGTTTGTTTTTGTTTTTGTTTCTTAGGTTCAGTTGTTGATAGTTATGAGTTTATTGTCATTTTACTGTTCATAGTTTTGATCTTCTTTTTCTTCAATAAGTCCCTTTAACATTTCATGTAATAAGGGCTTGGTGATGATAAACTCCTTTAACTTGACCTCATCTGGGAAGCACTTTATCTGCCCTTCTATTATAAATGAAAGCTTTACTGGATAGAGCAATCTTGGATGTAGGTCCTTGCCTTTCATGACTTTGAATACTTCTTTCCAGCCCCTTCTTGCCTGTGAGGTTTCTTTTGAGAAATCAGCTGACAGTCTTATGGGAACTCCTTTGTAGGTAACTGTCTCCTTTCCTCCTGCTGCTTTTAAGATTCTCTCCTTATCTTTAATCTTGGCTAATGTAATTATGATGTGTCTTGGTGTGTGCTTCCTTGGGTCCAACTTCTTGGGACTCTCTGAGCTTCCTGGACTTCCTGGAAGTAGCCATTTCCTTGGCCACATTGGCGAAGTTCTCCTTCATTATATTTTCAAATAAGTTTTCAATTTCTTGCTCTTATTCTTCTCCTCTGGCACCCCTGTGATTCGGATGTTGGAACATTTAAAGTTGTCCCAGAGGTTCCTAAGTTTCTCCTCATTTTTTAAAATTCTTGTTTCTTCATTCTGTTCTGGTTGAATCATTATTTCTTCCTTCTGCTCCACACTGTTGATTTGAGTCCTGGTTTCTTTCCCATCACTGTTGGTTCCCTGTACATTTTCCTTTATTTCCCTTTTCATGGCCTTTACTTTTTCCTCTATTTCGTGATCATACTCAACCATCTCTGTGAGCATCCTGATTCCCAGTGTTTTGAACTCCGCATCTGATAGGTTGGCTATCTCTTTGCCCCTTAGTTGTATTTATTCTGGAGCTTTGATCTGTCCTTTCATTTGGGCCATTTTTTTTTGTCTCTGCTCACCTGTTATGTAGTAAGGGTAGAGCCATAGGTATTCACCAGGGTGGGACAACCTATAACTAAACTACGCTGCCTTGTGGTGCTATATGTGGGGGAGGGGTCCAAGAGGGAACAGTGCTACTTGCTCTGCTCTTGACCAGCTTTCAGTCACTTCCCTTCTACCCACAAGCAAATTGGGCCCTTCTGGTGCTGATTCCCAGGTGTGTAGGTTTGTGTATATTCTAGGAGCCTGTGGATCTCTCCAATGAACTCTCTCCTGTGAAGCTGAGAGTTTCTCCCACTACCACAACCCCCACAGTTTTTTTCAGTCAGAGGTTTTGAAGCTTTATTTACCCACACTAGAACCCTGGATTGCATGGTATGTCTCACTGCCCAGTTTTTCATTGTGGTTTACCTGCATGCAAATATGGGACCTTCCGGTCCTCCAGCCACTGCCTTGCTGTGCATCCTCTCTGCCCCAGCTGCCCTTCTCCAACCCTCCTACCAGTCTGGATGAATGTTTCTTCTTTAACTCCTTGGTTGTTGGACTTCCATATAGTTTGATTTTTCTGGCAGTTTTGGTTGTTTTTTTTTGTTTTTAAATTTATTGTTGTCCTTCTTTAGTTGTGTGAGGAGGCACAGTGTCTCTAACTATGCCTCTATCTTGGCTGAAAGTCCACCTCAACAGTTTTTGTCTGTGATTATTAAAACTATTGTAGAAGAGGCTTACCTTTACTATTGGTTTTTCTATATAATAAAGATAATTTTAAGCTTTTTTTCCTGTGCATGCATATATATCATATACAAATGACATACAAATGTTGTTTTGAAACTATATATTCTTTTGAGGATATTATTTTAAAATGGAAAGGCAGGAACTTGGGTAATTATTTTGACTCACTATCTTTACTACTTATAGTTTACAAATCAACTACATAAAGTATATTTCCATTCAAAAGACTTTATCTGAACCCTACAAACAGGGTTAAAAGTGTCTATTAGAAAATCATTGAGGTGCATTTATTATGTAATTTAGTTTTTAACAAAACCTCTACATAGCAGATAAAATCGTTCCATTTCCCAAATGAAAAATTTGCCGTTCAGAGGTTAAGTGTGCTGTCCATGTATATAAAACTGGTAAAAGCTATAACCCAGGTATCTGTGATTCTAGGTGTGGTTTCCATTATATGCCACTGATTTGTGAATTTCTCTTTTTTTCTTTTTGTGCTTTGTTCTGAATTTTTGTTCTCATCTTGTTTTCAGAACCATCCCTGGTATAAGCCAGGAGGAAACTGAGGAGCTCTAGTTGAATAATTTGAGATAATCCTATTTTATTCACCCTTAGTGTTTTGTGTTTGATCCATTGTGACCAATTTTAAAAGCAGAGTTTCTGCTCATAATAGGGTAATGTTCTATCTTATATTGCTTTTTCCCTCTTAGAAATTAAAATCTTGTTTCTGAGTCCTAGGCTGTGGCTGGGGCCTTGATAACTGTGGGAGTCTTCCCTGGTATAAATTACTTAATTACTGGAAGCCTGCATGAAATACTGCCTGGTTTTATATTCCCATCACTGATTTCCCCTCACAAGACTGGGACACTCTCCCATGCTAGGCCTTTCTGATACCACTTGTGGCACGCAACCTGTTGTCTATCGCCCTGCATTTAGAATATTGTGTTCTGTCTTGTGCTCTACATTTCCTTCCAACATGGCTGCTTGGAACTGACTTTCCCCTGCCATCCCCATTTTCTGCATTGTCCTGCCATTCCTCAACAGTCAGATCCAGTCCTTTCCTGCCCCCTATCACACCCCTTACTTGGCCTTGTTCCCTGCTGCACAATATAGGCAGTGACCCAAGGTATTATGCCAAAACACATAAGACTTAATCCTTGTTTGTGATCTAGCCAGTGATACGTGTCATAGAAGCACATATGTCAGAGTCATAAGTGAGCTAAGCCTTGCCCTAGTCTACACCTGTCATATTTATGGATGAAGAAACTGAGGCAAAATTCTGCATCCCAAAACACAACTGGTGGTAGATTTAGACTATAATTAATAGTAACCTCAATTAGAGTTCTATTATATCCATTTTCAATTAATAGATGCTACCTAGGTAAGTCTTATGCACATTTAAAAAAAGTACAGATTGGGATGACAAAAGTCATTTCAATAAGCACTGCCAATGTCTGATACAATGTTAGATTAGTATATTTTTGTTTTTATATGGAAACACCAAAAAAGGAATTATTCAGACATATATCTGATGTAACTGCGAATATGTGAAAGCTGGGCTCTTTAAAGCACAGCAGTGTCATTCCACAAGATGTCACTGTTTGCATGGAGCAACGGAGTTACAATGATTAAAAATAAATCCCCCTCCCTAATCATATTTTGTAATAAAATTATATACTTATATACTTATTCTTCTTTAGATTTATTATTTTATGAGGACTTTATTCCCTGAATTAAAGTTTTCAAAGTATTCATTACTACTGATGCAGATGTTAAAGATTATACTACAGAAAATTAGTCATAGTTTAGCATCTTCAGGAAGGTGAACTCCTAAAGTCTTTTCTAGATCTAGAAGTTGGCTTTTCAAACAACATGTTTTGTAAGTTACTGTTTTCTAAATTTTGGACCGTTACCCAATAAGTGAGTTGTGATATCAATTTAGTGGCTCGCTACCAACACTATAAAAAATGTCTGGAATGGAATATGTTATTGGATGTAACTGTTACTTGGTGAAACTTTGGTACATGAGCATTCTTAAAGTGTCCCTGTATATATCTTCTTTAAGTTAGATAAAAGTGACTATGAACTTCATCCTGTGAAGCCTCCCCAAGGTTTTGTACCCCAAGGAGCAAAATAAATTTACTGAGGAAGGGAGAGTGAAGCTGTGATGGGGAAACACTGTAGAGTCACACTGAGGAGGAGCGGGCGTTGTTGGAGAGAGAACTCTGCTGCAAAGTTCACAGAATGGAGCTCATTGTGACCTTTATGTGACTCACAGATCATGTGTGTGGAGATTTTTAATGAGTGATCACAGCTTAGAACAAATATTTTCCAAACTTCCCTGATAGTAGCCTACAATAAGGAATATATTTTATATCTTTGGCCCCATGGGAGACTGATACTGACTGGGAAGGAGCTTTAATTCACTCTAGAGAGATGAGTATGTTTCCTTCATTCAATCTCCTCAATGATAATAACAATAGTGACTGTAATAGCAACCACTTATTAAGCAAAACTTGTACACATATTATTTCTGAGCATGAGACCATGAAAGACCCAGTCACTGTTACTATATATAGATGAAGAAACTGAGACTTAGGAAAGAAAAGTGACCTACTCCACAGAGTACACCAAATGGCTGAACTGGAGCTAAAATCCTGGGGTTTAGCCTCATTCCAAAAGCTAGCTCTTTGACAATATCAGCGATGTTTTTTTTTTTAGGCTTTCTTTGAGGATAAGGGCCATACCTGGAGTGCCTGATAAGTGTATCAGGCCCCGTCTCAGATCCACTGAATTGGAATATTTAGAGGAATCTGAGAAGCTATAGGTTTGATAAACACCCAGCATATTTTTATCGTCAGGATGTGTCAGGAAAGATTGCAGCACATCAGTGGTTCTCAAACTTCAGTGTGCATCAGAATCACCACAGTGCTGGTTAAAGCACAGGTGGCTAGGCCCCACTTTCAGAGATTATGATTCATTAGGTGTGATGGGGTTCAAGATTTTGCATTTCTAGAAAGCTCCTATGTGATGCTAGTGATGTTGGGTAGGAAACACACTTTGAGAACCAATGCTGACCCATAACTCTCAGTTCCCCAGGACAGGGTGAAAGATTGGATTTTGGTGTTGGACTTTTTTTCACTCAGCAAAAATTCAACAGCATCTAATACATTTGCATCCAGGGGAAACAGAAAATGAATCAGTGGAAGATACACAGAATAAAATGTATTTTATATTCTGTGTTGAAAGAAAAACTCAGGAAATAAAGATGAATTTTGACTGGGCAGAGGGGCACTGTAAGTCTCACGGAAGAGTTGAGATCTAAAAGCATTGTTTTCATTGCCACACTGTATTGTAATTTGGTTTGCCTGTCTCCCCTATTGTGCCTGTAGTAATCTCAGCACCTATGGCACCTTTCAGAGAGTGAATGTAGGTTGGGCCAGATGTTAGGGGAGGGATGTGGGATTGGCAAGATAGATGGTGCCTAGACTGTGGAGGACCCCAAATGCCAGGCACAGGAGCTTGGTTTTTTACTGTGGGTATAGTCATTAAAGTATTTGGAAAGGGGGTGATTGATGATAACTCTGGCAAAGGTATGTGACATGGGTTTCAGGAGGGAGAGTTTGGAGGTAAGGGACCAGCAAAGATGACATCACAGGACTCAGATGAAAGAAAATGCAGTGCATGGAGCAGAATCAGAACCAGTGATTACGGTTGGGAGTGAAGCAGAGCCTGGAGTTGAAGAGATTTTCTGTCTGAAAAACTGAAATGGTGGTGTTTTCCAAAGGGGAGAGCTCTAGAAAGGAATGGTTCCTCCCTCTGGAAACAAAGAAGGAAGCAGGGAAAATCTGGACAGGAATTTCCAAATGATTCATCTTTGTCATACAAGAACAGTTGCTAACCTTGGGTAGCCTTTCCACTAAGGTTCCCCACTCATGTCCCCCAGAACTGTGTACCCTAAAATGTCCAATGACTTGTGACTTCTTTCACTTTCCTTCTAACCAACCAGTATTTCTATTTTGTCAGTGCAGATTTAGAATATAAAAAGACACTAAGTTGTGAATGATTCTTACTACCTTGTTTTTGGCTTAGGATCAGATGAAAATATAGCACTGCATCGAGGTAGCTTCTCAAGTCCTTACTCTCCTCCCTGATCTTACAAATGTTTTACTGATCTTGATGTATGTTATTTCCTGGCATTCTTCTAGCCCCTAGACTTCACTCTGATCTTTGTTTTTCCTGAATGTATTAGTCAAGACTTCGTTGCAGAAAAAAGTCGATTTTCAGCTATTTTAAGCAAAAGGGGATTTAGTAAAAGGAATTCGCTGCTTATAATAATCAATGGAAAGGTTGGAAAAATGGGCTCTAGGCAGGGGGTGATTCCAGGGTTGACTCATATACCAGCCAGGCTTACCTGGCTGCTGGGTGCTGCGCCTTCTGGCCTAGTCAGGAAGGTGGGAAATCTGGAAGCTTGCATGCAACACACCACCTTAGCTGCCCATGCACAACCAAAAAATAACCCCCCACACCCAAAAAGTAACTGGAATACTGCCACAGAACTCAATCTTGCCATGACCACTTCCCTGTAAAACACTAGAACCTTCTGCCTTTCAAAAATTGTATATGAGTGCATCTGGCTAGTGGATCTTGAGTCATATCCAGGGCATTGGCTGCAGGAGAATTTTATCTGTCCATTCTCAGGAGTTTAGGAAAGCACATGAGAATTAGGATAGATTGGGTATTGAGTCACAGCCTACCCTATTGTGCTGTGAGTTGACTTTCTTTTTGAATTCAAATATTTGACTAGGTAAGATAGGAAACTTTTTCCATGACTCTACTTTGGTAAAGCCCTTTACCAGCTTAAGTTTGTGTACACCCATTTTTTAAACAGCTGGTATAATGGAATTAGAGGGTTTCAGTATGTCATTAAGTAACTGAAGTCAACTGGGTTTGTGAATGCTTACTCTTCACATTTGGCTTGAAGGTAATGTAATGGTTAATATAATCGCATCTCAAAAAATTGAGGAAACATTGGCTCTAAATACTTTCATGTGAAGTTGATATGGCTGTATTCTGTGTAGATTCACTTTACCCTTATTTTATATTTCTTGTAAATACTGCAGCACAAATTTTAAGGCAGTCTGGAAGTCAGTCATTAGTGACATATTTTGCCTTTGAATTTTGATTTAGCTCATCTCTATGACATAATTAAGGCTTTTGTTGATAAGTTTTGTACCTCATATATATCCTAATATATATGTAGTTTGTAGCACAGAAGGTAAGACCTGATACTATAACAGATTTCTGTTCATCTTGGCAAGATATGAATCAAGAAGACAAAATTTTAATGTGAGAAGGGAGTTCTGCTAACACTGATGCTTTGCCTCACTCTACCATTTATATGGTAGAAAGCATTTTCTTTATTTTTTTTCTCTTATTTACTGTTACTTGTTGTTCAAGTATAGTTGCCTCCATTTTCACCCCACCACGGCCCCCTGCCCCACCCATCTGGGCCTCCCACCCTTGAACTTTCCCCCTTTGACTTTATCCATGTGTTCTTGACATATGTTCCTTGATGGACCTTCCCCTGTTTTCCCCCATTATCCCTCTCCCCTCTCCTCTCTGGTTACTGTCAGTTTGTTCTTTGTTTCTATGTTTTTGGTTCTGTTTTTCTTGCTTGTTTGTTTTGTTGATTAGGTTCTACTTAAAGGTGAGATCATATGGGTATGTGTCTTTCACGGCCTGGGTTATTTCACCTAGCATAATGCTCTCCAGTTCCATCCATGCTCTTGCAAAGGGTAGGAGCTCTTTCTCTCTTTCTGCTGCATAGAATTCCATTCTGTAAATGTACCATAGGTTTTTGATCCAGTCATTTACTGATGGGTGCTTAAGTTGCTTCCAGCACTTGGCTATTATAAATTGTGCCACTATGAACATTGGGGTGCATAGGTTCTTATGGATTGGTGTTTCAGGGTTCTTAGTACATAATCCCAGCAGTGGAATTGCTGGGTTAAAAAACAGTTACATTTTTAGTTTACTGAGGAAATTCCATACTGATTTCCATAGTGGCTGCACCAGTCTGCATTTCCACCAACAGTGCACTAGGGTTCCCTTTTCTCACATCCTTACCAACACTTGTAGTTTGTTGATTTATTTATGATGGCCATTCTCACCAGTGTGAAGTGGTATCTCATTATGGTTTTATGTTGAGCATCTTTTCATATGTCTGGACCACCTGCATGTCCTCCTTGGAGAAGAGTCTGTTCTTTGTCAGATCTTTTACCCATTTTTTAATTGGGTTGTTTGTCTTCCTGGAGTGGAGTTGTGTGAATTCTTTATATATTTTGGAGAATAAACTCTTGTCTGAGGTATCATTGGCAAATATGTTTCCCTATATGGTTGATTCTCTTTTCATCTTAATGCTGTTTTCTTTAGCTGTGAAGAAGCTTTTTATTTTGATGTCATCCCATTTGTTTATTATTTCCTTTATGTCCTTTGCTGTAAGGGACATAGCGGTGAAAATGTTGCTGCATGGAATATCTGAGATTTTCCTGCCTATGTTTTCCTCTAGGACTTTTATGGTGTTATGATTTATATTTAAATCTTTTATCCACCTTGAAGTTATTTTCGTGTATGGTGTAAGTTGGTGATTGAGTTTCCTTTTTTTTTACATGTAGCTGTTCAGATCTCCCAACACCATTTGTTGAAGAGGTTAGTTTTACTCCATTTTATGCTTCTACACCCTTTGTGGAATATTAATTGGCCATAGAAACATAGGTTTACTTATGGGCTCTCTATTCTGTTCCATTGATCTATGTGTCTGTTCTTATGCCAGTACCAGACTGTTTTGATTATTGCAGCCTTGTAATATAGTTTGATATAATATAGTTTGAGGTACGGTAATCCCTCCTACTTTGTTCCTCTTTCTCAAAATTGGATATGGTTTCTTTTACATCATCATTCACATGTATCATATCATCTTGCATTAACCCCAATTTATTGAATCCTGCAGCACTGTAATACCATTTTCAAATACCTTCCAGCCACTGGCTTGATGCTACAGCTGCAGGCCTGCTCACCATTTTGATTGGACACTCTGTCATTGGTATTTTAATAGGGATTGAATTGAATCTATAAATTGCTTTGGGTAGCATGGACATTTTGATGATGTTATTTCTTCCAGTACATGAACATGGTGCATGCTTCCATTTGTTTGTGTCTTCCTTAATTTCTTTAATGTTGTGTAGTTTTCTGAGTATAGGTCTTTTTTGTCCTTGGTTAGGTTTATTCCTAGGTACTTTATTTTTCTTGTTGCTATATCAAATGAGATTTTTTTCTTGATTTCTCTTTCTGATATTTCATTGTTGGTGTATAAAAATGCCTTCAATTTCTGAATATCAACTTTGTATCCTGCTGTTTTGCCAAATTCACTTATTAGGTGGAGTAGTTTTTTGGTGGAGTCCATAGGATTTTCTATACATCCTGTCATGTCATCTGCAAACAGTGACAGTTTTGCTTCCTCCTTTCCAATTTGGATGCGTTTTATTTCTTTTTCTTGTCTGATCACTGTGGCTAAGACTTCCAATACTATGTTGAATAGAAATGGTGAAAGTGGGCATCCTTGCCTTGTTCCTGATCTTAGTAGGAAAGCGTTTAGTTTTTGCCCATTGAAGATGATATTGGCTGTAGGTTTCTTGTATATGGCCTTTATTATATTGAGGTAAGTTTCCTCTACTCCCACTTTGCTGCATATTTTTATCATAAATTGGTGCTGTACCTTATCAAATGCTTTTTCTGCCTCTATTCTTATGATCCTGTGATTTTTGTTTTATTTTGTTTATGTGATGTATTATGTTTATTGATTTACGAATTTTGTACCATCCTTGCATGCTGGAGATGAATCCACTTGATCATTGTGTATGATCTTTTAAATGAATTGCTGGATGCATTTTGCCTCAATTTTGTTGAGGATTTTAGTGTCTATACTCATCAGTGATCTTGGCTTGTAGCTTTCTTTCTTTGTTTTGTCTTTATCTGGTTTTGGAATTAGGATGATACTGGCTTCATAAAAAGAATTTGAGAATCTTCCATCTCCTTATATTTTTTGGAATAGTCTGAGAAGGTTAGCTCTTTCTTAAATGTTTTGTAAAATTCTGTGAAACCATCTGGTCCAGGGCTTTTGTATGTGGAGAATTTTTTATTACTGTTTCTACTTCACTAGCTGTAACTGGTTTGTTCAGACTTTTTGTTTCTTCTTCACTCATTTTTGGAAGATTGTGTTTTTCTAGAAATTTGTCCGTTTCACCCAGGTTTTCAAATTTCTTGGTGTAAGTTGTTTGTAGTAATTTCTTATTATCCTTTGTATTTCTGTGGTATCAGTTGTAATCCCTCCTCTTTCATTTCTGATCTTATTTATTTGGGTCCTCTCCCTTACTTTTTTTTTCTTTCTTTTTTTTGGTGCTGAATCTAGTTAAAGGCTTGTACATTTTGCTTATATTTTCAAAGAACCAGGTCCAGGATTTATTGATCCTTTAGATTGTTCTTTTAGTCTCCATGTCATTTAATTCTGCTCTAACCTTGGTTATTTCTTTCCTTCTACTCACTCTGGGCTCTGTTTGTTGTTGTTCCTCCAGTTCTTTCAGATGTAAGGTTAGGTTGTTTATTTGAAGTGTTTCTATTTTTTTTTACAAGCCTGTATCACTATCGCCTTCCCTCTCAGGACTGCATTTCCTGTGTTCCATAAATTTTGAAACTGCTTTGTGTTCAGTTTCATTTGTTTTTAGAAACTTTGATTTCTTTCTTGATGTCATTATTAACCCATTCATTGTTTAATAGTATGCTATTCAATATCCATAAATTTGAGTGTTTTTGAGTGTTTTCCTTGATGTTGGTTTCTTGTTTCAAGTCCTTGTGGTCTGAGAAAATGCTTTATATGATTTCAATTTTCTTGAATTTGTTGAGGTTTGTTTTGTTATCTATCATGTGGTCTATCTTTGAAAATGTTCCATGTGCATTTGAAAAGAATGTGTATTTTGCTTCTTTGGGATGAAAGGTTATGTATATGTCAGTTAAGTCCATTTGATCTAGGGCATTGTTCATTGCTGCAATATTTTTCTTGATATTTTGTTTGGAAAATCTATCCTTTTTTTGACAGTGAGGTGTTAAAATCCTCTAGTATAATTATGTTGCTGTCTGTATTTTTCTTGATGTCCTCTCAGATTTTCCTTATATAGTTGGGAGCTCCTATGTCAAGTTCATGTATGTTTACAATGTTAATGTCTTCTTAATGTATTCGTCCCTTGAGTATTATGAAGTGTCCTTCTGTGTCTCTTTTTATGACTTTTGGTTTAAAGTCTATTTTGTCTAATATAAGTATTGATACCTCAGTTTTTTTCCCTGTCCATTTGCTTAGAATGTTTTTTTTTTCCCAACCCTTCACTTTTAGTCTTTGTAGACCTTTTTTTTCCGAGTTGGGTCTCTTGTAGGCAGCATATGTGTGAGTCATATTTTCTTACCCATTCAGCTATCCTATGTCTTTTGATTAGAGCATTCAATCCATTAACATTTAAGGTTATTATTGATAGGTACTTATTCAATTTTCCCCTTTTGTACCTATGCTCCTCTCTCCCTCTCACTCTTTTTCTTCATCTTCTTATAGCAGTCCCTTTAGCATATCTTACAGTACTGGTTTGGTGGACACATATTCTTCAGCCTTTTTTCTGGGACACTCCTTATTTTGCCTTCCATTTTAATTTAGAGCCTCACTGGGTAGAGTATTCTTGGTTGCAGGCCTTTGGTTTTCATAACTTAGAATATTTGTTGCCATTCTCTCCTGGCTTGCAGTGTTTCTGTTAATAAATCAGCTGTTAGCCTTATAGGACCTCTTTTGTATGTTATTACTTGTTTCTCCCTTTCTGCTTTTAAGAGTCTCTCTGTGTCTTTAAAGCTTGGCATTGTAATTATCTTGTGTCTTGGAGTAGGCCTCTTTGGGGTCATCTTGATGAGGATCCTCTGTGCTTCCTGAACTTGTATGGTTTTTCTACTCTCCAAGTTTGGAAAGATTTTTGTCATTATTTTTTCAAACAGGGTTTCTGTCCCTTGTTCCTTTTCTTTTCCTTCTGGTATTCCTGTGATACAAATATTGTTGCATTTCATGTTGTCTTGCAGTTCCCTTAAGCTCTCTTCATATTTTTTTTCATGCATCTACTCTACCTGGGTATTTCTTTCTACTTTGTCTTCCAGCTCACTAACTTGGTCCTCTGCTTCATCCAGCCTGCCTGTAATTCCTTCTGGTGTGTTTTTTTTTATTTCAGAAATTATATTCTTCATTTCTTCCCAGTTCTTGTTTATAATTTCTTTTTTCTTTTTAATACTTTTGTAGTTCTCACTCCGTTCTTTGTAGTCTGTGGGTTCCTTGAGCATCCTTGTAACCATCCTTTTGAATGCTATAGCTTATAGTTTGCTTGTCTCCATTTCATTTAGCTCTTTTAGTGGGGAGTCTTCCATTCCTTTTGATTGCAGGTTCTTTCTTCATCTCCCCATTTTAGGTGAGTCTTTTTGTTTGTTTCTGCGATTCCTGATGCTCTTCTTTGCTAACTGTCTTTGTAGGGTGAACTTCTATGGTAAGAATTCTGTGGGACTCAGTGGTGGTCTCTTTGATTTCCTTGTCTGGATGCTCTAGGGTTGCCCCCTTTTTTTCATTTGAGTGGGCTCTCTAGTTGTTGGGTTATACCATTGGTGGCTCCTTTGTTGGTGGGTTCTCTCCTCTAGCAGTTTTACTAGTATTCACAGCTCCCACCTTATCTTGTATGTGATCTGGGGCAGGGCGAAGGTGTAGTGGATTATGACAGCAGGAGAGTATTCTATGAGATTTAAAGTACGAACAAGTAGAGAACAGATAGGAGATCCTTTGGAGAAATACAGCAATAATGGTGATATGTCATGTAACTAGTCACTTTTTTTAAAAGATAAAAAGAGATAAGACTCTTGGTAAAGGGGGGAAAATAATGTAAGCTGACTCCAGAAAGCAGAGCACTTATGCTAGGTTAGACAGTGAGGTATAGTGAGAATAAGGGATAGAGACTTGGCATAGTGTGTGAGAGAATGAAGTTAACCACAACAGTGATAAAGCTCATGAAGATAGTAAAATGGACCAAAACTAGGGAAGGGTGCTGTGTGGGTACAGGAATAACAATAACATGAAAAGATATTAATATGATCTGAATAAAAAGAATAAAAAGTAAAAGACCAAGAGTAGTGTGTTATAGAAATATGAGTAAAGTGAAGGAAGATAAATTAAAATGCAATATGAAAGGGAGAACAAAGGATGAAATCAAACAAAGCAAAAAAACTGCATAGAAGGAAGAGAAACAAAAAAAATAAAACAATAGTAAAAAATAATAACAAAAATAAAAAGTAAAAAATAAAGTGCAATTCTGTAGGATAGCAAAGTGAATTTTGTCTCAGTTGTTGGGGTTAGCCTTCTGATCTCTGTCCAGATCTTTGATCCCTTCACAGCTCCAGGGCTTATTGTCTTACACTTGGAAGAAAAAAGAAAACAACAATGCCTCCTGCTGACTTTAAACCCACCAAGTGGGTTCTGCTGGTCTTCCTGGATGTTGCAGGCAGAGAGGGGCTGGGCTCCATTTTTTTTATTTCTTTCCTGTGGTTCTGTGTTGGGAGCTTGGTTTGGGCTCCAATATTCACTGGTATACAACTTCCATGCGAAGTCCGCAGAGCACTGTGTGGCCCCCACTGTCCATATGCACCAGGCTGGCATCTATAATCCACCTTGTTGTGCCACCCTTTGATTAGCATGTGAGGTACACTGAGTGGAAGCAACTTGCACCCCTTCTTTCTCTTTGCTGGGTTGGACACTGCACGTTCGCAAAGTCCCTTCAGGGCAATTTAGTTCCCCTATTAAATTAAGTCTCTCTGTGGACTGCTACCTCTCTGAGCCTCTGCTGCCCCACTTTGATCAGTCCATGAGGCACCCTGAATTTGAAGCAAATCACGCCCCTCTTTCTCCCTCTTTGTTGGCCTGGCCATGGCATGGGAGAACTCCTTAAATAGCTGCTGAGGGCTTTTTTTTTTTTTTTTTTTTTTAGTAAATTCCCCTTGTTTGTGTCCACCATTCTTTACAAGCGCCCAGCTTTCACCCAGCCTAACTCTCTGACCAGTCCTGAGACTATCTGGGTCAGGGTCAGTTGTGGCCCAACTCTTCTCCCATCTCCAGGTATCACCCAGCTCCCCAATTTCTCTGGTGCAGGCCCAGCTGGCAACCACAGTCCCAGCAGGGGAACATCTCCTCTGTGCATCTCCCACTGCATCTTTATCCCCCCAGCAACTTCAGGCATACAGGTCTCTCCTGGTGTGGGACTGGCTTCCCTGCTCTGGTAGGGGAGAGAGCTGCAGAGTTATAATCACTGATCTGGCTCTCCTTCAAAAACTCCTGCAGCAGCTGCTGTCCCTGGTGCCAGGTGCCAAGTGCCAGGCTGGGGACCACAGCAGCCATGATCCCCACACAGATCCCTGGGACCTTACTATCCCTATGCAATCTCCTTACCATCTGTTTTTCAACATCCTCTACAACCTTTGGCTTCCAGCCTTTGGCTTAAGCTGGGTTTCTGGTGGCTTTTCACTCTGTTCTTCAGAAAATCAGCTAGGTGTCCCAGTTGGATTTACAAGCAAGTAGGTTTAGCTCCCACCTTTCTTGCCACCATCTTCCATCTCTTTCTTTTATTATTTTATTTTTTTAAAATATTATTATTGTTTTTGCTATTATAGTTATTCTGATTTTTCCCACTTCATCCCCCTCCACCCAACCTGCCCCTCACTTCCATAGTCAGTCCCCCCAGCATTGTCAATGTCCACGGATCCTTCATGTGTGTTCTTTGACTAATCCCTTCACCTCCTTTCGTTCAGTCCCCATGTACCCCCACCCCTCCTATAGCTGTCAGTCTGCTCCATGATTCTATGCTTCTGGTTCTGTTTTGCTCATTAGTATATTTTGTTCATTAGATTCCTCTTATAAGTGAGATCATAGGTATTTGTCTTTGACTGACAAACTTACTTCACTTAGCATAATGCTCTCCAGTTCCATCCATGTTCTTGGGAAGGGTAGGAGCTCCTTCTTTCCTTCTGCTGTGTAGTATTCCATTGTGTAAATGTACCACAGTTCTTTGATTCAGTCATTTACTGATGGATACTTAGGTTGTTTCCAGCACTTTGCTATCATAAATAGAGCTGCTATGGACATAGAGGTGCGTATGTTCTTTTGAAGTGGTGATTCAGGATTCTTATTGTATATTCCCAACAGTGGAATCACTGGGTCAAAGACAGTTCCGTTTTTAGTTTTTTTTTTGGAAATTTCACACTGCTTTCTGCAGTGGCTGTACCAGTCAACATTCCCACTAACAGTATACTAGGATTCCCTCTTCTCTATATCTCACCAGCACTTGTTTGTTGATTAATGATAACTATTTTAGGAGGTGTGAGGTGATATCTCATTGTGGTTTTAATTTGCATCTCTCTAATAGCCAGCAATGTTATCCTTCTTGGAGAAGTGTCTATTCAGGTCCTTGGCCCATTTTTAAATTGGATTGTTTGTCTTCCTGGTACTGAGTTGTATAAGCTCTTTATATATTTAGGAGATTAAACCTTTGTCTGACATATTGTTGATAAATATGTTCTCCCATGCATTCAGTTCTCCTTTCATTTTGATGATAGGTTCTTTAGCCATGCAGAAGCTTTTAAATTTCATGTAGTCCCATTTACTTATTTTTTTCTTTATTTCCCTTGCCCTAGGGGATATATTGGCAAGAATATTGCTATGCAAGATATCTGAAATTTTACTGCCTATGTTTTCCATTAGGACTTTTATAGTATCATGACTTATATTTAAGTCTTTACTCCGTTTTGAGTTTATTCTGGTGTATAGTGTAAGTCAGTGGTCTAGTTTCATTTTTTTCCAGTTTAGTTCTCCCAACACCATTTATTAAAGAGACTATCCTTACTCCATTGTATACTCATGCCCCCTTTGTCAATTATTAATTGACCATAGAGACATGGGTTTATTTCTGGGCTGTCTATTCTGTTCCATTGATGTATGTATCTGTTCTTATGCCAGTACCAGACTGTTTTGATTATAGTGGCCTTGTGTAGTTTGATGTCAGGTATTGTGATCCCTCCAACTTTGTTCTTTCTCAAGATTGAGGAGGCCATTCAGCGTCATTTTTGGTTCCATATAAATTTTTGAAATGTTTGTTCTAGATCTGTGAAATATGCCATTGGTATCTTGACAAGGATTGTATTGAATCTATAAATTGCTTTGGGCAGTATGGACATTTTAATGATGCTAATTCTTTCAATTCATGAACATGGTATATATTTCCACTTATATATATCTTCCTCAGTTTCTTTCTTCAGTGTCCTATAGTTTTCCCAGTACAGGTCTTTTACCTTCTAGTTAAATATATTCCTAGGTACTGTACTTTTTTTGCTGCAATAGTAAATGGAATTGCTTTCTTAGTTTCTCTTTGAGACAGTTCATTATTGATGTATAATAATGCCATTGATCTCTGAATATTGACTTTGTATCCTGCTACTATGCTGAATTTATTTATTAAGTCAAGTAGTTTTTTAGGGGAGCTTTTAGGATTTCTGTGCACAATATCATGTCATCTGCAAATAATGACAGTTTTACTTCCTCCTTTCCAATTTGGATGCCTTTAATTTCTTCTTCTTGCCTGATTGCTATGTTTGGGACTTCTAGTACTATGACGAATAAGAGTGGTGAAAGCAGATACCCCTGTCTTGTTCCTGAGCTTAAGGGAAATGCTTTTAGTTTTTGGCTATTGAGATGACATTGGCAGTAGGTTTTTGTATATGGCCTTTATTGTGTTGAGATATCTCTCTATATTCCCACTTTGCTGAATGTTTTTGTCATAAGTAAGTGCTGGATTTTATCAAATGCTTTTTTCACATCTATTGATATGATCATGTGATTTTTGTCTTTCACTTTTTGTTATGTATAATATTTATTTATTTGCAAGTATTGTACCATCCTCGCATCCCTGGAATAAATCCTGCTTGATTATGGTGTACGATCTTTTTTATGTATTTCTGAATCTGGTTTGCTAATATTTTCTTGAGGATTCAGTATCTATGTTCATCAGAGATATTGGCCTATAATTTTCTTTTTTTAAAAGATTTTATTTATTTTTAGACAGGGGAAGGGATCAAGAGAGGGGGAGAAACATCAAAGTGTGGTTGCCTCTCACACACCCTCATCCAGGGGCCTGACCTACAAGCAAAGCATGTGCCCTGACTGGGAATTGAACTAAAGGATCACCACAAAGGGATACTGAGTCACACTAGCCAATGCTGGCCTGTATTTTCTTTCTTTGTTCTGTCTTTACCTAATTTTAGAATTAGGATAATACTGGCCTCATAAAAAGAGTTTGAAAGTCTTCCCTCTTTTTCAATTTTTTTGGAATAGTTTGAGAAGGGTAGGTGTTAGTTGTTCTTTGAATGGTTGGTAAAATTCACCTGTGAAGCCACCTGGTCCAGGGCTTTTGTATGCTGAGAGTTTTCTGATTGCTGCTTCAATTTCACTAATTGTTATTGGTCTATTCAGGTTTTCTACTTCTTCCTGATTTAGTTTTGAAAGATTGTATGTTTCTGGAAATTTATCCATTTCTCCCAGCCTGTACAATTTCTTGGCACATAGTAGTTCACAGTAATTTCTTACAATCTTTTTTATTTCTGTGGTATCAGTTGTAATCTCTTTTATTTCTGATTTTATTTATTTGGGTCCTCTCTTCTTTTTTCTTGATGAATCTGAGTAAAAGTTTGTCGATTTTGTTTATCTTTTCAATGAACCAGCTCCTGGATTCATTGGTCTTTTGTATTGATTTTTTAGTCTTTATGTCATTTATTTCTGCTCTGATTTTGAATGTTTCCTTCCTTTTACTTGCTCTGGGCTTTGTTTGCTGTTCTTCTTCTAGTTCTTATAGGTATAGGGTTAGGTTGTTTATTTGAGATTTTCTATTTTCTTTAGGTAGGTCTGTAATGCTATGAACTTCCCTTCAGGACTGCTTTCCCTTTGTCCTATAGGCTTTGGGTTATTGTATGTTCATTTTCATTTACTTCCAGATACTTCTTTATTTTTTTCCTTGATTGCATTATTAACCAACTCATTATTTAATAACATGTTATTTAGCCTCCATGTATTCAAATATTTTGTTTTTTTTCCTTGAGTTTGATTTCTAATTTCAGGCCATTGTGATTCAAGAAAATGCTTGATATGATTTCAGTTTTCTTGATTCTTTAAGGCTTGTAGTATGTCCTACCATGTGGTCTGTCTTTGAAAATGATCCATATGCATTTGAGAAGAATTATATTTTGCCTCTTTGGGGTGAAATATCTTGTAGATGTCAATTAAATCCATTTGATCTACTCTGTCATTTAATAATGCTATATCCTTATTGATTTTTTTTGTTTGGAAGGTCTGTCTGGTGGAGTGTTAAAACCCCCTACTATGACTTTTGGGGGTTATGGCTGATCTTTTTCTTAAAGTCGTTCAAGATTTTCTTTATATATTTAGGTGCTCCTATATTGGGTGAATATATGTTTACAAGGGTTATATCCTCTTGTTGGGCTGAACTGTTAACTATTATGTAGTAATTTTCTCTTTTATTATGGCCTTTGTTTTGAAGTCTTTTTTGTCTGATACAGGTATTACTACCCCTGATTTTTTTCATGTCCATAGGCATGTAATATCTTTTTCCATCCCTTTACTTTCAGCCTGTATAAATCTTTTGTTCTGAGGTGGGTCTTTTGTAGACAGCATATGTGTGGGTCATATTTTCTTATCCATTCAGCTACCTCATGGCTTTTGATGAGAGCATTTAATCCACTTACTTCTAAGGTTATTAGTGATAGGTACTTTTTAATTCCATTTTTTCCCTTTGTACCTGTGTTGTTCTCTCTACTACTACTTCTTCTTAAGGTAGTCCTTTTAGCATCTCTTGCAATACTGGTTTGGTGAAAATGTACTCCAGCATTTTATTGTTGTTTTTGTCTGGGAAGCTCTTTATTTTACCTTCCATTTTAAATGAGAGCCTTGTTGGGTAGAGTAGTCTTGGGTGCAGGTTCTTACTTTTCATTACTTGAAATATTTCATGCCAATCCCTTCTGGCCTATAGTGTTTCTGTTGAGAAATTAGCTAACAGCCTTATTGTATCCCTCTTATAGGTAACTAACTACTTCTCTCTTTCTGCCTTTCGAGAGTCTCTGTCTTTACACTTTGCCATTTTAATTGTGATGTGCCTTGGTGTAGGCCTCTGCAGGTTCATCTTAATTGGGACTCACTGTGCTCCTAAACTCGTATGACTTTTTCTTTCACCAAGTTAGGAAGGTTTTCTGTCATTAATTGTTTGAACATGTTTTCTATCCCTTGCTCCATTTCTTCTCTTTCTTGTGTCCTTATGATGTGAATATTGTTACATTTCATGTTTTCCCAAAGGTCCTTTAAACTGTCCTCATTCTCTTTTAGTCCTTTTTAATTTTGTTGCTCTGATTGGGTGTTTTTCTTCCTGCCTTGTTTTCCAAATCACTGATTTGATCCTCTGTTTTTAATTCCTTCTAGTACATTCTTCATTTCAGATATTGTGTTCTTCATTTCTGTCATGTCCTTATTCATAGTTTCTGTGTCTTTTTTTATGCCAATATAATCCTCTTTAATTTTCTTGAGTGTACTTATAACCATACTTTGATCTCTACATCTGATAATTTGTTTGCCTTAATTCCATTTATTTTTTTTCTTGGGCACTCCTCCTTTTTTTCATTTGTAGATTGTTTCCTTGTCTCTCCATTTTAGTTATCTGTTTTTGTTTGTTTCTACATATTAAATAGATCTGCTTTGACTCCCTGTCTTGTGGGGTTACCTTTTGGTGGAAGGAGTCCTGTGGTACCCAATGGTGTAGTCTCCCTAATCTCCTGATCTGGATGGTCTAGGAATGCTCTTTGTGTGGTGTGGGTTATGTGGACTCTTCTCTTATTGTTGGGCTCTGGTTGTTCTTGGCCCATTCATTGGTTGTATCTTACTCCCAGCTCTGTCTGTGAGGCTCTACGCCTACCCCTCTCTTATAAGCTGTTGTTCAGGTGCTGATAGAACAAAGCAAAACAACATAAAAAACAAAACCCAAACAAGCAACACTCCCAGCTACAACAGCAATATCAATGACAAAAGAGCAAAGAACAATAAAAGTGGGAAGAGAAATTGAATAGTACAGAAAGGGAAACAGAAAGAAAAAAATAGAATAAGAGAAGACCAAAGGAAAGAAAAGTGAGTGTGAGATAAGAAAAGAGTCAAGAACTAATGCAACTAATGAGCTGAAAGAGGAAAACTGGAAAAAAAGAGGAATAATAATGAAAATAAGAAAAGGAAAGTAGAAGGCAACAGTGGGGTAATTAAACATAAGAGTAAAGTAAGGATATCAAAGAAAAAATAGAGCAACAAAAATAGAGGAAAAAAGGAAAAAAGAAAATATAATAAAAGGCTATGGAAAGGGGAAAAATAATGAAAATAATAGATCAAAGTGCGATTCTTTTCAGCAGAGTTTAGTACTTGCCTGCTGGGTTCTCCCTTTGGACATGAGTTTGATGTTTCTGAGGCTGGTGTAAACCAGTGTCAGGGGCTATCCAAGTCCAGCCCTTGGCAGCATCTTCAAAGCTACTAGCCATCCACATTTTGTGGCTGATTCATCTGGGCTTGGCTGGGCCTGGGACGGGCCAAGCTGCTCCATAAAGCTGGCTTTTATCAGTACTGGGTCCAGGGGCGTCAGCAAACAATACAAGTCACTGCAGGATCTGCCTCTGTCTGTCTCTGCCTGCTGGCCTGCTGCCAGCCTTAGATTAGTTATACACCCAACTATTTCTGAGAGGGCTTCTGTTCAAATCAGGCGGGTGGGACTCTTGGATCTCCCATGGCAGGTGCCGTTCAGACTTCAGGGAAGATAGTGAGTGTGTTTCCCTGCCCCTCTGCCACTTAGTCTAAGTCTGTTTGGGATTATTTCCCTGTATTCAGCAGGGTGGGGCTCCTAGTAGGCTAATCAGTGGGGCCTTCAGAGTCCAGGTTTTGGGTCTGCTGGAAACTGGGAGAATGCTTCCGTGGCTGTCCTGAGGGGGACGCACCCGTGTGTGTCCCAGGAGAGTGTGTGGTATGACTGCACTCTGTAGCCAGCCCCTGGCACCCCCTGAGTTTGCTGTGTTGTTGTCTCCTCAGCAGGAGTTAAGATACAGGATGAGGGGAAAGGAAGAAAAAAAAGAAAGAAAACCCACACAAAACAGAACAAATAAACAAACATATCAACTAAAAGGGAAAAAAAGATTCAGAGTAGAGCAAGCAGGATTATAGAAGATCATGGGGGTGGCATCCCACAGGGTAAGCTAATTGCTTTTCCCCTGGGAGAGGCTTGCTCTTCTCCAGAAAGATGGATGCTGAAGAATCCAGGTATATCTCTGCATAGAGAGCCCCATAGGCACCCCTCAAATCTCTCTCCAGTGCCTCCCACTCTACGCTCTCCTCATGCAGCTATACTCTGTGCTGTTTTCCCTTTACTGGGGCTGAAAGTGAATGGTTACAAATACAAAATCTATGCTTTGGTCCCTTTAAGAATTAAAAGGAAAAGAAAATAGTGACTATCTCTAGTGGGTTTTGTCTTTTCTCAACAGAGAAAAACCCTGTGGCCTTTCACCGCTTGGTGCTGCGTGGTTGGCTGATCCTGGCACAGGGGCTCCCTTGCTTGGGAGCCCTGTTTGTGGACCTGGCTTCTCTCCTCTCAAGGGGAAGCTCCCACCGCCTCAGCCTGCCCACCCATGTTATCAGGGTTGGCCTCTTAATCGACCCCTCCCCTCCTACTCTAGGGGCAGTTAAAAGTCTCTTTTGTAGGTGGTCTTTGATTTACTTCAGGTGATTGCTCCCCTTTTTAGTTTTGTTTCCAGTTTGGTTCTGGGAGGAGGTGCATGACCTACTCTGCCACCATCTTGCCTCCCTAAAAGCATTTTCTGTGTTTGAAGTGGGAAACAGCTAGCAATCAGAAGAAGGTACAGAGCTTTTAATCTCTTTTGTAATCAGGTTTTTATAGGGTGAACTTATTATTCCAGTGTAATTAAACAAAACCATCAGAGGATTATGACTTAAAGGTATTTAGAATCAAACATAATTTTAAAAAATTCTTACCCACTTTGGGGTAAGACTTCTGCACAATCTCTATTTAATACAGATATCAAATGTTAGTGTATTTATCTCGACAGAAATCTGAAATGTCAGCAAATGTCTTTTGTTTTATCAATGACTTAAAAAAATATTGTTTTTATTACACTATAGAGTAATACAAGGAATCCCTGTTATGGGTGATGATCAAGCACATGTTCCCGTCCTTCCAGCAACACCAGGGATACCACCCGAATTGGAACAAGGAACTGGACAGTGTGCTCACAAACCACACCTACAACTCTTGGGAGAGGAAGTAAGAACTTCCTTGAATATCATTTTTATCTAACCTACAGGTTCTTAAACTTTAAAATTTCAGGGCCCTTTTTGTACTCGTAAAAGTTATTAATGACCTCAATAATTGTTTATGTGGGTTGTATCTATTGGCATTTACAATGTTGAAAATTAAAATTTAGAAAACATTAAAAGTTTTTTGTTTATTAAAAATAATGGTAATAAAGTCATGCATATTAACATAAATAATCTATTTTAAAAATAATTATATTTTTAAACAAAAAACTTGATGAGAAAACTAGGATTATGTTATTTATTTTGCAAATCTCTTTAATGTCTGGCTTAATAGAAGATAGCTGGATTCTTATGTATGCCTTTGTATTCAGTTTTGTGGTAGGTTTTTCTTTTGGTTGGGAAATTCTGATCTCACACAGAAAGATAGCTGGAAAAAGAAAGATTATTTTAATAGCTTTTTGACATAATTATGGATATTCTCCTTTGATAATATACCAGAACTGAATGAGTTTCTTGAAAGTTGGTTTTGAGACTTCCACTTCTGGGGAAAATAGGGCATAACTACTATTACTTTTCTTCCTTCTAAGTACAACTAAAATACCTGGCTGTTAAAAACCTAAAAGACTCTGAAAGATGGAGAATGAAGCAACCTAACTGGGAAGTTTGGGGCCTAAGAAATGAAACGGTTGTGAATTAGTTCCTTGGGTTTTCTTTTGGTTCATATATTCTAGACTTGGAGCAGAAAAGGCTGGTAATCTGGAAACAAAAACAGGTCAAGAAAAAAAACAACAAAAGTCTGCTTTCTTTAGCCAAAGAGCCAGAAAAAGGGCTGTCCAACAAGGCAGAAGAATTTTAGACAATTTCCATTCCATTTTAGCTAAGGACACCAGAAAAAACAGTGTTCTTATCCCCACCTTTACCAGCAAAGGCCTAGTGGGAAACCTAGACTTTTACTCTTCAGTGTATAACTCAGCACTTTAAGCACCCCTGCCAGGGTTGTGCCAAAGAAAGCTGAGTGTTGACCTGGGACTTTCATCTCAATAGAGTGGTAATGAGGTTTCCCCTCCATGTTAATTGAGACCACAGGGGGATACCGGACTTTCATTCCCACCCAGTAGTAATGAGCCACTCCTTTCCTGTCCCACTGTGCTGGTATCAGAGAAGACCCAGTGGAATGTCAGTTAAAACAGATGGTTTAAATATGACCCAGAGTCTCATAACATAACCCAAAACATCCAAATTTGAATTGAAAATTACTAATCATACAAAGAACTAGGAAAATCTTAAACTGAATGTGAAGTGGCAAGTCAGAGAAGGCAACACTGGGAAGACAGGCATGCTAAAATCATCTGACAAAGATTTTCTAGCCACCTTCATGAAAATGCTTTGATCAACAGCTATGAACACACCTGAAACACATTTAAAGAAATAGAAAGATTCAGAAAGGAATAGAATAGATTTAATGTAATCCCTATTACATTCAATGGTATTTTTTACAGAAATAGAACAAACAGTCCTAAATTTGTATGGAACCATAAAAGTTCCCAAGTAGCTGAAGTAATCTTGAGAAAGAAGGACAATACCACAGGCATTATGTACCCTGATTTAAACTATGTTACAAAGTTGTAGTAGTCAAAATGTATGGTATTGGCATAAAAACACATATAGATTAATTAATCAAAATAGAGAGCCGAGAAAAAATCTTATACATATCTGGTCAATTAACTTACGACAAAGGAGCCAAGCATATGCAATGGGGAAAGAACAGTCTCTTCAGTAAATGGTGCTGGGAAAACGGGACAGTCACATGCAAAAGAATGAAACTAGATCCCTATCTTACACCACAAAAAAATCAACTCAAAATGGATTAAAAACTTGAATGTAAGACCTGAAGTCACAAAAATCCTTGAGAAAACATAGGCAATAAGCTTATTGCCATGATTTTTTGGATATGACACCAAAGAAAAGGCAACAAAAGCAAAAATAAATAAGTGGGGCTTTTTATACTAAAAAGTTTTTTACAGAGAAAATGAAACTATTAACAAAATGAAAAGTTAACCTAGTGAATGGGAGAAAATATTTGCAAATCATATTAAATAAGAGATTAATATTCAAAATATATTAAGAACTCAAGCAACTCAATAGCAAAAATACAATCTAATTAAAAAATGGGCAGGAGATCTGAGTAGACATTTTTTCCACAGAAGACTTAGAGATGGCTTACAGGTACATGGAAAGATGCTTGACATCACTAATCATCAGGAAAATGCAAATTGAAACCATAATGAGATATAACCTCACAACTGTTAGTATGGCTATGGGAGAAAAATCAACAAGTGTTGATGAGGATGTGGAGAAAAGAGAAACCTTATGCATCATTGATGGGGATGTAAATTTGTGCATACACTATGGAAAACAATAGGTAGGTTCCTCAAAAAATTAAAAATGAAACTACCATATGATCCAGCAATCCCACTTCTGGGTATTTGTCTGAGGAAAATGAAAACACTAACTCGAAAAGATAACTGTACCCCCATGTTTACTGAGCATTATTTATAGTAGCCAAGACATAGCAACAACCTAAGTGTTTATTGACAGGTGAGTGGATAAATTGTGGCATATATATATATATATTCAGCCATAAAAAAGCATGAAATCTTGTCACTTGCACAACATGGATGAACCCAAAGGATATTATACTGTGAAATTGGTCAGACAGAGAAAGCCAGATACTATATGATCTCACTTATATGTGGAATCTAAAAAACAAACCAACCAAGCTCATAGATACAGAGAACAACAGACTGGTAGTTGCCAGAGGCAGGGAGTGGGTGGTAAGCAAAATAGATGAAAGGAGCCAAAAGGTGCAATCTTCTAGTTATAAAATAAGTAAGTCAAGGGGGGTATAATGTACTGAATGGTGACCATAGTTAATAATATTATATTGTATTTTTGAAAGTTGCTAAGTGTATAGATCACAGGTGGCAAACACAAGCCCCGTGGGCCAAATTCGGCCCTCCACCTTGTATTATCCCTCCTGAGACCTTGTTTCTACCTGGCAGAGCCCCAAGCTCTCGCTTAACTGTTAAGAAGTGGTCACATTTATACAGTCCTAAAATTACATTCAGCCCTTTGAAGGTAACCATGAGCCTGATGTGGCCCCCGAGGAAAATGAGTTTGACACCCCTGGTGTATATCTTAAAAGTTCTTATCACAAGCAAAAAAACAATAACTATGTATGGTGATGGATGTTAACTAGTCTTATTGTGGTGATCATTTCACAATAAATACAAATATTGAAACATTATATTGTACACCTGAAGTTAATATAGTGTTATATATGTCAGTTATACCTCAGTAAAAATAAATAAGCAGAAAGGAAATAGAAAGTCTTAATCAAGAAACTGAAAATATAGAGAAGAAACAAAAACTTTCAATTAATTATAATAATTAAAATAAAAAGCTCAATGGATGGGCTCAAAAGTAGAATAGAGGAGACAGGAAAGAATCGGTGAACTTGAAAATAGAACAGTAAATTTTACCCAATCTGAACAAGAAAGAGAAATAGACTGAAAAACATTAGTAGAGATACAGGGACCTGTGGGAATCTTAACAAAAGATATAATATTTGTGTTATTGACATACTGGAAGAAGAAAAAGGGAGATGACTGAAAATGTATAAGAAGAAATAATGGCTAAAATTTTCACTAATTTGGCAAAATGTTTAAATATATTTAGGAAGCCGAGCAAACCCCAAGCAAGAAAAATCTAAAGACAACTGTAACAGGCTACCTAGTAGTCAAACTTCTGAGACTGACAAAGAGAAAACCTTGAAACTAGCAGGGAGGAACAATACGTATGTTACAGAGCAGAAAACAACTTGAGTGGCAGTGGATTTATCATCAGAATCCATGGAGACCGGAAGCAAAATATTCCATGGCAGAACATTTTTCAGGTGCTGAAAGCAAAGATCTGTGATCCACGAGTCCTGTATCTTAAGAAATATTCTTCAGAAATAAAGGGGAATCAAGACATTTTCTGGTTAATGAGAACTAAGACCATTTGTTTCTTAAATCTCCATGTGAGTCTACAATCAACTCAAAATAAGAACCTGAATAGAACCACCTTCTCCTTTTGTGTTTTCTAAAATATGTTTGTCAGTTGAAGCAGAAATTTCCATATTGTCAAATGTATATACAGGAAGTGTTTAAGACAAGTACATTATAAATGAGGAAGGATAAAGAGACATAAAGGGAGGGAAAGTTTCTACACATCACTGGAAGTGGTAATATGATGACAACAGTAGATCTTGATAAGTTATGTTTATATAATTTAATACCTAGAGCAAAACTGAAAAGCTATGTGAAGAGATACACTAAAAAAACATAGATAAATAAAAATAGAATTTGGAAATGTGTCCTAGTGACAGGAAGGCAGGAAAAAGAAAACAGAAAAAACAAAAGAAATCAGAGAGAACAAATCAGAGAGAAAAAAAATGAACGGCAGACTAAATCCCTAATTATATGTTAATTGTCTAAGTACACCAATTAAATGACAGAGATTGCACAGAAGATTAAAAAAAAACCCCAACTTCTGGCCAAGATGGAGGCATAGTTAGACACACTGTGCCTCCTCCCACAACCAAAAGGACAACAACAATTTAAAAACAAAAAACAACCAGAACTGACAGAAAATTAAATTGTATGGAAGTCCGACAACCAAGGAAGTTAAAGAAGACACATACATCCAGACTGGTAGGAGGGTTGGAGTCGGCCAGCAGAGGAGGAGAGGGCTCTTAGCAAACCGGTGGCTGGCAGACCCAGTGAAGCTGTGGATTGTGGAACTGGGCATGGCTCACAAGGCGGCTGGCAGACTGGGTGGTCCCACATTCACACACAGATAAACCAGGCAACACTGGGGAGCAACACAGACCCCGCAAACCAGGGCTCCAGCAGGGGAAATAAAGCCTCAAATCACCAATTGAAGACACTCCTAGGGGTTGAGGTGCCGGGAGAAACTCCCGGCCTCACAGGAGAGTTCATTGGAGAGAACCACAGTGCCCTAGAATGTACACAAACCAAACCACATGGGAATCAGCAACAGAAGGACCCAATTTGCTTGTGGGACGCGGAGGAAGTGACTGAAATCTGGCAGAGAGCAGAGCAAGTGCCATTGTTCCCTCCCAGACCCCATCCCCACATACAGCATCACAACCTAGCAACTGGGTGGCCCCAACCTGGTGAACACCTAAGGCTCTACCCCTCACTGCGTAACAGGCCCATCAAGACAAAAAAAAAAAAGGACCCAAATGAAAGAAGGGATCAAAGCTCCAGAAAAAAACACAACTAAGCAACAAAGTGATAACCAACCTATCAGATGCACAGTTCAAAACACTGGTAATCTGGATGCTCACAGAATTAGTTGGATTTGGTTGCAAATTAGATAAAAAAAAATGAAGGCTACTCTAAGTGAAATAAAGGAAAGTGTACAGAGAACCAACAGTGATGGAAAGGAAACTGGGATTCAAATCAATGGAATGGACTAGAAGAAAGAAAGAAACATCCAATCAAGAAAAAAAAATGAAAAAACAAGAATTCAAAAAAATGAGGAGATGCTTTGGAACCTCCAGGACATCTTTAAATGTTCCAATATCCGAATTATAGGTGTACCAGAAAGAGAAGAGGAAGAGCAACAAGTGGAAAAGTTATCTGAACAAATAATAAAGGAGAACTTCCCCAATCCGGCAAAGGAAATAGACTTCCAGGAAGTGCAGGAAGCTCAGAGAGTCACAAAGAAGTTGTACCCAAGGAAGAACACACCAAGGCACATCATAATTACATTCATTTTACCCAAGGTTAAAATGAATGAGAGAATCCTAGAAGCAGCAAGAGATAAGGAGGCAGTTTCCTACAAAGGAGTGCCCATCAGACTGTCAGCTGATTTCTCAAAAGAGACCTTGTAGGCAAAAAGGGGCTGGAAAGAAGTGTTCCAAATCATGAAAGGCAAAGATCTACCTCCAAGATTGCTCTATCCAGCAATGCTTTCATTTAGAATGGAAGGGCAGATAAAGTCCTTCTCAGATAAGGTCAAGTTAAAGGAATTCATCATCACCAAACCTTTATATGAAATGTTAAAGGGATTTTTCTAAGAAAAAGAAGATAAAAAACATGTACAGTAAAAGGACAGAAAACTAACAATTATTAACGACCACACCTAAAACAAAAACAAACTGAGAAAGCAACTAGTACAGGAACAGAACCACAGATAGAGAGATCACATGGAGGGTTATCAGAGGGGGAGTGGGAGGAGGAGAGAGGGGGAAAAGATACAGAGAATAAGTAGCATAGATGGTAGGTACAAAATAGGCAGGGGGAGGGTAAGAATAATATGGGAAATGTAGAAGCCAAAAAACTTATAAGTATGACCCATGGACATGAACTAAAGGAGGGGAATGTGGGTGGGAGGGGGCATGCAGGGTGGAGAGGAGTGAATGGGGGACTGGGACACTGTAATAACATAATCAACAAAATATATTAAAAAAATAACCCAACTATACAGTGTGTACAAGAAACTGACTTCAAATATAATGATACAGGGATGTTGAAAACAAAAAGGCAAAAAAGATTTATCGTGCAAATATTAATCAAAGAAAAGCAAAAGTGACTATGGATATTAGACAAAGTAGACTTCCAAGCAAAGAAAGCTATCTGATACAAAGAAGGGCATTATATCACAATAAAATTATGGATCCATCAGGAAGGCATAGCAATCTTAAAAAGTATATGCACCAACGAACCTGAAAAACATGTGAAGCAAAAAAGAAGAAGAAATGAGAAATAGGCAATTCTGCAATTATAGTTGGAGACTTCAGCACCCCTCTATAAATAATTAATGAACACTTAGAAAATCAACAAGGATGCAGAAGAACTTAAAAATTTCACCAACCAGTAGGATCTAATTGAAATTTATAGAACACTGTGTCCAACAAGAATGGAATACACATTTTTTTAGTTCCCACAGGACATATAGAAACATAGTGTAGATTCGTAATAGAATCAAACTAGAGATCTATTGATAATAGAAAAATATCTCAAAGTAATTGAAATCTAAACAATACAGTTATAAGCAATCTACTCAGCAGTGAAAAAGAATGAACTATTGATACATGCAACTAAAAGGATAAATCTTCAGAGACTTATGTTTAAAGCCAATTCCAGAAGACTACATACTATATGATTTCATTATATAACATTCTTGAAATGAGAAAATAATTGAAATGAGGAACGGGTTAGTGGTTTCTGGGGCTTTAGGGTGGGGAGTGAGGATGACTGTGTCCACAAAAGGACAACATGAGGGATCCTTGCAGTGATGGCAAGATTCTGTCTTGACTGTCATTGTCAGTGTTTTGTTTGTGATATTGTACAATGTATATTTTTCTAAGATGTTACATTTAAGGTAAACTGAGTAAAGGATAGATGGGATCTCTCTGTACTATTTTCTAAATCTTCTTGTGAATTTACATGTATCTCAAAACGCAAAGTTTAATTGGAGAATTGTAGTCATTGAACCAAAAACAGAATAAAAGAAATTAAACTTCGTTAAAAGAGAATATTAAATAAGAATTTGTAAAGCTAAAAGACAATGTATTACGTGATAATTTTTACAGCTAAAAGGGTTTGTTGCAATTGAAATCTGAAACCACATCAATGACTTTTTCATGCCTTATTTATTAAAATCTTTTGGTTTATTTTGTACTTTGAGTGGATTTTTTACCCATTCATGATTTTGTAAATACACAATTCACTATATACATAATATCAAAATATCTTGTTGTTAATATTATCAGAACAATCTTTTTAAAATTTTTAGTGTATTTTTTCTATTGTCATTTAGCCTATTTATACCCCTTTTCCCCCACAATCACTGCACTGTTGTCTGCATCCATCATTTCTTTTTCCTTTTTGCTTGATCTCTTCACCTCTTAACCTCCACCCAACTGAGCTGTCATCCTGCTCTCTATCTGTGAGTCTGTCTCTATTTTGTTAGTTCAGTTTGTTTGTTAGATTCCACATACAGTGAAATTGTTTGGTATTTGTCTTTCTCTGACTGGCTTATTTCACTTAGCATACTGTTCTCCAGAACCATCCATGCTGCCGCAAAGGATAAAATTTTCTTCTTTTTTTATGGCCGAGTAGTATTCCATTGTGTAAACATTCTGTAGTTGTTTTATCCACTCATTTACTGATGGACACTTGGGCTGCTTCTATATCTTGGCAATTTTAAATAACACTGCAATGAATAGAGGGTATTTATTTTCTTTCAAATTAGCATTTTGGGCTTCTTCAGATATATTCCCAGAAGTGGGATCACTGAGTCAAAAGGCAGATTCATTTTTAATGTTTTGAGGTATCTTCATACTGCTTTCCACTGTGGTTGCACCAATGTGCATTCCCACCACAGTGGAAAAGGGTTCCTCTTTCTCCACATCCTCACTGCACTTGTTTATTGATTTACTGATGATAGCCATTTGACGAGTGTGAGATATTTCATTGTGATTGTAATTTGCATTTCTCTGATGATTAGTGATATTAAGTATCTTTTCATATGTGTATTGGCTATCTGTCTGTCCTTCTTGGAGAAGTGTCTATTCAAGTCCTTTGCCCATTTTTAATTGGATTGTTTGGGATTTTTGGTGTTGAGTTTTGTAAGCTCTTTTTAAATTTTGTATGTTAACCCTTTATCAGATGTATTGATGAATATGTTCTCTCATTCCATGGGTTGTCTTTTATTTTGTTGATGGTTTTCTTTGCTGTGCAAACCCTTTTTAGTTTGTTACAGTCCCACTTTTTTATTTTTTCTTTTATTTCCCAGGGTAGATATATCAGATAAAATAATGATACGAGCAATGTCTAATATTTTATTGCCCATGCTTTCTTCTAGGATTTTTATGGTTTCAGGTCTAATATTTAGGTCTTCAATTTATTTTGAATTTATTCTTGTATGTGGTGTAAGGAAGTTGTCTAGTGTCATTTTTCTGCATGTGTCTGTCCAGTTTTCCCAACACCATTTATTGAACTAAATTATCTTTAGTTCAGTATATATTCTAGCTTCCTCTGTCAAATATTTATTGACCTAAAAGTGGGGTTCATTTCTGGGCTCTCTATCCTGTTCCATTGATCTATGTTTCTGTTTTTATGCCAGTACCATGCTGTTTTGATTACTATGACCTTATGGTATAGTTTATATTAGGTAGTGTGTTCCTCCAACTTTGTTCTTCTTTCTCAGGATTGTTTTCAGAAAAATCTTTTATCATTGAGAACCTGGTAAGCTCATGACGAGGGACACAATTTTCCAGAATTGCAATTTTTGCTAAAACTTTATTTTTTAAAATGACTTATACTCTCATTAGCTTTACTTGAAATAATAGGTTTGTTTCATTCTTTTTCTAAAGCTGAATACCTAGTTTTATGTTTGTCCTATCAAATAAAAATTGTAGTGGAGTTCATAGCTCTTAACAATAGCACACAAGCTACGTCTCCTGAAAACCACCATCCCACTTCACTCTGGCTATAGAAACACTTACCTGCACTTCTCATTTTGTCATATTGAATATTAAAAAGATGTGTACTCAAAAGTTGAGATTTAATAAAATTAACAATTTTCCCTGCTTCCGGGTGGCCTTTTAAAAGGTGCTGCTTCATTGATTCCTGCTAAGGTCCCATCACTTTTACCCAATAAATTTTTAAATATATTTTATTGATTATGCTATTACAGTTGTCCCATTTCCTCCCTCTTAATTCCCCTCCACCCTTCACCCCTCTTCCCACCAGCATTCTCCTCCTTTAGTTCATGCCCATGGGTCATACATATAAGTTTTTTTGGTTCTACATTTCCTACACTATCCTTACCCTCCCCCTGTCTATTTTGCAGACCACTTATGCTTCTTATTCCCTGTACATTTTCCTCCATTCTCCTCCCTCCCCCTCCCTGCTGATAACCCTCCACGAGATCTCCATTTCTGTGATTTTGTTCCTGATCTAGTTGTTTGCTTAGTTTTTGTTTTTGTTTTTGTTAGGTTCGGTTGTTGATAGCTGTGAGTTTGTTGTCATTTTACTGTTCATAGTTTTGATCTTCTTTTTCTTAGATAAGTCCCTTTAACATTTCATATAATAAGGGCTTGGTGATGATGAACTTTTTTAACTTGACCTTATCTGGCAAGCACTTTCTCTGCGCTTCCATTCTAAATGAAAGTTTTGCTGGATAGAGTAATCTTGGATGTAGGTCCTTGCCTTTCATGACTTGGAATACTTCTTTCCAGCCCCTTCTTGCCTGCAAGGTTTCTTTTGAGAAATAAGCTGACAGTCATATGGGAATTCCTTTGTAGGTAACTCTCTGTTTTCCTCTTGCCACTTTCAAGATTCTCTACTCATCTTTAATCTTGCCTAATGTAATTATGATGTGCCTTGGTGTGTTCCTCCTTGTGTCCAACTTCTTTAGGACTCTCTGAGCTTCCTGGAGTTTCTGGAAGTGGCCATTTCCTTGGCCACATTGGGGAAGTTCTCCTTCATTATGTTTTCAAATAAATTTTCAACTTCTTGCTCTTATTCTTCTCCTTCTGGCACCCCTATGATTTGGATATTGGAATGTTTAAAGTTGTCCTGGAGGTTCCTAAGCTTCTCCTCATTTTTTTGAATTTTGTTTCTTCATTCTGTTCTGGTCGAATCATTATTTCTCCCTTCTGCTCCAAACCATGGATTTTAGTCCCAGTTTCCTTCCCGTCACTGTTGGTTCCCTGTACATTTTCCTTTATTTCACTTTTTATAGACTTCACTTTTTCTTCTATTTTGCAACCATACTCAACTAATTTTTTGAGCATCCTGATTCCCAGGGTTTTGAACTCTGCATCTGATAGGTTGTCTTCCTCTTCATCACTTAGTTGTATTTTTTTCTGGAGTTTTTATCTGTTGTTTCATTTGGGCCATACTTTTTTGTTTCGGTGAGCCTGTTACATAAAGGGGGGCTGAGCCTTAGGTGTTCACCAGAGCGGGGCAACCCACATAGCTGTGCCGTGGTGGTGTATGTGGGGGAGGGGTCCAGGAGGGAACAATGCCACTTGTTCAGCTTTTGCCAGTTTTCAGTCACGTCCCCCGCTACCTACAAGCATATTGGGCCTTTCTGGTGCTGATTCTAAGGTGATTGGTTTTGTGGGCATTCTAGGACTTCCTGGGTCTCTCCACTGAACTCTCCTTTGAGGCTGGGAGTTTCTCCTACTGCCACAACCCCCACAGGTGTTTTCAGTCAGAGGTTTTGAGGCTTTATTTCCCCATGCTAGAACCCTGGGTTGTGTGGTCAGTATCACTCCCCAGTTGTTCCTCCTGGTTTATCCACATACAAATGTGGGCCACCCACTCCACCAGCTGCCACCTCACTGGGTTTGCCAGCCTCTGCCTGCTTTGGTCCACCAGTCATTGCCTTGCTGTGAGTCTTCTCCATCTCGGCTGTCCCTCTCTGCCCCTCCTATAGGTCTGCACGAGTGTTTCTTCTTTAACTCTTTGGTTGTTAGACTTCCATACAGTTAGATTTTCTGGCAGTTCTGGGTTTTTTTTGTTTTTAAATTTGTTGTTGCCCTTCTTTTGGTTGTGTGAGGAGGCACAGTGTATCTACCTATGCCTCCATTTTGGCAGGAACTTCCTCAATATTTTTTTATACAATCAGTGCAACTTTCAACACAGTGAAAAAGGCATAGTCTCTTCGTATTCCTAAGGAAATAGTTTTCATGTGTGGAAAGGTCTTGAGGCTCTCCAGAGTCTCAGACCAAAACTGTTGTTTGCCTTTATGTTACTTGTATGTGACACTTAACTTATCCCTAAAGGTAATTTGCAACTCTCCCTTAGTAACCAGTATACTCTGACGTTGGACCTTCGGTATGAATATGAGTTATTGCATTCATTTAGAGTAGGGGCTGTACAGGGGCTGATGTGCTAAATTTAACTGGGTTGCTTGATAGCTAGTACTTCAGTTTGCTGTGCAGTCTTTCCCCTCCTGTCAAGTTCTAACAGCCACCACCCCTGCTGTTTCTAACCATTTTTCTAGGTCTACTTTTAGGCAGTTCTGAGCATTGCTGGAGGAACTAGTTACTGTGATGAATGTTTCATCACTAGTTTGATTACATAAATTCTCCCCTGAAGGTTCATCTGTGCTTTTCCTTGAGTGCAAACTACTGCTGTTTAGTGATAGATTTTCCTGTCTTCCAATTGTTTGTACCTCCCTTACTTCTAGAGGTATAATTTTATGCTTAAGCTGCCGGAAGTCAACTACATGGAAGAAATTACTGAATTGTATGTGTCATCATTTGAATACTTGGAATTTTCTTAATGTTTAGGAGATCTGTGTTGGCCGACTGGAAGAATTTATTTACCTTTTAGCAAGGATTTCTGTTCTAGGTCTGTACAACATGAAATGATGCAGCATGCCTAGCAAAATAAAAGATGAATCAGACAGAAACTTAATTTTAAATTCTATGTTAGACAAATTATCATGGTAACTTCAAAATCAGCCTTTCTCCAAATATTCTGTTCATTCATAGGAAATGTGATCAAGTGTATAGAATAGTTGATGTATATATGACTAGAAAGAAAAGTGTTCAAAAGACTTTGGTGTCGCCTTAAAATTGCGAAGCTTTATTTACTGTGTTTCAATCTTGGTGTATTACTCTGGAAAGTCTGTGTAACACCCACATAGCCACAGATGTCACTGTTATGGTCATATAGTTAATACTAGAGTGATGCTTGCAAGTTGATGCTTTAATATTGTTTGAGCTCATTTTTTTTCTGGTGAAAAAAATCTTTTTATGGGAAAATGCATAGTCCAATGAAATATTATTAAAAGTCAATGAAAAGATTAAAGAAAACATAATTACCACTAGTACTGTGGATTCAAACAACTATTATTTTAAAAATCTTACCTTATTTTCTTATGAATGCCTGACTATTTTCACCTCCAACTATATTTTAAAATTATTAGTTTTATTATTTGTGTTCATTTTTATAGGAATAATATCATTTTATTGTACTTTTCAGATGCATCTTCTACAAATTGAAGGTTTGTGGCAACCCTGCACTGAGCAACTCTAAGGGTGCCATTTTTACAACAGCTATTTTGCTCATTTCATGTCTCTATGTCACATTTTAGTAATTCTCTCAATGTTTCAAATTTTTTTCATTATTGTTGTTTTATGGTGATCTGTGATCAGTGATCTTTGATGTTACTATTGTAATTATTTTGGGATGCCACAAACTGCACCCATCTAAGATGGGGAACTTGATGATAAATGTTGTGTGTACTGACTGCTTACCCTCCTTGCTGTTGTTCTATCTTTCTCCTTCTCCTCAGGCCGACCTATTCCTTAAAACACACCAATATTGAAATTAGGCCATTTGATAACCCTATCATGGCCTCTTAAGTGTTTGAGTAAAAAGAAGAGTCAATTAATGTGGCAAAGTTCATTGTTGTCTTTTTAAGAACTTGCCTTAACCACCCAACCTTCATCAGCCACCACCCTGATCAGTCAGCAGCTGCCAGCATCGAGGCAGGACATTAGAAAGAAGATGATGACTTGCTGAGGCTCAGGCAATGGTTAGCATTTTTTAGCAATAAAGCCTTTTAAAATTAAGACATATAAATTGTTTTTTAAGACAGTGCTATTGCACACTTAATGGTCTACAATATAGGGTAAAGATAACTTTGATATGACTGGGAAACTGAAAAGTTCATGTGACTTGCTTCATTGTAATATTCATTTTATTGCTCCAGTCTGGAACCACACCCACAATATCTCTGAGGTATTCCTGTATTATTTTATTGATAATAAACTTTATTTTATAGAATTGTTTTAGACTTACAGAAAAATTACAAAGACAGCATGGAGATTTCCCATATACCAAACACCCTGGTTCCTCTATTACTAATATGATAATAGTGGATTGAATCATGGCCCCAAAAGTCCTAGCCCGCAGTACCTGTGAATATGACCTTAATTGGAATTAAAAATCTTGGGATGAGATCATCCTGGATTTAGGGTGGGTCCCAAAGCCAATCGGGCTGGTATCCTTGTAAGAGGAGAACAACATGTTAACACACAGATGCACAGGGAGTAAAGCCATGTGATGGAGGCACAGCTGGAATGATGCAGCTGCAAGCCAGGGAACACCAAGGACTGCTGGCTGCTACTAGAGCTATAAAGGAGCATGGCTGGATTCTACCCTGGAGCCTTCAAGGGAGCATGGTACCCTCCTATACCTTGTTTCTGGACATCTATTTTCCAGAATAGTGACAGACTACATTTGTATTGTGTTTTAAGCTGCTCAGTGTTAGTTTGTTATGGCAACCATAGAAAACTGATATGTTATAGTAGGGTGGTATATTTATTAAAATCAATGAACCAATATTTATACAGTATTAACTAATTGCCATGATTCACTCAGATTTCCTTAGTTTTTACATAATGTTCATTTTTTGTTCCAGAAGCCCATCCTGGATACCAGTTACATTCAGTTGTCATATCTTCTTAAGCTTCTCCTGGATGTGACAGTTTGTGACACTTTTGTTTTTTGATAACCTTGACAGTTTTGGGGAGTACTGGTCAAATAGTTGTAGAATGTACTCAAGTTGGAATTTGCCTGATGTCATCTTGGGAGAAAGAACATTGAGATAAAGTGCCGTTTTCATCATGTCATGCCAGACTTCCTATTATCAACACAAGTTATCACTGTTGATGTTAACCTTGATCACCTGACTGCAGTAGCATTTGCCAGGTTTTTCACTGTAAAGTTTCTGTTTTTCCCCACTTTTTCATACTGTACTCTTTGGAAGTCACCATGTGCAGCTCACACTTAAGGAATATGGAGTTATGCTCTACTTCCTTGAGGGCTCAGTATATACAAAAATTAATTTAAATTTGTGTAGACCAATCTATTTTTCCCATTTATACATTCAAGTTTTTATATCAGTATGACTTGTGGATATTTGTTATACTCTGAATTATAATCCAGTACTATTTATTATCATATTTTGCTAAAATTGCTTGAGGTTTGGTAATTGAGTGCTCCTTCAGTTGGCTCCTGTGTGCCTTCAGCATACCCCCCAATTGTGGGATTTTTAAGAACTCTGCCTTAATTTCTGGCATTACAAGATGGTCTAAGCTCATCTTGTATATTTTCTGCCTCAGTCCATGGAATCATCAATTTCTGTAAGAAGCCCCAGTTCCCTTTACTAAAGACTGTAATTAGCCACCAACATCTGTGCATTAGGTGTGCTTGTTGCTACTGTGGTTTCCAGATCTTCTCAGTTGACACAGTGTATATGTGTATACTAACTTCCGTGAATACTCATATCTAAAAATATTTCTCTATGTAACTATCTGTGCCTAAATGAAGCTAAACACAGGTTCACACTGTTGTTTCCAACTCTAATTCATTACCACATAGGTCATTCTAGCTTCCTCCCCTCACTTACCTTTAAATCCTACTCCAACAGTGACAAACGTGGATCCTACCACTCTCCGTCCATTTACTTAATTGCTCAATTCAGATATAGAAGTGTACATGTATAAGTGTACCAGAATTGTTCAGCCATATTCCTATGGGAAACAACTTTATAAACTAAAGTACAGAGTAATGTACAGTTTCTTTTGCCTTTAGTTTTATATATCTACTCATTTCCAAATTACTAAAGTCAGCAACTTTTTGTCTCTCCACCTTCTGTGAGGTTGTTTCATACATTTATAACATAGTTAGATTGTTTTGTTACAGTCTGTATTCTATCTTGGGACTTCTCTTGATATCCTAAATGTTTTTTTTTAATTTTATACATTAAAGTTTACTCTTTGTGTTATAAAGTTCAGTAGGTTTTGGCAAATGCATAATGTCAGAGAGCTACAATTTCAGCATCATGCAGAATAGTTTCACCTCCATAAAAATTTTCCTATGCCTGATTAATTTTTATTTGGAAAAAGTTTTAAAAAACAAATAAATTATACAAACTAAAGTAAGATATGCTTGGAGGTATGTTATCAAGAATTTATAAATGTTAACATTTTTATATTTCAGATTTTTTAAATAAAAATATTTTTTAAATAATTTAATTAAGTCCTCATACTTCCTAGTTCCATTTCTCTTCTTTCTTACCCAAGGGCAGTCACTGTTATAATTATGGTCTTTCTATGATTTTGTACTTTACTAGGTTTATTTTTGTGACTTTAAACAATAAATACTGTAGTTCTGTGTGTTCTATGTACATTTATATAGAGGTATTATTTTATATGCATCTTTCTAAAAATACTACACTGTAAGATCCACCTATAGTAGTTTATAATTTTTGTGCTTGAATGGCTTGATTAGTGTTTAGTTCTATGAATAGACCACTTTTTTTTCATTGGCTTTTCTGTTAATGGGCATTGAGATCAGGCTTTGATATTCGTTATTTCAGATGCAGTATAAACACCCTGTACATATCTCTTTATGCACATGTGTAAGAATTTCCTTAGGCTATATAGGTGGAGGTGCAATTGTTGGATCATGTAGCATGCACATTTCCTGTTTTAATACAAATGGTCAGTTTGCTTCCAGTGTGGTGTAGTTCTACTAATTTCCCCCATTCTTGGCACCACTTGGAATTGCTAACTTTACATTTTGCTAATCTGATGGGTGTGAAAAGTTTTCCGAGACTTTCAGAGGCTATGGAATCCATCACCTCACTTTCTGGGCAACTAGATAATGATTTTGAGAGGAGCTTGGGTTTTTACCCTAGAGACTTATCATTTGTTAGTTTCTAATAGCCTTATATGTTATTTTCAAAGGTGTCAGCATATCCAGGATTTACAAAGTTGTTTTGGAATCTAAATTCATCCAAATTCCATGTTCCAGTATCTGTCGTGAAAGAAACACTATATCCAAAATATGAGGTAATATAGGAAATGAATTTTTCTATTGTAATTATTTAATAGTTAAATTGTATAATTGACTATTAGATTAATTTTTACTGGACAGTTATGTAATTTGTCATACAATTATTGCCATAATTAAGAATATTAAATGGTGCTATAAAAATTTTATATAATATATATTATATATGTACATGTACACATATACTTACTTATAAACCCTTAAGTATGTATATATATACACATATATTATATTTATGTACATTTCTAAAAAATTTTGTACTTATCCATGTTAGTTTAGCCAGTCAAATTTTCTTTTTGAAAGAATATTTTGTTTAACTGTGGTTCCAGGACATAAAAGTAATTGGGTTGTTTAGGTCTTCATGGTATTTTCATTTGCTTTCAAAAGTACATTTTTAGTTTACATAATGTTAAAAAAATTTTACTACTATCCAATATAATTATTAATTTTTCTTGTAAAGAGTGTTTGCTTGCTCTAATTTTGTTACACCAATTATTTTAAAAATGAGAATCAAGAGAAGAAACCCGAAATCATCTATTCTTTTCCCTTGAGACAATTACTGCTCACTTTTTGGTCCATTTTCTTTCATTCTTAAACATTCTTCCTCTTCTTCTTTTCTTTCTCCTTTACCCCCTCTTGCTCTCCTTATTTTTCCTCTTAAATTTTGCAATGAACATCATTGTGCATAAGTTTTTAATAGTACTTAGGGTTATTTTAATTGCACAAAATTTTAGGCAGCCTACTAAAACATATCAGAAAAGGATCAAACAAAATAGTTAAGGAAATCACAGGGGAAGCATAACAGAATAATAATGTAATAAAATCGAAGGTAAGATTAAATCAGTGAAATCTTGTTTATATCTGTTGCTTGAAATAAAGTCATTAGTTTATCTCTTAGCTTCTCTCCAACCAAGGCAGGGATGGAATCACAGTCATACCTGACCTATTGTTACTACGTGTTAAGAATGTTAATATTAAAATATCTTGACATATCTTGGATTACTTGATCATGGTATTTTTTAAAATAGTGTGTTGAAATATGTTAGGCAATAATTTCTTTTTTAAAAAATATACTTGTGAGTGAAACCTATATGTAGTGTATTTTTTTCCTTAGTTAAATTCTTCCATCAAGGTATGTCTTGCTTTATAACGTAAATTGATTAACAGCTCATCTTTTTTTTTGAATGTGCCAAAATTGATGTAACATAGAAATAATCTTGAAAATGTGGAAGAATTCACTGCCTGGAAAGGTGATTGACAAATAAAACTTTCATTTTCTAATTCAAGGATTATTCATGTTTAATGTTTTTTCTTGAGTTAATTAGATATATATCCTAACAGACAACCATCTGTTTAATTGAGATTTTTGCTATATGCAGCATTTGTATATATTTCATCTTCAGTTTTAATCTCCATTTCCAGTGCTGCATAATTTATTACTCATTTCTAATGGATTTTTTTGAGATTTTTTTCTTTACTAGAGTAGAATTTTTTTTAGAAACTAGTTTATTTTTTGTTTTTTTCTCATATGTTTTCACTTGCAAATTATTTCATTTCTACTTGTCCAACTACTTAGTATACTCTCATCAGTATAAAACCATCCCTTTAACTTTTTTTAGCAAGGATTGTGATGTATGAGCACCTAGCTGTTAGCTATCATGGCCATAGAGCCAGAAAAACAAACATGGTCAAATGATGGCATCTTTGACCAAAAAACTTTTGATTTAAGTATTAACTCAGGTTTTGCTCCTCTGAATTTTTGTTACCTCTCTTTGAGATTTTTTTTGTTTTGGTTATCAGTTTACTGCTTTTCATAGAAGGTTAACATTTGTATTTGGGCATTTTTCTAATTTCTTGAATTAAAAATTTAATTTCTTTATATTTCTTCTTTTTAATTAGTATACATAATTCATCAGTTGTCTCTGTATAAGACTTTGACCTTATTTCATAAGTTTTTATTTGTAGTGTATTCATTTACTTTCTGAATAATTTCTATTGTAGTTTTCAGTATCTCTTTGACATACAACTTATGTGGGAAAGTGCTTTTTTTAAACTTAATGAAATTATTTTAAAGTTTATTCTCAATCCTTATTAACATGAGGCACTATTGTCTTTAGAATACCAGTTTCATGAAATTTATTACACTTACTTTGTGGTGTACCAGATGTCCCAATAGTATCTATTAATTCAATGATAGTGTAGATGGTGACCATTTTTTTGTTGTTGTGGCAACACTAAGCAGAGCACAGGCTTTGCAATCAGATGGTCTTGGATTTAAATTTCAATGTGTTCTATTCTTTCATCTGGGCTGTGCTTCTTTGTCTCTTTATTTTGGCAGCCTCCCTGAACTCACAACTGAGGTATGTGCCCTGACCAGGGATGGAACCACAACCTTTTGGGGTATGGTACAATGCTCCAACCAAATGAACCACCTGGCCAGGGCTAGCTCCTTTTTTTCCTCCTAATATTGGTTTTTGATCTATCATGTAGCTCAGGTTCATACATTTTTTCTTCATTTGTGTCTAATACACTGTTAAACTTGTTTACTGTGTTTTTAAATTTGGCTTTGTTTTTTTTTTTAGAGTTTTTATTTTTTCCTCCAAATGTTATTTTGTTTCTTCGTGTACCTGTTATCTTTAAATCTTACCATTGTATTGGAGCCATTAGTTTTAGGAAGTATTTGAGATCTAGAATGGTGGTTTCTTTCTCTAGGAAAAGTTTTTTGTCAGAACATGGGATATTTACCATTTAAGGAGAGCCTTAATATGAGGTTGAGGCTTGGTTTTCTCTGACTTCCTTCATGACAGGGCCCCAGCTGAAAGTCTACACAGATATTTTCTTTCATTAACTCTTAATCTGAGTGTGTAGCCCTGTAATATCCTTTTAGCCTTCAACACTTGTATATTTTAAATATTTACACACACCTATATGTTTGTGTATGTATATACATATATGTATATACATATACATATCAGGCTTCACACCTCAGGTATATCAGGTAGATTCTGGTTCTCAATTTCTGTAACCCTTGCCCCAAGAAATTGCATATTTGCATGTCAGATTTGCAGCTGCATTAGTAAACATCCTGAGAATAAAATTATCTTCGAATACTGGATTTAACTTATCTGGTTCTTGCCTTTTCTCAGATTTTGGCCCAGTATCTCTTCATTATCTTGTTAGCTCTTTGACACTTAAAAGATAATGATTGTTTTTCATATTACATGTAGCTTTCTTTGTTGTCCTCAGCAAAATTACTTAGCTTGCCATAATTAGAAGCAGAAGTCATAATTGATGTTTTAGGTAGCAAAACTGTTTTCATTTTCACCTGCATCCTAACTTTGATTGCATGCATAACCAATTTCTTCAATATCCTTGGAGTGAAGCAGGAGAATTTTTACATTGGATATTGTATAAGCAATACTGTAATTGCCCTATCAAGCAAATTAGTTTGGGTAATATCTTGGCATATTCCAACATATGAAGCATGTTCTCTTTTAAAAAGCTGTCATTGATTGTTAGTAAGTTCTGCTATTTTAAGATCTGTGAAATATATTACAGTAAGTCCTTACTTAACATCGTGGATAGGTTCTATGACTTTAAGCAAAATGACATATAACAAAACCAAATTACCATAGGCTAATTGATACAAGCATATTTAAGTTCCTGTGGCATCAACATCAATGTTATAAAATGTTGAGGACCTGCTGTATTAAGGTTTGTGTCCCTGTTGTTGTAAAAAGCATTCTTTAAAATATGTAATTAATACCATTGTATCATATTTGAAAAGTTTGTATAAGCATATGATGAAAGAGTTCCAAAATTTCTTGTGTGTCTCAGAGTTTGGTTTTTAAAATAATGATGAAATTGACAAAGCCTCTTTTTGCTATGTCTGGTAATTTTCTTACATTGTGCTCTAGTTACTTTCTAAAAATATAAGAGAAGAGGATGAACAAAATAAATAATGTGGATAATTCCTAAATTTCCCATAGCCTCCATATCTGTTCCATTCTCAATGCTAATTCATGATACTTTTTAAAGCTGATTTTTTTATTGAATACAAGTTTTTGAATTTGAAATTTTAAAGTTGTTTGAGACCTACAAACTTTCAGCAAACTAGGCAGCAGCATAATTTATTTCATCATGAATCCACCAGGCTCTCTAACTGATATATGATTCAGGATAGAGAAGTAGCATATTTGATATTGATAATAGTTACAATGAATCCTAGCTGGCATGGCTTAGTGGATTGAGCAACCAAACCACTAAGCGTTGCTGGTTTGATTCCTAGCCAGGGTACATGCCTGGGTTGTGGGCCAGGTCCCCAGTAGGGGGCACAAGAGGCAACCACACACTGATGTTTCTTTCCTTCTCTTTCTCGTTCCCCTCCCTTCTCTCTAAAAGTAAATAAATCAAATCTTTAAAAAATAATAATTATAATCATTGCAGCAGTTTACCCATACAACAAAAAGCATGCACATATAACAGTTCACTGATAGTGTTTGAATTATAAGGAGATTTTTATTTCATTTAACATTTAAAATGCTCATTTGTACTTTACAGTGAATAGTGGCAGTGACAATCATCCAAATGATATGTTTTATTCATAATCCTGCTGTTGCCATGTTGCATAGATTCAATGCTAACCTATGAGATCATAGGACCATTGACTGCTGCTAAGATTAAGGACACCAGAAATAATAGATGTACCTATCTACTTGACTAACTGCCAGTGCTGAAGCTGAATTGAGGGTTTTGGTCAAATACTAAGATTGCAGTGGGACTTTGATGCATCTCTGGTGAATGTTTTCTACAATTCTACCCTTTCCATACATTTCTCTTTTGTTAATAATGTTGTACTGTAAAGTTAACAGTGGTCATAGGCTTTTAAAAGTATTTCACTATTAATTGAAAACTTTTTTTAACCACAGAGTGTTCAAACAAGCAGAATTCTAATTGAGAAAATTTCACCTGAAAGCAAGGAAAGTGTCATTATAAATCAGTACAGTGGAAAGCATAGGGTATGTATAATTTTTATGCTGAATTGTAAGCTGGTTACTTTTTCTGTCCACAGCTCAGGTATTATATCTAGAAATTTTGGAAACTGTTTATTGGTGTTTCCTCAGTCCAGGAAATGCCTCAAAATGTGCACTGGTATCTTTGTGGAGGACACAGCTCCTCTTTTTAAATGTGTTGTCTTTATGACACTCCAAGGATGTTATTTACTAATCAGTAGCAGAAATCTGCTGTGAGTTTTCCTACAGTTTCTAAAATTTCTGGTTTTGTACTCATTTATCACTTCTTTCTAGGTCTTAAAAGATTAAAGGAATATGTTTATAAATCTTGTTATGATGGGGGAACCATTCCTGGTCATGAAACCAAGTAAACCTGAGTTCTTTACATGACAATTAGACTCGTGCTCATCTTTATCGTTACAGTGTATCCAAAAAACCAAACTAAATAATAAGCTCAATCAGGAAGAAAAGAGTTAGTGATTGAGAGAAGAAGAAAGGTAGAAAATTTATATGTTGATCTATAAGTGTCCTGAATGTTATAGGGATAAACAAGAAACAGTTTTCTCCCCACATTATTGCCTTCAGAGCTCTGCTCCCCTTCGACGCTCCCTCAGGATGCTGAGTGCTACCTAGTACAGAGTCTTGGTTCCCTGGGACAAACCAAATCCCTAGTCTAGTCAGCTAATCAAGTCCATGCCTCTTCCCACACAGTGAGGTAATACTTCTTGGGGGGAGGATAATGTTTATATTTAATATAGATCACTTTCTTGCTATTTTTCCTTGAGTACTTCCTAAATATTTGTCCTTTTGTATGTTTGATCTTCATAGTCCTCACCTGCCTGGTCTCATATCATTCTTGTTCATTGTTTTGTCCATAGCAGCTAGAGCAGCAAGCATCACATACAAAACAATTGAACCAACGAATGACACTTTCTAGTTTGAAATGCCAATTGCACTTTCTAGACTACCTTAGTAGCATTACCTACACTGACCTGTCAGATAATTCCCATTTTTGGTAGCTGATTCTTGTAGCCCTTCCTCCTTCCTGACCCCAGTTATATTCTTAAAACACAGGTAGGATTATGTGGCATATGTCTCAACAATCTGAATAACTTCACCTGCCACACCTGATAAAGTCAGAGTGCTTAACTAAGTCTTATAACCTGGCCTCAACTATATTTCCTATCCTACTTCTCATTATTCTTCTGCCTCCATATAGCCTCTGTCTGCACCAGAGTCCTTAGGAACCATAATCCCAGCACTTTGACCCTTGTAGGCCCTGGTTTAGGCTATTCCATTGGCAAGGGATGTTCTCAGTCCCCTCTCAGTCCATAGAAATGTCACTGCCTTTCATAGGCCAACCCAATGCTACCTCTTCAAGTTAGTCTGTTCAGGTTCTTTCCTGTTTAGAATTAACCTCTCCCTCTCCTGGGTCCCCTCACACTCGATTTATGCCATTTTTATAGTCATTGCCACAGTCACTTTGGATTATAGTTATTTCTTTATGTCTCTTTCCACCATTATACTGGTTGAGGACATGGAACATACTGAAGTACCTCCCAATTCTTTTAATGTAACAACTCTCATAGTAAGTGTTAACACTTGTGTAGTCCTGTGGAGTAGAAGGTCAAGGTTATACATGAGTAGGGATGACTCTTCAGGGGACAGTGGCTGCTCCAGGTTCCACAGTCCACACCCCCAGGGTTACGAGGGTGAGTGGCTCAGCATATCTGTGGCACATTCACACACACCTTGCCCCATACACCACCTGGAAAGCTTTGCAGGGTGGCACCTGGCGCATAGTGGGGACTAACTAGGTAACTTAAAAAAGTAATTTCAAAATTAATTGAGGATTTTAAGTTCTGCTCTTCTCTGAATTCGATGACTTCAAAATCAGCAAGAACCTGTACTTCAATTAGTCTTTCTGCATTTTGTAAATTTACCTTAACAGCTACCAATAGTCAACTGTCATATTTTCATTTACCACATAGTACCTACAGTCAATGTATAATTATCATTTTATCATTTCAGTTTATTTTTCCAAGAAAATCTTCATCACTTAGTAATATCAAAAATTTTTGCAGCATACAATCTCCACAATTAAAGGTAAGATAATTTTTCAGGTTTTATTATTCAATAGAAATCTTTATCTTACTATTAATATTCAAAACCTGTGCTTTTTCTGTTTACTTTCCTGAAATAGGTAGTCAGTTGATTCTTCCAGAGTTGACTGAAAGTTTGGGTATGAGTGTGTATTTGGTAGCCAATGTATGATTATGGTTGGTGGTTCCAAGTTAAGATTTTCAACAGCACTTTGACATGTCTTATAGTCATAGTTTACCTGGTATATTATAAATCAAGTCACTTACAATGTTGACCCACACTTGCATCGAGTTCACAGTTTTAAAGCATTTTTTATGAACACTATTTCAGTTTGATTTTGGACTTTGTAATATCCTGATGAGAAGGAAAGTGAGACAGATATTATCCTTGTGTTACACGTGAAAATCAAAGGTCAGAGAGTGATAAATGGCAGAGCTAGTGCTTAAATCCCCATCTCCTTGTACCAAGAATAATGCTTTCCGCTTTACCAAGAATCCACAAGCGTTGTTGAGCAGCTGGTTCTCACCGTCAGTGGCAGTGACACCTAGCTCCCAGGTGTTTTATTCCCCCAAAGTATCTGACAGTCAACTTCCTTGATTCTCCATGTTAATTTCTTCTAATTTGCTTTCAGCCTGCCTAACTTTAGCCTGTTTCATTTTTCATTTCTGACATTCTCCTTTCTTACTGACTCACTGATTCCTCTGTTTTGTGTCCTTGTACACTGACGCTATTTTTTACATTTATTTTATTGACATATAATTGACATATAACATTATATTTATTTCAGGTGTATAACATAATACTTTGATATTTGTATGTATTGTGAAATGGTCACAGCAGTAAGTTGTTAACATCCATCACCACATAGTTACCCATTATTTTCTTGTGATGAGAATTTTTAAGATCTACACTCTTAGTAACTTTCAAATGTACAAGACAGTATTGTATACTATAATGATGTACATTGTATGCCCATTTTAACTTTATTAACTGGCTTTTGAAAAAACATTAAGAATACATGATACAAAGTTTTTTCAATAGTGGTCAAACTACATTAATTGTAATTGAATTAATTTTAAATGTATAGCAACTAAATTGATTTTATTTTTTTCTACCTCTTTGTTTTCTCATTAATAAGAGAGTAAACTCTTTAGCTGAATTGAAGAAGGAGGGGACCACAGCTCTGTTAGAGATTAAGGATGATGTGCAAAGCAGTATAAGAGAGGTGATGTTTCAGAAAGCAAAGGAGTTGGAACGTCGTGGGATAATTGAGCAAAACGCAACTGAGGAAGTCACTTCTGCAAAAGAAAATATAGATACCATCTTAGACACCATTCAGGACAATCACAGCCTAAGAGATCTGTCTGTTTCTCTCATTGAAGCATCTAGAAAAGCTGGCATCAGTTACATTGTTTATCCCAAGAAAAAGAAGCTGAAATGGAAGAAAGGACAGAAATTCACTAAACTTCCATTTGTGTTGGATGCATTATCCAAGCCTCCAAATATTCTAAAAAGGTCTTGTTTAACCAATAATTGTTATAGTTTATAAAATGCATTGTGGTTTTTGTCTTCATTTTATAATTCACTCATTGAAGGTGTGGCTAATGTAAGGACATGCTTCCCAGTCAAGAAGTAAAACTAAATCAATTTTAATGGCTACATAAAATCTTTTAATGGAAAGAAATAAACTCTACTAAGTTATTTTTTGAGATGATGTAGGACCAAAACCCAATCTCTACTCCAAACAAGTTTCACCCATTCAAAAGTCGAAATAGTTTACTGATTTTTTAAACTATTGAAATGAGTAACAAAACCAAATAGATAAATTGTTTTTTTGTATGTTATGAGCCCTAACTCAGAGATTAATACAAAGAAATAATTTTTCTTCTTACTTGGAGGTAATAGTATCTAATCTAACATACTTAAAAATGTAGAGGGGACTGAAATAAAGGTTACTGAAAATCCAGGCATGTTAATAGTTTAGTGTTCAGGACAGAACTTCTTACTACCCAAGAGCTATCAAAATAGTTTCCAAAAGCCCTGAGCTTTGTTATCTTTTGATATACCCAAATGACAGTAAAGAATTCATTAAACTTATATTTTTTAGAAAAGACTTTTCTGGTGATAAGAGACTCATAAATGTTTTGTTCACTTTATTATTGTAAAGACTTGCTGGTTCTGAAAAGGAATTATACATTATTGTGGTGATTACTGTCCTTTAGAAGACTGGGAGACTGGGGAATAACTCTAAGGAAAGTGTAAGTGACAGAGTACAGTAGAGACCAATCCTAGGGGAGAATGCCATTCAAGTACTGAGTTCTCTGCACATGATTTATAGTTAAATTTCCCCTGCAACAAATATACCTGGAAGCTTTTTTGTTAGGTCATCTTTAGAATACTTATGTAGGTTTTCCTAATTTGACAAATGTTTTAGATCAGAATCAGAAGATTCCAATACATTTGCTCTTTTCAAAGTATTATGAATCTTCACCATCCCAGAAAGAATACTCCACAGCACCATTTTGGCTATGACTGAGGTGACTTCTGTCTATATAGAGGATATAAGCAGATTCAACACTGCTTTGGGGGATGTTTCACTGCTTCCCGCCCCTTTATCATTTTGATTATAAAATTATCCATTTAAAGAGAGTTATGTGCTTTTTAATAAGTGAAGCTGAAATGTGTATAGACTGCCAAGAGGGGTGAGAAGACCCATAGGATGAGGTAGAGGTCGAGGCAGTAAAACAAACTGTGGGAGTAGTGATCTTCTTCTTCTTCTTTTTTTTTTTTTTGGAAGTTTGTTTGTTTTAAACCATGCCAGTAAGCCGAAGGCAGCCTGGGCTCTCAATGTAGTCCCTACTCTGAAAACCATTTTTATTATTTATTTATTATTTTAAAAATATATTTTGTTGATTATGCTATTATAGTTGTTCCAAGTTTCCCCCTTTGCTCCCCTCCACCTGGTATTCAACATTCCCTCCAGCAATACCTCCTGCCCTTAGTACATGTCCATGGGTCATGCATGTAAATTCTTTGGCTACTCCATTTTCTATACTGTTCTTAACAACCCCCTGTCTATTTTGTACCTACGAATTTGCACTTTTTAATCCCTGTGCATTTCCCCCATTCTCCCTTTTCCCACTCCCAACTGATACCCTCCAAATGATCTCCATATCTATGATTTTGTTTCTGTTTTGCTTGTTTGCTTAGTTTGTTGTTTAGATCAATTGTTGATAGTTGTGAATTTATCGCCATTTTAAAGTTCATAGTTATGATCTTCTCATTTTTCTTGAATAGGTCCCTTTAACATTTCATATAATAATGGTGTGGGGTTGATGAACTCCTTTAGTTTTACCTTGTTTGGGAAGCATTTTTTTCTGCCCTTCAATTTTAAATGATAGCTTTGTTGGATAGAGTAATCTAGGTTGTAAATCCTTGCTTTTCATCACTCTTGCCAGTTCCTTCTAGCCTGCAAAGTTTCTTTTGAGAAATCAGCTGATAGTCTTATGGGAACTCCTTTGTAGGTAACTCTCTCCTTTTCTCTTCGTATCTTTAATGCTGGGTAATTTAATTATGATGTGTCTTGGTGTATTCCTCTTTGGGTCCACCTTGTTTGGGGCTCTCTGTGTTTGCTGGACTTGTATGTTTATTTCCTTCACCAAATTAAGGAATTTCTTTCACTATTTTTTCAAATAGGTTTTCAATTTCTTGTTCTTCTCTTCTCCTTCAGGCACCCCTATGATTCAAGTATTGGTGTGTTTGAAGTTGTACCAGAGGCTCCTTAGCTTCTCCTTATCTTTTTTCTTCTTGCTGTTCTCAAATGCTTTTTTCTTTCTTATGTTCCAAGTCATTTATTTTGATTCTCAGCTTCATCCACTCCACTGTTGATTCCCTGAAAATTGTTCTTTATTTCAATTAATGTCTCCTTCATTTATGATTGGATCATTTTTATACTGTTAAAGTACCCAGTGAGTTCCTTCAGCAGCTTTATAACCAGTGTTTTGAACTCTGCCATCTGATAGATTGCTTATCTCCATTTCCTTTAGTTCTTTTTCTGGAGTTTTGTTCTGTTCTTTCATTTGGGCCATATTTTTATTTCTCCTCATTTTGGCAGCCTCTCTCTGTTAGTTTCTGTGTATTAGGGAGAGCTGCTTTGACTCCCTGCCTTAGTAGTATGGCCTATTGTAGAAAAGTGCACCAGTAAATTGGATGAGGCAGAGCTTTAGGTAATCAGCTGGGCAGGGCAACTTGCTTCACTGCTCTGTGGCTCTGTGGTCAGGAGGGCTCAAAGAGGTGACAATGCCACTTCCTGGCATTGTCTTGGAGGATGTTTTCCCCTGGCACTTGCCCTAATGCTAGACACTTCAGTTTTTCCCCATGTGTCACTGATGCCTTTCCAGCTGTTGCCCTGGTGCTGAAGCCCAGAGGGAGTGAATCTGTGTAAGTCCTAAGTCTGTTGTGGGCCCTTTAAGATGAGACTCCTGGGAATCCTTCAGTTTCTTCTGCTGACCCAACCCCCACTAGTTTTTATAGCCAGAAGTTATAGGAACCCTGGGCTGGGTGATATGGTGTGGGACTGGGATCCCTCACCATGATCCCAAGGTCACCCTTCTGATTTTTATCCACCACACATGGGTGTGGGACCACCCATTGCATGTTTCCACTTCTCCACACCTCTCTATATTTCTCTGCATGTCCCTGCATCTGCACTTCTCCATGTATCTCCATATTTCTGCCGCTCCTGTCCATCTGGATTAATTCCTGATGGAATTACATACAGCTCAGTTTCCTGATGATTCTGGGTGATATTGGTTTTGTAGTCTGGTTATAATTTTTGTTGTGGTTGTGTGAGGAGGTGAGCCATTTTTACCTATGCTTCCATCTTGACTGGAAGTCTGATCCAATATAATACATTAGTATAGCTTTCCTACTTTCTTTAATCTAAATCTTAAACTCATTTACCACAGTGTTACTATGAAGTAAGTGTTATTTGAAAATAAGTTTATGGAGCATATTTATAAATTTTATTTTATAGTTTGAAATCTTTCTTTCACTAACCTTAACTTCATTAACATAGAAATATCCTTTTTACCATTGTATATCATACCTTTAAGATTGTTTAATCACACTCATTTTTGATTCTCACTATCAACACTTTCCAACTTGGCTTGCTCCTGGAAGCAAATCTGTGGTATTGACCCTGGTTTTCTTGGCCCATCTTGCTCCACTACACCCCCAAGAGAGGCAGAATTTATTTTCTATAGACACAAGGTGACATATTTTTCTTAGTGCCACTAATCTGTAATTTTCCTGATCATCAGCTATTGCTTTTAGTACACTATCGTGAATGGTGGTATGGGATGAAATGGGGCCTTTCCAGAGGTTTCCACTTGATCTTTACTACCATTATCTTTGGCTTATGTAGTTGTTAAGTTGATTCTTTACACTACACATTCTGGGACTAGGGGAATTATCCAAGAATGGGTCCATATCTCACCAGATCCACTGTTAGGTAGTTTTAAGCCAAAATTATTTCTACCACCGAACCTTCATAATTCCCTAATTTGATTGGTGGACTTCATTGGCATCCACATTGGGTATCTGTGGATTAGCATAAATTTATAGCCAGTATCTAATAAACCCCAAAAGATTTGGGTATTTACTCTTTCCCAGATCTTTGAAAGGTTTTGGAGGATAATTCATTAAATAATACACTGAGACCACATGGCAAGATACTTCCTCAGTGGGACCTGTTCTGGCCTTCTTGTCAAGTGAGAGGTTTTGGATTATGAACTGGCTTAGGTCTGAGAACTGGGTAAGAGATTGTGAAGATCTAGAAGACCTAGAATTTTTTTCACTGATGTAAGTCAAAGTACACCTTAGCAGGCTCCTCTTCTATCCCATTTCTAAGGACCTGTGGTCATTTAGTTACTGCCACAGATCCTTGTGAGTTAAAATCATACGGTTACTATTCTACCTCTGTGGTTTATTTTGGTAATTATGACCACCAAATCCAGCTAATACACCAGAAATCTGTGTGTAACAAGTCTCTGGGTGACTTTGATGCACAACAGAGAAAGAGTAATTTCATTTATAGCCGAATTGACTTATTGATTATAAAAATAATTATGTTTATATAAACTAAAAATCACTCTTTCAAAAACTAGGGCAATGTCTCATGAAATCCTTCCTGGACAGAAGAAATATTTGCTCAGAGTTCCATTGTATGAACGTCAAATACGATGTCCCAGCGTACCTTCATTGTTAAATTTTGACAAATTTGCCCAAACTATGGGAGGGATTCCAGAAAATAATGACCCTCGAACATGGGTTCTTGATATATTCTCTAAGCATAAACCTCAGAAGACAACCACAAAAGAGAAAGTTGCTAGTACACGTGTTCAGAAAGACTTGTCTAATGAAGTGAAAGAACTACCAAAACTAGAACTAAGTGATTCTGTGAAGTGTGATCTTTCTCCAGAGGTCATTAAACATTTTGAATCTGAAGTGGAGATCTTGACTGAAGAAATAAATAATAAGAAAGTATATCCTGCATTTCCATATTGTAGGCGTGGAGCTCTGTACAGGAAACTGGGAAAATTACAGAGTGCCATGAATGATCTACAGGAAGTAAGTTTTATTTAATCAAAATAACAATGTTAACAATTTATACTTGCATATAAGCATATAATAATTTTTACTAAAATTTTGAACAGTGAATTTGTAGTGTACATTTGGGATTGTAAAATTATATTCATTCACATTTTCAAATAATATATATTAAAAGCACTAATTTTGTTTGACAAATTGGGAGGTACTATCTTGTATCATATATAACATAGCCATTGGGACTGAGTGTTCACTCATATGTGGAATCTAATGAATAATCTAAACTAACAAGCAAAACAGAGACAGACTCATAGATGGAGTACAGATGACAGCTAGTGTGGGGGTGAGGTTAGGGGGTGGAGAGATTGAGGAAAAAGGAAAAAGGACTCATGGACATGGACAACAGTGTGGTAATTGCTCAGGGGAGGGTGTAAAAGAGAAATGAATAGCAATGGAAAAGTATAATAAATATTAAGTTAAAAAAAGAAAACCAAATTTGCTAGGATATTTTCCTTTAATAAATCAACTCTAAGTGAATTTATACATGTGTTTTCTAGGCTATACTCTTGGAACCATTGTTTCTCAATGCCTTTTGGCACCGACATCTCATTTATCTTTTCCAAGACAAAATTAATGAAGCTTTGGATGACTTGAATTATATAAATAAATATAATAAAAATAATGCAGGTAGGTTTACTGTAGAGTTATTAATTATATCTTTACCTAATCTTTGGTCATTTAGCAATATTAGGAAGATATGTAAATAAACACAGACCTAGGTCTCAAAACAGGCTGTGATACTCCTAAGTTAAATTCACTACTGATATAAATTTAAGACTCATATGATCCTATATTGTTTTCAAAATACTCACCATGGTTTGAAATGTTAATGTCCTTGGTATACATTACAATAAATTGATTGCTTACTATTTATCCCTCGAGAATATGTACTTAAACATTTTAACTTTAGAAGTGATTCACAAACCTTTTCTTGACCGCAAATCTCTGAGGTAGAGTTGTAGTGTCCCTATGACATGGTTGGATGAAATCTACACATTTAACCTTATGTGACCTATTTTAACAACTTGAATGGCTGACTGCACATGAAACTTTTTGGGAATAAGAAGATGTCATATTAATCTTTGTATCCCCAGCATCCACAACATACCTCTAGAATGTAGCATGAGCTTATTAAATGTTTTTTGATTTCTGCTGATCTTTGCTAAAACTGCATAAAATTTTGTGCTATCAAAATCTAACCTTTTACTACTAACACTAAAATGTTGTGAAACATTTCAGACATTCAAAAAAGTAATAGTTAATTTTTGTTACTTCAAGTTGAAATTGAGGATGCTTTTAAACCATAATTGAGTATTTATCCAGACTTTGAGAACAGATGTTGCATTGTTGAAAATAAAAAAAAGCAACAACCATGCATTAAATGGTTAAGAAAGTATGATATACAAACATTATTTTAAGACTACAGCTTTGGAGAAAGACAAATTAATCTTTAAGATTTTTCACAGTTAATAAAAGGACTGTAACACTAACTTGTACCTTTTTATGTTGTCTTTAGAGGCATATTTGTCCAAGGCAGAAATTTACAGGAAAAAGAAAGATATCACTCTGGCAATTCTAAACTATACCCAGGCAATTAAGTGCAAGCCCACGGATGCTGACATATATTTCAGGAGGGGTGAGATGTATGAAATAACAAACAGAGTGCTGGCCATGGATGACTTCGCAAAAGTAAGTTGTATCACATATGACATTATTTATATATTTTAAATTATGGTAGTCTCATCCAAATGTTATAGCAAATTGTCGCAGTTCTTTCATATATGTTGTATAATCAAAATTAATTTATTGTAGATTAAGACCTAGAGCATTCATTACTGGAAGTGATATTAACACTATATCAAATTTTTAAAACCACCATTATTAGTGAATTAATGGATTTACATCAAAGAGTTGGGTTTTGAAGCATTTGAGGCAGCTCTGAGGGGACTTGGCTCTCCCAGCTCTCCTCTTCTACCATGAAACAATGGTAAAGGAAACCTTTGAAAATTGTTTCTTTCCTTCAAACAATAGAGAAAATCCATTTTCTACTTAACTCTTGACACAAAAAGCTGATTCTCTTCTGCAGCAAACCCTTCTACTTCCAAAGAAGCTGTGCTCACTGGCTTGTTCACTCATTCATTTATTCACACATAAATATTTATTGACTGAGGCATTCTATAATATAGTGAATAAATCTTAGTGAATGAAACAGGCATGTTTCCTGTATATGGAGTCTACAGTTCAAAGGACAGACATTAAAGAAAGAAATACATACATAAATATATAATTACAAATTATGATGGCTCCTATAAAAAAGTAAAAATGATGGATGAGTAATTTATATTTGGTAGGGCAATATCAAGGAAATTTCGTGAGGAAGTGAACTTTTAGCTGAATTGTACATTGAAGTGCTACAGTCAGGCAAAGAATTCCTCAGTTTGCAGCAGAATTTTAACCTTGACCTTCTGACTTTTAACTCTAAATTCTTAGTTCTCATACAATTGAGAATTTATAAGTTATTTAAATAATTTACCTTTTCATTTTCCCTGTTTCTTAATCCTTGATGGTTAGCCATATACTTGACAGTATTTTTGCTTCAAGAGAATACTGTAAGTTTTGGTAACTCCTGGTCTTGAAAAAATACTTCTAATATTTTCTTTTGAAAATATTGAAATCATTAAACTATCTATTCTGTTCATTTCCTCCCTTTAGCACCAATAGTTTAAAAATTGACTGATGAAGTAACTGGAGGTCAAACTAACTTTGTAGAGAATTTTTTCTTGTTTTAAAAATGCTTGGTAGTCTTTGTGCTTTGTTTTTTTCCCACTGTCAATAAGTGAGGAGCTTTATAACTGAATATACAATGATTTAGTCTTTTTACTCTATTGCTTGTATGTCAATGTGAAATAAATGAATCATGTCAATACCAACTCATTTGTTTTTACCATTTTAGGGGCTACATTAATCCATATTTTATTTGATTGAATCAGCCTTGATGTGGTCTAATATGTTTTATCTTTAATGGGGATGAAGTGCTGGGGATATAATTGGGATAAAATTGATAGATCCAACATAGTGCTACTCTAGTTGAACAATTCTCTTATGAAATGTTATCAGTATAAATTTCAGTGGACTAAAGCCTTGGCTGCTTGCGTATGTTGTTTTCTCCTTCTCTCTTAGAAAACCTCCTCTTTCCAGAATTTGATGATAAGTGGACCTCCTAAAAAAGTGGGTTTTAAATGCAAATGTCAAAGTTTACATCTAAAGTAGTTTGCTTTTATATAATTTGAAGTTAAAAATGTGATTGTAGTTTATTTAATTTGCTATGGGGTTGTATACTTTTCTTGTTCTTTTTTTTTTTCATTATGTGATATGTTTCTGTGTCTCCCTTCCACCCCACCCTCCCCATGAAGTGCATTTTGTATGATCCCACAAGAACAGATGCATTATTGAAGCGTGGAATGTTTTACTATGAAAATGAAAGCTGGAATTCAGCCATCCAGGATTTTACAGCCTTGTTAGATAGACAGCCCAAAAATTCTCAAGCAAGGTATGAATTATTTTATATGTGATTTTTGTAATTATATTTTTTGAAATACCTACATTTTCAGGAAAGAAAATGCTTGAAATACATCAGACAGCCCTTTAGAACAGTGTGTCTGTTTTCAGTTTTACCTGTGAATGAAAATCTTTACCTATACCCTGACGGTAGTGGCTAATTTAATTTAATAGGTACAAATGCCAAATCAGAGTTTCATTAGCATTTTCTAAAGACTAGTACATTATTAATTTTTAATGTATTGGCCTATGTTTTTATTCTTTGAATATCTTTCTATATCCTTAGTATTCACTGAGTACAGAGAACTGATTATCTAGATTTCTGTAATATCTTACTGTAACTTTGCTATGAAACTTTGTTCTTCCAATCTTACTGTGCATAACAGTTCTCATTTTGTTGCTTTTAAGTTTTGTCATGAAGAGCTTTAAAAATGTGTATATAGTCTTCTTGATCATGTTTTCACTCATAATTTTTGTTTAATATTAAAATTTTTATAGTAAAATGAAGTGTGCATCCACAAAAGTGTACAAAACACAAATGTGAAGCTTAATGGCTTACCACAATATAAACACCTGCGTAACTAACACCAGGTCAAGAAACATTTGCAACACCCTGGAAACCCCCTGGTGCCTTTGCTTCCCCAGGTTACCACGTCCTGACTTTTATTTTAATCACTGCCTTGTAGTTCTTTGTGGTATCATCACATAATATGTGTCCCTAAATATTTTTAGTTTAGTTTTGTCTGTTTTTTGACTTTACAGAAATAGAGTCATACAGTTATATTCCTTCACATATTGATTCTTTTGCTGTATAGTATATACTATTACATGTGGCTCTCATTCACTCCTTTTAATTTTTTATAGTATTCAGCTTCATGGATATTATAAGTTACCTGTCCAGTTTACTGTTAATGAACATTTGAGTGTTCCTAGTTTTCGATGATTATGAATATTGTTTCCTTCAACATTTTTACACACGTCTATTGGTACACACATATAATAGATGCTCCTCATCGATGGTTTCATTTTTCTTGGTTTCATTACCTGTCTGAAAATATTAAATGGACAAGCCCAGAAATAAACAATTCATAAGTTTTAAATTGCAGTGTACTGTTCTGACCTGCCTGGGATGTGAATCTTCCCTCTCCCCAGTGTGTCCGTCCATGCCGTACACACGACCTGCCCATCAGTCACATAGTCGCTGCCTGGGTCGTCAGACCTACTGTCACAGGGCTTGTGCCCCAGTAGCCCTCGGGTTACTTAATAATGTCCCCAAAATGCAAGAGCAGTGATGCTAGCAATTCAGATATGCTGAAGAGAAGCCAGAAAGTATTCCTTTAAATGAAAAGGTGAATACAGTACAATAAGATATTTTGAGAGAGACCATTCACATAACTTTTATTATGGTATATTGTTACAGTTATTTTATATTATTATTAGTTATTGTTGTTAATATCTTACTGTGCCTAATTAATATGTTAAATTTTATCATATGTGTGTGTGTATTGGAAAAAACACATGGTTTCAGGCATTTCCTGAGGGTCTTGAAATGTATCCCCCACATACATATATGCATTCTTTGTTGGATGTACAGTATCTGGTTCATAGGGTATGCAAGTATTCAGCTAATGGGCCAAACAAATTTTCCAAAGTGGTTTTACTATCAGCAGTGCATGTGAGTTCCACACCAGCATTAGGTATTGTTATGACTTTCAAACTTTAGCCATCCTAGTGGGCATGCGGCATTAACTCACTGGGCTTGAATTTTCATTTTCTTCATTATTTTCCTGCACATGCTTCCTGCCTTTGGCTTGCATGGGGTCTTCTAGAGTCCTTGGAATATGTGGAAACTTTCCACAGCCCTCACTCCCTTAGGTATCTCCGTTTCCAGATTCTTGCTTCCTGGCCTGCTTGGTCTGTTTACTGCTTTCCTCAACAGTTATCCCTTGTCCCAGATGGCAGTAGTGACATTTGCTTTTCACTGTTTTTGATAAATACTGTACCATCCAGAAAGCCACATCAGCCCTGGGAGAGCTTCAAGGCAGATAAAACAAAGGGAAACTTTTGAGCCAATCCTTCAGTGAACCGCCAGAGGGGTCAAACACACTGCTACAGTTCCTTGAGAACAAGATTTGTATTGCTCCCTCTTGTAATGGTAGTAACCTGCACCAAGAATGGAAGTTGTCCTCAAGGCCAGCACTGAGCTGGGAAATGGGACGGGGAAATAGGGTTAGTTAGAGGACCACAGAGCTCTTTTACTAAAGTTCGGTAATTCACCCCCTTGCTCCCTTCCACCCCCCCCCCCCATTTATTAAGCATTTCCTTGGTTGTGTTTTCAGTTAGATCCCAGAGTTCCAAAAACATTTCTGACCATTTTTGTTGGCTCTCCATAGTTCTGTGGAAGGATGGAGTGTTAGAGTTTCCTATGTTACCATTTTTGTTCTCTAATCTCCCAAGTCTTTTTTTTATCACTGCATAGACTTTAACTTAACAATAATGTTAGTGATAATGAAAATCTTCACCTTTTGAATTTAATAAAAATGCCTTTGGCTTTTACCAAAAAAATATATCATAGTTGTAATTTTTGAGCCATGTGTTCTTTAGTAGCTTTTTACTCTTGTTTAAATTTCCCCCCCTGTGGTCTGCTTTTAAGACTCTTATGTTAATAAGCTAATTTTGAAGGATAAATGTCTTTTGACCATAATATAGTTAGAACATTATTAAACAATTCTCTTTGTCTTTACTTTCTTTAAGATTGTTCATCTATATTCATAGTAAGATTGTTCACGTTTCAGTCAGATATTTACTTTAGAATTTGGCTGCTTTCTCAAAATGAATTACACCTTTCATCTTAGAGATATGTCCTTTAGGATAGGGTAATTTTAGTTCTTTGAAAGTTCAAAATAACCCACTTCTAAAATTATCCCATTTGAAGAAACAGAAAACTTTTTTGAAACTCTTTAAAAATTCTCCCCTAGTTAATGGTCTATTCTGGTTATCTACTTTTTGATTTAAAGGGGGATTAGTTGTAGGAAGGCATCAGATTAGATGGAGGAGAACAAGAAGGTTGTTAACTCAAGGTACTGTAAGAGGCTGTTACCTTATGGCAGGAGGAGGGGCTTATATCCCATTTAAAAAATATATGACCTTATTGTCGATAGGGGTTGTAAAATGTTTTGTTTTTGTTTTTTGAAAAAAGAGATTTTTATTTTGTGAATGGACCAGATAGTAGCTTAGGTGGGAGCTGAGGTTCACTTCAGCTCAATACTTCAGATGAGAGTCTGAGGAATTGAGGCAGTAGAAATGAAAGAAGGAACAGATGCAAAAGTCAGTATGTTTGAAGAATTGACATGGTTTAATGGCATCCCACAAAAATATTACTAAAGGTTTATTATGTAAGATTTTAAGTTCAAAATATCTATATGCTGAAAAGTAATTAATAATATTCTCTAGCAGCCAGAAATAATTAAAAATAAATATGAAATTCTTATATTCATTAGGAAATAAATCAGACATTTCTAAAAGATGGGGCAAAAAAATATTTTGCTCCAAGATAAAATATCCTGGATCTCAGGATGCGTAGTGCTTTTGAAAGACTTCTGTTACCAGTCTGCCAGTATACAGGCTGATTCTCTTCTCAAAATTACTATTGTTTTCATAATGTAACCTTTTTGAGCTACTTTTATCTCCCCCCTGGATTATTTTCATCAGAGCAGGCAACCTACTAGCAATTCCTCCTGTTTTTCCTTTATTTCTAAAAGCTGATATGGTTTATATTATTAAGTGATTGAAAATGAGGTTTTCAGGAATTGATGTATTGTGATAAATTTGAGTATAATTCAATAATAATAATAATTTTGAAATCAGAGTCATAGTTAATGGAGATAGAATCCAATTCACAGAACTGATATAATAGCTTTTATACATATAGAGCAGCCTCCCATTTATTTGGGCACATCTTCAGTCTTGGGGGTAAAAATACCATAATAATTCTACCCAGTGAGGCACATTTTGTTCAAAATGAATTATTTGATTTTTCTATAGAACAGTCTTGTGTAAATTAGAGCCTTACATTTTGGGTACTCAAAAATAATACAAATTTTAAAATCTCATATTATTTTATTGACATACCTCTCTGATAAATGTAAATAAATGTTATAAAATTAGTAAGCAAACAATTAATATGGAGTATGTTGTTAATAAGCATATAGTTATATACAATAAAGTATAATTGATTTGTTTATAAAAAGTTTATATCCTTTTGGCTGTTAACTTTGTGATCAACTTTCTTGGGAAGCAAGAAAAAATAAACACAAATTATTAAATATGAAATTAGTTGTATAGGTTTGCCATAAAGGGTAAATGTATATTTTGCAATACATGTTAAAATGAATTTCTTTTCCTTTTCTAGGACATACCGAGGGAGAGCATATTTTAAACGACATCTTTATAAGCAAGCAACTCAAGACCTTTCTGTTGCAATTCACTTAGATCCTAATAACTGGTTAGCACTGTATTATAGAGCCTGCTTATTTAGAAAGAGTAACCCTTTTAGAGCACTCCAGGACTACAGTGTTTCAGGTACTTTGTCTTCAAATGTACATACATAGGAATTTTTTCTGAGGATCAGCATATCACTTTGAGTGGAATACTAATGTGGGATTACTAATGTAATATGTATATTATCATATAGTTATATATACTTACATAGCAGTGTACATTTATACACTTAACTATGAGTGTGTGTGGGTATATGGTATGCCCAGAAGGCATCCATATGTGTAATATGGAAAACAGAGACATTCATTTAGTTTGGGGAAAAACCAGAAGACACAGGGCACCAAATCTGGGCTATAGTGGGCCTGAGTCACCTGGGTGATTTAATGTTTTGCCCAAAAACTCTGCACAGGACATGACGCATGAGTAAGTGCATTGTCATGATAAAGCTGCTAATCATACTTGCCCATAGCTTCAGCCTTCTGAATCATATGAATATTTTCTGCAGAGGAACGTTAAAGCCTAACGTCAAATTTGATGCAGATTAGTTGCTCTCCTTGCTCAGTCATTTTGAATGAGATGGACATACAGTACACATGCTCACTCAATGGCATCTGTGACCCCCGTTGTGAAATTATCATTGTTCACACATGTGCATTCCAGTCCACTCTCCTTGGCTGCCAGGTTACGTTGATGTCATGCAAACCGTTCTCTTTATATTAGCAATGGCTGGGCTTTTTCTGGACATACCTCTTGTATGTGTGTGTGTATAATGTTCTTATAAGCTAAAATAGTTTAGCAAAAAGTGTTTTTAATATGCCCTTTTAATGTATGTGTCTAAATGTTTGTTTACATGTGTGTAATTGTAGCAAAAGGAGAATACCATATAAAAAAAATCTCTGTGCATCTTGAGTTCTGAGGATATTTCTGGAAGGTCAGGTCTGTTTCCTGTCAGCTTGCTAAAATGATAGTGTATTTTCCTGGTGGGCTATGTCCTACTGCATAGGCCCAGCCCATGGATTAGTCAAATCCAGAGTTGTTTAGCTCTTAAACTAAAAATGGGCTTTGAGAATCTTCAATAAGAGGAAGGCAACAGTTAAAAGTGGCCATTTTCAATTTAACCCTATTGCCAGTGCGTTTTTGGTATAGGAATATGTCCAGCACAATTCTGGGCTTAGAGTAAGTGCTCAGTAAGCAGTCCCCAGCTGAATATATTAGCCCTTCCTGATCAGCCAATTCCAACCAACACTCCAAACATACCTATGTTCACCTGGGTGCAAAGTGCTAGAATCCTAGATGAGGCAATATCTAGAGATTAAGAGACAACTAGAGTCACAAGAAGAATACAGAGCTCTTCAGGGAAGGTAATTTAAGATGATTGGTATTTGATGCTTCTAAGTCCATTTACTACCTGAGATCACCCTGCCATGAATATTCAAATAATTCAAATCCCACCCTTTCTGCTAAGAGGAGTCTACTGCCCTCTCTCTGTTTCCCAGATTTCTTTGAAGAGAAGTCTGTGGATTCCTGTTTAATTCTCTTGTAATCATCGTAGCTGACACCTGCCCTCTCATTGATTCTCCACTTTTTTTTGCTCGCTTCCTCATTTCTTGTAGCCACTGTCTGTTACTGAATGTTGCAGGGTTCAAAGGATAAAGTTAGCGTAGACAATTTAAATTTCAAGGTTAAATGCCCCCATGTCTGTAAGTTTATCTAACTCTGTCAGCTCTGTCCATTTGCCATCTGGCTGAAACCCTTTCACCCTGGCTTCTGAAGGCCTCTTTTTCATGTTCCCTCCTTCTCCACATTTTGGGCTTCTTACTGCCTCTTTTTTAAGCTTTCACAATAATACAAAATGCTTGTTATTTAATTATTCAGAGCAGACCAGCTTGGTTTTGACCTTAATCCTTTTCTAGTCTAACCTGAGGAGTTTTATCTTCCACCATCAAAAAGGACCTCCAGAATATTTTTCTAAGCTAATAATAATACCTAACATTTATTTGGTATTTTATTACTTGTCAAGGATTATTCTAAGTGCTATATATGGAGTGTCTCAATGAATATTCAGAATAATATGAAGAGGGAATATTAGTACCATCCCTCTTTTACTGATGAGAAAACCAAGGCACAGAGCAGTTAAGTCATTTTAATATTTTTGTCTGAAGAAGAATGTTTCCATTTTTCTAGAGCAACCACCAAACTGCAGGTGACTCTCTCTTTGCTAGCTGATCACACTGTGAACTGAAGAGTCAGATTGCCTTCAAGTGATTATTCACTTAATCTGTATGACCAAATTCTTTGCACTAGGCATACTTCCAAAAATCTATAACTGTGAATATTTGTATCCCAGACTGTGAACACAGTGCATATTTTTGGTAAAACTTTCCCTTCTCGGCTGGAACAAGCTTGAGAACTGTAGAAGAAGACATAGATAAAATATTTTGGAAAACCCACCCAATTTAGTAGCATGTTTTTGAAAGTGAAAGGGGAATCAGTAAGTGAGGAGACATGAGATGACACCTAGAATGGTTGCGGATGATGATACCGATAACCTGGTGGCAGATCCCCCACTCCTAGGCAAGATTGCAGTGAGCATGTGCAAGACTTGCTAGTAAATCCAAAATAATTGGATGGGGGAAAACGCCCTTCTACCCCCTTCCGGTACCTGATTGGGGGTGGGACCAGGGAAAGGCAGGTACATGTGCCATAGAAGTCAGAATGGTGGCAGGGGTAGGTACTGCATTAAAGAAATCTGTCAGTCTAGCCTGGGAAAAAGAAGGGATTGGTTGGTGGCTGGACCCTCCCAGAGCACATGGAAGTTGGGGCTAGGGAAGCTGGTCTGCATGGGAAACTAATATGAAACCAAGGAAAGGAAGGAATGGCTCTCTGGCCCATCTCATGAATGTACTGGCCAGTGCATTTGTGAGAACTTCTGGTCCTAAAAGCCATGTGGCCAATGGTGGCGCCTGCCCTACACACTGGTTCCAAGGACAGAGGTTGACACCTTCCTGGATGACCACTCAGTGGCCGCCTGTGGCTCCCAGGGAATGGCATTTTAAATGGGAGAAGGAAGTATGGATGCTGCCTTGGTTTTGGTCTGGCTGAGGGTGGATGGGATTTCCTCTAGGCTTTCGGGACAGGATGGGCTTTTGAGACAAGAGTCTGCCATTTTCACAGATCGTACAGCATTTGAAAAAGACCTCTTCCTTTTCTCACCAACCTCTGCCTCCAGAATTTGCCTATAAGTGGCAGTGGGCAGCGAACCCCCACTTTGGTTAGGTAACAACGAGAGTCACAAATCTGGAGTATTGAGATGAAGCACTTTTTGCCCCATGCTTCTGTTATTTGGGACAGGTTACCTGCCTTAACTCCAAGTTCCGTTTCCCAGGAAGTAGCCTCTTTGAGCTGCCAGCCCTGGTTTATGCGTGTCAGCTGGAACTCTGCCATATGCCCCAGCCTGGACTTGTCCTAGAGCCTGTTTTTGGCCATTAGCCAAAGAATGGCTTCTTGTCTTCCACTCGGGCCAGCAAGGGCAATGGTACCTTTCTCACTGCAGTCCACTGAAATGAATCAGAAGGTAGATTCTGGATTCTATGCCCTTCTTTGCCATTGACTTGTATCACTATCAAGGTCAGTGTACCTAGCCCCACTCATTGAACCTTAGTCTGTTCATCTGTAAAGTGAGTGGACTGTCCTAGGTTACCATCAGGATTTCATCCAGCTCTAATGAGTGTGTGAATCCTGATAACCACATTGTTACTTATAAACAAATACTGTTTATGCGAACACTATTTTTACTCTTCAAATAAGTACACTCTTTGTAGATGTCTTATTTTATATAATGTTTAAAAAGTAGAAGCGTTATAGAGTTAAATGTAACTAAGATATGTTTGTTCAGAACCTGCATAAGAGATATACTTTTACTTTTAAGCTCTCATAAATGATGGCTATGAGAATTTTGGTTGTTTTCTACATCGGGGCATACTCTATGCAGATCTAAAACACTGGTTGCTGGCAATTAATGACTTTGAAACTGTTATTTCTCTGGAAAGGTAAGTTTTCCTTTTCATTTTTTACTAGTCTCCTTTTTCTATAAAATTTTAGAAAGAACAAAATGAAAGAAAAAGCTTTTTCCCTTCCTTATTAATAACTTGGTAAAAAACAAGACAATTATAAGATAATTCTAGAATAGAGTATTACTTCTAAAAACAAGATTACTTCTGAAATAAGACCCATTGTTAAAATCTGTGCCTCAGATACTTTTGGAAACTTTAGAGATCAAATGGGGTTGTGAGGAATTAAATTCATAGATAAAAAAATTAACAAGTTTTAAAAACACTTTGGGATGCCCAGATTAGAGGTTTTGAAGTGACCTTTATGAAACACTGTCATCAAGTTTTAAAATAATGACAGAATGTTCTGCTTGCCATATCGTTGCTATGCACAACACACAACTCAATAGAAGGAAACCTCTATTTAGAATTTCTGACTTCATTTTGTTTAGTAAAGCAAAAGAAAAAAGCCAGTAACATTTAGAACACAGGTACAGGAAGGAACACAAAGTTACACACACTAGTCAGAATGTTAAGCTGTAAAACAAAATTTAATCAAATAATCCCCGCTTTCCTCAACACTTATCAAAATAGAAGATTTCAGAAAGTGTAATAAATCATGTTAATTCAGTGCCAACCACCAGACTATTTACTTAGCTTATCAATAAAGTAAGTTTTGAACTTGTCTTGGGAAAGTCTTGGAGCATGGCTCCATAATAGCCATAGTGGTTTTCTTTTGGATATTTTTGAACCAGGAAGGGAAAGGCAAGAGTTTCAGTTGCCGAAAGCCAAAACGTGGGCAGTAGGAACATTGGCATTTTTTAGGTAAAGGGTAAGGGCTTCTGTGAAGTTAGGCTGTAGGATGTGTAGTTTCCTCATTTTGAAACAGGGGCGTTGAATAGGGTGGTTTCTAAGGTAATTTGTATATTGAAATTGTTTGATTCTAAGTGAAAAAAAATTTATTTGGTATAGAAAGAAACTGGGTTAATATCTGTGTGGAGAGGATATTTAACCACAAGCCTCAACTACCATTGTTTCTCATGGCAAATATAGTAAAATGTGAGGCAAAAACTTTTTAGTTGAGTCAAGGAAGAGTAAAGTATTGTTACAGAACAGACAAGGGGGGGCCTGGGATGATATACTATTACTGAAAGAAGCCCCCAGGTCCGTTATGTCCACCGCCAGAGGAAAGACTTCTCTCAATGCCAGAGATTTGTGAAAAGGAAAGGAAATGTTTATTTAATGCTATACAAACTTAAAGTAGTGACCTAATGTCTTTACCAAAATCCCAAAGTTCCTTAAAACACCCACAGACAGGCACAGTCCTTCCTTCCCCCTTTGCCCAGTCCAGAGTACCGTATCTCCTAAAGCTGCAGGGGTCCCCACTCTGGCAAAGGCATGTGGTCCTCTCTCCCTGGGCCACAGGAGTCCCCACTCTACCAGAGCCGCGTGGTTCTCCCTCTCAGGGCTGCGGGAGTCTCCACTCTGTCAAGGCCGCGTGGTTCTCTCCCTCAGGGCTGAGGGAGTCTTCACTCTGCTAAAGCTGTGTGGTTCTCTCTGTCTTCAATATCTGTGATCCTCTCTGCACTTCCACAGCTGCATGGTTCTTCCTCTCAGGGCTGCGCATGATTCTCTCTCCAATGGCTGTTGCATCTCAGTTTAAATCCCCGCGCCAATCTTCCTCTGCAGCCCTGTTTCCGACTCCTCCCACACTCGGCTTCACATGCCAGAACTCATACCCTTCCAGCTTTACTGGACTGCCATCATGAGTCTGGGCAGGTGTGGCCCCAAGTCCTGGAGCCAATCATCTCCAAGCTCCCACGCAGGTGCTATAACTCGGGGGACCTGCCCCCCAGTTACATCTTGGTGGGGAAGTTACTTCCATTCCCTTGGCTCTGAGCATGGCCACAGCTATTTAACATATCTAAGCGACCAGCCAAAGGCTATAGATATGTTAAATGACCACACCAGAGGTTAGCTGCAAGGCTGTTGCTATGCAAAACAGCTCTCAATGGCCCTGCTCCATTTGTCTCTTCCCCCAACCCACACCTGGGGAGTGGGAGTGAGGACATCCAAAAATCTCCTGGACACCTTGAGTTCTGGACCCCATTTCAAATGCCCATTTAGGGTCCCCCCTCTTGGCTGCACCCTGTAACAGTATTGCTAAGGACTCTAGAAGACTTCAGGTATTCCATTCCTGAACAACAAATATTCCCTGCTAAGGATTTTATAAAGGTGTTTATAATTTTAAACAAAGAGTAGTTGATTAATTTGCTTCACTTTGGTGAGACATTAAAAAATCCTTGCAATATATTGCTGTATTTCATTAGGTTCATTCATAATTAGAGAACATTTGGAATAATTAAGATGTCTAATAAGATTTTGCTTTCTCAATTTTTTAGAACTATTACTTTGGCTTATATAAACATTGGTCTCATACACCTGCTACACTTGAATAACTACACTGAAGCCATTTGGTATTTTTCTGAGGCTCTTAAATATGATCCTTCATGCATTCAAAGCTATATTTGTCGTGCAGAAACTTATCATAAGGTATTTAAGTTTTGAGAACCTTGATTTTGTTTTAGAGTTTAAATTTTCTGGATATTTGCTCAATATAACTTAAGATATATATATTAATGTATTCTTTTTCAGCTAATTACAGAGGCTGGTGCATTTATAAGCAATAAATATTAAGTAGATATAGTTAACTGTAATTGCCCTAATAAAGCCTATGTTGATGAGGTATGAATTTTTATCTTTCATTTCCTTTAAAAAATAATACCTGTTTTTTTCTAATTAACAACAGCAATATATGCTTATTTTAGATAATAATTTTATTTGTTTATAAATAGAGATAAGTTTGAAATTATCCACAATTTCATTCTCTAGTGATAACTGCTGTTAACAGTTTGGCGTCCGTCCGTCCTGTGCCTATGTGTCAGTGACTGGGTGGGCTCACAGCATGGACTTCATACACAGAGTGGGGCCCTACTCACTCACACTTTCCTTTAGATTTTACTTGAATTTGAAAGTTATTTAAACCTTAAAATGTAATACATCCTTGGCATAACAAATTCAAACACTACAGTAAACAGGGAGTCTTGGCTGACTCCAACTAGATCTGACTTTCCAGAAACACTGTTAACTCTTATCTCTGCCTTTCAAAATAGGTATCGGCTTTCCATGACTCCACCGCTAACCACCCTGCCCAAGACCCTGCCACTTCTCATCAGGATTACTGAAGTCGCCCTTTTGGTCTTTTTGCTTCCGTTCTTTACTCCTTTTTGTTGTCTTTTCAATACAAAAGCCATAGTGATGCTGTTATAACATGTCAGATTATTTCACTTCTTTGCCCTAAACCCTTCAGTAGCTTCCCTTTGCAATCAGAATGAAAGCCAAACCCTGCAGATGCCAAAGCCCCACAGAAGCCAAGGTGAATGGGCTTGTTGCCTTTCTGTCCTCCCCTACAAGTCCTTTAGTTGCACTGGTTTCAGTCAGGATGGGCTGGGTTATGTTGTTGAAAAAGCCCCCAACAACAAAACAAAACACCCTCCCCCACAAAACAAAAAAACCCACTTCAAAATCACTGTGTTAAAATAACAAAGTTTTTTTTTTTTCTTGCTCACACTGCTTATGAACTGAGAGTTGGCTAGAGGCTCTGTTTTCTATTGTCTGCGTCTCAGGACCCAGTGTGACCAGAGTCCCATTCAAAGCCCTTAGCTCCCTGATGATAGAGGTAGAAGACCTGGGGCAGGTTTAGTATTGTCCCCAGGGCAAGTCTGCTCTTGGCTCCTGCTGGGGAAGAGATGGACATACCTGTGATATGTAGTACTTTGGCTTTAACTCCACGTTGTTGAAGCTGAGGGCTTCTGGAATTTCCTTTGAATGCACTTAGAAACCAAGCCCAGTATAAGAACATGTATTCAAAGACTCTTTGCTCTGAGGAGGCAAAAATCTCTGCATAGTAATGAATAAGTTGTATTTTATGCACACACAGAGAATATTATGTAGTTCAAAAATAATTAGTGCTGTATCATATGATGTTGGAAGAAGACTAGCTTTGGGTGGTAAGCACATGATATAATATACAGATGATGTATTATAGAATTATGCATGTGAAACTTATATAATGTTATTAACCAATGTTGTACCAATACATTTAACTTAAGAAAAGAACTATATCAGCTAACTGGGAAAGATTTCCATGAGATTTCATTGGGTAAGAAAAGCAAAATTCAGGGCCCTGGCTGCGTAGCTCAGTTGGTTATATGGTTATAGCATCATCCTGATACTTGGGTCAGGACACATACAAGAGGCAACCAGTTAGTACATAGATGGGTGGAACAACAAATTGATGCTTTTCTCTTTCTCAAATCAATAAATAAAAATATGAAAATGAATGAATGAAAAGAAAAGCAAAATTCAGAAAGGAGTGTAAAGTGTATACAATATGATCCCACGTAAATAAAACAATTAACAGGTCCAATCGTGTGTATATATATAGAATACACATACATATCTACTGTGCAGGTTCAGTCCCTAGGGTGAATCTAATATAAGATTCTCTGGAGAAGTCCAACCCCAGGGCATCTCATAAAGAGCAGGGAGGGAGCCTCCATGTTTCCCAACCAGGGCCTCCTCAATGCCTAAATATTTACAAGTGGAACAGACATATGGATAGATGATGTAATAATTACACTAACTTGTGCAGGGTCAACTTGAAACGTAGCAGGCCTGAAGTTACACAAAATCCTCAAATTGATTTGAACATGTTTCAAACTCTCCATTAGGGTTCTCTCTTTTGACTCTGCCCACTATTTCCTCCAAAACCATTTTTACCATTTCAAAAGTACTGTCCGCTTCCACATACAAATCAGTGCATTCTCCTCTTTGCATCTCCATGTGTCAGCACAGTAAGAGGTGTCATTGGTCGTCCAGGTTCAGTTTGCTGGGGTTTGTGTAATCCTCCTTTTGTGATGTTCCCAATGGTAATAAGTTTTTGCCCCCAAATTTGTACAAATCCTGATTATGTTTCTGTGACCAGTGTTAAGGAAAGAATCAATGTACGCAATGTTTCTATTGATTTTAAGCAGGCATCTTTTGTTGTTATTCTTGAATTTTGCTTTATTCACTCATTTAGTTATTAATTTAAGTGCAAACTTCTTTTTTCTTCCTAATTTTTAAGTGGAATTGACTTCCATTTTTGCCCTCTTTTGCATACTAGTTTATTTATTAACATGAATAAAGTTTAATGGAAAAGGTGTTATGGATGAGGGAGAAAAATTAAAAAGCTAAACTAAAAGGAAAAACAAACTAGAATGTATGATATGATCACATTTATGTAACGTTATCTATGTAGGTATGTATAAAAATTCTTCAAAATTAAAGATAAGTAGTTTTAATAAAATAAAAACTGCATTACAAAGTTTTCCTTTTACTTCTTTGTATCCCATTTGCTATAATAACTCAAGAAAAATGTGTACTAGATGTTTCTGAAAAATTTCTATATTGAAGGATGAGAGGGGGATAAACATTAGAATGGAAGCAATGAGTGATATTATGAGCTAAGTTTCTGTTTATTGATCAACAGGTGCATAAACTGAAAAAGGCAGTAAGAGAGTTGTCTCGTGCTATCCACCTTCATCCAGATGGAATCCAATTGTATATAATAAGGTATGGGTATAGAAACAATCCTTCTTTAAGTTCTCTCTTGATCCTTCCAACTTCCTCGTTTTAACATTTAATCTTTCATCAGTGGCCATCTCCCAACCACTGTGTTTGAAGTTCCCAAAGACCTCTTTGGATTACTGGTTTTATAGTTACCACATAGCTCACAAAAATAAGTTAACATATTTTGAATAGTTGTTTGATCATGTCCACAGAAGTACCAAATGTAAACCTCAGCCAATTCAGTGAACAAAGAAAACAAAAGTGGTGCATTGAATTGTATTTGAAAGGCCATAGAGCTTTCTGTAAAGAGACCCATTGCAAGTTATGAGTTATCACCACCAAAAATATGTTATAGTATCTAACATGGGAAATAGACTTACAGATATGGGAAAATGGACTAGAGCAAGCTTTCTGATAAGTTTGCTCTGTTTTATTTATTTGTTTGTTTATTATTTTTAAGATTTTTATTTTTTAGAGAGAGGGAAAGGAAGGGAGAAAGAGAGGGAGAAAAACATTAATGTGAGGGAGAAACATCAATCAGTTGCCTCTTGTATGCGCCCCAAGTGGGGACCAAACCTGCAACTGGGAATTCAACCATGGACCTTTCGCTTTTGGAGATGATGCCCAAAACAACTGAGCCACACTGGTCAGGGCAGCTTATTTTGTTTTTAAACTCTCAAACCACCTTTTAACAATGTATTTAAATACTTTTCCACTTTTGTGTGCCTTGAACTGTGTTTATCTTTTAGTAACTTCTTAGTAACAGGGTATAATATTTTAAATACAGATAACTGTAAAAAGATTTGAGTATTTTTCTGTCAGCTTCTCATTTTCTAAATAGTTTTCTCATCACATCTCCAAGCTAATTGGTCCATTTAGATTACGTACATGTTCCTACTGTTCAGATTGTTTTTATCATACATATATAAATATAAATAACTACATTATAAATGTAAAAGTTTAATTAACTGGATATAAGAAACTTTGTTGTTGAAAAACTCTTTTTAACTGTTTAGAATTAAAAAGGTATTATTTCTTCCAGAGGACAGTATCTTCTTAAGATGAAATGTTATGATCTTGCAAAGTTCACTATTTATCAAGTAGCAGAAATGAACAAAGGTAAATATAATTAATGCAAGATTATAATTGTCTTAACTTAAATCATCTCTTCAAAATTTTTACACTATTTACAATAGCTATGTGCAGATAGCTTGAAGAGTACACTCAAAGTCATAGTTAGATAACAGTGAATTTTGTGAGAGAGATTATTATAGGAAATACCAGGCTCATACTTATATTTTTCTGTTTGTATTGGAATGTCTTATTGTTTGTTGATAGTAAACAGATTTTAGTAAGATATTATCTTGTCAATTCATATTCAAAGATAGATTATTGAGTTGCTTGACTTCCTTAAAATTTCACATGTATTCCAAAACCCAGATACTTGGCAAAGGCATTGATAACCTTCCCTTTCTTTGCAGGCGTCATTGATTTGAGTCCTATACAGCAAGCTCTCATTTACTCTTTTTGTGAAAACCATGATGAGGCCATTCAGGTCTTGGACCGGGTTACTTTGACCAAGCCCGATGTTGCCATGTACACTCTATTAGCGAAAGCCCAAATGAAGGCCAAGAGAAACAAGGTATGAAACCTATTAACGGAATTTTTATGTTTTGCTTAGAATGACTACTTAAATATCTTTTTACAAAACTGTTATTTGTTGGTCCTTCTGTTAACATTTGGGCTCCTTCCTTTTATTTTTTTCCTCTTTAAAAAAAAATCCCATTCAATTTAGTAAAGAGTGATGCTTGAAAAGATTACAATAATTAAAAAGATTCTTTGAAAAATAATTATGAATGAATTTTTAAAACAAAAATGAAAGGTTTCTTTCTCTCTTAAGAGTAGGGCCACTATAAATATTCTTTTTTCATGTCTCCTGTTAACATGTGGAGCAGTTTTCCAGGAGTTTCCAGAATTTCTTAGGAGTGAAGTTGTTGGTATGTACAGGATGCCAATGCTTAACTTTCAAGAAAATGATACATTGTTCCATAGGGCTGTGTCACTGGACTCCCCCATCTGCATTTTGAGCACTCCTGCTGATGTCCATCCTCTACAACAGCAATTTTCAACCGGTGTACACAAGAATTTTTCCCATGTGCAATACCTGACTATTTAGTCAGGGGTACTGACCCCTTTTCCCTTAGATTGTCAAATTAAAAAATGACAGCAGCTAACACAACAATAGTTATCCAGTGTGAATGAATCAAAATTATACCTTATTTTTTGTTTCAGCAAAAAAGATGTTTTTTTGCTGTGCTTCAGAATTTTAGGAATCAGTTTATGTGTGCCGTGAGATGAAACTGGTTGAAAGTTGCTGCTCTACAGTAATTGGTGTTGTCAGACGGCATTCTTATCAATCTGGCAATTAAAAACTGATGTCTTATTCTGGTCTGAATTCACACTTCTCAATTTGAGCAAAGGTTGAACATCTTTTTATATGTTTATTAGCCACTCATATTTCCTCTCCTAACATTTTTCTATGCACATTTTTTCTCTTATATGTATCAGTTTTAAAAGTGAAATCCTGTTTTTAAATCTTGGTTGGCTATATATGATATATATCTTCTTGCAATTTGTGGCTGTTTTCTTTTTAGGATTTTATTTATTTATAGAGAGAGGGAATGGGGGCAAAAGAGAGAGAAACGTTGACGTGAGACAGAAACATCAATCGGTTGCCTTTCACTTGCCCTCAACCTGGGACCTGGCCCACAACCCATACATGTGCCCTGATCGGGAATTGAACCAGTGATGTTTTTGTTTGCAGGACAATGCCCAGCCCACTGACCCACACCAGTCAGGGCATGTGGCTGTCTTTTATTTTATTTTTATTTTTTTGTGGTGCCTTTTGGTGAACAAAAGTTCTTAATTTTTAAAAACTTTTTTAAAAGATTTTATTTATTTATTTTTAGAGAGGAAAGGGAGGGAGAAAGAGAGAGAGAAAGAAACATCAATGTGCCGTTGCTGGGGTCTGTGGCCTGCAACCCAGGCATGTTTCCTGACTGGGAATTGAACCTGCGATGCTTTGGTTCACAGCCCACACTCAATCCACTGAGCTATGCCAGCCAGGGCTAAAAGTTCTTAATTTTGATGTGGTTAAACATATCTATTTTTTGTTTCATGGCTTTAAAAATTTTTGCTTAAGAACTCCAAGGTCATAAAGATATTTTTCCATATTTTCATCTAAAAGTTTAAAAATTCTGCTTTTTCTATTTAAAAACTTACTCTATATTAAATATATATATATTTGAGTGTGAGACAGTTATACTATTTCAGTTTTTCCCATGTGGATATTCAAATGTTCCAGTGTCATTTATTGAAATGTTCTCTTTAACCGAAAGATCTGAAATGCAACATCTATCATACTACATTTTCACTTATGCATGGATCTGATTTTGAGCTCTCTATTTCTATTCTGTTCCTTTGGTCAATCTGTCAGTTCCTAGCCTAATAGTCTAATGTTTTAATTACTATAGCTTTATTGTAATTCTTCATATCTGGTAGAACAAATGCCCACACTATATTCTTCAGGAAATTTTGGTTGTTCTTGGGCCTTTATGCCTTTATCTACATTTTAAATGCAGCTTTTCAAAGTCCATTAAAAATCCCATTGAAATTTTGACTGACTTTTATTGAACATCTAGATTATTTTAGGGTGAATTGACACCTTTATGATACTGAACTTCTTTTAGGAATGCCCTTATATTTACTTTAATCTCTTCCTCCTTGCCTTCATTGGTCTTCTAGAAAACTGGGGTCACCTTTGATTGCCCCCTTCTTTGAAATCAATAGTGTTGTTCTCTTGATTCTACTTTCTAAGTATCTCTCAAATCTACTTCCTTTCTCGATTTTTGTGGTCGGTATTCTCGTCCAGAACATATTTTTATTTTGCTTGAATTATAGCATCATTGTTGTACTGTTCCAAGCGTTTATCTACACAGCAGCCACAGTACCATTTCCAGAATTTGAATAAATATGCCTTACCTGCAAGCCCCCAAGAGCTTTGAGGAGACTTTTCAGAATACTGAGAGAGAGGCGCACATTTAAATTTAAATGGGATGAAAGACTTTATGGACTCAAGGAAACAGTGAAGGGTCCAGAGATCCAAAAGAGGTCATGCTCAGGTTGGGCGGAAGGACTTGGGGTCAAGGGCACACCTAGAGGAGTCAGCTCTGAAAAAGGAAAGGAATCCCTTCAAAGATGAGAGAGAAAAGGATGGAAATTGAGGAAGGTAGAGATATATATATGAAAAGTTGAAAGGGGGTAAATCAAGTTCATGATTTTTCATATGGAAAGGTCGTGTGCTGAGAGTGGGGTGGAAGGATGGTGGTGAGGTGGGCTGTAAAGTGGAGAAAAGGCTAACTTACTTAAATGGATACTTAGCATATCCAAGTTAAACTCATTGTTTCTTTAGCAATTTAGTATAATTAAAAATGTGCTAATCACAGGTATTTGTGTTTCTGTATAGATATGTATATCGATTAGCTAATTGTGAAAAGCCATTTCTATCTGGAAAATCGAATTTTTTTCATTAATGAGTTTCAACTCTTTTGATTAGCTGAAATGGATGTTTTGATGTTAATTTGTTTTCTAGTGTCAGTTGAACTCCATTAAGAGCACAGCGGGGCCAAACAAAAGTTGATTAAAACCATATAAGATTTTCACTGGAGATTTTTTTACTGCTGCCCAGTATTCTCTTCAGGAAAATTACCAGCAAATTGGTCATAAACTAGTTTATAAGTTTAGGTTTAATTTAAGACTAGAAAAAATGATCTTTAGAATTTAGAAAGTGTAGTTAGAAGCCCATGTGAGTCAGCCTGCTGAAGTACTGGCTTGTGGGATAGGCACCTGATGCGATCAGAAAGGCCGAGCGGTCTTCTTGCAGCACTCGGCGAGATCTGTGTGTGCGTAGGGCTGTGTGCTCAGGATTCCTTTTAATGTTTAAAGGCTGTCATGTTAAGTAAATAGTAGAAAGAAACATTCTCAACCCAATCTCTCTTTTATCGTTGTAGGAAGCTGTGAGAATGTTTAAAAAGGCGTTGGATGCCTTTGCTCATTCCAATAAAGGACCAAATTCCTTAGAGGCTTCAGTAGACTGTCTGTATAACTTGGGTCTTTGTTACATGGATGAAGGCAACTTACAAATGGTATTTTGTGTATTTAGACATGTAGGTTATTTGTGATTTTAGAAATTGCTTGCATTTAGTTCTATTTCTAAAGGTTGCCTGTACAGAGGGAGACCAGTACAGCAGACCAAAGCTTCCTGTGAAGCTTGGCTTGTTACAGTCAGTATGCACCCTCCAATACCGATGACCTTGCTTTGTTTATCCAATATATTTTCCTTGATGCTTATTCGTCAATAATATTCTAAAGACTAGTATGTGTTTGTTAACAAAGCAATAAATCAAATTGTAAGAAATTATTATAGCAAAATAATTTCATCACATTAATATGTTTATTAAGTTATAAATACTTCAAATTGAGTGGTTCATTGTAATGTAGAATAAATGGGGAGTGATTAAGACAGTGATTTCTGTTAATGACATCTGAACAGTTTAAATCAGATTGAAACTGATTTAGATGGCCAGATTCATTGAAAACCAATTGATTCAATTTTTATAGTCTTACCCAGTATTTGGCTATTTTACACAATTCTCTACTTCAGAATTGTCAATGACATGATAAATATGCAAGATAATTGATATTTTCCAAAGGCTAATGTTGGATATTCCACAAATGTATCTCTTTCCCTCCACGTATGCACCCCCCACCCCCGCCACACTGTCCTTAGACTCTTAGGAGGGGAGAGTGTCTGACACTTGCATCTCTAACTTTGAAAAAGAGTTGCACTTGATTAGTTGTTCCATTAAGATTAATTACAGTTTTGTTCCTCATGTTTTTAGTCCTTTTGGTCTTCTAGAGTAAACCTAGCTTTACATTACAACGTTGGAAAAAATTTGGAGTTCTGTTGTTCTAAAATTTCATAACTGCATCTGCTATGGTTTTTGGGTCCTCGTGGAAGACAAATGTACTGGTTGTGATTTCTTTGAATGAACACAATATGAAGAATAATTAAAATTACACCTGCAAAAATATTATAATCTAACAACAGAAGTTATGTAGACATTAATTGGGAGTAAGGGGATATATAAATTATTATAATGAACCTGATTTGTTTATAAATATCACTTTTGTTTGCTCCACAAGGTTTTCTGGAAAAAATGTATTTAAAATGACCAAAAAGATGGAAAACTTTGAACAATAGTTATATACAGTAATTTTTTAACATTACAAGTAAATTTTACTCATTAAACCATTTGCTTTGTGACAATGTACTCTTCTAGGCTTTTGATTCTTTTACAAAAGCTGTGAAAACAAATCCTAATTTTGCAGAAGGCTTTTATCAGCGTGGGCTTTGTAAAGTGAAACTCCACAAGGATAGCTCGATCCTGGATTTTAATCATGCAATTACCCTCGATCCAAAATATTATGAGGTATTTAAATGAATACTTCTAGTGATTTAGAGCGTGTGCTGTAAATTTGCTAAAACTATTAAATCCCTTATCTGTCATTATTATTATTTAGCAACAGTTGGTTATTTATACCTTACATTTCAGATCACTTTTTTGATAATGCATATGTCTGTATTTCCCCTTGAAGTAAATATGTTATTTCCAACAGGGATATTATATATGTGTTTTGTAAATTGTGGTGTATATAAATATTGTTAACATTTTAATGTACCTATTAATAATTATAATTTTATATGTTATGGTATTCATTGTACTTCTTGTTTTGCTGTCACATTTCTTACTTTTAAGAGACTAGAAAGACAATATAAAATTCAATAAGAGAAGTTTGATTGGATCCTGATTTTGAAAACTTATGAATTTTAAATATGGACCAAATATTAGATGTTTTTAGGGAAATACTAGTAATTTTCTTAGATATATTATGGTATATGATTGTATAGGAGAATGTCTTCTTCACGGGAGATGCATACTGGAGACTTGGGGTGAATTGTTGTGATATCTAAACTTATTTTTAAATAGTTCATGGAAAAAGATATACAAAAAATATTATAAATGTGTTAATAATTACTGAATCGAGGTGGTAGGCATATGAATGTTCATTGTACTTTTCTTTCAATTGTTCTGTATGTTTGAAATTTTTTCTAATAAGAGAATGGAAAAAAGACTACATTTTGGGTGGCATATATTTGTCCAAACTGCCATATATTTCGGACAAATTGATGCTTTTACTGTAACACCCATTCCTGTTTCCCTCCTCTCTTTCCCTGAACAGGCATACTTGAGCCGAGTAGCCTTTTATGGTTTGAAAGGCAGATACTCCAAAGCAATCTTGAATTGTAATGAGGCCATCAAAATATATCCTCATAGTGTGCGAGCTTATGTCTACAGAGGTGTTCTGAAATACCACAACAAGGTAGGGCGATTTCCTGTCTTGTTGACGGAAGTTTTAGAGTGGGGTGGACCCTTGAATGCCAGTAATACACAGAACACCTCACTCTTGTACAGTATATCAAATGGGTTACAAAATAGGGATATTTTTGACATTAATGTTTTAACTAGCATTTATTATTTAGAAAGTAAGTATATATTCATTGTAAAAAATTTGGAATATATAGAAGGGGAATAAAAAAGACTAAAATCACCTATTATCTCACCATCAATTGAAAATTCCTGAGAGCATTTTGGTGTATTTTTATTGTATTTTTTTCCTAATAATATATAATATATATTTTCCAAAATTGGGATTATGCTACTTACATAATTTGTGTTGTGCCTTGCTTCTCACACTTAACCTTTAAAGGTACCATTTTTAGTAACTGAATAGTATTCTACTATAGTTTATTTTTTAGCACTTGATTGTTGGAAGTTTGGGTTTAAAAATGTTTTTTGCTATTTTATTATTTTAAACAATACAGTTATACACAGTAAGAACAAGTCATTGCTTGAGTATATAGTTGATTCCTAAAAGGGAAGTTACTGGATCAAAGGGTATATGTAGGTGTCAGCATCGATATCTGATACTTTGTGGAATACTTTATTTTCCTCTACTTTTCTTTTCTGACCTTTCTTTATAGCTATTTCATATGAAATATTTCGCAAATAATACCTTAAAGCAAGGGTAATACCTTGTATTATGTGTTAATTCCATGAAAATTACTATCTATGGAAATGGAGGATGTTAGATATCAGAGAAGCATCAAAGAGGAAGCAAAAGAGAACGAGGGTAGAAAGCATGACAATTATGTGAGGCAACAGAGTGAGTGAGGGAAGCCAGCAAGCTCTGGTGGGTGTTTGCTGGAGGAATGTGGCTTGCCTCTCTTTTACCAATAAGTATAATTTTCTCCTTGCTGTATATCAAGATTGGCAATAACATAATCATCTAAATTAAAGTTCTTTATATATTTAATTTTATTTGCAAGTAACAGAAACTATAATAATAATTCCTACCAAGAGATCTTCTAAATTAAATCTGTGAAAGATTAGCTTGATTGTCTTAATATCACAGATGCTACACAGTATTCCAAAAACTCTGATAGAATCAAGAATTTATTTTACAATTAAATTTCAGTCCATTATGACTAACCCTTCTCACCTAATTATATTTTTCTTTGTAGACTTACAAGCTAGCGATTATAGATTTAACTACAGCTATCAACATGGACAAAAACTGTTATATAGCATTTTATAACAGAGCATTGTGTTATACCAAGATAGGTGAACTTCAAATGGTAAGATGACCATTTTAGTAAACAAAATGTTAAAGCATTTGTAAACACATCTAAAGCATGTGAAAAGTATTGTCATTATTTCTGTTGTAGTTTTGAAAAACAATTCTTGTAGAAATATATACCACACTCCCCCAACTTGAGAAACCAAAGAACCTTTTCAAAGGTTCTATAGAACTTTTAGATTCTGTTGTTTAATTTCTCTGTTAGTGCTTACCAAATAATCTTACACAATCTCAGCAATATCAAGTGAAAAATCGATTTTATAGTGCTTAAAATAAGCATTTAAAGGCATATATAAATTAAAATACATTACATAATTCTCATTAGAGTAAATGTTTCTACTGATACACTGTGCAGAATTTTTTAAGCAGTGATCATTAGTAGTTGTGTTGCTTCAAAAACTCAACATCATCTAGAAGAGTTTGTTGGGGTATTTTTTGTACAGTGCTCAGACCACAGATGCAGCAGAGAGTTCTGAGTGATGGCTTCCAGCTCCAGGGACCAGTGAGTGACCAGTGGCCAGTACTGCTTGTACTTTGTGCAGGGCTAGCTGATGGCTGCAGCAAACCTATTTCTCCACCGTCCTCTCCAGCTTCTTCCTGTGCAAACCCTTTTCTCTGTTTTTTAATCTGACCCCTCTTTCCCCTTTTTTGGTTTGATCCTTTTCCATTTAAGATTCCTCACTGTGGAGCAGCTGGTCTGTGGCCTTCGTAGTGTTCTGTCCCATCCTCTTGCTTCTTTTCCTCCATTGTCCACTTGTTTCCCCTCCTTGTTTCTATCCCCCTCCATAGCCCATAAGGCATTCTTTAAAAGACCACATCAAGTTCCTGCTGCTCTGGGTGCTCCCTCAATCTCCTTGAAATGTGGGCAGTTAAATCTGTTTAAGACATTTGGAGATGCTGAAATTCATTTGCTATGGAAGAGAAGCTAAGAAACATTGTTTCTACCTAAATGGATGTAGAATTCCTGGTAACCAGAGGATCAGGTTTCCTCCACAAATGTTGACAAATGAATAACTAATTTTTAACAAAGGAGTTGTTAAGATACCAGGACTAATTAAGGGATCATTTATTAACCTGCACAGCAGGTGTCTTTGATGACTCCCTGCGGGCGCGCATGTTCAGGGAGACTCTGAAGCCACAAACAATGAGCTAGTGCGGGGCGGGGAACTCCCGTTTTTTGTTATCTCTGATGTGTAATAGAGCCCAGTGCTCTGTGAATAAGGAAAATGAAAAACTACCTAAATAGAGACTAACCACTAGAATAAATCATATTGGCTATTTTAGAGCTGCCATATACCCAACCCATTTTATCCAATCACTCATTTTACAGATGAGGAAATGAGAGTAGGGAGAGGTTAGAAACGTATCCAAGTCACACAGGGACTAAAGACCGGTGCTGGTGTCCCCAGGTTTGTTTGCTTCTTGTTAACAGTCTTTAGGTGGCTTTGTAAAAACATTTAACCTCCAGCCTGTGAACCGGATGTCATTTAACAGTGTCAGCTCCTCCCTTTATGACTACCTCCACCTGTTTTTCAGCATTCCTGCCAACACCACCCTGAGAAAGTATCTTTCTGCAGAAAATACACTTAGACGTTCTCCCAAGATACGGTTTAAGAAAAGGTGAATGCTGGTACCTATCACCTTATGTTAATAAAAATAGTAATAGTTTCCACTCACTTATGGCTTATTGTGTGGTAGGCACTGGGTTTACCAGTGGTTTACCAATATAAATGGTTTACCAATATATTATCAAAATGAATGTTTGCAACAGTATGGTGAATTATTAATACCCCAATTTTGCAGATGAGGAAACTGAAACTTAGTGTTGAGTACCTTACAAAACTGAAAAGCTAGTAGTAACAGCAGCGGCATGATACAAATCCTGCTCATTAGCCTCCATGGATCTCATTTTATAGCTTTTGTTTCCTTTTGTGTCACATGCCCAGCTGCTTGGTGGTCTTCAGGCATCTGGCAGGTTTTACATTCCATGATTCTATGGGAGGAATAGTGTTAACATTCCAGTTCTGTTTTTATAAGTGCATATTATGAATTATTTTTACACCCTGGCAATGTTTGTTAATAATTATGCGACAGTGTACATATAGGATCTGTAACTGTACAATTTTTTTGGACATTCAAATGCGTAATCATGAAACATTAGAGGGTCACTGAGCAAATAGTAAAATACTATTTATTTGCGTTTTCAGTTAGCATGTGCTATAGGCATATAAGATTTGGCCCTTTTCTGATGAAATTATATGGCTCTTTTGGACAAGATGTTTGGTAGAAAAATGAGTTAAGAGTTCCTGCTGCAGCTCAGATTTGGTGTGCTCCTGGTATCTGATACAGGGTAGATGACCAGTAAAAATTCATTTATTCAATGACTGAAAAGAAAGATAAAAGTAGTGGAGAAAGTTTCTCTGAGTTAATTCTCAGCTGAGATTAGTGTCTTACTAAAAAATCCTAGTATATCTATAAAGATATTTTGAAATAATTTTCTAACAGGTTCTCATTTGCTAGTTTTATTGAGATCCATTTTTATCACTTCATGATTTATTCTCTCAACAAAAATTTATTGATTGCCTACAGTGGTCAGGCACCATGCTAGTTACTGGCTTTACAGGGTGAAAAAAATGGGTAAGCTCTAACTCCATAAAACAAACATAGGTTTCTGAGAGGAAAACAATAAAATACTAAAAAGAAATTAAGTTTCAAAAGGTAACAAGAGCTCTGCTTTAATGTTTACAGTCATGTGGAGAAACTGCTGAGTGTGGGAAGCATGTCATATGCTCTACGTTTCCTTGCAGCCCACACACAATGAAAACGCTAAGGTGACTGGCAGATAACATTAAGTGCAAGCAGAGTCATCACCACTTATGAAAAACAAGCAGTATTCAAATATTTAGTTAAGGGTACATTTTACATTTGACAAGTGATTATTTTGGGCCATAAATTGTAAGTCAAATTAAGCAGTAACTATGGGGGCCTAGTTTGGGCATGAAAATATTTTTCTTTGGCCAATGTAGTAAGGTTTTAAAGAGTTGAATCTAGGTTGTAAGTGATTATTTTATTTTTAGGCATTAACAGATTATGGAATTGTGCTGCTACTTGATGCTGGAGAAACTGTGACATTAAATACCTTCATTAATCGTGGACTCGTCTATGTAGAACTAGAGCAGTACAGTTTTGCATTAGAGGTAAACCTTCCTGCTCACATGTAAAAATGAGCTCCCTTGAATTTACATGATAGATTCTAAAAATAGTGAACAATTATCTTAATACCAAATGGCAATATTAATGAGTGACAACTCAAATTCAGCAAAAATTGTATTAAAATACTTTGAATGGCAGAATTTTGTTAAAAAATGTGTGTGTTTGTTTTGATTACAGGCAAATAGCTAATATTTAAAAAAAAATTTTTTCTTATTTCATGAAATATCAAAACTATCACTTTTCCCAAGGGAATATCTTGACTATACATGAAATTTAGTTATTTGGTAAATAAGATGATTTATGTATTGTTTACTTTGATGTTTGGTGCTAACTCTTATTCACAATTGCCCTCATTCTCTATTGAAAACATATCAAAATAAATCTGTTTGTTTTGTAGAGAGTTGAGAATAACTGCTTGTTAGGCTATGAGAATAGTGGGATCAGGCACTCAGAACTGATACAGAAGATAGCACCTGCAATATATCAAAATAACAACAGGTGGCTAAAAATGCATTTTTTATAGAAAAATTAAACAAAACTCATCATTTTCATTTTTTATCTCACATGTATTGTCTATTCTAAATTAATGCCAGAATTAGGATTAAGAGATAGAAGGCAAATTAAAGAGCACCTTGAAGTTTACAATTGAATAATGGTAGTTTTGCTTCTTTGTTTCTGAGGAACTGCAACAGAACATTATGCAGTGGAGCGTTTCCTACTTTTTTCACCTCAAAAATTGCTTTTATTATTCTTCTATTTCTCATGTTATCATTTGAGATTGTGCCCCACAGAATGACTCATTACTAAGGAAGTGTCAGAGCAACCTTATTCTAGGCAATTTGCATCATGATGAAGTGTGATTCCAAGAGTTGAACTTTTTTAGGGTTTGGTTTTGAAGTATACCACTTGGAATTTCTTCAGGGAGGGGGAGCTAATGAACTTCTTTGTTTGGAGCAGGCAAGAAAGATGTGGAACTCTGGGTAACTGGTGTTGGGAGGGAAGAAGTAAGGAAAATGGGGATCAGTAGCAAAAGACCTCACGTGTTGGAGAACTAAATGCCAGGCCTGTGTTATCTACATGGTAAATATTTATTAATTTTTTAACATCAACATATCAGGTTCTCAACAGTGCTGCACAATTTATCATTGTAACTTATAGATGAGGAAGGTGATATTCAAAAGAGGTTAAATAGTCTTTTAACCAGGGAATACTAACTAGGGCAAGATTTAATCTCAGGTCTCACCTGATTCCAAATCCTATGTTCTTTCAGACAAGGCAGGTATTGGCATTGACATCGAAGATATAGAGATAAATAGGACAGATTTCTAATTCTTGAGAAGCTCATAATTGAGTGGAAATCATTATTGACCACTCTCTTTCCTCATACCCTGAATCTAAGTCATGCGCAAATTCAGTCAGCTCTACCACCAAAGCACATTTTGAATTCAGTCATTTCTCATTTTTGCCACTATTATCCTCCTAATCCCAGCCTCTACCATCTTTCCCCTGGACTAGTGCAGGCGCTTCCCAACTGGCCTCCTCTGCTTCTTCTCTCATCTCTCTCTATACATGCTGTTGTCCAAAGAGCAGCCAGGCAGACCTCTTAGTTTAGAGCAGATCAAGTTGTTCCTCTGCTTGGAACCCTCCCATGGCTTCCCATCACACTTAGAAGTCTAGACAATGGCCAGCCAAGCCCCTTCCTGATGGGACTGCTACTCACTGACCTGGCTTCATTGTCAAACATTATTCTTTTCTGCACTAGGTCAACCCACCCTGGCATTTGGTTATTCCTTGGAAATGCCAGGCTTCCTTTCTGCCTCAAGATCCTCACATAAGTGATTCTCTGTCCATAGAACACTCATACCGCTGATCTGTATGTGGCTCTTGCCCTTCTTTCATTTTAGGTTTCTGCTCAAATGTGAACACCTTAGTCAAAAAGAGAAAGTAGATTAATTAAAATGGAATATTAAAAAATTAAAATAATCTAAAATAAGTCTGGACAGGGAAAACAAAAAAAACCCAGAAAACAAATAATGAGAAAGTAGACCTAAATCTGAGCATATTAGTTGTTACATTTAATAGGAATTATTAAAAAAATACCAATTAAGATAATGAGACTGTCAGATCTGAATTTGTTTTTAAGGCCTCACTATATTCTGTCTATAAAAATCACACTTTAAATACATTGATATAGATAGGAAAGGTAAAAGGCTGGAAAAATTATGCCCTGCAAACACTAATTAAAAGCAAAAAAATTTTTTTAAGTAAAGCTAAAAATTAATTTGAAAAATTAAATTAAAAATGAGGAAGAACCAATGAAGAAACATAAGACTGAATAATACAGGGGCAATGAAGAACCAAGAGACAGTGAGCACTTTGATATCTACCCAGGGAAAAATTTTTAGTGAGAATTACTGATTAACAGACAGGTCAGGTAGGATGAGTGCTGAAAACATATTGGTTAATTGATAGTTGTAAGACCTTCATAGGAACGCCTGGATCAGGAAGTAGAGTGCGGCATTTAGACTGGCATTGTTCAGGAAGTTAATGGTTAAGCTTATTGGATTGAGAACATCTGTTTCTTTCTTTGTTCTCTTAAAAACCTACCAGGAAGACCGTAAAGAAATAAAAAAAGATATAATTCCACAAGGCTAAAGATAGTGGAGAGGAGATGTTTAAGCAGCCAAAACGACCATTTCATGTTTCGAGATCTTAAACTTAATGAATGGATCGCCAAGGATCCTGCACTTGAGGGAAGGGAGTAGTATAGAGATGAAAACAAATTGTTATCTGTACAGGGATGGCAGGAGAAGGGGAGGTGTGTGGAGTGGAGGAAGATAGCTAAATTCTGTCCTTTTCGGGAAGTTCAGCATGATAAAATCATGAGGTATGGTTGAAATTTTAAGGTAAATAGCAGAAGAAATAACAGCAAGATGTAAAACCGATTGCCTTTGGGGAGAGGGACTGAGGGATGAGGAGAGACGGAGCAGGGCATCATTGCAAGCATTGTAAGTTTTCTAGTTTTGTTAGACCCTAGATGCTTTGTACGTGGGTTACTTTGATAAAAATTAAATAAACAAAAATGTCTTTAGATGCAGTTTACAAATGACAAAATGAAATTGGCCTTAACTGAACAACATGAATAATAGGAAGTTGATGGAATTGGGAGATGTGGAGAAAGTGAGTGTTAATAAGGAGAGATTGGTAGTGGGAGGAACTAGAAGGACAGGGCTGTGTGTACTGTGCAGGCAGGGAGGGTTGAAGGAAGAAGGCCTGTTCAGTAAGGGCAGTGAAACAAGGATTAGAAATGCAGAAATTAGCAGGAATATGATGGACCAAGTTGCCAGAGGCAAAGGGAAGGAATGAGGTCAAGAGCCTGTCCCCTCTGACACAGAAAGAAAGGCAGTGTGAGTGGATGTCCTTACGAATAAACTCCATGGAGGCAATTTACTTTGTGTATGAGTTACTATATGCGGTTTGTTATTTACGATCCTCATACTGGAGGAAAATTAAGGCAGAAGAGAAAAGTCATAAAAAACCATTAGTTTTACTCTAAGTAACGCTAACAGCCATCATTTATGTCTATTGCTGATAATTATGTATATAGAGTCAGGTTGACTTTAGTAAGTTTCATCTGATTACAAAACTAAACTTGGTATTCTCAGCCCTTCAAGGTCTCAATCACTCCTCACAACTCCCCAAATAAATAGTAATGTTTGTTAATAAATCTCAGTTTTACTTGTGCATTTGCCTCCACTTTAACCAAACTGTCCTCTTTAGGGAGTTATCTGGTAGCATATTTTATTAGATTATATTTGATTAGGCATAGATTTCTTATTTGCATCCAAATAGTTCCATTTAGTATCAAAATATGCTTCAGGAATCTAAGTGGGGATTCCACCTCCACAGGTTAGTCTCTGACTGAAACCTCCCTCCTCCAGGAGGATCCCAGCGGCTCTGCTTGACCTACTACTCCCTCCTTCACTCCCAATATTTGCAGAAAACTCATTGTACCCCCATAAGACAGCCAGCTTCCTCCCTCTGCTGCAGCCAGGCAAGGTTTGTGGAAGAGGGAGGGGCAAGAAGGAAACTGGGGAGGGAGCGAGAGAGGGGGAGACTCTTAGGGTTAGCTCCTCTCCTTCCTCCAGGGTGGGCGCCAGATCTGTGACTTGCCCTTTGAGGCTGCAGGTGCAGGTGTCCCAGCCTCCAGTAAGGGAGTCTGGAGGGACTTCCTTTTGTCACTCCAGAGGGGTTCACAGTACCTCTACTTTTTAGCTTGGTCTCGTGAGGTTACAACCAAAACTGCCCATGAAAATTCCCGCTGAAGCAGTCCTTTGGGGAAAAAGTGGAATCATTGCAGTTCACATGATATTTTGTTATTGTAGATATTTATTTAGATATTTTGTTAATTTCAGTTCAGTATTGTTCTCATTTTGCTTCACATCTCAAAACAATGTTGTAGGGCTTTGAAAAGCGTGTGTGCTTTGGACACCGTCTCTGGTGCCTGACAGAGTACAGTCGGTTCAGAGAGGGCCTCGGAGGCAGGGTCTCTTGCAGACTTTTAATTCTCTTCAAACAACCTCTTCCTCAGGACCATGCAGGGCCATTCCAGCTAAGTTTCCTGACTCAAACACTTGAGATTTCCCATTGCTCTTTCTCAGGAAGCTTCCAGGGTTCCTGGACAGAATGATTCACTTCTCCCCAGAAGTGTGAATTCCAAGATAGGAGCAACCTTAGCTAATCCACACAAAAAAAGGCCCAGTTACGCCCTTCTGGATCTGGTGCGTGTTTGCCCGATAACGCCAAAGGTTCTCTGCGGGTGAATTTCCATTACTTTCTAGAGGTGCAAGTCTCTGGTGGTGTGTATTGGGGAAAAACCAATAAAAAGTGAACGAGATATCTCTACACATAGCAGGGCATGGTCACGGGAGAAGTGGAGGCTAGCAGTACACTGCTCAGAGTGAGTTTTCAGTTGTGGGTTTCCTCTGCTCCATCCATTCTCACTAGATGTAATACTAAAAGGAAAAACATTTTTAAGAAGATGTATATTTTAATGCTATGTTAAGTATATTCACAGTGGAACCAAAGTTAGAAGGAAGTTTATAAAAGCACAAAATATAATGTTGCAAAGTTAACAAAAAGTTTTGAAACCATTTCAGGATTTTAAACAAGCTGCATTGCTGACCAAGACGGACGTGAGCCTTTGTCAGGCGACTGCCATGTGCCATCACAGGTATGGCGTGCCATTTATGTTGAAGTGAATGCGCATGGGGCTATGTAGTAGTTAGAAGAATAGAAGAAAAAGAGGAAACTGTGAAAGTGACTGAGACATGAATGGGGAGAGACACAAAGAAACCCTGTACAGAAGTGGGAAGCAACCCAAGTGTGGCATTAGCACCCTCCTACCTTCTAATAAAGTGTTCAAACCAAATCTGCATCTTGGCATTGGGACACCCATCTGATTGAAGCCCCTTTACAGGGCAAGGACCTGGGTGATATACAGAATAAAACCATGCATAGCTTGAAATGTCTAAGAAAAAAGCCTAGTAGTTAATTTTGTTCCTAAAGTGAAACAAACTTTTAAAAAGCCTGTTTCCCATATGAGAGTGTGATTTCAAAAAATTAGATATTTTCAGAAAATTTGCATTTAGAAAACATTCTAAATCTAAAAATAACTAAAACAACACCAAAATATCTACAAAATACAATAAAATCTACAGAACCATATTACTTAAAACATTATTACCTGTTTCTGGGATTTCTATAAGAATAAGTTATGTTATAGAAGGAAAGAAAAAAATAGTCACAGAAGGCTAAAATACAGAAGACGATCAGTTTAAAATTTGTTTGGAGATAATATTACATAGATTTGATAACTATGTTTACATTTCTACATATATAACATCTAAAATTAGTTTCTCATCGTTTTGTTTTTAAAAAGGCGAAAGATTTATACGATCTGAAGAGAAACCAGAGTGTTATTTTGCTTTTAAAAGTATAGGGATTCAGCATGTGAAGATTTTAATGTGGGATAAAATGTATTTGGTTAAAAGAGTTTACAGCATTATTTTTAAGAGAAATAATAGCAATTAATTGAAGGGGCAAATTAGAATAGTTCATAAATTATGTGGACTAGGGTATGTAAATGTCCCATTTTGAATTATTTAGGAGTCAGCATTCTTTTTTCCACTTCTGGGACAGAGCACAGATTCATTTCCCTATGAGAGTTAGATTTTATTTTATTTTATGAACATAGTAATATCATAACTGAAATTTGTGAAGGTGTCTTTGGTTTTAAAAGCCTAAACTGGGACCTTTATTTTACATAGGCAGTAAAACATAGTCACACCATTGTCCATTTTAATCCAGCAACTTTTGTACAAGTCATCTCTCTAAGTCATTGTCATTCTTAAAAAGAGGTGGAATAATGGCAACTGATATGTTTGCTTTGGCGGGTGAGTACAGACCAAAAATGTCCGAGGTCACTGCATTCTCTCCCAGTTAAAAACAGACTCCAGAATTTCTCTAAACCTCATTCTTATGTTTAGCAGCTATTAGAGATAGTAAATTTCTCTGTGTGTCAACGCCCAATCTCCTTCATGAAATGTAATCACTGATATACTATGTGGTGGAGCTTTCTTAAGCTCATACTGCTTTGCAATCGCAAATAACCAACTTTCATTAGTTGACTTGAATTCTATTGCCCTTTAATAAAATTAGAATTTAATTCAACAGTTAAGCCTGAGTAACTCATAGTCCTCATTCCGTGTGTTTTAAGTTTTATTGAATTTAACAACAAGAAGTATTCAGTAATTGGTTGTATTTATTTCAGGAAAAATATTTTTGCTTTCGAGGTAGCCTGTAAGACATTTATATGTCTTATAACACAGCTTCTCAGTATCGGACATTCATTACTGGGGCTTATAGAGAGGGGAAAGTAAGAATTTTCCCAGTTGGAAAATTTTTTTAAAGGAATAAATATTTAAATTTTAGGGCTTTGATCTTTGAACTCATGGGGCTGCAGACTTTTGAAGTATGCCTTTGTGTATCTCTGGTTCTCACTCTTGTGGTTGCTAAGAGACAGCATTCCTTAGGCTGAATATCCTACTTGTTGCCCAAGTTGGTCACTTGAGTGTTGTGCTAGAGTTAATTTTTAGATCCCTTTGGGAAAGCCACCTTGAGATGAAAAAAAAAAAATGTCACAGAGGGAGAGCCTGATTACTCAGAGTTATATATCCTATCCACTTTTTACTTTGGCACACTGATTTTACTCTTCTTATATTTGCATAAAATAGTTTTGAATCCTTGACTCTGTAAGCCACATTCTTTAGGTTTGGGAGGTATTTATGATTTATTTGTACAACTCAGCAGGGCACATCTGGCCACGTATGTGATTAATTTAGAAACTGTGGTGGGCCTTTGTGTCCGCGGCCCAGGCTGCTAGCTTGGCTCATGATCTGTACCCAGTAGGCACCAATGAGAAGCATGCACCTCTGTCAGTGATCACGTTATTTTTTACAACACATTTTATTTTGGCAAAACTAATTTAATATACTTTTATATTTGTGGTCACTGATACTTAACGATGTATGTGCTGATGACCATGTATCCTGACAGAACACAGATTCTCTGCCACACTGCCCCATTGTCTCACGACCATGGGATCATTTAACAAGATCTTCCATCCCCAGGACACCATGTGATGTGCGCATCTCCAGGAATATGAAATTGCTGTTTCTATAGTGGTATCTGTTTCATTTTTTTCCTGTTGATGCAGGGTGCTGGGGAGTCTCTGGCTTTGACACTGTCACCTCCCATGGGCTTGATTTTTAGTTATTATCTGCTTTGAGGAGCTTGATTGGTGGCTTTCCAGGTCTGTTTCCAGTGTTAATTCAGTCAAAACAGACTAGATGTTCATTAAATGCTGGTGCTGATAACAAGACAGGTATAGCTTCCTCCATGTTCATTGATATTAAATATAATGATCAGATTTGCGTATGAGATGGAAAAGCGACTCCTTTATGGAAAATATGTTTCACCAGCCTTTACCCCATGACAAGAGAATAAATAGGGAAGAGAACCCAAGTTATTAGTCACTCACATATATTTACAAATTAATAAGAAAAATATTCCTTTTTCCTCTTTTTCTCTTCTCTGCTGGTGTCTAGAAAGAAAGGGCTTGCTTCTCTAAAATATCTGAAGTAAGGACTCTCATGTGTAAAAATTTGGTTACTTTTGTTGTATGAGGAAATAGTAAATACACATAAATTTATTATAATCTGCTTTAAATAGTGTATTACATCAATAATAGCATATTTTTCTATTTTGGCCACTGATAGCTGTTAAATACAGGTATAGGAATGCCATTTAGCCTTTTATAATGCTGAACAAAGAACTGCAGAATATTATCCCAGCACACTCTGCTGTGAAAATGACTCTTACCTGCCTTCCTTCCTTTTACCACAACCTTCAGCCTTCCTTAGGTTATATGGACTCCTGTACTTACTTCTTATGATGGATAATAAAATGGAAAATTTTTAACAAGGGTCAGGGTAAATCTTTATGAAAACTTTATATACAGGAAAGCACTTAGGTAACTCATCAGAAAGCATCAATAATTTTATTTATTTTCAGAAGCAAAGAGTTTGAAGAAGCTGTCAATTTCTTCACCTGGGCTCTTAAAATTGATCCTTGTTTTGTGGATGCTTACGTTGGACGGGGAAATTCTTACATGGAATATGGTCACAATGAAGGCATCAAACAAGCACAGAAGGACTTTCTGAGAGCACTGCATTTCAATCCAACATCTACAAAAGCCAGAATTAGTTTAGGCTATAACTTGCAGGTAATATTACATAAGAACAGTTTGGGCCATTGAAAGCACCTTTCGGACAAGAGGAAAAATATATTTGGCTCTCTACTGATGGTGGGGGCACATGCTCTTTCTTTGGTTAGGGCCATTTTACCTTCCCCTTACTACTGGTATCCAGAGCAGCAGTGGGAAGCAGTCGCAGGGAGCCTTCCTGGGAAGCAGTCTGTGGCGTGGACTTGGTATGCTGGTGAGATGAAGATCTTTTGAATCTGAGTGTCTTTAATTCCTTCACTCCTTTCTACTTTAATTCTACACTTATAGACAACTTTTAAAATTTTCCTGATGAATTTCACATTTAAGAACCTGGCTAACATTTGTTTCACTAGCTCATTTCTGGGCTTCATAGGTTTTGAATTAGTGGGAAACTAAAGGGAATCAACAATGTATGGAAGTTCTGAAGTGGACTCCAGCCACACAGTGGGTCAGACAACCACTTGACATGGACTTGTGAATTCAGATCATCTTCCAATGGCAGTGAGTTAGAACGTACTGGGAAGGCAAGACCCCGGTGTGTGTCCTCCCAGCAAGATGGGGGAGCGCTGTTCAGTGTGAGGCCAAGCAGTTCTCTGAGTCCTAAAACCTGGGCCATGCACACACCAGGTCCTTTGCACTAATCAAAGATGTAGTGACTGTCTTGGAATACAGTGCTAAAAGTGCAGAATTCTCCATGAAAAGGAACTGAATAATCTTAAATACTATTTTTATCCCTTCTAGTAATCAAAAATTTAAACAATGGGTAAGAAGTACATTCAAATTATTGTAAATTACAGAAATTCTGTTTGTAATCTGCCTAAATTATTTTTTCCCCTTAAAAATAACTTAGTTTGGCTGATTTAAGACTAATAATATTGGAGGTGTTTGTTGGGATTGGTGGTTATAGTAAGGTGTGGCCAAGAACTTAATAAGGGAAATAAGATTGTATTCTGAGAATGAAACATAAAATTAATCATTATTGGAACACAGTAGAAATTTGCAAAGTCAATTTAAAGAGATATCCAATGAAATGTACTATCATCATTTACTGATTTTAATAGGCATTTACTGAGCACCTACTATAGGACAAGAACTGATCTAGTCCTAGGGATCCACAATGAACAACTTATAGTTGATTCTTCTTGTAGAGTTTGCTACCTAGTGGAGACATGAGCATCACACAATCATATGATTTATTATATAGTTACACGGAGGGTAAGCACAACAAAGGAAAAGGCTGGGTTTTAGGACAACTCATCACAAGGAAACCTAGCTTTGTTTGAGGAGGAAAGGGCTGTTTTTAAGAAGTTAACATTACAGCGGGGTATGAAAGATTAGTAATTAGTCAGAGGTAGGAGTTGGGGGTAGGACACACTGTTGGGGGTCCCAAGGGATGATGTTATGGATAAGTGGAGTGATGTGAGACTAGGGGACTGAATAATGGCTGGAGACGAAGGCCTTCCAAGCCAGTTAAAAATGTATCACCAACCAGAGCACTGACATCACGTTCATGTTTTATGAAGAGATAACTGAGTATATACCAACCGGAAAGAGGAATACCTGAAAAACATCAGTATGAGGAAGGATTGAATCAGGAAAGTGAAGACTGAAATGGGAGAGTTAGAGAGGCCCATAAAAATTCTGCTTAGGGCAAAGAGTGACCACTTGTTCAACAAATACTTACAGATTTCCCTCCTGTGTGCTTATCATGAGGGATAGGAAAGTGAGAGGCAAGATGTTGTCTGGGCAGACAGATGTAATCCTGCTGTGAGGCTGTTTGCAATTTAATATTTTAATAAATTAATCTCAATTTGCCTGACTCTTTATTAAATGAATTTGTGATGATGATGGTGAATACCACACAATTTGCCAAGATGAGATTTGCTGGTTAAAAAACAGTCTCTTATTAGTTGTATGTTTTGTTATGGAAGAGTCACTAGGCTCAGCTTGGTTAATGTGAGTTAGCTTCTGAGATTCTGGCAAGTTGGGTTGTTGAGCCCATGGAAATAAAGGACGGGCCCTGGACCATGCTGGATTCATCAACTCACTGCCTGCCTGTGATGAGGTGTTTAGTTGCCAGTTGGTCGTCTCTAGGAAATATTCTGATATTGTAACCAAGCAGACAGAGGCCCACTCACATAGTGCATTGGTGTATGACTCAACAATCAGTGTTGACAGAATCAGGTTTTTATTTACAATATTCCAACCTTGAAGGAGCTGGGAGCACTTCAGCTCAGAGTTCTGCTCTCCCACGAGACCCAGCACTTCCCTTGCTGCCCCAAAGGCTATAAGCCAAAACCCCCCAAAGTTGCCCATATCCTTGTCTGTGCTTAAACCAGCTGTGCAAACAGTTCTCCATTCCCTCTGGAAAAGACACTCGTGGATCTCAAACTCTCCATCCTCTCACAGCAACCCTCTCTGTCCGGATCTGTGGTGTTGTCATCAGCTTCTGTGTAATAGTCCAGGAATATATGTGCTGTGTTACACTGGACCATGGTGAAGTCCAGGAAAGGCACAAGTTTCAAGAGTGTGGCCTTTCAGTATGTTCCAGGTCCCAAGAGTCTGGGTCTGTGAGGCAACAGGCCAGCCTCTTGCAAGGCAGTGTCCTTGATGGCTTTGGGGTCAGCTGGGGCAGGCGAGATCAAAGCAGCGACACATCTCCTTCCTTACTACACCAGGCCACGTGGTGGGACCCTGACTTCGAACTACATAGCTACTTTCCTACTTCTCCTTTCACATGGCTGCTACATCATTGCTGTCCTCCCTCATGCTTCCCCACTCTTATTATCCCCTTTCCAAACTGCATGGCAGCTATCTCACTACTGGCTACATGGCTCCTTCTTATGGCTGCCCACCCTTAGTTTAAATCCTAACCCAGAGCTTCCTGCATGACCTCGTCTCTGATTCCTTCCACCTTGTGCTACATTTGCCAGTTTCCCTTATCTTCTGCCTTTGCTCAGCTGCCATCTTTAGTCAGGGCAAGCATGACTCAGTGACAGCATGGAATTGCCTCCCTGGCTTTGTCGTGAGTCTGGACACAGTCTGAAAGTCAGCACACACCTTTTGCCCTGAGGTGGTAGCACAGCTGTTGGCAGCTATTAGCTAGCTATCAGCTTGCCATAGATATGCAAAGTATCTTAATCCTATCATCTGCTTCTCCAATGCCCCAGCCAGGGTTTGTGGAGAATATTCTCTGTCCTCCACTCTCTACCCCATTTCAGTATCATTTTACTCAATCAATAGAATCACAATACTTGATACCAAACTGTATTACAAGGCCACTGTAATCAAAACAGCCTGGTATTGGCATAAAAACAGGCACATGGACCAATGGAACCAAACAGAGAGCCCAGAAATAAACCCAAGTCTCTACGGTCAATTAATGTTTGACAAAGGGGGCAGCCACATAAAATGGAGTAACAATAGCCTCTTCAACAAATGATGTTGGGGGAACTGGATAGCTACATGCAAAAAAAAATGACACTCAAGCACCAACTTACACCATACACAAAAATAAATTCAGGGTGGATAAAAGATTTAAATATAAGCCGTGACATCATTAAAGTCCTAGAGAAGAACATAGGCAGGAAAATCTCAGATACTTCATGCAGCAATATATTCAGTGAGATGTCCCCTAGAGCAAGGGATATAAAGGAAAAAATAAACAAATGGGATCTCATCAAAATAAAAAGCTTCTGCACGGTTAAAGAAAATAGTATTAAAATAAAAAGAGAACCAACCATGTGGGAAAACGTATTTGCCAATGATACCTCAGACAAGGGTTTAATCTCCAAAATACATGAAGAACTCACACAACTCCACTCTAAGAAGACAAGCAAACCAATTAAAAAATGGGCAGGACTTGAACAGACAGTTCTCCAAGGAGGACACACAGAGGATCCAGAGACACATGAAAAGATGCTCAGTATCGCTAGCTATCAGAGAGATGCAAATTAAAACCACAATGAGATACCACTTCACACTAGTCAGAATGGCCATCATAAACAAAGCAACAAACAAGTGTTGGAGAGGTTGTGAAGAAAAGGGAACCCTAGTTCACTGTTGATGGGATTGCAGACTGGTGCAGCCACTGTGGAAAACTATAGAATTTTCTCAGGAAACTAAAAATGGAAATGCCTTTTGGCCCAGCAATTCCACTGCTAGGATTATATCCTAAGAACCCTGAAACACCAATCCAAAAGAACCTATGCCTCCCAGTGTTCATAGCAGCACAATTTACAATAGTCAAGTGCTTGAAGCAACCTAAGTGCCCATCAGTAAATGAATGGGTCAAAAAACTATGGTACATTTACACAATGGAATTCTATGCAGCAGAAAGAGAGAAGGAGCTACTACCCTTTGCGACAGCATGGATCGAATGAGAGCATTATGCTAAGTGAAATAAGCCAGGCCGTGAAAGATAAATACCATATGATCTCACTTTTAACAGGAACCTAATCACCAAAACTACCAAACAAGAAAAATATAACTAAAGACACTGAAATAGAGAACGGGCTGACAGTGACCAGAGGGGAGAGGGGAGGGAATTTCAGGGGAAAAGGGGAAGGGTTTACAGGAACAAGTGTAAAGGACACATGGAGAATAACAAGGGGGTAGAAAATGGGAGGAGGTGGGAAGGGCTGGAGGTGTGGGCTGGGATGAGGGTAAAAGGCAGAAAACTATACTTGAACAACAATTAAAATAAAATTTAAAAAGATACATCATTCTATTCACAGTGTTCCTCTCTTGACCTTTTCTCTTGTTTTCCAGTTATCACTAAGGTTCGTATAAATACATGCTTGGTAGATTCCATGAATATATAATTCTAAAATTCCAGATGCTGGTAAAATTTATTAAAGTAGGTTTTACATCAGTAGTTTCTGCATTTATTTATTCAACATATATTTATTACATTAGGCATATTGTGTGTAACCATAGATTGAAAGCCAAACACATAAATTCAGCTTCTGCCTGTGTGAGCAGAGCTCCATGTAGATTTTGTGGTCATTGTCCAAAGCGTAGGTGATTCACATGGTGGCTGTGATTTTATGTTGTCTAAGATGGTGTGAGATGACTCTGACGATTAGATTTATTTTAATTAATTAAAATTTCAGTGTAAATACTCCGAGGTAATTAGTCCACTGAATGCACTCACAGTATACTCTACTTCCTGTTTAAATATCTTAGGTTTAGCACTGTATAAATATACCCTTTCTAAAGGTTTTATTTGATTAAGTTAGAATCAAACATTTGTCATGTTACGGATAATTTCCTATTTCATGTACATGGAAAATTATTTCAGACCCAAGAAAAATTCCAGAAAGCTTGGAACCACTTTACCATTGCCATAGAAGTCGATCCAAAGAGCTACCTAGCCTATGAGGGAAGGGCTGTGGTCTGTCTTCAGATGGGCAGTCATTTTGCTGCATTTCAGGATATTAATACTGCCATAAAGGTATCAATCCACTTAGATTCTATTATCATTAATATAAATCAATACTATCAATGAATAGGGGCAAATTAAAAAAAATTTGTTACTTTTTAAAAACGACTTGTACAGAAAATTACATTTGTGTTTTTCCTTTGTTGTTGTTCCAGGAGATTACCAGAGTAAAGAGCCACTATGCCTTGTCAGTTTTATAATCTGAATGCATTTAAAATTCAAACAGCAAATTCCTGATAAATGTAATGTTGATTCTCTCAGTAAATGCAATGTATAGTTTCATGGAACATCAATATTATTTTGTAATAAAAGTGAATGCAAAATAATAAAATAATGTTCTGGGTTTGAAGGAACTAGAGAAAGAACAGTGTAAATCTGCAGGTTCTTTTGTAGTGAAATGGCAAATAAAAACTTCAGGTTTTGCATACAAGTGACAGAAAATCTTTCTCTTTTTCCCTAGATTTTTGGATTCTGTTTCTGCAGATTTGGGTAGATGCTGTAATCTTTGAGATAACAAAAAAGAAAGACCCCAAAGATAATTGTTACTGCTTAGGACAAATAAACATGTTAATTATTTAATTTCTTTTCCAGCTTTAAGAGAACTAAACAGTCTTTGTCCTGTGTCTATTCTTTGGAAAGGAACTGAGTAGAGCATTGAGATTATTTGTTTTATCACAAACAAATGAACTAAGTGTTGCCATTGAACCAACTTCATACCGAGCCCTTTCTCAAAATATTTGCTCTAATGGGGCTTCCCCTGCACTATAAAATTACTAGTTTCCCACAGTAGATTTCATAATGTTCATTTTTGTGGACATGAAATTGGAGATAAATACTATTCTCAGGTGCTAAATACTCACACCATTGCATTGCAGCTCAATACTACGGCAGAATTCTTAACAAACCGTGGTGTGATTCACGAGTTTATGGGTCAGCAACAAAATGCAATGAAAGACTATCAAGCAGCGATTTCTTTAAAACCCACATACTCACTGGCCTACTTTAATGCAGGAAATATCTACTTTCACCACAGGCAGTTTTCCCAGGTAATGTGAGTTTTCCTTAACATTTTCTTTTTGACACTAAATGCTTTCTTTGCTATATATAGTTTCAAAATGTAATCCTTATATTTTTGGTGACTCATGCATTAGCTCTTTTAAAAGATGTTCTCTTTCATAGAATGTTTATAATTATTTATTAAATTTTTAACCTCTGTTGATTTATTCTTCACATTGTCACCGGGCATTTGGCACCTGTCCAGCGAATGTTATTTTGGACTTCTCCAGGTGTTGACAGTTGTCCTGCTACCCACCCACTGTGGCAACTTCCAGCCTGGAGTCCTCTGCTGTTTGCCCCCACCGAGCTAAACCTTAGACTTCCTTTAAGACCCTCTTTCACGATGTGATTATCTTGATTATCTCAAACTCATCTTACTTTCTACATTTCATGTATTTCAGTTACTTACTGGAAGTAAGGAGATCTGGATGTTAGTCCTGGCTCTGTGATAGCTTAGTCCATTTGGACCTCAGTTCATAATGTATGAAATAAAAGTGTTGGACTATTATATGATAGTTTTTATATTTTAAATTTATTTTATTTGAACTTAATGCATTTACATGATTGAAACTCAACTTTAATTTTTAAAAATCTATATTCACTCTTGTTTTCTTTCAATTTATCCTATTCTTTGTCTGTCTTTTGAGTCAGAAGCTTAATTCACTTATTGGCACCCTGTCATTTCTATTGCGACACATTTTTAAGGTTATGCCTTATCCCCAAGTACTGCTTTTAGCAGTATGCCACATATTTTGGCCTATGAAGTTTTAATTTTTGTGTTCTTTAAATTTTGCATCTGTAATTTTATCTTCCCTTTGACTCAGAAATAAATTAATGGGGCATTTAAAATGTCTAGGTGGAAGGACTTTTATATTTTCTAATTTTGGTACTTAATGAATTTTAATGTGGTCTAATATATGGCAACTTTTAAAAGAATATTCCAGGTCCTTTTCAAAGAAGAGTTTGTACTATCAGGATATAGAGTTAAAGTACAAGATCTACCTTATTAATTATATTTTTAATTAGTGAACACCCATTCTTTTTTTCCATTTGACCTTTTTAAAATATATTTTATTGATTTGCTATTACAGTTGTCCCATTTCCTCCCCCTTAATTCCCCTCCATCCCTCCCGCCACCAGCATTCCCCTCTTTAGTTCATGTCTGTGAGACGTACATATAAGTTCTTTGGTTTCTACATTTCCTATACTATTCTTACCCTCTCCTTGTCTATTTTCTACCTACCATCTATGCTACTTATTCTCTGCATCTTTTCTCCTCCATCTCTCTCCCTCCCACTCCCGTGTTCATAACCCTCCATGTGATTTCCATTTCTGTGGTTCTGTTCCTGTTCTACTTGTTTGCTTAGTTTGCTTTTGTTTTTGTTTTAGGTGTGGTTGTTAATAACTGTGAGTTTTCTGTCATTTTACTATACATATTTTTTATCCTCTTTTTCTTAGTAAATTCCTTTAACAGTTCATATAATAAGGGCTTGGTGATGATGAAGTCCTTTAACTTGACTTTATCTGAGAAGCACTTTATCTGCCCTTCCATTCTAAATGAAAGCTTTGCTGGATAGAGCAATCTTGGATGTAGGTCCTTGCCTTTCATGACTTGGAATACTTCTTCCCAGCCCCTTCTTGCCTAAGGTCTCTTTTAAGAAATCAGCTGACAGTCTTATGGGAATTCCTTTATAGGTAACTGTCTCCTTATCTCTTGCTGCTTTGAAGATTCTCTCCTATGTTTAATCTTGGGTGATGTAATTATGATGTGCCTTGGTGTGTTCCTCCTTGGGTCCAACTTCTTGGGGACTCTCTGAGCTTCTTGAACTTCTGGAAGTCTACTTCCTTTGCCAGATTGGGGAAATTCTCCCTCATTATTTGTTCAAATAAGTTTTCAATTTGTTGCTCTCCTCTTCTCCTTCTGGAACCCCTATAATTTGGATGTTGGAATGTTTAAAGATGTCCTGGAGGTTCCTAAGCCTCTCCTCATTTGTTTGAATTCTTTTTTCTTCATTCTGTTCTGGTTGGATATTTCTTTCTTCCCTCTGGTCCACACCATTGATTTGAGTCCCAGTGTCCTTCCCATCACTATTGGTTCCCTGTACATTTTCCTTTATTTCATTTAGCATAGCCTTCATTTTTTCATCTAATTTACAACCACATCCAATCAATTCTGTGAGCATACTGATTAACAGTGTTTTGAATGTACATCTGATAGGTTGGCTACCTCTTCATCACTTAGTTGTATTTTTTCTGGAGCTTTGATCTGTTCTTTCATTTGGGCCATTTTTTTTTCTTTTGTCTTGAAGTGCCTGTTATGTTGTAAGGGGCAAAGCCTTAGGTATTCACTAGGGTGGGGCAACCCACGTGGAGTTTTGATGCTGTATGTGAGGGAGGGGTCTGAGCAGGAACAATGGTGCTGTCTGTGCTCTCTGCCAGATTTCAGTCAATTTCCCCACTACCCCCAAGCAAAGTAGGCCTTTCTGGTGCTGATTCCTGGATGGGTGGGTTTGTGTACATTCTAGTACCCTCTGGGTCTCTCCAACAAACTCTCCTGTGAGGCTACTGGGAGTTTCTTCTGGCACCTCAATCCCCATAGGTGTTTTCAATTCGTGGTTTGAGGCTTTATTTCCCCGAGCTGGAACCCTGGGTTGTTCGGTTTATCTTGCTCCCTAGTTGTTCCTCTCGGTTTATCTGCACGTGAATGTGGGACTGCCCGTTCCACCAGCTGCCGCCTTGCTGAGTCCTCTCAGTCCAACTACCCATCTCTGCCCCTCCTACTGGTCTGGATGAATTTTTCCTCTTTAACTCCTTGGTTGTCAGACTTCCATACGGTTTGATTTTCTGTTCTGGTTGTATTTTGTTTTTAAATTATTGTCCTTCTTTTGGTTGTGCGAGGAGGTACGGTGTATCTACCTACACCTCCACCTTGGCCCGAAGTCCCATTTGGGTGACCTTTCACTGAGAAAGGTTTGAATATCCTATCATTGGTTCAGTCCTATATTGTTTTCTTTATATTTTTTGTAATTTCTGCTTTATGAAAACATGTTGCTGCATTATTTCATATATAGGTATGCATATATATTATATATGCATTATATGTTGTAGCCTTCAGCATTATAAATGCTCTTTTTTGTATCTTTAAGGCTGTTTGCAGTAAATTTTACTTTATCTCAGATGAAGATTGTGACCTCTGATTCCATTTGGTTTGCCTTTTCCTGGTATTCCTTTGCCCTTCCCTTCATTTCCACCACTTAGAATCCTTTGTTTTAGATGTGTCTCTTTTATAGGGTTGGATTTTATGTCAGAAGCTAATTTGAAAATATGTCTTTTAATAGGTAGGTTAAGCCCATTTACATTTTGGTATAATCAATACATTTGGTCTTAATTCTGTTATTTTATGTCATACATTTTCATTCTCATGTATTTTAAAAGTATTTTGTTCCATGGTATGTTTAATTTTTTCCATTTTTTCTGATACTGAGAAAGGCTTACAGGTTTACTTTAGTGTTTACCTTTATAAAAGTACTTTTAAACCCTTTTTTTTCCTATGCTTTTGGTTTCTTTATTATGAACAACAATAAATTCCCGTCCTTTGACTTATATATATATATAGATCTCAACTATTTTTCTTTTTTTCATTTTGCTTCATTTTTCTCATTTCTTAATCTCTTAATTTCTTTTTTTGTGTTTGTTGCCTTCACATCTTTCTTTACTATGTTTTTGAGATATTTATTGTCCCCTTGTAGACCTTTTAATTCATTTCTTTTAATATTTTTTCTAGTCCTATCCCATTTCCATGTCATACCTTCCTGGCCACCTCTTTTCTGAGATCCTTCTTTTTATTAAATGCAGTTGCTTCTATAATAATTTTTCTAGTTTATTTTGAAATGTTATCATTTTTTATCTAGATTATAGAAATGTTTTTTCTGAAGAGTTTTTATTTTTGCAAAAATTAAGTTGTTATTTTTCATTTTTGTTTTTACCAGAAAGACAGGGGAATCACTTTTCTTCTATTCATATTTGAATATAATAAATTATTTTCTAGTTCTGATAGCAGAGATTCTTGTGGTAAATAAGGGAATGGGCCATGATAACTTTCCTCTTTGGTGCCTTCTGGTGCTGTAGTAAAGGACTTTACAGTTTGTCCTCTGAAGCCTACCCTGGTTTGGAAGGGGCTATCACAAGCTCCATGTTTCTCTGAGCTTTTCACAGACCTTGCCTCCTAAAATAATGTACTGATTTTTCCTCATTGCTTTGAGGGTGGGAGGGAGGGGGAGAAAGAGTGAGAGAGAGAGAGAGAGAGAAGAAATATAGATGTGAAACATCCATTGGTTACCTTCTCATATGCATCCCCACGGAAGGATCAAACCCACAACCTAGGTATGTTCCCTGACTGAGAATCAAACACGTGATCTTTTGATCTATGAGATGATGCCCCAACCTGAGCCACACTGTTCAGAGAAAATGATGTACCCATTAAAACAGGTTGTTTTTATTGCTTACATTTTTTGACACCTGTCACCGCTATATTTTCCTTCACCACCCAACACTGTCACCATACTCCTTAATAAAGTGATGTTGGGGGCTTCTTTATGTGTGAAGAGGCTATGTTTCTTGCTTATATTTTGCTGGAAAAATTCAGAAAATATTTCCTATTTCCACGTCACTCTTCATTCTTTCACTCTTCACTTACTTGTGATGTGACTACCATATGCTTCACATTTACTTATGAACACCCTGAGAATACAGAGCTGAACAAATTAAGGAAGGATTCTTTTATGATGTAGCTTACATTTATTGGTAGCAATACATGCCTACTACAGTCTCGTATAAGCATTATTACATCATTATTAGCATATCTGTGGGACTATATAAGATTACCTAGGTAAATAGTATAAGTGGAGAGAGGGTGTTTAGGAGTGAGTCCTGGGTAGCACCAATGTTTAAAATTGAAGCAGAGAGGAGATGCCCAAAAGTAGACTGAGAAGGGACCCAGCCAGGATGATAAGAAAAGCAGGAGGGCATATCACTCTTGAGAATAAGGGCTTCAGGAAGGGAAACATGTCCTGTGTCAAATGCCACTGAGATGTCAAGGAAGAGGAGGATAGAAGAGGTCACTGAGGATTTTGACAAGAACATCATTGGAATAGCAGTGGATCTGTGGCTTAAGTGGAAAGGGTTATGGAGAAAATGTGAGGGGAAGAATTCAGTGCAGTTCAGCTGGTTCAAGAAATTCTTCTGTGGAGAAGAAGAGTGGATTTGGGGTGATAGCCAGAGAGGGTGAATAAGTGGTTTTTTTTTTTGGTTCTTTTTGTTTTAAGATGAGGGTTAGCTGATTAGAGGGTCCTGTGTTAATGAGAAGGATCTAGTAGAAAAGGAGAAATTGTTGATGCAGGAGAGAGTGGCAGGGATAATTAGGATCAAAATCTTTGAGAATTTGATGGAATTAGAGTTTGGAAGTCACAGGGGTGGCCTTTGCTTGGAGTAGGACACACTGTGCATTATGGTGTGAGGGAAGGCTGAGGGTCAGGGAAGAGATATATGCAGTTTGGCAGATACTGATAGTAGGCATTCCTATTGTTTATATTTTCTCTATGGAATACAAGCATCAGTTATTAGTTGAAGGTGGACAGTTAAAAACAGGAACAGGGTTCTAGAGGTTCTGTGGAGAAAAGAGAAAATGTGAAATGCTTGTTTTAGAGAGTGCTAGGGTGAACCTCCTAGGGAACTATAGCAGAAAACATTAAGTTCCTTTTTTTTGTCTTTCAGTGCACAATTCTTTATTTTTTTCTTTAAAAAATTTAAAATTACAGGTAGCAATTAATATTTTATATTAGCTTTAAATGTACAGCATAGAGTTAAGACGTTTATTTAATTTATGCAGTGATCCCTCCCATATATCAGACAATATTAAGTTCTCATTTGAGGTTTGTGGTTATCAATTAAATGAGGTCTTGACTCTATACTGCTTTGTGGACAATTGTTTCTATACAAATTCAGGACTGTTTTGTGTCACTCTGCAGCTGTGTTCTGTGTGTTGATCTTGTATCTCCTCACTCCAAACAGGTTGAAAGCTCTTTAGGGCCAGGAATCATACTCCTCCCTCTTCTCCCTAGATTTCCTTACTCAGAAGCCTGTCTTTACCCATGTTTAGACTACAGGTCAGCTTCCACCTTTCATCTGAACTCCTAACCCATATTTATCTCCAGTTGCTAAAACTGATATTTTACAAGTGCATTAGGGCCCAAGCAGAATTTCTATATACTCTACCCTCAGTGTGGTGGCTTCTTCACATAAACCGTCTCTCAATGCAAGATGGCCATCTTCCATAAAGTCACCTGAGTGAAAACATCAACATTAACTATAAGTTTCATTTCCTCTCCTCAATCATCTAATCCTGTCCATTTTGGCTTATTCTTTCTCAAACACGTCCCTTCCATTCTGTGTATTCTGCCATTGTCTTCGTTTAGCTCTTATTCTTTCCCAAGTTAGATCATGACCCTGAACAGCTTGCTGATCCCTGTGATGAGCCTGGTTGACCTCAGTGGTGAGGATAGATGCTGGGACACAGAATTACAGAATCGGAGGTATAATTCTGTAAGGCTTGAGATTGTCGTAAGTCAGACCTCAGTGGACAGCTGCGATGATAATGTTTCCCTAGGCTGACAAGCCAGGGTCAACTGCTTTAAACTTCATCAAATTCAGACTGCTGTCTGCCTGGGTCCTAGCAATGTTTCCCGACATTGTAGAGTTAATGATGTTGTTCAGGGCAACTTTCTGTTTGCATAAATGTTTCAGATCCACATGAAAAGGAGACCCTCACATTTTCAATATATTTTTCTTTAATAACTCTGGGCATCATCTATGGAACTATTCAGTTAAATCTAAAGTATAGTTGTTGTTTTTTTTTTTAAGTATGTCTCTATGTCATTTGCCATTAGCTGGGCAGATGTTTTGTTGAAAATGTATTTTGTCCTCTGTCCTGGTATATGGATGCTTCATTTTCACAGTGCAAACTCATTCCAGAGACAAGCAGACTTTGAGAATAGTATTCAATATTCAATATTATTCAATAATATTCAGCTGTATTAATATACTCTAAGCCTCTTTGTGGAGAAAATTCTTTATCTTCTGCTCCCCTCACTTTCATTTTTGACTATACTGGAATGAAGATTTATGGTCGGGAGAAAGGGTCAGAGCAAATAATCTCTTAAAAGTTAAAACACATATGTGTTTTGGTTTCTTTATCATGAATTAGTGACTTAATGACACCACATTTGGATGAGCTACATGTATGACTACAGGTGACTTTAAGAAATAATTGGATCTGCCTTCTAATTAATTACAAATGAGGGCATTAGACCAATTGTTAAAAAATCACCACCATCCATTGTGGTTGGTGTCTTTGGCCTTTAATTGTTTCATAGTTAATACTTCTGTACTTCAGAAAAACTTATTATATTTATAGGCTTTCATTTTCTAAGTAATATATTTTGGAAGTTTTAATAGAAAGTTAAATTGTTCAAAGTTAAGTGCACTATCATGTTGTACTGAGTTCTATTATCTTTAGCTGAGGTAGGCATTTACTCTTACCTGACTGAAGTCATGCCTTTATGATGTATTATTGTGCTACCTTTGTTAATCATTTATTAGTGAATTAAAAGGAAGCCTAAATTGCTTGTTGAAGGAAGTCTTGACCCTGTTTAGAATCATTTGCTTGCCTTATTTCTGGTGATTTTGTGTCTGGCCTTCTGTTCAGCAGTAAATTCTCCTTCAGCTCTTCACAGAAGGATGTCAGTTCTGCTGCCTTTTTTAACAGATCCTTCAACCACTCTCCAACTGCAGCGTAGAATAGCTGCCATTGTGGGATGAGATGGGTCACAAAATCCTTATCTTACTGTCTCTCAAAAATCTTAAGGGGCTAAGTACACAAAATATTGCCTGAGGACCATGATGTCTCTTCATTTGTAGACACTAGGAAAAATGACATGTCAATAATGATGGAGTCCTTACTGGATTCTGGGTATCATTCTCAGTACTTTACTGTTAGCTCACCTAATCCTTATGGCAGCACTGGACATAGAATTCTATTTGTTAGCTCCATATTACAGACGAGAAAATTGAGGCAAAGAGAACTTTAGTTACTCACCCAAAGACACAGAGGTAATACATGGTAGAGCCAGGATTTGAACCTAGAAATCTAGCTTCATGGTTGGGCTTCTGGCCACCATGCTATCAACATTTCATTTCACCAATGGTAGAAGTGCACTGAGGAAAAAATCCCTGAGAAACCAATAAAAATAATTCAGTGAAGGACATTGATAAAAAAATGAACAGATAGGTAGGAGAAACACCAGGGAGACATCCTGTTTCAAACAACGAGTTTTAAGAAGGAAGGTGAGATCAAGAGTGTTCGTGCCACAGAAATGTCATGGAAGAAAATAACTAGAAAATGTCTATTGGGCTTGAAGACATCTTCAACCTTAAGAAGAGGAGAACTCACAGGCTAGGGGCAGGTAGGTAGAAGATAGATTGTGGTGTGCTGGGGAAAAATCAAGTGGTGAGGAACTGGAGAGGAGGCTCTGTTGTGGAAAATGACTTTTTCCTTTAGGGAAGTTTTAGAGTAGGAGTGAAATTTTAATTCATTATGGAGTTTGAGAAGAGATTCCTACCTTGAGTGGTAGGGTGTCTAATCAGAATCTCAAGCCATTCATGGTAAATGACCAGTTTGTTAAAAATTTCTAATTTGTTGTTGATCGAGACCCCAGCACTGGTCTATGGACCACACTCTGAAGGGTCCCTTCCATCTTCACGGTGAACTGTGAATCATGACAGTCTTTGATCTTTTGACAAGCTGACTTTTACCTTTGCTCATCCATCCTTGTAGCTTTTCATAGTATAACTGAGTTTTTATCCCTTTTTGGTATGGTTTAGAACCTTGTTTTCAAAATTTATTCATCTCTTTAGCACTGTTTTTCTATGGAACATGCTAATTTTCTAACTTATAATTTATCTTTTTATTGTGACCATTTTTTTTTCTTTTTACCTTTTTCTAGTGCTGGGCTGTGGGATTTATGGGGTGGGGTTAGGGTAATGAAGGATTTTACTTTTTAAAAAAATATGTTTTTGTTTATGCTATTAAAGTCATGCCATTTTTCCCTGCTTTGTTTTCCTCCACCCAGTCTGTCCCCCATTCCCAGTCAATCCTCACACCATTGCCCATGTCCGTGGGTCATGCATGAATGTTTTTTGACTAATCCCTTTACCTTCTTTCAGCCAGCCCCATCTCCCCTCTCTCCTCTTCCAGCTGTCTGTTCCATGTTTCTATGCCTCTGATTCTATTTTGGTCATTCATTTGTGTTGTTAGATTCCACTTAAAAGTGAGATCATATGGTATTTGTCTTTCATTGACTCACTTATTTCACTTAGCATAATAGTCTCCATTTCCATTCATGCTGTCACCAAAAGGTAAGAATTCCTACTTTTTTACTGCTGCATTGTGTAAATGTACCACAGCTTTTGATATACTCATCTACTGATGGGCACTTAGGCTGTTTCCAGCACTTGGCTATTGTAAATTGCACTGCTATGAACATAGGAGTGCTATATTCTTTTGAATTGGTGTTTCAGGATTGTTGGGATATATTCCAAGAAGTGGAATTGCTGAGTCAAAAGGCAGATCCATTTTTAGTTTTTTGAGGAAACTCCATACTGTTTTCCACAGTGGCTATACCAATGTACATTCCCACCAACAGTGCACTAGGGTACTTTAACAGAAAGGAGTATTTATTTATTTTATTTTATTATATTTTTAAAGATTTTACTTATTTATTTTTAGAGAGGGAAGGGAGGGAGGGAGAGAGAGACAGAGAGAGAGAGGAGAGAGAGAGAGAGAGAGAGAGAGAGAGAGAGAGAGAGAGAGAGAGAGAGAGAGAAACATCAATGTGTGGTTGCTGGGGGTTATGGCCTGCAACCCAGGAATGTACCCTGGCTGGGAGTCAAACCTGGGACACTTTGGTTCCCAGTCCATGCTCAATCCACTGAGCTATGCCAGCCAGGGCTTATTTTATTTTTTGAAATTATTAAATGTTTGGGGTGAGAGCGGTTAATAAGTTTCTGGAGGTTTCAAGTGTAAAGTTCTATAAATATATCATTTTCATATTGCATTGTGTGGTCAAGTCTCCTTTCATTTTTTATTACTGACATTGTCTAGAGTTGCCAACACATGATGATAACAAAAAGCAGGCCAACTATTGGTCAGTTTTATTATTGTTTTTTTGTGTTCCCTACAGACAGTGCACCTTCTTATTATCTGTGTCTGGGATAAAATGCTTCTACAATACCTTGGATACTCTGGCTTCTCTTCAGATCATATAAATCTTTCGCTTTTTCACAATACCCTGGAAATGCCATTGGCCTTAATTTTATATTACAAGTAAAAGTAATTCAAATTGCTGTATTGCTGTCAATTAAAATATATTCAAATTATCACTATCTTTACATTTTATAGGCCAGTGACTATTTCTCAAAGGCTTTGAAGTATGATCCAGAAAATGAATGTGCCACCATGAATCGAGCTATTGCAAATACATTATTAAAGAAGTATGAAGAAGCAAAAGAAGATTTTGCAAATGTAGTTGAAAGCTGTCCCTTTTGGGCTGCAGTGTATTTTAACAGAGCACAGTTCTACTGTTGTTTAAAGCAATATGAATTAGCTGAGAAAGACCTAAGTAAAGGTACTTTTTTTGCAATGGTTTGGGAAAGATTACAGTGGTTGATGTATTTATCTTTAAATAACATATTTGTTTAAATAAAAAGAATAAACCCATCAGGTCTATTTGTCTAGATTACGTGTATGTTAGAATGAATGTTTTTATACCTCATATTTTAATGTAATCAATATGGTTTCCTTTATGCAATAACTTATAGCATTGGTAAACTAAGATGCAGAAAATTATTAGGGAAACCATACACAAGTATTGCCAGCCCTTCAAAGAAAGACATTGTATTATTTCCCCAATTTAATTTTCTTAGAAAGATTCAATATTTTAAATTTAAGTAAATAATTAGGTACATATGAAGAAAAAATTTTGCAAACAAGTAATATTAGTGTTGTTATAAACATTTATTTTTTAAAAAATGAGACTTTTAGAGCATTAGCATAAAACATATTTTGATTTTTTTTCTCTTACAGCTCTGTCTTTGAAGCCTAATGATGCTCTGATATACGATCTTAGAGCAGAAGTTCGTGGTAAAATAGGTGTGATTAAGGAAGCTATGGCTGACTATAACCAAGCCCTTGATCTTCAAGAATATGCCCAGTGATATGGCTACATAGACTGTGGTTTCTGCAGCAGCTCACACAACTGTTAAACCAGAAATTGAAGTGTATTTATTGTTTAAAACAAAGGTTGCACTATCTTCATTATTGTATTCATTATGTTTAGTCTTCTAATACAACCCTTTAATGCATTTTAACAACACTTATATTACTAAAATTTTAAAACATTTAGATCATTTCATGTGTATTTGAAACAACTCAATAATTGAATTTCTTCATGGGGCGCAGAATGTAAATGAGACTGTTTCTTAAGGAATATTAATACTTCAAGTATGTTCTTTAAAGTGAAATAATTCCTTTTGAAATAATACTGCATAATTGTAAAAACCTCAGCCTTTTTGCCAGTATCTACTCATAATGTATTCAACAGTATCCAACTTAAAAAAAATAAATACTGAGCTGATAATTATAAACAATTAAAGTTACCCGTCTTTCTTCTGTCTTTAAACAATGTCTGTTCAAGCCTTTATTTTCCTGCTACTCATATTCTTCCAACAGATTATATGTTCATTTTTTTCATGTTGTCTCCCTTCCAGGATAGTACCTATAAAGATTCTGAACATATGGTTCCTTGAAATTGCTTCCTCTGCCTCTTTAATGTAAATTTATAAACATATATTTTTTAAAAATCTGCACGTACTTCTAATTAACACTTCATAGAAGTTGACAAGGAAACATAAAGTAAAACAGCTAAAAATTCTTTGTAGGATATCTCTTTTATTATTAGTGCTACTTTGGTGGTTGTTTTTAAAATTATATTTTATTGACTATGCTATTACAGTTGTCCTGATTTTTCCCTTTTTGCTCCCCCTCCACCAAGTACCACCCACTCCCTCAAGCAATCCCACACCATTATTCATGTCCATGGATCATGCGTGTAACTTCTTTAGCTACTCTCTGTCCTATAGTGTACTTTATGCCCCCATGGCTATTCTGTAACTACCTATTTGTACTTCTTAATCCCCTCACCTCTTCTGCCATTCCTGCACACTCTCCTCCCATCTGGCACCCATCCAAATGCTCTCTGTAGCCATGATTCTGTCTCTGTTCTTGTTTGCTTAGTTTGTTTTTTAGATTCAATTGTTAATAGATTTGTATTTTTGCCATTTTATTCTTCATAGTTCGATCTTCTTTTTCTTAAATAATTCCCCTCAACATCTCATATAATAATGTTTGGGAATGATGAATTCCTTCAGTTGTTTCATGCCCAGAAGCTTTTGTCTGCCCTTCAATTCTAAATGATAGTTTTGCTGGGTAGAGCAATCTTGGCTATAAGTCCCTGCTTTTCATGACTTTGAATATTTCCTGCCAAACTCTTCTAGCCTGCAAAGTTTCTTTAGAGAACTCAGTCGACAGTCTTATGGGAACTCCCCTGTAGGTAACTAACTTCTTTTCTCTTGCTGCTTTAAAGATTCTTTTATCTTTAACCTTCGGCATTTTAATTTGATGTGTCTTGGAGTGGGCCTCTTTGCATCCATTGTGTTTGGGACTCTCTGTGCTTCCTGGACTTGCATGTTGATTTCCTTCACCAAATCATGGGTGTTTTCTTTCATTATTTTTTCAAATAAATTTCCAATTTCTTGCTATTTTTCTTCTTCTGGCATCCCTATGATGTGAATGTTGGACCTCTTGAAGTTGTTCCAGAGGCTGCTTATGTTGTCCTCATTTTTTTGGATTCTTTTTTCTTGTTCTGATTGATTGTTTTTTGCTTCTTTATGTTCCATATTATTGATTTGATTTTCAGTTTCATCCACTCTACTCTTGAATCCCTATAAATTGTTCTTTATTTCAGTTAGTATATACTGAACTTAATAATATAGTGCATAGTCATTTCTGACTGGATCTTTTTTATGCTATTGAGGTTCTCCCTAAGTTCCTTGAGCATCATTATAACCAGTATTTGGAACTTTGCATCTGATCAATTGCTTATCTCCATTTTGCTTAGCTCTTTTTCTGGAGTTTTGATCTGTTCTTTCATTTGGACCATGTTTCTTTGTCTCCTCATTTTGACAGCCTCCCTGTGTTTGTTTCTATGTATTAGGTGGAGCTGCTATGACTCCATGTCTTGGTAGCGTGGCCTAATGTAGTGTCTTATAGGATCCAGTGGCATAACCTCCCCTATCACCTAAGCTGGGTACTCAAGGTGCACCCTTTGTGTGGGCTGAGTGCACCCTTCTCTTGTAGTTGAGCCTTGGTTGCTGTTGGCAGATCAATGAGAGGGATTTACCCAGGCCAGTCAGCTTCAACAATTGGCTGTGATCACTTAACCACCAGCCTTTGCCCTCAGTGGAGGATCAGCAATGCAGGGGCAGATTGGTGATGCTCCCATGTGGTCTGTAGCTGTCCCCTGGGTATGCTGGCCCTGGGGTTTCCTCAGGTGGTGCAGGCCAAGGTCAGTCCTCATCTGTGTTTTACCTGAGGCCACTCTACCTGAGCTATAAAGCAAGCTGAGATGGCTGCTACTCATGCTGGGCTTGGAGAATCTCAGGCAAAGCCAAGCTTTGAATCTAGGCTGGCAGCTATTACTGCCAGGCCTGGGGCTCACTGAGACCAGCTATTACTTGTTTGAGAGGATTTAAGAAGTTGTGTAGCATGAGCCAAAACCAGCCATTGACACAGGAAAGCAGCTTGGGTGGTCCCATAAATTGGGTGGGGCAGAGTCTCTGAAGATCTCCAAGGCAGAACAAATACTGCTAGCCAGGTTGATGGAGTCTCAGGTATGGCACCAACTGACTGTCTCTGTGGGTTTAGAAAGGAACAATGGCCTTTGCTGACTTTGATGCCAGACACTTCAGTTTCTCCCCTTATGCCACTGGTGCCTTTCAAGCTACTACCCAGTGGTGGAGCTCAGATGGAGTGAGTATGAGTAGGTGGGTCTGTGTGTGGGTTCTTTAAGAGGAACTGCTTGGGACTCTCAATGGTTTTTTCCACCAACTCAATCCCTGCTGGTGTTTGTAGCCAACAGTTGTGGAGACTTATCTTCCTGGTACTAGAACCCTGGGCTGGGGGCCTGGTGTGGGGTTGGGCTCCTTGCTCTCAAGATATCTCTCCTTAATTTATAACCACCACATGTGAGTGAGGAAACAGCCCATTCCGTGTCTGCACCCCTCCTGCCAGTCTGGATGGATGTGGTTTCATTAATCCCATAGTTGTCAGATTCTATTCAAACTTGACCCCAGCTTTTGACAAACATTCCTTCTCCCGCCTCTTTCTACTATTCTGATGGTGTCAGAGTGATAGTTGTTGTATATTTTAGTTGTAATTTTGATATATGGTTGTGCAAAGATGTGAACCATGTCTGCCTACACTGCCATCTTGACTGGAAGTCCTATAGAATATCTGTTGAGTGAACCAGAGAACCCCTTTTCCTTTATCTCACTGACAGTCACAAGGTCTCCTAACTTTTAATTTATTCAGACTTGCTTCACTCAATTTATTTTCCTTCTTAGTTTCAGTCTCCCAGTACCTATCCAGCTCCTCAGAGGCCCATTTTCACCAAGATCAGGCATTATAGGCAAAAAGAAAAACCTCAGTCCACTTAGCTCCCTTTGATTTTAGTTTGACATGCCAGATTTTCACAGGGGAAAGTGGATTTTCATTTGTAAGGCACTGTGGTAAGGCTTCACACGGTTGAGTAAATTTTCTTGGCATGATATGTGGATCCACTCGAGGATAAGGTCATCATTAGTGAGTTATTTCAGATGGTGAATCAGACACACGTTTAATAAGCTGCTTAGATTATTCGCTCTCAGTCACCTGCAGACTCTTTAGTCCCAACCCCAGCCACGGATGAGATTCAGACCAACCCCATGCACCCACAGCCAGCCCCTCATCTGATGCACAGCCACACCTCTCTCACCTGTTGGCCTGGGTATCGCTCAGTGCTGAAGCATGGGGTGCTGTGGAATTCTCTCAGTGCCCAGCCACATGCACTGTGGGTGTGCAGCAGAGCTAAGTCCCTGTCAAGTGAACTTGATGGTGGGAGAAAGGAACTAACAGATAGACTCTTCTTCCCTGCATCTCTACAGGAGTTTCCTGTAGAATAGTGCTGGGAGGATATGCAATCAGTTTGCACTTACTGGTGAACAGTTTCAAAACTTGCCTTCTATTAGTGCTCTTTCTTTCCTGCTTTGTTCCCTTTTGTTACCCTTCCTGGTTTCCTGGGTTTGCATTTCTTCATAAAGTCACAGCACAGATGCATTTGCCTGCAGCTGTGCTCTCTATGAAACGAAATGCAAGTTCCACTTGCCTGCCCCAAAAAGCCAAACTCGTGACACAGGTGCTCATGAGAAGGAAAGTGGTTTATTTGGGTGCCAGTGACTTGAGAAGATTCATGTCCTCAAAAATCCATCTTAACATCTCAGTGCAGGCAGAGGTTTTTATAGGGAAGGGAGGGAAAGCGGAACAAAGAGATCCTGGGGAGAGACTGTGGACATGAAAGCAGTGTCCTTGCTGGTCCTGATATGGTGTCAGCCAAGTCTCAGCAGTTGGAGGATGTGCATCAACCGAAGTCATGGTCAAGGCTGTTTCCTGTACAGGCAGGAACAGGAACTGCTGATGCCTGCAATATGCTTTTAAAGAAACTGTCAATATGTGCGTTATTTTTATCAGTTTGTTAGTACATTTTATTCTAATTCTATTTCATGGAAAGTCAGAGTAGTATAAAGTTATATGTCATGTTTCACCTGGGACAATTCTAACCCCTCAGCTGCCCACCATAAAACCTCCTCCATACACATCTGCTAGCTTTTCCCTCCACGCCTCACTCCCTGCTTCCTCACCCCAAGGAAGAGGCACAGAAGCTGGATCCTGAGCAGCATGAAGGCCCATGGGCAGGGGTGTTGAACAGTAAGGTCTTCTGTGCAGACTGGTGTCAGGACAGAGGGACAGCAGTGGAAAAGTAAAAAAGCATGTTTAGAGACTGGCTGGGGCAGAGTTTTTGTGGGGAAATGGGTGGAAAACATGGTCATGTAGTCAGAGTCAGACACCCGGAATCAGGAGTTACAACTCAAGGAGGTAAGACTTAACTGTGTGTGAGAGAGAAGGTGAGCATGGGGCAGGGAGAGCAACACAGAGGGAGGTTTCTGTCCCCTTCATCTCCTTCATCTCCCTCCTTCCATCCCCACACCAGTGGACTGGAGATCTTTTACCATCAGCAAATAACAATTAGACTGAAGGAAATTGATCAATGCTTCATCAGTGCTCTCCAGGAAGAGGTTTGCTGTGTCCTGTATATGCTCCATTCTGACTCAGACTGTGTCAGTCTCTCGATAGAGAAGATCGTGAGGGCAAAGGGAAAGCCAGTGGGATGAAGGCACCTGGACTGGGGGTAGAGACAAGGAAGTGACTCCCAGATGGACATTGGAGCAGAATCAGGCTCCGAGGATCCCAAAGAAGAGGAAAGATGTCTGGATTTTGTTTTTTTCTCATTAGCTTTGTGAGTACTGACCCTTTCAGCAGATGAACTGAACCTTTGTACTTTCCACTACTGTAGAACTTAGTGACTGGGTTTAGTTTTATTAAAATGTAGGTATGTGCAAGCACACACACAACTGTTACTAATGATTGTCTCTGGTAGGTAAAATTTGAGGGAGAAAAAGGTAAGGAGGTTTTTACTTTTTTGCATCAAGATGGAAGAAGGACTGGTACGATTATAAATGGTTTTTACTTCCAATTTTATGCATTTTTGTAATTTATAGATTTTTTGTTAATTATATTAATTGCTGCATTAATTGTATTTTTCTTCACTAGAATATAGCTCTGTGAGAAGTTTGTCTTTTTTTGTTCAGTATTGTTTCTTTTTGTTTATAGAGAGTATTTAACAACAGATGCTTAAGATACATGTATTTGTTAAATACAAATCAAACTCCAAATGAAATTACTCAATAATATTGTACAGCTATTGTGCTGAATTGTCTACTTTTAATATGTTCCTTTGTAATTCTTGCATGTCTTCTAATATAATACAGAGAATGAAAAGCTAAGAGTGGTGTCTCCCAAATATCTTTACAGCCAGAATTGCCAATGTGATTTAGTTTTTGCCAGTTTGATACAGTCCTGAGACTGACAAGAGGCAGCATCTTGCAAGGCCACCTTCTGCTGCTGTTATAACAGTAGGCTCTGGGTGGCTCCAGAGTGTAGCTGTCAGATTTACCAAATAAAAATATGGGACACCCAGTTAAAGTTGAATTTCAGAGCAACAGTCTTTTTTCCAGTATAAATCTGTCATGTTGCCTGGGACACACACTAAAAATTATCTTGTTGTTGATCCGAAATTCAAATTTAAATTGGTGTCCTGTGTTTTATGTAGCAACCCTCTGGAGCCAAGCACGATGGCCCTGGCTTCCTGACCCTGGATGGATAGTACGTTTTCCCAGAACCAGTAGCTGCTGGCCCATTACTTGACTTCCTGCTTCTTTATGGAAGAACAGCCTCCCACCTAGTTTGGCCTGTTTTGCATTGTTCTTCTAATGGCCCACCTGAGTACCTGCTTGCTTCTCTAGGCCTTTCAATGATGATGTGTATAAAACCTTTGTATTTAAACTTTGTATAAGATATCTGCTTAAAATCATAAGAATGGCTTCTGTTATCTACAATGAATTCTGACTGATACTGTTTTGCATATTCAAAAAAACTAAGGCTTTTCTCATGAAAAGATTTCAGAGTAATAGCATCTTTTCTACAATTCATATAGTTTTGTCATGAGCAATAGATAAACTTGAAAATAATAACTATAATCATGTTTTTAGCACTTATTTAAAGCAAAGTATAGTGTTCCATGCCTCACATACATTGTCTCTATTTTCTAAACAGCCTTGTATGGTAGTGGGTGTCATTAGATGAGGAAACCAAGGCCCAGAGGGTCAAGTTTATCATCAGGGTCACACAGGTAGAAATGGTGGAGCTGAGGGTCCACTTCTTTTCTAGTTTAAAAGCCTCTGCTTTTCTTCTTCCTTTTTCACCTAGAGAGAAATAAAACAAGTTTTTAATCTCAGTAATATTAAAACTCTCTGCCTACTGACTATTAGTGTAGAAAAAGATTTCCAGTCTTTTAACACTTTATTTTGTACCGACTTGTATACTATGTCTGTTTCTACGTATCTAAGTATCTACCTGACCTCACTTTAGAAAATACATTATAACAAGATTATCTCAAGATTTTATTTTGAAATACAGTCAATGGGCAGTATCTTACATTTTTTCATTAATAGTAAAAGTCAATTAAGAATTGGCTAGAAGGTCAGCATGTAGACAATAAGAAAGGGAAGAAAGAGGAAATTATCATTTATTAAAAACTTACCATGCATCACAAACTCAGCTAAGGATTAAGGACATGTTAATTTTATCAATATCAGTGAGGCAGGTCTTGTTATTCCCACTTAACAGAAGAAATATGAGTGCTATAGACAGGTTAAATCGTCAGTTTGTGTACTCCTACTCTAATGATGTTTCCCAAATGTTGCTTTACTTTTCTTTACTCAATATATTTCTTTAAATTGACTTGCTAGTATTAATTTAACTTATTTAAAAGGAAGGAGTTTATAAAAATAAATTCACAACTGTCAAAAAGTTTGTCCTCATTCTACCTAAGTGTCTTTTTATACCAGTTACTTGTACTATGTTTTGGAAGACATCGTATTCTATAGCATTATGGTTTGATGGGTGCAGTGCAGTTGGAAGAGAGTTAGGGTGAGGGAGGGAAAACATATAATGCCTGTTGAGATGGGTGATGGAAAGAAGATGAACAAAAAGCAAGAAAGTGATTGGGACCTGGTCTGGTAGATCGGAACCAGAAGCAATAATCTTGTGCTTTGAGAGTCTTGGTCTACAATCTTAGCGCATCATAACAAGATCTAACTTCTAGAGGTTCTCCAATAACATCAAAAATGCTTCGTTAGTCAAGATCTTAGAATCACTGATTTCCAAAAACAACAGACACTTTATGACCATTCATTAGGAGATCCCAATATTCAACATCTCTTATCTTCACCCATCTTTGCTGGCTTACTTTATCCTCTGGAATAGCTTCCTTCCCCAGCCCAGAGGGTGGCTTAGTTCTTTTTGCTCTATACTTCCAAAGCACTACTGCCTACTCTTTTGGAATAGCCTTCATGTCTATATACCCTTGTTCCATGGCTATCTTCCAAACTGTACTAGAAACTCTAAAAGGGCCAGAATTAGGCTATTTTGTTCACTACTATATCACCACTGCTTACCATAATTCATGGCACATAGCAGTGTGTCATAAATATTTGATAAATTTACTTAAATGCAGATCTGGATACTCATAATATGACCCAACACACTACAGCTATATGTTTTACTATTTATTTCTATAATGAAGTGAGAATCCTGTGAGAACCTATGTAAACCCAGAATCTTCATTCAAAGGTCAAAGCAATGACAGTATGCATCCTAAATTTTATCCTTACTTCACATTTCCTTCAAGTGGAGAGTTCCTTAGCATCCATACATAGTTTTCACAATGCTTCTCTTTTCTCTTTCCTTCTCTCTCTCCTCTCTCTCTCTCTCTCTCTCTCGATCTCACGCTTTCTCTCCTCTTAGAACCACAAGATAAGATGAATAAGCTTAGAAAATGAAATTAGGAAAAGCAAAATGAATGAATAGAACAGTCTGACATAAAACATCAAGTAGGTAGCCAAAAAACAACTCTGCCAAGGTGATGAGGATGAAATGTCTGAAATCATGATGTATCAACATCTCAAGCTAATCATTGTCATTTTTATTACTGGATGATGCTATGACATAATTAAACTATAACCCAATCAAGTATGGGAAATAAGAAACCATAACAAAATTTTAACTTACTACCCTATTTTACAGATTACACTAATCAAGGGGACATGGTGTGCACTGAACCTAGAATGGGGGTCAGGAGGAGGGAATAGTCAGAATGCAAATATTTATATGCATGATTCTGGCTCTGTCTGCTGAGCTGGTACTCCAAAGAGCAGACAGGAACATCCTGCTCCTTTGACATCTTGTTAGTTGGTTACTTCCCATAAAGTAAATGGAGCATACCATTATCATAGCCTTAAGCCACTAAATCATTAGGCAATTCAACTACTTCTTGTTTTCCTGATTTTATTTTAGCCAAGAAATCTTGGGAACATGTAAAACAATATTTTTAGTATAATTGTATTTTACTGTAAAATACAAAATATACCTATTTTTCGTAAAAGTCAAATAATTTTTATACATCAACCTTTAACAGTGAGTACCAGTGGAGAATATTGCTGGTGTAGGGTTTTTTGGTAGAGGGTATGAGGAAGGTTTAAGAGAACCTCATTTTTTTTTCCTTTTGACACTTTTGCGTTCTCTGATTTATTTTTTATTCCTTGAGCATGTCTTAGTTTTTTAGTAGGAAAAATATAAAAAATATCTCCCCTTGGCCTCTAAGTTAAATAATTTATTTAAGGCAACGTTTAAGATTGTAAAGTTGCATTGCCCTCTTCTCTGGGTGCTCGCAGTGGGCTCTGAACTTGAGCCGATGGGACAGTGGCCTTGTAGAGGTCAAACGGGTTCAGGTAGGTCTCACCCACAAAACATCTCAGGTCCACGCACACAGACCATCTCTTCAGAAAGCTTAGCCTGTAAAATTTTATTTATTTATTTCTAGAGAGAGGGAAAGGGAGGGAGAATGAGAGGGAGAGAAATATTGGTGTGAGGAAGAAACATCAATGGGTTGCCTTTCCTACACCCTCAGCTGAGGACCTGGCCCACAACCCAGGCATGTGCCCTGACCAGGAATCCAGCCAGTGACCTTTTCCTTTGTGGGACGACAGTCAACCAACTGAGCTATGTGGTCAGGGCTGGAAAACTCAGCCTTAAAATTTTTTAAAAAATATGTACAGTAATAATCATAGTTAAATTTCCAAGGAAAATATGAAATTTGTGGTTTATACCTGAGAGTCAATTGAGGTCTTTATCTTCCCAGCCCTACATTTTAATTTATTTTCAAAAGGAGAAGATACTAGTTTGCGTATGCTCACATGGTAAATTTTTTAAGTTTTATTTATTTATTTTTAGAGAGGGGAAGGGAAGGAGAAAGAGAGAGAAAACATCAGTGTGTGGTTGCCTCTCACATGGCCCCCATGGGGACTTGGCTGCAACCTAGGCATGTGCCCTGACTGGGAATCGAACCTGTGATGCTTTGGTTCACAGCCTGAGCTCACTTACATGGTAATTTTGCTTTACTTTAAAACTCTGCTTCTTTGAAAGTATAAGATCTCCAAAGCTTCTAATGAAAAGAAAAAAAGTCCTCACTGAAAACTGTGTTAACATACCTGTCAACTTCATGACACAAATTTTAATAGGAAAAAGAATCTTAAGAGACAAGTGGTTTATGCTGATGATATGTATACTTTTAGCCATCTCTTGAAAGAAATAAATCATTAAGTGGAAAAAAATATCATTTGTATTCCAAATATAAAAATGCACCTTAATTTTACTTCAATTGGTTAATAAATTAAAAATTCCATTTATTGTTATAGTGTGTATAAATTTTACTACTGTACACTTTGAAGTACAATTTTTACTTCTGCGGCTCTAAGACCTAAGGAATAGATCTCAGTGACATTGCAGGAACCATTTCTTTTTTTCCTATAACCTTCCCATAGGAGAGCTACAAAGTCTATAAATCGACTTGGCTTGACTTATATTTAGAGAAAGAAAAATAATTGAGAATTTAACTTTATGTTTTATGGCATTATGACTGTTACATAGTAGAAAGTTTATTTTAAAAGCTTGTTATAAATCACAGAATTCTGAATTTATTAGACTGGGATACCACCATTTATTATAAGCTATGAGCAAACCTAAATTTGTCTTTTAAATTTGAAGACCAAGATAAAAATTTTAGTGTCCACATTAAGGTGTTTCATTACACAAAAACTAGAAATGAGTTCTTCTTTCTTTAAAAATGATAGAGCAATCATTTCAATAAAGTCTTAGAGCCCTATTCTGAAAATTTACAAATTCTGTAGTACAACTCGGTGCTTTTGAAATGTAGGAGACATCCCACTACAGTTTTCTGGGGAATATTTTATGCCGAACAATGAGTGCATGAGTCGTGTAATAGTTCTGCGGAGCATTCTCATCCCCACGGAGCGCTGGCTTCCCTGGTATTGCCTCTCCTGCTTCAATTCCTATGCTGTGCGTTTACACACAAAGATCCTATATTGGATCTTTGATGGTGAGTAAAAAGGTGGGGAGAGAATATTTGAGAACTGAATAGTTTACTTCACTAGACTTTGAATTGTAGCTTGGCTGTGAAAATGTGATTGTTGCATAGCAGTTTTGTCTAGGTTTTCTTAAAGGGATGTCCTTACCTCTGGGGGAGTGAGTGAGGACCAAGGGGTATCACTTTCACTTGAGGAGTAGTAGAGGAAGAGAGAAGGGAGAAAATTGTGTAATTTAACTAGAAGGCAATTTAAAACATTTTACATATGAGATAGAAAAGAGCTATGTCATGGAATAGAACTATATAAAAGTTCGCATGAATCTGAAAGGTAAAAGACAAGGCTTAGGAGACATTTCTCCCATTTGGGTGGCTGCCTTGGGAGATGCCACAGACCCATAGGTGTCAGTACTCACGTCCCTCTGTTGCTGAGGACCCTGGGACAGCAGCAGCCTCCTCCCACAGTGACACAGCAACTCTGTTCCCGAGGTGCCCTCTACAGCAGTGCTTGTTCCAGAGCCCATTTTACAGATTGGGAAGCTTGAGTCCGAAGAGATTAGGTAGCCCATCAAGGTCCTACATTTAATGCGAGAGCCCCAACCTGAGGCAACCTGGCAACCTGAGGAATTTGAGAAACACTGTTTTAGGAATACTTTGGAATGGAAATACTAATAAAGCTGGGGGGAAAGGGCTGAAGCTGCACTCATGGTCTTTAGAATTCTCATCTAATGATTTGACTAGGTGAAGAGTGATTCACTTATCAAAGTACTTTCAATGATACATGTATTTGAATATAATATTTAAAGTACTATCTTCATGTCTACTTAGATCCATTCTATGCTATACAAACTATGTAGAATAATAAGAATGTTTAAAGGCTTACTAAGTGTCAAGACCTTTTCTACACTTTCTGTGATCTCTTTAATTGCTACAACCACCCCATGAAGTTATTACGGTCAACATGCCCATTTTATAGATGAGAAAACAAGCAGAAGAGGGGAGGTGATTTGCCCAAGGTCACACATTCCTTCTGCTGTCGAGGCGTCTGGCTCTAGGGCCTTTGCTCTTCACCCCTGACTCTGAAGCACAGAACGGAGCCCAGACACCGGGGCCTGGTTGGATAGTGGGGCCGCCCTGGCGGCAGCCTGCGCGTTTCATTTTCGGAGACGGTTTCTCTCGGTGCCCCAGGAGTGAACGCCTCCTCGAGGACTTCAGGAACGACATATTTTTATCCTCTGGAATAACCCCAAAATAGGCGATTCAATTTTGTTTTAAAATGAGGAGGATTAGAGGATAAAATTCAACCTTAAAATCTGGTAATTATCCTGACTATGCTATAAAGTTGTAGCTTCTACTGAGTCAGAACTTTACTGTGTAGATACTAAGTCTCTCTGAGATTTATCCCTAAAAGTTTATAGGAAAAAGAAAAGAACCTTTGAGAGGAAATGACTAATGCTGACCTCGCTCTCTAAACAGGATGAGGCTTTAGGAGTAATTTCTGCCATTAAGCTCCCCTGTGACCCACAAGCAATAAACGCCAGTCCTTTAAAAACGGCAATGGCTTATCAAATTCTTGGGCATCAGGCAGGGAAGAACGTGAGCGATTTCTCTACACTTGTAATGTCAAGAGGAGTCATACTCGGAGACCTCTGTTATAAAAGAGGAATTGTTTATGGCTATTGAGAAATCCTTGTGGAGCTGTCCATCAAACTTGATGAAATGCGTGAGTTACTTGGGTATCAGCTTTCTGGATCTAATACTCTTTTCCAGAGCGTTCAGAATCAAACCCTTTCCTTTCTGGCTGGTCTCATATGGATAAACATTGAGCAGTTTTACTTTCTTTTACTTCCTTTCCTACCGTCTTTGTTGACTCCCTTCACATCCTGTTTTATTTTTCTCATCCCTATTCTGAGACTCTAACTCAGTGTTTCTCAGAACGGGGTCTGTGGTCCACTTGTGTCAGAAGAAGCTGGAGTGCTTATTAAAAATTCATATTTCGTATGGTTTTGTGAACCAGTGTCACTACTAAATTCAATGAAAGTGCATATTTCCGTCCTTACCTCAACTGTACTAAATCACATTTTCTGGGATGGGGGAGGGGAGCCCAGGATCCTGAGAAAACTCCTATTCATATTGAAGCAGAGGAGATCCTAGCCCACTGGTTTTCCAACTTAATTGCGCAAGGCTTGTTTCAACAGAACCTAGGTCCTGCCTGGCCCAGAGTTTCTCATTCAGTAGGTCCCAAATGGGACCAAGAACTTGCATTTTTGTGGAGTTGCTGCTTGTCCGGAAACTCCACTTGGAGAACTCCATAACTTTTTGAGAATCTCTAATCTTTGGCGTGCTGAAAAACCTTTTAACAAAACATGCCCTAAGATGTCAAATGTTAAGCATTTTGGTTGTAGAACTAAAAATGTTAACAAAAACACTCAAATTTCTATCTATAGGACCCTGTGGACCATTTCCCCCTGCATCTCTCCATGTTCAACCCAGCTCAGCCTTCGAGGGGGCCTCCCCGCCTGGTCAGGAAGCCTGGAGGTACACAGCTGTGCGTCTCTCAGCTTGCCCCAACCCGACCCGCTTTCCACTTGTTTGAGGATGTGATTCCTTTCCATATCGGGGTACAGTTATTTGTGTTTGGGGAGGATATTTCAACTTTCCTACCACACTGCAAACTCCTTAAATACAAAGCTGGTACCTTTTAAAATTCCATCTTGCCTGACAGTGGAACTTGTTGATATTCACCAGATCAGATGCTTGATTAATGAATAAATGTTTCGATGGGAAAATGATAAATTTAATTCCTTTAAACTGGAGCTAGACTGTTAGTGCTCTATTTTCTATTTGAAGTTTCTGTCTTCAGAGCAATGTTGGTTATTAATTCAGCTGAGACAGTAGGCAGTGTTTGGGGTGACCCCCTTTCTAGTAAAACTTATTAAAATCCAAGGAACACTCCAGGAAGGTGCTAAATCTTTTTATTGGTTTCCTAGAAATATTCTCTTCTGAGGCTACACAAAGTGGATTTCTGGACGAGCATCATGGCCTCACCTGGTAGCAAGTTAGAAATAGACTCTCAGCCAACCCTGAAACTGAATCAGAATCAGAATCAGAATCAGAATCAGAATCTGCAGGTGCTTTATGCATTTGTGTTGGGAAGTCCTATGTGACTCAGAAGTTGCCTTTTTACTGAAAAAGAGTACTTAAAAATGGTGACAAGTTAGTGCTAGAATCTTTATTGGTGATTATAAATTTGTTAACATTTTTTTTTACAATATATCCTAGTGGTAACTTCAAGTCCTGTTGAGGTTTATAACCGTCATCAAAGCTTCTTCTTAAATGGGTACCGTATTGTGCTAGACACTCTTAAAGAACCATAGTGAATCTGAGCTTTACCACAAAACCTGACATCATTGGTGATGTGGGTAAGCACAAATTAAGACATAAGTAAACATAAGGAACATAGATGCAACATCAATATAACATGAGTGGATTTGTTTTTGAAAAGTTTTTAATATTCGTTCCCTATAATCCACATTTCTTTGATTTGAGAGTTTTTAAAACCATGTATATATGTGTGTGTATATATATACATATATATGGCTATAGCTCTTTGGCTACAGAAATTTGGTATTCAACAGTAAGCTGGACAGGTTATATAGAGAATGATATTCCTGAGTACTTTTCAGTCTATCCCAATTTGTAATGAAGAAGAATAAATATCCTTTGATATGGAAAGTTAGTCATTCTGTGTGGGGCCCACATAGTTTTTGACTTTCATGTAGAGTGTAACTCATGCATAAATGGGTCAGGCATCAAAGGCATAATAAAAGTTTTTACACAGATTGTCAAAAATAAGGAATGTTTATGTGCTTTGTATTAAAATGTTTACTCATAATTTAGGGTTCAAAGTGTGTCATTGTTATCCAAATACAAAAATGTTCAGTTAAGCTTATTTGAGATTACCATACTTAGACTATTGATCTTTCCTACTCCCCAGTAAATGGATTATGCAATATTTAATGTGTGAGGCTTAACTTTCTTGGTTATTAAGATCTCTTTCCTTTTATGACAGTTGTGAGTCTCAAAAGATGCTCATTAGAAAGGTCAGAATGTGTGCTTTGAAAGCGTGTTCAGTAATGGATGAGCGTTATCAGCAAGGTTATAGAAGGAGTTTGGGAACTTTATATGTCTTCTTCATTACTGTGTTCTGTTTCATTTCTGGGAGGTTTTATGTGACATAATTTAACCAAAGAAGAACAGTGTCATTAAAAAGATATTTAGGATATGGATGGTAATACCAGTTGTAAACATTCTGCTCTTAGCCCAAAGTATTAGAACAGAGGAGTAGAGCCATTCATTACATCTTTTTGCATTTTCCATAATATAGTATTTAAATGAATTATTTCTTTACTGTTGAAGACTTTACTTTTAAATGATTTACCTATTAGTTATCACTGCAGTTTAACTTTTAGCACATAATAATATATTATTCATGATGATTTTGTTTCACTGATGTTGTCTTTATTTGAGACTGTGGCATTAAAAACAAACAATACCTGCTACCATTTCAAAGTATAGTACGATGATCATTTTCATGACCAGCAGAAACAAAATAGTACCCACCTCTTCTTAATGAAAGTATTAAAACCTCTTCAAGTTTGATGTGCACTCTTCTAAGTTACATAAACATTAGTGTTGTCAACAGTCAGTTCTCTTATAAGCTTTATTTCCCCAAGGAGAATTCCACGGAGAATTTCACTTTCTTTCTCTTCTTCCTTTCCTCAACATGAAAGCCAAGAAGTCTCAAATCAGTAATAGGTTGTACAGCACATACTAGCTATCTGACGTGTGTCTGTGGAGATCAATGAACTTAATGATTGGGGGAACATCTGACCCTCAAAGAGAAAGGAAAATTTCAAATGTGAACATGAATTTCCATGATTCACAACAAAAAGCCTGCATTAATGGCTAGGATTAAGAGTAGTCGTGACATGTTTCATATTGGTACTATACAACTGACATGCATTCATTCTTTAATTATGTGCTTTTAATGTTCAGAATAATAAACTTCTACATAATGAATATAAATTCCTTACTCTCACTTTATGTTTTTTGAATCAAAGTAAGATTTAAAGTAGAATAAGATGATTGTTCGAAGAGATGAAATAGTTCAAAGACTGAGGCACTTTTTTTTTCCTAAAGTACATATCTAGACTTAGGTTTGAGATTGCATGTCTGTAAGACAAGAACGACTCATAAGTCTGCTTCGTTCTCGCGCTTTTCTTTATTTTTGCACATATTTATTTTGGCCAGCTGGTGAGACAGATCTTTTTCAGGGCTCAGGCTTCCAGTCTGAGTGTGGTTCATTCCAAAACCAATCTTTAGATCAAATTCCTGTCTTACTTGCCCTGGTGTCATGAACAGTGTTGATGTCACGAGGGCATAGTGACCCAGTTGTCTGTCCCAAATGCCTGGTGGCTTGCCAAGGAAAGAGCTTAGTTAGGTGGCCACACACTACCTCACTCACAAAAGGAAGAAGTTTCAGTACAAGCCTTAGGCAGCTCCCAGGTCAGCTGTTTAATATGAAGGTAGACACTGAGGTCTCCTGATAAAATAAATGGTTCCTTATTTCCTTCCTAGCTTGGTTGTTACCTTGACAGTTCATCAGTGGACTTATGCAGGGTTAATTAGTTGAAAAAGTCAGAGGCTAGAAAGTAATCATTGTTTTGGAACTCTTTTATGGCCTTTATTCTGGAGGAAAACTGTAAAATTTGGTTCCATTACAAGTGGAATTTGTTCTAACGGAGTTTTCAAGATTTTTGACTAAGTTTGGACCTATGCATCACCTTCAGCTTTAGAGGTGATCTTTTTTTCTCAGAGACCCTGAAATTCCAGACCTAAGCATCTCCTGAGAAAGCCAGGGGGATTTAATGACTGGGAGCCAGTGTTTGCTGGGGGCTGGAAAGGCTGAATGAGGCGCTTCTCACTTTTCTGTTGGCTGAACCATTGGCACACAAACCACAGGAGGCATAAGGGGTTCTGTATGTCAACCTGGGGGGGGTGGTCTTGAATGCGGGGGTCTCGGCTAATGTCACAAAACAGACATTCTTCCATTAAAACCCTTGAGCACATCACTCCCCTTCCTTCCCTTGTGGCCAGCTACAGACCCAATGGCCCTGTTGTAGCCTCGCCTGCTTGAGACAGATGAGGCATCATGATGTAGTAGAAAGATCAGGGTGTCAGAACTAGGTTTTTCTAGTCCCATACTACCAGTTGTGTCAACTCACCTGCTGTGAACATACTTTCTCATCTCCAGGGTGGGTCTTCAAGTTCCATCTAGCCTTAAGGTCTATGGATTTGATGGGAATAATGTACCTTCTCAGCCTACCCGACTAGGCTGTTGGGGAATTAAAGGAGATCATATTTATGAAACTACTTTGTAAATCCTCTACAAAAGATTAAGGAATGTGATACTATTAAGTCTCTCTGAAGAATCAAAATAGCTTGCAATTTACTTTTAATCTTCAAGACTGTGTATATATTTTTTGTACTTGGGTCTTGCATGATGTACACCGTAATGCAAGACAAATGAACAGACTAATCTCTCTCACAGTAGATGTTACTCCAAGTATTATTCTAAAGCCATGGGCTGGAGGGAAGAATTATTATCATTTTTTTGAACAGAGGTAAAATTAATCCCAGGTACACAGACTTCTGGACTTTTTTCCTACTCCTTTCAAAGTTCTGAGAAGCAGGTTATTTTACTGCTTCACCAAAGATTGCTTAAACAGAGCTGGGGACTCAACATACCTTTGGAGAAGAAAGTGCTGTGGTTCAGAACTATCCACAGCTGGGGGCCAGCAAGGGCTGATCACAGGGGAGCAAACTCAGAGCTCAAAGGGAAGTAATGACATCCTTTATATTTGGCTGTCACTGTTGGTACACAGTGGCACCAAATTAGGTCTCCTAACTAGCTGTGCTGTTAAAGAATATTTTCCATTATTCTAATTCACAGAGTTACACAGAAACTAATGTTCACCAAATAGTTTTTATGTCTGTATCCCATCTATTATCTATCTATCTATCTATCTATCTATCATCTATCTATATCTGTCATCTCTGTCCCTTCTATATATCGTCTAATCTATCATCATCTATCATGTATCTATCTTATATATGTATATCTATCTTATCTATCATCTACCTATCATCTATTTATATCCATTTTGTATCATCTATCTATCTAGGTATCCCTCAAACACCTATTTATCTATCTATAATCAGATAAAGCTGAGAGTAGAATATAAAGAAAGAGTACTCTTTAGAATGCTGAAGAGTATTCTTTAGAGTATTCTAAATTGTTCTTTAATTCTGCACATACATTAACATCAATTCTCTTTACTGCACTATATGTGCCTTAAGAAGAGAACCCATGTTGTAGGCCCTTTTCATATTCTCTCCCTTACCTTCCAGCATAAGACCTAGCCCTTGGCCCATAATAGGGGCTTGGTAACTCCTGCTGATGAGTGGAGCATGTTCTGAGAGGAAGGGAAGGGCACTGAGGTAGGAGCCCCTATTCTTACTCTTGCTCTATCTTGTGTTCTTGAGTGCTGAGCATATGGTTAAAGCTAAGGGTTAAACACTGTCCTTACAACTGCTAGCAGACCTTAGAAAGATGTTGCAAGGTAATGCAAAGTGCCCTGGGGATGGCGTCTCACAGGACTTTCTACCCTTTTTCCACTCCTCCTTGTGATGAAGTTTAAGACATTTACTCAAGGTTAAAAACCTGTCAGTTTGAACAAAAACCAAAAAGGACTCATGGACACGAACAACAGTGTGGTAATTGTGGGGTGGGAGGTGGCTGGAAGTAGAAGAGAGTACAAGGAAAATTAAAAAAAAAACCTGTTAGAAGAAACCATATTTTTAGGAAAAATAGGGCTTTGAAGAGTGGGGCAGATCATATGAAGGGGGCCAGCAGCGTTTATAATGGTACTGAAATTTAATTTCAGTGCTGACCTTTTATTTGACATTTTACATAATGCTATGGATGTGCTCAGCTATTTGTTCTTAGTTATTTTCCATCTTTTGGGGACACTAATCTACTTAAATTTAAAGTCAATAAAAGAATAAAGTAAATTTTTGGCTTAAAAAATCAACTTTTGAAAAAGTTTTATTCACAGTAGCAACAAAATATGCAAAGCATATGAATTAACTTAAGCAATGTTCAAGATTACTAAAAAGTGCAAAACTTTATAAGAGAGAACAAATATTGGAAAGAAAATCATGTTCTTATTACATGAGTTCATATTAATATTACATAGGTGCTAATTTTTTCAAATAAATACATGACATTACAAATTCTGTTAGAACTAGACAACAAAGTTCTAAAGTCCATCTAGAAAAATAAATTGATCAGGTTGGTGAAAGTGTAAAAGCTTGACCACACTAACATCTGGTGAGGCTGTGGGGCCATGGAAACCCTTACACACTGCTAGTTTAGCAGAGTACATGTACAACCGATCTGGAGAACAACAGGACACCACCAAGTGCCGAGTTTAAGATGTGTACATCCTACACGCAGAATTCTATTCATAATTATACACATCCTTGAGAAATTCCTACATGTAGATATACAGATGGAGACAAGAAAGTTTCCAGGAAAAAAAAATACAATTTCATTTAAAAGGCAATGGGTAAATAATTTAAAAGACACATTTCACTCATAGAATGGACTAGGAAGCAATAAAAATGAAAGACTAGAGCTACATAAATTAATTCACAAACATAATATTGAACACCATCAATGTTAAACAAGTGCATATATCGACATATATAGTAAGGATATAAATAAACTCAAAAAAGCCTTTCCATATGTGGTGGGTACAGGGGTGATTATTTTATTATTCTATATGCCTTCTTACATGGCTGAAAAATTTCACAACATATTGAAACATGTTAAAAGACAAGTGTGTGAGACCAGCACAATTTCTATTTGAACAAACAAAACTGATTATGAGGACCTCACCGAACCACACCAGCTCTTACAAGGTTTTATAAAGCCAAAATAAAGTCCACAGTATTGGCTGAGGAATGGAATCCTGTTCAAAGAACAACATGGGAAATCTTCCAACTAGTCCATTTATTTATAAAAATCTGGTACAAAATTAAATGGAGGATACAGTGAAAAAGGATGGAATTTTTACCAAATAGTGTTGGGGCAACTAGGAGCTATTTGCAAACCCCATAGGGGCAAACACTACTTTGCCACCACAAACAAAACTAAATTCCAAATGGATTAAAGAAATTTAAATGTCGAAAGTTCATAGAATAATATGAAAAAAATTGATGAATGTTTATTTAATCATGAGGGTGGCTAGATTTTCTAAAACAAAAACAAAATCCAGAAATCATGAAAGAAAAAGGTGGAGAGATTTGACTATGTACAAATTCAAACTACTTTGTATCAACAACTGTATAAACATGACAAAATAAAACATGTTAAAAAGTGTTTGCAGCATATACACAAAGAGTAGTTAAACATATGAATGGAAAATCCAAAATATGAAAAATTTTAAATGGGTGAAAGATGTAACTCAAAAAGCAAGAAACTACATGAATAATATGTATTATAAAATACTCAAATAAATAATAAAATATAATATCCAGTGTTCAAGAAAATGGCCACTTTTATTTACTGTAGGAAGGAAATTAAATTGGTCTAGGATTTCTGGAAGATTTCTCAATATTCATCAAAACCCTTTATAATATACCTGGCCTTTGATGTAGAAATTAGACTCCCATGAATGTGCCCTAAGAAATGATTACTGATGGCCTGCTCATAAAAGCTTAACTTTTAAAATGAAGATACTGGAAATACTTCAAATGTACAGAAGCATGTAAGTTAAATAAATTATGGCATATTTATACAATAAAATGCTATTTCTCTATTAAAAGGCACTCTATTTCTCTATACCATAGCTGAATATTTCCTCCATAGAAAAATGTTCACAGTATATTGTTTAACACATACATACAAGATAACATGCAAGCATGCTCTTGTCTACATCTGTATCTAGAAGGATATGTATAATATTGTGACGTGGATACCAGCCTGCAGTGTCTGCAGTGTCTGCAGTGTCTGTGGTGTTATGGATGAGATATGATACATTCACAGGGACTACCAAGTCCTGTGGAGGAAAAAGGACACCCAGCTATTCTTTCAAGAGGAGAGTGCCCCTATCCTTCCCTTCACAGGGTTTTTATTGGCTTTTAAATTGCACAGGAATATAGGTAAAGTTCATTAATCATTGTCAGGCAGTAAGGATCAAACAATAGATAGCATACAAAGAACTATAAGGGCCTATTCTGAGTCAGGGTCTGTTAGCTACAGGGCTACAAAACTTTGGGAAACAAATGCATTTCCTGCTTAGACCCTTATCATTTAATTGAGAGCATTCATAGCAAAGCAGATTTCACAGGATTTTATGCCTGATCACCCTGGGAACCCACCCTTTCCAGCACAGGGCTGCACCGCCCTCTGTCATTGTTTCAGGCTTAAGTCAAGCAGGGGAAGTAAGGTAGCCAAGAGATTAGGAGATTTCTCACAGACAGAATGAGGACTCAGGCTATGTCAAAGCTGAAGGGCAAGGGTCCATCACCCCCTTTTGCTATAGCCCCCCAAGTCCTTCCCTGGGGCCTCCCCGTGATTATGCCTGTCTTAGATTCCCCCCTTGGGGAATATTACCCATCACTGGCTAACCAATCAAGCATTGGGGGCCAGGCAGGGTGAAGTAAAAGGGGCAGAGGTGGTGCTCCTGCCAGGGAGATAAGCTTTGTCTCCTTAGTGGCTTATGGTCCGAAGGTCGCTCACTCAGCCTTAGCCATGGGGGGTTACAGCTCCTGAAACCAGGCAGGGCAGTTCTCAATAATATTGAGCTACTAGTCATTGTCATTGAATGGGAAAGGATGAAAGATTTTTCCTTATTTTACTTACATATGATTTTTCTAATTTTCTAAATAAAGATGTAGCTTCAAGCCCTGGCTGGCGTAGCTCAATGGATTGAGCGCGGGCTGCAAACCAAAGTGTCGCAGGTTCGATCCCCAGTCAGGGTACATACCTGGGTTTCAGGCCATGACCCCTAGCAACCACACATTGCTGTTTCTCTCTCTCTCTCTATCTCCCTCCCTTCCCTCTCTAAAAATAAATAAATAAAATCTTTTTTTTTTAAAAAAGGTGTAGTTTCTACAGTTTTGAAAAGAGGAAAAAAATTTACCCTTAATTTTTGCTTTTTTATTTTTCTAACTTAATTTTTTAAATTTATTTTTTAAAGAGCTTAATCCAGAAACAGTATAGTAAAACTGATTGAACTCTTCTTTCACTTCTGATCAACCTATATCCAGATAGAATGTACTTGAAATTAAAAGAAAATATTCATGAATGGTTGTAGGAAGCATTTTCTTTCTTTCTTTCTTTCTTTCTTTCTTTCTTTCTTTCTTTCTTTCTTTCTTTCTTTCTTTCTTTTTTATTGTTGTTCAAGTATAGTTGTCCCCATTTTTCCCCTATTACTGTCCCCCGCCCTGCCCACCCCCACCTCCCACCATTGTCTTTGTCTGTGGGTTCCTTGGTGACCCTTACACCTCTTTCCCCCATTACTTCCCTGCCTCCCCCACTCTGGTCACTGTCAGTTTCTTCTTTATTTCCATGTCTCTGATTCTATTTTGATTGCTTGTTTGTTTTGTTGATTAGGTTCCACTTACAGGTGAGGTCATATGCTTTTTGTCTCTCACTGCCTGGCTTATTTCACTTAGCATAATGCTTTTCAGTTCCAACCATGCTGTTGTGAAGGGTAGGAGCTCCTTCTTTTTTTCTGCTGCATAGTATTCCACCGTGTAAATGTACCACAATTTTTTGATCCTCTCATTTACTGCTGGGAACTTAGGTTGTTTTCAGCACTTGGCTGTTGTAAATTGTGCTGCTATGAACATTGGGGTGCATGGGTTCTTTTGAATTGGTGTTTAAGAATGCTTAGGGTATAATTGCAGTGGTGGAATTGCTGGGTCAATAGGCAGTTCCATTTTAGTTTTTTGAAGAAATTCCATGGTGTTTTCCACAGTGGCTGCACCAGTCTGCAATCCCACCAATAGTGCACTAGGGTCCCCTTTTCTCCACAGCCTCACCAGCACTTGTTATTTGTTGATTTGTTTATGATGGCCACTCTGACTTATGTGAAGTGGTATCTCATTGTGGTTTTAATTTCCATCTTTCTGATGATTAGTGATGCTGAGCATCCTTCCATATGTCTCTGGGTCCTCTGTATGTCCTTCTTGGAGAAGTGTTTGTTCAAGTCCTTTGCCATTTTTTAATTGGATTATTTGCCTTCCTGGAGTAGAGTCATGTGAGTTCTTTATATGTTTGGAGATCAAACCCTTGTCTGAGGTATCATTGGCAAATATATTTTCCTAAACAGTTCCATTTTCATTTTGCTGATGTTTTCTTTAGCTATGCAGAAGCTTTTTAATTTGATATAGTCCCATTTGTTTATTCTTTCCTTTATGTCCCTTGCAGTTGGATACATATCAGTGAATGTATTGCTGTATGGAATATCTGAGATTTTCCTGCCTATGTTTTCTTCTAGGACTTTTATGGTGTTGCAACTTGTATTTAAGTCTTTTATCCATCTTGAATTTATTTTTGTGTATGGTGTAAGTCGGTGGTTGAGTTTCATTTTTTTCATGTAGCTGTCCAGATCTCCCAACACTGTTTTTTGAAGAGGCTATTTTTACTCTATTTTATGATTCTGCCCCCTTTGTGGAATATTAATTGACCATAAAGAGACTTGGGTTTATTTCTGGGCTCTGTATTCTGCTCTGTTGATCTTTGTGTCTATTCTTATGCCAGTACCAGATGGTTTTGATTACTGTGGCCTTGTAATATAGTTTGATATCAAGTATTTTTATCCCTCCTACTTTGTTCTTCTTTCTCAAAATTGCTGAGGCTATTTGAGGTTATTTATGGTTCCATATACATTTTTGCAATGTTTGTTTTATATCTGTGAAATATGGCATTGTTATTTTGATAGGCATTGCATTGAATCTATAAATTACTTTGGGTAGTATGGACATTCTGATGATGTTAATATTTCTAATCCATGAACATGGTGTATGAGGAAGTGTTTTCTATAAATAGAGATTATTATGTCTGAGTACAACTAATACGTGTTGGCTGGATTTTATGGAGTGATGATCATTGTTCCTGTCTTATATTCTTAAAATATATAAAATAAAGTATATTGAGTTTATTGTTTAATGCCTCAAAGTAAGACTCACATATATGTGCTAGTACTATTATCTTTACACAATTAACAAGGAAAATACCCCTGTAGAAAAAGATTTTTTCACCAATTTTCAGAAGTGAGGTTCTGCATTAATGACTTTATAAAGTGAGTAAAGTAAGATTGTATACCTGGTGGTTGTGGGCTATGAAAGAAAGCTCCCCCATCCATTTGAGGTGAGAGATGTGGGGCATCCAGAAAGGCTTTCCAGAGAATGTGCATGGGTGAGAATCACTTTATATATAATAGTTAGCTATTCATCATGTTCTGCCCTACCCCTCCTTCCAATCGACAGACCTCCTTAATTATGAATGGCATAAGCTATTATTTACATGAGTCCACTGCCTGAATATACATAAAGCTTAATGGCCCAATAGACTATTCTGGGCAATAGGAAGGTAAAAATGTGGGGTTAAAAACTGATAATCTTGCTTGTTCATGCTCCTGAATACTTCTGTAACAGGAGTTATTATGAAGTTTGATCATGAACCTGACCTGGTAGACATGCATTTTCTTGAACATTCAATGATTAATCTTCCTGAAGTAACCATCTTATCAAGTCATTATTTTGCTATTAATCTTTTTATGACTTCTAATTACTGTATAAAATCTGACTCCTGGAACTAGTGTCCTTGGTGCTCCATTTCCTGACCACCCCACTTTTCTGACCATGTTCCCTGCCCTCTCCTTTTCTGTGTACCATCGCCAAGTCAGGTGGAACCATCTGCTTTTACTTTTAAGCATGTCCAATCTTCCCCTGTTTCTCCTTAAGAATGCTTATGCCTCCTTGCACAAGTTAATTTTACTTCAGCTTTTAGCTCTTACTCAAAACTTTCCCCCAAATATGGAGATCATCTGTCTCCATGAGGTGAGCCAATGCAGACTTTATCTGTGACTATATAATTGTCCATTTCTTTTTTCTTTTTTTTTAAGATTTTATTTATTTATTTTTAGAGAAGGAAGGGAGGGAGAGAGAGAGAGAGAGAAACATCAATGTGCGGTTGCTGGGGGTCATGGCCTGCAACCCAGGCATGTACCCTGACTGGGAATCGAACCTGCCACACTTTGGTTCACAGCCTGCGCTCAATCCACTGAGCTACGCCAGCCAGGGCTTAATTGTCCATTTCTAACGTGTATTACAGTTTTTTTTGTGTGCTTACAGTAATGACTTGTGTAAGCAAGTCCTGTGTTTAATTTATTTTTGTTTTGGAAAGCATTTAACCCAGTGATTTGTAATACAAAATGTTGTTGAATAAATGAATATAGGAATGAAATGCCTGACCACGACCTTAGCCACCAAATCCCTAGCTCATCTACTTCTGCTTCACATTTCCTTGGCCACACCCACAGGTCATAACAGCTAGTCCTGTTAACAGTATATAGCACATACTTTTGGCTCCTGTCTCTGCCACTGCTGTGAGGCTTCCACTTGGGTCCCCACAGAGTCTCATGGTAAGTTTTGGGGGACGCTGGGTACCATGTCATGAGGTTTCATAAACAAACCTCGGGGGCCATTGTGAGCAGCTGTCATCTGTTCCTCTAAAATTCTGTCTGTCTTTGGTAACTTCTCTGATAGAGGCCTCTGTTGCTGACTGGGGAGTCACCAAGGCTACCCATGGCTATGAGTCCCCTTTAGGTATCTCATCGTGGGCCTGACTCCATGGGTAGGGTCTGGTGGTCCTGGGTAGTGGGGACCTGGGAGGTGGGGATGAAGAGGTTTCAGGGGCTGGACCAGGGGCTGCTCTTCTCTGCCCCAATAGGATGGTATCCCATCTGCTGGCTTCTTCATTTATCTCTTTATTCTCTATCTATTTTTCTTGTGAGATCTTTGTACTCACAGTGAGGACTCTTTGAGGTGTGGGGTGGTTGGAGGTGGAAGCGGGTATAGGGGGAATAAATGATGATAGAAAAAAATAAATAAAATAAAATAGAATAAAAAACACATCAACATAATCCATTTAACCTCTACAGCATTTTAGAAGCAACTAAACTATGCACAGCGTTGCAGTCTTCTTACTGGCAAAAGCTTGGAGAGCCCATCTCCTTTGCAGCTGAACCTATTGTTTGGTGTCCCTCCCGAGCTGCTCACCCTTTGGCCCCCCTTTGGCGCAGTTGAAGGAAATGAAGTATCGCTCAGGCGGAGGAGTGCTCTGGGGAGGGACATGGTAGGGAAAAGGGGGTCCTCCTCTGCAGGTTTTCAGCATAAAGAGGCCTGTCTCCTCCCCAGCAAAGGAAGTGGATGCCTTACCACTTGTACCTTGATTCCTTTGAGCTGCTGCCCTCTCCTACTCTGGCAAGTGCACAAGTTTGGCAGGGAGGTTGGCAAGCATTTCACAAGACCATAAAGGTTAAGGTACGGTGGAGGTTGTTTAGTGCAGGATTGTAAATATTTGTTAAAAGGTTTGTATAGCTGCTTCTTTTGATACCTCTAATCCACCGAGACAGAAATAACTTCAAAGCTATGCCTGGTCTGACTTGGTCCTCAACCAAAGGGAAAGATCAGCTACTGCTAAGTGATGTTTTCACTCACACCAGGCAGCCTGCCTTAGCAGGCGTCCCAGAGAATGAATCATCATTTAATTGTCTTCGGGCCTGCTTGGAAACTTCAACAGGGCAGGAGCTGAGCTGCATGAATAAATGTGAAGGAGCCTTTAGTTTACAGCGTTCCGTGCTGTCAACAGCGGAACGAGAAGTGAGGTTTGTGTCTGTTCAAAAGGATGGGCTGAGCCAGCTCCCCTGCTCAGAGGACAGGCGGCTTGACTGCTGCTGCGCTGCTCAGGGTGGTGGCAGAGCAGAGAGTTCTGCCCTTCAGGGCTTCTCTGGGGGTCTCTGAATTGTCCTGTGAAATGAGGGCAGCTGAGAGATTGAGGGTGGAGGAGAGAGGGAGTATGGAGGCTATTTTACAGTCACAGATAGATTTGGGGAATTGTGGTAATTTTCTTTTCCATATTTTAAATTTCTATAAGGAATTAGTGCTGTTGAATCCAGTTTCCTCATTTTCTTTGGTCTCCAAATTATACTTATTTTCATCTCATAGAGTCCCATTGTTCCTTAAAACCCCGAAGAACAGATGAGTCATTAGCATAGGTGTTGTCATCTATAGGGAGAAAATGAATTCCATGAACTTCACTGTCTAACAAACACTATACAAAGTTGAGACATTTTTTACACCTTCCACTATTCCCAACCTTACTGCCTTAAGTATTTTACTTCTGCTATTGTTGCTATTTTGATAGCTAATACTATCTTCTACTTACCACAGATCATTAGTTACAAAAAAGCATACATTCTACCCCGTTATGTTTTATGTCTAAAGTGTTAATGTCATACAGCCTAACAGTTGAAGATGCTTTAGAAACTTTGGGAGATCTCTGGGTTGAGGTTGGCTTCTTCCCCAGCCAGTGCTTCCTGGCTTGGAGGATGAGGTTCAAGGTCTGACTGCTGCTTTCCAGCCACTTGCACCAGAAGAATCATTCTCTGGGGGATCTCACAGTTAGTCTGTGGGAAAGGAACTGAGCCAGCAAGAGAGCTCACAGGAGGCAGGAGGTCTGACATCATGGACCATGATGTAGGGAAGTATTTCATCAAAGAGGGTACTTTCAGGTTTTAATGTCTCAGAGTTTGAGAAGAGATCTGGTAAGTCTTTGTGGTTTAACAAAAAGGAGGCTAAGAATAGTGTTATTAATATGTGCTAGAAGTTTGAGTTTAGAGAATAAGACCATCAGCTATGTTGCTCCAAAAGGACTTCACGAATGAAGCAAGGCCTGAGCTGGCATTGAACAATGCACCTGAGGAATACATTCTGGGAAATATATTCCAGTTGTGTGTCTTGGGTGGTGGTGCAGAGTAGCTGCGTCTTCACCAAACCTGTGTCCTCTTTTTACTGGACACTCCACTGGGCTTTTTTAGATGCTATTATGTAACTCAGTTGTGAGACATGCCACCTCCAGGCCCGGCCCATTATAATCTCCCTCAGGTCATTCTCTGTGTCCACTCTACTTTTGCAGTGAGCCTGAAAACCACATGGTAAGGATGGTGGGGCCATAAGATGGACAGATCCTGAATCCTTGAATCCTTACTTGGAGGACAACCACTTGCCAAATAGGAACACCTGTTTTGAATTTTAAGCGAGCAAGCAATAAACTTCTCTTGTATTAAGGCTTTGACATTTTGGTTTATCTATTATAGCAGCTAATATTACCTGGAAGTGAAAGACAAATTTGAAGGGCAAGAAACAGATTGATGAGTCCAGGTGGGAGGGCTGGCTGACAACGGGAGTAATTGGAGAACAGGTTGGAAAAGTGGGGGACAGACAACTTATGGACTTTAGATCCGGGGGGAAGTGCTTGAATTTTCAGAACATTCTTCACATGTGTACTTTCACATTAAAAATCTCACTCACATTCATTACTGAACTTTCCTCACATTTATTGCTGAATTTTTCCCTGTGAGGCACACATTTGTTGCACATTTTACAGATGATGACATTTGGGATTAAAGCAATCAAAGTTACATAAGTTATTCAAGCACAGAGCTAAGGTTTGAGCCCAGGGTAACTGGTTGCAAGGCTACCATTCTCCCCACTTTAACTTTCCTGATTCATATGGCCAATTGAAAGTCGGAAATTACAACAAAAAGTTTATGTGTTCAAGGCAGCATGTAAGGATTATTGTTATGGGAGAAGCTTCTAGGATAAATTAGCAGGGCAGCAATTCCAATTAGTGAACTTCTGAGGAAGCCCGGAGCAAAGAGACAAGCTTGAATGAAGATGGTGGTAGATGAGAAGGAAAGGAAAAGTCAGGATGAAGTTTTATGAAGTAAAAATTTCAAAAACCTTGTGCCTAGGTGTGAGAGTCAGGCTGAAGCAGGATTAGACTCTCCTGCTAAGGTTCAGGTCTATCTTGGCATGCTTAGCAAATGGAGAGAAGGCCCCAGAGGAGTTAATTTGCATGGGGACTTTAATTTTTCTTGGAAGGAGAACATCTGTGCCCCTTTGGGTGATGGAGGAGGGGTGTTTATCTGTCCCCAGGGCCTTAGTCTCAATCTGACATGGATGGAGAGAGGAGCAGTCAGCAGATGAAAATGTTTTCACAAAAGATTTTGTGAGATATGGGGCACAAGCCAGGCTGTTTTGGGGCCTGAAGAACAAAGTGGGACACGCACTGGAATGGGAGACCCTCTCACCTTTTTGCTGTAGAACCAGCATGGCTCTGACCTATGATTTCTGGAGGGGACACACATCTTTGTGCAGCTGGTGTGTTTGCTGCTTTGGGAGCAGTGGGGCAGCACCGGGCATGAATGGCATCTGGGAGTGGCATTCCCTCAGTGGGGCTGTCAGTACCTGTGCTGGCCGAGGGAGCAGGTGCAGGCTTCCCGTCTGCACTCAGGAGATGTGTGCAGGGCATCTTGGGAGCACCTGGCTGGGGTGACAGGAGGGCCCTGCTGGTGAGGACAATGGGTGAGCAAATTCTGAGTTATTGCTATTGAGGTAGTTATTTGTCTCCAAAGGTTGGTGAGCCTGGGGGACATTTTGGGTCCCATTGGGACCCACAGTGAGAATACTAATGTATAATTTAACAAGGAGACACCTTCCACGCACGAGATAGGATCATTTAAGGATTGAGGCCTGAACAACAAAAATGAGCTTATTCATACAGATGTAACTTAATCCTTACTCATTTTAAGCTTCTTATTGTGCCTTGTTACTTGACGGGACTTGGTCTGGCAGCGTCCTTGGTGTTTAAGAGGTTATATTTTCAGAAAATAAGGAAAATTTTTTTTTCTTGAATGTTTCAAAATGCTTTCATGGTATGTGAAGAAAGCCACTTGATTAAAGCGTTTGTAGTTTACGTTAAATCCTTTCCTTCTTTCCAAAGAATTCAAGGTTCTGGCACAAACTAAAAGGGTTAACCTACACCTGGCCCTTTCATTGTGTTGTTCTATAAGCAGAGAATATTGTGAGTAAAGTCCAAAATATGAGTCTTCATGGTAGTTTCGCCCCCCAACGCCCCTCTGCACCCCCGCCCCGCCCATATAGCTCACGATGTAAATATGCTACTCATTTGTCAAGTTCTGTACGGTGATGAAGTGAATTGCTGGTTTTGTCACCCCTTCATGAGTAAAGAGGGAGAAAACCTGTAGAGACTAAACTTTGCTCATTAATCTGTTCATTTTCCCTCCCAGATCTTGCAAAAACCCACTCACTAGAAGCCACCCGGGGATGGTTCCACATTTGTCAGCTCCTTTTCCCCATGTTTGAAATGCAAATAGAAAAGGCAAGCTATTTAAACACACAAAACCCATCTATAGTTGAGTTAAGATGAGCCCATCCTAAGCCGCACACTATTATTTTTCTTGCTTTGAGTGTTGTTACCGCCGGCTCTGCCTTGCTCTCATTTGTCATCCTCCTCAAGTAAACAGCTCCCAGGGGACAGGAAAGCAGTGCTACACCTTCTCAGCCCCTCTGAGCAGCCTAGCTTATTTTGACAGATTGCTCCATTAACAGAAGTCTATTTACTTAAAAACATAGTGCCAGACTTCTATAAACACCAGTGAGAGAAAGACAGAGTTGTTCCTTGTTCTCGGCCAAGCTACTCTCCACACTACTTTGGGTTTTTATATTTTGGACTGGACGATGGAGCCTTGGAACAAAATGCTGCACGTTTTCTACAGTAGCTGTCCCTGGCACTCTGGGTGTTGTTGAGTCCCTATGGCAGGGCAGCCAATGTTATTTTTAGGCAAGAATGCAATGCAAACTGAAATCATGAGGGAAATGGGTTGGCAGAGCATATTATACAGGTCCGATCCAGCAATGGGCTAGTAAGTCAGTTTCTGCCTATTTGTTTTGTCTTTCACATAAAATGCTTTAAGGCAAAGTTAGCACAAATAATTCATTCATCCATCAAGCACTCACTGAGTGCCTACGATGTGCCAGGCACTATAGTAGGCAGTGGAGACATGGTATTGAACAAAAACAGATAAAAATCTTTGCTCTTATGAAGCTTATATTCAGGGGTGGGGAGAGGAGAGACAGAAAAACATAGTATATTGGACAAAAACAATGCAGTTAAACATAAAATTATAGTTTTTCCACATCTTTCATACATCTATTTTGAGATAACAATGGCATGTTATTTTACAGTTTATAATTTTTAAATTTTCTTTTATTTTTAAATTTTATTTATTTATTTTTAGAGAGAGGGGAAGGGAGGGAGAAAGAGAGGGAAGAGACACTGGTGTGTGAGAGATACACTGATTGCTTGCCTCTTGCATGCCCCCAACTGGGGACCTGGCCCCAAACCCAGGCATGTGCCCTGACTGGGAATTGAACAGATGACCTTTTGGTTTACAGGCTGGAACTCAATCCACTGAGCCACATCAGCCAGGGTTATAAATAATTTTTAAAGTATCAGGTTAAATCATAGGCAAGTTCACATGTTTCAACTTCCACATCACCTCGTCTCATCATTTTCATAACTCTGTGGGTGTTAGTGTTTACCCTACTTCCAAATGGTGAAAGAGTGGATTATGTAAGCCCAAGAGCACCTCAAAATCACATGCTCTCACTGAGCTATTACAATAGCAAAAACAAAACCACAGATGCAGTATGTTGCAAATTTTTGAAAAAATACTGATAAAACTTAAAAACTCAAGGTTAATAGTTGCTCTGTCAGTTCTTATGTGGAGGGGGATTCAAGGAGATTCATAAATCAAGCTATTATCTCTTTCCCTGACTTTTTTCAGAGTTAGCATCTTAAGGAGACACATACCCAAGAGACCTATGCCCAGGGAGGGGGATGGGATATGAGCAGTGTGAAGCAGCACCGCGCCGCTGTGCCACTCTCTTCCACTCACAGTGAGATGTGGTAAGTGTCCTACCTTCTGGTGTCTCTGGGACACACTGGAAGAAGAGATGTCTTGGACCACACATTAAATACACAAACACTAATGAAAACTGATAAGCAAAAAAAAGGTGTTAAGTAAAGTTATGATTTTGTGTTGGGCTGCATTCATAGCCATTCTGGACCACATGCAGCCCATGGGCTGTGGGTTGGGCCTCCCTGCTTAGAGCTTCCATACCTGAGTCTGAGCTGAATTTGTGAGGAGCTGGAGACTATAATTAATGGGAGGGAATCTGGGTAGTGTGGGTTCTAAGCTCCCTTCAGAGGCAAAGGTCTGTGCTGAGAGGAAACTTCTAGGAGTAGAATCCAAATTGAAAATGGAAATAGTAATGGCAAAAAAATGAGACGTTCTGATGAAAATGGGAGAGGAGGGTAGAGGAGGCACATATCAGAAAGCCCAAGTTCATGTGTATTAATTAATGTCTTAAAAAAAATAGAAGAGAGAATTCTACAGCATTGAATCTGGAAAAGCTATCCACTCATCTGTCTGAGAAAAAAAAAGAGCAATAGAAAAGAATTGTGAATCAATATAAAGTTGTTTTAAAAAGAGGAGAGTAGTTAGAATAATATCCCCTCTCAATGAAAGATCCCAGAAAAACATACCCACAAAACATGATAATTATAAACTGATATTTCAAAACGAGCTAAAAGAAACAAAGAAAGTGATAGAAACTATGAAAGAACAACAGAAATTAGAATTAGAAAAACTGAGAAATGAGAAAATTGGAGAAAAAATGTAAGTGATAAATAACAGAATTCACAAAAGAAGTAAAAATAAGAAGAAATTTCAGAAATGACAAAACTAGGAAAAAAACAAAAGCAAATAGACACAATGAATATTGCCTTAGAAAACTAGAAGAGCAAAAAGAGAAATATTTTAAAAGTCAGTAAGAAATGAAGGAAGGAAACAGGACTTGAGAGAAAGTGACAGATTCAAGGATAAGCAAAGAAGATTTAATATACATATGATAGGACTCCCCAAAGAAGAACACCACATAAATGCAGCACAACAAATACTAAAATCTATAAGACAACTTTCCTGGAAAAAAATAGATTTCAAGCCTTAGATTAAAAAGGTAAATGTTTGGGAAAACTGACCCAAGAAAGCCAACACTGGAACAAAGTCTAGTAAGCATACTGAACTTGAAAAAGAGAAAAAATCCTTAGGGTACCCAGGCTGAAAGACAATTCATGTAGGGAAAGAAAATCAATTTTCATCAGATGATTTAAGAGCAATGTGTCATGCCAGAAAACAATGGGATAACATAATTAAGGAATGAAATGTAATCTAAGGAGTTTCTATCCAACCAAACTCACCCCCAGATACAAAGAATTCCCACTTGCTGTCATGACCATACCAGCCCTCAGGCAGTGTGGTCCCTGGAGTTGTCGCTGAGAAATCTAGAGAATGTGCTCTAGGCAACTGCAACCACCAGAGAGGCCCTGGCACCAGAGGATGCACTTGCAGAGGATGCAGAGGGGGAAAAAGGCTGGAGGAAGGATCGGATCTAGGAAACATGGGGTCCATCACAAAAAATGTGAAAGGGAGAATAATCCGACAACCCCTGCACCCCAATGTGGAAAACTGTCTTTGGAAGAAACATTTTACAGAGATGCTAGAAAATGTGCGGAAGTTAGTCAGATGGTCAAAGTAAGACAGTGATTAATTCCAGGATAAACAATAGTTGTGTGAAAGTTAAATGTAATCATAGTATATTACTTGAATGATATTTATATAGTCATAAAATGGAAATAGTGAATATAGATATAAAAATAATATGAATATATTTGGAGAATAATGAAAGGTAAGAGGTGATGTCATTGATGGCATCCTAATCCACCGCAGTAAAGTCAGTAGCTACTGAATCAAATAATAGGATTATATTGTTCATGTGTCTTAGAAATACGAAGGCATATTTGGAGAACAGTACAAGAGTTCCAAGACATTGCTTTGGGGGAAAAGGTTGAGGACAATAAAAGGGATGAGGGATGATGAGTGACTATTGTTTGGTCATAAGCCTTATAGTCCTATTTGACTTTTTAACTAATTTGTATGTAATCTTTGACAACAAATGAAAACAATTGAAGAGAACACAATGAAAATTCCAAAGCCTCCACAGATCCCTGACTTTCAGACCGGACCCATTCACAGCCCATCCGCCTGCCCAGCTGGGCCCATCTTGGTGGTCCGCTGTCTGTCTGGCAGCTCTGACCTCCCTTTGACACCCCGTCTTTACCTGTAGGACCCTTGTGGTTTCCTCAAAGTCTGAAAAAGAAGCACTGATCATAGGATGTGAAGGTTTGGAATGCCCTTCAGAGATCACTCTTTGCAAGGCTGATGGTGACTGAGTGGTGGGCCCAAAGGCACTGCTTACTCATTTCAGTGTCTGCTCTGGATCTTGGGTCTCTTGACTCCGTGGTGGGTGTTCTTTCCACTGTTACAAAGTGCACCTTATTGGCAGTTCATTCAGCCCCATGTGAATATCTCCCTCCATGCTACGGATTTTCTTTGTCCCCTTTTCTAGCTGCCCTCTTCACCACGCTGTTTGGGAATCGCCTTCCAGATTTGTCCTGAGCAATTTACCCTGCCCTCTGCTGCTCTCTGCTGGTGACAGATGGTTTTTGCTGCTTCCCCTTCAGATTCAGGCCCCACCAGTCACTACAATGTTTGTTATATTTGTCACTTCTGAGGCTACCTCTCAGTGAAGAAACTCCTCTGTTTTAGGGAATGATTGTGCCCTCTGACCTGGGTCAGTCCATGACCAGCCCTGTCTGTTCTGGGCCCTTGCTTGCTACTGAACTCGTGATCCTTCAACAGATAGTGAGACATCAGAAGGGAGCTTGTTAGAAATGCAGAATCTTGGACCTCCCTCTACATGTACTAAATAAGAATCTGCAGTCTAACAGATGCCCCAAATGATTCATTGCACATGGAAGTTTGAGAAATGCTGCTCCAGTTCAAACTCAATTACACTTGAGGAAAAAAATTGAAATCAGTCTTATCTACTTGGTAATTATCTCTGATCATTCTAATACCTATTCCAGTCCTGCCACCTGATGATGATGAGGTGCTTTTTCTGCTTCTTTTCTGCCAGGACTGTTGCCTACAATAATAGAGGGCAGGAAGTAGCATGCAGGTAATTTAAAATTTTAAAAACCTACTAACTTAAAATTAACTGGATCCATTAAATTAAATGATGGAGAGGCAAAGCACATGAATTGTGTGACAATATTTTAATCCTTCTGCATATTTTCCCACTTGCCTCCTGCAATTATTAATAGAAATGTCCTGTTTTGGCTTTGAAGATAGACTAAAATTGTTCTATAAGTTTTTACCTACCTAATCTATTTTGTTTATAATTTATAAATTCTAACCTCATAACTGCAGTGGTATGTGGGGAACATTAATCTGGTGGGTTTTGAGAGTGCAAGAAATGGAGTGTTACTACCTAAAAAATAACTCAGAGCAGATATGATTCCTGCTTTCACTGATCTCCAATCTCATGCAGATAACTTTTGATTTAATAACAGTTGTATCAAATGTATAAAAAGAAAGTATGGAATGATGAAGGACCAAATTGGACTGCAAGAAAAATGACACCTAAAGGAAACTGGAATTGGTGAGGGATGGGGGGCCTTTAACAGGTGAAATTCTAGAAGGGAGACCAGTGTTCCGGTGCAATCAAAATCAGTATGGGTATTTCTGGTGGAACAGAAATGCCCTCCATGCAGACAGGTTTGTAAGGGATTGCACACTTTCACTTCTTGGAAGAGATAACAAATACAAGAAAACATGGGACTTTCTTTAGATGTTTAAGTGTTTTTTTCTGAGAGACTTCTCTTTGTGCCTTTTTTTTGTGTCTGCTGTTTTGTGTTTCTGTGTACGAGAAAAGAAATGTGCTTCTATTATGACTGGTGGCAAAAGTGAGCCAGACTGACGTCTTTGCCCCTGCTGCAGCTGTCCCTTCTTTACAGTAAGGTGTGTATTGTGGGGTTTAGGGCTGGCAGAAAGAATACAACTAGGTGAGGTTACAAAAGAGCCAGAGACAAAGGAAGTGGCTCCATCGACATTTAAAATGTCCTACTTTCTGCAGAGGCCCATGTAAAAACTAACCTCCGGGAGCCATGTTCGCAGGTTCATTACAGGCTTGAAGATGGAAAACAACCTCCGGAGTTTACTGACCTATTTCTGTTCTTGCCCCGGTTAGGCTTAGGAACTTTGACTACCCTGGTGAATGAAGAAAGGGAGAAACAGGGGAGAGAGAGAGAGAGAGAGAGAGAGAGAGAGAGAGAGAGGGAGAGAGAGAGATTTAGAATGACAGCATGAGATTTGAAGAGGCTGAGTAAACTTAAGTGTAAATAAAGGCCCAAGAGCTAAAACAACATGAGTGTTGGAAAAATAAAGAAATGTACATTTCACAGATCCCAGTCTCTGTACATAACATGTGAAATTTATATCTGCTCCATCACTGAGCAGGACACACAGCAGCATCTTGTGCCCCATATCTCCCCAAGGGCACTGAGTTGTGCAACTTAAAAACCACCCTGGTGACTTTCCCCAAACAGAATCATCTCCAAAGGTAACCAGTATTTACCTACAAAAATGTGAAGACTGGCCCATCCTTGCTGGCTGCTCTTTCACTTAAAAAAAGTTCTCTACCTGGCATTGACCAGTACTGTGATGCCTAAGTCTGACATTTGTTAAATGCATATGTCACACCCAGTGCTATGCACCGCTGGGAAAGAGACAGGAATATAAGTGCCATATAGTCCTGGCCAGGAAGAGCTTACATTCTAGTCAAAGAACTAAGATTGAGTAAATAATTCAGAAGACAGGGTATTATAAAGTCTTACTGTGGTACAGCTGAATAATAACATTTCTAAAGCACCTACTCGGTACCAGCTTCTGTATTAATCACTTTATATTTATCAACTCATGTATCCTGACAATAATCCTATGGGTTAGTAGCAATTATTACCTCCATTTGAACAAGAGAAAATGGAGACACAGAAGATTTAACACCATCACCAGACTAAGCAGCTGAACTAGCATTCAAAACTGGCAGCCTGGCCCTGGCCGGGTGGTTCAGCTGGTTGGAGTGTTGTCCTGTTCACCAAAAGGTTGGGGGTTCAATTCTGATCAGGGCATATACCTTGGTTGAGGGTTTTAATCCCTGGTTGGGGTGCACAGCAGAGGCAACCAATCGATGTTTCTCTCTCATATCAGCGTTTCTCTCTCTCTTTCCCTTCCTCTTTCTTTAAAAATCAATAATCATACCCTTGGGTGAGGATTAAAAAAAACACACAAAGAACTGGCAGCCTGGTTCCAGTGCTTGAGCTCTGACCTCTAAGCTTCACTTCGTCCCGGAGTTAGAAGGGAGCATAATACAGGCCAATGCCATCAGGTGGTTTCTTGCAAAAAAACAGGGTCCAAACATGCAATTAGGCAGGTGTACATTGCTAGAAGCAGAGGCAGGAAGGGCCTTCTAGGTAGGGAACAGCATGCACATGGCAGGCTCCCGGCAGGGTGAGCAGAGGGGCAGGAAGGAGGCACCCACTCAGAGGGCCAGGGTGTTCTGGTGAAAACAGAAGGGGCCCCAGGGTTCTACCCATTTTAGTTCAAGTTCTAGCTCACTTAGTCACTTGATCAACTTCCCCTGAGCCTCAATTTCCTCCTTGTTTATGGGAGGAAATCAATAATCTCATTACTAACAGGGCTGTTAGTAATAAAGATATCATCCACGCAGTCTCTAGTACAGAAACCATCACATTGTAGGTGCCCAGTAAGAGGAAGCTATTATATTGTTTTAAAAGCTGTGTTAGGAGAAGTGGGAGCTCATGCAAGACAGGGGGATGAGCCCAGATTGTGGAAGGCCTTGCAAATAGACATGTCACGGTAGCAACTTGGGAAATGAAATCACAACCTTTAGGCCAGTATGTTTCAAACAGGGTTGTGACCCATTAATGGGCAGTGATCAAGATAGTGGACAACAACAGGTTTGTTTTATTTATTTTTTTAATGAAATAGAGCTGGGATCCAAATTTCAGAGTGCATTCAGGGGCACTGATGTATTGTTTCATGATTCTCTTGATTCAGTTCATGAATATTTTTGTGTATTTGGCATATGTGTATGCAGCTTCATGATATAAAAGTTATTTTGTACTGTGGGTTGAGGGTAAAAAAACAGTTTAAGAGCCACTGCTTCAAGTGGTATCTTCCTTTACTAATTCCACATGTCCCGATAGATACTAACTTCCCAAAAAGACCCATGGCGATTTTGGAATGCATGACTCTGTGGTAAGTGTGGATTAGAATCCACGGCACAGACAGATTTATCTTGCTCTTATCCCACAGGGCTGCAGGGGCACAAAGTGGTGGCCGGAGCCCGACATGAGTGGAGAGGAGTCCTTTGTTGGAGTCACACTCACTGCTTTGACAGCTGGAAGCCTGTGGTGCAGCTTGTCTGAAACCTGGCTACCAACTTTTACAAGTCTTTGTGTCCATTCAAAACTTCCTGAAGAAAATAAAACGTGTTTCTTGTAGAAACACTATTTTGAATTTTGTTAAATGGGAAGAATTTTTCCCAAAGTATCTTTTTTCCCCATTCCACCCCCGCACCCCACCACCAGTACCTTTTAACCTGTTTGGTGCGTTGTATCTGTAGAATTTCCTCATTCTTAAAAGGCGAGAGCAGGTTCTTCCTGAATTGTTGTCAATGGCAACCATGAAAGAAGAAAGAAAACGTGAAAGGTGGGAAGTTGGAGGGGGGAATGTAAAAGATGCTTAATAATTATCAGTTAATATTTTCAATCTCAAAAGATCTTGTCCTGCATGGTTCTGTCAGTGAGGTTCCTCTTTGCTCCTACTGCACAAGACAGCGTTCTGTCCCCTCAGCCCGGTCCCCTCTGGCCCCGCTGTCACTCTGAGTGGACACAGTCAGCCACAGTTCACATCTGTCCTCTCTGGGGACTGTGGTGACTGCCAGGAGCCTTCCTCATTATTTATTGTTGCTTGATTTGTCACTTTTGCATTTTCAACATCTAAAGTCTGCACTGTGCAATATTATAGCCACTAGCTACATGTCCTATTGAACAATTAAAATGCAACTAATCCAAACTGAGATGTGGATTTCAAAGACTTGGTGTACAAAATGTATGTAACATACCTTATTAATAACTTAAAAATATTGATTATACATTGAAATGTTAACCACTTATATATATAGGCTCCAATATAGCCTATTATTATTATTAACATATTAAAATTAATTTTACCCATTTCTTTTAAACTTTTTATGTGACTACTGGAAAATTTTAAATTACTTTCATAGCTTGCATTGTATTTCTGCCAGACAGTACTTGTCTCAATAGAAGGTGAGAGAATTGACAAACTTTATTGTCCTCTGTCCCCTAATCAACAAAGCTGTTTTTATTGATTACTGTTGTGTCCCAGGCTGGTGAATGTGACAGGAGCTACTCCTTTGCACTTGAATGTGAAGTTAATTCTCTGCTTGGGGAATCTGATCATTTTAATGGTCCCTGCCAGAAATTCACCCCTTCAGCTCAAGGTCAGTGGGATGTTTGGGCTTTCACACAGATGTCTCATTTTCTAGGCTGGCTGTGTTCCAGGCTGTCTCTATGCCGCTGTGTTGCACTGTCTCTCAGGCGCCAAAGTTAACATTACCTTGTTCTCCTTCAGATCCTTGTGAGACAGTCCGAAGGGAGCTTTTGGCCCTAAAAGGCTTGGCTGAAGGCCTGCTAGTCTTAGAAATGGTTCCAGAAGCCTCAGGTAAACTGTGTGATTTGGGTTAAAATTAAAATATATTCTATTTCCTACACAAATTCTATATACTGACATCTGACCAACCCTACTACTGTGATCCCTACACTTCCTTGGGTTGACTTAAAATTCACCTCATATGTGCTTGTAGTCTTATGTACTTTGAATAAACTTTTCAGATGACCAACCAGATGCTGGTCTATGAGTTCCTTTGAATAATGAATAAAGCAAAAAATGCAAATGTAATGCGCCATTTTACTGACCAGATTGGCTGCCTGTTTCAAATCTTTTTTTAAAAGAATTTAAACCATATGAAAATCTCATCATGTGTACTTAATTTATCATAGTATGCACTTATTTATTCATCCATTAATATAGCATTCACTCTGCAGTAGGCACTTCAGAGGACCCAAATGATACATGCTCCTTCCCCTCAATGTATTCTTGGAGTCCCCATATGGAAATCAGTACAATGAGGCTTAGTCTGAATCTCTGTTCTGGGGGCAACAACAGAGTGCTTTTTGGAGTTTAGAAGGAAGTGAAACTTGGCTCCAGGATGACCAGGAAAAACTTTTTAAAAAGAGTTATAATTTGGACTAAACTTTAAGAGATCAAATATTTTCCTGTACCCTACTAGGTTCTTTCAACTGGTCTGATACTCAAATCAACATGAGACAGATTAACAAGAGAAAATAAGCAAATTTAATTACATAAGTATGTATGGGAAGTCCATCTACATGAGAGAGTCAGAGACCCCTCATACAGAGACGTCAGAGACAGGAAGTTAAAATGAGGTGTGCATGGTGCCCTGAGCTGAGGATGAGAAGAGGATGAAGCTTCAGAGGGGAAGAAGGCCATTCACAGAATGATGAGAAGAGCAGAGGTTCAATAATTAGATGTTTGCCCTGCTCCATAGGTAGGTCATGAAAAGTTATTTCTGGTGATAACTCTTATTATGGACTAGGTTCCTAATTTAAATTTTTTTTTATTTTTTAAAATATATTGTATCGATTATGCTATTACAGTTGTCCCATTTCCCCCCTTCACTCCCCTCCACTCTGCACACCCTCTCCCACCCACATTCTCCCCTTAGTTCACGTCCATGGGTCTTACATATAAGTTCTTTGGCTTCTACATTTTTCAAACTATTCTTAACCTTCCCGTCTATTTTCTACCTACCATTTATGCTACTTATTCTCTGTACCTCTTCCCCCTTTCTCCCCCTCCCACTCCCCTGTTCATAACACTCTATGTAATCTGCATTTCTGTGGTTCTGTTCCTGTTCTACTTGTTTACTTGGTTTGTTTTTATTTTTATTTCAGGTGTGATTGTTAATAATTGTAAGTTTGCTGTCATTTTACTGTACATATTTTTATCTTCTTTTTCTTAGATAAATCCCTTTAACATTTTATATAATAAGGGCTTGGTGATGATGAACTCCTTTAACTTGACCTTATCTGAGAAGCACTTTATCTGCCCTTCCATTCTAAATGAAAGCTTTGCTGAATAGGGCAATCTTGGATGTGGGTCCTTGCCATTCATGACTTGGAATACTTCTTTCCAGCCCATTCTTGTCTGCAAGGTCTCTTTTGAGAAATCAGCCAACAGTCTTATGGGAATTCCTTTATAGGTAATTGCCTCCTTATCTCTTGCTGCTTCTAGGATTCTCTTTTTAATTTTAATTGTGAGTAATATAATTATGATGTTCTTTTGTGTGTTCCTCCTTGGGTCCAACCTCTTTGGGGCCTTCTGAGCTTCCTGGACTTCCTGGAAGTCTATTTCCTTTGCCAGATTGGGTAAGTTTTCCTTTATTATTTGTTCAAATAACTTTTCCACTTGTTGCTCTTCCTCTTCTTCTTCTGGTACCCCTATAAGTCAGATGTTGGAATGTTTAAAGATGTCCTGGAGGTTCCTAAGACTCTCCTCATTTGTTTGAATTCTTGTTTCTTCATTCTTTTCTGATTGGATGTTTCTTTCTTCCCTCTGGTCCACACCATTGATTTGAGTCCCAGTTTCCTTTCCATCACTATTGGTTCCCTGTACATTTTCCTTTATTTCACTTAGTGTAGCCTTCATTTTTTCATCTAATTTGTGATCAAATTCAACCAATTCTGTGAGCATCCTGATTACCAGTGTTTCGAACTGTGCATCTGATAGGTTGGCTACCTCTTCATCGTTTAGTTGGAATTTTTTGGTGCTTTGATCTGGTCTTTCATTTAGGTCATTTTTTTTTTGTCTTGATGAGCCTGTTGCATAGTGAGGGGCAGATCCTTAGGTGTTTACCCAGGCGGGGAAACCCACATTGCTGTGTTGTGATGCTGTATGTGGAGAAGGGGTCCAAGAGAGAACAATGGAGCTTGTTGTGCTCTCTGCCAGCTTTCAGTCACTTCCCACTCTTCCCACAAGCAAATTGGGCCCTTCTGGTGCTGATTCCCGGGTGGGTGGGTTTGTGTACATTCTAGGACCCTGTGGGTCTCTCCAACAAACTCTCCTGTGAGGCTGGGAGTTTCTCCTGGCACCTCAACTGCCACAGGTGTTTTCAATCAGTGGTTTGCAGCTTCATTTCCCCAAGCTGGGACCCTGGGTTGTGTGGTCCATCCCGCTATCCCTTTGTTTCACCTGGTTTATATGCGTGTAAATGTGGGACCACCAGGTCTGCTAGCCGCTGCCTTGCTGGCCAGCTGCAGGCTTGCATGCCGTGTTCCACAATCCACTGCCTTGCTGGGTCCACCAGCCACACTTTGCCCCCAGTCCTCTGTGACCCAGCTGCCCACCTCTGCCCCTCCTACCGGCCTGGATGAATATGTTTTCTTTAACTCCTTGGTTGTCCGACTTCCATGCAGTTTGATTTTCTGTCAGTTCTGGTTGTTTTTTGTTTTAAAATTGTTATTGTTCTTTTTTGGTTGTGTGAGGAGACACAGTGTGTCTACCTATGCCTCCATCTTGGCTGGAAGTCCCTAATTTAAATTGTATAAGGGAGATGTAAGGGAGATGTAAAAGTTTTCAGAAGCCTATGGGGTCTTAACTGCCTTCAGCTTAGTGTAATTCACGTGCCAAAGTGGCACGACTAGGGAGGCCTGTTCTGAACCCCCTCTCAGAGAATCATTGAAATCATTATCAAGGCCTTTTCCTTACAATGCAAGCTGAATGATGAGACATTCTAAATTTCTCCATTTTTGGAAATTTTCCAAATTTTTACAGTCATCTAATATATAGTGTGACAGCAATTGTCTCGGAAACAACTAATCTCTTTTTACCCACATTTTTATCACTTTATGTAACATTTAACCAAATTATAGATTAAAATAACAAAATTAACTAGTATAAATAGATTTGAGAAAAAACACAACTGAGTCTTGAAGAGCAAATAACTGAGGAGAGAGAAATTGCCCAGATTTTCTAGCTGCTAGCACTGGGCTGGCTGGGGGCTTTCCTTGGTGCATTTTCAGAAGGCCTGGGGAACCAGCTGGTTAACTGTGGTTAACCAGCAAGCTGCAAGCTGGATATATGGAGGTCAGCTAGTGTGACTTCACCAGAGCTAGGCTAAGCATTCAGTTCTCAGATAATTGGGCTGGATAGAACATATGAAGGTCTGAAAGGGCAGTGTGTCCTCCAACAATATTCATTAAATGTTTTGATTTGACTTGATGGGAACTGGACAGCAGCTACGTCAACCCGGTGCTTCAATCTCCCATATTCAGTTTAGGGCTCAGTGACTGGTAGCTGCTGACTGAATAGTTCTGGAAAGCTCAGTTCATCTGAACAGCCAGTGTGTGGTGATGTTAAGGCCATAGAACTTCTGGTCTCCACCCAGGAGCAGGACTCTCTGGGGAGCCAGCCAAAGCTTCTGTGCCTAACCAGTGACTCACCAGTGACAGAATAGGACAAAGTATTTTGAGCACAAAAGATTCAAAGAATCAATGTTCAGCTGTATGACGAGCTCCTGCATATAGGTAAGAAGAAAAATCCAATTGCCAAAGGGGAAAGTATCTGACAATGTTATTTACTCAAGAAATTCTCAGGGAGTATAGATTAGAATAATCCATTAGATTAACAAAAATTTAAAGTCTTACTACATCTAGTGCTAGCAAAAATTTGGGTCAATGGGCACACCTACATGATTGTGATTATGTAAACTGATAAAGTCTTTTTGAGGGATAATCTCACAGAACTCACTTATTAAGAAGCATGTCTGAGTGCGTACTCAGGGCCAGCACCACTCTGAAGGCTGGGATTTCAACAGTAAACTAACAAAGTCCTGTTCTTGTAGAGCTTCCTTTTAGTGGAGGGAGATACATAATAAACACATAAATATAAGTCTGAAGTTGATTAAAGCTGGGAAGAAAATAAAACAAAGTAAGAGACATGAATGACAGATGGGTGTGGTACTACTTTATCCTTCTCCTCCTTCTCCTTATTTTAGTTAGAGTTTATTTGAGCCAACTGAGGACATATGCCAGGGAGCGATATCTCAAGTTTTGCAGTTTTTTTTCATCAAATTTTAATTAATTTATTTATTAAAAAATTCATTGATTGATTTTAGAGAGAGAGAAGGAGGGGAGAAAGAGAGAGATATCATTTTTTGTTTGATTTATTGGTCAATTCTCGTATGTGCCCTGACCAGGGATCTAACCTGAAACCTTGGCATATGGATCCAAAGCTCTAACCAAATGAGCTGCCAAGTCAGGGCTTTATTTATTATTTTAAATCAATTAAATTTTTTAAATTATGCTTTACATACATTATTATATTATTTTTAGGGGTATGCCCAGTGATTAGACATTACAAAATTAAGTGATCATCCCAATAAATGTTGCACTCATCTGATGCCATACATAGATATTACAATGTTATTGACTATATTCCCTATGCTGTACTAAACATTCCCATGACTGTTCTGTCACTACCAATTTGTACTTCTTAATCCCTTCACCTTTTTCACCCAACTCACTAACCTTTCTCTGTCTGGCAACCGTTAAAATGTTCACTGTGAGTCTATTTCTGTTCTGCTTGTAATTTTATTTTGTTTTTTAGGTTCAACTATTGATAGATATGTACTTTTTCTTTTTCTTCTGCTTAGAGAAGAGCCTTTAACATTTCATATAATACTGGTTTGATAGTGATGAACTCCTTTAGCTTTTTATTGTCTGAGAAGCTCTTTATTGGTTCTTTGATTCTAAATGATAGCTCTCCTGGGTAATTATGGTTGTAGGTCTCTGCTTTTCATAACTGAAAATTTCTTGCCAATTCCTTCTGTCCTGCAAAGTTTCTTTTGAGAAATCAGCTGACAGTGTTATGGGAGCTTCCTTATAGGTAACTAACTGCTTTTTTTCTTGCTGTTTTTAAGGTGATCTCTTTGTCATTAACCTTGGCATTTAATTATGTTGTGTCTTGGTGTCGGCCTCTTTGGGGTCATCTTGTTTGAAACTGCTGAGACTCTTGGACTTATATGTCTATTTCCTTCACCAAGTTAGGAAAGTTTTGTCATTATTTTTCAAATAAGTTTTCAATTTCTTTCTTTTTTAAAAGATTTTATTTATTTATTTTTAGAGAGGGAAGGGAGGGAGAAAAAGAGAGAGAGAGAAACGTCAATGTGCAGTTGCTGGGGGCTGTGGCCTGCAACCCAGGCATGTGCCCTGACTGGGAATCAAACCTGCGATGCTTTGGTTCACAGCCCACACTCAATCCACTGAGCTACGCCAGCCAGGGATAGTTTTCAATTTCTTGCTCTCTCTCTTCTCTTTCCAGCACCCTCATGATGCAAACATTGGTATGCTTGAAGTTGTCCCAGAGGCTCTCTATACTATCCTCATTAAAAATTTTTTTTCTGTTCTGATTGGGTATTTCTTGCTTCCTTTTACTCCAAATTATTGATTTGGTTCTTGGCTTCATCTACTCTATGGCTGGTTCCCTGTAAATGATTCTTTTGTTTCTGACTGGTCCTTTTTTATGCTGTTGAGGTTTTCACCCACCTAAGTTTATTGAGCATCCTTATAATCAGTTTTGTGAACTCTGCATCTAGTAGATTGCTTGTCCCCACATTGTTTACTTCTTTTTCTACAGTTTTGTTCTGTTCTTTCTTTTGGACCATATTTCTTTGTCTCCTCACTTTGGCAGCCTCCCTGTGTTGTTTCTATATATTAGGTAGAGCTGCTACATTTCCCAGGCTTGGGAAAATTGCCTAATGTAGTAGATGTTCTGTAGGGTTCAGTGGCAGAGCCTTCTAACCACTCAAGCTGGGCACTTGAGGTGTGACCTCCTTTTGTTGTTAAGCCTTGATTGCTGTTGAGATGTCGATGAGAAGGCTTTAGCCCCAGGCTGATCAACATCAAGGACTGGCTGCAACCACTGATCATTGACTTACAACCACCATGGAGGATCAGCTCTGCAGGGGACCACCCCGCAGAGCAGTACTTACTTCAGTGGGGCTCTGGTGCCCATTGATTCTACCCTTGAGTATGCCACTTGTGGAGGTAGTTGGGTGGTGATCTTGTGGCATGGTCTGAATCTCTCTACTGGGTGCACTGGCTCTGGGGCTTCCCAGAAGATATGGGCCAAGGTTAACCACAGCCTGTGTTCTGTTTGGGGCCAGCCGGCGTAAGCTACTAAGTGACCTGCAGGTGGCTATTATTTGTGCTGGGCTTAGGGGTGCTCCGGGGAGGCCAAGCTGTGAACCAAGGCTGACTGCTGTTAGTGCCCAATAGAGAGCAACTTAGGGAGAGGTACAGGGCATACTGAGGCCAGATGCTGCTTGTTTGAGGAAAGTCTGAAGCATGAACAAGACAGGCCATTTGTATGGAAGAGCCAGTGGAATCAGCTGGTGTAGGCCTGAAAATTGGGTGGGGTGAATTCTCAAGGAATCACCAGGACAACACAAACAGTGTGATCCAGGTTGATGGAGACTCAGATATGGCACCCACTCGCTGGCTCTGTCGGGTGAGGACTCAGAAAAAGAACAATGGCTTTTGCTATCACTCTTGCCTGGGAGAAAGCTACCCCACCTTCCCTTCTGCCCTGATGTTGGACAATTCAGTTCTCCCCTGTACTTCCTTGGTTCCTTTCAAATTGCCACACCAGCACTGGAACTCAGAGGGAGTAGATCCGAGCAAGTCTGTGCACAGTCCCTTTTAGAGGAACTGCCTGGGACCAGAAGCCCTCGGTCTCCCTCAGCCTCAATTCCCACTGGTTTTTACAGACAGAAGTTAGGGGACTTCTCTTCCTGGCACTAGAACCCTGGGCTGGGGGCCTGGTATGGGGCTGGGACCCCTCACTCCTCACAGGGGACCTCTGCAGCTGAGATATCCCTCCTGATTTCTATCCACCACACATAGGTGTGGGACTGCCTGTTCTGTGTCTCCAGTCCTCATACCAGTCTTGATATGGTTTCTTAATTCCCCAGTTGTAGAACTTCTATTCAGCTAGGTTTCAGGTGGTTCTGAATGATGGTTCTGTAGTTTAGTTGTACTTTTGATGTGGTTTTAGAAAGAGGCAAGTATTGCTTTTACTCACGCCACCATCTGGTGCTATTTTATGTAGGGTGGTCAAGGATGGCCTTGGATAAGATGGTGTGTGACTGTTTGCATTGGAAGGGTTTCATGACCCATTGTTTAATGAAGGAAGCAAGTTGTAGAAATGTAATTTGGGTATAATCCCTTTATATAAAAAGATGTGTGCGTATTTAAATACCTGTAGTGCATAGATATAACACAATCCATACACAGAGGGGTGCACACCCACACACATGTTCAAAACACTTCACCCTGGTCATCTCTGGAGCAGTGCGCGGGCTGTGATAGGAAGGAGGGGGCATATGTTACTCAAGTGTATTTTTTAAAGTACAAATCAACATAAAATACTGGAAACATACAATAACATTTGAAAAAAATTACAAATTTAGTAGAAGATGACCCTGATAAAATATATTAAAACATTTTTTTTAAACCAAGCATTTGGGGGCCATGACCTTAAAAAAACCCAGCAGGTTTAAAAAATGGAGACAGAATATAGGCAAATGATGCCCTGATGTCCCAGAGGAAATCACACTTGGGTCACAGGTCACACACTGGTACCCTGAGGCCTTGGGCCACTTAACCTCTCTAGGGGTCAGTTTCCTCCTCCGTAAAATGGGATAACTTCTTCTCAGAGGAGCTGTGAGTAACACATGAATTAATTCACATGCAGTGTTGAGAATACTTTTGGTACACAGTTAAGTGCTTCATAAATATTAGCTTTTAAAAGGGTCCTTAGTTCCACCAAGTTAGGGACAGCTTCAGACAAGGCAGGCAGCCCAGCAACAGGAGGTGGGGCCACTTGACTTGCTGTTCACATCTCAGCACTTCTCAAATATCTGTGAAGTCTGAGAAATACATTTTTAATAATTAGTCAGAATACAAGAGCCAGGCTGGTGTGTGGCTCACAGTCAGGAAACAAGTGTGGGACAACACCGAGTTGCACACAGCGGAGCTCAGGTCCAACCCTGCCACTCAATAGCCCCCACCTTTGTTATTTGAAAAATAAACAGGCTCCCAGACTCCTTGCTGGGGTGCTGTTTGCACCGACGGGGAGAGGGAAAACAACAGACAGGCCCTCTTCCCTTTGCTGACATTTGTCTTAAAAAAGCCGCACTGTTGTGCGCCCTCTGAAAATCAAGGGCTTTGGTGGTTTTCTAGGAAATGTAAGTGAGCACATCTCAAAGTGAGTAATTAACTTTAAAATAAATGACTAGACATTTTTACATCCCTAGAAAGCAACTTGCAAACTCTGCTCATTGTAAATGGCAGGTATCGGTGACATTTAATTTTGCCGAGAACAAATGTTAAGGAACCCTGCCTGAACTTCTGCAGGGTGAGAGAAAACCCAGAATTTCCCAATATCCCACTGGACCACCCCACTGGACACCCTTTTCTTATTACAACCTCTCCTTTTTCCCTCCAAATACTGTTACCAAGTAAGCCGAAGTACAGAATGACCCTGCCAGGGTCACTGCACATTAAGAGCTTTGACACAAAGCCAAGTGTTAAATGCATTCACAGGACACTCAGTCACTCACTGCAAGTTCCGACCTACTACCCATCCTCACGGAATATGGTGACCTCAGCAGGGTTTCTCCCACCCTTTAACCTTTCTTTTCTGTCTTCTTTCTGTTCACGTTCCCTCTCTTCCTTCGTTCAGTTTTTGTCTCCATTCCCTATCCCCTGTTGTGAGCATTTCCTCTGTTTTTCCCCCAACTTGTTTCCTGTGGAGCACACTCGCCAATATTGTATCTAAAAATTTATGTTCATTTAAATATCCTTTTGTGTGCTCAAAATAGACATATCTATAGATTTGTCTCAGCTGAAAGTTGTTACTCACCGAGCTAGAGCAGGCTTAGTTACATTGCCATTTCCCCGTGAAATCTCACTGTTCTTTTTAAAGTGTTTCATAGCATCTTTGAGAAGTAACATCTTTAGGAAATGAGCTGTACTTTATTGGAAGAATAACTTAAGAACTCTCATGATAAGGGCCCAAGCAAGATTTATTTCTGTCCCTGAGTGTTGAAGAATTTAAGCATAAGAGCAGTAGCTGTTCCTGGAAGATGTGTGACCTCAGAGATAAAATGCTTCTGAAGATTCAGAGGAATTCCTTTGGAGACTTCTTGGCTAATGACTGTTGTGACAGATGCGTATACTTTCTGTTCTTGACACTTAAGTTTGCACGTGGGACGTGGCGGTCAGTTATTGAAGAGGGAGCAAAAAAAAAAAGCAGTGGCTTTATGAAATTCATTTATTTTCTTTATCAGGATTGCTTCATTGTTTGTCAGCTCAAAATATTAGTGAGGATTTAGGAAATTATCTTGCCCTTTAATTAGGTGAAATTGGAGGTGGATTACTGCAGCCATAAGTGCTCTCTGGGGCATTACTAATTCAGCTAAATTTCAGATGCCCGATTTGTGCGGCCTGTTGATGATATTATTCTAGAGGCAAAGGGCTGGGATCTTGGGGATGATTAAGAAAATGGTTTTGCTCACAACCTAATGATAACCCTTGAGGGTAATGAAAAGCAATAGCAACTTCCAAAGTCAAGATGGGTCATCCAGCAGTGAACTATTACTCTGCTCCTTCCTACGATTCACATCATTAAGTGCTCAGCTACATGAGGAAGAAACAAATGACTAATCAGTGCTATTAAGGCTACCATTCCTGTCTCACTGTTGGGTTGACAGGTTTGTGTGCGGTCCTGGGCTCTGCAGGATCCAGATATGGCAACATTGCCTGGTGTGCTCTTCTCGCAAGGGCCACAGATGGCCTCTCTCCAGGCATGGTGGTTGGAGAGAGGCAAAAACAAGTGCCATGCGGTGCCTCTCACATCTCTGGCATCAATAATCCAAGCTATGTGGTCTTACTATTCTTTATCACCATCCACACTGCGCCTAAAATTTGTTTTCTTAGCCTTTGTTTAATGGAGCTGGCCATTCGAAGAAGCATTGTGAAAAAGATGAGGATATGTATACTTCAGTCTGTTTCTTTGATTTGTGTAATGTCTCCAGCATTTATTTTCCCATAGGGATGCTGGCTTTCTAGGGAGCAGCCATTCTTTATTATTAGGACAATCGAAAGAAACTAAAAAATGCAAAAGTGATTTGTAGCTTCTTTAGGGTGTAAAGATCAGAAAGTGCAAGGATGCTGCATGGCCAAAGCAATTGACAGAAGGGCATGAACAAGCACTTTGGAGTCCAGTTAATCAGAACTCAGTCCAGTGGGTCGATCCTGAGGCAGCCACAGACCTAAAGGAGCTCTACTAAGGCCCTAACCTTAGAGCAGCCTCGGGCTTTCTAATGGTGTAAGTGACACCAATTTTAGGGATAGATGTATGTCTTCTAATAACCAGGGCTATATCCTTAAAATTACTTATGAAGCCTCTATTCTTGGCAGCTCCCAAATAATGAATGCTTATCAATGCCGCTATGATTGATATTTTATGTGTGCTTTTTATGAATGTTTTTTAAAAAAGTGGTGGTTTTTAATGAAGTTTGCTTTAAAATAAGTGTTGGCCATATTTGCTGGCTAATAGAGAAAGAACTTCACTGACGTTCTGAGAGGGATCATGAATAATGGTCTTTAAACTTAAGCACATAGGGCCACTTACCAGTGTAAATAATGGCCAGGGTTTTAAAATTTTTTTAATTATTTTTTTATCATCTTCAGGTGTACTTCAATCAAAATTCCATCATCAGAACAGTCCTTGTAGCACAGTGTTAGGATGGCCATGTCCACTTGTCCCCACAAATGGAATTTCTGTGTACTTGCACCTCAAACAAATATAAAAAGTAAAATACATCATATTTATCTTATAAATTTATCCACTTAATGACTTTATCTTCAAAATAAAATACCACCTCTGTCCAATAATTAAACAGGTTGGAATCACCCAGCAAATATCAGCCAGGTGACATCCGTTCAATGGGAAAGCTCTGGAGAAAATAGCTGATGGAGACAGTCAGGTGCTTATAGGAACCAACGTGAATTAAAAACCAGCACGCTCCTCACAGTGGCGTGAGTTATCAAAAATGGGTGCTTTGAGTCTGGTATCAGCCTCAGAGAGGACAAAGGTGGGGTTTAAGAAGACACACCTTGCAGATTCGGTCTTGCTTGAATGACTTAAATGTCAAAGGGCAACATGATTATGTACCTGCTTAAAAATGAGAGAATTCATTCCCAGAATACATTAAGCTTAAACAAAATTAAGCAGTACTCTAAAATTGTCTATAATACAGGCTACTTTTTGTGCATAATCAGGGCAGAAAATGAGAATATTTGTTCAGTTTCTTTGTATTTACACAAAGAAGGATAAGCAAGAAACTAAGGAAGTGGAGGGATGGGGGGCCGGGGCCACAGTGGGAACATGAGTGTCCGGGCACACCTTTACATTGCTTTGAGTTTTAAGCTCTGTGGGTGTATTACTCATTAAAAATCAAAAAGCAAAAACAAGATGAGTTGGTTTTTGGAAAACTTAAACCCAAATGGAATATTTTCTTGGAAATGTTAAAACATGATATTTTAATGTATGCACAGCATTCTGATGCAATAGGTGAGTGCCCCAAGAAAGAGAGGACATGGGTTCAGGCCTCGGCTTTTGTTTTTCCACGAATTACTTTGACATCTTCTAACAGTGAGTCAGCAAATGGGTTTCATGTGTGAGGCCACTCGTGTTTGTGACTAAATATGAAGTTGCCTGGAGCATTCTGCAGAGAAAGATTTTAAGGCCACGTCCAGGTTCAGTAGTAAATATTTTTTTAATTCTTCAGTGATCTCTGCCATAGGTGTAGGAGTGACAACATACATGCCTTTTATTTGTCCTTTCTTCCTTTTATTTTTAAAAAACTAAATTATAGTTCACATTAGATGTTATTCTGTATTAGTTTCAGATGTACAGCAAAGTGGTTAGGAAATCATGTACTTTACAGAGTGGTATTTGCCCCTTCCTGACGCTTTTTCCTTGCCTATAAGATTAGGGGATTAGACCAGAAGAGTTTCAGTCTCCTTGTAGTTGTAAGATATTAATAATAAACAGGGCATATTCCCCAAAGATAAATGAAGGAGAGGGCAGACAACAGTCACCTGCCTTAAGTGGAGTGTAAGAAAAACTAATTCCTTGGCTAGTATGACTCAATGGATTGAGCACTGGCCTGCGAACCAAAGGGTTGCTGATTCACATGCCTGGGTTGCAGGCCAGATCCAGTAGGGGGCGCTCCAGAGGCAACCACACAGTGATGTTTCCTCTTCCTCCCTCCTTTCCCCTCTCTAAAAATAAAATTAAAAAAAATTTTAAAAATAAAAACTAAGTTTCAGGAAAGTTCCATCTAACTGTTGGTGAATAGGCCTCTGGGACCCAGGCTGAAATGGTCTGCACTTACTGTCCAAACTTTTGGCATCTCTGAGCCACATTGGAAGAAGACAAATTGTCTTGGGTCACACATTAAGTACGTTGCACCAAGTAATCACCAAAAAATCTCACAACGTTTTAAGTAGATTTATGATTTTGTTTTGGAACACATTCATAGCCACCCTGAGCCACATTAAGCCTTCAGGCCACAGGTTGGGCACCCCTGCTTTGGTCAGTCAGCTGGAAGGCAGTTAGGACAAATTCTTCAGAGAATTTGCTCAAAGTGATGCTTGGAACAGGCAGGCTTGATAGTCCCCATTCCCACTTCCTTTTGGAACATTATCAGAAATAAAAGAGGAAGCTTGGAAGAGCCCCCAAGACGCCACTCCGTAGAGCTGGGAAGAACTGAGTGACAGAAATGGACAGGGCTACTCTCTCCTCGAAGTCTAGGGTGGCATGGCAGATCTTTTAGGCTTTTTCAGATTCCAGCCAGTGGAAGCTTCTGGATCCTCCTGAAAAGGAGCTGGGCAGCCTGCTTGCTGTGTGGTTCCTGATGAGTTGCCTGATCTCATTGTCTCCAGAAATTTGAGAGTCTCGGTTCTAATCTAAGGCCAGGAGCAGAGTAGGAGGCCAAGTATGTGTAAGGAAGGGGACTGGCTTCCCCTGACATGTAGTTAAACATCAGGTAGAGATCTCCTGAGGTCTGAGCGGGCTTTCTTGTGTTGTGAAACCTTCAGGGTCCTGGAGATGAGACATTTCTGATTTCAGGAGTCTGTAGAGAGGCCAAAGACACCCAGAGAGCTTATTCAGAGCCCATGTGAGATGCAAATCTTCTCTCTCCTACCTGGACCCTTCTGTGCTCTGGAGCTGCTAGCAAAGCAGGCTGAAGGTAGCCTTGCCAGCCCCAAGCTCCTGGCCTCGATCTCTCAAGTGGGGATCCTTATTTCTCAGTATCCCACACTGACAAAAGCTTTCAGGCTATGCGGTCTAAGGCAGTAGCCACTGACCACATGTGGCCATTTTAATTTAAATTAAATAAGGTGAAATAAAAGAAAAATTCCAGTTCTCCAGTTGCACTAGCCACATTTCAAGTGCTTAATAGCCATTTATGGCTGGGGGCTACTGAATTGGGTAGCACAGCTATAGAGCATTTCCATCACCTCAGAATGTTCTGTGGATGGTGCTGTGTCTGGAAGCCACTATGGACAGATGGATCCACGTAGGTAAAGAATAGTAAACAGTAAGCCTAAAGTAAGATGAAAGGGGCAAGGTATGCATGTTTCCTTTCATGTAAGATGTGAATGGGCTAAATTCATGAATCAAAAGAGAAGTTCACATTGAGTTAAAAAATGTGGTATATGGTATTTAAAGAAAGTCATGCAAAATGGCTAGTAAAGGTTGAAAGTTCTTGTATTTGAGAGATTTTCGTGTAGCATAGACTTTAGGCAGCTGTTTATCATCTAATTTTAGGAGGAATGTTGTCCAGCTGTGATTTTAGAGGAGAATGTAATTGGGCTGGGGGGAGGTCATGATGGAGGAAATTAACAAACTCATGGACAAAAGACATCACTATCCTTTTGTGTTTCCTGCTGGGAACAGTACTCTGTTAGAGGTGGGAGAAGCAGGAGAGACCAAGGGCGAACCAGTCCCTTTGAAACATGTCTTGCCTCGGAGACAGGCTTCTGACCAGCTGGAAGGAGCGCTGAGGTGGGGTGGTGGCTGGTGGGCATCTTCCAGGCTGCCCTTATCCCGCCTGGCTTCTCTTTAAAACTTACCAAAGAGCCTCTCTGGCACGGCATTAGCATGCACAGCCACCTTGGAAAATGTCAGGTCTTTTCACTTGTACTAGTTCCCTCCCTCTGGGGACTGGAAAAGGCAGGTGGGCCCATATACCTTCATTGCTCTCATTGAATCCCTCCAGATCCAAAAATAATATTTCCATGTGCATTGCTGGACAATGTTAATTTCTTAGAGCAGTCCTGTGTATTTGAGCATCCTTCTCTTCCCCTGCTGCTCCTTAAGTTCTCAGGAGATTATGGTGTAGACAAGGATGGGACTTGAAGATTTTGGAAGTGTACAGTATTTTGGCTATTACATAATATAAATCTAGCATAACCATGCTAAGAGACTTGAGTAAACCATGAATATTTTTTCAGGATGTAAATATAGAAGAAAAAAGAACCACAATGTTGGAAATGAAGTGTACTTATATATTTTTTCTGTCAACCTTTTCCTTGTATTTAGTTCTATAACAGCACATGACAGATATTCAATACATTGCATTAAGTTCATTTCATTTAGAAAAATGAGTTATGTCCACAAGTTTGTTTTTTAGTAGAAATACAATTCAAAGTCTGTGAGCTAAAATGATAAAACCTGAGCTAAAAGCTGAAATGATATCTATCCAAGTAGAATCATAGAAGCAAACAGAATTTCCCCCTCTCTCTCCCCTGCCTCTTTCTTTTTATAGTGCTTGGAGATGTGAGCAGTAGGCTGTGCTGTTGACAAGCTGAGAACCTAAATGACCTGGGTGTTTGGAGTTAACTTTTACTTTTTCTCCTCCAGCCCAGGAATTACTGGATTGCCGCCTGGAGTCCCAGTTGGTTAGAGTGATGACAGATCTTCATACTAACACAGGCATAGACTGAGCAAGAACTAAGTTCCTGTTCATTTAAACAACTGAATATTTTCACCCTGAGTTTGCCAGTACTATACATTGGGCAAGAGAATATGTGCTTTGAATGCTTTCACAGTCATTGTGTGAATGTGACAGAGACTCTTTTTCATTTCCTTCCCCTCCCCTCCTCACCCCTTCCCTTTTTTTGTTTCTCCTCACTTGAGGACATTTCACTCATTGCATTCAGAGAGAGAGGAAGGAAAAAGGAGAAACATTGGTGGGAAAGAGAAGCACTGATTGGTTGAGTCCCAAACCAGGGATCCTCTGTGCCCTGACAGGGGATTGAACCTAAAACCCTCTGGTTATGGGATGATGCTCCAACCAACTGAGACTCACCAGCCAGGGCCTCTCTTTCTTTTTAGTAGGATGGATTTGTCCCTACATGTGCTTGTTGGCGTTAACCCTAGTCTGGATCATTCCTCTCTGTTCACAGGACACGATGAAAAGAGACGGTCCTCCAGCACAAAGCCACACTTTCTGTAGGTGGGTGCTCCCTTTTAATGGGAGGTGGCAGAAAAGTAGCATGGGGGGCGGGAGACTGAAGGCATTTATGACACTTTGCCATCTGACCTCTTTGTTTCAGAAAGATAACAGTTATACCATGTTAGACTCTTCCTATAAATGTTCTTTGTTTATGTGTGGTGTTAGACAAACATTTGGACATTTTGGATTTCTCTTATTGGTGTGTAAGCATTAGTAACGGGGACTGGCAAGAACTTAATATTAGATGGGTGTGTATTTTTCACTGTCATAATAGCCTTAGTTAAAAATACTTTGGCTTGTCATCAGGGAACATGGAGGGTCCCCAGTGCTGACTGAAACTTGGTGATGTGTTGAAACTTAGTAATTTGAGAAATTTGGGGCCCTTCCCAATCACCTGAAGTTTTCCCCTTTAACTAAATCCATTACACCCCTTACTGCAGTCTGGGCAATCTGCCTGGGGGGAGGACTTCCCCTAACTCCTTTCTTTGCCTTTTGTTTTCTCTTTCCACCCCAAATCGTAGAAGTGGCTGTAATATAACATTTTACCATTAGGTGACGCTGTCTAACATGTAATGACAGTGAAAGGATTTCAATATATTTCAAAAATCACCCAACTGATACTATAGGACATTGACACTGTAGATTTTGAAAATATCTTTTTTTTTCTTGCAAATAAAGAATTTTTCAGGTAGAAAATCTGGGAAATATTCAGTCAGAATTTTTAAAGTAAGTAAGAAATCACTGTTTTATTTTTGGAGAGATAGCAAAAGAAAATTCTTTTAGGCTGGCATGCAAAGTTTTCCCTGACTTATGGTAAACCTACATTTCCCAAATTACATCTGCTTTTCTCTTTAAGTGCCCCATCCCTTAGTCAAATTGTGCTACTTGCCATTTTTTTGGCTATCCAGATACTTTTCCATACTATTTTTATTTGCAGAGAATCTACTTGCTCTTACAGATAAACTCAGATGCCAAGTCCTCTGTGAAACCTTACTTAACCTCCTCAGATGGGAGGACTTATTCCTCCTTCTGTATCTCTGTGCAGCATTTTGTAAACACTAGCTTCAATAATAATTATTCACGTATTATCATGAAAGCAAGGAGTGTAGTATAATTACTACAAGCCTAGAATGGCTCTTAGAATAAACATTAATAAATGGCAATGAGCTTAGTTAAGTGAATAAATTCATCATAATAAAAAGTGGATACGGAAAGATTTGATTCTAGTTGAGTTTTGAACCATTGCCAATTCACTGGGTACTGGGAACTGGCCACACAACGATAATTAAAGAGTAATGACGAAAGGCAGTTTATCAGTGTATGAGGAAATGCACCCTACACAGTGCTGTAGAGAGCCAATCAGTATGATTGATTTATTGGTCATGATAATTGATGACATGAGAAAGTAAACAGCTCATCAGTGCCTTAACATCTCTATTTAGAACTTTCTGCTTTTTAGCCATGCTCTTGTGCATAAATAAGAAACATAGTTAGAACTACAATATACTCCCTCTGTACTTAATTTAGAAGATGTTTTTCTGTCATCCACCACATTCCCAATGAAACTGAGCCTCCCAGATACATAGCTGGAGGAGCTGTGCTCATCCACATTCAGGGCGAGGGAGATGAGGGAGATTCGGTGGGAGCTGGCAACAGAGTGGGAACAAAAGAAAGACAGCCTCTGCGGCTTGGCACTCACCCAGCCCAGTAAAAATTTTTCCTCAGTCAGTGATGTATAATTAAGGGGGAAAACAACGACAACAACAACAAGCGGAACTCACTGCTACACAGTAGTATTTTCAAAGTATGTGTGAAGATCATCATAGTAAAAGACGAAGATTCAGAATGCACCTGCTTTGAGTTATTTAAAGACAAAAAGGAGCTCTGTGAAAGAGTATTTGAAGGGGCGTTGACAATGACTGAAAGAGAATTGCCGATGGCAGGAAAAATGTTGTGGAAATTAAAATCCTATTGAAGAATTAAAATCCATATTGGGAATAGTTAACACAGCATCTCCTATATAATGCAGAAAAAAAATGTAAGAAAGAAAACGATAGATTTAGGGGATAGAAAATGAAGCTATGAATAATTGGCATCCTTGAGAATGAGACTATATTAATAGAGTAGAAGCTATAATTTAGTGTATTATCAAAGCTATACAAAGAAAAGTTTCTGGGTCTGAAAAAAATACCTGAGACTATAAAATGAAGAAGATATTTTAGGCAAAATGAGTAAAATGAGGAGTTCTAGGCATATGCTGGTGAAAATGTGAACTTCCAGTACAAAAACAATTTAAAGTTTTCAAGCAGGAAAAATAAACAGGTTACTTGTAAGTATAAAAAACCTTGATTTGTCCTGTAGGACCATGATGAGACATTGATGCCAGCCTGATACATGCATGTGGAGAGCCTTGTAAGACTTTTGGTTCTGCCCAAAACATCCACAAGGACATTTTGTCCATGCCACAAGGGACTTGGAATGTCTGCTAATGAGGACTTGCAGGGCATTTGGTTCTGTGCAGACATCAATGGGGGCATTTGATCCATGCCAAAAGGTCCTTGATATTTGGTCCCGTACAAAATGTGCACACTTAGAAAATGTTCCTATGTTCAAAAAGCCCATCATGTTTATTTCTATTTTTGGTTTATAGGAGTAACACAAAAAATACTATCAAGTATTATTGGTCCAATAATTAGGTTGTGGCTGTATTGCTGATACAGCCACAACATAACCATTATTGTCTCCATAGCTTAGCTGGTAATGACACATGGGGCCAAATAGATGGGTCCTGGTTGGAATCTTGGAGAAGAGCAGGAATTACACAACTATGGACCAAATGTCTCCATGAGCGTTTGCACAGAACAAAATGTCTGCTCATGGTATAGAGTTAAGCCCAGTTAATTACTTTAAATTGGCACCCAGATAAAATGAAATACAAGAATAAAAATGTTATTGAAAACTAGCTCTATATTGTCTAAATTATTGACTAAAATGAATACATAAATGTGACTTAACTCATTAGTTGTTATACAGATAAGATTAAAAGTGAATTTAGTAAAATGCTAACAGAAGTAACCTCTAGTTACTAAAACCATGGATAATTTTTATATTCTTCCTTGTGTTTTGTGTTTTTATGGAAAGTAAAACTATAATAAAGCTACAAGTTAATCAAAGTAAAACACAAGCAATGTTCTCTGTTTATAAAAGAAAAAAGCAGATCTAAGCTACTCTTAAAATATTCAGGCAGATTTATTTTTTTGATTGCATTTGTGAGTAATTATTGACATTAAATGGGAGAAAGGCAGGAAGATCTCTGAACCCACTTCAAGGCTCTAATTATCGTGACAACATTTCAAGTTTGTCTCTTCATTACAAAGCCATAAAATCTTCTCAGGGCCATTAGAGCTGCCTTCTGTAATCCTGAAGGATGTGTTACTCTCCACTTTTACAAAGCTAAGCCCATTATCTTAAATGGAGTATCATTAGTGATCAGCCTCTCAACTCTGCATCAGATTGCAAAGGTGATGTGTAACAGATAAGTTCAGGTACAGATAGGCTATGAATAGCTGGAGGTTTAATTTCAAACATAAATTTAGTTTTGGGGGGAGCTGACCTATACCATAATATGGCACAAAAATGTTTTTAATCTAGAGCAGTCAGACCACCAGTGTGTTTGAGATAAACCTTAACAAACACACCAAAAACCACAGCAAACACTGCTACACAGCCAAGAGTCTCACTGGTGTCTGTCTGCTAGGCCCGCACACTAATCAGCGGTCTGGATTTCCCCATACTGGTGCTGAAAAGAGGAAAGAAAAGACAACACTGTACTGGAGTCAGAGAGGAGATGGTTTGTTCCAGGCCTAGAGAAGTGCTGGTCTAAGGCTTTCACACTTGGGCCTCCCCATTGCCAGGGAGCCTCAGGTCCATTTTACTGCACCAGGTGCAATATGAGACAAGGACAAAAGCAATTTGAAGGAAGCAAGCTAAGACAACTTTTCCATTCTGTGGCAGCCTGAGTTCTAGCTTTTCCCTCGTTTCACCAACAGCTCTGTACCACCTCCATACGACTTTGGACATGACCCATTTTTAAGTATCCTATCCTTTGAAGTGTAGGAATTCAACAAAATAAGTAAAGAACCCAGATAAACCAGTTCTTTGAATGCTAAACAACTGGTAGAGAAGTAACTCCATCCTAATGCCAGAGTAAGATTTGGCCATGTAGGGAGTCTCGCCATGATCACTTCACTTATTTCAAACTAAGTGAAGACATGCTAGCCTTCCTAGTCAAATACAATTTAATTTTCACATACTAACTGCTTAACTCAACAACTTCATACAATGTCACGGGCTGACAAAAGCTGCAGCTTCAGGGGTCTGCTGGTAACTCAGTGAAGTAATAAATGTCTGGGGAAGAATTCCAAAGGATGGTGAGTGGAACTGTGTTCCCTTTGCTCACACTCCCAATCCCAGTCTGTTTGCCTCTGCTGAGCCATGTGGTTGGTGAAGCAGATGGGTAGCTGTATCCAAGTGAGTCCTTGGGCTGTGGGATTCCTGATGAGCAGAGGGTGGGCTTTTCTTCTTTGTGGACTGGGTATGAACTTGGGAAGCAGTACTAGAGAGACTCTGGAATGAAGCAGAAGCTTTTGGGAAGAGCTTGGTCTGCAGAGGTGTGTGCCCACCACACTCTGCCCAGAGTGTAGAAAGGGGGATCAAAACTGGCTTTGTAAACACATGTCAGATTTTCCAGGCTGTGATATGCCAAGAATCAGCTGAATGAGTAGGCTGAGTCTTTCTAGGCAGGAGGCTGGGGGAGTGTCAGATATGAACTCTGAGGAGTTAACAACAAAACAAACAAACAATAAACTAACAGCTTATCTGAAAGGACCCAGCAACAGAAAGGGGAGTGGCCAGTGCAAATAGAACTCATGCTTGGCAATACAGAGTTGTAGAAGGAGGCAGAAGATAACTTAAGCAAAATAATAATAATAATAGCAGCAGCAACAACAACAACAACCACAACAAACAGTGCGTTTAAGAAGATTCAAGTACTATAATTTTCCAACTAATGAATCCAGTTGTTTATTTGAAGGAGATGGAAATCATTAAGAAAAAAAATGTGGTTGACTGTAAGATTTCCAGAAGGAGGAAGAAGAACTAGTCAATAATTAAATAGTAGCAAAAATATTCGTGATTTGAAATAAAGATCTAAATATTCATAGTGAAAGGGCTCACCAGATTTCAGCAGGATGCATGACAAAAGATATATTTAGGCATGGTAAAAGTTTTGAGGTCTGTTATAAAAAAAGATCCAAAATTTGTAATAGATAGAAAAGAGTGTTGAATGCTTTTTTTGTGCAGGGCTGGGCTTGACTTTCTGTTGACTGAGCTATTTTACAAGTCTGCAGTGGCTGAGGTTAACGTGTAGATATTTGTCTGCTGGAAATGAAATAATTTCTATTTGGTGGAACAGATAACCCCAAAGGATACAGTTTGTGGCTGTGTAAGATATTAAGCAGTCTTGTATCTAACCTAGCAATTTTATCTTAATGTTCCTTTATTTAGAATCCCCTTTGAATCTCTCTCTCTTTTTTAAAAAAATATTTTGCTGTAAAGTTTTAATAATTTAAATTAATGAATTAAAAATCATTGATAAAAGTGCTCATACCATACTGCATGAGAATCATGGTTTTACATTTTAGAACATGATTCCTGTAACAGATTTGGAGATCATCCATTGACATGTCCAAGAGCATTCACTTGAAGAACTGCTTTTCGGGAGAAGTCACCTCAGGGCTGCTTATGCTCAAGCACGTCTTTTCTTGCCCTTTGGAGTAAATCCCAAGCAGCAATAGAAATTTAGCTTTGCTCATCATGCTCTATTTCTTCTGATTTTTTTCTTTCTCTTTATTGATTTCTGTGTTTTTGCTTTTTCTGGTTCCTGTGTGGTAGCAATGGTTGGATGTTTGGTCTTATGATATGACTCCTGGTGATTTCCATCAAATGGATGATAGAGTGACAGATGACAGTTGAATTTGTTAATTTTTTCTGTCTTTCTACTTGGGAGCTCAAATCAATCAATTTTTGTGTGTGTGTGACCATTGGGAAGGACTCTAGCTCTTTGAGACTTAGACTGGTGAGTTTTTGTGTTTCTGTTGTTGTTTTTTTTAAATCCTCACCCAAGGACATGCTTATTGATTTCAGAGAGAAGGGAAGGGAGGAAGACAGGGAGGGAGAGAAACATCGACCAGTTGCCTCTCCAGCTGCCTCTAGGATGAGTCTGGACTGGGAAACAGAACCGATACCCAGGCATGTGCCCTGACTGGGAATCGGACTCATGACCTTCTGGGTTAGGGACTGATGCTCCAACCAAGTGAGCCGCCCTGATCAGGGTATTTCTGGGTTTATTTTTGACCTGCAGGTGAAGTGGTACAACTGGGCTAAAAGCTAAGTGCTTGTAATTCAGAAAAACCTTTACCTCTTGTGTGTGAATGTGAAATATTTTCCTGCTTCTGGAGAGTATTAATAAATTAGATTACAATGTCATTAAATTAAAGAAGCTCTGTTTTAAATGGTTTTTAGAGATAAATATCACTGCTTACATAAGTTTCATGGGCCCAGAATTCAGAGAAAATAAAAAAAAATCTTTTACTACTTTAGATGCACTAGGATTTTGAGGAAGAAGAGTCTTTCTTACAGAAACTGCTAGCTTAGCAACATATTAAGAATCCAAGTTGACATAAGTAGGGTGAATCTTTGGACAAACTATACTAGTTTAATAATTTTCTTTGGTTTATCAGGGTTCAGTGTAATATAGCATATATGAAGTCTATCCAGAAGGCATCTAGCCATGTAATATGAAAAATACATTTACTGAAGAAGGCATAAAACACAGGAAATATGTACATAGGACAATGATGGCTTAGTCCCCTTCCAAGTAGGCACTTTGGAACCTCACACAGTTCTTCCAATTGCCATCAGCTGGTCCATCATATTTTCCTGAATCTCAGTGATGATCTGAAATAGCTTCCCTTTCAAAGGTGATTTTAGCTTTGGGAAAAGACAGAACTCACAGGGCACCAAATCTGGGCTATAGGGAGGCTGAGTCACCTGGGTAATTTGATGTTTCACCAAAAAACTACATAAGACATGATGCATGAGCAGGCATGTTGTTGAGATGAAGTCGTCAATCACCTGTTACCCATAGCTGCAGTCTTCTGAATCATCCAAATAGTTTCCACAGAGGAAAGTTCAAGCTTAATGCAAAATTTGATGCAGATTTGTTGCTCTACTTGCTCAGTCATTTTGAATGCGATGGCCACATAGTACACATGCTCACTCAATGTGTCTACCACCTCCACTGACTAGTACAGTGAAGTTGTCATTGTTCACACATGCACATTCCAGTCCACTCTCCTTGGCTGCCAGGTTACATTGATGTTGTGCAGAATGTTCTTGTTTGGACTTTTTCTGGACAGACTTCATATATATACACACATATATATGTATATATGATTTTGGTGATTTCTAATGAAAATACTAGTTTAATATAAATTTCCTAAACTACTTACTTTGGCTTACTGATCAAATGAGTTAACATTACAGATACATAATGCTTAAGGTTATAAAAATGCAAAGTTATGTTCATAATTCTGACATTTTAATAACAGTAATATTTTGTAATGTGTCAGTCTGAACATCACTTATAAGATTTGTAGGTAACTTAAAACCTTGAGATTTTAAAAATTGCATTAATCAAAGGCTTATTAATGAACACAGATAATTTGTAAGTACTATTGATACTGAAACTATTGATTAGTAAGCATAATTCCAGGTTCCTATTCTTTTGTATCTGATTTTCATACACTATAAAGTGGTTATATCTTTAGGATATTTGTGTTGAAAATGCTTGATCTTGTCACTTTTTGAAAGTGTAAAGGGATGTGTATACCTAGAGAAAGTTTTGTTATCAGTATTCATGAGTTATCGGTATTCATAAGTGATGGTCCTTAAGTATGATCCATTTTCTCAACTTTCTATCTTCTAGTTTGCTCTGTGAAACAGAAGTTATTGTTTTAGTTAAAAGTTGCAATTAATGTGGGTGTTTGAGACTACAGTAGGAGCTATAGTGAGAGAGAAATACAACTGTGAGTGTCCATTGGGTTTTCAACAAAAAAGGAGAGTGATTTAATCCTAAATTAAAGTGTAAGTTTGTTCTAGAATATGAGAAAGGATAGTGAAGGACAAATCTGAGCATGTATGGGAAGTTGTAGAGGTTTTGAATAAAGTGAACCTTATTTGTTTTGAATTGTAATAACTGAGTCTGAGAAGAAGCTATAAAATGTACTAATATTTTGGCAAAGTTCTTTTTTTTTTTTACTTTGAAGGATTTGTTCATCAGATAATTTAAGAAACAGAAAGGAGCTTGTGAATATTCTACTCCAGAACATTGTATCAACGATTACCTAGAATTTAGCTTTCTCTCTGTTAAAATGATAAGTTACTCAATCCCTCCACCTTCTAACCACCACCTCCCCAACCCCAGAGCTGTCAGGCTGCTTTCTGTCTATGAGTTTGACTCTAATTTGCTTGTTAGTTCAGTTTGTTCATTAGATTCCACATGAGTGAAATCATATGGTATTTGCCTTTCTCTGACTAGCTTATCTCACTTAGCAAAATGTTCTCCAGATCCATCCATACTGTTGCAAATGGTAAAATTTTTTTCTTTTTTTATGGCCAAGTAGTATAAAGGGGGTCAACAGTAATGAAAATATAATAAAAAATAAAAATTAAAAAAAGTAAATATTGAAAGCTCCACAGTAGTGAGGATAGTACATTCTCACTTATAGTTTACCTTGTTTTTAAATGTATTTCCTGTTGATTTAAAGTTATAACCACTGGAATTTTTCTATTGGATATGATTTTAATAAAAACAAATAATCACTCTGTAAAAAATGATAATGTATTACCAATTTTCACTCTGTAAACTAATAATCACTCTGTAAAAAATGTATTAGTATTAGAACTCTTAGTTAGAGATAGTAAAATATTATTCTGCACCCTCTGTGAAATCTATTCAGATAGAGACTCTATCTCATCAGAATAATTTTCTCTGCTTTGTTTTGACCTTAATAAAGCCCTTAATTATTATTACCATTGTTATTATTGTTATTTATCCTCACCTGGAGATATGTGCTTATTGATTTCATAGAAAGGGGAAGGGAGGGAGAAAGAGAGGGAGAGAAACATTGATTCGTTGTCTCTTGTATGCACCCAACTGGGGATCAAACCCACCACCTGGGTATGTGCCCTGACTGAAAATTGAACCCGCTCCAACTGGCTGAGCTGCACCAGCCAGGGCCTTAATTATTTTTTAAAAAGCAAAAATAAAGAACACAGCTTCTCAATTGTGACAGAGCTAAAATTCCTTATAATCATGTTACTTTGTTTGATATTATTTTAAAATATTGTATTGACACTTTGATTAAATAGATTACCAAGTACTAGTTCTCAGCATCCATGATGCTACTTAATCAAGCAACCAAATCTCCTCCAATAACTCTTTTGATTTTGCCTTCTCAAGTTCAGAACCTAAAATTAGAAAAATAAAATCAGTCTGACTTTTATACCTGAAACTATCTTTGAGAGTTGTTATTTCCAGAGGGCCTTGAAAAGTGTAAAGACATTATTTTACTTTATAAAAAAAATGGTAGAAATAATTAGGAGTGTTTGGTATGTTCCACATTTCATAATCAGCTTGACACTATTTTAAGAATTACATGGGAATAATTGCCAAATCAGAAGACATGCTCAATCTTCCCTTATTAAGTTTATATAAATACAATGTTATTAATATAAATATTTCAGAAATTATACATTTTATGAGAAGACACTTGAGCTTTACCAGTGTTCTCATTTTTCTCATTCTCAGGAAAAACATTGATGAAACCCTTATGAAATAGTTATGTACTGTAGTTTGTTATTTTCTTTAATTCCAGTTACTTTTGGTCACTGTAATAAGTTGACTATGGTCATTCGGTTTCATTATTAAACAGGTTTCAGCTTCCCTTAGATGTTTGCCTGAAGGTTTTTCTATAAGCTACAGAAAAATAGCATTTTGTTAGTTACTTTTCTTTTTCCTTCATGTTTCTTACTGGTTTCCAGGATGTTTTCTCAGGTTGCACAATTTGCTCCTATTGTATCACAAGTCTTGCTTTTGTTGAATAAATTGGTTCTAGTTTAAGCATGATATTTTCCATTTTATCATCACTTTCAATTTAAAAAATACTGAAAATAAAATACTATTCAAAGTGGGCACGTACACAGATGCCTGCATATGCATCTTTTCATTTCTATTGTAATTTTATGCCCCTTCCAAGAGTTTTAAAAATTGCCTTCACTGCTTATGTCCCATATAGAGTATGATAGAGATGATAATGTTCTTCAGTGATTTCACATTAGCAACACATCTAGCCTAACACACCTGAGGCTAATGAATAATGCAATATACTATTCTGAAATAAATGTACAAGATTGCCAGTTGAGGGTAGGCAAGGTTGGCATGCTTTTGCTTCTTTCATTTATATAAAATTTAAAATAAAAATGGAAGTTCACAAGTAGTGAAGATTCTGTAACTAATGACAGTTATATCTGTACCCCTCATTTTTCCAGTTGAATATGTTTAAAACATGTGTGTCCATCTTGGTCACTGTATGCTTATTAACATTCTGAAAGTTAATAGGCACTGTATTTTTATTGAATTATTGATAAATTATATCAATGTATGAAATAATGATTCATTCACAGTAAAGTATTAGAGACAACGTGTTAATAGGACTGTTAGTTCAGAAATCTGTATTTTAAAGGAGACTGGCATGTATCACACAGACAAAAAAGGGCAGTGGTAGATATTTTATAACATTTCTGTGAAAAAACCACTTCACTTATGAATGCTCTGGTTGTATCAGCAGGTTGGCAAATGACAAACCTTCGTATACCCTGCTATTCTTTCTATATTTTGGAGGATCAGAAACTTGTTAGGCTTCCATGTGTGTTTTTAAATATTCATCATCTATAAATTTCCTGAAGACCTGCGGGGGGGAAATCAGTGACCACTTCCTACTCTTGACAGGAAGAGCACCAGTTAGTTGTGCACGGTGAAGACTTCAGGTCATGGACCTTTGGTTCTGGGAAACAAAATCTGGTACAACTGCACAGAACTTTATTATTTGTTTGTGTTTGTTACAATTATTTTCCTATTTGACCTCATTAACATGATTTTTAAGATTCCAGGAAACTCTTGCCCAGGAAGATAAAGTTGCAAATAACTGGTTAAGGAGCATTCCCCAAACCCATTGATCTGAATACTGGATTACTCAATTTAATGAGTAAGAGCAGAATAAATACCCTTATTCAGGATGATAGATAACTTCAATGACTATTCTTTAAGGTTCACTTTGAAACCCTTCCTTGCTGTGTCCACCAATCCCAAACTATTGCTGTGTGAAAAACTTGACTGAACCCAATCAAATTCCCCTTTATTCACCTATAAAAAACCAAAACCAAAACCAAAAAACCCTGCCTAAATTGGATCCTAAAACCTTATAAATGGCTTCTCTTTGTTCTTCTTCTAAAATGTTACTAAGAATCTTTCTGGGAAGTGATCCCCTTACTGCAGTATGAGGGGTAGAAGGTGGGCAGGGAGAGAGAGAGAAATGTTGATTGGTTGCCTCCCATATGTGCCTCCCATATGTACCCCCATACCGGGGATGGAACTCAAAACCTAGATACGGGCCCTGATCAGGAACACCTCAAGCTTTGGGTGTTGGGGATGATGCTCCAGTCAACTGAGCAACCTGGCCAAGCTCAATAGTTATTTAGGGGCATTTTTAGAGATCCATTGGTTTTAGAAGGAAGAAACTGTGGGCTCTGATTGATTTATCCAAGTTATTTAAACAAAGAAGTTCAATTTCTGAGGTTGTTTAATTCTGTGATCCTGGTGTGCTGGAACTGGTTGGTATTGGCTCATTCCCACTCATCAAGTCAATTTTCAAATAATCAAATATTTTGTAAACTGTTTGTTAAAATATTGGTAGCTTTAAATTGGTCATGGTAGGCATCATTACAGCATGGCAATTTGGAAATAATACAAATCAGGGCCTTTTTATTGAGAGAGTTGTTGTACCAGCTCACCACTGGTTTATTGCTGAATTAATTTCATGTGGGATCCTCAAGGCATCCTTTGCTCATATTGGGAAAAAGGAATGGAAAACATCCCCTCTTTGGAGATAACAAGAACTTTTAAGCCCCATTATTATCAGAGATCCATTTATGTTTTTCCATCACAGATCATTGTTATGGAGAATGGCACATGTACCAATGGGAGATTTATTAAATCTCACATCTCTGGTAGATATTTTCCTAATTCTATTACTTTTACTGTTGATAAAATTTTAAATAGGTGAACTGAATGCATAAAAATGTCCTATATTTAGGGGTTTCAATTTATTGGATATATTGCAGAAAGTCGACTTTGAAGGAACAGATATATTAAGGGAATACCCATGTGAGCAGGGAACAGTGATCAGTCCCATGTCAGGGGGTGGGCTTCACCCACTGTCCCAGGTCTGCAGGCCTTCATCTCAGCTTCCTGAGTCATTCCCGCTGCTGCTCCTGACTTCCAGGCCACGTGGCTGGCTTTGGTCTTTGGTGAGGTTGAGACCTGTCAGTTTAAACAGGTTGAAACTTAAAAAAGAAATGACTTCCAATAAAATTAATGTAAAAATAAAAACAAAGTAAATGCATAAAATACACAACCATAGTGATACCTTGTACATAAGTCTTAAAGAGAAAAACAGAATGGGCTTTGTTTTCCTCTTTGCCACATTTCCCTCCTCTTTTTCCTATTATCTTTGTTTGTCTGTTTTGGTGAGAGGGTTGGGGTGAAAAATGGTTAAAGTCTCTCCCCTTGGTAAATGCTGGATGGTAAATAAATGGATAGATGAGATTTGTACATATTTTATTATTGCACATATTTTATTTATTCCCTGGGCTATATTTATCTCTTCTCTGGGAACACACTGACTAAAGGAATCGGTGACAACAGCAGCCAGGAGAGCCACATAGCTCTGTCGGTTGGTTTGTGTCCCTTATTTTCTTTTTGTTATAAGGTGTTGAATTATTGGAATGAGTTCAACACTAAACCCTGGGGGAGTTTGATTGATAGAGGACTTAAAATTCAAACGTAGTTATTGTGCTTATAACTCCCCTTGAGCTTGGCAGCAGAATAAAACAACTTTTACTGTGTAAGTTAAAACCAAAACCAAAACCAAAAAACAAAACCTCTGAGATCCCTGGGTAGGTGCTCATTTGTAGTACTTTTCTCCTTGATATGAACCTTTGGTTTTCCTACTGAGAAAGAGGCAGAAGGATGAGAAAACAAGGTGCTTGTTTGTAGGAGCTTATAAAATCATAGAATTCGAAGGGGCCTTTGGGTGAACACCACCAGCCTCCAAACATACAGAAAAGAAACAGGAGGTTGAAGTGACATCCTCAATGTCTGTCACACTGTTAGTGGCAGAATTAGAACTAGAACAAGCAAGTGGGTTTCATGTTACCAGATGTTATAGACTTCAAAGTTATTCTGGTTTTTGGCAGTAATGACTGATGTGATGTTGGGTTTATAAATATATACATTTTAAAACTTTTCCATTCCCTCTTCTTATCTTTTTGCCTTTCTTCATTCTTTATCTGTTCCTTCCATTGTCTTTACAATTTGTGTAAGTCTCACCAAAAGCCAAAAAAGGACAACCTTTAGAAACAAACAAAATAACTTTAGGTTTTCCCCATATTGTTTAAGGATCACTGGTGACAATCCATGTTAGAGTCCCATGTGCACTTCCGTGTATGGAAATCCATCTGAGTCACAGATAAAGGTAATGGAGCACTGGGATTCTTTTCACAACAGATTTTTCAAAATCAACTTCCAGCAGGTGACACCTACTATATACCAATTTCTCACAGTCTGGAAAGACACAGCCAGCTAATTTAATTTATGGCTCCCCATCTGATGGTCTTAAGAAGTATTCAGATATATTTTTCCTGTGGGCAAACTCTGCATGGAAATTACTTTTGGAATTAGGCACATTACCTCTTTCTTGTCACCAGAGTGTCATTCAGTAAATTGCTTCTTTAGTGTTCCTTAGTGGCTGGAAAGAATTAATGAAGTTACTAGAGCAATTTCCACATTGTGGAAATCTGACTATAATTTGTTAAAAAGATACTAACTCTGTATTGCAAGCATTTCTGAGCAGTAATTCTGTTTGTAGGTTTCATCATTCATTCAGCAAACATTTGTTGAATACCTACTGCAAGGTAGGCATTTTACTAGGCACTAGGGAGACAATATAAACAAAAACAGTTCCTGACACCACAAAAATAAGTCTAGTGAGAGAGTAGAAGGTGACAATTAAACAGAGTGTGATATGATCTTGTAAGAGGCATCACAGGGTCACCTACATAGATGGGGTTGCGGTGGCAGCTGTGTAGGTGGTTGCAGCAGTGGGGGGTGTGGTGTTGATGGACCACAGAAAGCTTCTTGGAGAAGGTAATTACTGAGTTGAAATTATTTCTCAATCATTATAAACTTAGAATAGAACAGATAAGATAGATAAAGAATGTAAGAATAGATAAGAAGTAGCCAAATGAAGAAGGAGCACGTTCCCTGAGTCCTGCCTTATAGCACCTCAGACATACTTGCAATGCGTTTTAGTGCAAAATTCCAGTTTAGCTAACATGAGAACAGTTCTAAGAGGCTCACCAGGTTCTGACGCCAATGCTCAGCTTGTCTCTTCTGACGTGCAGCGTGTACTTCACACCTGCATCATTACAACTCCCCAAAAATCTCTAACCTAGTCCGTTGGAGAATGTATTGTGTGCCATGATTTTTGGCCCCATGTCAGTGTTTGATTCCAAACAACACATCCTCCATTGCCTGTGCTCTAGTGAGTGGTATACCATACATCACCAGACTGCCTAGTAACACTGACATTTTTATGTATCCCTGAGAAATAATTTCTGTAGCTGAAAGGCCAAAAAGTTTGTAGAGCAGGATTTTAGAGAAATAAGCAAAAGGAAGGAAACCTGTTAAATTCTGTAGCATTGATGCACTTCACCAAAAAAATGGCCTTCTGGGGACTGAGGTCACTGAGGTGAGGAAAATGATACATGAGGCTATCACATAAATCTTACCTGTGTCCCATAATTTTTAATCTGCTCCAGGTCAGTACAGATTTAAAATCCTCACTCCTGGCCAACAGGATGGGGCAGTCAAGATATTCCTCCAGGAATCCTCAGAAGAAATGAACATTATTTTACATCTTTCTTGCTATAGGGACCAAGAAACCATGAGGTCATTCGTGATACTTAACTTACCTGCACACTTCCACTTCTGATCTCTGGAGCAGTTGTTTTTATTTTAGTTTTCACAACATGTTTTACATTTCATTAACAAATATTCTCTTCAACAGCTTTCCTAGGCATCAAAGACTGTATTTTTTCTCAGAAAATTAATTTGTGGTAGAAAACACTGCCTATTTTGGGTACTGACTTGAATTAAAATGATGAATAATCAGGCAAGCAGTGGTGGAGTGCTTTTCAATATTGAGAGCTGTTATTTAGTAAGTGCTTGCGATGTGCCAGGTGTTGTACTTGTTGATTATCATATATTTTCACACTTATAACACCCCTAATAGGTGGGTATTATGATTTCACAACTAAATATACACATTCATAAAAGTAAACAGATTTTCAAAGACCACATACTTACAAAGTAGGAGCTTAGAGCCAATGTTCTTTCTGTGACATTGAACAGATTCCTGTCTTTCACAGACATGTGTAGTAAGCCTCACTGCACTTGAATTATGAGATACTCTTTAAATGTGAAAGACATAAATTGGATCCTATTAAGACATTGTTATAATCAGCCTTAAAGTGAAAAGTTTGAAAACAGTAATGCAGGAGACTTCAGTGGAAAGGAGGAAAATTTCACAGAGAAATGGAATTTGAACTAAAACCCTAAAGATATATGGGACATAGAGAAGAAGAGAGAGGAGAGGATATTTAGCAACAGGGATATTATTTTGAGGAAATGTCACAGATGAGGCTATGTATAAAATCTGATGATAATCTGACTTTGTAGATTCTAGCCTAAGACCTGGGCAAAACCAGGGTGGAAGTCAGGGCTAGAGACTGAGTGAGTGCTTGTTGGTAAATGAGTGAATGGCACCAGAGGCAGATTATATTTGACCTTCCACTGGGTGTGAATGCTGACAAATTATTTTCCTTTGCTTCAGAAAGAAAAAAACCCCAGATAATTTCCTTGTTATAATTGCATTTCAGTGGAACAGCCCTGAATCTATACATGCAAGAATATCAATAATGATCTATGCATTTGGAAGGCAAAGGTCCATGACCTTCATCAGAGGTTTCATGTATGAATACGTTTATAATGATTACCGTCTCCCCTTGTCTTTACAAACACATCTGGTGCCTCAAGTTTCTTTGACCAGAAACCTTTCAAGGCATGAAGTTAAGAAATGAAAATGAAGCAGGTCTGACATTGATGTATTCTCTGTGAGAAATGGTAGGTCACCTAATAATACCCACAACTATGGCAAGCTTCTAATAGAATTTTCTCTTTAAGCTTTCTTTGGAAAAAATGCATTTTCATTGGTTTTTCCAGTCCCAAAAAAGGAAAGAACAAAGATGGTTCGATGCAGTGTGGCAATTTGGAAACAGTGACTGCGGGTAGGGGGATAGGCGTGATGGCACATGCCTGAAGTTGGGTGTTTGTCGGGGGATTCCATGATGTTACATGTTTCTGTAGGAAACAATATCAGCTCAGCAGAAAGTGGCAAGACTGATATTCAACCAGCATGTTGCAGGTTCTACATACCAATTAGCCAATTGATATTTCCAATTTCATTTCCAATTGTTAAGGTACCTATTGATTTTTCCAATTGATAAGGTACCTATTCAATTAGGAGGGACTGGAGTTATACTTGTTGTTGAATATTTTGAATATCCACCCTGGAAATAGGGTCCACTATATTATGTGTGCGCCCAGTGCAAAATAAAAATATGGGGCCACTTGTTTGAAGATCAGGAAAAAATGTGAAATGTGCTAAGTATAAAGCTTTCCCCCTTTTTCCTATCTCAGCGTGTCAAAATACACACACACACACACACACACACTCCTAACCCAAGGACATTCTTTTAATTGCTTTTAGAGAGAGAGAAACATCGATGTGAGAGAAGCACTGATTGGTTGCCTTCTGTATGCACCTAGATCAGGGACCATATGTACCTGGAGCAGGATGGTGAATGAACCACAACCAGGCATGAGCCCTGACTGGGAATTGAACCCACAACTCTTCAGTTATGGGACAATGCTCCAACCAACTGAGTCACACCAGTCAGGGCTCATGGTATATGTTTTACTTACTATTTAATATCATTCTTCATTTACATAAATTAAAAATATAATAAATAAAATTGTTAAGATTTTTAAGGTGGTGAAAGGAGAGCATGAAGCCTTTTGGGAGGCCCATCTGAGTGAGAGGCTCTAGACAGAAGTAGTATGCCCATGAAGCCAGCCATGTCTAAAACGCAGTCATCTAAAACCTTCGTAGCACCAAGATGAGCATTTGGTGAGAGTGATTCCTTGGGGGTAAAGAAAGAAAATAAGAAACAAATCAAGGGATTCATACACCCTCTAAGAGAAGATGGCCCAGAGTACCAGGTTATCATGCTAGGGTGTGGGGCATGCAATAGACAAGAAATATCTGGTTGTCAGCAAAGAATATGTCATAGCCTTTCTTTTTTTTGTTTTTTATTGTATTTTTCCATAGTATTTATTCCCCTTGTACTCCCCTGCCCTCAGCAATCACCACACTGTTGTCCATGTCCATGAGTCCTTTTTCCTTTTTGCTCAATCCCTCCACATCTTACCCTCATACCTTCTTAGTTATTATTCAGCTCTCTATCCATGAATCTCTCTCTATTTTACTTGTTAGTTCAGTTTGTTCATTAGATTCCACATACAGTGAAATCATGTGGTATTTATCTTTCTCTGACTGGCTTATTTCACTTAACATGATGTTCTCCAGGTCCATCCATGCTGGAGAATATCCATGCTGGCCCCAAAGGGTAAAACTTTCTTCTTTTTTTATGGCCAAGTAGAATTCCATTGTGTATATATCCCACAGTTGTTGTCTCCACTCATCTACTGATAGACAATTGGCCTGATTCCATATCTTGGAAATTGTACATAAAGCTGCAATGAACATAGGGGTGCCTATGTTTCTTTGAATTAGTGTTTTGTGTGCCTTTGGATATATTCCCAGAAGTGGGAATGCAGGGTCAGAAGGCAGATCCATTTTTAATTTTTTGAGGTTTCTCCATGGTGCTTTCTACAGTGGTTACACCAGTCTGCATTTCCACCAAAAATGCTGCAGGGTTCCTTTCTCTTCACATCCTCAGCAGCACTTGTTTGTTGATTCATTGATGATAGCCATTCTGACAGATGTGAGACGCTACCTCACTGTGGTTTTAATTTGCATTTCTCTGATGACTAGTGATATTGAGCATCTTTTCATATGTCTATTGACCATCTGTATGTCCTCTGTGGAGAAGTGTCTATTCAGGTCCTTTGCCCATTTTTTAATTGGGTTGTTTGTTTTTTTTGGTGTTGAGTTTTATAAGTTATTCATAAATTTTGGATATTAATTCCTTATCAACTCTATTAATGAATACGTTCCTCCATTCTGTGGGTTGTCTTTTTATTTTGTTAACAGTTTTCATTACTGTGCAAAAACTTTTAGTGTGATGTAGTCCCAACTGTTTATTTTTCTTTTGTTTCCCTTGCCTGGGGAAATATATCTGATAAAATATTGCTATGAGCATTTTATTCTTTTATGAGGAGAATATAATGTCCGAGGCTTTGTTGCTTATATTTTCTTTTATGATTTTCAAGGTTTTAGCATTTAAGTTTTCGATACCTTTTGAATTTATTCTTGTGAGTGGTATAAGACAGTGATCTAGTTTCATTTTTCTGCATGTATTTGTCCAATTTTCCCAACACTATTTATTGAATAAACTATCTTTAGCCCATTGTATGTTCTTGCTTCCTCTGTTGAAACTTGGTTGACCATAAAGGTGTGGGTTTATTTCTTGGCTCTCTATCTGTTACATTGATCTATGTGTTTGTTTTTATGCCAGTACCATGCTGTTTTGATTACTATGGCCTTGTAGTACACTTAGATATTAGGTAGCATGATTCCTCCAATGTTCTTCTTTCTCAGGAATGCTATTGCTATGTGGGACCTTTTGTGGTTCCATATACATTTTTGAAATATTTGTTCTAGTTCTGTGAAATACATAATTGGAATCTTGATAAAAATTGCATTGAATCTGTAGATTGCTTTGGGTAGTATGGGCATTTTAATGATGTTAATTCTTTCTATCCATGAACACGGTATATTCTTCCACTTATTTGTGTCTTCTTTAATATCTTTCTTCAGTGTCTTATAATTTTCCATTTACAGGTCTTTTACATCCTTGGTTAGGTTTATTCCAAGGTATTTTGTTCTTTTGAAGGAATTGTAAATGGGATTGTTTTCTTAATTTCCCTTTCTGTTAGTTCATTATTAGGATATAAAAATGCAACTGATTTCTGTATATTAATTTTGTATCCTGCTGCTTTGCTGAGTTCATTAATCCATTCTAGTAGTTTCTTGGTGTAATCTTCGGGATTCTCCTGTGTACAGTATTATGTCATCTGCAATTAAAAACAGTTTTACTTCTTCCTTTTCAATTTGGATGCCTTTTACTTCTTCTTGTCTGATTTTTGTGGCTAGGACTTGCTGGTACTATGCTGAATAAAAGACATGAAAGCAGACATTCCTATCTTGTTCCCAATCTTAAGCAGAATGCTTGTAGTTTTTGCCCATTGAATATGATGCTGACAGTGGGTTTGTCTAATATGGCCTTTATTATATTTAGCTGTGTTCTCCCTAATCTCATTTTGCTGACAGTTTTTATCATAAATTGGTGGTAAATTTTATCAAATGCTTTTTCTGCATCTATTGATATGATCATGTGGTTTTTATCTTTTATTTTGTTTGTATGGTGATTCACATTTATTGATTTGCAAATGTTGTACTAACATTGCATTCCCAGAATAAATCCTACTTGATCATGGTGTATGATCTTTTTGATGCCTTGCTCTATTCAGATTGCTAATATTTTGTTGAGGATTTTAGCATCTATGTTCATCAGGAATGGTGGCCTATATTTTTCTTCTTTGTAGTGTCTTTATCTGGTTTTGAAATTAGGATAATTCTGGCCTCATAAAATGAGTTTTGGAGCCTTCCCTCCTCTTGAATTTTATGAAATAGTTTGAGAAGAAGAAGTGTTAGTTCTCGGAATGTTTAGTAAAATTTTCCTGTGAAGTCATCAGGTCCAGGGCTTTTGTTTATTGGAAGTTTTTTGATTACTGCTTCAATTTCACTAGGTATAATCTGTCTATTCAGATTCTTAGATTCTTCTTGATTTAATTTTGGAAGATTATATGTTTCTAGGAATTTATCCATTTCATTCAGGTTGTCCAGTTTGTTGGCATATAGTTGTTCATAATATTTTCTTCCAAACCTTTGTATTTCTTTGTTGTCAGCTGTTATTTCTTCTCTTTCATTTTTGATTTTATTTCTTGGGGTCCTTTCTCTTTTTTTCCCTGATAAGTCCAGTTAAAAGTTTATCAATCTTGTTTATCTTTTCAAAAAACCACTGTTGGAATCATTGATCTTTTGTATCATTTTTGAAACTCTTATTTCATTTATTTCTGCTCTGATGTTTATTATTTCCTTCATTCTACTTACTTTGAACCCTGTTTGTTGTTCTTTTTTCAAGTTCCTTTAAGCGTAAAGTTAGATCATTTATTTGAGCTTTTTCCTGTTTTTTGTTTTTTTTTTTTGAGTTAGGCCTCTAATGCTATGAATTTCACTCTTATGATTGCTTTTCCAGTGTTCCACAGATTTTGGATTATTGTGTCCTCATTGTCATTTGCTTCAAGGTGTCTCTTGATTTCTTCTTTGATCTCATTGACCCATTCATTGTTTAACAATATGTTATTTAGCTTCCATGTCTTTGCATGTTTTTCAGTGTTCTTGTGGTTGATTTCTAGCTTCATAGCATTGTGGTAAGAGAAGATGCTTGATATGATTTCAATCTTCTTAAATTTATTGAGGCATGTTTTATGTCCCAACATATGGCCTATTCTAGAAAACGTTCCATCTGTGCTTGAAAAGTATGTATATTTTATTGCTTTGGGGTGAAATGCTCTAAAATTATAAATTAAATCGATTTGATCTAGTGTGTTGTTTAAGCCTGTTGTCTCTGTGTTGATTTTCTGCCTGGAAGATCTATCCATTGAAGTCAATCGAATGTTAATATCCCCATCTATAACTGTACTTCTGTTGATCTCTCCCTTCATGTCTGTCATGTTTGCTTTACATATATGGGTGCTCCTGTTTCGGGTGTGTGAATGTTTACTGGAATTACATCATCTTTTTGGATTGTTCTTTTTATCATTATGTATATCCTTCTTTGTCTCTTCCCATGGACTTGGTTTTAAAGTATACTTTGTCAGATATAAGTTCTGATACACAAGTTTTTTTTTCCATTTTCATGAAATATTTTTTCCATTTTTTTTTACTTTTTGGTCTGTGTGTATCTTTCAATCTGAGATGAGTCTCTTGGAGGACACGTTTATTTGCATGTTGTTTTCTTATCCATTCAACGACACTATGTCTTTTTGTTGGATCATTTAAGCCATTTATATTTAAGGTGATTATTGGTACCATTGGTATATTATTGGTGATGTATGTAGTGCCATTTTATTGTTAAACTGTTTCCCTCTTTTTTTGAGTTTTTATTTTTATTTTCTTTTTTTTAAAGCAAGCATTTTGACATTTGTTGAAGTACTGGTTTGGTTTAACAAACTCCTTTAGCTTTTTCTTGTCTTGGAAGCTCATTATTTCTCCTTTGATTTTAAATTATAGCCTTGCTGGGTAAAGTAGCCTTGGTTGTATGTCCTTGCTTTTCATCACCTTGAATATTTCATGCCACTCCTTTCTGGGCGGAAATGTTTCTGCTGAGAAGTCAGTCTAATTGGTGCTCCCTTTGTATGTAACTACCTGCTTTTCTCTTATAGCTTTTAGGAGTCTTTCCTTGCCTTTAAGCCTTGCCAGTTTAATTATGATGTGTCTGGGTGTAGGCCTGTTGGGTGAAACTTGTTTGGGAATCTTTGAGCTTCCTGGACTTGTGTGTCTTTTTCTTTGACCAGATTAGGGAAGTTTTTGGTCATTATTTCTTCAAATAGGTACTTGATCCTTTGTTCACTCTCCTCCTTCTGGCATTCCCATGATGTAGATGTTGTTTCACTTCATGTTGTCCAAAATGTTTCTTAAGATCTCCTCATTTTTTAAATTCTTTTTTTATTTTGGTGTTCTGTCTGTGTTTTTTTTTTCTACCTTGTCTTCCAAATCATTGATTTGATCTTTTGCTTTATCTAATATACTATTTATTCCTTTTCATATATTATTTATTGCAGACATTACATTTCTTATTTCTGACTGGGCCTTTTTTATGTTTTTTTTTTATGCTGTTGAGTATCCTTATAATTATTGCTCTAAATTCTCTGTCTGATAAATTGTTTGCCTCCATTTCATCTAGTTCTTCTTCCAGAGAATTTTCTTGTTCTTTCATTTCAGGTTTGTCTCTTTGTCTTCCCATTTAGACTGCTTCTTTGTATTTGTTTCTATGTATTAGGTAGATCTGCAAAGACTCTGGTGTAGGCTTTGGTCAGACACTTCCTGTAATTGGCCCTGGGAAAGCTGTTTGGAGCTATCAGCAATCCACAGCTTGTGACTCCCTCTTCTAGTCTTGAGTGTGTGCAGAATGAACTAGGCTGTGCACCAAGGCTGACTTTACTAGCACCAGGCCCAGAGAAGAGCCAGTTAAAGTCTTAAACTATTCATTGCTATGGCCTCAAGCTGTACTTATCAGCCAGGCCTTAGCACCACACCACGGGGCAGAGTAATTCCTGTGGGTGGGGCTATTGCTTCCTCTCAGGCTGTTGCCACTTGGAGGGGAGTGCTCTTCCTGAGAAAGATGGCTCCTGAAGTACTGGGGATGCCTCAGCACAGAGATCCTGGTGGCTGTTCCTTCATTTCTCTCCCCAGAGTCACCGGTCCCCAGACTCTCCTCATGTGTCTCTAGGTCATTCTGCCCTCCCTCTGCTGGAGCCCAGGGCAAGTGTTGCAAATGAAATTTTGTGCTTTGGCCCTGTAAGAGGCTCTCTGCATCTCCAGCTATCCCTCCCATGTGGACAGAAACCTCCCTGCTTTTTACAGCTGTATATTATTTGGGTTCCTTTCCTGGTTCTGTAGACTGAGGAACCCATCTTGTGGTTTAGATGACACACTTCCAGGGGGAGCCCCCTGGCTAGTAAAAATCTCTCTGGAACTTCAGCTGACACCTGTGGGAGCCTCAAAGCTCTTTTGCACTCCCTACCAGTCACATTGTGGTCAAGTGGTTTCTTCCTTGGTTATATTTAAGGCTTCTCTTCAGCTAGTCTTCAGTTGGTTATTCAGGATGATTTCTCTACAATTTAGTTGTAACTCCAGGTTGGTCCTGGGTGGAGGTTAGTGTAGCTTTCACTTACTCCTCCAGAATCTTGGGTCTCATCATAGTCTTTCTTAGAACCCTGGAGGAGGAATCCAGGAAAAGCTGGAGACTAAATAGCATTAGGTGAATCCCCAAGTGGATGAATTGACCCTGTCTATAAGCTGCTAATGTGTAAATTTATGTCAACCCAAATAGAAGTCTATGGGTAGAATTTCAAACCCTATTCTCTTCCCAAGTGGCTGATATTTTTACCTAAGGATTTGGGAGTCCACGTTGATGATGAGATGGAAATGCGGAGAAGAAATAAATACACTGAATGAAACAAATCAAAAAAGACTTAGCCCATCATTTCATCCTTCCCCATCTAAAAGTTGTGGCTTAATGTGGAAAAAAAATGTAAGTGAGAAAGAGGAATGGAATGTTGGAAATGTGGAGTCATAGTTGCACATGTAAAAAAGACCTAGAAACTTTATTTTAATTACAGCAAATACTATATGTGTCAGCATCATGAAATAACAGTGGGAATCAAATAGCTAATATGCTATCAAGCTACATAAATAGAAATGTAATATCTAGGACAAGGATGGCAATAATGAAATTCAACCCTGTATTCTTCAAATCTCACCTGTGGTATTTTCTTTTCTTTTTTTTTTTTTAGTTCTACACATCACATTATAAAAGTGAAACAAATAAGACTGTGATTATTAGACCTGAGTAGGAAGAAGGCAAGGACTCAAAACAATGTAATCTATCTAAGATCTTAGATCTAAGATTATAATAATTTGCCTACATAAATATTCTTAGAGTTTTTCTAATGAATTATCAGTTTTTACAAGGGCATTTTATATATAGCATTGAAAATTTTAACAGTCAAAACAAAATAAAAATGAAAAGTAAGTGGAATTTAATGTATTGCTAGCCTAGAATAAAATATCTAAGTTCTTACCTTGTTCTCTGACCCCTGTTCTCTGAAGCATCTTTTAAAAATCAAGGTGTTTTCTGGACTGGAACAGCTGAATCATTAAAGGATTATAGAGATCAATACTATAACACCCAGCCCAGTGGGATGAAATAAATTCCATTTTATAGTAAGAAAAATTGAGATTATACCAGTGGTAAAATTTATTGAGTGCCTTCTACATGTCAAGTTCTGTGCCAGGTGCTTTACTTCATTTCATGCTCTCCTAACAACAACCTCAAAAGAAGCTAGAATTATTATTTTTAACCATAGATGAGGTACAGAGGACAGAGATTCTTTGTGAGGACAGAGACCATGTATCTCTCAATGACTGCACTCACCCAGGCATAATGCTTTGCAATTTTTTGTTGAATTAATGATAGATGAATAAACATGAAAACACTGGAATCTCAGAAAGAACAAGCAAACTGACTGAGATCATAATGTTAGTTAAGTGGCGGAGGTTGACACAGGCTCAGGTCACTGCACTGGTCCTCCTCAAAGTCACGGAATTGACCTGTGATGACTCCTGATTTCCAGATACTATATCAGGTGGGTGGTACTAAGCATCTTCATACTCAGAGACCATTGAACATCTGGTAATTGACACTAAGTAAACCAGAGAAAAATTCTTTTTACTTTTTAAGTATATTATTTTTAGTTCCATTTTACAAAGCTTGTTTTGTGTAAGTTGATTCTACTAATTTTTACTATCTCAGATATTGTTGTTAGAGCAACCCCTTTTCCCTGAGACAGAATGAAATTTTGCAGACTTTGGGTTTGAATCCTGACTCTACTGTGTATCAGGTATATGATTTTAGGTGAGTTACCTGGTGTCAAAGTAAGAAACATCCAAACCTGTAGAGAATTTTTATGAGTTGAGTAAAATTGCTGTAATTGAGAAAACACTCTGGAAAGTAGCAGTTTTATAACTTATTTTATACATCAGAATCAAAGGGGAAGGCATAAGGGAGTTACATAGAATCCATTGGTGATAAATTAGGGAGGTAGGAGAAAGGAAATGGGAAATCTCTGGGACAGGATGAAAAGTAAGGGGAATAAACACATGCTTCTTCTACACTGGTGGGTATACGATAGTTAACAATGAGCAGTGACAGCACAGAGAGATGGTATTCAGGAAAACAAAATAACAGTGAGGGGTTCTGTGGGCTGTGCTCTGGTGGGACATTGTGCCCTGAGGGGTTTTGATAAAGGAAGTTACTCTGACATTGCAAAGGTACATTATCATAGATGCAAAAAGACAATAGACAGTCTCACTTAAGGCAAAGATTGACCATTGTCAAGGAAGATACCAGCCTAGGACAAGACTACCCACCATGACTCACTTTTAGTTAGGAAGTTTTAATGTCAGACCATCCTGTGTGGTTACTTTGGTCTCTGAGTTTGTAAGGCAGCCAAGCAGGCCTCCCCTGAGCTTGCCAGGTTTAGTATGTGGCCGCTTTTTCATTCACACTAGTATAGATAATACTTCCTACACTGAGTTCTTTCATGTCCCGTTTTGGTCAGAATTAAATGTGAAAAAATGCACAGTTTGCTTGGCATTGTGTCATGTACATATAAGCATTAACACATATTAAACTATTAATGATAAAATCCGGCTAATACATGTTCATTCTGGAAAACTTAAACAAAAATATTGAAAGGAAAATAGTAAACATTCATTATAACATCCTCAAAGAAAACTAGTTAGTAATTTGTTGTGCATTCTTGTAAATGTTTCCTTCTAAAAATGCTGTGTACATTTTAAATAGTTGAGGTAGTGCAGCATATATAAATTCATGAACTACTTTTTTTCTTTTTACCTCAGCAAGAGAATAATTTGATTAAGAGATAAAAGCTGAAAAAAGTCAGGAGTGACTTCCACTCTGAAGCATTTTGATGCTATGTTCATAAACCCTAAATGGGCACTTCTCTGTGCTTTAAATTAGTTTTCTGCTCAAGGACTGATGGAGTTGAAGTGTTGCTCCCTAGGATATCTGGAAGGCAGTCATTATTCTGCTCTCTAATTGAAGAATAAATGTCCAGTTTTACTATGTGCTTTTTCCAGGCCTGTGCTAATCAGGATGCTGGATCTTCAGGCTTTCAGATAATTAGTGATGGATGTTTTGCTCTGGTTTTTCAATAACCTTGCCTTTCCTTTTCAATGCCTTCTCATTATCAAAAGACAAATTGCATCAAAGAAGATTAATATACATTTATATGGTTCAAATGCCATGACTGGTTTGTAAATTACTCAAGAACCTGGGAGTATTTAACTTAGAAACCTGGTGCGCTTATAAAGATGGGAGACAAATTGCCTTTAACAAGGGACATACTCAGCTGCAAGGGACTGACTGTGACAATGTCATGTGGCAGGGTGCATTCTTCCCAGCTGTCTGTGTTTCCCAGAGTGACAGAAATAGGATTCAGCTAAGGTCAGGTATTGTGGGGGTGGGGGTGGGGCGCTGATAAACCACTGCTTTTGGATCTCATCATATCAAGGGAAGGCACTGTATTGTTAAAATTACTCTCACTATTCTCAGGAAGGAGAGAAATAGAGATTCAAAGCAGACACTGAATTCTCAGAGCAAAAATACTATGGACTAGCCTAGAAAGAAAAAATCAGAAGCAAATACAAAGTATTGGCCATGGGTTTTCTGTTTGTGCTAAGAGCTATATTCCCAGCTGGAGTAGACTATTAGGAAGATCACCGTCACATTTAGTAATGATGAGTGAGTGGGAAAGAGGGTAACTGTAGCAGAGAAAGGCTGCTTCCCTGACTCCATCTTGTTCAAGACAGCTGTGTTTTTGCATATAGACATGCTAATCACTAGGGGAATTAGGCTTGTGTTTGAATTTTACAAAAACAGCTCCTCCCATATCCCCCTGCCCTTGTCATAAAAGAAGCCTGACCTCTGCACTTTCTTAAGATGGTAGGGGTAGAAGAATGGATTTGAGACCCCACTAGGGCTTCCATCTTCTCCATTGGCACTTTCTTGATCAGTAAAACTTTCCTTACTCCAAATACTGGTGCTTTAAATTTTGGCCTATTGGAGTGTTGGGCACATGGGCTTTGGACCAGTAACACTACTTGACTTGATTTTTGTGTCAGGCTAGTGGATGTAGCATATTGTGTGTTGAATTGTGTCCCCCAAAAGAAATGTCCAAATCTATACTCTGGTATCTGTGAATGTGATCTTAATTGGAAATAGGGTCAATGGCCATGTAACCAAGTTAAGATGGAGTCATACTGGATTGGGGGCATGGGGGGCCCTAAATCCAATGACTGGTGTCCTTACAAGGATGCCTTGGGAAAATATAGAAACATACTCAAGGAAGAACCCAATGTGAAGAGAGAGGCAGAGATCAAGCCAAGGAATGCCAAGGAGTATCAGGAGCCACCAGAAGCCAGAAATAGACAAGGAAGGATCTTTACTTCAGAGGAAGCATGGCCCTGTGGACACCTTAATTTTGGATATCTAGGCTTCAGAACTGTGAGAAAATAAATTTCTGTAGTTTAGCCACCAAATTTGTGCTTATACTTATGGCAACACTAGGAAATTAATACCTAGTGTGTATGGGAGGGATCTCTATCTATACTAAGAGCCTTTTAGAGGAGGACTTTCTATTCTCAGACTGAGTTTTATACTGCTTTTTATTCTATACTGCCTACCACAGTAGAAAGAGAGAAATGGGGTATTCTTATCCCTCAGAGAGCCTCATGGGCACACTTTTCATCATAGGTTGGGTTTCCTCAGAAGCAATCACTGAGATAAAGATTTGTGTGCAACTAGTGTCTTTGGAGGTGATCCAAGGAAGTGGGGATGTAAGATAGAGAAAGGAGGGAAGCAAATAGATTGCTAGTTGTTGATCAGTTTACCACTGTGGGCAACTGGGGCACAATCCCATTGGGGAGCTCTGGAGGACAATGTAGAACATGACTCAGATTTTCCACTCTGGAGGGGAGGAATGGAGGGCAATTACCTATCTTTTGCCACTGATGCTCCTTTTGTCCTCCCAGAAGTCTGTCCTTAGAGTATACAGGTTGCATTTTAATTTTTGTTTTTAATCTTCACTCAAGGATGTTTTTTAAATTGATTTTAGAGGGAGAGGAAAGGGGGGAGGGAGGGAGGGGGAGAGAGAGGGGGGAGGGGAGAGAGAGAGAGAGAGAGAGAGAGAGAGAGAGGTCAGTGTAAGAGGGAAACCCTAATCAGTTTTCTCCCATACACACCCTGACTGGAATTGAATGCACAACCTAAGTATGTACCCTGATTGAGAACTGAACCTGCAGCCTTTTGGTAAATGGGACAATGCTCCAATTAACTGAGCCACCCCACCAGGGCATAGCTTGCATTTTTAGAGCTTACTTGCCACCTCTGTGAGATCCACCTCTTAATCTTCATTTTTGAATTTCAAAATCATAATGGGGAGGACTTTTTATCAAGAAAGATAAATCAAATTGCATGTGTTCTCTTATTTCTTTTTGTGATAATGTTAGAAACTTCTGGCCCATCACTTTTTATGCATCATTCTGAAAGACTCTCTCCTCCTAGATTTCCCTCTTCACACACATCCCTGCATAAGAATCCTTGTCAACACCATGGGCTGTGCACAGTATCCGGGAGAGTTAAGAGAGTAAATCCTCAAAAGGTAGCTTTGAGGTCAAATGTCCACATTCTCTGATTCTGCTTACAGCAAGGTAGTCTAACTCCTTTGAGGATTTGAATTTGCAAACAACTTTCTGAGTGGGAAATTCTATTTCATTGATCTTTTTAAAAGTCTTCACTCTTATTCTTACTTGCTGAGTCAGAATAGCTGCTTTAGAAATGTAGTTTTAAATCTTGAATTTGATTTGGCAAAGAGAATACAAAAAAGTTAGCAAAAATTATATTGTTTCTCTAACCAAAGAACTGCTGAATGTGTCCAGGGGTTGCATTTTTTTTTGCATTTACCTAGAAAGACTTGCTTGCCCTACAAAAACATGCTGTCACTCTATCAGAGAACCTTTTGCTTATTTCAAATTTTGCAAAAAAATTCAAAGCATGCATGAGAGAAAAGTTTTATATCAATTCAAACAACAGCGAGTGGCATTGGAACACCTGTTAAATGAACCTAGCTTCCATTCTGGCAGCAGGAGCAGCATTGAACTTTCAAGATGTGATAAATTATTATCCACCATCTGTTTTACAAAACATTATTTCTTCTTCAACCAAAATTAAGTCTAGAAAATGAGCTCTTAGCAAAGCAACAAGTCATCATTCATATGAGGCTATAGAAAGAACTTGAGCCGGAAATTATTAGCACAAATAATTTGCCAGAAACAGAGTGGAATCTTATTAAAGGCCAGAGAAAATGGTCAATTAGATAATGAGATACAAAATAAGCCATCAGTGATGGGAAGAGGTGGGGAAATAGTACCTTCAGAGTTAAACTAGAGGATGTTTCTTACTCTATTCTGTCTTTTAAGAAAAAATTACTAACCATCTCTACAAAATTTTCCATGGGACATTTGTTCAGGTTTGCTGTGTTAGTGGTGCCCCAGAGTAGTGAAATGTTGTTGTCCTGGGTTTTTTTTTTTGTCCTGATTGTAGTAAGATCAGTATGTAGCAGGCATGTATCTAAAACTCATTTCTTCTTTTCTCAAGAAGACATACAGATGGGCAACAGATATATAAAGAGATGCTCCATGTCACTATCTATAAGGAAAGTGCAAAGCGAAAGCACAATGAGATTCCACCTCACACCTGTTAGAATAACTACCATCAATAAGACAAGAAATAACAAGTGTTGGAAAGGATGTGGAGAAAAAGGAACTCTCATTCACTGCTGGTGGGAATGTGGACTGGTATAACCACAATGAAAAACAATATGAAGGTTAATCAAAAATTTGAGGATAGAGTTACCATATGACCCAGCAATCCTTCTTCTTGGTATCTTCTCAAAAAACTTGAAAATGTTTATTTGTAAAGACATATGTACTGCTATGTTTACTGCAGAATTATTCAGAATAGGTAAGACATGGATACAACCTAAATGTCCTTAGACCAATTATTGGATGAAGAAGAAGGGCCATCAAAGAACATGTATAAAGGACACATGGGCAAAGCCAAAGGAGGTAGTTCAAGGGTGGGAGGTGGGGATGGGTGGGGCAGAGGGCCACGGTGGGGTGGAAATGGAGACAACTGTACTTGAACAACAATAAAAAATAAGAAGATTTGGTATATATACTAGGTCTGACCAGAAAAAGTCCAGCAATCGTTAACATGACAAGAATGGTTTGCATGACATCGATGCAACATGGCAGCCAAGGAGAGTGGACTGGAACGCACATGTGTGAATAATGGCAACTTCTATGTACTAGTCAGTGGGGGCAATAGACACCATTCAATGAGCTTGTGTACTATGTGGCTGTTACATTCAAAATAACTGAGTGAATAGAGTAACAAATCTGCATAAAATTTTGGTGTTAAGCTTGAATATTCCCCCATGGAAACTATCCAGATGATTTAGAAGGCCACAGCTATGGGCAACTGGTGATTGGCAGTTTCATCACAACAATGTGCCCACTCATGCATCCCATCTTGTGCAGGGATTTTTGGTGAAATATCAAATCACCCAAGAGACTTGGCCCCTCTACAGCCTAGATTTGGAACCCTGTGACTTCTGGCTTTTCACAAAACTAAAATTCTCAGACCATTGATGAGATTCAGGAAAATATTATGGGCAGCTAATGGAGAGTGGGAGAACTGTGTGAGGTCCAAAGGTGCCTACTTTGAAGGGGACTGAGGTGGTGTTGTCTTACATACAACATTTCTTGTGTTTTCTTCAATAAATGTCTCTATTTTCCATTTTATATGGCTGGATACCTTCTGGACAGACCTCATGTACAATGGAATACTACTCCATCATAAAAAGGAAAAATATTACCATTTGCAGAAACATGGGTGGATCATAAGAGTATCATGCTAAGTAAAATAAGTCAGATGAAAAAACAAGAAAAAATTATTTCACTTATATGTATGATATAAAACAAAAAGCAACAAATGAACAAACAAAACAGATAAACAAGTTCATAGGCACTAACAACAGTATGGTGTTACCAAAAGGAAAAGGACTTGGGGGAGGATGAAAAGGGTAAAGAGCTCCGATATAGGGTAAAAGAGAGAGACTAGATTTGGGTGATAAGCATACAATGGAATATTCAGATGATTTGTTATAAAATTATACATCTGAAACTTATATAATGTTACTAACCAATTTACCCCAATACATTTAATTAAAAGAAAATATATCTGGTGAAATGTGAATAAGCTCTGTAGTTTAATTAAAAGTTTTGTATTAACATTAATTTCTTTTTTTTTGAAAACTGCACTATGGTTATACAAATGTAAAAATTGGGGGACTTGATGAAGAAATATATGGGAAAGCTCTGTACCAGTTTTATAAATTTTTAGTAAATATCAAATTAGCTCAAAATGAAAAGTACATAAATATATGTATACTTAAAAATAAAAATTAAATCCATCTATTTGTAGGTGACATGAAATTAAACTGGAGATGAATAGCATATTTGGGGGTATGTACTATTTTACTGAAATAAACAAATATGTATAATACAGTTCATAAAATATATTACCTTTTAGGAATTGCACAAAAGTTTTGACTATTGATTTTGACTGGGACTAGTTTTCCTTATGAGTTATAAAATTAATCTATAGCTATACTTTATAATTGATATAAACAGAAAGCAACACCAATGCAATTTTATATTACATTATAAGATAAAAGGTGAGTTTTAATGTGATATGTGCTTGACAAAATTCATATGCAAATATAATTTTATTACTAAATCTCATTTGCTGATGTATTTTAAAAGTACAGATTTTTCAAAGTAGGAAAGTTAACTGTATTAAATTTATCTAAATTGCTAAATACAATATTCAGTATATTTAATGGTTTTCCTTCAGCTACTTATTTGACTGTAAATCTCTGGTGTTTTAAATAAAATTTATTTTATTTAAATAAATATCCTTTCTTTCTGAACTTTGCTTACCACTGTTCTAGTATGCATACCTAACAAACATTGAAAACTGAAAAGTTTTTCAGGGACTGGACTGTAATAATTCCTCCCTGAAGTTAGGAATAGGATTCTGAAAGCCTTTGAGATGAGACAAATTTGAGTTGAGGAAGTGAAGAGTCTGTGCTAGAGAAAATAGGAATAGGTTTCAAGTATGCTTGTAAAAGCCCTGATAAATATCCACATACAGCTAAGTCTGTGTCTACTTAATGTCTGTGTTTGTGTCTTGTATTTATATCCATCCATATGTATCTATACATACATAAATGGACTATGTTATGTTTTACATACCCAAAATTCTTTTAAAAAACATGAATTCAGTAAAGTTAATTTTAATTTCTTTGATCTTTAGATGAGTTTCAGAGATGATGTTTGCTGATGTTGGTGATAAATGAAAAAAAGTGTGTTTTCCTGGGAGGAATTATTCTCCAACTCTCAAGTCTCCCAAGTTCTTTGTCTTTCCTCATTCTATTCTGAATTTAAAGTGTAAGATTCTTTCTTGAGAAGGTTTACCAGCTCTTGGGTGCATTTGAATGGCAATGTCTAAAGGTCCCAAAATACCTTTTTTAAAAAATATAACATTGTGTGTTTGTTTGCTGATCACATCATGACATATAATTTAATTACAGAACATTTGGAAGAATTAAAAAAGGGTACAAAATAATATATAATCCTATTATCCCAAAACAGATATTATTAACATTCTGGTACATGTCCTCCTAATATATAGTTTAAAAATTTCTAGACCCCCTTATTCTGAAGGCATAAGTGAAGTTAAAACAACAGTAATAATAAGCTTCACCAGCTTGTGCTTTCTCCAGCCAATGAAAGAGCCAGAGTCCTCCTAAATACCACGTTATTTTGGGTGTGGCCAGGAGGGACTCCAATGGCTTCTCAAACAAGCACATCTTCCACACTCCAAAGTCATTTGAGAAGCAGTTGAATGATAGCTTTTCAGCTTCCTTAATGTCTTTATCCTGCTTGATAAAATACCAGGTGAATTGTCTTCAGATCCTCCCTAACCTGCAAAACCAGAATGGGCTAAATGTCCTGAGTTCTTCACCATGGCCAAGTCATACTGTGTTCCATGCCCCATCTTCTGTGTTACTATCCTGGGCCCCTAATCAGGGGTGCTTGGCCCTCATTCCTAATAGAGGATCTCACAAAAACATCTCCTTACACCAGCATCTGCTCCATGCTTAGGACTCAAACACATAGGGTCTTGAGAACACTACCATGTTGTTTTTTCAGCACCCTCTGTTTCTGTCCCTCTATGTCTAGCAGTACACTTTTCTGTTTGCACAATAATGTGTGCAAACAGATCTCTTCTGGCCCCAACACAGCCAGATACACTGTCAAACCCTAGGCTTAAGCTGAGATCCCTGTGGTAAGTTTGTTTTACTGGGACTTTTTATTTTTTGCAGTGGAAGAAAACTTCATTCAAAGCACTTTAACAAAAAATAAAAAAGAAATGGTCATTGTTTTCTCTTTCTAATTCTCAGTTTGGTTTTATTCAAGTAGTGGGCATGATGACTATGGGTAGCCTAAAATTGCCACCCTAAAAAGCTGAGCAATTATAGCAGGAGGAGAAAAGTCCTTGTGAAGTTGGCTCTGATAAAATTCTCATTGATGATTCTGATTATCCTGGTTTAGACCATATGCTTATTATGTAATAATCATTCTAGCCAGAGGATTAATTATTCTGATTGGCTACAACTGTGTTGGATATTGGATTACAGCTGTGTTGCCTGTTGACCTCAAAGCCTGAAGAGGGATGGAGACGGCATCAGGCACACCAGTAAATATCAAGAACTGAAGACAATTGTTGGAATCAGAGTGAGGAAAGATTGGTTTCTCAAACATATATGAGGTTAATGTTAATAAAAAATTTTAACTTCCAAAGCTGAAAGTCTTTTTTAAAAGAAAGGGTTTAGACAACATGGATGGAACTGGAGAATATTATGCTAAGTGAAATAAGCCATTTGGTGAAATACAAATACTATATAAATTAATGAGCAAAATAGAATCAGAGACATGGAAACATGGAACAGACTGACAGCAGCCAGAGGGGGAGGGGAATAATGGTGGAAAGGAGGGGAAGGGACTAGTCAAAGATCATGTATGAATGACCCACGGACATGGGCAACAGAGTGGGGATTGACTGTGGGAGCGGGGAGTAGGCTGGGCAGAGGAGGACAAAGTGGGAAAATTGGGACAACTGCAATAGAATAACGACAGCAACAAAGACAGGTCTTGGGTCATGTGGCTGGGTCTAAACCGCAAGCAGCATGGCTAAGTAGGAAAGACGACATGTTTATCATCTCTAAGTTCTGCAAGTTTTTATACATCAAGTAGTGGGGAGAAAGATATGTCATTCTGAAAGGATTTATACAATCTACAAACAAAGGGTATGTCAAGGGAGTGGGCTGGGTCTGGGCTAGAGGCAGCAGAATCCAAAAGAAAGAAATGTCTACTCCTGTGGATTAACTGCAGGCAACACATTAGAAAGTTGGTGTGCAGGTAAGAAGCAGAGGCTCCTGGGGTTCTGTGGTGCCTGGATATTTTCTCTTTGGACAATCTCAGCAATAGTCACCAGGATATGAATTCTAAATTCCAACAGATATCTGGGAATGTGAGAAGTCTGTAGAGATGGTCCACAGCAATGTACAGGCTGTTTTGTTCCTTTCTTTTACTTTCTGGCCACTATAATTTTAATTGAGAACATCTCAGAGTACTTTTTCTTGTCACAGGCTGTGATGGATACTGGCCAGCAGTATCCATTGCTGCTGCAGATGCTCCAGACACGAGAAAAACATACACACGGATGAGTCCTGTGGAGGAATAGTAACGGCATGGCCACTCTCTCTAGCGGAGAGCATCCCGAGTTGCCACCTGAGTAGGCTTTTATTAAGAATACAGATACAGTTTGTGGATTACATTCTGACAGGGAAGATTAACTGAATAGGTAGCTTTCAAAAGGACTGGCAGAACTCCCGCTGGGATTCTGGGCTGAAATTTTGGGGTTTTATCACTTAAAAGACTGTAGGATCTAAAAGGCCAGTTTCATTTCCTGCTCATGCCTTCATAGTCTAATTCAACAGCATCCTCCAGCAAGAAGATCTCACAGGATATTGCATATTCTATGTCCCAGGCCTGATTACCCCAGGGGTCTGCTGACTCTGGTCTGGGCTGCACTGCCCCTGTTATTTCTGCAGGCCTGAGTCAACAGAGGAGACAAAGGCAGCAGGGAGACTTGGATTTCTCACAACTAAGAACAAGGTCTCAGGCTTTGACAAAGCCAAAGGGGCAGGGGTCAATGTCGATCACCCCTTCATTTCCACAGCCCCCCAAGTCCTTCCCTGAGGTCTCCACGTGACCATGCCTATCTTAGGTGATTCCCTCCTTGGGAATATTACCCATTATTGGCTAACTGATCAAGCATTGGGGGCCAGGCAAGGAGCAGAAGCAGTGCTCCTGCCAGGGAAATAAGTTTTGTCTCCTTAGTGGCTCCTGGTCCAGAGGTCTCTTTCTCAGCCTTAGCCACAGTGGGTTACAGCTTCCTGAGACCAGGCAGGGCGGACCCCAACAAGGCAACACCCAAATATCTATTGTAACATTCATATTTTCCCATGATCATAGAAATAAGCTCCCTGCAGGCAGAGATTTTGTCAGCTTTATTCATTATATTCTCAGTGTTATGTGATAGATTTTAAAAATTATTTTTCACTGAACATTATCTCATGACCATTTCCCCATGTGATTAAATATTTTTCCATTACACAGTTTAAAAAATCTTTTTCTTATTTTTTAATTTTTTCAATTACAATTGATCCTCAATATTATTTTATTTTAGTTTCAGGTGTACATCATAGCGGTTAGACATTCCTATAATTTATGAAGTGATGCCCCCGATAATTCTTGTACCCACCTGGCATCATACACAGTTTTTAGTGGCGCTACATTATTTTGTTATTTAGATAGGCAATAATTTATTTAACCAATAATGAACAATGGACTTTTTTTGGTTGAATCTGAAGTCTTCCTAAGAGCAAAGCAGTCACCCTAGGAATTGTTACATAACCCATCCTGCTTCTTCCACCTTCCTTCTCAGCCTCCATGGAGTCAAGAGAGACAGGAGAGGTTAAGGCAATGCGTTACCATTTATTGTATTGTTTAGAACAACTCTGTGTTTCTCTTTTATTCATACAATACTTTTGACACCAGATTCATGTTTTTTCCCCACTCATTCTCCAAGACCAGTGGGGTGTCCTGCAATCAGCTCAGTTCTGACACTATCTGTAGTTAGTGCAGATCCCACAGGTTAAGGGCTCAGTCCCATAAGGCTGTTGACACTTCAGACACCAGTCACAGGTGTCTCCAGGTTCCCTATAACTTATGTATGATTTGGCCTTCTCTTTGGATTTAATCACTTGCTAGAATAGTAAACAGAACTCAGGGAAATACTTATATTTACTGGTTTATTATGTAATAAAGGATATGGTTGAATTGCTAGAGGAAGGGATATATAAAGCAATATATATGGTCTGGAAAAGTTCCAAGTACAGGAGCCTCTGTGCCCATGGAGTTGTGGTGTGCCACCCTCCCAGCATATAGATGTGTTCATGAACCTGGAAACTCCCTGAACCCTGTGCTAACTGGGAGTTTTACACAGGCTTCATCCTAGGAAGCTTCTAATCATGGTTTGGTGTTTCTAGTGACCAACTCCCATCCAGGAGCCTGGGAAGAGTCACCATTAGAATGAAAGACATTTTGTCCTATTATTTCTCACTTATTTACACTGATTTTGACCTACTCAGAAAAGAAACAATAGGTCTGCACTACCTATGAAGTTCTGAATGTGCTGGCCTGGCCCAATCCTGCTTATTTGCTCATGTAGATGATCCCCCTGTAATCCTATACTTTGTGTGCAGCATAGGCTTCTCAAATCATGCCCACGTCTTTTGCCCAAGTTGCATTTGAAGCTGTGTCCTGATTTCTAATCACTGCATTTGAATCTTTTAATTTCAATATGTTTTTCAGGAGAAAGGCTGCCATTGTCTAGTTTCATTTTCCTAAAGAATCATCTCTTCATTTTATCAGCCTCCTTTCACCCTGAAAGCCTAAGACCACAAACGTTTTGTGGTCTCCTCCTTTTTATTGCACTGCCTCCCCCTAAAGTCCTGTCAACTATGCAAAACTATTGTATTTTTAGTAACTGACCCTGGTATCCCTCCTTTAACATTGTCGGTTTCTCTTCTGATTGGTGCTACCCAATCGAAAGAAAACACGAGTGTTCATTGACTGATTCACTTTGAAAGTCTCTTTGCCCCTCATAATTGTATCAAATCACTGAAATGCTCTCCAGAAGCCCTCCTTTAGTTTATGTAGCTTATGCACCAGATCTCTCTGTGTCTCCATTCCTAAGACATAAAATGAAAATAATACCTATCTCATAGGCTGTTTTCACCTTAAATGAGTTTATAGTATTGCCTGGCACATGGTACTAAGTGCTCAAGAAATCTCAGTTGAAAAACTATTATTATTATTATTGCTACACTCTTTGAGAGTGAGTTTTATATTTTAGTGTGAAGTCACTGGGAGGGGCTCACACTCTGAAAATTGAATGTATAGGACAGCAAAAATGAATTAACATCAAAGATGTAATAACAACAAACTGATATGAAAATTTGATTTGCTTCAGTATGTTCCGCACAAGAATAGTTTTTGTTTTCATGATGTTGAGCTCTTCTGTATCCTGAATGCTCTATATTTGCTTACCTTTAGGGGGCCAGCACTTTCCCAGGCACAGTTTGTGGTCTGCTTTTCTAGTGGTGGGAGGAGCACTTGGACAGCCTTTCTGAGAGGCTTTGTTGGGATTGGGTTCCCCATTGTGTGGCATCGTGACGTTATCTGTTGTTGAAAAATAAACTGAGGCACATAAAAAATTTAAAAGTTTGAGCAAAAATTGATTTGAACAGGGCAACATCAAATCCAGCAAACCAGAAAAGAGCTCCAAAAAGCTGTATAAAAATAAGAGAATTCTGTAGGCAGAAGGGAGTAGGAACGAACAGAAGTTATTTTAGGCAAAAAGCAAGTTGGTTATTGCAAAGTCGATTTTCTTTAGGCAGGGATCTGTCAGGCAGAACCCAGAACTAGTGCTGTTCAGATGATTCTTGATTGGATTAAGATTCCATTTCTGGGAGAGAGGAAACTGCAATTAAGTTAGTCCTTGGTTTGGTGACATGGGATTTAGCATAAGCAACTTCCTTTGAGCCCGTTGTCTTTTTTTTTTTTAACTTTGTGTAACACCATTAAACTTGAGGGCCAGAGTTTATGAGCCCTACTGTCTTTCTGTTCACTTTATGTTCAATATCTTTTGGCCTTTTGAAGCACTGCATGATAGTAATTAACAGCAACAACAACAATAATATTGTCACCAGATTAGGAGTCTGTCCCTGACTGTGCAGTTGGCCAGAGGGAGAAGAACAAGCCTGAAAGTCAGTGATTCCAGAGATGCATTCGATCTCATGAGGAAGTCACAAATCAAAATAATGGCCCCTCTGAGTGATGGATCCAGCATGCACACAGTTGTAGAAAAGATACAGAGACAATTCTGTGTGTCTTCAGTGAATTAATACTTGCATGTCTTCTCCCTTCAAAGGTGAGCTACTCAAGGATAGGGGTTCTGTCTTAAGCATCTTTGCATATCTGGTACCTTTCTAAGCATAATCAAATAGCTCCAATTGACCTGGATCTGAGGAAGGGAACTTTCCTGATCTCACTGAATTCCTATCACAGCCTGAGGGGTAAGCATAGGTGGACTCCTTGATGAGCCAGGAGAGAAGCCGTATGTGGTTATATAAAGAGTGACAGAATGAGAAGCCAGTTTCTGGGCTCTCCACAATGCCTGGACAGATGTGTGGTGTGGGGGTCAAGAGTGTAGATTCTGAAGCTGGACTGCCTAAGCTCAAATCCTGGTTCTGTCACTCAGGAGCTGTGTAACCTTAGACCAGTCACTGAATCTTTCTGTTTCTCCACTATCAAGATGTAAAATGGGTACAATAACAATAATATTTTCCTCATAGGGATATTATCAGATTTAGTAAGTTTACAGTGTTGCTTGGCATATCCTAAGTGTTGAAAAAATACAGCTAAAATAACTCATTATTATTTGTTTATTATTATTATTTTTTGTTATACTGCTTTTCTCCAAGAGTGGGTTTTATGTTTTAGTCTGAGAGCACTGGACTCAATAAATGGGAAGGCTTTAGATCTTTGAAAATAGAATCTGAAGGATATCAAAGGTAAAATTACTGCTTGACTTCCCCTAGTATCTCTTAGTATATTTCTTTCATTATGTTTGGCTCTCACTTGGGCTCAGTTTGAGTCACTCCCAGCAAAACAGAGTACTAAAATTCTACCTAAAGAACAGTTTAAATGCTAAACAATTTTATCTTAAGAGTATCACTGATCTAATAAAGGAAACATGCAGAATGGTACATATCTAACTTTCTGGATTTCTGTTTACCAAGTTAAACACACAATTTTGGATATTTTAATCCATGAAGACTTTTATTATATAAAATGCTGAATGTATTATGTATTTTATATACAGAGAAGCTCTTGGAATCCAATATGTCTAATTATTTTTTTCCTTAAATACTGGTTACAAAATTATTAAAATAAAAATTTTGTTTTATGTAAGACAAGAATTTATACTTATTGCTCTTCTTGATTGACCAAATTAATTTTGTCTTTCTAGTTCACTAGTAAGTGCTAAATCTAGAGACACATGTGACCATTTCTTTTAGGATTTGGAACTGTTCTGTGGGCGTGGTGGGTATTAAGAGAATGTGGGGCAATGAGAGATGTTTCTATGTTTTGCATATTTTCTTTCTTTCATTAGAAAAAACATTTTTAGAAGTGAACAGATATTTGTATTTTTCAAAAGGCAATCTTTATTATATCAGGAACAATTGTGTTGGGATAAAATCATAACCAGATAGTACTTTTAAATAGAAAGTTTGGAAATTTTCTTGTGGATCCAGATTTCTCCACTGTAAAGTTACTCTCTCCTATCCCCTGTCCATCTACTGTGGAGAGGAAGGACGAAAGGAAGAAAGGAAGTCACTATGGTCAGTCCACACTTAGGTGCTGTGATGTTAGGTGCTATCCCCTTCACTACAGTGTAGCTGAACAAATTATTTGGGATTTTCTTGCTGAGGAAAGTTGTTGATTCTCCCCCAACTCATTTATTTACTCAACCACTTACATGGATTGAGGAGTACTCCTCAGTATTTATTTTATACTTTGAGTTACAATGCAATATTACTTTGTTTTGTTGCCCAAATTATTCCAGCTCTGTTGCTGAGTTTCATTGAAAGCTCTCACATTTGGATCTTGGATTCCTTTGCATACATTCATCATTTTTTAAAGTACCTCCTCACTTTCTGATACTATAAGATGTTCCAGGTTCATCTGTATATTTCCTGCCCCAGTGCTAGAATCAGCTATTTCTCCCAGGACAATATTTAAAACCAAGATCTTGGCACTGGGTGTGCTTCTTGGTACAGGGCATTCTCAGCTGAAAGTACAGGGGATGTAGGTGTGCATTCTACCTGGCATATATACACTTACCTAAAAGTACCTGGGTAGTCAGCCACCGGTATCTATATGATATAGTTGATCTAATGAGTTCATACTGATTTTCCAACTCTAATCCATTACTACATGGACCATTCTAGTTTTCTCTCTTTACTTATCTGTAATGCCCCACTCCCACCATCTGCCATGCATTTACTCAATTATTCCATTCTGGTATACTTTCAGAATTGTAAACCCATACTCCATTGGAGGAAAAAAAAACTTTTATCAACTGGAGTATAGTGCTTTTGTATAGTTGCTCTTGCTTCTAGTCTTGTAGATTCCATTCATTCCCAAAATTACTTAGGTCAGCACCTTACTGCTCTTGTTGGGGAGAAGCAAACTTTCTTGTACCCTGCTAGGTTCTTCAGCTGGTCTAATAATTAAGTCAGCATGAGCCAGATTAACAAAAGAAAATGACCAAATTTAATTGCACACATATGCATGGGGAACCTACATACATGAAAGAGTCAGAAACTTCACCTACGTAAGAGGTTCAGAGATGGAGTTAAAATGGGGTACACATGGTGTTCTGAGCCAAGGGTGAGATGAGGTTATGTGGGGCTTTAGGGAGGAGAAAGGTCATTCTCAGGATGAGAAGAGCAGATGTGTAGTAATTAGATGTTTGCTGTGCCCTACAGGCAGGCCATAAAAAGTTTTTTCTGGTAATAATTCTTATAATGGGCAAAGACCCAAGTTTAAATTCTTCAGGGAGATGTAAAAGTTTCTTGTGAGACTGAAAGGTCTCAACTGGCTTCAGCTCAGAATATGTCACATGTCAAAGTGGCACCAATGGGGAAGCCTGTTCTGAACCCCTCACCCTATGTCAGTGAGGTTGTTTCATATGTTTGCATTTTAAAACTTCATTTGTATGTTGACACTATTACAGATGTTCCCATTTCCCCCACCCTCTACCCACCTCCACCCAGCCCCTGCCCCCCTTCCCTCTGGCCATCACCACACAGTTGTCTGTGTCTATGGGATATACATATATGTTGTTTCATGTATGAAGGGAAAGGCAAATCCCTTTACCTTTCATTCAGTCGTTTGATGCATTTGTAATATATTTAGATTCTTTTGTCACACTCTGCATTTTCTGCTGGGATCCTATGACTTCTGAAATTGGTTTTTAAAAAGAATTTACATGCATTAAGGTGTTCTTTGCACTCTAAATTTCTATGGTTTTGCCAAATGCTTACTGTCTTGCATTCACCATTATAGTATCACACAGAATGGTCCTACCACCCTAAAATATAGTCGTTTGTGCTTCCCCTATTCAATCACCCACCCCTCTGAGTCCTTGCAGACTGCTTACTGATTTGCTTGTCATTTCTATAATTTGCTTTCTCCAGACTGCCTTGTAATTGGAATTACATAGTACATAGCTTTTTCAGACTGGCTTTTTTTCACTTATTAATATGCATTTTGATTCACCCATGTCTTTTTGTGGCTTGATAGCTTTTATTTTTCTGAATAACATTCCATTTTATGCATTTGCCACAGTTTGTGTATTCAAATGAACATCTTGGTTGCTTCCAATTTTTGTTAATTATAAATAAAGCTGCTTTCAGTAGTCACATGCAGTTTTTACATAGGCATAAGCTTTCAGATAAGTTGGGAAATTTTAGCAATTGCTGAATTGTATGGTAAGACATTTGGTTTTATAAGAAACTGCCAGACTGCCTTCCAAAGTGGCTGTGCCCTTTTGCATTCCCATAAACAATGAATGAGAGATCATGTTCTCTGCATCCTCACTAGTCCTTGGCATTGTCAGTTTTCAGTTTTAGTTTTTTTATATGCTTATTTACCCTCTGTGTATTTTCTCTGGGGAGATGTCTTTTCAAATCTTTTGTCCATTTTTTCATTGAAGTTCTTGTTTTTTTGTTGTTCGTTGATGTATAGGAGTTCTTTGTATATTTTGGATACAAGTCCTAAATCAAATACATGTTTTGCAAATATTTTCTTTCTTTGTCTGTGTCTTTTCATCCTTTTAAGGTATCTTTCCCAGTACTCTTTCCTCCCCCACCACAGGCAAAAGGGCCTTTTTCCAATTCTTCAAAATGATCACTTATGTTTTCCTACAAGTTTATAGCTCCAGGGGCTTTTGCCACAGATAGGTAGATTTTGGCTGTGACTGAATTTTCCTGTTTCTTCAGACTGGGGAGTGGTGGTTTGCCCTGCAAACTCAGTTCTCTCTTAGGTCCAAGAAAAGTCATTGGTTTTCAATTTGTTCAGCTTTTCCTTTTTGGAATACCAAGCTCTTTACGTGTCTTAGGTGAAACTGTAAGTCTATGTTTAATGGCCAAGTTATTTCAGTTTACTAACCTTTAATGAGTTGCTTGTTATTGGGGCAAGACATACCTCTATCACATGTTCCTTCTTTCTCTGCTCCTTGCACCATGTATACTCATATGGTATTTGTCTCTTTATGACCTCTGTGAGAGAATTTCTTTTCTGTCTTTGTTTTTACTATCTAACAGTTTTATGGTTTTTCTTAATTAAATCTTTGGTTCATCTTGAATTTATTTTAGTGAAGGAGTGGGATCACCATCATTTTATTTTAGCCCAAATGTCAGGTCATTTTTAGATGTAGATACCTTTTCCTCACTGATAAAAAATATCTTTTCTTTGTATACTAAATTAAAAAATGTACATTTGATCTAGTTCTGAACTCTCACATTTGTTCCAGGTTTTTCTGTCAGTTTACTTCTGAGCCAGTACTAATTTTTTAACATAAGTTTTATAGTTTGGTGAGTTACAATCTTGGTGAGAAACATGGTATTTTAAAAATAATAATGCATTGCCTGACTGGTGTGGCTCAGTGGATTGAGAATCAGCCTGTGAACCAAAGTGTAGCTGGTTCAGTTTCCAGTTGGGACACATGCCTGGGTTGCAGGCCAGGTCCTTGGTGGGAGGACTGTGAGAGGCAACCACACATTGATGTTTAAAAAAATAATAGTGCATTAATTATATAGATTATTATAAGAATAATTGATATCTTTATGATATTTACATTGCCTCTCTAAGAAGAAGTATCTCTTTATTTATTCATCTTGCATTGTTTCTCTTGGCAGGTTCTTTTTTTCATATAGATCCAACACACTTTTATATTTAAAATATTTTATCTTTTCATTATATTTTCTTAGCAATTATTATTTGTATACAGAAAAGCAATTGATTTTGGACAATTAATTTTCTAACCAGAGATTTTATTGAATTATGTCATTGTGTCTAATAGTTCTTTACTTGTCTCTCTTGGGTTTATGGTTATATAACCATATCATTTTCAAATAATGATAATTTTCCCTTTTCCTTTCTACTTTTTGCCTCATTTATTTCTCTTGCTTAATGACAATGGCTGATTGTTTTTAGAACAATATGAACTAATAGACCATACTTTATTATAATAGCCTTTTTTTAAACTACAATTATCTCATTGCCTTGTTAAACTATAATGTCCTTAGGGTAGGGACTTCTATTTCTGATGTCTGACATAACATAGTAATAAAATAGGTGACAGGTGGTTGTTGAATTTAGGCAGGGTGAAGTAGGCTAAGATGAGCTGAAATCAGTAGACAGATACCCAACCAAAATATGTTAGCCTATGTAAAGTGATTATATTCAAATGTCACAGAGGCAAAAGAGTCTTTTAATCAGATCCATGAAGGTCTGGTGTAAGTCCCATTGCAAGAACCTATGATTTTTGACCACATTGTGCCCTTAAAGAACTGTATCCTTTGAGCCTATCTTAGGTCAGTAGGAGTGAGGGAAGAGTGTAGCCCAAGGTGCATCTTTTAGGCACAACTTCTCTGGAAGATAGAGTTTAAAAATTTTAAAGACTATGTACACACAGCAGAAGTCAAAGGGCTTTGTAGATTCTCTTCCATAGCCATCCTGCAGCAAAAATCTTGTGACACATTGACAGAAGCAATAGGAGCCTTCCCTGGTTCTTGCGTGGGACTCCAACAGTAGTCTTGTTTGGGGATCAAAAGAAGGAGGCAGCAACTTGGCTTTCCTGTGCATGATAAGCATCAAGACACTTCGATAAATGTGCAGAGACACACATATATATGTAAGACAGCTCTGAGAGCTGTGTTAGTGGGGCCTACTGGGAAAATGGTCAGGATAACAGAACATCAGCAATGGGAGCACAAAAAGACAGCTCTTGGTTGGAAAGCAGAATTAGAATAGCAAGTGCACCTGTCTTACTGGTTTAGTAGCAGGAGCCAAAGAAGTCACAATTTAATGGGCTCTCAAATTAGTGTGCAAACTTGAAATCCAAAGGCGTGGGCTTGTGGCCTAATGGACAAGTGTCTCTGGCTGAGCACTGGTTCCTGCAACTCTAATGTGGTGGTCCAAGAATGGTGCTCTCCTTCCCAACTCTATTCTAGTAAGTCCTCTATCATGCATCCCTATTTAAGAGAAGATTGCCTCTAACTTTTCCTTTAGAAAAATGGATATTATGATGGGTTTCCTTTTTCCATTGAAGTTAATAGACCATGGGCAATAATACTAAGTACTGTATCTAGTGGAAAGAAAAATAGAGGGATATTGTTCACAAATAGCTCTGGGGTAGCAGACAGCATGGCTCATTGAGAAACTGAGGCTTCTGATGATCCAAGTTAATTGAGGCAGGCAGGGTGCTTCTCAGTGCCCAGCGAGTTATTCCCAAATGGGGTGTGCACATTTGTTCTTTCATTTGTTGTTACACCTGTTTATTCATGAAACCCTTTTTAAGTGTTATCATATAGCAGGAGTATCATGCACAGAACTGTTGAATCAAACAATAGGCTATCTTCTAGGTTAGTGTGTATAATATGTCAATTCCCTTTCTTTATATTATATTATATAGTATCTTCTAGGCTACTGTGTATAATATGTCAATTCCCTTTCTTTATACTTCTTTATATTATATGTTTCCTTTCTTTATATCATGAAGCTCTGTGAAAAACTTAAAGAAACAATGACCCCTCTTCCCAGGATAAAGGACATAAGCCCCTAATGTGCCATTGAGTGTCAGGGGATGCACAGCCACCTGATGCATACCTTTGGAGTCCCCCAGGTTGAGATCTCCCACAAGGAATGTGATAGGCCTCAGGATGGATGGCAGAAAACTGTGAGCTTTACCCATTAGAGTAGTGAATGCCATGTTCTCTGACCTAGTGCTGCTTTGACACTTCATTCACTTTTATAACCCATCTGTTTTTCTCTTTTAATTTGAACTATTAACTATTTCCTCTCTGTGGTAGTATATCACTTAACACTGGTGACGGCTTGGTTGGGGATGGAGACTGAGCACTTTGTAATACTGCAGCTGATGATATGTGTTTCCACAACAGTATTCTGCTTCCAAAGAGCTGGAAGAAATTTTGGTAGGATTGACCCATGGCCTTGTCTCCATCCATGGCCTGTTAATAGTAATCAACAGACAGGTTCCTGATTCCCAGGTCTGTTCTATTACTGGCTTCTCTCTCATTTCAGCCCCCAACTCCATCTCTAGTTCTATTTTCTGCACTCTATGTAACTTCTAACAGGAACTTTTTCCCTAAGGGAGCTAAGAATTCCCAGAGATGAATTTGTTTCCCAGAGGCATTAGAGGTGAATATGGGGTTGGTGAGGTATTTTCTAATTAAAAATGAGGTAATAATATAATATCCACCACATAAAATTTGAAAAAAAAAGCATTTCAAAAGAAGTATTTTATCTTACCAAAGAGATTTTTTAAAATCCCCAAAACATTCTTTTGTGATTCCCCAGATGAATATAATCATTTTTGTTAGGAAAAGAGTTTTCTGGACAGAGCTTTCCTTTCTATGATGTAGGACACTAATGTTGCCCAAATGCAATAGAACAAAAAAAGGGCAGGATTGTGAACATGAAATGCTATGATACTTGCCTCAGAGGCCAAGTGACACCACAATGATTTCTCATATTTCTCAACTTTCAAAAACTCTAGAGACTGCTTTTATTGCATATTTTATGGAGCCATCAGTCTTTTTATCAGAGCCAGTATATGTTCAAAACTAAGTAAAATTTTTTCTGTGTCAAATCGCCAAAACTTTACCCACTGCACTGGCTAGTAGGAAATTCATAGAGTTTGCAATGGGAGAAAGAGCTCTGGCACAGCCCTGGAGCCCGGAGCACCTGCCATGGTGGGAACTGCACCAGGTAGACATCTCTTGTTATATGTTTTCCTACTTCAGCCAAGAATAACCAAAGCCATATGTCATTTTAGATAACACATTTTTTATTTTTTAAAATACATTTTATTGATTATGCTATTATAGTAGTCCCTTTTCCCCCTTCACTCCCTTCCACCATCCCTGCACACCATCTTCCACCCACATTCCCCCCCTTTAGTTCATGTCCATGTGTCATAAGTTCTTTAGCTTCTACATTTCCCACTCTATTCTTAACCTCCCCCTGTGTATTTTCTGTCTACCATCTATGTTACTTATTCTCTGTATCTTTTCCCCCTTTCTCCTCCTCCCACTCCCCTGTTGATAACCCTCTATGTGATCTCCATTTCTGTGATTCTGTTCCGGTTCTAGTTGTTTACTTGGTTTGTTTTTGTTTTTGTTTCAGGTTCAGCTGTTGATAGTTATGAGTTTGTTGTCATTTTACTGTTCATAATTTTGATCTTCTTTTTCTTAGGTAAATCCCATTAACATTTCTTTTTTTTTTTTAATTTTCTGATCCTTTTTTTAAAAATATATTTATTGATTATGCTATTACAGATGTCCCATTTCCCCCTTCACTCCCCTCCACCCTGTACCCCCTCTCCCACCCACGTTCCCCCCCTTTAGTCCATGTCCATGTGTCATACTTATGAGTTCTTTAGCTTCTACATTTCCTGTACTATTCTTGCCCTCCCCCTATCTATTTTCAACCTACATTCTATGCTACTTATTCTCTATACCTTTTCCCCCTCTCTCCTCCTCCCCCTCCCCACTGATAGCCCTCCATGTGCCCTCCATTTCTGTGGTTCTGTTCCTGTTCTAGTTGTTTACTTAGTTTCTTTTGGTTTTGCTTTAGGTGTGGTTGTTAATAATTGTGAGTTTGCTGTCCTTTTACTATACATATCTTTTCTTTATCTTCTTTTCTTAGATAAGTCCCTTTAACATTTCATAAAGTAAGGGCTTGGTGATGATGAACTCCTTTAATTTGACCTTATCTGAAAAGCACTTTATCTTCTCTTCCATTCTAAATGAGAGCTTTGCTGGATAGAGCAATCTGGGATGTAGGTCCTTGTCTTTCATGATTTGGAATATTTCTTTCCAGCCCCTTCTTGCCTGTAAGGTCTCTTTTGATAAATCAGCTGACAGTCTGATGGGAACTCCTTTGTAGGTTACTGTCCCCTTATCTCTTGCTGCTTCTAGGATTCTCTCCTTCGTTTTTACCTTGGCTAATGTAATTATGATGTGCCTTGGTGTGTTTCTTCTTGGGTCCAACTTCTTTGGGGCTCTCTGCGCTCCTTGGATTTCTTGGAAGACTGTTCCCTTTGCCAGTTTGGGGAAGTTCTCCTTTATTATTTGTTCAAATAACATTTCCACTTGTTGGTCCTCCCCTTCTGTAACCCCTATAATTCGGATGTTGGAATGTTTAAAAGTGTCCTGTATGCTCTTAACCTTTTCTTCGATTTTTTGAATTCTTATTTCATCATGCTTTCCTGCTTGGTTGATTCTATCTTCCTTCTGGTCCACTGTATTGTTTTGAGACTCAGATTCCTTCCTTTCACTATTGGCTCTCCTCCGTATATCTTCCTGCATCTCTTTTATGGTAACCTGCATCCTTTCATCTAAATTGCGCCCAAAGTCCACCAATTCCATGAGCTTTCTGATCACCAGTGTTTTGAACTGTGCATCTGATAGATTGGCGATTTCTTGGTCACTCAAAAGGATGAGTCCTAGGGGACTGATCTGTTCTGCTGGAAACATATCTTATGTCTTTCCCTATCTCTCCTATTATTTTATTTATTTATTTATTTTCTCTGGTCTGGTCACTCTTGTTACGGTGGGGGGCGGAGCCTTAGGTGTTCACCGGGGCTGGGCGCCCCAGTCGCTAGATTGTGATGTTACATGTGGGGGCAGGGGCGGGAGCGGGGACAGGAGGGATCAATGGCGACAGTTCCATTCTCCTGGACTCAGACACTTCCCTGGGCTTCTGGGCTGCGAGCTCTGCCCTGGTCCACAATCGCTGCCCCACTGATTCCCCCAGCCGCTGTTTGCGTACTCAGGGATCACCGCTGCGCTCTTGCACCCCAGATGGCTGTCGCGCCGATTTTGCGCCAAATTTCCCTGACCTCTGCGCACCGGCCCACTCGCGCCAGCCCCATGCCTGCTGGGCTCATAGTCCCCTACCAGTCTGGATGTACATGTCTATTTCAACTTCTTGGCTGTCCGACTTCCATTTAGATAAATCCTCTGACAGTTCTGATATTATGACTGCAAATCATTGTTGTAAATTATTGTTGTTTTATTCTTGGTTGTGCGAGGAAGTACGGTGCGTCCACCTATTCCTCCATCTTGCTGGAAGTCCTCCATTAACATTTCATAAAATAAGGGCTTGGTGGTGATGAACTCCTTTAATTTGACCTGATCTGGGAAGCACTTTATCTGCCCTTCCATTCTAAATGGAAGATTTGCTGGATAGAGCAATCTTGGATGTAGGTCCTTACCTTTCATGACTTGGAATACTTCTTTCCAACCCATTCTTGCCTGCAAGGTCTCTTTTGAGAAATCAGCTGACAATCTTATAGGAATTCCTTTATGGGTAACTGTCTCCTTATCTCTTGCTGCTTCTATAATTCTTTCCTTCATTTTTGTCTTGGATAATGTAATTATGATGTGTTTTGGTGTGTTCCTCCTTGAGTCCAACTTCTTTGGGGCTCTCTGAGCTTCCTGGACTTCCCAGAAGTCTATTTCCTTTGTCAGATTGGGGAAGTTCTCCTTTATTATTTGTTCAAATAACTTTCCCACTTGTTGCTCTCCTTTTTCTCCTTTTGGTACCCCTATAATTTGGATGTTGGAATGTTTAAAGATGTCCTGGAGGTTCCTAAGCCTCTCCTCAGTTTTTTGAATTCTTGTTTCTTCATTCTCTTCTGTTTCATTGTTTCTTTCTTCCTTCTGGTCCACTCCATTGATTTGAGTCTCAGTTTCCTTCCCATCACTATTGGTTCCCTGTACATTTTCCTTTATTTCACTTAGTGTAGTCTTCACTTTTTCATCTAATTTGAGACCAAATTCAACCAATTCTGTGAACATCCTGATCACCAGTGGTTTGAACTGTGCATCTGATAGTCTGGCTATCTCTTCGTCACTTAGTTGTATTTTTTCTAGATCTTTGATCTGTTCTTTCACTTGGGCCATTTTTTTTTGTCTTGATGCACCTCTTATGGAGCCTTAGGTGTTCGCTGGGGCGGGTCAGCCCAGTTTCTGAGTTGTGATGCTCTATGTAGGGGAGCAATCCAAGAGGGAACAATGGCACTTGGTCCACTCTCTGCTGGATTTCAGTCACTTCCCCTGCTTCCCCCAAGCAAATTGGTCCCTACTGGTGCTAATTCCCATGTGGGTGGATTTGTGTATGTCCTGGGACCCTGTGGGTGTCTCTAACGAACTCTCCTATGAGGCTGGGAGTATCTCTCACTGCCTCAACCCCCACAGGTGTTTTCAATTGGTGTTTTGAGGCTTTATTTCCCGGTGCTAATACCCTGGGTTTTGGTCTGTCTTGCTCCCCGGTTTTGCCTGTTTTATCTGCATGCAAATGTGGGACCATTTGGTCGGCCAGCCACCTTGGGCACCACGCCTGCCACAATCCACCTCACTGGGTCCGCCCGCTGCTGCCTTGTGCCCAGGGTTTGCCAGCTGCTGACTTGTGGATTAGGGACCCACCAGCTGCCCTGCTGTGAGCTCTTTCCATACCAGCTCCCGGACTCCGCCCCTCCTACCAGTCTGGATGAATGTGTCTCCTTGGTTGTCAGACTCCCATATAGTTCAATTTTCTGTCAGTACTGGTTTTTTTTGTTTGTTTGTTTCTAAATTTTTGTTGTCCTTATTTTGGTTGTGGGAGGAGGCACAGTGTGTCTACCTACACCTCCATCTTGTCCAGAAGTCCCAGATAACACATTTTTTGGAGGGAAACTTCCTTTGGATTTGCTCATGTGATGTCATTTAAAATTCATACATTTCAACTGAGACTCCAGAAAGAGAAAGATTTCCTTTAAATCCATACTTTGCTGTTGGGGAGTAAGAGTCATGGGCAAGATATGAAGAAATATCTTTGTCTGGGGTAAAGAACTATGGTAACTAAGTGAAGGAAGTGGTTTAAATATAACCACCAGTCCAGAGGCATACAATACAGGTCCAAGGATATGTGAATATAAAGTACACAGGGCTTGATATAGGGAAAGAATTCAATATAGTCAATCATTCTTTACTAATACTCTGACTTCTACTGCTTTTCAAATCATATTTATAAAAAGTATCTGTGATAATTCATATCCATCATAATGGAAATGTTCCTGAAGTTCTTTTCACATTTGCTGTGACAGATGCCTCAGTTTCCAAAAGAATATAGGTTATCTTAGTAAGAATGGAAGCATAGAGGAACCCCTAATTTTAAGTAAACCTGCCAGCAACATTTTCCAAGTTTTTAGAGCATGTTGACAGCATCTCTTGGGGGGCTTGTTAATATTCAGTGTTATGAGCTCAGTATACTTGTTTCTCAGAGGATAATATAGAGAATTGGATTTGGAATGGAGAATAATCTGGGCACCATTGGTGTTTATAGATAAGTGTGACGGCAGTAGTGGGGAGGTTGGGAGAGGGCCTGAGAATTATCAGTGGGTCTCAAATCTGTGTGCATTAGAATCACTTGGTGTGCTTAATAAAAAAGCCAATTTCTAGAAGCTAGTCCCCAGGGATTTTGACTGAGAAGACAAAGGGTAAGAATAAGGAAGCTACATTGTCAAGAAGTCCCCCATCTGATTCTGATCAGCTGATCTATGTTCTACACTGTGAAATGCTGGGGACCTCATCTTTACTTTGACTTGTATGCTAGTACTTCTGGATTCCTTGCTGAATAATAGGAACTTGTGGAATACACTCCTTCCATATCCCTGAAGAGTGGTAGTATCCTTTTCTAATCACAGTACATCAGCACACTTGGTTTAAAACTAAGCAAAACAAAAACATGAATTATGTTTAAAAATTCAAATGATACCAGAGCAGCACAACAATTCACATTATAATAAATATTTTAGTGTGATGTGCAAACAAAATATTTTTACAAAAATTTCATAGTATGCAAACTACTCCCCCATGCCCCATAAAAATGATAAATGTTCAAAACAGAGCTCATTAGTATCTAAATGTTCATGATTCCCAGGTTATTTAAGGGCTACAACCAATAATCTCTCACTTTATATCAACTCCTCTACTACATTAATCTGTATTACAAACCAATCTCAAATCAACATACTTTCAATAAAACATGAGAGCATAATGCTTTTGATCAATTATACCCTAACAGAACTTAAATACAGTTTTCACATGGAAGTCACATAATGCATGGACAGAAAACCTACTAGATTAATGGTACATTGCTTATCATATCACCCCAGAGATGACAGATACCTTCCCTTCCACAGTTAGGCAGATATCCTTCATTGATCATACCACTGCTCTCAGCTAAATCAGAAGCTGCCCTAGAATTCTTTTTAACAAAGGTAGTCACTGACAATCTCTCACAGTTGGTTTGAGAATGAAATAGTATTTGCCATACCTTCCCCACACCAACCAAAAGGCCCTTCTCCCTATCATATACATATATTATTCTCTCCCTACCCCTACTCTGGCCAACCTTTCAGAAACTTGTCATCTACGTAACTGATAATGAAGTAAAGGCTTGGTAGACGTTTCTATCTTACCATGTAGTAAATCAAGACCAAGATTTCCTTGCTCTTAAAAGGAAGCATGAGACTTCATGTCTTTTCTGTTTGATTGTTTTCTAGGGATTCTTCCAGTAGTGTCACATTTGTTCATAAATGTGCAACATATAATGTATATGGAAGACAGTGGTTCCAACTAATACATTCAAATTCATCAAAGTACTGAGGAATCAAGAAACTTATCTTTCTATTTGAAGTACCAATTTAAAATAAACCAACCAACAAAAACTTTAATTGTTATCATGTGTCTCAATTTAACCATTTTCAATGCTTAGCCAATGTGTTAATCTGTTAGGATTGTTATTACAAAAATATCACAGACTGGGTGGCTTAGCCAACAGAAATTTGTTTCTCACAGTCCTGGAAACTGGGAATTTCAAGATCAAGGTACTAGCAGATTCATTGTGTAGAGAGCACCTGCTTCTGTTTTAGACAGCCATCTTCTTCCTGTGTCCTCCCATAACAGAAGGGGTGAGGGACATCCCTGGGGTCTCTTTTATAAGGGCACTAATCTTATTAATGAGGATCCTGCCCTCATAATCTAATCATTCCAAAGGCTCTACCTCCAAATACCACATTTTGGGTATTAACTTTCAATAAATGAATGGGAGGGGTGTGGTGCACAAACATTCAATCTGTATCAACCAAATTGTATTTTTGTCTACTTTTCTATAAAAACTACATTTTGTTAAATTGTGAGGCTTAGATTACATTTTAAATTTAAAAATAAGACAATTATTTAAGAGATATTATGGTATTTAGAAAAGTATATAAAAATTAAAATCATCAGTAAAATCATTACCCAGGATAATTACTTTTATCACTTTGGTATATTTTCATCCATTCTGTTATCTATGAATCTTCACATGAATATGAACATTTCTTTTATTTTCTCACTATATTGAGCTTATTTTGCATCTTGAAAATGTAATATTTCAATATTTAATTTAAAATTAGAGTATATAATTAAATTATATTTTCAAAACATGCTTTTATGTGCCTTAGTCTGGTTCCTTTGAGAAGCAGATGCCAGAATGTGATTAAACCTGCAAGGATTTTCTGAAGTGTCTGTGGGAGAGAAAAAAGGGAGGGAGTGAGATCAGGCTGGGCTAGCAGGCATGCTGCATGCAAGTCTGCCCAGGGGCGGGTCTGCCCTAGTACCTGTCTCCTTGGTCATCAGCTGGGAGAAGGCCTTGGCAGGTGTATCCTTGGTGCAAGTTCAGTCATGAATTTTAAAATGTCACAGCCAGTTGGACCCTTGGTCAATATATTTACTGTAGTTGTAAGCCTATAATGTACATTCTTATGGCCCCCACATTAAAGTTGCATGATAGTCCACATCACAGAGATAGATTCCCCCCTCTCATTTTTTTCCCAAATCTTTTTTAACAATTGTGCATCAGTAATTATTTTCTTAGGTGGGTTCCTAGAAATGCAGTTGCTGGACCATGATATGAAATTTATTTCTGAATATATTATACACTATTTAATATTTCCAAATAGTTTTTCCAAATTAATTTCTGTATAAGCTATTTTTTTTTTACTTTAATCTTTTTAGTCATTTGAAGGGTATACATCATTCTACTAGTGGCTATTTTTAGATTTTCAAAATAATTTGACAGCCGCCTATAAAACAGTTTTTAAAACAATTTTAGACCTTAATTTTTCTTGGTTTATCTCCTCCATATTTATGAATATTATATGGAGTTTGAGGCTAAGTTTATTGTTATGTTATTAAATTAAAAATACATTTCTTGCAAGTATAGAGTTTTTTACTTTAGCAATTAGATAAAATTAGAACTAGTAGAGTATTACTACCATAGATAAGCCAAAATAAACAAATGAAATCCCTTTTCTAAGAACCATACTTTACAAGAAAATCACCTATGATGGTTAACTAAGGGTGTCTTTTGATATTGAGTTTTATGTTAACAGCAACATCCCAGGGGAATGGAGCTATCTTTACTGAAGTAGAATTTTCCCTAAAATTGACTTTGAGCCAAGGATTTAATTGTACTACAGTGTACTACTGGGAGTTGGCCACCAAGAGTTTCTTCCTTCTGCTCATCAATGAAGTTCTTTACTGGGTAGGGAGGCCACCTTCCATATCCAGCCTTAGGCCAACATCATCCTTTTAAGGAGGGTCACTTTCAATTTCTCCTACCTCTCGGCTGCATAATATTTTACAACAGAAATATGTGCCTTCTACTGTAACATAATTCTCCTGGCTATGATGTTGATAAAATGCTGATTCCATGATAAAAATATAATTCTATATCTACTCTCTCCTGAGGGAAGAAAGTTTTAATCACTTCATATGAAGGTATTAACCGTGTGAATAGATGACAAACATACAACAATCTGTGCATGCTTTTAACATTGGGAAGTGAATTCTTCTGTGAACCTTAATTTTCTTATTTACCTACTTGCATTTTTTTATACCTTGTTGGGGAGATAAGCCTCAGCGTGTATATATCCACATCCATGGTGCTAATCTGCAGAATCATAAGAGGGGTGAAGCAGCAGAATTGGCAGGTGATTAGCATCCTGTTAAAAGAATAACAGAAATGTCCTGCACAATATTAACCACGCATAACACCATTTAGTCTGATAACAGCCCCCCTCTGTGAATATTTAACTTTCACAATGTTTGCTTTACTGATAGTGGGTCACTTTCATATATGAAATATAAGCCTGTTGCCTATTATTAATTAGGTCTGAGTTGACCTTCAGAACTTGCTATTCTTTCAACAGTGATATGTATAATTTACTGCATGATATAATTTAGTACATGGTAACATGCATTCAAAATATAAGAACACTAGGATTTAAAATATCATAGGCTTGGAAAGAATCTTAAATAAGCCATTTAACATATTCATTCAACTGTCTATTGCAAATTATCCATAGGCTAGGTACTGAAGGGCATTTAGTGAAATATTAGATGCCTTCTATCTGCTTACATATTCAGGCTCCACTTTCAGGGAAAATGAAATGACCTCATAAGAATACAAGGCAATACTGTTTGACAGACATTGAGTCTCCTTTTTAGTTCAGAGTAGAGGAATAGCAATGTGGGCAGCAAAGGCCTAGCAGAGGAAAAAACAGTTGGAATGCCATGGAAGGAAAGGTAGAGGGTGGGCAGGTAGGTGAAAGAAACAGCAGGAAGCCAGACAACATGTGCTGGTGACTGCAGACTCACCCAACAGGTTTGTAGGTCGGCCAACCTCCCCGCTGGCTCAGGCGTTCATGACTGTGAGGTTGAAAGTCCTGACTGCTGTTTTTTTGTTTTTTTTTTGTTTGTTTGTTTTGTTTTGTTTTGTTTAGAAATGTTGAGAGCTGGGACAGGTAAATGCCTCTTGGAGGCATATGTAACTTCTTTGATCTAGTGATTTATAGAAGCCTTCTTTGATATGGACATAGGCTTATTATCTATGATTCTCCTCAAAGCACCCCATGTTTTAGTCAAACATATTGCTTCCTGTCCCTGTGGATTAAATTTATGAACTAATATTATATGAGTGCAGGTGGAGAAAGATAAGCTACAAAGGGAACCTGAGGCCAGTATATGATGTGGTGTCATGTCATGCTTAAAAGCTAAGACTTTAATTATTAAAGTGTTAGGAATCCATTGCTGGGGTTGGCTTTTAATTGGGAAAATGACATAACTGGGTTTGCATTTTAAACTAATGACTGAGTACAGGGGTGATATTGTATGGTTGTCAGACTGCCTGGGTTTGTATTCCTTCTTTGATCTTGTTAGCTCTGACTTTATTAAGTTCTCTAAGCCTTTGTGATCTTATCTGTAAAAGGAGATAAGGACTGTTACTTGTCTTACAAGTTTATTATGAGGCTTAAGTGAGATAATGCATGTAACATACTTAATCCATGTCTGGCACATAAAGAGAGCATTTAGTATCTGTTGGCTGTTGCTATTATTATCTCTACAGCGGTAGAATGAAATATGGATGACTCTGCTAGCTGTTCGAAGAAGGGGCCTGGGAGACAAAAGACCAGCTAGGAAACCGTTCGTGGAAATATTTTAGGAGGGACATTGACACACAGAATTAAAGCAACAACTTAAGGACTGAGAAGGACAAAGTTAACCCCATGATGGGAGTAAAATGAATAGGTCTTGGTGACTGAGTAAATGTAGGGGGTGAAGAAGCGGGAGAAATCATGGGTGATTATAAGGTTTCCAGCCAAGGTCACCAGCGGTGTGGTGCATTGACCAAAATGCAGAACAGAGAGTCAGGAGACCTTGCTGGTGCCTCACTCATAACTGCAGAGCAAAGTCTTAACAGCTAGAGTGCATTTCTGATGTGTGAGGGTTTTCTTCCGTGGCAGGTGCAAAGGAGATGGAAAGTGCTGGTGAGTTCTTGTCCCTCAACCACTGTTTGACAGGAGTTGTGGGTAAATAAATACCTTAGCACCTCTGCACCACAGGTGTGATTTGTCCAAGGTGTGCATTCTATTCCTGGAGTTCCCCACTAGGATTCAGTTAGGTTCCCATAGTGGTAACTTGTTTGACAATTAAGATTTTTGGGCTGCTTTTACTTCTTGGTCTCACTGCTCCAATCTCCAGCTGATTTCTCTTGGATCACCTTCCAAGTGAAGACTTTGCACTGGAATTCTTGTCTCAGGGTTTACCTGCAGAAGAAATGAAACTACGAGAGTAGGGAAGAAGAAAGGAATATGAGGAACAGGAAAATATGTTCCTCAGAAAAACAGGAAGGTGTTTTAGGCACCTTCAGGGGAAGATGCCTTTGGGATATTCAAGTAGAGATTGTCCACAATGCTATGGAAATAAGGAAATACAATCTAATATTTAAGTTGGGCTCTGGTATTCTAGATTGGTGAGTAAACTAGAAAAAAAGTGTAGTTGAAATCTTGGAAGAATATACTCCTTCAAGGATAGCTCGTAGAGTGAGAACATTGAAAAAGCTAATGGAAAACACGAAAAAATGGACACAAAAATTTTGTTCTTAGAAAGATGAGAGTAGAACAAGAGGGTGATGTTATGGAAGCCAGAAGACAAAAATCTTTAGGAAAGAGAATACACATTCTTTTAGAGGAGTCCATATTTCACCTTTGTAATGGCCAAGATGTCTGTAAAACTTTGAGGAACAAACTTTCTTCTTCCTTGGACCCTTATCATTCAACTGAGAGCATTCTAAACAAAGAAGGTTTCACAGGATTTTACATATTCTTTCTTAGGCCTGATCACCCAGGGAACCCACCCTTTTCAGCACAGAGCTGCACCACCCTGTCATTGTTTCAGGCTTAGGCGGAGCAAGGGAACTAAGGCAACCAAGATATAAGGAGATTTTCTCCCAAATGATGAGGATGAGGATTCAGGCTGTGTCAAAGCCGAAGAGCGAGGGTCCATCACCTCCTTTTGCTGTAGCCCCCAAAGTCCTTTCTTGGGGGCTTCCCACGTGATCGTGCCTGTCTTAGATCATTCCCCCCTTGGGGAATCTTACCTGTCATTGGCTAACCGACCAAGCATTGGGGTTCAGTTATGAATGAAGCAGCAGAAGCAGCGCTCCTGCCAGGGAGATAAGCTTTTGTCTCCTTGCTGGCCTATGGTCCAAGGCCACTCCCTCAGCCTTAGCCTTGGCGGGGGTTACAGCTTCTGATACCAGGCAGGGTGGTCCCCAACACTCACGTTAGGTCTAATACTTGCTCCCCATCTTCTGCCACTGCTGTTTCTTCAAACTTTTTCTCCATTACTTTGTTACTGCTTCTTAGGTTGAAATGGGAAGTTGTAACGTGATGTCCTCATGATATAATTTACCTTCTGGCTCTGAGTTTTGATGTCACCTTATTTCTTTTGCTTCTCTGTAGTTTGAGATAGTGCAGAGCAGCCAAAGATTTCAGTTCCTCATATTACAACAAGCTCTTCTGCATTATGAAGTGTTTCCAATCTGTAGTCAGTGATCTATTTATTGTAGGTAGACTTAGGTGTAATAAAATTCCTGAACTTCTTAAAATTACTACACTATCTTCTGGAGTTGTAGTAAAATTTAACTGTAAGGCAAAATTGCACTTATGTTTATGAAGAGGGAGGGTGCAAACATTTGTCTCAGATTTAAGGCATTTCCTGCTGTCCTTTAATGAATTACACTTGGTTCTGCAAGACTGTTCAAAGAAATTTCTTCAATTTTTTTCTAGAAGACAGAAGAAGTGGCTCCTGGTTGCAATATAAGAGATGAACTTAGTTGTCTGCTATCCAGTCAGCCAATTTTACAAATCATTGTTGTTTAAAAATACATGTATAATTTAAAGAATAATTTCTGCTCAACTCTACACATTTTTCACTGTTCAGCATCTTCAAGTGTTCAACACCCCTGAGATTGTTCTCAGTGACCTATTGTCTCTAGAAGTATATTTTCTACGTTGTCTACTGTTGTACTAAGTCAATTACCAAGTTTTCTTTTTCCATTTATATAAAGCTATTAAACTAATGTCCTGTCCTGTGCAGATACAATGAGCAATCGCTGACAGTTTTCCACTTAATTACATGCTTCACTGAGTGCTTTTTGATTGAAACTATTCTCTCATAATTTCTTTTGTTTTATGGTCACGATCTCAACCTCATAACATAAGAGTGATAAAAAAAAAAAAAGATTTGATTCAACAAGATGGCTTTTCTGGGGAGTAGCTGTACCTGTCATTCCAGTGAAACATACAACATCCTTGCCCTTTACCTTCAGGCTAGGATGTTGGATCTGGGTTTTCTCTTGTGGGTCACTGAGCCTTTCACTTTCCATGAGGTATTGCTCAGCCCTTGGGTCATGACTTCTCTAGAAGCTGTTCTTCAGAGTCCAAACACCTGCTCCAATGGCCTTTGCTGGTGATTGGCAAAAGCAGTATCTATGATATTTCTATACAGATTTTTTCCAAATTCCTGACCTCCTGCTCATCGAACCAGTAATTACTGAGCTCCTAGAACCCACATGACATGGCAGGCAGGTCTCAGACAGATTATTTTTATATTTTTAAATTATATTTTATTGATTATGCTATTATAGTTGTCCCAATATTTCTCCTTTTGCCAACCTCCACCCAGGCAACCCCATACCAGTGTTCATGTTCATGGGTCATGTATGTAACTTCTCTGGCTACTCCATTTCCTATACTGTACTTTATATCCCCATGGCTATTCTGTAACTACCTATTTGTACTTCATAATCCCCTCTCTCTTCTTCTTTTTCCCACCCCTCCCACCAGGCAACCATTAAAATGCTCTCCAGATTCATGACTCTGTCTCTGTTTTTGTTTACTTAGTTTGATTTTTAGATTCAATTGTTGATATGTGTTTATTACCATTTTGTTTTTTATCGTTTTGATCTTCTTCTTTTTTTAAATAAGTCCCTTTAACATTTCATATAATAATGTTTCATGATGATGAACTCTAGTTTTTTTCTTGTCTGAGAAGTTTTTTATCTGCCCTTTGATTCTAAATGATATCTTCACTGGGTAGAGCAATCTTGGCTGTAGGTCCTTGCTTTTCATGACTTTGAATATTTCTTGCAAATCCCTTCTAGCTTACAAAGTTTCTTTTGAGAAATCAGCTGACAGTCTCATGGGAACTCCTTCATAAGTAATTATCTACTTTTCTCTTGCTGCTTTAAAGATTCTCTCTTTGTCTTTAACCTTTGGCATTTTAATTATAATGTGTCTTGGAGTGGGCCTCTTTCCATCCAACTTGTTTGGGACTCTCTCTCCTTCCTGGACTTGTATGTAAACTTCCCTCACCAAATTAGGAAAGTTTTCTTTCATTATGATATCAAATAGATTCCCAATATCTTGATATTTCTCTTCTCCTTTAAGTACCCTTATGATGTGAATGTTGGACCACTTGAAGTTGTACCAGAAGTTACTTACACAAGCCTCATGTTTTGGAGTTTTTCTACCTCTTGTTGTTCTGATTGGTTGTTTTTGCTTTTTATGTTCCAAATCATTGATTTGATTTTCAGCTTCATCCACTCAATTTCTCTGTAAATTGTTCTTTATTTCAATTAATGTATCTTTCATTTCTGACTGGATCCTTTTTATGTTGCTGAGGTCTTCACTAAGTTCCTTGAGCATCCTTATAACCAGTGTTTGGAATTTTGCATCTGATAGATTGCTTATCTTCATTTTGTTTACTTCTTTTTCTGGAGTTTTGATCTGTCATTTAGGCCATGTTTCCTTGTCTCCTCATTTCGGCAGCCTCCCTGTGTTTGTTTCTGTGTATTAGGTAGAGCTGCTTTGACTCTATGTCTTGGTAGCTTGGCTTAATGTAGTAGGTGTCCTGTGGGGTCAGTGGCACAGCCTTCTCTGTCAGCCAAGCTGGGTATTTGAGGTGTGTCTTTTGTGTGGGCTGACTACATTCTCCTTTTGAAGTTGAGACTTGGTTGCTGTTGGCAGATCAATGGGATTTACCCAGGTGACCACTCACCATTAATCTCTGCCCTCTGTGGAGGATCTGCTGTGTAGGGGCAGGGTGGCGGTGCTCCCACGAGGTCTGTAGCTGTCCACTGGGTGAGCAGGCTCTGGGGGTTCCTGGGTGATGCAGGACAAGGTGCCTATCCCAACCTATGTTCTACCCAGGGCCACCCTGCTAGAGCTATAAAGCAATCTGAGATGGCTGTTACTTGTGCTGGGCTTGGAGATCCCAGATAAAGCCAAACTGTGAATCTAGGCTGATGGCTGCTAGTGCAGGGCCTGGGGCCACTTAACAAGAAGTACAGGACTGGGGGTTACTGAGGCTGGCTCTTACTTCTTTGATAGAATTAGGAAGTTGTGAAGTACGAGACAAGACCAGCCTTTCATATGGTAAAGTCATGGTTAACAGTTTGGGTGGGTCTGTAAGTTGGGTGGGATGGAGTTTAAGGGGATCTCCAGGGTGAGGCAAACAATGTTAGCCAGATTGATGGAGTCTCAGATATGGCCCCTGCTTGTGAGCTCTGTGGCTCTGTGAGGGGAGGGCCCAGAAGAGGGACAATAGCTTCTCCCCACTTTTTTGTCAGGGAGAAAGCTGTCCTCCAGTTCCTGCCTTGATGCCAAACACTTCAGTTCCTCCATGTATGCCACTGGTGCCATTCAAGCTGCTACCATGGAGCTCTAGCTCAGAGGGAGTGAGTCTGAGTAAGTCTGTGTGTGGGTTTTTTTTTTTTAATGGGGAACTGCTTGGGACTCTAGAAGTTTCTTCTACCAACTCAGCCCCTGCTGGTTTTTACAGCTAGAAGTTGTGGGGACTCATCTTCCTGGCACTGGAACCGTGGGCTTGGGAGCTTGGTGTGGGGCTGAGACTCCTCATTTCTGAGATATCCCACCCAAATTTTTATCTATCACATATGATGTGGGACCAGCCCATTCTGTATCTCTGTCCCTCTTACCAGTCTGGATGGATGTGTTTTTTTTAATTTCATAGTTGTAAAACTTACATTCAACTCAATTTCTGATGGTTTTCAGTGATGGTTGTTCTATATATTAGTTGTAATTTTGTTGTGGTTGTAGGAGGTGAGTTGTATTTATCTATGCCACCATCTTTGTTACAGAACAAACAAGGGGGGAGGGGCTGGGATGATATACTATTACTGAAAGAAGCCCCCAGGTCTGTTATGTCTGCCGCCAGAGGAAAGACGTCTCTCAATGCCAGAGATTTGTGAAAAGGAAAGGAAATGTTTATTTAATGCTATACAAACTTAAAGTAGTGACCTAATGTCTTTATCAAAAATCCCAAAGTCCCTTAAAACACCCACAAACAGACACAGTCCTTCCTTCCTTCCCCCTTTGCCCAGTCCAGAGTACCGTATCTCAGGAAAGGAAATAGAAGTCCATGGCTTAGGTAGTCTTCTGGTTCTTCTCAGTTAGTACTCCCTCTCGACTGGGAGACCTCCCTAGGTTCCCAGCACCCTCAGCTGAGTCTCCGGGATCTCTGCTAAAACCAGGTGGTGGTTCCCCCTTCTAAAGCTGCAGGAGTCTCCACTCTGGCAAAGGCACGTGGTCCTCTCTCCCAGGGTCATGGGAGTCTCCACTCAGCCAAAACTGCGTGCTTCTCCCCCTGTGCAATGGCTGCAACGGCGGGGGGGGGTGTCACTACTCTGCCAAAGCCGAGTGGTGGTTCTCTGCTAAAGCCACATGGTGATTCTCTCTCTCAGGGCTGTGGGAGTCTCCACTCTGTCAAGGCCACGTGGTTCTCTCTCCAATGGCTGTGATCCTCTTTGCACTTCCACAGCTGCATGGTTCTCCCCCTCTCAGGGCTGCGCATGGTTCTCCCATCAATGGCTGCCGCCTCTGGGTTTAAATCCCCATGCCAATCTTCCTCTGCAGCCCTGTTTCCGCCTCCTCCCACACTCGGCTTCACATGCCAGAACTCATACCCTTCCAGCTTTACTGGACTGCCATCATGAGTCTGGGCAGGTGTGGCCCCAAGTCCTAGAGCCAATCATCTCCAAGCTCCCACGCAGGCGCTATAACTCGGGGGACCTGCCCCCCAGTTACATCTTGGTGGGGAAGTTACTTCCATTCCCCTGGCTCAGAGCCTGGCCACAGCTATTTAACATATCTAAGCAACCAGCCAAAGGCTATAGATATGTTAAATGACCACACCAGAGGTTAGCTGCAAGGCTGTTGCCATGAGAAACAGCTTTCAAAGGCCCTGCTCCATGTGTCCCTTCCCCCAACCCACACCCTGGGGCGGGGGTGAAGACATCCTAAAATCTCCTAGACACCTTAAGTTCTGGACCCCATTTCAAATGCCTATTTGGGGTCCCCCCTCTTGGCTTCACCCTGTAACATCTTGACTGGGAGTCCAAACAGTTTTTATAAAAGAATCACCAAATCAACCAATAGTGTTATTTACTGAACCCAGAAACAACTTTGAACTATAGTTGGACCAATGGATGTTTTCAAAAGAAAGTTTTGTTTGAATTTTTTGTGTGACTGAACTTAACCCTTGTTTTTGTTTTGTTTTGTCTTTGTTTTTGTTTTTTAACCTAATGGTCAGTAATCACCATTGGGAGCCTGGTTGTCCTCAAGAGGAAGAAGCCATGTATTGGGTTCAGTATCCACTGTTTTCTCTTTCTCAAAATTTTTTTCCTAGAAGAGCTGGAGAAAATATAGATTCACTTATTTTGCTTACAGTAATAGGACAACTAAAATAAAATTACTCCAAATAGAATTAACAACTTAGGACTTATTTATCAATCACTGGTTAACGTAGCACCATATATTAAAAAATGTTTCAATTGCCAGGAACCTTAGGGAAAATTCTTGTTCAATTTCCTTATTTCACAGACAAAGAAAATTAGGCACAGAAGTAAAGTGACTTCTCTTGATGTTTACTCTTTGTATTAGAACTGGTAATAGAACACAGATCTTATGACTCTTAGATCAGTATTCTTTCTATTATAGCTTGCTCATGAGGTCTTTTCATGAGAGCAAGTTTTGGCAGGAAAAGGAAAATCTTAAAGGTGCTAGGACAGAAATGTCAGGTTGATGGGGCAAAGGAAGGCTGAGGTTATTACTATGATAATCTTTCGGAGGTCTGGCTTGGTTGGGCTGTGCATTTTGATTGCATTTATAACCTGGGAAGTACCTGATATTGTCTCAAATACCTCAAGTTTAAAAATGTTTGTCTATTTAAGACTGAGTAATTTCTTTTTCTTCCTCTTTTTTACTCAGTTTGGAAACCCAAAATTCACTAAACGAATTTACATAACAAAACAGGTGAAGGGCCATTGCTTGATTTTACATCTCTGCAAAGGAGAAGACAGGAACTATCACTAACCAGACCCATTGTGCCTTGGATGGCCTGGGGGAACCTGGAGTAGCTCTGGGTGGAGTCAGAAAAGGAGCAATTAAGTTTAGTCATCTAGTTAGGAAATGATGTGAAACCTGAGCTTGTCCTTAAGGCCAGGCAGAATGTGAATAGATTCATAAGAACTGGCAGCAGGGTAAGGGTGCTTGTCAAAGGTGCATATTTGTAATTGAACCTGGGCTCTCACTCTTGAGCAGAGTTTTAGAAATTAGTGGAAGATAAGCTTGGAGAGGTAGAGTGGGCCTTGCCTGGAAATTCCTTGAAGGCTCCCCACTGTGGATTGGATCAAGTCCACGGTAGATTTTTGAGACAGGGAATAGCATGGGAATGTAGCACTGTAGGAAATTCAGTCTGATGTCCTAGGTGGACTAGAAGAAGTGGAAGCATTAAAAGGAGGATACTAGAATACCCACGATAGGAAGTGATGCCCTGGCAGCCCTGTGAAGTGGAAGAACAAATCTGTGAGATAAAACCAAACCAGCATGGATTGTACTTAGGACTGACTGAATATAGGGGAATGTAGGAAACATAACTTGAAGATTTCAAATGGGAAAGAAGACTGGTGTCAATGATAAATCTTATCAACTTTTGATTAAAATACAGCAGCACTTGGTGAAAAGTTGAATATCAGAGATTAGGAGAAGGGAAAAGCAAACAATGATCACAGTGTGAGCCTTTCAGATTTTGGCTTCCACCCTATGATTTATTTGTCTTTCTCCCTGTATGGACTGGGAACATGTTGGGGGTGAGGAATATGCTCCATTTCTCCATTCCTGAGACATAACATAGAAGAACATATTAAGTGTTCATTAGGATAACTTGAACTTGGATATCCAGGAGAATGTAATATTCTGAACAAAAAGTATGGGTTATAACTGTGGAAGAAATAAAATTCAGAAATTCTTTGCTTTTGGAGATGGCAGGAACTCCATGAGAAATGTCTTGACTATGGTTGGAAATAATGGATCTTGGGTGAAATGTCAGGCCCAGTGATAAAAAGTTGTGAATTGGCAGGATGGAATTTAGAGTTCTGAGACTGGGTGAAGTCTCTGAGAATGGAGAGTTAGGGAGGGAAGAGTAGAAGTTTTAAGTATTAACTGTCAGTTCCCATAAGAGTACTTCTTTTGAAAAAAAAAAAAAAACTATGTTAATGTATTGTTTACTGTTGAGTTTAGGACTTCCATTTGCTCAGCAATTTTAAGCAATTCCCTAATTTATTTGATACATTTTCTCTCTGTACTCCTATTCTCAAAAAACAAAGTATAGCTTCACAACCAGATCAAGAGAAGAACAAGGCAGTCCAAAAAGCCTCAGTGAGGCACATTAACCTTGAGGCATTAGCAGTAAAGAGAAGACTTGGAGACTAATGGAAAGATGATGAAGGGGAAAAAATACAAAACATAAAGAAATAAGACAAAGTTGCAAAAGAAACCTGAGCCAAAGTCATGTGAAGCTGAGCATGAGGAATGAAACTTTTATTATTATTTATTACTAATACACAAAGAGAGAGGAAGGCCAATAGAGAGCATGAGAGAGTAGATTATGGAAAAATGTGATTGGAATGTCTAGAACATCAAATTATCTTTTCATTATTGCATTAAAAAAATGAACATATCAGGAACCGAAATATGTTCTGTGCTTGTGGGTAACTATATCATTAAGAGCACATTACAGCTTCTTCCTTGATATTAATGTGCTCATGAGGCCTAGTGAATCATGGCTGAAGATTTTGCAGCACAAATCAAAGAGCATTTAATGAAGATTATAGCTAAGTAGTGCAGGAGGGCAGAAGAGCAATGGTCTTGGGCTGAATGAGCATCTTTCTGAAGTGCCTCATTTACCTGGAGCTCAGACTAGCCTCAGGACCTGTGGAATGATCCGTCTTCATGAAAACTCAGTGGATGGAGTGGTAAGAAATGTGGCTGAGGTCACCAGTGACCAGATTATGTAGTCCTCTGTAAGCCTGTTTAAGGAATTTGGATTTTCTTGAGGAAGTAATAAATACATTCTCTATTTAGAACACTTTGGCTGAAGTGTTCTAAAGTACTGTGAATGGATTGCTACAAGCAGGAGTGAAAGGGAGAGAAATAATGCAGGTAAGAGAACTAGGATTGAAGCAATGTGAACGGAGAGAGGTGGGTAGTTTAATTCTCTAGAATCATGGGATGGGATGATGGACTGGGTGTGAAGTGGTAGAGTCAAGAATGACTCCCAGACCCCTCCTTGGCATGAACCCCTAAGTAAATCTATTTTCTCACTAAGAGAGGAAACCTTGGACGAAATACCAGGTCTGGGATATTAAAAAATTTAAAGAATTTTAAAAATTGTTAAATACATAAAATATAAAGTTTACCATCTTAATCTAAGTGTAGAGTTTGGTAGTGTTAAATACATTCTTGTTGTACAACCAATCTGCAGAAGTTGCATCTTGCAAACCAAAACTCTATACCCATTAAACAATTCCCCATTCCTCCCTCCCTCAACCCCTGGCAACAGCCATTCTACTTTCTGTCTCTATGAATTTGACTACTCTAAGCAGGAGCCTCACATAAGTGCATCCAACAGTGTTTGTCTTTTAGTGACTGATTTTTTCCCTTAGCATAATATTCTCAATTTTTATCCATGTCATAGCATGTGTCAGAACTTCCTTTTTAAGGCTGAATGCCTCTGTATTTCACTGTATGTTTATACCACATGTAGTTTATCCATTCAGACATCAAAGGACACTTGACTTACTTCTATCTATTTGCTATTGTGAATAATACTTCTATGAACATGAGTTTCCAAATACCTCTTTGAGGTTTCAATTTCTGAAAGTGAGATTTTGGGATCATATGGTAATTCTTTTATTTCAATTTTTTTGAGTAACAACCATGCAATTTTCCATAACTACTGTAACATTTTACATCCTCCCTAACAGTGTATGAGGGTTCTAATTGTTCCATGTGTGTCAACACTTATTATTTTATGTTTTCAATAAAAGAAGTATTTTTTTTTAATATTTTTATTTATTTATTTTTAGAGAGGGAAGGGAGGGAGATAGAGAGAGAAACATCAATGTGCGGTTGCTGGGGGTTATGGCCTGCAACCCAGGCATGTACCCTGGCTGGGAATCGAACCTGGGACACTTTGGTTCCCAGCCCGAGCTCAATCCACTGAGCTACGCCAGCCAGGGCCCAATAAAAGAAGTCTTGAAATGACTCTGTTTATGAGAAAATTGTCCTAGAATAGCTAACTCTGAGACATATTCTCATAAAGCTATTGGATTAATAAGAAAAAGAACAAAACTCTTAGAGTTTTAAGGTAAAACATTCAGTCACTTATAATGGGGAAAAAGCCATAGTTAAAATTTTTTCAGCAATATTTTATGCCAAAATAGAACATTTAATATATTCAAGAAAAGAAATGTAAGTCAAGAGTTGTATGTTTTGCACAACTGACTGTTGTTAAGTATAAAGGCCATAGATACTGTTATTAACATCTGAGAACTCAGGGAATAATGTTTTCAACATTTTTTCCTGAGGAATCTTTAGACAATTATCATGACTGGAGATCATTGACTACATATTGATCTGTGAGTATTGAATACACATGTACATGTAAAACTGAGACTAAATGACAGAGTTAAGGGAAACACTATAGCTATATGATAACAATGTTCTGACAATGTAGATACAGCACAACTCTAAAATGGTAGGAGAGGATGGGTACATATATAAAACATAGTACAACCTCACTGGTGGACTTATTGGTCTATCTTGAAGTAGAATGGTATTTAAAATTTGATGCTTGTGGGGAGGAGGAACAAAAGGTAACTAGCTATTATCAGTATTGTTCATAGTAGTGAACCAACAGAGAGCATCCTAAATGACTAATGAAATTGTATATATTTTTATGCATTGTCCTAAAGGAAAATTATGTATTTTTCTTATCTCACTTGACTCTGAAAGCAGCAGAAGAGAGAGAGATCTTCATTGCAAGATCAGCTGTACTTTTCCTCCCTATTTTATAGGACACATAGACACTCACCATCCTTAATGCAGTTTGGTTAATGTAGTAAATAGAATAATGTCCCCTCCCCCTCAAGGTATGTACATTCTGATCCCTGGTGCCTGCAAGTATGTTAGGTTAGATGGCAATGGGGAATATAAGGTTGAAGATGGAATTAAGGTTGTTCATCATTACTTGACTTAAAATGAGAAGATGGGCTTGGATTAGCTAGGTAGACCCAATGTAATTATAATGGTCCTTAAAAGGGGGCGATGGAAGCAGAAGACAACCAGAGAAGTAGCAACCTGAAAAAGAGCCAATCTGTTGTTGCTGGCTTTGAAGAGGGAGAAAAAGACATGAGCTAGGGAATGTGAGCAGCCTCTAGAAACTGGAAAGAAAGAGGACCTGGATTCTTCCCCTAAGGCCTTTAGAAGGAAATGCAGCCCTAACAGTTTGATTTTAGCCAGTGAGACCCATATCGGACTTCTTAACTACAGAGCTGTAATGTAAATTTGTGTTGTTTAAGCCACTACATTCATGGCACTTTGTTATAGCAGCCATACAAAACTAACACAGCTTAGATGGAAGTTTATCTTCATAGAGTTTATGTTGTATACTGCGATTAGTGTTCAAAGTTCATTCTATCTTCCTTGTAGATCAGTGGCCATCAGACTTTTTTGACCTTGGTTAATTTGGACCATGGGATCATTTAAAGACATACCCAGTACACACACACAACCCGGAAATAAAAGGTGGTGTAAAACAATCCTCCTTTATTACATAAGAATGTACTTTATTCTATTTCATTAAAAATCAATTGATTTCATGGCCCATTAAATAAATTGATTGTATGATTTGCAAGTAATTTTCAATGTAGAATTTGAAAAATGCTCTCCTAATATGTCTTCCTGCCTGATGAAACTATACTAGAATGCTACAACCTTCATTTCCTAGATGCCTTTGATAAGGATCCAAATGTGATTAGATTTCACCAATTAAATGCATTGCATGAAATTAGCAGCCACATTTCAACCTTCCCCTTCTCTCCCAACCCTGGCTTTTGTTTCTTTTAGAAAACAGAGTTGTGAAGACACTAGGTTTTTCTACATTGGAATTCTTGTGTTCAATCACTAGCTTTGAGAGGTTGGACTCAGAGCAGAGCAAAGACAGTGTGCTCCTGAAGTCAGCGTTTCCAGTGGCATCTTCCTGATTGCCCTATTTGCTGATTGTAGCAAAGGAAGCAGTTCCCTTGACAGGTCAGTTCAGAAATGGTTTTATGGGAGCCATTAGTTTCTTACCTAGAGTTTGCTCCTCTAGCTTTGCCAATGGTTTTGTAAGCACCCATATCTTTTTTTAAAACTGCTTTCTTTTGAAAATAATTCCCCTTTTCTGTAAATCAGTCCTGACCGTAGGACAGTATTATAACACTATGGGTATGATCAATGAAAATGTCACTGGATGGAGGACCTGGCCCTGAGTGGGTCTGCCTAGGGCCAGATGGTAGTGTGTGGGTTCTTGCCTTCATGTAGGAAAGATTTCACAACACAAGTCCCCGTGACTTTGAGGGAATGTTTATCACAACTGGGGACAGTAAAATGAGGAAGGGTTTAGCACAGAAGAAGCAACAGGACAGCTTAGGGGCTGCCTTAGCTCACTGATAAGTCAGAGAAAAGGGGCCTTGGGGACACGATCAGGGGGTTAACCTGGGATGAGCTGCTGGTTACCCATTGCTCCCCTGACTGCAAGTCTTGGGATTCCTTAGAGTTTAGGAGATGTGGGTCTGTGAGAGAAAAAGTGAGGGAAGAAGAGTAGAAAGGGAATGCTGCAGGCTGCTCCTCATATGGAGACCATATATGCTGCGTCCTTTGTCTTGAGGCTTTCATTTCTCTCTTGCAGGCAGGAATCTTAAGGCAGGCTGCAGGGAAGGATTTCAGCAGAATATTCATGAGTTATCCAGGTGTGCCCGTTCAGGGTCATGCTTTTTATTGACTGATTTCAGCACCAGAGCATGGGTTTTTAGTCATTGTAGCTGGTCCTGGCATTGCCTACCTGGTTTTGCTGCTTTTCTGGGCCTGAAGCTGAAATACAACTGAGGCCTAAATATTACCTCTAGGGAGGTGTGTTGGGAACTGCCCTGCCTGGTTTCAGAAACTGTAATCCCCCATTGCTAAGGCTGAGTAAAGGACCTTGGGACTATAAGCCACTTAGGAGACAAAGCTAATCTTCCTTGTAGGGGCGCCACCTCTGCCCCTTTTCTCTTCACCCTGCTTGGCCCAGGTGGATGACCAGTTAGCCAATGACGGGTAAGATTCCTCAAAAGAGGGATGACCTAACATAGGCATGGTCATGAAGGAGCCCTCAGGGAAGGACTTGGGGGGCTACAGGAAAAGGGGGTGATGAACCATCACCCCTTGGTTTTGACATAGCCTGGGTTCTCATTCTGTCTGCAAGAAGTATCCTAATCTCTTGGCTGCCTTACTTCCTCCGCTTTATGTAAGCCTGAAAAAATGCTATTAAGCCTGAAACAATGCTGGAGGTGGGTGCAACCCTGTCCTGGAAAGGGTGGGTTCCCTAGGGCGATCAGGCCTCAGAAAGAAAGCATAAAATCCTTATGAAACCTACTTTACTAATACCCTCAATTTAAATGATAAGGGTCCAAGCAGTAAGTGAGTTTGTTCCCTGAAGTTTTATGGCCCTTTAATTATCTGACCCTGACTCAGAATAAGCCCTCAGAGTTCTTTGAATGTTACCTATTGTTTAATCATCTCTGCCTGACAATGATTGATGAGCTTTACATATACACCCTGTATTCCTGTGCAAATTGAACCCAATGAAAGCTTGTCAAGGCAAGGGTCGAGGCCCTCTCCATTAGATAGAGTGGCTGAGGCACTTGGAGGTGCTCTCCCCTTGAGAGAGAAGTCTCACCATCCCTTTTCCTCTACAGGACTTGGTAGTCTGTGTGAATTTGTTTCATCTCACCCATAACGCCTTGGACACCAGGAGCTGGGATCTGAGTCAGAGGTGACCTTTTGTATTTGGCTATAAATTGATCAGCCATTTTGTTCAGCTAATTGTCTCAGTTTCTCTATTCCACTTGTCCTAGTTTAATGGCCTGTCTCAAGAAGATCTCTTTTAAAAGACATGAGCAAATTACAGATGGAAGGGACTGGATCTGAGAGTAATCATGAGGTGTTCTCATATCAGAGGTGCAGCATCTTTTCCTTTTGAACAATTCTGTGACTATAGAGATTTTCAAAGTGACAACTAAACTCTTAATGGTCTTCATTCTTTTGTTAAGTAGCTGAAATCATGACTTTATGCCATGACTATAGGCCATTAAAAATGGGTATGTTGGATGATATATTTGAATGTAGTTGGAATATGTATTTTTAATTTGGGGGTGATTTTCTTTGTATTTGTTGGTCCTTGAGAACTCCAAGAAACAAGATTTTTAAAAGCATGGGCAGACTCTGTGCAAGCATACGTACCTATGGAAAATGTTTCAGTACCGACATGACTCAGTCAGTGACAAATTGAAACAGAGAGAGTGAACCTGAGATCATAAACACCTGAGCTCACTCAGCTGGTGCCCCACAGGCTGACCACCAGCCTTGTTTATTAAAGATACATTGCTTGTCTATAAAGAAAAAAGTTTGTTTATAAAATTACAAAAAAAAATAAAATAAATATAAAAATAAAGGTAAGAATATTTTGGCTAAAGGAGAAAAAATAAGAAAGACAAGATGAAACCAGGGGAGGAGTGGATATATATCATAAGATGAGACATACTTTTTAAGGGACAGGAAGAAAAGGAGGTGGTTTACATGATACTCCACCAGGGGACGCTTAACCTGTGACAGTTTTCTGCTGTTTTGGCAACATTTGAGGTCACTAAAATTCTCCATAATGACCATTTTGACATCTCCATAATGACATATGTTAACCATGGTTAGTTAAATAAATATCTTTAATCTTTAGGAAAATTTAGAGTATTTTGTATTTCCTCATACAAAATTTTTTCCTGAGCCCTCTCTTTTTCCCAAAGGGCAAAGGGAAGAATAAATGAGAAATAGCTCCTCTGAACAGAAAAAGAATGTTTGAGTTCAGCTTCATTATGGCAGATTTGGATCTGAGTCACAGTGACCACTTAGGCATCATGCAATTTAGTGATAAAAGCAGGGTCTGTTTTTCAGTTTCATTCTCTTAATTAGCTACAAACGACCTCTCATAATCACCAGGCTGACCGCTTCATGCTCTCTTTCTCTTATCAGCCTAGTATATAGGCTTGCTTTGTGGAACTTTATTTAGCCTACATACTCTTTGAAATACTTGGCTTGAAATACTTGCTCCAGGAAAAAATTGCAGCAAAGGGTGAATAAACTTGTTACCAAACAAAAATGGGGTTTAGCTGCCCACCTTGGAACACAGGAATATTCTGAGGACAAAGGTTGGTGGGGAAGGAAAAAGGTCTTTATTAAGATGTTGCACAATTTGGGGTACTGGGAGACTCCTTGGCTCTGGGCTCTTCCCTTCCACAAAACACAGAAAAAAAACCATTTGTTACCAGAAAGACTGAAACACAAAACTATGCCCAGAATTCCTGCTATTTCTTAATCTGTCCTTTTTGGAGCCCGAGGCTGCTAGACAAATGGCTCTCTGGCTTCAGGCTTTCCCTGAAGCCTGCAGGTGGGGCTGGTGCCTACCATTACCATGCCATGGTTTCCCACACCAAGGGCTGGGGGTCTCTGCCAACTGCCACAGCCAGTCATGCAGGGGCACAGTAACCACACCTAGCCATGGTTTCCAGGGTACTTTACTGTGAGTGCTCCAGCTCTCACGTCTGTGCATGAATCCCAGAGGAAGAGAAGGACCAAGTCTCTGATCTCCCTCCTTTTAAATCTCCCAGTACAAACTTACATGTGCTCAAGAAGGGTTCAGATTCCCATCCAATCCCATCCTTTTTCCAGACTAGACTGGCAGGTCTACAGCGCCCCCTACATCCATGTTAAACTTCATATATGCATGCCCCTCTGTCTTATGGTTCCCCTTCAATCAGGAACTGGAAGTGGGTAGAAGGACATTTCCCTCCATCAATTACCCTCGCCAGCCTAATGCAGACTCCATGTAAAGGCTTCCTCCTGCTATGTCTCTGCCAGGGGAAGGGACTTTGTCATCACATGCCACACTAAGTTGGTTATTAGGGCAACATGACACTACCACACTGCCTTGGGGCCCCTCTACCACTATTCTTGGCACCACTTTGATACCACATTACCATATTGATAATGTGGACAAAAAGGGGACAAATACAAAACTTGAAAAGCTTAGGGGAAGCCTGGCAGCCTTACCTAAAGTAACCACAAAGGATGGTCTGAAATTAAAACTTATTAACTACAAACTTTCAGTCAAGATGGCAGCATAGGCAGACATGGCTCACCTATTCACACAACCACATCAAAATTACAACTAAATTATAGAACAACCATCACTCAGAACCATCAGAAATCAAGTTAAATGGAAGTCTGACAACTACAGAATTAAAGAACCCACATATATCCAGACTGGTAGGAGGGACAGGGATGCAGAATGGGCTGATCTCTCACCCATGAGTGGTGAATGAAAATTCAGGAAGGATATCTCAGGAATGAGGAGTCCCAGCCTCACACCAGGCCCCACAGCCCAGTGTTCCAGTGCCAGGAAGATAAGTCCCCACAACTTCTGGTTGCAAAATCCAGAGGGGATTGAGTTGGTGGAAGAAACTGTTGGATCCCCAAGCAGTTCCTCTTAAAGGATCCACACACGGACTCACCTACTCAGACTCACTCCCTCTGAGATCCAGCACTTGGGTAGCAGCTTGAAAGACACCAATGGTATACCAGGAGAAACTGAAGTATCTGTCACCAAGGTGAGCAAGGCCATTGTCCTTTTCTGAACCCTCACCCCATGAAGTTGGCAAATGGGTGCCATATATGAGACTCCATCAACCTGGGTATCATTGTTTGACCCCCACCTTGGAGACCCCAGAGACTCTGCCCCACCCAACTTACTTGGCCCATCCAAGCTGCTTTTCCATATGAATGGCAGGTCTTGGCTCATACTTCACAACTTCCTAAACCTTATGAAACAACAACAGCAAGCCTCAGTGAGCTCAAGGCCTGGGACTAGCAACAGCCAGCCTAGTTTCACAGCCTGGCTTCAGCTGGGAATCTCTAAGCTCAGCATAAGCAGCAACTATCTCAGATTGCTCTATAGCTCAAAAGGGCAGCCTGGGAAAAAACACCTGTGGGAGCTGACCTTGGCCTGTACCACCCAAGGAAACCCTAGAGCCTGTGCACCCAGTGGACAACTACAGACCACTTCAGAGCACCACCATCCTGCCCCTGCACGGCTGATCTATGGAGGATGGAGGTTGGTGGTAAGTGGTCACAGCCAGTCCTCTAGCTGACTGGCCTGGGTAAATTCCTCCTATTGACCTTTTAATGGAAACCAAGGCTCAACTACAAGAGGAGGGTATGTAAGCCCATAGGAAGGGTACACCTCAAGTACCCAGCTTGGGTGATAGGGGACATTGTGCCACTGGACCCTATAGGACATATACTACATTAGGCCACACTAGCAAGACACAGAGTCATGGTAGTTCAACATAATACTTAGAAACAAACACAGGGAGGCTGCCAAAACAAGGAGACAAAGAAACATGGCTTAAATGAAAGAACAGATCAAAACTCCAGAAAAAGAAGTAAACAAAATGGAGATAAGCAATCTATCAGATGCAAAGTTCAAAACACTGGTTATAAGGATGCTCAAGGAACTTAGGGCCTCAGCAGCATAAATAAGAACCAGTCAGAAACAAAGGATACACTAATTGAAATAAAGAACAATTTACAGGGAAACAACAGTAGAGTGGATGAAGCTGAGAATCAAATTAATGATTTGGAACATAAGGAAGCAAAAAACAACTAATCAGAACAATAATAAGAAGAAAGAATAAAAAAATGAGGCTAGTATAAGCAGCCTCTGGGACAACTTCAAGAGATCTAACATTCTCATCATAGGGGTGCCAGAAAGAGAAGAGAAAGAGCAAAAAATTGGAAATCTATGTGAAAAAATAATGAAAGAAAACTTCCCTAAGTGGATAAAGAAAATAGACTTGCTAGTCCAGGAAGCACAGAGTCCCAAACAAGATGGATGTAAAGCAGCCCACTCCAAGACATATCATAATTAAAATGCCAAAGATTAAAGATAAAGAGAAAATCTTAAAAGCCACAAGAGAAAAGCAGATAATTACTTGTAAAGGAGTTCCAATGAGACTGTCAGCTGATTTCTCAAAAGACACTTTGCAGGCTAAAAGAGACTGGCAAGAAATATTCAAAGTCATGAAAAGCAGGGACCTGCAGCCAAGATTGCTCTACCCAGCAAAGATATCGTTTAGAATCAAAGGGCAGATAAAGAGCTTCTCAGAAATGAAAATACTAAAGGAGCTCATCATCATCAAACCATTATTATACGAAATGTTAAAGGGATGTATTAAAAAAAGAAGATCGAAACTATGAACAATAAAATGGCAAAAAATACAAATCTATCTACAACTGAATGTAAAAAACTAAGCACACAAGAAGAACAGAGACAGCATCATGGACACAGAGAATGTTTTGATAGTTGCCAGGTTAGAGGAGGGTTTGAGGGTATGGGTGAAGAGGTAAGGGGATTAAGAAGTACAAACAGGTAGTTACAGAATTGCCATGTGGGTGTAAAGTACAGTATAGTAAATGGTGTAGCCAGACAACATACACATGACCCATGGACATGAACAATGGTGGGGGGATTGCCTGAGAGAGTGGGCAGTGTTGGGTGTAGGGGCAGGTAATGGGCAAATAGCAGGACAACTGTAATAGCATAATCTATAAAATATAATTTAAAAAACTTATGAACTAAAAGCAGTCATTGTGGGCAACCATTGTTCTAGGCTAGAATCTTCCCTGACAAAGTCAATATTTACTTTAATTGAGCCTGTCTATTGTCTTTTTTCATCTATGGTAACAAACATTGGGAAGTCAATGTGCTTTCCCTTTTTCCAAACCCCAGAGGCACAACCAGCACAACAGAATAGAGACCACAGATCCCCTCATTTTTACTGTTATCATGTTAATTATTGACCATTAACTATCCTATACCCACCTATGTAAAAGAAGTATGTGTTTATCATTTTTCCTTTTTGTCCAGTCCTAGAGTTTTCCTGTTTTGCTTTCTCCCACCTCCTTAATCTATCACCAGGGAATTTCATTTATGCCCTTTATTCCTCCTCTTTTTATTATAATGTATAAAATGCAAAACTGTTATTTGCTGGAGCAATCCCTTAATCCATTGAGGTTTTGCTTCTCAGCAATTGTCATCAGTTTGGGTCAAATAAAGTCACGAAAATTCTTGACAGGTTCGTTTCTTACATTGACAGTAGCTCTGAACAATGCTTCAATAGTTATTCTATGAAGAACAAGTGCTATAAAAATAATTGCTGTTATACTGTTTAAAAGTAACTATTAGAAACACTTCTCATTCTTGTTATTAATTTTCACATTCAAGGACCAAATGGTTACAGAGATTGGATCATCTACAGTCCCAGCAAAGTCATTAAAGCTGTTTTGTTCTTCAAACAAATGTCAAAAAAAACAACAAGACTTTATTTAATCTGCTAACTGCTAATCTTTCAAGTAGTTGAAACAAGAGAATCTGCAGAGCCTTAGGGTTTAAGCCTGAAACTAGAGATTAATGCCAAATGTCCTTCTCCTCCTCATCCTCCTTCTTCTAACCACGATTTTCCCCACATTAAATCATCATCCCTGAGGGTACTGGAAAGTCCTAGCAATTGAAATATAAAAAGTCATACATAGGACTCTCCCAAATAAAAGACTCCATGGTAAAGTTTGACCAATAATCACATAATACCCCTTGAAAACATCTGAGTGAAATTCACATCTCTAACACTTTCTTGCTAATAATAATAATAATAATAATAATAATAATACAACCAATGTTTATGGAACACTTAATTATTTGTCAGATGCTATGCAAGTATACCAAGTCTGTTGCATTACATAAACATCACAATTACTTTATGAAATAATGCAGGTATTACAGGTGGTGAAATTGAGTACAGAGCAGTTCAATAACTTGCTGGAAGTCTTACATACGGTGTGTGGTAGAGCAGATTTCTAATTTAGGCCTTATGTTTTCTCTATGTCCTGTGTTCCTACACTCACAGAGCTGAACAGACATGAATCAAGCAACTCCCCACTGTGGCTTCTGGGCTGACTCAATGGTTCATGATCAGTGGATCATGTATGAAAACTGTTTGCTATAATCAGAATGCATAGTTGGTAGGGTAATCTAATAAAAAGTCCATGGGTGTGGAGGAATCATGACAAATGATAAATACATTCAATCAGATTTTTTTGGTGTCCTCGAGGGAAGCTTTTATACATGATAAGGATTATTTAAGGGTTACATTGAACTTAAAATACATCTTTGATTTATTGAAGTAATAATATCAAGAATCTTAAATGTTTTAATTTAACTTAAAGTATGACTCTACCTAAATCTAGAACATGTTAACAATTACTTTTTAAAAGAATTTATTTATTTATTTTAGAGAAAAGGGAAAGGATGGGGAAAGAGAAGGAGGGAAACATCAATGTGTGAGAGAAACATTGATTGGTTGCCTCTTGCACGTCCCTAACCAGGAACCTGGCCTGCAACCCAGGCATGTGACCTAACTGGGAATTGAACCAGTGATCTTTCTGTTTCAGGCCAGTGCTCAACCCACTGAGCCACACCAGCCAGGGCTTAACAATTACTTTTTAAAAAGGTTTTATAACTTATAGATTAAATATTCTAAACATTTAAATATATTATCACTAGTAAATTCTTTGTAGATAATTTTGACAAAAATTTGTTTCAAGTAATCAAATAACTTCATAGTTTAATGTAATAAAGTACAAATATGGTACATTCTAAGTTGTTTCAACATTCCAAGAGTATTATCAAACAAATATTTTTATATATTTAGCAAACTGGAAAAGTTGGCCTTTGTGCTTCCTGTCACTACTAGAACCAATAAGCAGAAACAAGGACTGCCTGTATTCAGATGCTAGTGATCTAAGAAGACACAGGTTATGGACCCTCAAAAACCATCTTAACATCTCTTTAGTCAACTTTTTTATAGGGAGAAGAAAAGGGTAGTTAGGGAGTTTGGGGAAAGGTTAATCAGATAAGAGTTATAGTTCAGAGGCAATTTTACTAGTATTTCTCTATCTTCTGATCAATAATTCTTTATCCAAGAGCCATGGACTTCCTTCCCATGGGACACAATGGCTCAGATAGCATCTCCCTTGCTTGCAGATCCCCCTGGGGCACAAAGGTTGAACTGCTTGTTGACCTTCTGGAGTCACGTAGGTCATGCATTCCAGTTTTTGGAATAATAGCTTTCTACAGGCATCAATCACTTAAGCCTATCAACTATAACTAAAGCTAATATCTTTAACTCTTCAGTTCCCCTGTCATGTACAAAAAACCAGACACAAATTAAAATTTTTTGTTGTGGTAAAATATAAATAAGATAATAGTTACTATCTTAACTACTTTTAAGTGTACACAGTTCAGTAGTATTAGATGTACTCACATTGTTGTGTAAATGAGGCAAGATAGTAAGAGGCTAAGGACATTCCTTGACAGTTGAATATGGGAAACTGAGGAAAAATAATTAAACAAGGCCAAAGAATTTGAGCAATTTACAGATAGCCAGTGAATCGTAGGTTTTATCTTCCCTAACAGAGGACACTTAGGAGCAAATGATTTACACATTTCAGACAATCTTGCAGCAGACCAGTCCTTGTCCTTGACCCTCTTAAGTGACATTCTTTAAAAATGAAACTAAGTAAAAAATGACCCTGACAGCTCTATGTACACATTTTGATGATTCAACATATTGAAAAATACAACTGGAAAGCTAGTAAATATTCTGTTAAGGCCCTCCCCTGAGATATCTCCTAGGATTTCCACAGGCAGAAGAAAGATAAAATGCCTTAAGATGAAGAACTGCTTGCTCTCTCTAGGGGTGTCCAACCTATGCATGTGGCTTAGGATGGCTATGAATGTGGCCCAACGCAGAATTGCAAATTTACTTAAAACATTATGAGATTTTTTTGTGATTACATGTGATTAAAATGCTTTTAATGTGTGGCCCAAGACAACTCTTCTTCCAGTGTGGCCCAGAGACACCAAAAGGTTGGACACCCCTACTGGAGCATGCCTGTGCCTTTCTCCCTTAGGCATGTAGCTCTGCTCTCTTTCTCCTAACTCCAAGAGTCCCCACGAGATTTGCATCCAGGGGAGCAGTGGGCAGTGGCAGCTCATCTCTGGCTTACCCCCTGAACCTGTCCCCAAGGCCCCCCTTTTCTCTGAGTTTCCAGTGAAGTAAAAGCAGTCTTGCTCACTTCTGTCACTGTGACTTTTACTTCTCAGTGAATTCACACAGCCCATCGTGGCTCACTTCTTTCCAATGATGTTTCTAAAAAGCCAAAGCAGAGCACCACCTGGGCTCTCTACTGTTGGTTCCTTTATCCTAAGCCCTTCCTTTGTTTCACTGTTTTCAGCTTTAACAAATGTACTCTCAAAATCACCCAGACATGTGTTGTGAAATGTTTCCTGCAAGAAATCCAGAACCTACACACCACTGGTTGGCTCAAGGCACACCTACTCTAGGCCAAGTCACTGGTAACACAACCATAACCCTCTTCCATCCCTGTAATATTTTTTGTCTTGTAAAACTGAAACCCTTATGTATTAAACAATAACTTTCCATTCCCTGTTCCCCTCAGTCACTAGCAACCACCATTATATTTCTGTCTATGATTTTACTACTGTATCTCATATAATATAATCATATAACATTGGTCTTTTTGTGACAGACTTATTTCACTTAACATAATGTCCTAGAGATTCACCCATATTGTTGCATATTACAGAATTTTCTTTCTTTTAAAGACTGAACAATATTCCATCATATGCATATACCATATCTTGCTTATGTATTCATTTATCAATCAACATTTGACTTGCTTCCATGTTTTACCTATTATAAGTAATGCTGCTATAAACATGGATGCACAAATATTTCTTTGAGAACCTGCTTCCAATTCTTTTGGGTGCATACTCAGAAGTGTAATTTTTGGATCATATGCTAATTCTGTTTTTAATTTTAGAGGAACTGCCATAGTATTTTCAAAAGAGTCTATACCATTTTACCTTTCCACCAACAGTGTACAAGGATTCCAATTTCTTTACATCTTCTCCAACACTTGTTGTGTTGTTTTATTTATTTATTTTAAGATAGTAGCCATCCTAATGAGTGTGAGATGTTAACTCATGGTACTTTTAATTTGCATTTCCCTAATGATTAGTTATGCTGGGCATCTTTTCATGTGCCTATTGGCCAAAGACATCATAAGAAATGAAACCTACAGACTAATATCCCTCCCAGCAGATACAAATAGTCTTAACAAGTTATCATTAAAAAACTCAGCAACATATAGAAAGGCTAATACACAATGACTGAGTGTTATTTATTCCAGGAATTCAGGTTGGCTTAACATCTGAAAATCAGTTAATTTAACACATCACATTATAGGAATAAACTACAAAAACGTCAGGTGATCTCACAAACCACAGGAAAAAAATTGACAAAATCCAACACCCACTTATAATGAAAACTCTTAAAAGATTATCAATACAGGGAAACTTTCTCCACCTGATGAAGGGCATCATCAAAAATCCACAACTACTATCTTATTTAATAGTAAAAGACTATAAGTATCCAGCTTAAAATGAAGAAACAAAAGAATATTATGATATTATAGTACTATTGTAAGATGTGATGCTATGTGTATAACATCCTATGAAGACAAAAGAGAACTACTAGTACTAATAACCAAGTGTAGGAAGTTTGCAAGATGTAAGATCGATATACAAAATCAATTGTATTTCTACGTACTAGGAAAAAGGGGGGAGTAAAATAAATAATTTCATTCACAAATGCATCAAAAAATTAAATACTTAAGAATAAATTCAACAAGTTTTTATACTGAAAAGTATAAACCATTGCTGAGAAAAATAAAAGACCTAAATAAATGGAGAGACAATGTATGCTCCTATGTTAGAAGACTCACCCTATCAAATTCCCAACAGGTGTTTTAATATAAATTAACAGCTATTCTTAAAACTTATTTGGAAAGACAATGGACCTAGAATAGCCAAAACATCTTTGTAAAAGAAGAAGAAAATTGGAGGACTTAATTCAACTGAATTTCAAAACATAGTATAAGCTATAGACATCAAAACAACTTGATATTATTAGAAAGATAGGCATATAGATCAATGTAACAGAGTTGAGGCCCCTAAATAAACTCTTACATTTATAGCCAATTGATTTTTGGAAAAGATTCCACGCATTTCAATGAAGAAAGGATGATCTTTTCAACTAGTCATGCTGGGACAATTTGATATCCACATGCAAACACAACAAAATAAAACCCTTAGACTTTTACTTCACACCAGACAAAAATTAACTCAAAATAAATCATAGACCTAAATATAAAAGTTAAAAACAAAATAATTTTAAAAGAAAATGTAGGAGAGCTCTCGCTGGTGTGGCTCAGTGGATTGAGCACCAGCCTGTGAACAGAAAGGTCACTGGTTCAATTTCCAGTCAGGGCACATGCCTGAGTGGCAGGCCAGGTTCCCAGCTGGGGGTGTGCAAGAGGCAACCAATCAATGTTTCTCTCACACATCGCTGTTTCGCCCCCTCCCTTCCCATCTCTCTAAAACAAACAAACAAACAAACAAACAAATAAAAATTTCAAAAATAAACCCTTAACAAAAAATAAGAAAACGTAGGAGAAAATCTTTGAGCTCCTGGGTTAGGCAGAGGGTTTTTTTAGACACAAAAATAAAAGAAAGAACCATTAAAGAAAGAAACTGGTAAACTGAATTACATGAAAATTAAAACCTCTTGTGCTCCAAAAGAGGCCATTAGGAAATTAAAAAAGACAAGTCACATCCTCAGTGAAAAATAATTTGTCAATTATAGATCAGATAAAGGACTTGCATCTGGACTAAAGACAGAACTCTCAACAACTTAAAAAAGAAGACAAACAACCAAATTTACAATAGGTAGAGTCGGAAGTGCTCCTAAGTAAATTTTTATAAAACTCTCCAATCATCTGCAGAAACTTCTTTCAAGGGTTGTTAAAAGGATCAAAATAGAACAAGCTTGTAGAAGTGTTTAAAATTAGAAAGAAATTTATAGATGTTGAAATCATTGCACTTAAATCCTGATAAGGAGTATACCACTTGAATCAGGTGGATAGAGCTATTAGCTTTAGCATCTAGTATTAGAAAGTGGTATAGCAGATTAAAAGATGTCTCTTATTTCGAATAAAAATACAGTTTTTCTACCTCTCTGTTCATCTGCTGTATTTTGCTTTCTCATGATTGTTTCCTGAAGCATGGACTGATGTCATTGCTGTGTTGGCTCTGTGACCACCCAGCCCTCGTTGTATTGTATCTCATTTGGTAAAGGATACCTGATTTCTGTGGTGCAGGATAGGGCACAAAGTGGAGGAACAGTTAAATGACTTGATTTGGGAAGAATGGCACCTACTTAGAGCTATGTTCTAATCTTCCATTCTTTTCCACTTCCTGGGAAGTAGCTGAGCACTTGCAGAGATTACCCATCTGCCTAGCAGCTTGGAGAAAACTGGCTTGAGTGTTAATATATGTCACCAATAGTGAAATGAACGTGCATGTGTGTGTGTGTGTGTGTGTTTCTAGCTGTTAATCCTGACTAACTGGAACACAGAGTCTTGAACCAATTTGTTTTCTAGCTTTAAAGAGAGAAAGCAAGTGGCAGATTACGAGGCAAAAAGTACATCAATGCCTGTTTTTAGAGTAGGCATTGTTGGGTTAAAAAGGAAATAAAAGTATGGCAGTGAATGCTCCTCAGTCTTTTTCCTTAACAAAGGAGAAATGCATCTGATTCAAACTAACACAGATTTGGTAATTACCATGGTTACTAAAATGTGTGCACTTTATACTCATCGAAGAAAGCAGAAGGACCACAGTTGTTCGATTAACAATAATAAACCTCTTCAGGACAACTGAAAATGGAAGAGTCAGCCTATGTTTCTAAGTAACTTGTTTCAGCCGGAGACTATTGATTTAAGCTAAACAACATGATGAGATGCTTAAGGTAAACAACACGATGGGACGCTGGGTTTGGTAAACATGCAGGCCGTGCTTGAAGAAGGAAACAAGGTGATGAAAGCTCAGTACTAATGGCTTGGAGAAATGGAAGAAGATGCTTTTCCTTAGTACATTTATTAGGCATAGATTGGACTTAGATAATGGGATGATACCAAGGAAGTAATGCAAATCAAAGGTATATTCACTGAGTTGCCCACTATTACCAGAATTTTAATTTTGGGAATATCTACAAAGCACAAATACTTTTGATGAATGAAAACTGATGCTTAGATTCATTCCACATTTTGACAGTATAGAAGAAGGGTTTGTATTACTTGTTTTTTCAGAAGATGAGAAGACTCTTCTCTCTAAGCATTCAATACATTTGTACTTGAATGTCAGTAGCCATTGGAAACAGAACTTCTGGCTTTGGAAGTTTACCTATTGAGGATATCTTGCTCAAGATCCATAAAGCCTCTGCCTATTTTTCTTTATCTACAACAGGTTGCTTATAAAAATGGAACAGTTAAAAATCATACATAAGATTGTTGATGGCTGAAATGTAAGTACATAAAATACTGTATAAAGCACTGAGAAAATTCCAGAATTAACAACTGGATTAACACACACATGCAAATTCATGTACTCACAGTGAGAGATACTAACACTAGGGCCAGATTTCTTCGGTAAGGTGCAAATACAAAGAGTTATTTGATTGTTTTAATCATTATTAGATACTTTTTCAGTTAACATATATTGAGTCTCAACTGTGTAACAGGCAGTTTGAAAATTCTTTTGTTATTCAATTATAGGGAACACTCCTACCCAATGGTAAATAAATCTATTTTAAATGAATGTGTGATAATACATACATTCACATAATTTTGGTATGTCCTTATATATCATTAATTCTATGGGACTTAAAAGAATCCTTGAATTTAGTTTTTTTAAATGTGCTCCCTTAAATTTTTTAACGCAATTTTTTTCTTTCCAACAATCCTCTGTATTAAAATTTTTTATTGCTGTGTATATTGAATTACAGCTTTTCCTCATATTATTTTCATTTCTAGTCATTTAAGAATTATAAGTACAGCATAGGGGTGATCACTTTCTAAGTTATACAAACCTCTAATCACTTTGTTGCATACCAGAAATTACTGTAATATTGTATGTTGACTGTAATTTAAGCTTTTAAAAGAGTTCTTTATATATTTAAGAATTTGGAAAATGCCTCCTAATTAGTTGATCAACAGCCAAGTTGCCCAGCTTGCCCTCACACCAGGTTCAGGGCTGGCTGCTGGAGCTACTGAGTGTACAAGGCTCTGGGCTCCCTGTTTCAGAGCGGTGTTTTAGGGGTTACTGGGAGATCTGACCTTGCTATTCCCATCATTTAGAGGGTGGTTGACACAAGTTTCACTTGGAATGGAATTCTGTGACATTTTAGAAGAATGACCAAGAGCTACTCTCTCCAGCCTCTTCCCAAACCATCAAGGAAGTAGCACTTGGTAGAAGTGTGCCTTTGATAAAGCCATCTCTTTGAGGAGTCATTCCAGTCAGAGACATTTGGGTCTTTCAACCTTCACTGAGGTGGCATTTACAGAATTGTAAACTCACCTCACTGGGGAGAGGAGGGGCAGTCTCTCCCGTTCATCACAGAGCCTCGCACTCAGAATGGGTCTAGGCTTCGTGAGACTGGGGTGCAGCCTCGCCTTCTCCTTAGCATTGATTGTTTTGGTGAAATGTTCACTTAATTTTTGTAATTCAGAAATATTTATGATGGGATGGGCACTGTTCCAGGCACTGTAGATAAAACAGGGAATAAGTGTGATATCTCTTCCCAAAGTTTTTAGGAGAGTGACAATTGCTAATAAACCACAAATAAACTGATATATAAATAAAATAGTTTCAGATTGTGATTTTGCTAAAAGGAGCTGAGGAGGCTGAGCTAGGGAATATGTGGCAGCAGGAGAGTAGGTGGGGCACACTTATTCCTGGTGCTTCCTTCTCAGGGCGTGCAAACAAGACCCCCATATGGAATCATCTAAAAGTGTTGCTTTAAAAAATTATGAATGAAACCATGTGTAACAAGGTTCTCTGGGGACCTTGGCCTTGACATTCTGCTAACTCCCAAAGCCTTGATGTTCCTGCATGCTGGAGCCCTGTTCAGCTGACAAAAATTTTTCTTCAAATTGAATGACTTATGGGACAGAGACAATGCCTTCTGTGGAAATGTTCTAAAGGCTCAGTTATTAAAAGAAAAATAAATTTCAGTGAGCATATTGTGTTTTTAGTTTTTAATATTATTTGTTTGAGCTCTACACTGAACCAGTTTTACACAGAAGTACTCTTATACTGATCATATAATAACATAGAGTTAACATAATTAATTAGTTCTTTTTCTCCTAGAAGGATCATAAGCAACTTGGTTTAGTTTAACTGGCAGGGTACTAGGCTCACAGAGAACAGTTAAACATAGTTTTTGGATGTTATGACTCCTGAAGAACTTGAAGGACTAGACCAGTGTGCTATAGCCAGAAACACCATCACTGGAGGAGCTACTAGTAAACTTATATTTTTACAAATTCTTCTCTGAGAGATTTCTTCAAACAAGGAGTGTGTGTGTGCACACATGATGTTTTCAGAAACATCTACTATCTACAAAAGCAAACAATTTAGGGGAGAATGTAAGACAACTTCAAAAACACAATGAGTGATTTTATGACATCTTTCTTCTAGGGAGTGGACTTTATGTTTTCCTTATAGTGAGAGCCACTGGGCAGTGATCTTGGCTGGTCACATGCTGTGCTGCCTGTTGAGCGTGTCCACTGATATGCAGCCAAGCTGACAGAGCAGTGCAGGGAATGTCAGGGAATAAAAACAGAACTAATGACCAGAACCATAAGTCTGAAGTGGAGAACCTCACTACCTGAACAGAGCCTGCCTACCTAGGGTCTAAACAGGGAGGAGAAGTAAGCTTGGCAGACCTTTCCTGCACAAGAAGTGGGTCTCCAGATCATAAAGAAAGCCCCAAGTCTCTCCTCACCCACCTCCAAGAGGTTCCTTGCCAGGATGCCTCTCTTGCTTTGTGATAGCCCAGGATGACTCATGGGCTAGAAGCAGCTGTTCAATTGCTAGAAGAAAAAAGAAAAGGGCAAAAATGGGAGAAGCCAGTAAACATCTTAACAATGATTTTTATTTCCTTCCTTTTCTTTCCTCCTTCTCATTGTCTCACTTTTTATTGCTTCCCTTGTTCGTTTTTGTAAAAGTATGTTTTGCCTAACTGCTCCTATCATCTCCTGAGAAGAGGAAGGCTGTCAGTGATCAGACAGACATTCCTGACAAATCGCACCTAGTGCCTTGCTCCTATTTTGTGGCCACACCAACAAAGAGGCGATGTCTCCCAGGTCCTATCAGCCAAGGTGACAAATGTCAATACCCAGGGAAGAATCTCAGCCTGAAGCAACTCCCAGCAAATTGGGTCGGGTACACTTTTATGTTCCTTTGGAATTTGGGGAATCTTTAGATGTCTATAATTGAACAGATGGTGAGGGCTGGCTTTTGACATTTCTTTTGTTCCATGAGTGGTTTATCAAAGAGTAAAAATCTTCCCTGTAATTTTGAAGGTGAACCCTTCTTACTATCTTTTCCATGATCACATACAAACTGGAAATGATGGAGACCAGTTGGTTAATAATGTGTCTTAGACTTTAACGTGCACATGGATTCCGCTTCTGAACGTTTGGTGAGGCCCAAGAGTCTGTGTTTCTAACAAGCTCCAGGCAAGGCTAAAACTGCTGTCTTAGGACCACACTTGGAGAAACAAATGGCTATTTTATCCAAATACTCATGATTCCGAATGGACTCTGCAGGGCTTATGCCTACTTTTCAAGGATTTAACCTTTGCCAGATCCAATTTGATGTGTCATTAAGTGATGCTGAGGGGAGCTCTTCTGGTGTCATCCTGCAAATTAGCTTGGAGAGGAACAAACAACACCAGCCAACAGTGCCCACAACTGAAGACTGCTGACGGGCTGAAGTTGTGCATGGCCTTTAGAAACCTAGTCTTTTTGACACGATGAAAACAGAGAACTGCCAGAAAAACTATGACCATAAAAGTCAATGGCAGAGGTCGTCTCAGTTAACGGGACTCCTGTGACTGGGAAAAGGAAGTCACAGCTCCTGCCTCTTGCTCCTGCCAATGACTCTTTGTGACCCTGAACAACAAAGTGACTTCTCTCTGCCTCTGTTTCTACAGTTACAAATTGTGAAAGTGAGAAGGTGGCTCTTTTCCAACACAGAGAGGGATTAACGAGGTTTTTTTAAAAATTGAGATTATACAAATAAACATGGGATTTATGACTTATAATACTGCATATTTTATTCAGATGGATCTAGGCAAATGTGTAAACAACATAATTTTGAATAATAATGTTTACTATATGCCAGATAGTCCAAATGCTTACCATGTAGCACTACATTTAATACCCCCCAAAACCTATTAGGAAGATATCATAATTATCCCCATTATGTAGGTAGAGAAATAGAGATACCAACACAATAAATAACTTTATCCTAAGTTGAATCAAGCACATGGGCCGTTTATGGTATGGTATGAGGCTGCAAGTTTGATTCACCAGAAGACTTTTTAAAAGTTGAAATAATTTGTCAACAACTATCTAAAAGAAGCAGGCTGCTTCCTGCTTCTTTTGAACAACCAGAGTGTCTGGCAGATTTAGGTTTGCTTTCCGCACAGCTGCCCTCAGCTCGGGCAGAGCAGCGCCCTGCCCTCAGCTCCGTGTGAACGCTCCCACATCACAGCTCTCACCTGACCACTCCATGTATGTTTACTATTTCCTGGCTCCAGTCACCATTTGAGTTTGAAATCCCTGTGCACACTGTCAAGGATATTTATGTACCTAGGAATCACCACCCTTAGCTCGTGTTTCATTGAGCTTTCACAGGGCGGAAGTCACTGTGCTAGGCTCCATAGGGCTCTGGCACAAAAGACATATGGCCAAGCCTTCTAGATTTTTTCTTCTGTGACCAAAGACAGAAATATTTTTAGGGTTTTAGAAGTATAACATTTCCTGTTAGTGACATCGAGGAACATGTCAGAAACACTAGGGTGTGTCGATGGGTGCGACTTCACACTGAGGCAGCAGGGGCACTGATTCCCTTCTGCTCTCCATTGCCTCGGCTCTTCTTCTTGGATTTACCACTTTGCTTTTTTCCAATAATTCATTAAATAAGATATATAAGGTGCCTAGTGTCTCTCTCTAAAAGGGGGATAACTTCAAAGGTTTGTATGTATATATGATACACATATACAAACGTATATTTGTGTATATATAATATATATAAGGGGGTAGCAAAACCCCCTGGAACTATCTTTCTGGCTTGGGGCCCCTTGTAGTACAAACTTCCTCCACTAAGTGAGTGTTCTAGGAGCCTATCTGTGATGGTACCAGGTGCTGTGGTTGTGAGAAGCTGTGTTGGGCTTCAGTGAATTTTTTTTGAAGACTCAACACATTTGCCCATTTCATTATGGGTGCTTTATGAATGCACCTGCCCACACCACACTGAGTGTTCAGCAGTTTTTGGCCAAAAACAGCATGATCTCCATGCCCCACCCTCCCTATTCATTGGATCTCACCCTGAGCAATTTTTTTGTTGTAGTTTCCCCAGATGAAAAAGTTTGCAAAGGGAAATGTTCTGTCAATGTGGAAGATGTGAAACAAAAAAAGGCAGAGCACTAAAAGGCATCAAAATTGATGAGTTCAAAGACTTTCGATCAATGTAAAAAAGTCTCCATAGATGTGTGTATCAAATGGAGAGTACTTTGAAGGTGACTGAAGTTTAAGTATATAAGAATAAATACACAATTTTATAAATAAATTCTGTTTTTCTGTTGTATATATACAAACATGTATGTATATATTATACATATATATGCCATTTATACATATATGCCATATATATATTTAGAGAGAGAATGTGAGTGAGATATATGGGTTGTTTTATTTTTTAGATGTTTTATCTTTCATAAAAGAATTGGGTTATCTTCTTAAAGAGTTGAATAAAGGTCTTTTGAAAATTAATTTGTGCATGACTGATCCTTAACCTTCTACCATCTGGGTCACCAAAAACATTATTCTTCCAGAGAGACTGTCCAGGATCTGGGGACAATTAGATGGGAGTGTGTGTGAGTTTGTGTGTGGGTGCACACAGCTGGGTGCCGGGAGGTCTGTTCCGAGAAGATGGGGCCTGGATAAAAGGAAAACTGCATTTTCTGGTCTGGGTGAGCAGGAAGGCATAGAATATATATGGATAAGGTAGGGAACAGGCTTTTAATTAGCCTGGAACACTAGCTGGCATGGTTTTCTTAGTTTTTTTTTTTCCTGTTTCCAAGCAGTCATGTAAGGATGGGCCTTAAGAGAGAGCTCATTGGCATTTCTGAGGCATTCCAGAGTCCAGGGCCTCTAAGGAAGCAGCAGCTGCTATAACTCTCCATGTTCTCTGACTCTCGAATTCCCTCAGCGAAGCCCTCTGCCCCCCACTCTGCAGCAATTTCACAGGATGTGATTTTGACTGTCTATCTCCAGGAAGTGCCAGGGCCTCCAGCAGCCCACCCAGCCCCAAGGGCAGCAGGGGTGGCAACGCTGGGCCTGTCCTGGACACTGTCAGCTGAGGCCAGGTCAGACAGAACACAGGAATAATGGAAAGGAAGGGCAGGGTTATGGGGAGATTTCAGGGAGATTTGGGGCAGAATGGGGAGTATAGGGGAGGGAAAGAAATATAATAGCAAAGTTATTGAGCTCTCACTTGTGGGACTGGCACTGCCTGAAGTATTACAAGGTATTATCATTATTCTCATTTACAAAGGAGAAAGCAGAAACACAGCCAAGGTTAAATAATGGGCCCGATGTCACATAGGTAGTGAGTGGCAGAGCTGGGACCCAGGCAGTCTGCTTCGATTGCCCAAGCACACAAAACATCCTGCTAGGTGGTTAGAAAGCAGAGGGGAAGGAAAGGAACAAGGCCATGGCCAGGGATGAACTGGCTAAAAGAAGGCAAAATGAGAAGGAAAGTGGAAAGGTTTCTACACTGGTCACATTGCAGGTGACAGCTCCTGACACTTAAAATGAGACTCGAAACTTATGAGTGTGGCTCTTAGCCTCAAGCTTGTCATCTACGAACCAGGTGTGATGACCTGAGGAAGTGCTTGTTGGGATTCTATGCAATAATGTAGACAGAACCCACTTTGGGCATTATTGAATATTTTGTATGTGGTGGTCTCTAAGTCAGTGAATTTCAACTTTTTTCATTTATTTCATGGCACACATGAACTAATTACTAAACTGCGGCATACCAAAATTTTTTTTTGCCCATCTGACAAAATATATAGGTATACTTTTTATTTATTCATACCTAACAGCTACCATTGCGTTGGCTGTTGTCTTTTTTTTTAAATTTGACAAACTAAGACAAAAGAGGCCAGTGCCCCTGACTAAATAGATACTGCATGTTTTAAAAATTCTTGCAGCACACTGGTTGACAATTGCTGCTCTAAATGTAGAGGTTGTTTCTGTCAACAGAACGAGAAAGAAGCTTAATTTGACCATTGCACCTGTGTGCACAGAAGCATATTGCTTCTGTGACTCATTTGTCTGGCTGACATCCTTATGTCCCTGTTGTTGGGTAGAGCTGTCATCTTTTTTATTTGGCTCTCACTGCTCTGTTGATTTTTCTGAGTGTCAGAAAGAGCAGCTCGTTTTCCTCCTTTCACGGGATCAGTGATCCTGGCCTCCAGAGCCTGCGTTATTGACCATCCTGTTAGTTGCTGCCATCGCTAAGAGGTATCAGTGGCAAAATCACTGCTATGAACCCAACAGCATTCAGACTCCCAAGAATCACATTTTCTTTCCCTGTCTTTCCATTGCAAAGTTAACTGTTCAAAATCAGACAGAATTGATTCTTCTATTTTCTGTGCAGTGACTGATAGCATCTCAGAGTTTACCGGTCCCTTTGTCACTGACCTTTGTGTTGTGTAGTGGATGCTTTCTAGGTGGACAAGGTAGATAGAGGAGACAGGTTGTGCACAACTCAACTGGAAGGAGAGGAGGCAGCAATCACATCTTGCTCCCCATCTCACCCGTGTGTAGAGTATGTTACCTCAATACGTCGTCATCTCTATCCAGGACCAGTGTAGGCAGACCAGCAAATGGGGATGGCCTAGTGCTCTGCTAGTCCCTGCACCCTTCCTACTCTTGCTTTATTCTCTGCAGGTTGTTAATTAATCCTCACTTGTAATGTCACTGCTCCTAGCAGTGTTTAATTTTTATTAGAAAAATAGTGAAGAAAGAAAAGCCTGTAGTACTCCAAAGGATATATCTTCCAGAGGTAGAATTTCAGGTCTTGACACAAGAATTCTTAGCACCCAAAATTCCCAGTTCTGGGCCTTTTCACTTTGGGTTCCTCCTGAAATGCAGTAACTATTCAAATATATTAAACTGAACATCAAGCATAATGTATAATGTTCCACTTACTGGGCATTGTCATTTTCTATAAAAGAAATGAGGGGAAAAATGTCATTAGAATTTTTAAGGTTATTTTGCAAATGTTTCCATTACCATTATTCTATCCAAGTTTAAAATTTTTAGTATTCAAATTTTTACTACAAAACTAATTCATATCCTTCACATGCTGGTAAACTTTATTGTCATGAGGTATTTCTTTCCTTCCTTCCTTCCTTCCTTCCTTCCTTCCTTCCTTCCTTCCTTCCTTCCTTCCTTCCTTCCTTCCTTCCTTCCTTCCTCCTACAAATGTTATTAGGAACTAATTAGATTCTAGAAAACTTATTAAACACCAATCATGAGAAAGTATGGTTGCCACCCTCAGTGAACTCACAGACTAGTTAACAACTCCCAGCTTAAAGGTCACCTAGTGTATGAAGGCTTTCCCAGGTTTAACCCTTCATTGGTGTCTTCTTCTGTATGCTCTCGTAAGTTCCTGGTCTTACCCATATTATAGAAATTCTGATAGTGTGATACAATTACATTTTTTTAAAAAAAGCTTTTAAAATTTTATTTTTATTATTGTTTTATTGTTTTTTATTTTTCAGTTACAGTTGGCAATTTGCAATTTTATTTTAACCATGCAGTGAATGTTTTCATCAATATTTTTCACTTGCTAGCTGTATTATCTTGGTAAATATTTTAATCTGCCTCATCTCAGTTTCCTTATGTGCAAAATGGGAAGAATAAAAGTATCTGCATTATAGGTTTATGGCAGATGTGGAGAGGCACTGCCTAGTCACCCCCTTTGGGAGAGGACTTGTCACCCAGCTGCAGGACCGCCTTTAGGGTCTGCCTCAGTTGCAGAGCCACACCACCTGAGGTCACCCCCTTCCCTGGCAGTCTACATCCAGTGACTGAGCAGTGTTGTGCAGGGGTTGCATAAAAGATGGTCATTCATGTCCCATACGGGGCATGTGGTGGGAAATTATTTGCTTCAGAGACCCCTGTTGGATTGGCTGCATAACAATTCTATTTCTCCCCCTGTGCAATGGTGCTTCCTTTTAAAGATTTCCCTTCTTTTTACAGGTTTTAATGCCTAATAAACACCTTACTTTTCCACTCCCCGCCAAACTCTGTCCCAGGATCAGCTTCTGGAGAACCGAACCTGCATCAGGATTATTGAGGCAGTAAGATGTAGGGCATGCAATCCACTCAGAGTGGTCCTTGTACATAGTTTGTGCACATTAAATCTAACTTATTATTGTTATCACTAACAGTATTATGATGATGAACTATATGGAATACCCCAGAAGCATGGTTCATGCAACTACAATATTTTTCAGACTATAAGATGCACCTTTCCCCCAAATTTGGGAGGAATAATGGTTGTTAATGCTGCTGTTGAGTTCTGTTTACATATACATTGCTGAAATATTATGTTATTTATGTTATTAAATATTTTACCACATTTTTTGCTTCAAAATTTTTTTTCCTATTTTCCTCCTCTAAAACCTAGGTGTGTCTTATGGTCTGAAAAGTATGGTAATAATGTTTGTGACCCCTGAGTGTCTGGTAAACAGCACAAAAGAATCATGAAGTAACTTAAAACCATACAGTAAGACAATTGTTGTCTTACTTACAGAGATGTTTAACCTGGAGATGGGAAGCTGAGGAAGAACCTGGTATCTGTCTGCCAGGACTCAAAATGTTGTGACCTGTGAACCCAAAAGCAAAGATAGGCAAAGCTTTGGAACATGGCTGCTTGGAATAGTCCAGGCTCTCAGTGGAGGGACCCTTCTCCAGGACATTGCTGAGAGGAACTTGAGGGTGAACAGAAGGGGTGTAGACCTGAGGACTGCTGAGGTTACTGGTGGGAAGAAAATTTAGAAATGTATTAAACTTTTCACAGGGAACATAAAACTCATATTTACTTCCTCAATACTTCCAAAACAAATACTTTGAGTTGTTGGCTATATACTGTTGACTTAGTATGAATAATGAAGCAACTCATAGTGGCAAAAATTTAAATTCCTGCTCTGCTAATTTAATTCACCTAATGTAACATATGTGCTTGAATAGACAGCTAATATCAACATAAGTTCCTTGTATGATAGAGTGCCTGGAGATGTGGAACTTGAAAAGACCTGTATGTATTTAGCAAGAGATACTGTGGAAAAAGTTCCTTGAGAACAGGGGGTTAGGACACTGTGACTCTGGAGGATACCTTTTTGTTTGGGTAAGAAGACTTGAGTGGCTCTTTTTGGTAAAGTAGATGTGAGGTAAGATCCTGCCCCTGACTGTTCCGGGCTTCTTATTTTCTGTCCTCATTTTAAAAGTTGCTGGGAAAGAGATGAGTGACTTTGCCAAAGGGCCAAAGAGCCTTCTGGGGACATGATGCTTTAGCCTTTGATAATTTTCTTTGAAGTTTGAAAGCACTCTACCTGATGTAGTGAGGTGGCCCTGCCTGGACCAGCCTTGATGTGAAAGTGCCTGGGAGGAAAATCATGTTCTGAATTCTGACCTGGGGATGCTGGCCTGCAAGAGGTTCTGGAGAGCTCGCTCAAAGCATTGCATGTGGCTGACTCAGCACTTCTGGCATCAAGACATCTGGGTGTGTGAGTGTGTGTGTGTGTGTGTGTGTGTGTGTGAGACTGGTCACTAAGAAAGGAATAAATAACATTCTACACCCAAGGTTACCTTAGTCACACATTTTTATTTTCTGTCAAGCCCCAGCCATGCCCTTTGTTCCACCGCAGCACTGAGGATGATATGCTGTTGTCAAACACCTCGATTCCGCACTTCTCCCCGTGTCACTCGGCAGGCCATGTAGACAGCAGTTGGAAAGGAAGGTTTCATCACCTGCAGCCAGTTCTGGTTGACATCATGGTCAGTTGCTTTGTGGCAATTTGGGTGGAGCAAAGTTACACATAATAAACAGAGTTCTCTCCTCTCTCCCTCTCTTTCTCTCTATATATTCATTGTAAGGGTAGATATTTCCAGTCCATATCAAAAACTGATTTCTTGGATCAAGATGGGGACTTTTCAAAAGAGCACTTTTGTGATGTTCTGAATGAGCACATACATATTTTCAGCAGATGTAGTGTTAGTTCACTCTGACATGCAAGCTCAGCAGGGTGTCCTATGCAAACTGGCCCACCCTCTTTTCTCTGGTTATGCTAACCCGTCAGACACACTTCACCCCCCACCCCCACATCTTCTTGATTTATCTTGGGTCTTCACTGCCTGGCTTAATATAACAGGTCCTGTCTCCTAGGAAGTTTCTCATAATGCTTTGTGTGGGGATACCAGAGGTAGTCAGAACACTGGGAAGAGGCTTTGTCTTTTTCTGCTCTCTTCTGAGAAACTGCCACCAGAAAACCTGGTGTCTGCATAGCTTATGCCCAGATCACTAAATTACTCCTGGAATCCATGATTTTTGGCAGCAACAGCAGCAAATACAATTAAGAATGATGCATTTCAGGGGACCAATTAGACTTTCTGATGTCTTTTCTCTGAATTACTAATAACCAGGACTGGAATTTTTTGTTTGAATAAAACCATGGGGATTTATATGCTTATTATGAAAAGGGAGTGAGACCCTAGCGAGAAAGGAAAGGCATCCTCCAATAAGTGGGAGTGACTCAGCATGGATTAATATGAGTACTGAAAGGGGTGTAAACTTCTTTTATGAGGTGGAATATGCTATATGCCACTGGTTAGGATAAAGCAGCTCAGGGCAAACTCTATAACCACACATGCCATGGCATTGTCAGAATCCAATGGATTTGATTGGATTTCAGTCAAGGTAAATTTCAGGCCTGAATTAACATTGACCATTACATTAGTCATTCGTCATGGTGTGTCCATTTCCTCTGTTAATTCGGGAACCTTCTTTACATGGTGAGTGTTCCCTATAAAGATGAGACATTCAGTCATAATTCAATATATTTTAAGAACAAAGTTATTTGTTCAAAAACCTCAGCCTAAAAATATGATGAGAAGATGGCGAGCCAAGGACACTAGTGCTTTCTTAAGCACTAGTGACAAAGGGCAATGAAGGTGCTCTAGTCAGTAATGACACCCTCAGTGAGCATTACTGTGATAAAGGAAGCAAAAAGGAGTTCAAATTCAAATGCCAGCAGGGGTAGATCATGAAACCATTTGTAGAGAAGCCAGAACAAAGGCTCCCATCTAACTCTACCTGTGTTTTAGCAGAAATTATATAAACATTTAACTCAAGGAACGGAAAGAAATCATGCCTACCACCTTCTGTGATGACATACTATCTGACATTCTGATATTTTCCCAAGTGCCCTGCAATTGAGTGTGGTAACTTCTCTGTCCTTTGAAGTCATTTATAAGAATATCTTTTTTTTTTTAAGTATTTTATTGTTGTTCAACTACAGTTGTCTGCATTTACCCCCCACCCCAGCAAAATCCCCCCCTTCCTTGCTTCTACCCCCCTTGGTTTTGTCCATGTGTCCTTTATAGTTGTTCCTGAAAACCCTTCCCCCCTTCCCCTCAGTATCCCCTCCAACCTCCCCTCTGGTTACTGTCAGATTATTATTAATTTCAGTATCTCTGATTATATTTTGCTTGCTTTTTTCTTTTGTTGATTATGTTCCAGTTAAAGGTGAGATCATATGGTATTTGTCCCTCACTGCCTGATTTATTTCACTTAGCATAATATTCTCTAGTTCCATCCATGCTGTCACAAAGGGTAGGAGTTCCTTCTTTCTCTCTGCTGCACAGTATTCCATTCTGTAAATGTACCATAGTTTTTTGATCCATTCATTTACTGATGGGCACTTAGGTTACTTCCAGCACTTGGCTATTGTAAATTGTGCTGCTATGAGTGTTGCGATACATAGGTTCTTATGGATTAATGTTTCAGAGCTCTGAGGATATAATCCCCGCAGTGGAATTACCAGGTCAAAAGGCAGTTCCATTTTTAGTGTTCTGAGGAAATTGCATACTATTTTCCATAGTGGCTGCACCAGTCTGCATTCCCACCAATGGCACACTTGGGTTCCCTTTTCTCCACATCCTCTCCAACACTTGTAGTTTGTTGATTTATTTATGATGGTCATTCTGACCAGTATGAAGTGGTATCTCATTGCAGTTTTAATTTGCATCTCTCTGATGGCTAGTGATGCTAGGCATCTTTTCATATGTCTCTGTGCCCTCTGTATATCCTCCTTGGAGAAGTATCTGTTCAAGTCTTTTGCCCATTTTTTAAATTGGGTTGTTTGTCTTCCTGGAGTGGAGTTGTGTGAGTTCTTTATATATTTTGGAGATCAAACCCTTGTATGAGATATTGGCAAATATGTTTTCCCATATAGTTGGTTCTCTTTTAATTTTAATGCTGTTTTCTTTAGCCATGGGACCTCATTAAGTTAAAAAGCTTCTATAAAAATGTCTTTGAGGTCTTTAAATGCTAAAAGTTGATTCCAGAAGCTTCCTATTTTCTGGAACTATCCTGCTTCAAGCTTAACTAGCTACATAGAGTCTGAAAAAAGAAGAGAGATAAAAAGAAAAAAAAAGGAAAAGATGGGCATTTCATTCAATTTCTCCAGCTGTTTCCCTTTACATGTAATCTTTGATTTAGGCAATTGTCTCCCAAAGGAATAATACTCTCTGTCACTAATCTGTAGATAACACAGCCACGGGACATAGGAATAGATACAATAGTAGGTTTGAGTCTGTAGATTTTTCACTTAGCCATTACAAAGGTATGAAAGGGGCCAGATCAAAAAATAAAAGGGTTCAAACAAAAATATCCATTTGTGCATAGAGAGACTAGATGGACTTAATGGAAAGAAGCCCAGAACATACAAGATTGATTTACCTTTTTTTGTGTGTGAATTTTAAATGTTTTTAAATGCTGTGTAGATAGGACAAAATTAGGGGTATGCATCAGCCATAAGTCTGCTTCTTTTTTTTTTACTTTAAAAATATTTATTTTTTTTTTGTTTTAAAGATTTTTATTTATTTATTTTTTAGAAAGAGGGGAAGGGAAGGAGAAAGAGAGGGAGAGAAACATCAATGTGTGGTTGCCTCCCGTGTGCTCTGCACTAGGGACCTGGCCCACAACCTAGGCATGTGCCCTGACCAGGAATTGATCCAATGACCCTTTGCTTCACAGACTTTGCTCAATCCACTAAGCTACACCAGCCAGGGCTTTTCTTTTTTAAACTTTTAAAGCAGTATTTTAAGCACTCTAGTGGTTTCATTCCACTCTGACCAGAGCAAGAGTATAAACAGTATAGAGTTCCATAGCAGCTTGTCCTTAACAGCAAAAAACAGGAAATAATTGTTTCCACCAGTACATTGTGTAAATTAAGTGTCAGTAAACTATGACCTGTGGGTGAAATCCAGGTTGCAATCATGACTTCTATAAATTTAATTTAGTTTATTTTCAAATTGGAGTACAGCCACAGCTGCCAATTATGTGTTGTGCATGGCAGAGGTGAGTGAAAGAGACCATATAATTCACAAAGATGAAAATATTTACTATATGATCCCTTGCAGAAAAAAATTGCCAATCACTGATGTAAATGGTTGTACACATGATCAATGGAACACTGTACTACCATTAACAGAATACAGAAGGTTAGTATATAGTTATAGAAAAAGATATGTAATATCAAGAAAAAGTAATTCAAAATAGAGTGATATAAGTATATTTAGATCTCATTTGCCTAACAAAAAACAAAGATAAATATACATTAACTTTTTCTGTAAGAATATATAAGGAATCTTATAGTAATTTCTTCTGGGAAGTGGACATAGAAGGTAACACGGGGGAGAAGGAAAGAGGAGGGAGTCAGGGAGAAATATTTATTTGATATTCTTTTCTATCATTAAAATTTTATGATGTCCACATATTAAATTTATATTTGAAAATAAGCTAACATTTATAGGAATCATGAGCATATGTTAAAAACATATTTATTTGGAGCATGAATTAATAGCATGTTCAACCACATACTAATAATGCATCTTTTCCTCTTATGGATTTTTTGTTGAACATCTATTCTGTTTATTTTGACTAGTAAATAAAGTAAATATTTCTCATGTTCAAAGATTTACATATTATTTTAGGTTCACTGTTTGCTTTAGGTGATTACAATTTATCTTTATTAATTTAGTGAAATCATTAAAGCATTTTATCCCAATTAAATAGCTTATATCTTTTTAATATTTCTCACTCTGAGAAAGTCACATGATGGTTCTGTTTTCCAATATAATTTATAAAACATTATTTAGACCTCACCTGAGTCTTTAAAATGTTTCTCCTGTTGCAGATCTGTTTTTTGAGTTTAAATTATGTAAATGTATTGGGGTGACATTGGTTAATAATACCAACATATATATTTCAGGTATACATCTTTATAATATGACATTTACATACTCTGTTAGTGTGCTCATCACCTGACATCCAATCTGTCACCATACACTTGACCCTCCCCTTACTCTTCTCATTCCAAGTCTTTAACAAATTTTTTAACACTTTTTGTTTCTAATTTTACAAGAAAATATTTCATTTGGGACAAATTTTGATACTACTTGATTTTGTTATATCTGAAAAATGAAAAGAAAAATATCATAGACCTTACCAGATAAAGTGTTTATGTTATAAAAAGTTTTTCAGTACTTAATTAATTATTAATTCTTTTAAAAATATAATTTTGGAATAGTTTTAGTGCAGTTAAAATGTGGGCAGTTGCAAGAAGGACTTTATAAGTAGTAAATGTGCATGGAACTAATTCAAAGTGGACTTTATTCTAAATTATCTAAATTCTAGAATTTTAGACTTTTTGAACATAGATAATACTAGGAAAGTTACAATCAACTGTGAAAAATGAGAGGGCATGAGCTTCAAATAGAAGCAATATCAACATCCCTTTCAGCATGAGCACTTTAGTTTTTGGAGCCAGTGCCTGTGCTTTTCTTCTCTAAAATGGGTGTGGGCTCTGGCTGGTGTGACTTAGTGGGCTGAGTGTGGGCCTGCCAACCAAAAGGTCGCCTGTTTGATTCCCAGTCAGAGCACATGCCTGGGTTGTAGGCCAGGTTCTTGGTTGAGGGTATATGAAAGGCAACCAATCAATGCTTCTCTCTCACGTTGATGTTTCTTTCCCTCTCTGTTAAAAATAAATACAATCTTTTAAAAAAACGTTTACAATGGAGATGGTTATACCTACTTTGTCAATTTTTGTGAAAACTACAATAAATGGATTCATGCATACTAGAGGAATTTTTGAATTTTAACCTGCATATCAGACCTTTTCAAAATAAGGTATGCTGGCAAACCTATGGGCTTGCAAGATAATTTTCAGGGGGATGAAAAGCTTTGTATTCTAAGGATTGTATATTTCTCTCCCATTTACTTTTTACTTATGATGAGTGATAGGTTACACTTATGGTAGCTTCCTTGGGGGAGATTTCAGAAGTAAAAATGTAAGTCAATTTTGTGAAAATATTAACTTACTATAGGAAGAATGCAAATCTGACAAAAATCATGATCTTATGTGAATGACTAAAGTTCAGGAAACTTGGCATTATAGAGACAAATTTAATTTGGATTTTTATATTTGGCTTTATGGTTTTCAGTTGGCATTGTTTAATCTACTGTGGCTGCAAACATACTGTGATAATTTGAGACATATGGAGCCTTTTTGCAGTAAAGGAAGAAGGAAAAGAAGCAGATGCTGGAAGTACTGAAGTATTTAGGAAAGGAATCTCAGCCACTATAGCTGAAATGCTGGCCATTGTGGGGTCCATAATCAGGTTAGCGTATGTTGGCCTGATTTCACCAAAAGAAGGAAAAGAACAGTTAACCAGAGTATTGAAAAGTATACTTCTAGAGAGAATTTACAACACTTCTGAGAAATTAACTTTTGGCATAGTATAGTAAAGAATGTTCTGGAGAAGTATAATTCTCATGATGAGCAAATCCAACTGATTGTCTGATCCCACACCCCCAGATCAGCCAGTCCACTATGTTATCATTAAAGCTGCTGAAATTAGGTAAAGGCAGCAAATAGGAGAGAAGAATAGCCTAAGGAAACCTACCTCTGAGTTTAAACCTAAAACTTCCAGAATTCTGCATGAATATGGCTTTCTTGACTTTAGGTGACAGTGGCAAACCAAATGCAGGCTGCGAGAAACAGTTGGGTCTGGATGCACGTCTTCCTCTGTGACCAGAACGGCAAAAACGTCATGTTCATAACACAGCGATAAGCTCACACAGGGCTTTCATCCCAAGCCTTTCTAATTCTTCTCAGCAGAGAGCTCCAAAGGCAAAGAGCCCTTCTCCAGGGTGTCTGTACATTTTTACTTTTCTTCTCTTCAAATCTGCCTGGAAAGAGTACATTTTGTTCCTTCATTTAATTTCATGCCCTTGATAGAGGAGTTTTAAGTAAGTTACTGCATTGAAAGAAGAGGACTCCCAGGCTCTCTCAAAGTTGCAAGCTCTGCCCTTCATTTAGGAAATGGAACTTCTTGATCTTTAGTACTTGCTTGTGTGACCACTGATTTTTTATGTCTCTGCAAATTCAGATGGCTAAGGAACCGCCTATGCAGCAGTTCAGAAACAAGATGGAGCAGCTACCTTGATTATTTACTTAAAATTTTTTTGAAGCCTGCCATTTAACCCCAGCAGGAGAGTAGGGATTTTTCAGCTACACATAGTGATTTTATTCCTCTGGAGCCTTATTATTATGTATGTATTATTAAGCTTTTTTAGAAAAGAGAGCAAATAGAGTTCTGCAAGGTAATCAAAAGCAAATATGCTAATTTGGGTCTGTAAGACAGTATTTTTTATCAGAAAGAACATTAAGCTTAGATCACTTATTCATCTAAATTAAGGGAATTGAAAAAGAGAGCAAGACTAGCATATTACCTTTGCTGATGGTTGAAACCAGCCCCAATCTTTGATTCCTTTTTAATCGTCTTTCTCAGTGTAAAACCTAGTTACTAGGATACAGCCGTGTGGTAGCATCTTTATTAGAAATTGTGTGGGAGAAGAAAAGGGCAGAGGCTCATTTCCAATAATGGTTTGACAAGCAACATAGAGAAAAGGGCACAAAGGAATTGAGGTTTGTGGTGTTTCCCTACATCAAGGTTTTGAAATAATAGCACTTTCTGAATGGAAAGTCTCCAGGAATACATTTTATTAATCTCAGGGTTGAAAGGAAAAGAGACATGATAGCATATTATCATCAAAATTAAAACCAGGAAGCCTAAAAGGATATGTAAGTATCCTTTCTAAAGGATCAGGTAAATACCAAAATATCAGGTAAAGTACAAAACTGCTATCATCTGTCACTGATGAAATGTTCTTATCTTAACTCTGGCTAAATCCAAGAGCTGTATAATTACACAGATAGAAGTCACATCTCCAAATGTTAAGAATCAAAAATAGTCAATAGCTGAATGGCTTAAGCATTTAGAAAACTTTACAAGATCCAAGATACTCTTTTTGAAGAAAGTCTACAGCAAGATTATTAACTCTCTGCACTAGTATATCTTTATATCAGAATTGAGATATATTTGTAAAAATTGTTCTAATAAAACTGTATTTGAATTAAATCCTATTTAACCATTGTCTTTTAACAAAATAAGAGCTATACTAAATACAATGCTGAAATTTACATAAAGATAGAAAGCTCCATAGCAAAACATGTCTAAATTATTAACAATATAACTTTCTGAGAGATAAAAATACCAAGAAAATAAAAATACCTGGCATTCCAGATGCTCTGCCTTATTGTGCCTTCCCTGCTCTCCAACCCAGATCTCACCACTCACGGAGCCAGTCTTGGCTAGGAAGAGCTTGTATGTTTTGGCTTCCAATAAACCTAGCACTGAAACTCAGGTTTACCAATTTATTAGCGGTGTGACCTTGGAAAGCTCATAAAGGTCTTCTGTGGCTCAGTTCTTCAACTATAAAATGTCTTAATTGCGATACTTAAATGAGATCATATATTTAAGGTGCAAGTATTTAATAAATATTAATTATTATTATTCATATTATTATTACTATGGTTTTGAGGGGTAGCCAATAAAGAACACCCTTCTTTCCAGCCACAGGCTGGAACCAACTGAAATATGGACTTGGAAGTCAGACAGACAGATCTCAAATTAATATTAACAGCTGGATTGAAAACCTCACTGGGTGTGGAGCCAGCACGGGCTTGTTAATGGTTCCCCTCTGAGTATAGTCTACCCATCCAGTCACCTGCAGAGCTGAATAGGGACAGGCGTCTTACATCAAGGAAGAGGACAGACCAGTACATACTCTCCCACCAGGCAGGGCTGTTTAAAGAGAGAGCGCGCCCAGAGGACCTGAGTCATGCATCCCCATGACTTCTAAATGCACCTGTCATCCTTTTCTGGGGAGGAGTGAACAAGAAGGTTGATAGAGTCTGGAAGTAGCTCTATGTAGAAATATAAGAGAGGCATTGAGCCCTGGCTGGTGTAGCTCAGTGGATTGAGCATAGGGCTGGTGAGCCAAAAGGTTGCCAGTTCTATCCCCAGTCAAGGCACATGCCTGGATTGTGGGCCAGGTCCCAGTGCAGGGTGCATGAGAAGCACCCACATATTGATGTTTCCCTCCCTCTCTTTCTCTCCCTTACCCTCTCTCTAAAAATAAATAAATAAAATCTTTTTTAAAAAGACTATAAAAAAGAGAGGTGCATTGAGATTTCCCCAAATTATTATTATACTTTTGATGGCTGTAATTTTAGATTTTTTACCATCTAAAATGTTGATTTCAATACTTATAAGTTTATTTATGATATATATGTGCATTTTCATTCTTTTTTGATATTTTCTATTACTATGGCAAATTGAACTATAGTTCTCAATTGTCACCTTCCTTGTACCAAAGAATTTTACATATTTGCCCTGTGCCACAAATTTCTTAGTATCTGCCCTACAGGTGGAATACATTCTTGCCCCGTTAACTTTGACCATGTGACATGCTTTGGTCATGTGACATGCTTTGGTCCATGGAATATGTGTGATGTGAGGTAAGCCATGTCTGAGCATAAGCTTTAAATGGACTCGTGTGATTTGTCTCCATCAATCCTGAACATCTGTCCTCCACCCTGAGAACTCCAGGCCCTAGGTCTGGCTGCTCCTTCTCTTTGGATCCCAATGTGAGTGAACACAGAGCTGGCCCAATGGACCCAGGTCAGCCATAGGTAAGCCCCTACCTGGTTACCTACGTAACATAAACCCCTGCTGCTGATCAGCATTCTTTGTGTAAATGAGTAAGTATTGTAAGCCATTGGGACTTTAAAGTTGTTAATATCACAAAACAGTTGACTAGACAGTACACAATATTTTTCCTGACAGACAGCTTGCAGGTTCATATCATAGATGAGAGGCAAGGTCAGCCGTCAAAGCTCAGATCTAGTCCATGTAAAACCTGTAAGATTGTTCCGCATCAGCTTGACACCTGTTCACCTGTTACTAACATAATAGTGACAGCCAGGCTTCTCACTGAAACTGTTTGCACTTTTTGTGCTGCACCAGGAACAGGACGTGGTCAGACACTGGCCAGGTGCTGAAGTGGTCTGTGAATGCCAGCAGTGCCATCTGTACCAGGGGCACCTGGATCTCCCAATCTGTTTATTCAGAGTGAATATTTTCTTAAAGTGACTCTCCTTGTTTTAAGTTTTAGTAAGTGCAAGGCAGTCAGGAGTATACTAAATTGTCTTAGCCCTCCTGCATGGAATAATTGAACATGTAAACTTTCCAAGTGTGCAATTGGATTGGTGAAAGTGAATTATAGCAAGGTAGGTTAAATCTTATTATAATGAAACATTATAACAGTGCATTTATGACCCCAAAGATTTTCAAAACCTAGTAGTGGCCAATTTATTCTGAGAAATACTGAAATATAATGTAATGTTTTCTCACTTTGTACAATGTAAGTTGACTTGCAAATATTTTGGGGGGTGGCAGTGTTCTACAGCAGAGTGACAGGATGAAGACTCATAAGGAATTGACAGGACTCATTTTAAATGCCTAGCTACCCCAAGACCTAACTTTGTATCCTTGAGCAAGTTATACTGAGCTGTTTCCAATTTTCCTGTCTGCCAAACAGGGACAGTGATGCACCAAAATAACAAGGATGCATAAGGACTGTATATGACATTATATATTTAAGGCACTTAGCACACCGTTAGCATAATATATATAATGTAATAATATGCTAGCATATTATAAACACTTGGTATTTGTTAGACATCTTTTACTATCATCTTTACCATAAATACTTATGTATAAAGCACAAACAACATTCAATATTTTTTAAAGGTTTAGCTGTTTATACTTCCAAGTGGTTAAAATATGCATGAAACTTCATCAAAACTGAAATCTGGCCCTGGCTCAGTTGGTTGGAGCATCATCTCAATATGCCAGGGTTGCGAGTTTGACTCCTGGTTGTGCACATGCAGGAGTCAACCAATGAACGCATGGATGGGTTGAGCAACAAGTGCATGTTTCTCTCTCCCTCTTCTTTTCTCTCTTTAGAGTCAATACATTTTTTTGATGTTGTCAAATTTATTTATTTATTTATTTATTTATTTATTTATTTTCAGTTATAGTTGTCCCACCTTTTTCCCCATTGCTCTCCCTTACCTGGTCCCCCCACCTCCACAGTCAACCCCCTCCCATTGTCCATGCTCATGAGTCCTCTATTCGTGTTCCTTGGCTTGACCCTTCCCCTTCTTTCCCCTGTCATCCCCCTCCTCCCTCCCTTCTGGTCACTGTCGGTTTGTTCTTTATGTCAGTGTCTCTGGTTCTATTTTGCTCATTTGTTTGTTTTGTTGATTAGGTTCCACTTATAGGTGAGATCATATGGTATTTGTCTTTCACCACCTGGCTTATTTCACTTAGAGTAATGCTCTCCATCCAGTTGCATCTATGCTGTCACAGAGGGTAGGAGATCCTTCTTTCTTTCTGCTGCATAGTATTCCATTGTGTAAATGTAGCACAGGTTTTTTTTCATTGTTGTTCAAGTACAGTTGTCTCCATTTTCCCACCACCACTTTTCCCTGCCCTACCCACCCCTACCTTCCACCCTCAATCCTTCCCCCCTTTGACTTTGTCCATGGGTCTTTATATAAGTAGTTTTTTGACCCACTTATTTGCAGATGGGCACTTAGGCTTTTTCCAGCACTTTTCTATTGTAAATAATGCTGCTATGAACATTGGGGTGCATAGGTACAAAATTTTTTTAAAGACCCTAAAATCCTACTACCATGATAGAGGAGACAAAAGGAGAAAAATAAAATAATTCTGTTTTGTTTTATTTTGACAAAAGACAAGGCAGTAATTTCCATAAATACCCAATAACTAAAATTAAGTATTTGAACATTTCAAAATGTCACTGCTTTTTGGTAGTAATTATACTCCTTTACATTCCATAGCACTTACTCTTTTCAAGGTACTTTGCTAGCTACTTTCTTTAATTCTTCCAGCTAATTTTATTGTTATTTACTTATTTCATACCCATACCATCTGCTCAATCTAAGTCAATGAAATTTCTAAAAATTCTGACTATTGAAAACTTCCACACCAAATACTCTCAAGGTTTTCTTACTGTTTTTTGCATCACTAATGGCACTTCCCTCTTCTAGGGCTTACTCCTAGGATAAGACCAACTTGGATTTATACATTGACTTATTGCTTAAACTTTTTGTATTATAAAATTTTAAACACAATGAAAAATGTAAAATAATAATATTCATACACATATAATCACACCCCAGTTTTTCATAATTTTATGTTTTTTTAAACAAGACACTAGAGATAAAGCTGAGGTCCTCTGTCTAACTTTTCTTCTTTTCATTCCCTGTTCTCCAAATGCATCTGCTATTCCTGAATTTGTTATAGTTTTTCATTCTTTTAAGCTTTATATAAATGTCGCATATTATAATTATTATGATACAAATTTCATTTCTCAATATCATGTATTGAAATGCATCCATATTTACTAGTGTAGATCTACAGCATTTATTGGAACTGTTGCTTAATATTCCTTTGTATGAGCAAATGACAGCTTATCCATTTTCAGGTTCATGTCTATACATTTGTGGAATTTAGCAGATGTTGTAGTTTTGCCTTATACCCTTGGCAGATTGCTTCTTGTAAGACCCTGCTGGAGGGTTTTTGTGCTGGCACACTAGGGGCACACTCAGTCCACATACAGGGAAAGTTGAAATGCCTGAGAGTCTGAAGCAGCCTTCATTCAATGAAAGACAGGAATTTGGTGGATAAATAAATGCCCAGCTCTTTTCATACCTTTTATGAGAGAACTCTGAGGTGTGTTCTGCACCAATATTTGCTTCAATTGTCCATGGTGGCAGTTTGTTGATCATGAACCCTTAGGCTTTCTGTCTTTCCTTATCATACAACTCTACTTGCCCTCTCTCTTTGTCCTGGGATTGCCCCTCAGATTACCTATGTACACTCAGATATTTACTTCAGGATCTATTCTTGGGAACCTAAACTAAGACTACTATTCAAAACCTGCCTTCAATAAGCATATCTACTTGACCATTTCTCCTTATCTGCATGCAGGTGAATTTATCTAGGGCAGAGTCAACAAAATACAGCCCAGGTATCCAAATCCAGCCTGCCACCTGTTTTTTTAATTGCCAGTGAACTAAGGGAAACTTTTTACATATTTAAAAAGTTGAGAAAAATAAAAAAGAAAATATTTATGACATGGAAAATTGTATGGAATTCAAATTTTAGTGTCCAAAAATAAGGTTTTGCTGCAGTTCAACCATGCCCATTTCCTTTCTAATTACTTATGGCTGGTTTTACACTATCACAGCAGAGATGACTAGTTGCTCCAGACTCTAGTTAGCCTGCAAAATTTAAAATATTTGTCATCTTTCTCCTTACAAAAAAGTTCACTGACCCCTGCTCCAGGGTATATATCTCAAAGTAGAATTTCATTGTTAAAAATAGTGTATATAATTAAATAAAAAGTATATATATGCTCTCCAAAGTGGGGTTACAATTTATACTCTGACCACCAGGAGCATTTGAGTGTTTCCATTTCCCCATATCCCCATCAACAAGTTTTTAAAAACCTTTATAATACTTGCTAATCCCTCTTTTTAACAAAAAATATTCATGTCTCAGTTTCTTCTAAAGACAATAATATCTACAGTTGATTTGTTTTTAAAAGTCTTTATGTCTATGGTTACCTTTAATTTGTGACAAATGATATGGGTTTTCCCTTTGTGGGACTGATATAAAATTTCTTTTTAATTTTTTTGTATTATCACCTGAGGAGATGCTTATTGATTTTTTTTAAGGGAGAGAAGGAAGGGAGAGAGGGAGAGAAACATCCATTGGCTACCTCTCATACATGGCCCAACCAAGGACCAAACCCGCAGCCTGTGTATGTGCCCTGACTGGGAATGGTTTATAGGGTGATGCTCTAACCAACAGAGCCACACTGGCCAGGACACCTTTTAACATTTTTTCTAGCAAAAAAAAAATAGTTGAGTAAAAGAGAAACAGTTAATGTGACATTGAAGCAATGTGCAAATATGGCAAAATCCTAAAAATGGATTCTGAATGATTGAAATTTGTGTCAAAAAAGGAGTGGAAACTTGTGACCTGGGTTTTACTCCTGGGTCAATCACTTGTTAATTGTGTGTTCTTGAACAAATTATTTATCCACTCTAGATTTCAGTAAAACGGAAACAATTGCTAAAGCTTTCTTACCTCTCTCCTAGCAAATATTATTTTGGACATTTACTGAGGTTGTAAGTCAAATAATTTAACAAAAGTGTGGAGCATTATATAAATGAAGACATCAGCGTGTTGCACCATCTCCACGCACATCATGTATCACAAGTTAACTGGAGTTTGGGCCATGTTCCCCGAGGATGACCAACATGGTCCACTTTCGATGTTTGGATTTTGCCTACATTGATACCTCTGTAAATAGTCTCAACCCCATACCCTCCATTTCTACTTGTAGAAATCTATGGACTGTTCTTCAGCCTTTTTCCATGAAGATTTCTCCCCCCCCCAGATTCCATTCCCTGTTGTAATCTTGCATAATGTCTTCCTCCTGGGAATATTTACACTATTTGAAGATTTTCTCTCAGAGCATGGGACACAGTCCCCTGTTCATTAGCTGCACTGCTTACGTATTAAGCACGCAGACTGTTGTGTGCCTCTGGCAGTGTCCTCAGACTCTAGCTTAGTTCTTTGCACACAATATAGCAAATCAATGTGTTGATTTTAATTTCTTTTATAAGTTTCCATTACTTATTTTTAAAGTATATTTGCCCTCATTTTGTCTACATGGCTGAGAATATGAGCCCTTAATTCAGTGTTTAAACCCTGTGTGCTGTGCCTCTTCCTATCTCTTGAGGCTCATCTTAAAGCAGCTTGTTCTCTGCTTCAGCCACAGTGACCTGCCAGCCCCCCAAAACTGTGTTCTCCTTCTGCATCAGGGCCTTTTTGCATGCTATTCCAAGTGTATGAAATGCACTCTCCTTTCACTTTTTAATTTTTACTCATTTTTCATACTTCATCTCAATTGTTTCTTCTCCAGAGAAGCCCCCTCTTACCTCCTTCATTATATCCAATTTCCCTCTTGTCTGCCATGATAGTACCATAGACTTTTCCTTGGCAGTGTTTATCATAGTGACAATTTTGTATTCTTTTTATGATTATTTGATTAATATTAATCTTCACATTAAGGCTTATGTTTCATGAAGGAATGGGGATATTTGTTTCCTTACAGCATTGTATCTCTAGCATCTAATACAGTGTTGGGTAGGTAGTAAATTCCCAATGAATATTTGTTGGATGACTGGCTGAATGGATTAGGTGTTATTCTGTCCCCTGAAAAATTAAATCCAAGGTGTGGTCCTAGCTTGCTTTCCTCTTCCATGATCAGCAAGGAAATATATATGAGCAGGGCATAAATTAAACTTTATCTGCTTTTGCCAAGTAGTCCGGGAAAATTTCCAGGATGTCAAGACACCAGTCGCAGGTTCCAGGAATCAGCGACATTCTGCAGCTGTTTTTAGTGACCTGGTATTGCTGACTCTTGCCCTTTGAAAATTATATTGTCCCCAAGCAAATGCCAGAGTGCTGTCTGTGATAGTTGGACTCCAGCTGCAGCCCACTCTAAATATACTCAGGTGCCATTTAACTTTAAATTTCTATCTAAAAATAATCAGGTTGTTGAACCACAGAAGAATAATATGCAGTTTAAATTCAGGTTCCAAGATGCACATTGACGTTTAAGAATAGCCATCTTGTGTTTGGTTGCTGACACTAAAGAACCTGTCTTGCTGTGAGGAACAAATTACAGACAACCCTGAACATCACACATCAAATCTGATGCTAAGAGCAGCATATACAGGGTTCCGCAGAAGTAACACCTGCTTGAGAGTGGTTGGTAGGGTAATAAAATGGGTGTTGCAATTTATAGTTTTATTTGAACATTTCACCTAAAATGTCATATGGTGTGCTTGAGTGTGATATTGTGATGTTACAGAATTACATGCTTATGATATTGTAATAAAAGATTTTGTAATAAAAAGGGGGTGTTATTTGTGCCAGACCATATATATGTGTGTGTGTATAATTACACTCTATATTTTAAATATACTTATGTTTTAAATACACTTTATATTTTATTTTATTTCATTTTTTAAAAAATACATTTTACTGATTATGCTATTACAGTTATCCCATTTTTTTCCCTTTTATTCCCATCTTTCCTGTACCTCCCTCCCACCAGCATTCCCCACCTTAGTTCATGTCCATGGGTCATACATATACGTTCTTTGGCTTCTGTATTCCCCATACTATTCTTGACTTCCCTCTGTCTATTTTGTACCTACCATTTATACTTCTTATTTACTGTATCTTTTCCCTCATCACCCCTTGCTCCCTGCCGATAACCCTAGATCTGATCTCCATTTCCGAGAATTTGTTCCTGTTCTAGTTGTTTACTAAGTTCATTTTTATTTTCACGTTTTTAGGTTCAGTTTTGATAGTTGTGAGTTTGTTGTCATTTCACTGTTTGTATTTTTGATCTTCTTTTTCTTAGATAAGTCCCTTTAACATTTCATATAATAAGGGCTTGGTGATGATGAACTCCTTTAATTGACCTTATCTGGTAAACACTTTATCTGCCCTTCCATTCTAAATGATAGCTTTTCTGGATAGAGTAATCTTGGATGTAGGTTCTTGCCTTTCATGACTTGGAATATGTCTTTCCAGACCCTTCTTGCCTGTAAGATTTCTTTTTGAGAAATCAGCTGAAAGTCTTATGGGAACTCCTTTGTAGGTAACTGTCTCCTTTTCTCTTGCTGCTTTTAAGATTCTCTCCTTATCTTTAATCTTGGCTAATGTAATTATGATGTGTCTTGGTGTGTGCTTCCTTGGGTCCAACTTCTTTTGGACTCTCTGAGCTTCCTGGACTTCCTGGAAGTCAATTTCCTTGGCCAGATTGGGAAAATTCTCCATTATGTTTTCAAATAAGTTTTCAATTTCTTGCTCTTATTCTTCTCCTTTTGGCACCTCTATGATTCAGATGTTGGAATATTTAAGTTGTCATGGAGGTTCCTAAGCCTCTCCTCATTTTTTTGAATTCTGTTTCTTCATTCTGTTCTTTTTGAATGTTTATTTCTTCCTTCTGGTCCAAACTGGTTTCCTTCCCTTCATTGTTGGTTCCCTGTGCATTTTTCCTTTATTTCACATTTCATAGCCTTTACTTTGTCCTCTATTTTGTGCCTATACTCAACCATTTCTGTGAGCATCCTGAGAACCAGTGTTTTGAATTGTGTACCTAATAAGTTGGCTATCTCTTCATCCCTCAGTTGTATTTTTTTCTGGAGCTTTGATCTGTTCTTTCATTTGGGCCATATTTTTTTTTGTCTTGGCACACCTGGTGTAGTAAGGGGCAGAGACTTAGGTATTCACCAGAGTGGGGTAACCCTCTTTGCTGCCTTGTGGTGCCGTATGTGGGGGAGGGGTCCAAGAGGGAACAATGTCACTTGCTCAGCTCTTGGCCAGCTTTCAGTCACTTCCCCCACTCCCACAAGCAAATGGGGCTCTTCTGGTGCTGATTCCTGGGTGGGTGGTTTTGTGTATGTTCTAGGACCCTGTGAGTCTCTCCAACGAACTCTTCTGGGAGGCTGGGAGTTTCTCCCACTGCCTCAACTCCCACAGGATTTTTCAGTCAGAGATTTTGAGGCTTTATTTCTCCATGCTGGAGTTCTGGGTTTTGCAGTTTGTCTCACTTCCCAGTTGTTCCTCCCTTGTTCTTGCCATGAGTCCTCTCCACCTGCTGCCCGTGTCTGTCAGTCCTACTGGTATGGATGAATATTTCTTCTTTAACTCCTTTGTTGTTGGACTTCCATACAATTCAATTTTCTGGTGGTTCTGGTTATTTTTTGTTTTCAAATTTGTTTTTGTCCTTCTTTTGGTTGTTTGAGGAGGTGTATCCATTTTGGCTGGAAGTACACTCTATATTTTAAATACACTCTATATTTTAAAAGCTTTTATTATGTTTAACAACACTAGACTTTATTGACACTTATTAGTCTTAATACTATGGCAATAGATTATGGTATAGAGAATTTTAAAAAGTAGATATCTTTTGGCCACTTCAATAAAGGAAGTTCTCTTAACTCTACCCTCAACCCCAATCTCTTTTTGAAAATTTTCAAAATAATCCATGAGGTTGTGTTTGAATGCAGGTAAAACACTCTGACTTCAGAATACCATGTTTATATGTTCTTATTATATTGTAAATACTCTCATAGTATTTACAGCTTTTGTGAGAACATGGTCCATGAACAGATGTCAGCAGTTAACAGGGTATGTACAATGGCAACACATCTATGTTGTAACTGGGCCTAGGCCCCATCAGCAGCATTGTCTGTTGTCTCTCCACATGCCCGTTTGCAAGTGCTGCTCAGGACCACTCAACTGAACTACAGAGAATTGTCTTCTCCTACATTTCAAGGTAGACTAAACGTTACTTGTCTTGATCTAAACATATCTCTTTACTTTTTAGACCCTGTGAGTGAAGGAACAAATACATACTTGCTTTAAACCAGAGGAAATGATCAGAGCAAATGGTCTGGATATTATGACTGTGAGTACTGGTTTAGTCATTGGCTTAATCAGGAAGAGAAATTATTGCAGAAAATGCTCACATGCAGTCCTGGATTTTCTAAATTAACAAAGACTATCATTTCTGTTTTCAAAGAGTCCTGCTAGGAATCATTCCTGGTTGATGTGACATTTTTGCTGGGTTGGTAGTAGATAGGCAAAAAATGGGGGGGGGAAGGTGCCCATCACTACTAGAGTGGACCAGGAAACAAGAACACCGGCAGAACACCTGTGTGGGAGATATAGCTGCTTTTGGGAAGAAGCTGATCCTTATAGATTGGGTGATAAAATCTGATGAGTCAGAAATTATATTATCATGTATTTTGTAAAAACGTTCTAGCACTGTGTTAGTGTCCTGGTGCTAGGAATGTTATTTACAGAGGAACCATTTATATTTCATTTTATTTTGCTTGATTGCTTCCATTGCATTGTGATAAAACTTATGCAGAATTTTTGAAAAAGATGAAATTTTAATAACAAACTTTAGAAATGATAATGAAAATTGAGTCTGTGGCAATGTAAAAATCTATCTTAAATTAATTTTATTTGATGGAATAAACAAATGTTGATGTGAAAAGGTTTTGCTTTTTTTTTTAAATCCTCACCAAGGATATGTTCTTATTGATTTTTAGAGAGAGAGGAAGATGGGGGGAAAAGAGAGAGAAACATTGAATGATTGCCTCCTATATGCTCCCTGATCCCACAACCCAGGTATGTGCCCTGACAGGGAACCAAACCTGCAAACTTTTGGTGTATGGGATAATGTTCCACCAGCTGAACCACCCAGCCAGAGCAAAAATGGGTTTTTAACTACAAAATGCCATAAGCCTGTATTGACAGTGGCTATTTCTGGAGGTTTTGGATGAATTAAAATTCTTCCCTTTTGCTTGTCTTTACTTTCTAAATATTTTATTTTTAATAAAGAAGCACACACACATGAACATACATGCATGCATACATGTGTGCCTACATACACAGTTGCATATATTTAGGTGGATATTTTCCTTAGGCAGAACTGTTACTTCAAATGAACATCCACTTAACCCTCCAAAATTCCATCCAAGAAGTGTTGTTTACAGACAGGAGAAATAAAGAGAATGGGAAAGGGTTGAACAGAGAAAGGCTGGAGACGCTCCTATGTCTGTAGCTGTTGTCTGAGCTGGGTCTCTGAGCTCCCATTTCCCTCTGGATCATCCCTGGCTTGATTATGGGAACACCCCTTCCCTATAACTTTGCAACTTTGATATTCAGGACAGGACATATTAATTACTTGGCATGTTAATGACATTCTGGGAGTTTTTGCTTTACAAAGACCTTCACTTGTGTGCATCATGAACTTTCCTTAGCAAAATTTTGTGCTCTCTTGGTGTCATGGATGTTGTTTGCATATACAGTAGGCATCTCCTTGGAGGGCCATGTTTCACAAGCTCTTCTCCAGCTGAAAGGGTGGGGAAGTGCATGTTTTTAGACAAAGTTGGTTGTGATCATCCCATTCTCCTTGTCAGCCATGGGTGTGAGTGCGTACATTGGACAAAGTTCTGGCTAATTAGAAGCCAGTGGAAGTTCATTGGAGGGCTTTTGGGAAATGTTTCCTTAATGTTAAAAAAGAGACCTCACAGTGCCTTGTCATTTTTTCTCAACTTGAATGTTGTACAAAGATAAAAACTGTAGAACTGCTGCAGCCACCTGGCTGCCAGAGTGAATGAAGAACAAAGTCAACCTGCTGAGGAAGGTGTGAGAGGAAGATGGGAGAAGCTTGGAGGCCCCTGTTGATATCGCTCTGTCCCTGACACCTTCTGCCTGTGAATCTCTCATAAGGCAAGGAGCTTGCTCAATGTTTTATCCACTTAAAATTTTTTGTTGTTGTTGTATCTCTGTTACTTAGAGCTAAAATCATCCTAAATGATTCAGCCTATGATTAAATTTCAGAGTAAGTTGTTTCCCATTTCTGTAAAAGATAACTGAAAAACTAACTGCCATTTGAACAAATACAGTGTTAATATAACTCCCGCCCCATAAAATGCCTCATTTTAAAAACAAGGAACACGCCCTCCTCACACACAAATACACACACATTCTGCCATGTTTTAAATCAACTGTTTAGTGCTTTACATTTGAAAGAAGAGTTTGGAATCAATTTAAATATCTACCAACATGGGAATAGTTGAATATGATGCATAACAGACAACAGAATACAAGAAGCAGTTAAAAAGAATAAGATAGATCTATATGGATTTATCTGGAAAGATCAACATGTATTTTAAATTAAAAAATGGATTGAAAAAGTTTCAGAAAATTGAACAAATTGATGGTGGTGGTTACCTTTGGGAAAAGGAGCTAGATTGGGGGAAGTAAAGGGGATGTTTAAAATTTTTGCTGTATATTTAAGTAATATTTAAATTTTTACTAAAAATTTTATTTATGTATTGCTTATATAATTAAAAATCCAAAAATCCAAAGATCCACAAGTCATGTTAAAATATTTACAACTGCTTGTAATTCTGATTATTACTTCTCATCTAATCCTTTAAACAAAAATATGTCTATAACTTGCTTTCTTTTATTACTATTCTGAACAATATAGCACTTACCTTCCCCTCCCCTAACCTTCCCCTGACACACATCCATTAGTTCCACATTTTTCAGGATATTTTTATTGTGTGTAGTCTAAAAAGAGTGCATGTTCACTGAAGTCAGATTCCTATCGTGGTCTTTAATCTGAGGGATTAAATTCTTGGTTCAGCCAGGAGTACATGATGCTTTTCTGTGAGTGATACAAAATGGAAAGAATATTTTGGGGTCAGGCTGCTCACCGAGGGGGCTCAAGGACCAGAGTTCCCTGTAGTAGGCTGCGGAATCTCCGTGGCTCATGCTAGACAACATCCAGACCTCTTCGAGTTTCTGCCTACTCTGCACTGGAGCCCCCAACGTCCTTTCCATTTTTTTGCTTAGATAGCTGAATTTACTTGGGTGCAGCTAAGAACTGACTGATGCAACTAATATTAACTACAACAGACATGTCTCTTTTTATATGTGAGATGATCAATAATCTCTAGGAACATCTTATGGGAAAAGACTATTCTTGGAACATAAATGTCCACAACAAAGTTTTAATTTGTGATTCACACGGCAGCAAGGCAGCTCTGGGACTTCCTCTATTTAATCATAGTGATGATGATGCATTGTTCTTTTCCGTCCCTCAGGCTGCTTTCATTTTTGATTACATGGAGAAGGAACAGAAGTTCCCTAATGAATCAAGATGTCTTTCACCTGCACTTTGACTTTTAAAAAAAATTCTATTTGTAACTTTTTTGTGGTTGTAAATTGTGGGACTACAGAATGATTGTCATTGTATTTAGTTCCTGAAAAGAACTCAGTAAGTATCTAGAAACAGAATCTCATCATATATAGCTAAGAAACCAAAACTTGCCTCAAATCATACAGCTATTTAAAGGCAGAAATTGGCTTAGAATTCAAGTCTTCTGAATCCCAGTCCAAAGATGTTTTCCTAGATGCCACTTTCCAAAGATTTTGTGATAAAACAAAGAAAGAAAGATGGAGTTAAAAAACCACTTTGCTTTGAAAAGAATAGTAAACATATTTATACCAAATGCTTTTCAGACTATATCTAAATAATAACCCACCCAGCATTTGCTTCACTTACCACTTACGTTGTTTGCTTAACAAGTTTTAGGAAACTTTGCTTTTGATAAGAAATGGGGAAAATAAAACATATTTTAGATGTTTCTTTTTTCCCTCTTTTCCTTACCTTTATATGTCAAATATATTCTTTTCCCTGGGGTAATCAAAGTATAAATAAGCAGAAACCCCATCTTTGATATTTTGCCTTCCTTTCAAAAAGTGTGACTGTTTTCTGAGGTCCAACTAACCTTACACAGTTTTTACTGCTCTGTGTAAAGTCTCCATATTTCCAGGCTTTGCTATTTCATATGATGTTTCTTTTATGTAACTTTCATGAATCCTGAATGAGTCTGTCCTCTCAGAGAGGGTTCAACAAATGAGTTTTACAATAATGGTTTTACTTTCATTCAACAAATGGGCACTGAGCATCGATAATGTGCTCTGCATTAAGATGGAGAATTAGTGACAAAGGATAAGAAAGAACAATGCCTGCCCTTAGGGAACTCACTCTGCTGAGAACAATCTGCATTTTAAAGTGACAGGTGATAAGAAATGATACACAACAAAAGTATGACATCATAATTCTTTAAAAATCCATTCTTATATCCCTAAGAGCCCATATTAAGGAACTCTGTTAAGAAGTTCTTACTTGGTTTTGCTTTGGGCAGTCTACCAACGGTTCTACAGCAATCTGTGAATTTCACTGGTAATTAAGATAAAATATATTTCTTCCTATGAATAATAATGAAATTATTCCTAATATTACAAATGGCCATTTAATTTCTATTTTTTTCCCCGAGATAAAAGAAGTACATGTTTTCAGCAAATGTAGATAAGAAAATGCTTTGAGTGGATTGGTGTGAGTCAAATGGCGGCAACTAGGGCTGGCAGGCTAGAGGCTTAAGATCCTTTCTGACTTGGCAGTGACGGTGGTAGGCTCCGTGTTAGTGATTGATGTGCAGATACCTTTATTCACTCAGCTCATCTTTGAATATACTTTTGTGTCAGATGCTATTCTAGATACCTGAGATATGTCAAGATGAAGATACTAGTAATTGTGGAACTATATTTTTGTATTTATTACTTAAGACCCTTAAAATTATTCTCTATACATTCAAGATAAAAATATCACATTAGTACAACATGCAAGGCCCTGCTGATCTCTTCAGTTCTTAGTGCTCTTGCTCTCTTATTCTGAGCTTCATCCATACAGAGATACTTCCACATTCTGAAAGCAAACAAACAAACAAACAGATTCTGCCCAAAATTCACATTTCTGTGCATACTCTCCCCTCTGCCACAATGATCTTCTGAAACTTCTAACCCCTACTCAACCTTCAGGTCTCAGCTAGCACAAATGCCATTTCCTCCAGAAGCTTCTCCTCACTTCCAGAACAGGTCTAGGTGTCTCTTTAATGTTCCCTTAATACCCTGAGATTATTATCACCACACTCTATGAAAACCACCTCTTTATCTGTTTGTCTTTCCCTCTAGACCAGAGTCCTTAAAATCAGGGGTTGTGTCTTATACACTATCACATCCTAAGTGTGCCTGATACCTCAATATTTGTTTAAAATTGATGACACATGAGGAGTCAGTGAGAGAGGTTAACAGTCAATTATACCAGCCAGAGGATTTTCTTAAATAATTCAGTCAGTTAACTCTCTACTGCCTGAATTAAGTATCAAATCTCCATCACAAGTTTCTAATCAATGCATCAAATACATTGTGAATCACAATTATATGCCTAGCTAGAGTTAGATGCTGTTGTGTCTTCAGGGAAACCAGCCTCGAGTCGGAGAGAGAAAATTAATATAATTAGGGAGCAAGCTTGAAGGCAAAACAATTAGAAAAAAAAGCAATACAGGGTATGCCTGGAAGTACCTAATTATGTGTGGCAGATTAAGCTCATTGTTGGCTCTCAGAGGAAACAGAGACCACAGAAACGGGCACTCTCTAGAAGCTCTTCAGGTGCATCATTTCATCTCAACCTCACAGATACCCTCTTCGCGGTAGTTATTGTTACTGCAATTATACAGAAGATGAAACAAGCATGGAGAGGTTAAGGGTCTTGTTCGAGATCACACAACTTATAAATAGTGGCACCATGGTTCAAGCCCTGACTCATCCAACTCCAACTTCACGTTTCCTTTTGAACATTTAATCAGGGATGAGGTCATCCAGCTTTTGGATTGTAGCACTAGTCTAAGCACCCATTTCTAAAGGGAATATACTTCTGCACATGTTAGAGTAACTGGTGCCAGATTTCACAAAAACAAAACAAAGCAAGAAAACCAGAAGAAATATATAAAAGAACTGCTTGTAAAACATTGGACATCAGGCAATGGGGGACTGTGATCCCTGAGAGAAAGGAAACAAATGAAGTGAATCTTACATTTTCCTTAGCTTTCTGCCTATAGGCATTTCTGGACTACACTAGAGGGAAGGGACCCAACCAAAAGAGTGGTTTCACTGAGTGGAGGAGAAAATGATTGAGGAGTCGAGGGAAGCTGAGCTGGCTGGTATTTGTACAGAAAAGAGCAGAGAAACACTGCAGAAATTTGTATAGGAATCATTTCAGTCCTGTTACTGAATATTCACCACAAAGGATGCCAGGAAAAAGACAAATGGGACGTTTTCAGCTGAAGCGATTCTCATAGTTTATGCCAGGCTGGACGACATTTGGGCTCCAACCAGCCAGAGAGAGTCCACAGTGAACGCTTGGGGCATTCATTAGAAACCCATGAAGGCTCTTGTCTCAGTGGTAAGTCTAAACTAGACCCAGCCTAGTGGTATTTAAAGAACAAAACAAAACAAAAACCCCCAAAATAAGCTGATTCACAAATAACAAAGCTACCTGTCAGAAACATGTTCAACAATTTTTGAGAAAGTAAATAAAACCTGGCACTCAACAACATAGAATTCAAAATGCCAGCATATACTTAAAAATGTAATAAATGTAACAAAACAAAAAATGTGACCTGTTACCAGGAGAAAAAAGTCAGCTATGTCAAGCAGACACAGATATAATACAGAAGTAAAATTAAAATGCTAAGACTTTAAAAAATAGATGGATTTTAAAGGAAAATGTGAACATAATGAGAAAGAAATGGAAAAAGACCCAAATGAAAATCGTATATCTGAAAAATACAGTGTCATAAATGACAAATTCACTGATGGTATTAAAAGATGGGAACACTGCAGGGGAAAAAAGTAAGATAATTGATCTCGATGACATAGCGATATATATATTATCCAAAGTATATATATTATATATTACCCAATACATATTATATATTGTCTAAATATATATTATATGTTACCCAGAGAACAAAATGCATGAAAATGTGAATTGAGCCTTAGTGACTTTGGGGACAATATAAAGCACTCCAAAATATGAGTTGACAGAATCCCAGGAGAGGAGAGAGAGGAGCATTAAAATGTTTAAATAAGCAAAGGCTTAAAATTTTCAAATTTGATGAAAATTATAAATTGACAGACTCAATAAGCTCAATGAACTGCAAGGAGAATAACACGAAAGGAATTGTACTAAACTATACCAAAATGAAACTGATGAAAATCAATGATGAAGGTAAAATCCTTAAAGGATATGGAAGAAAATACCCACATTACATATAGAAAAATGATAAATTTCTCTAGACTTCATGTAAGAAATAATGTAAGCCATAGGATACTAAAAAAAATCTTCTAAGTTTTGAAAGTAAGTATTATTCAATCTGGAATTCTATATTCAGCAAAAAGATCCTTGAAAAATAAGGGTGAAATAAAGACGTCTTCATGACCAGGGAGACCTGTGTCAGGAGGCTCTCTGCATCTCCTGGGGTCTTGTCTTGCTCACAAGAGAACTCATTTGAGACAACATGTATGGTGGGAATGAGATAGCAAGTTTACTTATGAAATACACAAGAGCACAAAGGTGCAAGCAGGCACCTGGATAGTCTGAGTGCCTCACGTACAGAGGAAATAAAGTTGCTAGTAAGTTTCTTAGTAAACTTGTTCTATACACTGAGCACCTGGCTACAAGTGGGTACCCAGCTAATCTGAGTAACCCAACTATTGGGGTTCAGGGGCTATATATTTTAGTCAGCTTCTAGGTACCCCTCCTTCTTCCCCTTCTAGACCTTGGGGTTAATGTATAGCTACAAGGCTTTCTTTCTCAGCTAGTAAAGGCTTTTTTGTTCATTTGTTTCAGAAATTGCTGCAGAAGCTCCCTTTTCCAGTACACAGAGTTTAAGGACTCCCTTCTTCCTGCTCTGTCTTTGCTTGTGATGTTCAGGGTGCCCAGCAATCTTATTGGACCAGGCTCAGGACTGCTGAATCGATGGGTGAGACGTGTCTCTGTCTGCCTCTCTGCCTTAGTTTACTACCTATCCTACCTAACATTCAGACAGACAAAAGTTATAAGGCTCCAACAGACTTGTCTGAAAACAAAGGTAAAAAGATTTCTTAAGCTGTGCATGCAGAAAAGTGATTATAATGATTGATCACGGAACATATGTCAAGTAAGGGAAGGAATGAAGATATTGAAGGGATGGGGTAAAGGTGTATTGTCAGTAGAGTGGCTGTCTAGATGGTATCATGGGTATGTTGAATCCAAGCTTTTAGAGAGAATCAGGTAAAAAAAAATAGGGTTATCAAAAATAGAATGCATGAAATTAAGAATATTGAATGATTTATAGTCATTGGTAATGATGAGGTTGATAGTGAGGACCATAGGAATGAAATTTCCATTAAAAATGGATGCTTGCCGAAATAATACATGGCAGAGATATATCCACAGACATGCAGTTTTATCTGCCATGACAGAAAAGAGGAGCCTACACCTTTCATTACCTGCATGAATCTGATTATTCCTTTGTTTTTCTTTCATGCTTAGCTTTTTATTATTCATGCCATTATATTTAGCAGTAGTTCATTTTTTCATTGACTGTATTGGTGTGACATTGTTAATAAAATTATATGGGTTTCAGATGCTGACCACTCTTATAGTACTTCTTTCTGGCCACAGTCTCCTACCTAACTTCTACTACTGGTGCAGGGTCAGGGCAGTGGGGGGCCACCTTCCAGTTCTGACTTTAACGTAACTATTTTCTAGTGAGTGATGGTCTTGACAAACAACATAAAAGCAGAATTCTATATAATTTCACCAAATTAAACATATTATAAAAATTTAAAAACTGTCAGAGAGAGGCAAAGACAGTGATGGGAGCAGCCCGTAAAAGTGCTTTGGGGAAATGGCAATTCCAATTAGACCTGCAGGTCGTCACCCCCGCAAGACCCTGGCTGACCATTCGAACACTGTGTCACCAGGGACATGTGTGCCATTTCGACTAAGTGGCCCTGAGTAACTCCTCTTCGATTACAGGTCACTGTGACTTTTTTGTCTGAGAAATTGATGGGTTGTTAACACTGGCTGAAACAGACAAATGCTGCCGTCATGTACAGCTCTCTTCAGTATTTATAAAACTTCCCACTTTCAGAGTAATTTTCCATGGACTTCCCCAGGACTCCTGTATATTTTTTCTCTAAGTTGAATAACAGCATAATGCAAGAAGATAAAAGAAGTCTGTGCTAGGATGAGGAGAGAGAAAAATGAATCTCTTTGAGAACTTAGGAATAGATTTCAAATTAATTCAGCTAATCCATTTTCAAAAAATTATAATTCTAATCCTTCTGAAAAAGATTTTTTATCCACCGAGGGATATACCATGTGTAAACAATGAAATGACAGGTGGGCCTCTTTCAGTAGCCCACAGGTAGTTCTCTTAAATGTGACCACTCTAAATTTAACCTTTTGGAGGTTGCTAAAGATGAACTTCCTTGATGAATTCTTCTATGACTGGTTCAGTTTTCAGTGGTCTCTCTTTCCTCTGAGTGCCAACAAGACGCATAACCTGCCACGCTTAGTTAGGTATGTCTAGACTTATCCTGTTTTGTTTTTTTCTTAATTATTTTCTTTTCAAGCTTGCTCTCTAGCTATATTAATTTTTTTCTCTCCAACTTGAGGCTGGTCTTCTTAAAGACACAATAGCATCTACCTCTAGCTGGGCATGTGACTTGTGACTCATAATGTATTTGATGCATTGACCAGAAACTTGTGACAGAGATTTAACACTTGATTGAGTTAGTAGAGAGTTAACCAGCTGAATTCTTTAAGAAAATCCCCTAACTGGTGTAAGTGGCTGATAGTCTCTCACACTGGTTCCTCAGGTGTTGTCAATTTTAAACAAATATTGAGTTGTCAGGCACCATGTGAGGCACTTGGGATATGATAGTGAACAAAACACAACCCTTGATCCAAAGGACTCTCTGGTCTAGAGGGAAAGACAAACAGATAAAGAGGCATAGAGTGGTGATGTTAAGTACAGGTGTTAAGGGAACACTGAACAGACACCTAGACCTGTTCTGGAAGTGAGGAGAAGCTTCTGGAGGAAATGACATTTGTGCTAGCTGAGACCTGAAGGTTGAGTAGGGGTTAGAAGTTTGAGAAGATCATTGTGACAGAGGGAACAGTATGCACAGAAATATGAAGTTTGGGCAGAATTTGTTGTTCGCTTGCTTGCAGTATATGGAATTAGCTCTGCATGACTGAAACTTAGAGTGAGAGATAAGTGTGTCAAGAGCTGGAGAAATTGGCAGGAACTTGTATGTTGTAGTAATGTTGGATTTATCTTGAATGAAGACTAATGTGAACACTCTTAAGCAAGAAAGATAGCTCCATGACACTATTAGTGAAAGAACATTCTAAATTGAATATAATGGAGGAGGACAGGAATAGGTTTAGGGAGAAAATTAGAAAGTAGAAAATGATTGTATTTCATTAATTTTAAGACATACTTTTTCACATTTTATTATCTCTGAAGTCTGATTCATTTTACCATTAGTGGCATGTCATAATTAATTGAAGTTTTTATTTTCTTTTTCAGTGATCTAACAAATAATAATTATATTTACATACCATGCTAGTTTAGATTCAAGTAAAGTGAGGAATGATTGTAATCTTAACTAAAATAGTACTAGAGTAGTTGAAGAAATGGATGTAAAATCAAGATTTATTTTGGAGGTCAAATCGTCAGGGTCTAATGACTATGTTTGAGAAATGAGGTTGGGGAAGAAGCTGATGATCTATTTTTACTTTCGTTATTTTTTTTCACTTGGCAAGTTTCTTTCATGCATTGAGATAAAGAACTTGATAGAGTTTGTGGGGGTGAGGATGGTAAGGTATGGGGTAGGGAAGATAAAATACAGTTTTGCACACAATCATTGTGAGAGTTCTGGGGACCATCATAGTTAGAATGCTCCATCAGGGACTGATGAAAGGAACCAGAATAAGAAAAGCTCTTCTGAGATGTTTCTTAGCCAGCAAACCCATTAAATGATCATACTTGCCCTGGGCTGCCAGGGAAGTAGTCTCCTTTCAAAGGCTCCTATTCCACTAGGTCTTCAGAATTAAGCTAGGTCAGAATTAAGCATCTCTAAAGCATTACCTTTGATATTGAGTCCTCTATCTCTGCACGTGTGGTCGATTTCCCTTAAGAAAAGTCTATTTTTCTCTTTCCTGGATTCACACATCTTCTAGCTCTGTTTATTTTCAGAATAAGTTCATCATCTTACAGAGAAGTCAAATGCACACTCATCCTTTTTTAAAGACCCCAAATTTATTAACAGTTTTGCCTTAATAACTTCAAAGACCAGGATGGAAGAATATAACACTTTGCAGGAATAGTGGAAAGATAAGGGACAGAGTAGATTATTCTGATCATGATCCTACCTACCTGCTTTCTCCCGATAAATCCCTCTCAAACCACCAGAATGAGCCACCTCCTGATTAGGTAGGTGTCTGCCAAGAACTCTGCCAGACACTGGTCCTCCTTTTTGTTTGGTGGGGCTCATAGCTTCTGCAAGTGTTTCTCTGGCGCATAGGTGTGCCATGGGTTATGCTGGGGAGTTTGGGCTGATCTCCTTGTTTTGAAATGTTTTATGGGTCCTGAATAGGGCTTTGGGATGAGGAGTGAAAAATCTGATATTGCTCTAAGGGGTTGTCCCTACTTCTCTCAGATAGTGTATATTTTATCAGAAGCTTTCTTATACATCATCTTATTTGACTGTCATAACTACTCAGCTAGATTGGTTGAGTATTTTTATATATATTATATCTCCATGGAGGACCTTGAGTTTTAGAAGAGGAAAAATTCAATCAAGGCATGTGATCTGGCAATATTACAACCAGGTTCCCTGAACTCCACCTTAATGGTTTTCTCTCTAAACTAGGGAAGTTAATGAGAAGAATGGAAAAGGTTTCTTAAGATGTTTTAAATTATGCTGGTGTGAAATGGAAGTCCCTGAAACAGGCCTGAGAACCAGAGGTCTTCCAGATGCTCAGGGTCATTTAATCAAACCTGACATTCCTTAAATTAGTGATGATACTGAGGGTGTTGTTAACACTATTTAATTCAGAAAAATAGAGCAAGGTGACCTCTGAGAGGAGTCTGAGGAAACTCCTGGAAGGCAGAAACCACACAGGAAGGATTTTTGTTTGCTTCCAAAAGCTGGAAAATACCCTGTGTTTGGGTCTCTTGACTTTGACAATGAACCTGGAATGTGGTTTTTCTGCTCATCCCTGGGCTCAGAAAATATCCAGCTGAAAGAGGTGAAGTATTGGTCATTGGCCTGGATATTGTGCATACAGTGGGGGGCTTTCTGATTTGTTCCCAAGAACTGTTGCTCCAAGGCCTCAAGAGTTCAGACCTGGAGTTGCATCTCTGTGTGTGTGTTGAGCGCCTTAACAGGCAATTTTGTAGAGTGAGATCACAGAGTTCAACAATGGAAGATGTTAGAAAGAGAAACACTTTCTTGCATGTAGAAACATGCCCTTCAGCAAACATGTTAACTTTATTTTAACCTGGACTCTTTCCTTCTTGAATGCAATAAAGCCTCTGAAATGACTGCACTTGGCAAGAGGGTCTCTTTTGTCATTCATAGGAGCAGAGAATTCACAGAGTAAGTAAATTACTTAGGTTTTCAATAAAAATGTTAATATCTACCTTAGAGGTGAACAAAGATCACTGCATTTCAATATGAGATGATCAAATTCGCAGGGACTGAGGGAGACAGGCTAGTAGTGAATATCTACTTGGAGCCCCTGCCACTCAGCTCCACGCATGGAGGGAGGGCGAAAGGGAAGGTAGAGAGGAGGTGGGAGGGGAGAATGAGGGAGGAGGTGATGTATTGGGAGTGTACAGGAACACAGAGAAGAAAGACTTGGGGATATGCAGGTGTTCAGGGGAACTCAAACTATGCAAAGTGAGTGAGGAGAACAGCAAATCAAACTGTTTTCATGTACCATGCAATGCTGTGCTAGTAGTTTTCTCTCCAGTCTGACTTTTTTCTCTGACTCAGATATGTGACCCTCTGAAAATTCTTTTGGGCTCTTCTATCATCAGTCATGAAAAAAAAAATTTAGAAAATAACTCTGTTTTTTTTAATTGCATAAAATGCAGGTACCACTTAAAGAAGAGCAAAATAATTCTAATACAGAGAGAAATGTTTAGACCTATTTGCATTAAGTATGTTGTATTTCAAAACTCAAACTGCATCCCACCAAAACCCACAAGGTTCACACATACCATGTTAATGATACAGAAGAGAGACTTGTTCATGCAAGATTCTCACTGGATCACTTTTTTCTACATGGTGTTGTTAACAATGGCTATCATTTAATGAGCACTTAGTATGTACAAGGCACCGTGTTAAAAATAGTTGTATGTACTATCTCTTTAACTTTAAAAATTTCATAAGTTTTACAATTAACCTTATTTTACAGGTTTGAAAAGTGAGGCTGCCTAAGGTCAAAGGGCTAACGCAGGAGAGTTGAGTGACAGCTCAGCTAGTGTGAGGAGGAATCTATGGAGAAAATTCACTGTAAATGGCATTTTTAGGCACCATGCTTCCATTTACTTACCTAAGGCCCAGAAATAGACAATCCTAGCATTTAGATTATATTTAAGGCCTTTTTCAAAGATAATTTAGGTACAGCTAATATCTTAGCTTCATCTGGGAGTTTCATACGATGTCAACTCTACTTGTAAGTAGTGAAATCATTGCTCTGTGTGATAGATCTGAATAATTGAATAATGATTGACATTCACAAGCACCTTAGATGTTCTGGGGCCTTTAAATGTCTTGCTCCTCAAAACCTTTGTTCAATCTTGTAAAGACAAGAGGAAAAGCCATGTATGGAAGTGTCCTTCTTCACTGAAGTCTGCCTGTACTTTATTTCCTTCATATCTCCACTAGAGACAGTTGGCCTATATCAGCTTCTATAGTTTTCAAGGCCAAACTATGTCGATATTTAGATTACTTATAAATAAATACAAATTATTAACAATCCTATATAATTTCATACAGAAAGTGAATTTAATTATTAGCTTTTTAAACCATCTTCTCAGCCAAAACTGAAACTTAGGCTGGGAAGATGACTTCTCAGGTCCTCCAGGACTCAGTTGAACTCCATAATTCTAATCTGTCTCATCAGTTCAGCGGCTGGAGATTAACCTCTCTAGAGTTTACTGCAAAGGAAATGAGGAAGGGATCAGGAGACCCCGCAGTCTGTGAGCACATGTGCCCTTGAATATTATCTCTTCGACCTATTGATGAACATGTGCTGCCATCTTCTTAAATGTCAAGATTTGAAGAAATAACATTTAAAAAAACAACAACAGAAATTTCCCAGGGGATTTATATCCAAATGTCAGGGTTGAGTTGCAGTAGAACATAGATAATTTCTGGAGGCATGGCTTTTTTTTTTTTGATGTGTGTTTGTTTAAACATGTTAAGCAGGCATAGGTTAAAAGGCAAAAATCCAAACATTTTATAAACTGCCCATGGAACATGGGCATCCAAGTATTTTTCGTCAACAAAATATTTATATACTGTTTCCTGACTACCAAGTAGTGTGTCAACCAATATTATTAAACTATACTGCAGGTTCTGCCAGATGTTGGCATTGTCCTCACCTGTAAGTTCATCACAATAAATGATTTTATCACTTACAGCTTATTTAATAGACAATAAGTTGAAACTTTCCTCACTGACCTCTCAGGTGGAATGCTGTGGCAGACCTCCCCCCACCCCAAGGTGGCCCCAGTGAGTCCCACCTGTGGATAATTTCCCCCACTGAAGGCAGGATGGAGCTGTGGTTACTTCTGGCAAACAGAATATGGCAAATGGAGTCTGCTTCCTTGGTTAGGCTACATTATATGACAAAGATTTCGGGATGTCACTCCTGTGATTATGTGATGATGTTATATAAGATTCCTTCTTAGGAGACCAGAGAGAGGCCTTCTCCACCTGGCCTGGAAGAAGGAAGTTAAATATTGTAAGATGGCCTGTGGAGGCAGACATTGGACAAGGACCAAAGATGTCCTTTAGAAACCTGAGAATACTTGATAGCCAATTGCAAAAAAGACCTCAGTCATACAACCACCAGGAAAGGCATCTCCCCAACAACCTGAATGAACTTGGGAAAGAATCCCAAGCTCCAAATGAAAACTGGGTCAATTTGACACCTTGATTTCAGCCTTGTGATATCCAGAAAAGAGGATCCAGCTAAGCTGTGCCCAGAATCCTGGCCTATGGAAACTGAGATAATAAAGGTGTATTAAGTTGTGGTCATTTGTTGCACAGCAACAGAAAATAAATATAGCTTCTATGGCTGCCTGTGCTATTCATTTTCATTGTCCTGTTGAGAAGACCTGAGAGATGGCACAACTGTAGGGTATTAATATAATTTAAAATGGTTTCAGCTTATAATGAAATTTTAAACTCACTCAGAGGTTACTCGGAAATAACCAGCCCATTAATTGTATGTAAAAATGAAAGGCTAAAAAAGGGCAAGTCATTTTTGCACTTAAATGAGATCAAATATAGGAACCAATTTTGGACTGTTTGAGTGGACTAAGGATTTGTATAGAGAATCACTGCTTCCTATTTTCACGCTTGGGACTTTTTTAGAAATCTGAGCTGCTAAGCATTATAATCACAAAACACAAAGGTGTTTTCATGACACCAGTTGGTCTGTTTCCTGGACTCATGATGGGTAATATAATCAGAAGGGGGTGTTCTATAGAAGAGATAGAAGAGGATAGTTGTGGACTATGACATGATTCCTGAGCAAGGCTGGGAACTCTAATTTAATGTGAGGACACCTTTAATTAGCTGCTTGTTTCAGTGTCTATAATAACAGAAACAACAAATACTACCTAGATTTGTAAACTATAAAATTAATGTAATCTCCAGGTAAAATGCCAAGCCATACATAAATATCCACTGAAACATCTGCTTCTGACCTCCGATCTTGAGCCCTTGCCCCACCAGCAACAATAGTCATCAGTTTCCTGTGCATCCTGTATGGAATGTGCCATACATTTAGATGCTCACATCATTTTGGAGCTTTATGTGAACATATATCATTTTGGACACATGTAGGAGGACAGGACCCACGCACTCTGTTCTCTTATTTTTTCAGTGTAAAAATATATCTGGGAGATTTTTTCATATCAACAATGAACTTCCATTGGTTTAAAATGATTTTAAAATATTACAATTTAAAATCATCTTAAAACAATACAATTTGAAAATATCACAATGTTATAAATATAATTCATAAAATATTACAATAGAAAAATATCACACTATTAAAATATTACAGTTTTTTTTTAAAGATTTTATTTATTTATTTTTAGAGAAGGAAGGGAGGGAGATAGAGAGAGAGAGAGAGAGAGAGAGAGAGAGAGAGAGAGAGAGAGAGAGAGAGAGACACCAATGTGTGGTTGCTGGGGGTTCTGGCCTGCAACCCAGGAAGGTACCCTGGCTGGGAATCGAACCTGGGACACTTTGGTTCCCAGCCTGCGCTCAATCCACTGAGCTACACCAGCCAGGAAAATATTACAGTTTTAAAAGTATATATATATAGTTTTACATACATATGACCCATATTGTGTCATAAGCACTTTGCATGCATTAACTCATTTAATCTCAACAACAACTCTATGAAATGGATACTTCTAGCACTGTTTTGCAGCTGAGGACACTGAAGCCCAGAGATCTTAGGGAGTTTGCTCAGGGTCACAGAGCGAGTAAGTGGTAGAACCACCTAGATATCAGAGTTCCAGGGCTCATGCCCACTTAACCCCCCAAAAATGCTTCAGAGCATTTTTGTATGTTCACATTTACACTCATGTGCAAATCTATCTGTATAAAAAATTCCTCAAGATCAAATTTTTGAGTTGGAGGATATGCATATTTTTAGTTTTTATAGATGCTGTCAAATCACCTTCCAAGGAAATTATGACAATGTGTACACCCACTGTCAGTGTGTGATAATGCCTTTTTCCTCAGAACCATGCCAAGACTGTATACTATCAAACTATTGCCAATCTGGCAGCTAAAAATGCTATCTTTATTTTGCTTTAATTTGCATTTATTTGTGAGAAAGATTGGGCATCCTTCCATCTGCTTATAAGCCAAGCCATATGTGGTTTTTTTTTTTCTTCATGGAAATGCCTTTTAATCTGTATTGTTCTAAAGGATTTTGGGTATTTTCCTTATTGGCTTTTAGGAGAGTTTTATATTTTAAGGAAAATAGTCATTTACCTCTGAATATATTGAAAGAAATTTCCCCCCAATTTGTTTCCTGGCTTTTGTCTTTATTTGTGCTAGTTGGTCTTAACCACAGTTTTAAATTTTCATGAGGATTAATTTACCAACATACTCTCTTATGGTTTCTGGGTTTTCTAGTCTTGATTTACAAAGTTGATCAACTTTAGTGGTGTGAATGCAGATTGGTGCAGCCACTGTGGAAAGCAACATGGACATGTCTCAAAAAATTAAAAATGGAACTGCCCTTAGACCCAGGAATCGCACTTCTGGGAATATATTTGAAGGAACCCAAAACACTAATTCAAAAGAACATAAACACCCCCATGTTCATTGCAGTGTTATCTATAATCACCAAGATACAGAATCAGCCCGAGTGTCTATCAGTAGATGAATGGATAAAACAACTATGGGATATTTACACAATGGAATACTACTTGGCCATAAAAAAGAAAAAAATTTTACCCTTTGCAACTGTAAGATGGACCTGGAGAACACTATGCTAAGTGAAATTAGCCAGCCATAGAAAGACAAATGCCATATGATTTCACTTATATGTGGAATCTAATGAATAAACTGAACTAATAAGGAAAATGGGGACAGACTCACAGATGAAGAGCAGGATGACATGAACAATAGTGTGGTGATGACTGGGAATAAGGGGGTATAAAGCAGTAAAAGGTAGTGTCAAAATACAATAAAGATTAATAAAATAGAAAAAATGTTCAACTTCGGGATTTTGAAAAATTAAGATATATTTTTATTAGGGTTTTGATTTTATTATTATTTTTCTTTTTAAATTAATTAATTAAAATTAATTAATTGTTTGCAGAGAGAGGAGAAAGGAGAGAAACACCAATAGGAGAGGGAAATATCCATTGGCTGCCTCCCATTTATGCCATGACTGGGGATTGGAGCCACAACCTAGGCATGTGCCTTGACTGAGGATTGAACCCACAAGATTTTGGTGTACAAGATGATGCTACAACCAACTGAGCCAACTAGACACAGCTGATTTTGTTATTTTCCTTTCAAGGTTTAACTCAGTTGGAAATTATTATGGCATAAAGGGTAGAGGAAAAATTTACCTTTATTCTTAAATAGCTAACTGGCTTACAGGAGTACCCCCCTTATCAGTGGAGGTTACCTTCCAAGACCCTCAGTGGATGCCTGAGACAGCTCTTGTGCCCTATGATTTTTCCTATACATACATGCTTATGATAAAGTTTAGTTTATAAATTAGGTGCAGTAAAATAATAACAACAATAAACAACAATAAAATAAAACAATTGTAACAATAAACTATAACAGAAATTATGTCAATGTGGTCTGTCTCTGAAAATGCCTTACTGCCCCGCGCACCCAGCACGGGCTCACTGGACAGCAGCGGGTCCACGTCCTGAGCCGGACGGAGCTGGCGGGGTGCTGTGAGATTGTATCACACTACTTGGAGCAGCTATGCAATTTCAAACTTATGATTTTTAAGATATTAATTTTGTAACAACTAACTGACAAATATTTTGTGGTTTCCTTCTTTCCTCCCTCCCTTTCTTCTTTCTTTTTTTACCTTCCTTTTCCCCTCCCTTTCTCCTCTAGGGTTGTTGAGATACAGAATCATATCATCTTTTTCCCCTAAAACTCTTATTTGTGTTCTCTTAGATAATTAAATTGATTGGTACTTTCAGAACAATGTTGAATAAGACATTTAAAAATATTTTACCTTGTTCTTGATTTTAATGGGTAAGCTGTTGATGTTTAACCATTAAGAGTGTTTCTTGTAGGCTTCTATTAAATGTTGGTTATCAAATATATATCCATTGCTAAGCATTATCTTTCAGATTTAGTCAGGAAATTTTGAATTTTACTAAATAGTATTCTTTGTTATTTACAGAAATAACATGGAGGTTTTATTTTTTGCTTTACCTATTACAAAGAATTATAGTAATTGGTTTCCTATTATTGGTTTTCATCAATCATGCTTTTCTGAATAAAACCTACCCACTTGCTTATAATGTATTTGTATTTATTTAAATATGCCACTAAAATGTATTTGCTATGGTTTATTTAGAATATTCATTAAAAACCAGATTGGTCTATAGTGTTTATTGTGGGCTATCTTTTCAAATTTGGGTGTCAATATTATGCTGTTTCAAGAAAAAGTACTTGGAGGCTTTCACTTGTGTTCTGGAACAATGTAAATAACACTGAAATGATCTGTTTTGTCTATAGATATATTTAACTTTTTTATTTTTAAAAACTTTGGGCTTTTTTTCATTAGAGGGTGAGTTCTTATTAGACTCAGCAGAATCTGATCAGATTTTTAAGTGTAATTAGTCAATTTTGGCTTTTGGAAATCAATTTTAGTAATATTTTTCTCAAACATGAAATCCATCCCTATAGTGCAAGTTTCTATAGAGTTTAAAAAAATATTTTTGCTAATATTACTCTCTATTTACTTTTTCTGATTTTGCATATTCGAGGTTTCTTTCTTCGTATTTATTAGATTTGCTGTCCATTAATCTATTTTCATGTTGTTTTCTCCAGTGCCAGTTCTCAAGAACTACCCTCTAATCTTTGTTCCTTATTTTTTATATTACATTTAATTATAGAAGTAATTTTTACTTTTACTTTTCTTAAAATATTTTTCATTCTGTATTTATTTTTTCCACTCGTTTTTGCTTATTTTCAGTATTATTACATAACATGGTATAAATTTCTACTGAGTATTGCTTAAGTTATATTACAAAAATTCTGATTTGTAGTGTTATATTTATTATAATTTTCTATAGTAATTGGGGATATTATCAATTCTTCCTTGCTTCCCCAAATTTTCATTTTTTTCCTTTTCCTGGGGATGTATTTATGCATTGAAACATCCCTAAGTTCCTATTATTTTATTTATCACTCACAGATAGAAGCTAATGACTGTCCTATGAAAGATGAAGAAATTCCTGGCTGGCGTAGCTCAGTGGATTGAGCGCGGGCTGGGAACCAAAGTGTCCCAGGTTCGATTCTCAGCCAGGGTACATTCCTGGGTTGCAGGCCATAACCCCCAGCAACCGTACATTGATCTCTCTCTCTCTCTCTCTCTCTCCCCCCTCCCCGCTCCTTTCCCTCCCTAAAAATAAATAAATAAAATCTTTGAGAAAAAAAAATTAAAAAAGAAAGCAATTAAAAAAAAAAAGAAATCGCAGTCTTTTTTTCCTGTCTTCTGGGGTTTATTTCCTAAGTTTTGTTTGTTAAATTATAGATTTTTATTTTGCATCACAATACTAGTATGTTATATTCTGTATCTGCAATTTATTTAACATTATATCTATTTTCAAAATTATTCTGTACTTACCATTATTCATTTTAAAATGGCTTGTCCATTATTTCTTGTTTTGGGTGTCTGTTGCATTTAAAATCAAATTATTCATATCATTTTCTTATGTCTTGTTTCCTTTCTTTTAGTGTGTGCACCACTATCTTCTTAACTACTGTTTATAATTTCACTATTTTATTTTTGCTTTTCATAACATTTTATTACTATAAAACAATGTATACATGTTTGCAGAAAATTATAAAATAAAAATAACCAAAAACAAAACTGCAAGATCACATTCTAACCCCCAAAGACTACCACTACAACACAACTAAAAGGAGATAGTGCATATTCTTTAGATATTTTCCACACATATATAAATATGTACACACATAATATTTCCCTGTCATCTAAAATATAAAAGTTCTTGCTAATACTCCAAGTCTAGCCTGTTTTTATCAGCCTTTAGCACCTTGCTTTTTGAACTGGATGGCAGTGCACTCTCAAACTTGAAGGCTAATAATCTTACTGAATTATTACAGTGTTGGTCATTCTACAGTTTTTCCACAAGGATATGTGCACGCTTTTAACTTGCAGATTCAGGATTCACTTTATTTCAGTGTTCTGATATTAGAGTAAAAAACATAGCAGTTTATAGGCTCTGGTATCTCTGAAGATACTCTTCAAGTACTGTAGACTGCGGGAAGAGGACACACTGAGCCTTTCCAAGATGGTGGTGGTGGTGTCATTCCAAACTGTATATAAAGAGCATCTCCCAAACCACTTAATTCATAGAATTATGACTTTATTGATAGATTTGCAATTATTTTCATGATTAAGAAGCACAACCAAATCTATTTTCAGTTTATCTATTGAAAAAGTCATTTTCCAAATACCACATCATTTCACTTACATGTGGAATCTAAAAAGAAAAACAAACAAAATCGAAACAGACTCATAGACACAGAGAACAGACTGATAGTTACCAGAGGGTAGGGGGTTTTGGGGTCTGGATGAAAAAGGTGAAGGTATTAAAAAACTCTAATTGATAGTTACGGAATAGTCATGGGGATGTAAAGTACAGCATAGAGAATATAGTCAATAATATTGTAATAACTATGTATGGTGCCAAGTGGATACTTGAAATACCAAGGGAAACACTTTGTAAAGTATATGATTACATAACCCAGCAAGTTTCAGACAGTGTGATGCAAGAATTTTTAAAGCATGCAATGCCTGACTATTTGGTCAGGGGCACTGATCTCTTTTCTCTTAGACTGTCAAATAAAAAACTGACAACAGCCAACACAACAATGGCTATCCAGGGTGAATGCCTTGTTTTGAACCATGAATACATAGGTCATATAATAGAGTTGCATCTTATTGGCCACATCTCATAATAAGGCTGCATCTGATCGGTTAATTCTTGGTACCAGAAATCCTTATATACAAACTATAGGCATCTGGTTTTTTAAAAAGTCGCTCTGGAGCAAAAAAGTGGGTTATTATTATTATTATTATAAATCAATAAAAGTTATACCTATTTTTTTGTCATATTAGCAAAAACATATTTTTGGTCATGCTATAGAATTTTAGTAATTAGCTATGTGTGCCATGAGAAGCAAAAGGTTGCAAATTGTTGGCCTAACTGTTATACTACAAGATAATATGAAATGTAAAATATTTTAAAACATTTTAAAAGCACCCCTAAATAAATAGAAAAAAATCATTTCATTTTTGTCTTTAAACCTCACAATTTCTACTATCAAGTTTTAACTAATACAAACTCATGAAGGATTTTTATTATTTTATTTCATTTCAAACTGTTTCCCATCTTGCTTCTTGTCTTCCTAGTCATCTTTCCTCCTGTTTGTCTCTCTACATATATGCATGCACTCATGCTAACACAGACACATGCATACATTTTTAATTTTCCACTGGTCATGTTCCCAACATGGTAGCAGCTTGAAAATTAACACCATCATATGGTTATGCACATGAAATCATATAGCTGTATTGAATATATACCTACCATACTCAGATACTTTTATACTACCATACTTTTCACTCAGCTCTAGCCATGGGACAAAAGGCCCTGAAACCAGACAGGATGGCTCCCAACAGTGTCTGTGTGAATGAGCATGTGTATGTGTGTGAGTGAGTGTACCTTTGTCAAAAAATGTCCTCTTCATCCAAGGGCACAGAATAGCTCTCTTTCAGTAGCAGAGGTTTGCAAGTCTCCACAATACTGACTGTGTTGTTGATGTGAGCCAAATAATTAAGGAAGAAATTACTAAAATTATGCTAGTCATAAATTGTCTATTGTAATAAGCCCAAACCTCATGATTATTTCTTTAAACCACTTTCTATTATTTGCCTATCATTCATTCATTCATTCAATACCAAATCAATATTTAAGGGTACCTAGCCAGGGCAGATTCTATTAGGCATTGTGCATGCAAGCCTATGGGAATATAAAGCAACATATTATTTCCTATTTCCCATACCAATTAAACTACAAGAAAATTAAGTCACAGAATTCTTAGTGAAAGATATAATTTCAGTCATATTTTCCAATCCCTGGTAATAATGGTGGTGAGAACTCTCCATCATGTAGTCAACGTACAGCCAGTCACTCAGCAAAATTAGAATGTGACAACGAGAGGAGATCAAAATGATTTGTAAAGCAAAATTTATCCCATTTCAGGGAAAACCACACAGCATCCTGAAATGAAAGCCATTAGAGGGAAATGCATTTCATTAGCCTGGTTTTCTAATGACAATTAAGTTATAAAACCAATTTGCCTTGTTTTAATTCTTACCCTCCACCCTCTGTTACCTCTGTTATATATCTTCATGTTGTTTTTCTCATGTTATATATCTTCAAGGCAAAATGCCTTGGGGACATGAGCCACTAAAGAGGCAAGACATTAGCTCCTGGCAGGAGTGCAGCCCCTGCCTCCCTCACTTTCCCCTGCTTGGCCCAGGCAGATGACTGGTTAGTCAATGATGGGTAAGATCCCTCAAAGGAGGAGGGACAACCTAAGACAGGCACTGTTGTGATGGACCATCAGGGAAGGACTTAGGGGTCTTCAGAGAAGGGGCAGAAAGACCCTCACTTGGCTTTTTCATAGCCTGAGTCCTCAGTCTTCCTGCAAGTCTCCTAGTCTCTTGGCTGCTTTGCTCTCCCTGCCTGACTCAACCTGGGAACTATGCCAAAGACTTTGTACTGGATCACCTGGGGGTGAATCTGGCCAGAGAAAGAATATACAGACCTGCCCTGCCCTGTTGCTGTGAAACAGATGCTTGAGCTAAAGCCAACCTTGACCAAAGACAATCCCTGTGTTTCTTCAACTATTATCTGTAAATGATGTCAATTTTTCATGACTGCAGCTTTTTAGACACTGTTTGATGAGCTTTATGTACATGCTATGTATCTCTGAGCAGTATCTCTGAACCCAATAAAAACACAGGGTAGAAGGTATTCAGGACCTTTCTCCTTTGAGGGACTGGTCGCCTTTCCTTCCCAAGCAAATCACGAGTTGGGCATTTTTCTCATCTGTGATGACTGGGGGAGTTCCCTGGGCAGAGCCTTCTCATCAAGACACAATCACATCCAATGCAGAAACACTGTAGCTTACATTCATGTTGCTCCTGGTATTGTGCTATAATGAGGGAAAAGAAACTGGGAAATAGACCAGCTTTCCATTTCATTGTTCATTATACTTGAGCTGAAAGCTGAAAAGATTAGCTCTCTGGCAGTGCCTTCAAAGTTTGGAGATTTATTCAGGATAAGCATCTGGAAGATTGCATGCTTATCTATACTGTTTATCCCATCCAGCCCAAAATGTGGTTAGAGATATAACAAGATTCTTACTCTTGAGATAAAGCTGGACCTTTCTTCTGTCAGCAAAACAGGAACTGGTAGATTTCAAAAAAATTGGGGGAGAGGGCAATTTCACAGCTTCCTGTAATTCAGCTGTGTCCAGGTAGTGCCAGTGATAGCCAAAGTATAATTCACATATTTTCCATTCTCTGCAAAACCTTCCTTGGGAAATTGGGGTATGATGGAATTTTATGTGCATTTTTCATTCATAATAATTCAATATGAATCATTTCCACATTGTAGATCCTCTGACAGATTTCACAGCTTTTTCTCTGTCATCAGCTTCACATAGTACTGGTGTTGCTTGATGTCCTTAATGAGCCCATCTGTTATGAAGATTCTGCTTAGGGTCCTGTATGCACCTTCCACACTCCCTTCCTGCACCATCACAGTCCTGGCGATACAGAGAGATCTGATCAGATCACTGGGGAGGAGTAAGGAGGGACCATAAGAGGAGGTTGATTGAAGCAATGGTAAACTAGGACGGAATTGGCTCAGAAGCTGAATGCCTCCAGAGTACATGGAATTATGGGCCAGAAGATTTAAAATAAAAAGAGGGTAGAGACTGGTCTCTGGCTCTCTCTTTCTTGAGGATGCCTGGATGGTTGTCTGCAGCTGCCCATATTTCCCATAGGATGGTATTTTGGATGGATTTTGCATGGAAAGGAATTCCAGGCACAGCCTAGGATTAGGCTGGCCTGGCAGAGGGTGGCAGGTTTATTCTTTGAGGGTGCTAGAAGTAATAGGCTCTGAGGCAGAAACCTACCATTCTTCCAAAATTGTGTAGCTATGGTATCTTATGGTGTTTTAATTTATAAAATACTCCTATAGAAATAAAATAATTAAAAATTAACAGGGGGAAATGATAGAAGAACTCAGGTATTAAAAAGTTTAGCCTTAAATGATAGGCTTAAATGATTAAAGCTGTAACTAAAGAATTAAAGAGTTTAACTTTAATTAATAGGGTTAAGTGACTAATGCTTGTGGAAAGCTGTTATTCCAAAATTGTGTAGTTTTTGAATTAAAGACTCCTTTACTTTATCACCAAATCTTCACCTCTGGAATTTTGCCTAGAGAGTGGTGACAGGCAGCAGGACCCCACTTGCTGTTTGGTAACACTGGCAATGAATTTCAGATGTTGTGCCTTGACCTTGGAATTAAGTCTTCACTCTGCAGCACAAGGCTGAGCATGAGAGGCCTGGGACAGACCCCCAGCCCCACTGTGACTGCTCACCACTGCAGGAGAGTTGGCTGGAAGTTGGGAATAGAGTCTTTCTCCAACTCTACTTCTTTTTAAATTTCCTTTTGCTTTGTGGGAAATTAGATATTTTAATAGATAGAGAAGTTCGTCCTATCATAATTTATAATTATAGGTAGATAAACTTTTATAAAGAGTATTTACTGATAAAATGATGGGGGTACTCTCATTAAACTCAGTGCTGCTGCTGAATATAGTATTGGAAATTTTAGCCAAAGAAAAATATAAATGCAAGAATAGCAAATAGAGTTATAACTTTTGGAAAAAACAAAATCTGATTCTTATTATTGTAGATATGTTTCTAATCCTGAATAGTCAAGAAAATCAACTTTAACATTATTAACACTAGTGAGAACATTCAACTAGGAGGCCAGAAAGAAAATAATATAGAATCGTGTTTACATTAGTAATAATCAGAGAATACAATAACTCAAAACTTTTTCTTCACCACAGATGTGAAAGAATCAGGCAGGTCCATGATAGGGCTGCTGAGACGTGTGGATAGCAGGCCCAGTAGAAAAACCCCTATCTAGTTGTGACTCCACCTCTTTTCTTCCTGCAGCCCTATTTTCTCTTACCATTTCTTCAATAAACTTAATCATATATATATTCATATATATGTATATATAAATATGAAGGCCTGCATATATACAATCTCACTAGTCAGCAATGGACTCTCTCCTTTATTAAGTGAAAGAGAAACTGAGTCAAAAATTAGTCTGGGAGTAGAGTGGTGATTGCCAAGGGCTGGTTGTGGGGGGAATGGGGAGGGTTCAGAGTTTGAATTTGGGAAGATGAGAAAGTGCTAGGGATGGGTAGTGGCTGCATTGTTACATAACAGCGTGAGTATATTTAATGCCACTGAATTGTATTCTCAGATAGTTAAAATGGTAGATTTCATGTTATGTATATTCATTATAATAAATTTTTTAAAGTAAAAACACTTAAAAAAGAGAAAACTCAAACGTGATTGGGTTGATTTCTTGGGAAAGTGAGGATTAAATACCTTGAATGAACTGCTTTTGAAACAAGAACTTATCTTATGTCAGCTGGTTTGACATCACAGAAATGCTCTGTGAGTGCACACCATTTTGATACTTGTGAGGATATATAGACAAATGATTTGAATGATATTTTCCACAGCTGAGATAATGGTACTCTCTTGTGAAGGGACACAACTTTGAGTGTCTAGACAACTTTTCTGGGCCACAGGCATCAGTGAGTATTGCTCTGGGGCTCTAGCTTTGGCGTGTTGTACACAGAATTCATCTTGTAGGAGTTGCTAAATTAGGTTATTTAAAAAGGCCAGGAACTTACAAATCACTCATAATTTAACAATGAACCCTCTCCCCACTAGAGTCACAGATTTTAATACAGTAAGAAATTGAAATAATCTAGTGCAGTAGTTTTCTTAGAATAAAATTTTAGTGTTCGACTTTGAAATTCTCCAAACACACTGAAAAGGTTGAAAAATAATCACCCACATTCACTACCAGTATTAAGCAGATGGTAACATTTTGCTACATCTGCCTCATATCTCTTTTTAGAAAATATATAGGAAAAAAAGGGCCTTATATGTAAACCGGCTTTACACTTTGCAATCCCTTTGCCCATATTATCCCCCAGAAGTAACTTCGAGTTTGAAATGCATACAGGTTTTTAATCTTTTCAACATATAATTTATTTAATAACATTATATGGTATGGTTTTACATGTTTTAAAATTTACAGAAACGCAATTAAACTATGAATGTCATTTTGCAAAGCTTCATCACTTATTATTGACTTTTGAGATTTTACTAACATGGTGTGTTAACATGTTGGTAAAAGGAGATTTAGTTTATTTATTTTAACTGCTGTATTACATTCCATTTCACATTTAAAAAATGTTGACATTTCCAGGTTCTCATTATTCTAAACAGTGCTTCTGTGAGCATCCTTGCATGTGTCTGCTTGTGCACATAGCCCTTTTGATTCTGCAGGAACGTGGAACAAGAAGTGGAACTTCTGGCTCACAGACCATTTATGCCTTAGGTTTACTGCTCTTGTTCAGTTGCTCTCTGCAGTACTTGTAATGATTTACATTCACACCAGCAAATTGCCACCTGGCTAGGAGTTTATGTTCTCAGATTTATTCATTTTTTCAAACCTGATAAGTATAAAATGGTATCTCATTGTAGTTTATTTTCCATTTCCCTGGATTATTAGTGATGCTGAACATCATTTGTCTCTTCTTCTGTGACTTGTCGAATTGCATGAATTATTTATTGATATTTTCACTAGTTTACTATTTTCCTGATGATTTTTTATGACTTTTTTCTATACCCTGGATTCTTTGCTGATTACATGTGTTGCCTATGTCTTTTCTTCTTTCATGTTTTCCCTTTCACTTTGTTGGCTATATCTTTTGTTGAAGAGAAATTTTATTTTGATATTTTTTGGTGTCTTCTCAAATGTCACAAAATATTAGCAATTTTATTTGAAAAATGTTTACATTACTGATGTTTCTCCTTTATTTCATCTGCACTTTTCTGTGCAAATGACATAAAGTAAGAATGTCTTTTTTCTTTTTTTTGCCATATAAAGAGCCAATTTTCCAGAAGTATTTATTGACTAGTCCACTCACAAGTCATTGGCCAGATCTAGTTACATGGCCCCACCTACCATACAGAAGCAGGAAATGCCATGTCTACACTGTGTCCACAGTTAGGGAGAACTGAACATAGTGATTAATAATTACCTACTTGTATGTGCCAGTTTTAAAATATGTTCACAGATTTTTTGACACTTTTCAAAACGAAGTTTAGTTCTCTCCTCTTGAATGTGAACTGGGCTCAGTGACACACTTCTAATAAATAAAATGTGGCAGAAATGGTGTTGTATGACTTATGGGAAAAAGGCAACAAAGGTACTATGGATTCCTCTTTGCTTTCTTTTGGATCACATACCCTGAAGGAAGCTGGGTTGTCATGTCACAAGGATGCCCAAGCAGCCCCATGAAAAGCAGATGTGGTGAGAAATTAAGGCCTGTTTGCAAAGGACAGTGCTCACTTGCCAACCATTGGAACAAACCACCACAAAAGTAGATTCTTCATTCTCAGTCAAGCCTGAAGATGACTCCAGCCTTAGTCAAAGTCTTGGCTGCAAACTAATGAGATGTCCTGAGCCAGAGCCATTCAGCTAAGATTTTCTTGAATTCTGACTGACTAAAGTAGTGAGAATTAATAAATTCTTACTGTTATTCTAAGCTAATATATTTTAGAGTAATTTGATATACAATGATATAGAATTAATAGTGTTTCATCAAATTTTAAGGCTATGTTTGATTTAATATGATTTAAAACCTAGGCCATGTGGCATAAATCATATCTAATTTAAGTAGTCCTATGAGACTACTAATTTAATTGTAGTCCTATGAGATCACCTCAGTGAGACTTAGCCACCAGAGCATATCAAATTGATGGACAACCAGAAGCCTGGAAAGACATCTGTGCCTATTATTAAGGTGTTGTGGACAGAAAAAACAAACAAACAAACAAACAAATAAAAACCAAAAGCAATCACTAAAAAAATAAAAATAGACTAAAACACCCAGTAAACAAATACTAATAGGAACCTCAAATACAAATTGTAACTGTGTATGCTCCAGAGTACAAATAATTTGCTGTTCGTCTGTTTCTTACATGGGCAATTCTATGAAACCATGCTTCAGGTTGAGTAGTGATGTATTCATCTAATGTCATATGATGTTGGGGAACAACATAAGGATCCAACTGGTCTCTATCATAGAGATATCACCACCTGACCTCCATACTTCATAGGGTTTTGGAATTGTCAAGTTAAAGAGAAAAGGTTTTAGAAGAGGAAAAAACTATGTACACATGTTGCTGGGATTACATATCAGTCAGCAAAGGCTATGTTGTGCGATAGTAATGAAAACTCCCAAATCTTAAAGGCTTATGGTCTCTGAAGTTTCCTTTTGCTCATGTTAGTCAGGTTCAGGTTGCCATGCTTCTATCATGTTGTCACTCCAAGATGCAGAAGGCAGAGACCAGCCTCCAGCTGGAGCAGTGACAGTTGTCAGGAGAGCAGAGAAAAAGTCATGAAGGACTTCCTGGAAGTGACACTATGTCAGACACCCTAAGAACACCTCAAGATTTGGTGATTCTCTAGGACTCACAGCATATGGTGATGATTTATTACGGTGAAAGGATATGAAGCAAAATCAACAAAGGAAAAAATGCATGGGACGAAGTCTGGAGGAAACCAGGAGCAAAGCTTCCAGGACTCCTCCCCCTGCAGCATCACATAGGATGTGCTTAATGCCTCAGAATCAAACTGTGACACTGTAGGTGCAATGCTATGTACCAGGGAAGCTCATTGGAGACTTGGCACACAGGGTTTTTACTGGGGAACGACCATGTAGGCACCTTCTGCCTAGGACATAACCACACTTCTGGACTCTTGTGTTCAGCTAAGCCACGTTGTTTGCATTAACAGTTTGGGTACAGTTGTCACTGGCAAAGGGATTTTTGCACCATCACCTCAAGATAGAAATCAAAAGAGGAGGTGAAATAGACTAAATAGAAGAGGTTTACTAAAAACAAAATGGAGGGAAAGAGGAGAGGGAGGGAGCTTGATGCACCGAGAAAGCACACACTAACAAAATTTATAGCCCCCTGAACTGCTGCCTGCGTCTGGCTTACATAGGGCTGGATTCTTCACATAGGTGAAGAGCAGAGATCTTTGGGGAGTACCTGAAGAGAAGCTTTAAACTTGTCTAGGAGAGGCTTAAAAAATAAGTGGAGAGTATCCTCATCCATTTAAGAGAGGCTCAGCCTGTCTCGCAGTTAGGCATTCTTTTGAGAGAGTGATGGGGACCTTTCTAAAACCAAGCTCCCCAATGCCAGCCAAGGGCAGACCTTCCAAGTAGGTCTTTCTAAACCTAGCAGCCTCAGACCTCCTATATTAACTCCTTTCTGCACAGACACATGCCACTTCTCACATTTCATTGGTCTCATTGCCATTCTTATAGTGAGAAACTGACATTCTTATAGTAAGAAAGTATAATCCTGCAGAAAGTAGCTGCACATTTTTTAAATTTAATTTTCATTTTTAAATATACTTTATTGATTATGCTATTACAGTTGTCCCATTTTTTCCCTTAATTCCCCTCCACCCTGCATACCATCTCCCACCCACATTCCCCCACTTTAGTTCATGTACATGTGTTATACACATAAGTTCTTGGCTTCTACATTTCCCATACTATTCTTACACTCCCCCTGTCTACTTTCTACCTACCATCTATGCTACTTATTCTCCGTACCTTTTCCCCCTTTCTTCCCCTCCCATTCCCCTGTTCATAACCATACATGTGATCTCCATTTCTGTGGTTCTGTTCTAGTTATTTGCTTACCTTGTTTTTGTGTTTGTTTTAGGTGTCGTTGTTAATAATTGTGAGTTTGCTGTCATTTTACTGTACAGGTATTTTTATCTTCTTTTTCTTAGATAAGCCCCTTTAACATTTCATATAATAAGGACTTGGTGATGATGAACTCCTTTAACTTGACCTTATCTGAGAAGCACTTTATTTGTCCTTCCATTCTAAATGAAAGCTTTGCTGGATAGAGCAATCTTGGATGTAGGTCCTTGCCTTTCATGACTTGGAATACTTCTTCCCAGCCCCTTCTTGCCTATAAGGTCTCTTTTGAGAAATCAACTGACAGACTTATGGGAACTCCTTTATAGGTAACTCTCTCATTTTGTCTTGCTACTTTTAAGATTCTCTCCTTATCTTTAATCTTGGGTAGTGTAATTATGATGTGCCTTGGTGTGTTCCTCCTTGGGTCCAACTTCTTTGGGACTCTTTGGGCCTCCTGAACTTCCTGGAAGTCTATTTCCTTTGCCAGAATGGGAAAGTTCTCCTTTATTATTTGTTCAAATAACTTTTCCACTTGTTGCTTTTCCTCTTCTCCTTCTGGTACCCCTGCAATTCAGATGTTGGAACATTTAAAGGTGTCCTGGAGGTTCCCTAAGACTCTCCTCATTTTTTTGAATTCTTATTTCTTCATTCTTTTTTGATTGGTTGTTTCTTTCTTCCTTCTGGTCCACTCCACTCCACTGATTTGAGTCCCAGTTTCCTTCCCATCACTTTTGGTTCCCTGTACATTTTCCTTCATTTCACTTAGTGTAGCCTTCATTTTTTTATCTAATGTGCACCCAAATTCAACTAATTCTGTGAGCATCCTGATTACCAGTGTTTTGAACTGTGCATATGATAGGTTGGCTATCTCTTCGTCACTTAGTTGTATTTTTTCTGAAGCTTTGATCTGTTCCTCCATTTGGGCCACTTTTTTTTTTGTCTTGATGTGCCTGTTATGTAGTGAGGGGCAGAGCCTTAGGTATTCACCAGGGCAGGTCAGCTTAGTTGCTGGGTTGTGACGCTGTATGTGGGGCAGGGGTCCAGGAGGGAACAATGGTGCTTGCTCCACTCTCTGCTGGATTTTAGTCACTTCCCTTGCTTCCCACAAGCAAATCAGGCCCTTCTGGTGCTGATTCTCATATGGGTGAGTTTGTGTACATCCTGGGATCCTGTGTGTCTCTTCAACGAACTCTCCTATGAGGCTGGAAGTTTCTCCTGGCACTTTAACCCCCACAGGTGTTTTCAATTGGTGTTTTGAGGTTTTATTTCCTGGCATTTGGACCTTGGGTTGAGCAGTCTGTCTTGCTCCCCAGTTTTGTCTGGTTTATCTGTGTGTGATGTGGGACCACCTGGTCCGTCAGCTGCCTTCCTCACAGTGCCCCTCCGCAATCTGCCTCCTTGCTGGGTCCAGCAGCTGCCGCTTTGCACACCTGGGGTCTGGCAGCTGCCCTGCCATGACCCTTCTCCATCCCGGCTGCCAGACTCTGCCCCTCCTACCGGTCTGGATGTATGTGTCTACTTTAACTTCTTGGTTGTTGGACTTCCATACAGTTCAATTTTCTGTCACTACTGGTTGTTTTTTGTTTTTAAATTGTTGTTGTTCTTATTTTGGTTGTGCAAGGAGGCACAGAGTGTCTACCTATACCTCCATCTTGGCCGGAAGTCCCTGAACATATTTTAAAACAATAATAACCTGCTACAGATTATTACCTATAGGTCCTTTTAATGAAACAAGATTTAAAAAATAATGAATTGATATCTTCTATATATATGTATACATGTACTTTTGATAAATTTTTCTGGCCTGGGTTCATATAACTTAGATATTTTTATTGAAATAAATTTAATTATATAATGACTTGAGGAAAAATTTAGCAACAAACATTAGAGATGTAAGTGGGAATATGTAACTCACCCCACCATGTAAAAATTTTTTTAAATTGATTCCAGAGAGAGGGGAAGGGAGGGTGTGAATCTGCAACCCAGGCATGTGCCCTGACAGAGAGTCAAACCTACCACTATTTGGTTTGCAGGATGAGGCCTAACCAACTGAGTCATACTGTCCAGGGCCCACCCCACCATTCTTTTGTCATTGTTTCTGTCAATGCTGACTCTGACTAATACGCAGCTTGTAAATTAACAGCATATTTGTATAAGAATCATAAGAGCTAACTTAAAAAGATACAACTTCGACCTTATGTCATCCCAGCTCTGGGAGAGCTGCTGACCTTCAACCAGAGAACCAGGATAATGAAAACCAAGATGATGCACTTCCAGAGCATCACTCGACCAATTTTGAGGTCCTTATGGGAGTGGACTGTGCTGGTCTGCATGTAGATAAATTGTCCTTTCTTTTTAAAGATTCTATTCATTTACTTTTAAAGGGGGGAAAGGAGGGAGAAAGAGAGGAAGAAAGAGAGGGAGAGAAACATCAATGTGCAAGAAAACCGCCAATTGGTTGCCTCTTGCTCGCCTCTAACTGGGAATCTGGCTTGCTACCCATACATGTGCCCTGACTGAAAATGTAACTGGCAACACTTTGGTTTGCGAGATGACGCCCAACCCACTGGGCTACACCAGTTGGAGCTGCACGTAGATAAATTTTCAACCCTCCTCTGCTTAATATTTTTGTTCTGCTTTCTCTCTCCTTCCTTATAAAGACCTCTGCCTGCACTGAGATGTTAAGATGGGCCTTGGGACAAAAGTCCCCCATCTCCTTAGGTGCCGGCACTTGAATAAACCACTTTCCTTCTCACCAGCACCCATCTTGTGAGTTTGGCTTTCCTCGGCAGGCAGCCAGACCTGCATTCAGTTACAAAGAGAGACTGAGTACTGATTTAAAAACAGCAATTATTATTTTTTCTACATTAAAAATTATCTTTTTTTCATATCAAGTGGATCTCTGGTTCCTTTTGGAACCTAGTGCTTTCATTTTGTTTTTGATTTGCTCTAAAGCAGTGGTGTATTTGTTAAAGCTCTAATCCTCTTAGGCACATGTGATTAGACCCCTATAGAGCTGTTTCATTGCCTTAAATGTGTTTTTTTATCACTGTACCTTCAAGCTTTCAGCTGTGTTTCCAGTTCTGGCCTACATAAGGCCTTCAGCATAAATTCCATCTACAAAATGGTTTGTTCCAATGCTTTCCTCATTTCTCTCAATTTATTTTTATATTTTTTATTATCTCTGCTCAGCTGTTTGAACTTTTTATTCATTAGCTCAAACTACACTCTTTGGCTAAAAGATTAAATTGGAAAAATAGCAAAGGTGATTGCCTTTCAGCATATATATTTACATTTTTTTACTTTTCTATATTTGTATTTCCTGTACAGTTTTTCATTTAAAAAATCTTGTTTGTCCCCTAAAAAAAGCTAATTGCTTAGAAAAAAATATCTTCTTGGTTTTAAAAACAAGAGCTTTTAACCTCAGCTTTTCCTCTCCCTCCCAAGAGACAGTCATTTAGTAGGAACTCACAATGTATTGGAGGAACTATATTTGCAACATAGTTTTAGAGGATAACATCTCCATTTCCAATGAAGGGAGGACTTTATGTGGGTATCTTCTTTATGATTAGGTGGCAGAATGTTTTATTGCTATTTATAAAAGCCTGCATTAAAAGAATACAATATTGGTTCTCTTGGAGTGGGAGCTATTTGGAAAACTAATTATCTCCAAATGGCTGCAAATTTTTAAGAATCTGCCAAGAAGACAAATCAGGAATGCCATCTAAATGACTTATTGCAGCAAGGAATATTTTGGAGCTCTTGGGACCTTCCCACTAGCTATTTAGCCTTTCTGCTCCCTTTCCGTCCTCCCCCAACTCTAACCTCTGCAGGAGACCTCAGCTCATATTTGACAGAGAGAATAAAAACCAACAAGGAGATTCCACTCATTCTCATGCCCTTCCTACATACTTATCTGCTTTTACAGCTTCCTAATGCCCTTCCCTTTCCCCTCAGTGGAGGACTCTGGTCTGCTTTATCTGAGTGAGGCTCATCTTGTCATGTGAGTTCCTTCAGCTTTAGGCTCTGGATCTATCAAACACCTCCCTTGCCTGCGTTTCCTCACTGCCTCTTTCTTTTCAGTCTATATATCTACCCAAGTTTCATCAGTTTTAACCACAACAACAGCAACAACAACAACAACAAACAACAACGGTAACATCACACACATGCATTTGCTCTAGTCACTGCACTCTTCTTCATTAGGGAGGCTGTTACTGCACCACCCATGCAATCTAGCAGGTGAGGCACTGGCTTGAGTTGAGGAATCCTGATGCAATCTGAGCACAGTTGTGACGAGAACTGTATTATTAGATCTACTTCTACTTACTTTTCATTTCTCATTCTACTAACTGTGTAGCACCATTTGGTTGAGTGTATTTTAGGGGGTAAATACCTAGGCTAGTAAGTGCTTAAATGCCAAGAAATGATCTCATTACTTTCCCCCAACAGAGTAGTCACTAACGTACTGAGAATGTAATATGCACTAGGCAGAGTTAACATTTTATGTGGATTATCTCATTTTATCCTAATGATAACCTGATGACACAGATAATATGTATTTTTTAATCCTCACCCAAGGATACGATGATTGATTTTAGAGAGAGAGGAAGTGGGAGGGAGAGAAAGAGAGAGGGAGAAACATCAATGTGAGGGAGAAACATCAATGTGAGAGAGAAACATCAACTGGCTGCCTCTTGTACACACCCTGGCCACGTATCGAGCCTGCAGCTGAGGTATGTGCCCTGACCAGGAATTGAACGCTCTTGTTCCTGGTGTACAGAATGACACTCCAACCAACTGAGCCACCTGGCCAGGGAGAGACAAATAGTATTATTATTCCCATTCTGCTGTTGAGGAAATTGAAGCACCAAACGGTAAGTAACTCACAACAAATGCTCAAGCACACAACAAATGCCACAGGGCCAATTGTTTTCCTTTCTAAGACCTTAAGAGTATCTGTCTTTGGGGTTCAGACACTGTGCAGGTAGAATACCAACTTTCAGATAGCAGAAGTATCCATTCTCTGTGATTCTCCCAGGGCCCCTGAGATACCTCATAGTCCTCATGTGCACTTACTTGTTCTCTTATCACAGTGGTCTTCAACCAAGGGTGTGCGTGAGCATCCTGCCTGGCCCCAATCTAGACCAAGTGAATCAGAGTCTCAGAGTTAGGTGTGGGCCCCTGTGCTATGTAAACTGCCCCACTCCTGCCCCAGGGATTCTGATGTCCAGACAAGGTTTCATTTCTCTCTGTCCCCCACTATCCTACTTGCTATTGCCTTTATTCTTCTTAGTGGAGAAAAACATGCATTTTAAATGATGAAATAGTTTCATAATCAGCTTCTAGTGGATAGTGTTACTGAGAATAATCTTATGTGTTTGATTATTTTCTGAAAAGGGAAGAATAACTCATACTTATGGTATTGGGAAATGATGTTTAAAAACCCCAGTTTTCTTCTGGACACTAGAAAAAACATGAGTCTGGTGTCTTCAAGCTGTATCTAGTCAAAGATTCATCTAAGGTCTGGAAACATGCAGTGAATCAATGTTACCTTTCAGTTTCTCCACTGATACCACAGTTGTCTCGAGTGGATGTTTCATGATATAGACTTTCCTATAAGTCAGCCCTTGACTCAAGCTGGAGTTGTGTGACTTGGGCCTTAGGAATGATACAGAGAGATCTGATTGGATCACTCAGGAGAAGTAGTGAGGAGCCAGTAGGAGGAGTTTGCCAAGGCTACAGTAAACAGTCTAGGATGGGATTGACTGAGAAAACGGAATGCCTCCAGAGCACATGGAATTATGGGCAAGGAGATTTGAAATGAAAGAAGGGTTCTCAGGCAGCTGGCTCAGGGACTCTGGCTCTCAGGCTCTCTTCCTTGAGGATGCCTGGAGCTGCCTGCCTTTCCCAATGGACCGTATTTTGAATGTGAGAGAACTCCAGGTGCAGCCTAGGATCAGCCTGGCCTGGCAGAGGGTGGCAGGGTTATTCTTTGCGTGTTTTAGAAAAATAGGCTCTGAGGCAGAAGCTTGTCATTCTTTCAAAATTATGTAGACTTTGTGTCTTATGTTGTTTTAGTTTGTAAACTAACCCTATGGAAACAGGATAATTACAGCTAACGGGAATGATAGAACTCAAGTGTTAGCCTTAATTGATTAAAACTGTAACTAAGGAGCTAAAGAGGTTTAGCCTTAATTGACAGGCCTAAGTGACTAATTCATGTGGAAAGCTGTTATTCCAAAATTGTGTAGTTTTTGAATATAGACTTCTTTCTTTTATTACCAAACCTTTGCCTTTAGAATTTTGCCTAGAGGGTGGTGGTGGGCAGCAGGGCCCTAAATTGCTGTTTGGTAACAGAAACCAAAAGTGCTGGGCCACCTATACAGCCACCAGCCCTACAGGTAATGGCACGAAAGAAGAACAGTCAACAGAGGTGACTATGCTATTCACTCAGCTTTTATTAATGCAGGTTCAGTCCAAATCTATAATAACTCAATACCAAGTAATAAATACTCAGAAACAATCAGCAATAACATCACATAAGAGAATTGGGAGATAACAAGCCCAAGTCCCAAGAGTCTAGATCAGGTCTGGCTCTGGGAGGCAGCCGGGTGTTTGACATCTTGCAAGGCAGAGTCAGAGGGATGGGACTGAGGTGGAGTTCCTTCCTCCTGAAGCTGAGCACACAGGACATCTCAAGGTGACTTGCTCTACAGAAGTATTGTCTGTGGTCTGGAGTCCTTTGCTTTTTGTTCCTCTTGGTTGCAAAATCATGTTGTTTTTGCATAGTGCTTACCATGTTAACAGGTTAACATGTTTACCTCAGTCTGGATAAGCATGTGTTGCTTTCTCCAGTCCCAACACACACACAGTTTTTCTTAAGCTCCAGTAGGCACGTCATTTACATTTCTCTGCTGTGCATGCTCTGAGAGGGTGGTGTTACCCTTCCGATAAGCACATGTCCTTTACCATGATATATGGCACACGCAGGAGAAGTTGCATCATCTCTCTGAGCTCTACTGCACATGCTCCAAATATGGCTTCAGTCTTTTCCACACATGTGTCATGTATTCCACTGCATAGACAGTTTTGCAGAAAAATGGTGAATTAACATAATGTATTCAACACATTAATTATTAAGCTTAATTCTCTTTGTTATTTAAAAATATAATTTAGCCCTTGCTGGTGTAGATCAGCAGGCTGTGAACCAAAGGTCGCTGGTTCGATTCCCAGTCAGGGCACAAGCCTGGGTTGCAGGCCAGGTCCCCAGTACGGAGGGCACAAGAAGCAACCTCACGTTGATGTTTTTCTCCCTCTCTTTCTCCCTTCCTTCCCCTCTAAAAAATAAATAAATAAAATATTTAAAAATTATATTTGAAATTACTATGTTACTGAATGTGCTATATTGTAAGAGGTAAAAAAAAGATTTTTGACCTGATTAGCTTCTCTTCTTCGACATTTTCAAGTTACTTTAACTCTTGTATTCTGTAAAACTCAATGCCAAAACTAACTTTGAAAAAAATAGTTTAAAAACATCTATACCACTTTGTAGAGGGAAAATAATTATTTTCAAAAGACCTCTCTTTGCTGATGTGGAGACTAATCCGTGGCTCCCCACCGAGGCTTTCCTTTCTGTCCTGGTGGGCATATCTGTCAGCAAAAATGACTGCACAGCCTTCTGAACATCAGGCTTCATCCTCAGAAATTTACAGAATTTCTAAGATTTATGACACTAATGGAACCCCCTTGGCAGCAGCACGATCTATTTTGCTGATATACAGGAAGCTGACACAACCCTAATCTCCTGTTGCACATATCTGAACACTGAAAAAACCAACATCTTCATTAGCATAGAAACGACAGATGTGGAAGCCTTCAGTCCCTGAATGAACTGAGTCCTGTGACAGAATCATATATAAAAGAATTGGGCTTGATCATGTTTTAAAAATTGTTGAGATAAACACTGGCCTTTATGTGCTATATTGCTTTATCAAAGGGCATCAGCAGAGAACTCCAATTGGGGATTTAAAGGGCAATCTCAATTTTATAAGATAAAGTTTGTGGCATGAAACATAACTAGCATACAGATTTAGCTTCAGGAAGGAATAATTTTTACATTTAAATAATGTAACTGAAATATGAGTATGTCAAAATTAAAGAACACTAAGCTGAAGTCAAATTGAATTTTAACTGCAGTTTTCCCATTAACTAGCTGTGTGATCTTGGGCCAACTACTTGATCTTTTAGGGCACGAGTGGCAAACACAAGGCCTGTAGGCCGAATCTGGCCCTCCACCTTATTTTATCCTGCCTGGCACCTTGTTTATACCTGGCAGCAGTGCTGAGCTCTCACTTAACTGTTAAGGAGTAGTTACATTTATACAGTCCTAAAATTACATTCAGCCCTTTAAAGGGAACGACGAAGCTGATGTGGCCCCCAGTGAAAATGACTTTGACACCCCTATTTTAGGGCCTCACTTTCTCTGTTGGACTAGATAATCTCCAAAGAAAGCTCAATCATTTTATGATTTTATTAGATTTCACATAATGAAGGCTAATAAGTGAGCTGGAATTATAATTAACAAGACCATTCTTCTTTGGAAAGGAGTGACTATGGGGCAAAACAACTGCATTTTTGCAACACCTGGGCAAGGTCTCAATGCCATGATCTGGGCAAGGTCTCAATGCCATGGTTTCCTCTTCTATATGTTAGAGATGATGATGCCTCACTGAATTGATAGGGGTTTTAAATGAAATACCATATGTATTAGTTTGCCTGGGCTGCCATAACAAACATCATATATTGCATGACTTAAACACCAGAAATTTATTTCTCACAATTCTAGAGGCTGGAAAGTCCAAGGTCAAGCTCCAGCAGGGTTGGTTTTTGGTGAGAGCACTCTCCTGTCTTGCAGATGACTACCTTCTTCCTGTGTCCTCACAGGACAGAAAAGGAACTCAGATGTCTCTTTCTCCTTTTATAAGGGCACCAGCTCTATCAGATCAGGGCCCCACCCTCATGCCCTCATTTAAGCTTTACCACCTCTTCATTCATATGCTCTATCTCCAAACACAATCGCATTGAGGGTTAAGGTTTCAACATATGAATTTGGGGGGATACAATTGATTCCATAGCATCATCTATGAAAATTCTTTGTAAACTCCTAATTTTCTACTAATGTCCTAATAAAGATCAGTAACATAAGTATTTGGGGCATTCCTATCCAATGTTAGTGGGACTACCCAAAGCTACATTTTTAAAGGACTCTTTAGCAATCTTTATTAACATGTAATGTGCTCATATCTTTTGAACTAGTATTAGCACTTTAAAAATTTGTATTCCTGAAGCAGTCTTAGAATTACACAAAATATATGTATGAACTAGTGAAATATTGTTGAAAAACTAGGCAAAATCAGAAGCAAATGTAATATACTATAATATATCATACAATAAAATATTTTTATGTATACTATGTACCAATAATAAAATATTATATACCCATTAAAAATGTAGTTAATCTATACATGCTGACATAAAAATATGTCCAGGACTTACTCAAGGAGAAACAAGTGCAAATTGCGAAATAGCTTCTGTAGCATGATTGCTTTGTTGGTAAAACTTGTTGGAGGAATTATGCATTAAACTGTTTACACAGCTTTCTCTGAGTGGTGTGGAATGCCAGGAGGCTTTCCCTTTCCAAGTTATACTTTTCCTGACTTTGAATTTCATTTTAAGAACATATACCACACTTGCTTTAAGAAAATAAAAGATTAAGAGACTGCAAAGTATCACTATCTCAGACTCTAAAAATTCTTCAGTTTACATTTGAAATACTTTTAATATTTATTTTTATGGAGAAATAAACACATGTAGACAATTAAAAACAGCAGCCCCTGGCCTCGCGTCTCTCTACTCCTGGTCACCTGGGGCAGTCTTCCAGCAGTTTCACCTGATATCTCCTTACTATGCAATAACAGAGAGGCTGGTGTTTGATTATTTCATTTTAGGCATTACCTTTTTACTCCCATCTGTAGAAGGTTTAGACTGCTGTCTTTGCCTCTTCCCTCCCTCTCTCCCAAGATACAGGGTGGGGCAAAAGTAGATTTATAGTTATTCATGTGGAAAATAATACAATAATTAATAAATAATACTAGAATAAACTCTGTATTTTGTTTACTTACAATTGTAAACCTACTTTTGTCCTACCCTGTGTAACCCTCATCCTGTCACTTTATGTATATAGCACAACTTTTGGCTTCATTAATATTCAGGTTTACATTGGCTGAACTACCTAGCACATTATAATGAAACAGCATGCCTTATACAACTTTTGTATTCCTATAGTTACTAATCACCTTATATATTGTTTGTTCAGTTTTTTATACGCATATCATTATCTCATTCCTAAATCTTTCCTTCAGAGTTGTACAATTTCTTTCAATGTGGTCAAACACAACAAGAAATCCATTCTATCATGTCGTCTCTCCTGGCTTGTCATTAGGAAGCCGATAGTTACTGGGGTTTGAAGAGCTAATGTTTATGAAATAGTAACAAATGTCCCACCCACTCCATCCCTATTTTTATCTTCAAGTTTTGATCCTTTTCTCTTTTTGGTCAGCTAGATCTTTCTGTTCTCATTTCCTCAGGTTAAAAAAAATGACAGCAAAAATTGGGCAAAGTCAAAGAAACGTAGGAGTCTTTGTCTAACTTTGAGTTTCAAAACTTGTTTTCTCAGGTGCTGGAAAGGGTTTATGGTAAATCAAAATATTTGTAATAAGCCTCTCAGAATAAGAGATGAATGTCTCCTACTCTATTCCTCCTGTCAGAGGGGACATGATGAAGGAGAGGAGTGAGTCTGGGGTGACTGGGAGTGAGGACATAGCAAGGTCAGCATTGACTGATGGCCAGTTGTCCACTCCACATCAGACCCCGCACATCCAGCCCAAGCTAACAATGCCCTTATGGATTCCTGGTGAGAAGATCCCTCAAGAGGGGCCAGATCCTCAGAGAACCTGGGCAGGGTGATGCCAGTGTCTGTGTAAGTATGCCTCTCACTTTCTGCAATGACACAGGACACTTGCAGAACCCAGAGGAGGCTGGGGATCTGGATTCCTAGCATTTGATGGTGTTAAATAAAACCAGCTTAACCCTCTTCATGACTTGGGTCAGTGGTAAAGCACAGTCTTATTATAGGTGCAAAGGCTTGAGTGCACATTAAGCTGCTTGGTAGGCTGGCCATTAAAATTATTGAATCAATGAGTTAGAGAATAAAAATAATGAAGAGTTCACACAATGGCCCAGAGGAAGAATACAAGGAGCCTAAATTCAGGCAAGTCAGTTAATTACTATATCTAATTTCTCATCTAAAATAAGGACAGCAATAGCTTTCTGCCTCCTGCGTGGTTGCTTGGCAATGGTGCAAGTAAAAGTATATAGAAAATGCAAATGCATAACACTAGGCATCACTTTATATATAAATCAAATATTTGACCTACTCATTGATTTTATAATTCAACAAACACAAATAGGGTATAAATACCAAATTTGAGCAGAAGATCAAAGCATATTTTCACAAGTAAGCCCATTATTAGTAAAGCAGCACGAGGAAAATTATGTCATTTGCCTCTCTAAGTGATTATATCTGAGAAAGGTCACTCAAATGTTACATATAATTGAAACACTTCTCTGCTGTTTAAGTTATATTTCAAGTGCAGTGCTTCCTTGTCAGATATCATCTGTGAGCACTGATTAAGCCCTGAGGGCCCACAGCATGCTTGTCACCCACAAAACAAGTTATGAGACCTTGTCCTGTCACCTGAGAGTCTTCACTGTGACCATGACTGAGTGCTGATTTTAGTAGTAGAGGATCTCTAAGAATGTAAAATCAAATAAGTTCATCTGCCTTATGGAATAGCAGACTACAGATTTTTAGGATTAATTGTTCTCATCAATTGTAGCTTCTTTCTTTAGCAGTGAGGAAAAAGTGGAAGAGTGAGAAATCTCTTCACAGAACAATTCTAATTAATGAATATAGAAGGAATAAGAAAAATTGAAAATCATCGTTAGGCAAACATAATTGTTCCAGGCAAGGTCTGCAGATGGATGCTAAAATTAGTAGGTTGATTATTTGAGGGGAAACTGAATATTGATAAAATCTCAAAGAGAAACTGAGTGAATGGTACATGGCTATTCCTCACATTTTTTATTTTTGCAACTTTTAAGTATGAACTCATTTTAAAATAAAAAAAATAAAATATGCATGAAATTTATGTTACATTTACTTACCTAAAACATTTTTTTTGGTTTCTTTTTTTTAAATCCTTACTTGATAATATGTTGATTAATTATAGAGAGAGGAACAACAAGAGTGAGAGAAAGAGAAAGAGTGATGTGAAAGAAGATCACTGATTGGTTGCCTCCCCAGTAAGCACCCTGACTGGGTACCATATTTTTAGGACTATAAGACACACCAGACTATAAGACTTACGTAGGATTTTAGAGGAGGAAAATAGGAAAAAAATTTTTGAAGCACAAAATGTGGTAAAATATTTAATGACATAAATAACAATATTTCACCAATGTAAACTACCTTTACTAGCCAGGTAAGCTACATTTGGACTATAAGACGTACCTCCATTTCCTCCCAAATTTTGGGGGAGTGTGTCTTATAGTCTGAAAAATACTGTATATGCCCTGATGGAGACTCAAACCTGTGGTCTTTTGGTGTACCTGAGACACTTCAAACAACGGAGCCACCTGGCCAGGACATTTTATGATTTCTTCATTCTACTGTCACACTTATGCTTTGTCCCATTTTAACCTCTAAAAGCATATACTCTATCTCCCTTAAATCTTTTACATATTTACTTTCAAGTGCTCCCCAACCATCTTTTAGCACCAGTAGAACTAAACATTCAATCAAGAAGCATGTCTTAAATACCTATTGTTTTCATCGAAGTACACGAACAACTGCAAGGGAGTTAAAGGAAGTCCGTGATTCAGTCTGTCCTTTGAGGAGACAATAGGCACTTTGGGAAGACAGGTATGCCACTGAAAGAATAAAATAGCAATGTGTAAAATTCTGTGAGCCATGCTTTATTTTTGTCATTAGTAACAGGAGTTGATAGAGGTAAAGAAAACTGGCACATGTGCAAATAAGAACAAGCTAGACCTACAACATATGTAGGCCTTGGATGGTGAGTAGACACAGGGAGTCTGAATTTTATGTGCAGAGATGAAGGTCATGAGAAACATTCGTGAGGCCTGCCCACATGGGATAGAAAGTTTGAGGTGATGAGAAAAAGAATGGGCCTTGATGGAGCTGAGCCAGATTAGAGAAGGTTGTGAAGACCGAATTAAGAATTTGAGGTCCACTAAAAAAAAAGAGACTATTTTAAAGGCTTTATTAGGGTAAAATTACTTTTCTGGCATGAATATAAACATGTAAGGTAGATCTCAAGTCAGAATCAGCTCCAATTTTGAAAATCAAATATCTAATAATGGAACTTTGAAAAACCTTTCCTGAAATGCAAACCAGAATATCCTCACCTTTTCCACCCTACATTACCCCTTTTCTCCCTAAACCATTCTTGAGGTTTGCTTGTCCTTAGGATAAAGGGAAAATTCTTAACAAGGTCTCAGGGCCCTCCAAGACTGGGTCCCTCCCCCCACACCTAGGTTTCTCAGTACCCTATTTCTCTCAAGGCTTGTCTCCTCTTGTTTCCTTGAGGACCCTCTTCTGTTTAGACCTTTGCATACACTCTCCCCTCTGACTTATCTTTTGATGAGCCTACTTCTTTCCACCTTCAGATGTCAGCTCAACCCCACAGTTATCACCTCCAGGACAAAAACCCCACTCCCTGCTCTGGCTGGATCTACTCATAATACCAAGTGCCTCAGTTTGTAACACTTAAACCATATTTGTACATTTACATAGAGGATTATTTAATTTAATTATGTGATTATTTGGCTAATCCCTTTCCCTCTTTTCAGACTACAGACTTCTGAGGCAGAGACAGTTTTCATTTGTGTCTTCCATTGCATCTCCTGTCCCTAGCATGTAGTAGGTATACAATAAAAGTTGGTTGAGTAAATAAAATACTAAAACACTCATTGTTCCATTCCAAAGACACTATTCTGTTTCAATGATATCATCTTCTGAATCATGAGGAAAATATTCTATCAACTTTGAAATTATAGTATATATGACTCAATATTTTATAACTTTCAGAATGTGGACTCTGAAAGTGGTATTCAGATGATTACATTGAACTGAATTAGTAGAGCTTAAGTGGAACTTGTTGCCCAATAGATTGATATTTATGGGCAGAGCACTTTACTCAGCACTGTGAATTATTCCAAGCAAAATAAGATATGGTTCCTGCCTGGCTTACAATCAAGTATGGGATCTGTACAAAACTACCTGTATTAGGTGGTAGATTGTGAGGGCTGTAGCTATTACAGAAACATGGAAAGGGAAGATTTATTTTGACTAAAGTAATCTGGCTAAGCTACAGTGAAAAGTAAGATTTTGACAACCAGACTTTGGGAAGACAAAAATTGCAGGCCAAAAGAAAATAACTAAAAATACAAAGCACGAAAGCATAAAGCACTGACTAAACCAAGTAGTCAGTGTTAGGGCTGAGGGTGAGTAGGCTGTGGCAGGCTGTGATGGGGAATAGACTAAGAAAGTTTGGTTTGAACTAATAATATGTTATACTGTTTGCATTTATCGATGGGTAATGAGTAGTTACCAAGGACTGTGAACAAGGAAGTGCCAAAATCAATTGTGTGGCAACTAGTGGTAATGTGAGGGGATCGATTAGAAGAGGACTCTAAAGATTAAAGAGTATGGGGAGACTGGCAACACTGAGGGAAAATAAACACATTACAAGAGCCTAAGAGAAGCTAAGGAGGAGCAGACTGGGTTAGTAGCAGTGAAACCAGAGTGATGGATGAATAAGCATTCAGAAAGTGCAAAGAACCTGATCAACAAACATTTAATATAGGAATTAAGGAATAGAAAGCTAGAAAGCTTTGATCTCATCATTTAACTGATGATAATTTAATTAAAAGCAAAAAATAGTAGTACAAACAGGTTAGCAACGATAACCTATTCTTGTTGTTTTAAACCTTCTGGTAATACAGGTCTTACTAATATTATCCAAATTTCCTGATGATAAAGAATTACATCATTCGCATTGTAACATGACCTAGCAAAATGTACTTGTCTGTAACCTGTATTCAGACTTACCTGCTGTTGAGCTTTTTCTGGCTTAAAATACTGGAGAATTTACTGCTATCTATTCCTCTGCATGCCCCCTTTACCTCCTCAGCTTTCTTGTTGTCTGATTTTATTTATAGCACAATGTGATTATGCTTTACTTGTGGGGAAAAGGAATAACCCTTTCATTTTGCTGGCTGTGATCCTCTTGCTTTCATTATTCTTTGAGTAATTCAACTCAATGGACACCAATTAAGTGCTTAATGTCTTGGGAGTCTCTGATGATTAACTATCCCTTTCTTTAAGGAGCCCATGTAGGTATAGGTAGAAGTTAAAGTCCAATTAAATATAACATAATATGGAAACTGACAAAAGCTACCATTTAAATCTCTTCTCCATTTATTTTTTTCTTCCTTTAACAAATACGTATTTCAAGAGCCTCCAACAAGCCTTTGGCCAGGAACAGGGTTTACAGTGGTGAGCAAGCCAGACCTGGGATGTATGCTAAAGGAACTTATTATAGTTAAAGAAACTTACACTAAAAGATAAACAGTAAACCAGTAAATACAATTAGCATGTAAATACAAATTGAGGATATATTATGAAACATTGGCAATAATAGCAATAATAGTAATATTTTGTTAGAATTTAGTATGTTCTAAGTTCAGGCATCCTGGTGCCAGAGTTCATCACTTTATATTGCATTATGCTACAATATAAAAATATATTTTCTCAGGGAGGAAATATAGTGTGACAAGCAAAGGCTTGTCTAAGACAATGTTTAGTCTGGGACGTCACAATTGAAACAAAGAACCAGGGGAGAACTTTTCTGACAGATGAAGTACATTGTGTAAAGTTTCTAGGGGAAGAAAGAGCTTGGTATTTTGTAGGAATAAAATATAGTTTAGTTTGAGTTGGAGATAGTGAACTATGGAAGAAAAAGATTTGAATGGGATTGAAGAAGTAAACAGGAACCAGATCATGCAGCAGAAAAGAGTTTGGCATTTATTTTAAGAGAAATGAGAAAACATTAAGATTGTGTAAGTAGAACTAGTGACATTATACTATTTATATTTAAACAGGATAAATCTGGCTTCTAGATGGAAAATGGGTTAGAAAGTGCAAAAGAGGAAGTTAAAGTGACAAACAGGATTTGAATTCAAGTTTTTTGTGACTATAAAGATGTGTAATCACCATATTATGCTGTCCTCTCCACCGGAGTAGATTTGCAGCCTGGCAGAAGGCATTGCCCTACCAGGCATCAGAGATCCATAAATTGTAGCATTTCTTCTCTCTACTTCTGTGACCCCCATCCTGTCTCTTGTTAGGTCTCAGGGCAGGGACATAGTCAAAGATTTTCATGAGAAAAGAGGAAATGATAATAATGTCAATGACTTTTTAGCTCATATTTACTCTCTCCTCTTTTGAACACAACTTCCCATCTCTGCTACACTGGCATACCATCATGGTTTTTAAAGTACAGCATTGAAAGTGGTTTTCACTGTGCATAATTAATTGCTTGGTGGGGGTGGGGGTGATCAAAATGTAAATGCATGGGTCACACCTCCGAAGAGACCACGCTTCAGTGTATCTGAGTTGAGGCATTTTAAGTAACCACTCCAGCTAATTCTGAGGCAAGTGATCCAAAGATTCAAAGACTATATTTTGCAGATTTGTTGGTGGAAAGCTTTTAGATTTTATACCAAGTGTGGTACAGTGACTCGGGCATATCTGTTTTATTAATACTATCAACATTAGAAACCATCAATTGCGAGTAAGCCCAGACTTTAATAGCCTATATATTTTGGTAGACTTCTTTCCCTAGTGTAATATAATACAATACACAGATAGTCACTTTTGTTTCTTTCTTCAGGCTAGAGAACAAAGAATTTATATAAATAATTCCCTGACTAGCCAGTCCCTATGTGGGCTAAATATATCATTCAGATTAATTTTAGAAGGTTTTTCCCAGCTAGGTAAAAACAGAATATTGTCTTCTCAATATTAATACAGGGTTACATGTAAGACCTAAATAATTATTACCCAATAACTCTTTTGGTAGTGGTTTTGTAATGTAGAAAACCCTTACAAAGAAGTAAATGATGAATATAAGTGAATCAAACTTCTTTACTACAGATCTTGCAAAAAATAATTTCTAGCCCATGTGAGTGGTCATTTAAAAGGCAATAATAGTATCCAATAAGATGAGTTACAATTATAGATCATTCTACAATTCAGCACCCTAATTATATTTGGGAATCATATTCTGAAGAACTCTTTAATGTAGTAATCACCTAGCTTGCTTCTTATAGCTGTACCTTCTGTATGAATGGCTCATATTGTTACTGATTTTCCTGCCATGTAAAATATTTTTCTTGGTTAATATTATGTGCAATCAAGCCTTAGGACATCTAAGCCTTCTAAAATATATTGACTTTTAGTCTTTTGTGTTTGTCTTAATCATTCTGCATTTTGCATCCCCAAAATGAACGAGGTAAAGAATCTGAACACGTGCTGTGTCGGTTGGGACCAGTCTGAATTTGTGTCAGCTCCAATTAGCTTCTTGAGAAAGAAGATTTTACTTCCTTAATAGTCTTAAACACACACAAAAATATGTAATAAGTGCAAGATAGCTCAGTATATGCCCTTATAAAGGCAGGATTTCATTAATCATGTTAGCAGATGGTCTTAAGAGTTACTCATTTATTTTTGAGCACCTAATAAGTATCAGACACTCTTCTAGGCTTTTGGGTTACAGAAGTAAAAAAAAAAATTATTCCTGCTCTTGGAACTTATACTCCAGGGAGTGAACATAAAATATACAGAAAAGCAAGTATAACATGATATATAAGTGCAATGGAGAAAAATGAAAGTGAGTAAAGGAATGGAGTGTGACAAAAGTGGTCAAGGACGACCTCTCTAAAGATGACAGTATGTATGCAAACCTTGAATGAAGCAGAGTGAGCTATCCAATTATCTGGGGGCAATGAATTCCAAGCAGAGGAAATAGCAAATGAAAAGATGCTAGATCAGGACATAAATGGTATATTTGAGGAACAGAGAGGAGAATAACAAGGAGGAGATTAATAGGTGATAGGATTGGAGAAATAGCAGTAAACTGATTGTACAAGGCTCAGACAGCTTCGGTTAAGTAAGGATGCTAAGTAATATATGAAAAATGTGGTCAATTGAAAATGGCCAAAAATTATTTGCTCCTCCTTCCATTGAAAGGTGGAATCTAATTCCTTTCCCTTTGGATCTAGCCTGGCCTTAGTGACTTGTTTAACCAAAGGAATGCGGCAGAAGTGGTATTCTGGGACAAGAACAGGTCATAAGAAGGCTTGCAGCTTCTGCCCAGGCACTTTGAAACCTACCAGCTTCCATAAAAGAAGTCTGATAACTCTGAGACAACCAGAAGCTTGAGGAGGTCCAAGCTACTCCCACAGAGAGCCATGTAGGGAGAGAAACCTGATGTCCAGTTGATCCCAGCTGTTCCATCCATGCCATCCAGCTATAACACCAAATGCTGGTGAGGATCCAGAGAAACTGGATCACTCATATATGTTGCTGGGTATATAAAATGGTACAATCATTGTGGAAAAACAGTTAAGCGGTTTCTTGGAAAGCTAAATATACAACTATCTTACAACCCAGAAATTGTACTCCTAAGCATTTATCCCAGAGAAATGATGACACAGGTTTATACAAAAAGCTATATATGAATGTTTATAGCAGTTTTATTCATACTAGCCCCAAAGTGGAAACAACTCAGGTATTCTTCAATGAATGAATGAATGGTTAAACAAACCATGGCACATCCATACCATGGGAATATTATTCAACAATAAAAATGAGTGAACTGTTGATACATGCAACACCAATATATATACTCAACATATACACCAGTTATAACCAGGGGAGCTGATGGTGTAAATCTCAGTCTGACAGCAAGAGAAGGCCACTATCCCAGTTCAAAGAGCCAGACGTGAAGGGAGCAAATCCTCCCTACCCCTGCCTTTTGTTCTCCTCAGGCCGGCAGTGAATTAGATGATACCTACCCACATTGAGGAAGACAATCTGCTTCAGTGAATCCACCAATCCAAATTATAACCTCATCTGAGTACACTCTCACAGACACACCCAGAGATAAGGTTTAACCTGGGCGCCTGGCAAAGTCAAATTGAAGCATGAAATTAACCACCCCAGCTGTTTATTTGGACAGCTGCTGCCTACATGCTTCTCTTCTCATTGTTCTCCCCTCACCCACCTCTGGTCATTCATCTCCTTCCTATTCACTCACAAGCTGGTTCCCAAGCAATCCAAACATCACTTTCCTCATCACTGGTAAATTAATGAACATTACTTGCTTCTGGCACTTCTGTTTAGGGCTCTCAGCAGTCTCAGAAGCTCTTGTCCAACTTGGGCTTCTACCTGTGGCACTCCTGTGACCTGGGATGCTTTCTGTGGGAAGCCTCCAGACTGGAGAGCAGAAGTTTTACCTTTTCCAAAACTCTCCCTTCTGTTGTTCAGAAATTTACTGCCTTTTCCAATAAGCCTGTGAGCCCTGTTGAAGTCCATAGTGTACGGTTTGTCTTTTCCGCACTGCTGATGATACATACTCTCATTCCTGTGTCTGCCTTCACGGCATGTACTGAAGCTGAGTAGCACAATTCCTCACCTTCTTTGAGTTTAACTTCCAAAGCTGTCCAACTGATAGTACCAGTAAGCTCCTGGCTGTCAGGAATACTTGTCTTTTTTTTCACAACAAATACATGTTAATATCCCCTCTGAATTACTGTAGAACTCAGTAATACTACTTCTTATCATGACTTAGCAGCTCTCTTAGTCATTGGAGTGCACAATGGCATGTCTCCTCAAAGAGATGATAAGCATCTGCAGGGCAGTGACTACGGCTTAGAACTTTGGGTCTCACTGTTGGTGAGGGTTTAATATCCTTCAGATCCAATTCTTACAGGTAGATGTTTAATATTAAGCTTTGGTTTATTTTTTTGCCAGGGAAGAGTGCAAATGCAGTCCCCCACTACCACAGATTATGCAGTCGAGTTTCCCACATTTGGGGAAATCGCAGGGGTCAGCACATCCGGAGTGCAATAGATAAGCCTCGCCCTGAGAAAACCACCTTCATGATCATGGTATTTCTCCGGCCAGGTAGGTATAATATTAAGTTTTAAAATGAGTAAATGAATAAATGTGTGAATTAATGAATATTATGAGCTCAAATAAAACTCATTTCAATTTTTCAATTATAAAGAAAAAAATAAATTCTTGTTTAAATCAAGTAAAAAGATATTTTTTCTTCATATGTCAAATCAAAAAAGAGGTGAGATAGAAGGAAAGTTTATCAAGTTGTTGCCAATATTTGATTGAAGAAAAGGCTTGCTTGTACATTTGAGACATCAGGAATATAAATCTTTAGCTAGATATGAAGCATTATACAATACAAAATGAAAATTTCAAAACCTTATGGAATATTTTACTTGCCAAAAAGAAAGTTTATTATTTACATATTATCTTATAATACATGGTTAAATCTTCTCCCTCCAATTGATAGAGTATTTGTTATTTCAATGAGCTTCTGTGAATTTAAACACTTGATTAATTCATAGAGGCACAAATATTGATGCTTAATTGATCTATGTATTTTCATTACCTTCTTTTCAACTGGGTATATTTGTAACAATTGTTAGTCACTAGGACAAATAAACATTGTAAGTATAGCATTTAAGAAAATCAGGGGTAATATACATTAATATTTTTAAAGTATTGTGTGTTAAAAATATCTGCAGAGATCTCAAAATATGAAAGGTAATGTCATATATATTCCATTACATATATATATAGATTTATATATAATATTAATTATTATGAGAGAGAGACTTAAGGAATTGGCTCATATGATTGTGATTCCTGCCAAATCTCAAATCCTCAGGGCAAGCTGGTAGGCCGGAAATAGAAGTAAAAGTTGATGTAGCCTTGAGTCCAAAGGCTGAAACTCTGACAGTCTGGAAGCAGAATTCCTTCTTCCTTAGGAAACCTCAGTCTTTGCTCTGAAGGCTTTCAACACATCATGGAGAATAATCTGCTTTTCTTAAAGCAATTTATTGTAAATGTTAATCACATCTAAAAATAGTTTTACAGCAATATCTAGACTAGTGTTTGATTATGCAACTATTTTCCATAGTCTAGCCAACCTGAAATATAAGATTAAGATTCACAATATATTTTTACTAGTCATTGATATGATCCAAAATCTTACGCTCAAAATTTCCTCCCATATTAATACATTGTAAATTAGTGATTTTTTAAAAGATTTTATTTATTTATTTTTAGAGAGGGAAGGGAGAGAGAGAGAGAGAGAGAGAGAGAGAGAGAGAGAGAGAGAGAGAGAGAGACATCAATGTGCGGTTGCTGGGGGTTATGGCCTGCAACCCAGGAATGTACCCTGGCTGGGAATCAAACCTGGGACACTTTGGTTCCCAGTCCGCGCTCAATCCACTGAGCTACGCCAGCCAGGGCTGTAAATTAGTGATTTTTTAAAAGTCAACTTCTCAGTGATAAATCAGTGACAGAAAGAAATAATTCTGTTTTACAGAAAAGGATACAATATTTCGATATTTGAATGATTTGCTTGAGGTCATTGGTAAGTTTGGAATGTAGCTTATTAATAAAGAATCCAACTTTTGTTTCTAACCCAGTGTATCAAGGTCACACCAGTTCTATGAGATCTTGGTGGGCATGATCATCCCTTACATATCTGGAATGTCCACTTTGTTTTCTCACTAAGGCATTAATGCAAGCCATCCATAGGTGTTTTCATAATAGTGCTCAACTAATGTCAGCTTCTTTCCCAATAAATGACTTCTACATTATGTAAGGCTAATCTCCCATTAGAACATTGAACTATCCCTGTTGCTTCTTATCTTTACTTCTGACTCCTTTAATTTACCATTTCATAAATGCTATTTTAAAGAAGAGTCAGAGAGTTATATAAAGGTCTGTGGCAATCATGTGCCTTCTGTTTGCAGCTTCTATCTACTTGAATGATCTCTTACTTTTAGGTTGTATTCTCCACATTTGAATCCAGACCTCGAATGCTGTCACATCCCATGTCCCTTAATTCTAAACTTGCCATTCCTTCAATATTCTCATAGGGTTTGAATCCTGTATTGACCATTTTATAAGTTTGTGATACTCTGAGATTTAATTTTTATCTTCTATTAAAATGTAGACAAAAATTCTAGCCACACAATTTTTAAAAACGTATGTATTACATACATACCTGCTTACAGAGCCTGGCATCTGCTTCCTATTTGATAAATGCTAACTGCCTCACCAGCCACTTATGATGCTCTAAATCTGCTTATGTGACTTTTAATCTGCCTCTGGTTTCATTCTCTCTTCCCTGATCAAATTGAGAAATGCTATTTTCTATAGTAGTTAGGATCACAATAACCGACGCTGACATGGAGAGAGTTGAAATATTATTTAACTCCATTGTAAAAGTTTCCAAGCTAATCCTTAGTGATAATAATAAGCCTTGATAGGATCCCTAATCAAATTCTACCACTCGGAGGTACAACACAGGTTGCTGTTGGGAGGTAGAGGGTTGACTTGAAGTAAAAGTAAAAAAACAAGATATCCAAAATTATACTCTGAAAAAATTATTGAGTCAAAGTGGAATCAAACTCCTTATAGGGAAATTATTTATAGTATTTGAATGTTGCTAAAAAATGTAATCTCTAGAGATAATGAATATTTCATAGGCAAAGCTTGTAATGAAGAATAGTCATACTTTTTTACTTTGTCAGGATAAATATTCTATGAAATGGTGCATTGTTTAGAGTACGTGATATTTGTCATCATGAAATTAGAGTCTTAACTGGTGCACTAGTCACCTAATATATAACAGTTGTCATAACCTTATTATCCACAAATATCATTAGTCAAAAGCTTCATGAGAGAGTGTTCAGTGCCATATAAAATAGCGTACACACTATTTTCAAGCACATATGTAGACCTCTGTGTTATACGTATTGGAAAAGCTGAAAAGTTACATTTCAAATGTAACTTTTATATATAATTTTTATTTTTTAGATATAATTTTTATTTATAAACATAAAGCATGGGTAGTGATGGTGGTAGTGATAATGATGATGATGGTGATGATGTGATGATGGAGTTGTTGCTATCATTGGTGGGTACCTCCTTTTCTTAAAACAGACAACACATATTTGTAGTTTATTTATGTAGCTGTCTTGTACACTAAATTATGAACCCTGTGGTGGCAGACCCTATGTCATTCATCTTACCCTGATGCTGGGCATCTGCCTGACATATCATTGACAGTCACTATGCATTTGATGGAGTGCATTTTGTTAAAGGATGGAAGGAAAGAACTTCATCATATCATGATTCTAGTGTTTATCAGGCTCGAGGAAGTATACTAAATTTTATGTTCGGCTAAAGTAGTTTAGACATAAGGCCTATCCTCATGCTTCTCATAGGGGGCTGATTTAGAGAATTTGCATGTTTACTGCCACGAGACTCTGAGCTTCCCTTTCCTGCTCGTCTTGGAGTTTGAGGGCTGTTTCCCATTAGGTGTGTTCCTAAAGGCTCACCCACGATTTTGAGTTTGGGACAGCTATGGCATCCAGGTTGCATCTAAAACACATATCAGTTTGTATACAGTCTCATGGGAATTTGGTTTCTAGGCACACTTTTATTCACCAAATGTCCACTGTGTTAAAAACTTAGACATCCAATTTGATTGTCTGGTGGTGAGGGAGGGAGGAAATCATTGAATTGTGCAGCAACTCTATGCTTGAATTATTCAAGCAAACAAAAAGTGAAGTTAAAAGCTATATTGTGTCCTAAAATATTTGTAAAATCGAGTTCATTAAATGTTAGAAAACACTGTGATATGTTACAGAGAACTGTCAAGTCATCTTAGTCATTTTTGCTATAAAAAGTCACAAGCAAGTTAATTAAATTACAGATTGCTAGGTTTTTAAAAGGGCATGTGCTTTGGTTTCATGCATATGAAACCAAAATTTTAAAATTTTAAGCATAAAGAGTGATTTTTAAATGGCATGAACTATACAAAAGTAATTGATTTTACTCAATTCCAAGTGGCAAATTATGAGCAGTGGTGAGCTCTCCATGAATTGTGGCCACTCTGCAGCAAATGTGTGTAGTTGGCAACATTCCCACCAAACACATCTCAACACTGGCCTCTGTGTAATCAACAGTTCCTGTTGATTATGATAAGGATTTTCTAGAGGTAGTTTTTTATTTTAAAATTGTAATACCCTAGGTTATATGTAGATTAGGAGGAAAAATGTATAGAAGACAACTAAAAACAATTATTGTTAAGTGAAAGACCACTATATTACGTACCTTCATACAACATATGTTTATTTCCAGTTTGGAGACTAATAACAATAACACAAAGTGGCTGACAAAACCCAAGGCTACCAAAATATTAGGTCTCAGGAAAATAACAACAAAACCCCTAAAGCTACAAAAGAAAATGCAGATTTTTAAAGAAAAAATCACAACTACCACAGAATTATTAAAAAAAAAGATTTATCAGAGGTGGAGTAAAATTTTTGTGTGTACTAGAAATAAAGGTGCAAAAAGAGGGAACATTGACTTGTGGATATTACCATGCTGTTTTGAATTGTTTTTGCTGAAACACGTTATTAAATACAAACCTCTAAATGTATGCTTGCTTTACCCGCCCCCCTCAGTTTGGACTGAAAGGTCTGAAAGGGTAGAATTATTTATAGAGATAGATGAGATAGAGGTGGAGATAGATAGATAGATAAAAGTAAGATATAGATCAATTTATCTATATATCATATATTTTATGTATCTATATGATGGAGATTGTCCAGAAAAGTCCAGTCATTGTTAATGTAAAAAGAACTGTTTGCATGACATTGATGTAATCTGGCAGCCAAGGAGACTGGACTGGAATGCACATATGTGAACAACGATGACTTCACTGTACTCGTCAGTGGGGCAGTAGACACAATTGAGTGAGCATGTGTGCTGTGTGGCTGTCACATTCAAAATGACTGAGCAAGTAGAGCAAAGAATCTGCATCAAATTTTGCGTTAAGCTTGAACCTTCCTCCACAGAAACTATTTGGATGATTCAGAGGTCCACAGCTATGGTCAACTGGTGATTGACAGCTTAATCAAGACAACGTACCTGCTCATGTGTCATGTCTCATGTAGTTTTTTGGCAAGACACCAAATCACTCAAGTGACCCAGCCCCCCTACAGCCCAGATTTGGCACCCTGCAACTTCTGGCTTTTCCCAAAATTAAAATCACCTTTGAAAAGGAAGAGACTTCAGACATTTGATGCAATTCAGGAAAATACAATGAGGCAGCTGGTGGCGATTGGGACTGTGTGAGGTCCCAGGTGCCTACTTTGAAGTGGTCTGAGGGCACACATTTCTTGTATCTTGTATCCTGTATCTTCTTCAAAAGATGTCTCTATTTTTCATAGTACATGACTGGATACCTTCTGGACAGACCTCCTATTTCAAGTGAATGAAAACCAAAAAGAGCTCGAGTAACAATAACTATATTAACAAAGAGACTTAATTTTTTTCTTCCAAACCTTAATAGCTGATTTATTTTTTGAAGTATATTTTATTGATTATGCTATTACAATTTTCCCAATTTTTTTCTCTCCTTTATTACCTTCCTCCTTGCACTACTCCCCTCAACCTCCAGCATTTCCCCCCACCACAGGTTCATGTCCATGGGTTGTACATATAAGTTCTTCAGTTTCTCCACTTCCTATACTATTCTTAGCCTCCCCTTGTCTATTTTGTGCCAACCTATTCTGCTTCTTATTCTCTATACCTTTTCCACCCATTCTCCCCCACTCCCCACTGATAACCCTCCATGTGATCTCCATTTCTGTGATTTAGTTCCTGTTCTAGTTGTTTGCTTAGTTTTTGTTTTGTTTTGAGGTTCAGTTGTTGAAAGTTGTGTTTGTTGTCATTTTACTGTTCATAGTTTTTGATCTTCTATTTCTTAGATAAGTCCCTTTAACATTTCATGTAATAAAGGCTTGGTGATGGTGAATTCCTTTAATTTAACCTTATCTGGGAAGCACTTTATGTGCCCTTCCATTCTAAATGAAAGCTTTGCTGGATAGAGCAATCTTAGATGTAGGTCCTTGCCTTTCATGACTTGGAATACTTCTTTCCTGCCCCTTCTTGCCTGGAAGGTTTCTTTTGAGAAATCAGCTGGCAGTCTTATAGGCACTTCTTTGTAGGTAGCTCTCTCCTTTTGTTTTGCTGATCTTAAGATTCTCTTCTTATCTTTAATCTTGAGTAATGTAATTATGCTGTGTCTTGGTGTGCTCCTCCTTGTGTTCAATTTCTTTGGGACTCTGAGCTTCCTGGACTTCCTGGAAGTCTATTTCCTTCACCATATTGGGGAAGTTTTCCTTTATTATGTTTTTCAAATAAGTTTTCAATTTCTTGATCTTGTTCTTTTCTTTCTGGCACCCCCATGATTCAGATGTTGGAATATGTACAGTTGTCCCAGAGGTTTCTAAGCCTCTCCTGATTATTTTGCATTCTTGTTTCTTCATTCTGTTCCAGTTAGATGCTTATTTCTTCCTTTTGTTTCAAATCATTGATTTGAGCCCCAGTTTCCTTCCCTTCACTGTTGGTTACTTGTATAGTTTCCTTTACTTCACATTGTGTAGGCTTCATTTCTTTGTTCATCTTGTGACTGAGCTCAGTCAGTTCTGTGAGCATACTTATTACCAGTGTTTTGATCTCTGCATCAGACAGGTTGTCTATCTCCTCATCGTTTAGTTCTTTTTCTGGAGCTTTGATCTGTTGTTTCATTTGGGCCATGTTTCTTTGTCTTGGTGCACCTGTTACATAATAAAGGGTGGAGCCTTAGGTATTGGCCAGAGTGGGCAACCCTCTTTTCTGCATTGTGGTGCTGTCTGTGGGGCAGTGGTCAGGGACAGAACAATGCCACTTGCTCTACTCTTGTCCCACTTTCCACCACTTCCCTCACTTCCCACAAGGGGATTGTGCCCTTTCAGGTGCTGATTCACAGGTAGGTGGGTTTGTGTACGTTTTAGGATCCTGTGGGTCTCTCCAACAAACTCTCCTGTGAGGGTGGGAATTTCTCCTGCTGCCACTACCCCCACAGATTTTTTTACACTCTGGGGTTTTGAGTCTTTAGTTTCCCATGCTGACACCCTGGGTTTCGTGGTCTGTCTTGCTCCCCTGTTGTTTCCCCAGGCTTGTCTGCGTGAGAATGTGGGATTGCTTGTGTGGTCCACCAGCCACACTTTGCTGTGCATCCTTTCCATCCAGCTGCCTGTCTCTGACCCTCCTACTGTCTCAGTGAATATTTCTTTAAATCCTTGGTTTTGAACTTTCATGCAAATGTTTTTCTGGCAGTTCTGGTTGTTCTTTGTTTTTAAATTGGTTGTTATCTTTTTTTTTTTTTTGGCTGTGCAAGGAAGCAAAGCATTTCTGCCTACACTTGGCCGGAACTAACAAATTAGACTCTAAAACAAAGGCTGTAAGAAGACAAAGAAGGACATTTTATATATAATAGCCATTATGTGGAAGTAACCTGCGTATTGCTCCTAGGCTACAAACGTGTGTAGTATCTTACTCTACTGAATACTATAGGCAGTAGTAACACAATAGAAGTATTTGTATATCTAAACACATCTAAACATAGAAAAGCTACAGTATAAATACAGTATGAAAGAAAAAAGATACACCTGTATGGGCACTTACTGTGTATGGAGCTTGCCAGACTGGAAGCTGCTACGGATGAATCATTGGTGAGCAAATACGAAGGCCTAGGATATGACTGTACACTACTGTAGACTCCATAAGCATCATACCCTTAGGCTAAACTACATTTATAAAACTACACGAGATTACATCAAGCACCAGAGAAAATGATACAGTTGAGATGCAGCAAACACAAGATATGTGAGGCTGCTGCCAGCATAATATTGCTTACTGTTTTATAGCAAAATTTTGTTATAAGTACACAGACTTTACTCTAAAATAACAATAAAGCCCAAGCTGGTGTGATTCAGTTGGTTGGACATTGTTCCACAAACCACAATGTCACCAGTTAGACTGCTGGGCAGGGCACATGCATGGGTTGCAGGTTTGGTCCGTCAGGGACCACACAGAAGGCAACCAATGCATGTTTTTCTCTCACACTGATGTTTCTCACCCTCCCTTTTCCCTCCCTTCCCCATTCTCTAAAATAAAAAATAAAAAATATATTTAAATGTCAATAAATATATAGCATGATAAATACATAAATAAGGAACAGAGTTTGATATCATTAACTTTATGAAATGTACATAATTTTATGCACTATATGATTATATAACTGATAAGGCAGTAGGTTGATTAACACCAGCATCAACACAAACATGTGAGTAATGTGTTGTGCTATAATGTTATGGCAGCTACAACATCACTAGATGATAAGAATTTTTTAGCTCCATTACAATTGTATGGACCACCATCATATATGTGGTCCAGCATTGAACCAAATGTCATGTATGCAGTGTATGACTGTATTTTATGTTATATTGGGCCACTTGATATTATGTTACACTATCTCCTTTTTAAAATTATATTTTATTGATTGTGCTCTTGCAGTTGTCCCAGATTTCCTGCATTTCCTTCCCCCTCCCTGCTGATAAGCCTCCCTGTGATCTCCAGTTTTATGATTTAGCTCCTGTACTACTTGTTTGCTTAGTTTGTTTTGTTTTGTTTTATTTGTTTTTAGGCTCAGTTGTTGATAGTTGTGAGTTTGTTGTCATTTTACTGTTCATAGTTTTGATCATCTTCTTTTTCTTAGATAAGTCCCTTTAACATTTCATATAATAAAGGCTTGATAATGATGGACTCCTTTAACTTGACCTTATCTGGGAAGCACTTTATCTGCCCTTCCATTCTAAATGAAAGCTTTGCTGGATAGAGTAAGATTGGATGTTAGGTCCTTGCCTTTCATGACTTCAAATACTTCCTTTCCAGCCCCTTCTTGCCTGTAAGGTTTCTTTTGAGAAGTCAGCTGATGGTCTTATGGGCACTTCTTTGTAGGTAACTGTCTCCTTTCCTCTTGCTGCTTTTAAGATTCTCTCTTTATCTTTAATTTTGGGTAACTTAATTATGATGTGCCTTGGTGTGTTCCTCTTTGGGTCCAATTTCTTTGGGACTCTCTGGGCTTCCTGGACTCCTTGGAAATCTATTTCCTTCAGCATATTGGGGAAGTTCTCCTTCATTATTTTTTTTCAAATAAGTTTTCAACTTCTTGATCTTGTTCTTCTCCTCCTACCCTATAATTAGGACATTGGAATGTTTAAAGTTGTCCCAGAGGTTTCTAAGCCTGTCTTCAATTTTTTGAATTCTTGTTTCTTCATTCTGTTCTGATTGAATGATTATGTCTTCCTTTTGGTCCAAACCATTGATTTTAGTCCCAGTTTCCTCCCTGTCACTGTTGGTTCCCTGTACCTTTATTTCACTTTGCATAGCCTTTATTTCTTTCTCTATTTTGCAAGCATACTCAACTATTTCTGTGAGCATTCTGACTACCATTGTTTTGAACTCTGCATCTGGTGGATTGGCTATCTCTTCATTGCTTAGTTCTGTTTTTGGAGCTTTGATATGTTCTTTCATTTGGGCCATATTTTTTGTCTTGGCGCACCTGTTACATTGTAAGGGGCAGAGGCTTAGGTATTCACCAGGGTGGGGCAATACTTGTCACTGCATAGTGGTGCTGTATGGCAGGGAGGGGTCCAAGAGGGAACAATGATGTTTGCTCAGCTCTTTCCTTGCTTTCCATCACTTCCCCTGCTATCCACAAGCAAATTGGGCCCTTCTGGTGCTGATTCCTGGGTGGGTGGGTTGTTCTATGTTATGGAACCCTGTGGGTCTCTCCAACAAACTCTCCTGTGAGGCTGGCAGTTTTTCCTGCCACTGCAACCCCCACAGATTTTTACAGTCAGAAATTTTGAGGCTTTATTTTCCTGAGCTGGAATCCCAGGTTGAATGGTTTGTCTTGCTCCCCACTTGTTCCTTCCGGTTTATCTACATGCAAATATTGGACCACCCAGTCACCAGCCTCTGCCTTGCTGCATGTCCTCTCTGTCCTGGCTGCCCATCTCCTCCCCTCTTACCAGTCTGGATGAATGTTTCTTCTCCAGTTCCTTGGTTGTGGGACTTCTTTACAGTTTGATTTTCCAGCAGTTCTGGTTATTTATGTTTTTAAATTGTTGTTGTCCTTCTTTTGGTTTGGGAGGAGGCAAAGTGTATCTACCTATGCCTCCATCTTGGCCAGAAGTTTTTTTTTCCTGGAGTTTTGTTCTATTCTTCATTTGGGCCGTGTTTCTTTGTCTCCTCATTTTGGCATGTTCCCTATGTTTATGTCTATGTATTGGGTAGAGCTCCTATGACACCTATGACTCTTGATAGCATGGCCTAATGTAGTAGGTGTCTTGTAGTATCCCATGGCACAGTCTTCCTTATCTCCCAAGTTGGGTAGTTGAGTTTTTTTTTTTTTTTTTTGTGGGCTGACTACACCTTCCTCTTGTAGTTGAGTCTTGGTGGCTGTCAGTAGGTCAATGGGAGGGACCTACCCAGGCCAGTCAGCTGCAAGTACTGGCCATGACCACTGACCACCAACAACCACCCTCTGTGGAGGATCAGTTGTACAGGGGCAATGTGGTGGTGCTCTGATGCAGCCTGTAGCTATCCACTGGGTATACTGGTCCTGGGGTATCCCAGGTGGTGCAGGCCAATGCCAGCCCCCACCTGTGGTTTACCTTGGCCCACCTTGCCTGAGCTATAAAGCAATCTGAGGTAGCTGCTACCTATGCTGTGCTTAGTGATTCCCAGGCAATGCCGAGATGGGACTCCCGGCTGGTTGCCGCTAATGCCAGGTCTGGGGCCACTTATCAAGAGGTACCAAGTCTGTGGGCTCACTGAGGCCAGCTGTTGCTTGTTTGAAAGATTTAAGAAGTAGTATAACTTGAGCCCAAATCAGTCCTTCATGTGGAGAAGCTGTTGTTAACAGCTGTAAGTTGGGTGGGATGGAGCCTCAGATCTCCAGGGCAAGGCAAACAGTATTGGCCAGGTTCATGGAATCTCAGATATGGCACCCACCTTCCAACTCTGTGGCTCTGTGGGAAGGGTCAGAAAAGGGACAATGGCAGAAAGGGAGTTTTGATCATCTTTTTCTTAGATAAGTCCCTTTAACATTTTGTTGGAGAGAGGAAGATCCTGCCTTTCTCTCTGGGAGAAAGATGTCCCCCAGCTCTTGCCTTGATGCCAGAAACTTCAATTCTTCCCCGTATGTCACTGATGCCTTTCGAGCTGCTACCCTGGTGCTGGAGCTCAGAGGGAGTGAGTCTGTGTAAGGCCATGTGTGGGTTCTTTAAAGAGAACTCCTTGGGACTCCAGAAGTGTCTTCTACTGATTCAGTTCCTGCTGGTTTTTGTAGATAGAAGTTATTTGTAATTTATCTTCCTCATACTGGAACCCTGACCTTGGGGACCTGGTGTGTGGCTGAGATTTCTTGCCCCTGAGATACCCCTCCCAAACTTTATCCACCGCACCTGGATGTGGGGCTGGTCTAGTCCTTGTTTCTGTCCCTCCTACCAATCTGGATAGATGTGGTGTTTCTTTAATTTCATAGTTGTCAGACTTCCATTCAACTTGATTTCTGATGGTTCTGAGTGATGGTTGTTCTCTATTTTAGTTGTAATTTTGCTGTGGTTGTGCAAGGAGGTGAGCTATGTTTCTCTATGCAGCCATCTTGTTAAAAAGTCACTATCTCCTTAACAATTATTATTACTTTTAAATTATTTCATATCTCAATTTAAAATACTCTTGCTTTATGATTGTGTTACAGTACAAAAGGGGGGTGCCAAGGGCAGCTGGGGCAATATACTATTACCTGAAAGGAACCCCCCAGGTTCGTTATGTCTGCTGCCAGAGGAAAGACATTTCTCAATGCCCGAGATTCATGAAAAGGAAAGGAATTTATTATTCATTTGAAATAACACAAGCTAAAGTTCCCCACAAACGCACACACTCCTCCCAGTACCCTCCATGTGGCACAAGGGAGCACTTCCAAAGCCTCATGGTCCTGACTCTTACCCAAGCCTCATAGTCCCAACCAAGACACCAAAGCTGCGTGGTCCTAAACAGCAGTATGGTCTCAAAAAGAGAGATTCCTAATGGCTGCTGTGCCTCCGTTTAAATCCCAGTGCTAACCTTCCTCTGCAGCCCTATTTCAGGCTTCTCTCACAATTGGCCGCAGCTGCCAGCAACCAGAATGCAGGTGTGGCCCTGTGGTGTGGAGCCAATGGTCGCCAAGCTCTTCTGGACCCTATTACAAATCCCTATTTGGGGGTCCCCTCTTGGCTGCACCCTGTTACAGTTGTATTTGTGTGTGTGTATTTAGCTCTGATTTCCAGAATTAGTGTAGTTGGCTGATCTCCATTTCATTTAGTTTCTGTTCTGGAGTTTCTCTTCTTCTTTGGTTGGAATATATTCCTATATCTTCTGATTTTGTGTAACTCTCTATGTTTGTTTCTGTGTATTAGATAGATCAGGTATGTACCCTGGTTTTGAAAAAGTGGTCCATCTTGATGTGTTTTTTTGTTTATATCCTTAGCTGCAGAAAATTTTCTCTGCTAGTCTTCAGGTTGTTCTCAACCATACTTGCTCTATATGTAATTGTAGTTTTGGTGCATCTGTGGGAGCTGAACTCAGGATCTTCCTACTTCACCATCTTGACCCACAGCTTGAGAATGTAGTATTTGTGACACCATAATTTTATGAGGTTAAATCTTTATTTTACTGTAGAATAGCTAAAGGGCCAAATGTAAACCAACTTAACTATTTTGAACTTTTGCTTCTTTGCTCCTGGAAAATGGAATAGTAAACCTAGCTCAGTTTAAGTTGTCCTAAATAAAATAGAATATTTAAAATGTATACAATTTGTCATGAACAAATAAAGCCTAGAAAAATTCACAACATTGCTTGTATTTTCAAAGAGAATAAAATACAATGTGGAAACTGCAAATAACATGAATTTCATCAAGGTAGGAATATTTGTATAAATTATGGTTCACATAACATGTGGAAAATTATGTAGTTAATAAAAACAATGAACTAGATCTGTATGTACTGACCCAGGGAAATGTCAATAATTTACTTTTCAGTGGAAAAAACGAGTTGCAAATAATATATGTAATACAATCCCATTATGTAAAAAGCATTAAGGCAAACCATATGCTTGCATTTATGTTGAGAATATTTATGTGAACACAGGGAAAATTAGAGAAATATATATTCACTCACTTTTACCAACTTGATGTATTCACTCAATGCCACCTTCTCAGCAAGGTGTTTCCTGATGGCACTATTCAAGACTGTTCACCTGGTCAGGCCCCTACCTTAGTCCCTTCTTCTGCCTCCCTGTTTTATTTTCCCCCATAGTACTTATTATCTCTGATATAATATTTATTTTGCTTATTTAGTTTTAAAGTGTTTGTCTTCTTCTACTTGTATATAAGCTGCAAGATAGCAGGTCCTTTTGTCTGTTTGGTTAACACATCAAAAAAAGACCTTTGTCATAACAGAGCCTCACAAAAAGTGAATAGTTAATACATATTTGTCAAATCAGTACATAACAAAGCCATTGTGGTTGCTGATCTTAGAAGATGAGAGCAGTGAAGGTGGCAATAAGATTACAGTTGACTTTATTTTATAAACCTGGTTGTGTTTGCATTATGGAAAGTGTACATATTGTTTTTGAACTCTAAAAGAGTAATGTAATAATTTATTAAAGAGCAAAACACCTAATAAACTCCTTGGTATTACTTGATGCTGAGTGGATCATTGTTCCTCACCTCTCTTTCAGGCTCCTCCTCATCCCTTGCTCTGCAACATACATGTTTTTCCTCTGTGCTCAGGAGGGGATTTTCTGTCTTTTAATATTTAATGTCAATTTAAAATAACCTGTTAACTTTCTTAAAGTTGTTTGCATTTAATTGTTTTGCAAATTTGTTTGTCTTTCTCTGGTCAACAAAGAGAAAGAAATGACAAAATGGATTCCTGGGACAGGCTGGGGTACATCTGGTTTATGAGGTAGCAGAGTGATGATTGAGGAAAACAGGAAGGCAAAGAGGAGGTACAGAAAAAGAAGAAGGTATTTTTGGCCTGGGGACCAGCAAATACCAAGGGCTAGACCCCAAAGAAGTGGCAGAGGGGCTGGACACTAAGGATGGCTTGTTACTTGGCGAGGGGTGGGGGGCAGGGAGTTTGATGTGCAGAAATGAAAGAGGATAATGGATTCCTGGAATCTATTCTGAAGACCTCCTGGTTATCTTAGAATCCTGGTCTGGAACAGCAATTTTCAACAGGTGTGCTGAGGGCTTTTTCCAACATGCAGTACCTGACTATGTAGTCAAGGGCATCGACTGACGTCTTCTTCCTTAGATTGTCAAATTAAAAAATGGCAACAGACAATACAATAATAGCCAGTGTGAAAGAGTCAAAATTATACCTATTTTTTGTCAAATAGGAAAAAAATGATATTTTTTGGTGTGCCGCAGAATTTCAGTAATTAGTTCATGTGTGCTATGAGATGAAAAAGGCTGAAAATTGCTGGTCTAGAAGGTTGGTGGTTTCCCGTAGTTTAGTGCCCTCAGGTTACAGGAAGAACCTTGAAGGAGGCTCACCCTTCTAGCTCTTGCATGGACATTTCAAACACTGTTTCACTATCCCGCCTTCCCAGGTAAACAAGTGTGTGGTGTTCAAAGCTTGGGGTAATAATGCACAGTTCTAAGGCCCTGGGCTGCTGAGGAAGTAGCCACTTCTACAGGGTAAGAACTGTGTTAATATTCTGAACCTACCAGTGAAATGTAGGTAGTAGACAAAATATTCTTTTCTAACAAAAAATCTGAAACATGATCACAGAGCCAAAAGGTGCTGTCAGGTCTAAAGTGAGAGATCCTAAGCACATCCCACAGGATGTTGTATCCAAGGCAAGGTTTATGAACTTGAACCCAAGTCTAGTGCTCAGCTGAGAATAATCTTGGCATGATATTCGAAGGACTTCACAAGTCTCCACTTCCACATACAACTGAAGAAATTGTTTTGTGACTGAATTCCTCTGACAACTGGTATTTCTTACTGATGTAAACTTTTGGAACTTTTTTGCTTTAATTAAAACTATTTGTGCTTCTTTGTGGGTCAT